>NC_132840.1:14872916-16152500 GCF_048164855.1 Canis lupus baileyi | reverse complement strand
CTGGCGCCAAAAGATACAGAGGAGAAGTGATGGAGGTCATAGAAATGCAATGAAACATCTGGAAACAAAATGCACGGCTCTTGACCAAAACAAACATACTAAACTGTCCTCCTACTTCTCTCTTCAAGAGGGCCCCCGTATCCTTCTTCTGTGCACACAGCCAAGAAAAGAAAAAAAAAAAAAGCCTTAGACACCCCCTCTGTGCCAGCTGAATGCCTGCAGGTCAAGGATAAGCGTTCATACTCTAAGAGCCTTTGGATGGCTTCAGGAGTAAGGCCTCGCTAGATCTCAGCCCTTAGGACCAACAAAAACACTGAACACCATTCTCAAGAGCCACAGATGCTTGCGAGGATAAGTTTGTACTTTCAATACTCCAGAAATCCGGACTCAGAAACGAAAGGGGAGAGAGGTACACACTTTGAGTAGCCTTCATTTACAGATTCGCTGGGCTTGGTATTTTTATGACTATTTATGTTGTGTGTGTTTTATTCCTATTTAACACAGTTTATGAAATACCGTATTTATGTTACTCTATTTTATCACACAATATTATTTATGAAACATTTATTTAACGTATTTTGTATTTTATCACCTTACATTTTAACTGGTTAATGAAAGAGACTTTTCAGTCCACCTGCATTACCCCATTCATGTTTCCCAGCTCTTCTGCAGCCCATTTGCCACCAGTTGGATGGTTTTGAGAAGTGGGGAGCTCTATTCATTTCGTCAGGTCACGGGCAGATAGACAAAAACAAAAACAGTCTTCACATTAGTCCCGCACAAAAATGATCATTGGACATAATTAAGCAGCGATGTGCACTGCTGTGGACATTTAAAGACAATCCTTCCAATTGTCTTTTCTCCTCAACAAGCCCTGCTCACTCAAGTGTTCAGGTACTCAGTTACATTCAAGGCAGACTAATTCACTTATCCTCAACAAGTGGGCTATTGATTTTTGCCTCTTTTCAGAACAGCTTAGGGCTTTCTGAACGACAATAGCGTCCCCTATTTAAAAAAAAAAAAAAATCCTGCCATTCTGGGGAAATGCCCTTTCACTCCGCATGGCCAGCCACACTGCATGTTGGCCTGGAACTGTTCCCATATTCACCTCAGAGTCACTAATTCTCATCGCCCCCTTTCACCTTGCTCCAGCAGAACCTGGCACATTTCTTGCCTTTTCAAGCGGGGAGGTCAACAGGATCTGCTTTTGTTCAGTATGGGCTCCTATGATGGGCACAAGAAATTCCCCGACGAGTTGGGGCAAGGCATCAGCACCCTTTATTTTCTGTCTTTTGTGGTGATCGACTTGCGAAAACCACATAGCCTCACATTCAAGTTTTCCAAAAGGCAAAAAAGTGTAAGTCCCAAGCAAATCTCTCATGTGGACTTTCACATTTATGGTGAATACCACCCTTTACATAAAAGTAAAGCAATACAACACAACAAAACAAAACAAAAAGGTAGACTTTGACACAAAACTTTAAATGCACCAAACTCTTAAAGTACTGAATTTAAAAAAGAGGGGACTACAATGAAAGCCAATTTTGGTTGAAAAGAATGATCTGTTTTTAATGCTAATTATGTTACATTTGAGTAACAGCCCAGCAGTAAATTGTGACTTCCTTAAGGAAGGCATGATGATGAGTAGTGAACTATTACTTTGATAGCCATAAATTCTAAAGTGAACAATGTCCTTAGTTTTTTGTTTGTTTTTTTTTGTTTGTTTGTTTGTTTTTTGGTGTGGGGGCGTGTATTTATTTACTTTTTTTATTTTTTTAAAGATTTTATTTATTCATTTATGAGAGACACACAGAGAGAGGCAGAGACACAGGCAGAGGAAGAAGCAGGATCCCCATAGGGAGCCCGCAGGACTCTATCCCAGGACCCTGAGATCATGACCTGAGCCAAAGGCCGAGGCTCAACTACTGAGCCACCCAGGTGCCCCAAGGGGGTAGGGTTTCATACCCCTCCAAATAGACTGTGTCTTCCAACTAGGATACATTTGGATAATAGGCATCGGAGTAGCTACAGTAGGAGGAAATAAAGCCGCCCATCCAATTCAGAATTTATTAGAATTTATTAGACATGTTCCTATTTCAGCTACATCCTCCACTCAGAGGCATCTGAACTTGCATGCGAGTTAGGGGATCAAATATGGGTGCTGGAAAAAGAGAAACACACACACTCTACCAGAAGGAGCGTTCAATTTAACCACTGAGTGCCTCAACCTTGTTCCATCAGGACCTCTTCCTGTCTCTTTGATGGAAGAACAAAGATAGCTGCTTATTTGCATCAGCTGTAAACACTCATGAATGCTGCAAAGGACTGTGACTCCAAGCACAAGTGGCTGGAGTTGTAATTCTGGATAGTGCTGAGTCTTTAAATAATGAAACTTAAAATCTGGGGTTCTTAATGAGGTTGCTCTAAAAATGGGCATTGGGCAATTTGGAAACTCCGGGCACAGTTTTGAGTCATCGGTTAGCACAATGGTTAATAGAAAACTGGCTATCTCTTTTTTGCAAGGGCCAAGGGAAAAGGGGCGCAGCGGGGGGAGGAGGGGGCTGTCTGGAATGGTCTTGCCTCCCCTTGCTGAGAATGGAAAAGCGAGGACTCCTTTGGCAAGAGCTCTGCCTTTGTGTTCTGCACCTGGAGAATTTTTTTTTCTTCTTCAGGCTAAGAAGTCAAATCACCAAGTATTGATTACTTACAGCCTGTCTGAGTACGGCACACCTTGATGGAGACAGTAGGAAGCAAGAGTCTGGAGAGACAGGGCTAACATTTACAAAAATAGTTGGGGGGAACAAGGGAGTATCAAGTGTCATCAAGTGGCAAGCTTAGAGGATACAGATACATCAGACACTCCCAGACTTTTAGAGTTAAGTTCTAGCAAGATTAAAGAGGAAAAAAAGAAAAAAGAAAAAAGGGGACTGCTAACAGAAACTTCTCAATTTTTCATTTTGCCAGCTAAAGACTTTAAAAAGAAAACAAAGAGAAAGACCATTTTCAAAAAGGAAAAAAGAAAAAAAAAAAAAAGGAAGGAAAAAGTAACTACCATTTTCTGTCATCTGTTTTTAAAGGAAAAGACATTTAACATTAAAAAAAAAAAGTGGGTGAAAGATACAATTCTAAAATAAATGACAGTTTAAAAAACAGATATGACGGGCTTAATGAGAAATTCACTACTTTGTCTATATTTTTCTCCCTTTCAAACAGCCTGGGGAGAATTTTCTCACAGATGGGCTTTAGGGATCTTGACAGATGATGATTGTCTTCGGCTCATCCTTGTACCGTATCTCGGCACCATCTTGGCACACACAATCTCCATGAATATTTGCTGAATAAATGAGGGGCCATATTTATAAATGAACATCTGCTGAGGAAAGCATTCATGTGTGCGGGGAGTTGGGGATAAAAGGACAGGATGGCGGACCACGAAATGCGTCGGCGTGGCGGAGAAAATAAGGAAGGGCATCCCCAGGAGATACAACATCTGGAGTACATGGGAAGCAAATGTGTTGGGCCCATCCAAACGCAGAAGAGCTCCTCAAGAGTGGTTAGCATCTTCCAAATGCAGGTTCTGATTTTTGAGGTTGTCCACTGAGATTCAACTAGGAAGAGAGTGGTCACTCAGTATCTCTATCCCAACCCCACTGGGTCCAAGCAGTGAAGCAACAAAGTGGTGTTAAGAGAAAATATTCATAGGACACCTGGGTAGTTCAGCAGTCGAGTGTCTGCTTTAGGCTCAGGGCATGATCCCAGGGTCCCAGGATCGAGTCCCACATCGGGCTCCCTGCAAGGAGCCTGCTTCTCCCTCTGCCGGTGTCTCTGTCTCTCTCTCTGTGTCTCTCTGAATAAATAAATATAATCTTTAAAAAGAGAGAGAGAGAAAAAATATTCATGACACTCTTTAAAAATGGTAAGGCAAACGTAGTTCAGGGGGATGACCTCAACTGGTATGTGGACTGCTGCAATGGGGTTTGTAGCAGGAAAGAGACCTTAGACTCAACTCCAAACACAATAAGGCAAAGCAAGGATTTTGCAGCTCAGGAGCAGGGTGGGGAGAGTCAAAGGAATATCACTAAGAGGGTAAGGCAGTTCTTGCTAACTGATCTCATGGGATTCTCGCTGGAGGCAGGGCAGGCTGATGAGATAGTGCTTGGAGGACAGTGGGCAATGAGGAGGATGATCAGATACTAAGAATGGGGGATTCTTGCTAAAACTGGGCCATGCCAAGAAAGTACACAGAAGCCCAGAAGTCAAGGCCTAGTTGGGAAGAAGATTCCAAGGAGCCTGACTGAGGCTTGGTCAAGGAGATGCTCTTTGTCAGTGATCTCTTTGAACTCCATCTGAGAAGTTCTGCTTGATTTTTAATGTATATGATTTCCTGTGTGCACTCTCTGGGCACTAGTTCCTGCCTATCAGAGTGGGATCTCTTGTGATGCAGGTTAGGCTAGGAAGAAGGTAGGCCTCGGGGGTCAGAGATGTCTGAGCAGTGACTTAAGCTCTGAGCTTCAGATGCCTCATCTGTGTGACACTGATAATATGGCTTGGAGAAGATGATGGTCATCAAACACAGCATGAAGCCTGGCCCTGGAGGGGGACTTGATGTATAGCAACTGAAAAAGGAAAAAGAAAAAATCTCACTGCATTTATTGCTCCAACTCAACACTGTTCACCATCTCCAAAAACGTGCTGGAGACTGGAGAGACAAAGAGAATTAAGTCTTGATGAATTCAAGAACACAGGGAGGTTCTAATCATGGAGATGGGGGAGGAATGAAGATGAATCCCAGAGTGACAAGTGAAGAGACCAGGCTGCAGAGATTCAGGCGCCAGGATTAACACCCAGCACACTATGGACTGGTGTGTGTGTGTGTGTGTGGGTGTGTGTGTGTGTGTCGGGGGGCGGGGGTGCTCAGTGTCTCTTAACCTCAGTCTTCACATCTGTGAAACGGGGGTAACAACAGTATCTACTCCTAATGGGCTTAAATGAGTATCCTACAAGAGAAACCATGTAAACCACTTCTCATAGTGCCTGGCAAAAGAAAAATCTATGCTTTGTCATTACTGTCACTATCACTATCATGACGATTATCAGAACAGAATTCTGCTTGAAAAATGTGGCAGGAAGATATCATTTTATCTTCCGCGTGCAAGAGAGTGATGCCATTACCGCGATGCCTTCCGCTGTGTAACCAATACAATCTATCCAGAAGGTAACTTGAGAGTAAAATATGAATGGGAAAATACTAAGGAAACAGGTAACTCCCACAGTCCTCTGCACTCTGACAAAAGAGTGATTCTGTTAGTGTGATTAGTTCAAAACAGTGTATTAAGCCCAATGGAATCATTTTAAAATAAGACTCTAATTTCGGAAACCTAAGGAAGTCTGCATTTTAATAAGATATTTCATTGTATCCCAAATACAAAACCATTGTTTGCCTGACTCTATAATTTATTGTTAGACAGACACTGCGCTATTACTATAGCAAAATGAAACACGCAATGATTCCACTAATAAAACAATTGGATCATAAGGCAAAGCACAGCTCGGCGGTTTGCACAGAGCAGAATACCCCTGGGTAGAGATCTGCATAGTCTAATATTCCCAGTTGAAATTTCACCTTTCTCTACTCTTCCATGGAGAAAATCATTGAAATAGCCTGCTAACAATACCATTACTGTCTCCCTAACTTAATCCTTTGTTCCTTCCAAAGAAAAGACCGCTGCTGATTATGAATATTCCACTCCACAATTTCCATCAATTAATATACTACCGTGTTCTTATTATGGTATTAATAGCTTCTTGATTTACATTAGAAAGTATATATTTTACACCACAGGTAAAACCATTTCTTCCCCTTTAGCGGAAAGTGCTTATATAAAAAGAACTTACAATTTGGAAAATGGATGTGGGGGGCGTGGAAAATTGCTGAGAAAGAATACATTCTATTATTGCTCCTGGGTTTTCTCCTCTCTGCTGGGGAACTCCTATTCCCTGGTCCAGGAGGGCAGGACAGCTGAGCTGGTGTTGCTCCCTGGGGTCTGCTTCCATCTGCCCATGGAATGCAGAGTTTATAACCTTTCACAAAAACCCAAAGAGTCAACGAGGGGCCCAGGCTCTTCTGGGTGAATAAAATGAAATCAGGTGGCAAAGAAGAAGAAAGGGATCTTGGTGATACAGAAAGAGTTCCGTTTAAGAGAGAGGGCAACTTGGACCGGTCTCTCCATCCTTGCTGTAGGTGTTGGTGTAGGGAACCACCTGACCCTGGCTGTCCCATCCCCGGAGCTAGGCTAGGTGCCTTAAGTGTAAAAGCAGGGTTTTCATGTCCATTTCCCAGATACTCCGTGGAAACCCAGTGAGGGCGTGTGTGCACAATGCTTCTCATGGTGGTGGATGGGTGCGAAAGGCTCTGGAAGAAAGGGTAGTGATTTGCCTTCTTCCCAAGTGTGTCTAAATGTGTGTCCTTCTTTCCACAGATATCCCTGCAAAGACTGAGATGGCCATGGGGGTTGGCTTGCAGGCTCCTCCCAGCCACCTTGGGGAGAAGCTTCTAGACCCGAGTCATCCCTATGATGATCTCTGAATCCATTCTAGACCTCTGGTTTAGAGAGCCGAACACTATCAAGATGGCTGTTCAGAAGAGTTGAGTTCTAGAACTCTCTCAGTGACCTGAGTTCAGAGTTCATGTTTTTAATGCCCCATTGTCCTGTTGTAATTTTAGGGTGTTTTCATCAGCCACAGAGGTTTACCAATGAATCTTGAAAACTCTAATGAGAGAGCTGCCACTGGCTACTTCACCCCCTGGACTATGGCACCACAAAACAAGGAAGTTGGCACCAATGGTGAGTCACACGGGCATCCTGCACCCAGTTTCCATTCCTCAGGCACAGAGGATTAACCTGTGTGTGGAGGGTTAAAGACAAAAGTGAACTGGCTGCCGACAATGAAAAATGGAGAAACTCCATGTAAACACCCTGAGTCCCTGCTTCTTTTTAAAAATCACCTTAGCAAGAAAGGGCTAAAGATATACTCTTATATTGGAGCCTCCACTTGGCCCACTTCTCTTAGCCACAGGAACCTACAGGGCACCCGCACAGCACCTCTGGGTCCTAACACACTATGGTTTGGCCACTGTCACATAGAGGGCAGTTATCCTCGTCTAAGACAGACCCAGCCCCAGAGCATGTCTGCAAGATCTAGAGAGTGGGTCACCTTATAAAGATTCTCTTCAGCATCCCTGGGTCACACGGGGCTCCACTTCTGCTCCCCCCATGGCCTGCACATTCCACTTTGCAAACCTAAGGTGTCCGGGGACGCGCCCTTGCACACCTAATTCTTCAGGTGCTGCTCAGAGACTGGGGAGTATATGATGATTGACAGGGTTGGATTTTGCTGTATTTCTCATAAAACTGTGTCAGTAACGATTAAATGGCAAGGACTCAAAAAGAGATGGATGTACTCCCCCCTCCCATGCCGTGTCCACACACAACCAGAGCTGTCCGTGGGGCCAGCTTAGTCAAAAACACCAGTCACAGGGGCTCTGTGATTGAAGTGACAGGCTGATTCCCCAGCCATGGAAGGCAGCCTTGGGCTATGGCTGGGGGCAGGGCAGCTGGCCCTTTGGTTTCCTGCCCATTTAAAGCACTTTGCAGAGTCTCCTGCTCAAGGTAGAGATTCAGTTCAATGTCTGTGGATTGATTGATTAATTTAAAGCCCCTGAGAGATCCCGTAGGTTCACAGATAAAGCTAGATGAGCTGAGAATTTTCCTGTCTTCCTCAAAAGGAAAATGTTCAAGAAGCAGCCTCCTAATTGGAGATGATTTACATTTCTATCTTGATGTCAGAACCAGAGGAGTGGACGAGAGCCTCCACCAGCAACCACTAGAGTCCAGCCCCAGCAGCTAGAGGGCCCAGGTTCTTGCCTGACACATTCGAGACATGGACCTGCTTCCGGAGCCACAAAGTGGGGTGTGGTTTAGATGTAGGGGGCTAACCAAGTCTTGGCCTCGATGCTGACTCTGTCTGAGCAAGTCACTGAAACTTCCTGTGCCCCGTTATCCCCACTGAGAAACGGGGACTTGAGTGAGCTACTAATGTCAAAGGCTAAGTACAACGTCCGGCGCGGAACAAATGCTCGCTCAAAGGTACCTTTAATTAAGGAGGTAACTGTGACTACATCAGTTATGAGCTCACCAAACACAGAAGCTGAGACTCCAGGGGCCGCTCAAACTCAGATGAGAGTGCCCCCAGTACCCTTTCAGGGTGCTTCACAGCCACTTGGATATTCACACCTTTTGCATTTTAGTGGACGGGCACCCCACATCATCTGGCATGGTCATTCCGGAGGGAGATTCCCTTCCAAAACGTGTGCTGCCAATCGCCACAAAACAAACCAAATCAGGAGACACTCTGGGGTCTCAGACATTCTCTACTCAAGAGTTGGCCTGGTTAAGGCACCCATGGGTCCTCAAAGTCTCTCCCCTCAAAGTCTCTCCAGTGTGAGAGATCTCTGGCTATTTACTGAATTGTATCAAAGCCAAATGAACCAAAATGCACAGGGTTTGGCGAGGGACAGGGGGTGGGATGTCAAGTTAATAACACTTTATAAATTCAATTTGCATTCCTCTCTCGATTTTAAGCCAATCTACATGAGCTTTCCAAAATAAGCAGTCATTTGAAATCCTCCCACGTGATAGACGGGCTTACACATTTTAAAACACCGTCCCTTTAACAAACCAAACGGCACAATGTGGTTTTAACTGGTTCTAGAATATTCTGATAGTGAAATATTTTCTGTTTCTGGGCCAGAACTGGTCATTTCTTCTTGAGAATATGATGTTTGAAAATCAGTTCCTCCTATTATAGATTTCTCCCTCAGCTTGTAGAAAATCCATGATTCCCTAAACATTGGTCTTTGAAAGCACATTGACTAAAATCTTCATGCTTAATTCATGAAGCGCAGTCTGGAGATTAGTGGAGCTGGACATAGACCAGGAATACTTTATCATATTCTAATAAGCAGAGGCTGAAAATTGCATTTCTAAAGCTACAGTATTAAAGGGCATACCGCAAAACATGACCCAAACATAACTCAGTAGTTTTACAGTGTCTGAAAAGGCTTTGATATGATAAAGTATGCTGACGAGAGGAATAAACACAGCTAGAAATTTCTGAATTTAAAAAGGTAAAGGGGGGGGCTCGGCAAACATTCACTATATTCATGGAAAAATGTATATTATAAACTCATATACTGTGATTCCTATTAAACACGTATTGACTATTGAGTCATGCTATGGAAGATCACTAGAGCACCACAATTTAGGGGTTTGGAAGGCACAAAAGCATGAGAAATGAAAGAAAATAAATAAAGCAAGCCTAATGAGGTTAATTTAAAGGTTTCCAGGAAAATCTAAGTGCTGGCTTTTCAACCTTTCTTAAAACAGGGCACCAGTGCTGTTTCTGAAAGCCGAAAGAAGCAAATGCTTAAGGCGGGGGTGGGGATGGTGCAACTGCTTCATGGTAAATCAGGGACACTGCTCTGAAAATGGTGCAGGATAAAAGCCCTCCCTCACGCAGGCAAAACTTGTCTGCAAAATGACGGCAATGTGTACAAAGCAAGCATAGAATCCAAAGTATAATCAGTAGTGCACGTGGCACCGAGTACAGTGCCTGGCACACGGCAGGCACCAAGAAGCATCTGTTTAATCGACTGACTGGTTAGTTGATGCGTAAGGGAGAAGGAAAGCTCTGGAAACAGGCCCCACGCGAGCCACAGGAACTCAAGGAGACCGCTGGATCTACTCTACCGAGTGCTCGCTGAGCTGTTTTCTCTTTATAAAAAAGTCAGGCACTGATTAAAATAGACACAGCACTAGGTCAGGAGCAGTTTTCACAAAGTAGCTTCCAGACTTGAAGCACCTGGACTCGCTGGCAGCTCTGGAATTTCTATGCAGGAGAAGGTAGAGGCCAGCAGTCAGATTGGAAGAAAAGGGAGGTGGTTAGCATAGCTGACGTGTGGGTATTACTTAAATTGCATGCTTATTAGGAAAAACTTGGCAGGGGTGCTTTGGAGATTTGGCCGATGTGGGGTGTGTGATCCCCACCCCTCAAAGTCAGCCCTCATCGCTGCTGAGATCAGAGCGGAAAGATCAGAGTGGCCGACACCCTGCTGATTTTTATGATTTTCTTTTAACGGGTGGGCATTCACCATGCTTAATGAAGCAGGGCTCATCCTCTTACTTTCTACCAGGTTCTGTTTACCTTCCAACCACATCTTTTCACTGGCCTCCAGTGGCACAGAGCACGCTTCCCCCCAGACGGGTCCTGACGCCAGTCACCTTGGAGTACACACGCTAGCAGTTCTGCTGGTCTGGCCCTCATCCTCTTCAGCTGGCCGTCCCTGCTCACCCCTCACGTCCCTCTCGGCTTTATTCTTGGAAGCCACCTTAGCACCCCCGATGTCCCTGCCCTGGGCTGGACTAGCTCGTCCTGCTGTTTGTTTCCACAAGGCCCCCGCATTTTCCTCACCATAAGCCCAATGACACTGTAATTACTGCTCACCTCCCCTAGCAGAGCATCAACTCTTGAAGGGCCAGCATCTTGGGGCACCTGGGTGGCTCAGTGGTTGAGTGTCTGCCTTTGCTTGGGGCATGATTTGGGGGATCCTGGGATCGAGTCCTGTATCAGGCTCTCTGTGAGGAGTCTGCTACCTCTGCCTATGTCTCTGCCTCTTTCTCGCTGTGTCTCTCATGAATAAATAAAATCTTTAAAAAGGGCCAGCATTTTGACAGGCACCCCACTGCATTCCCAGGCCTAGCACAGAACCTGGAAAGGTAGGATCTCCAAATATATTGACCACATGAGACGAATGAACAAATGATGGTGGTGAGTCCCAAATACCCAACTCCAAAGGGACACTCCAAACATCACCTTTTATTTCACTTTCAAATTAAAAAAATAATAATAAAGCCTATTGTGTCTAGTATGTGTGTATGTCAGGTATCATTATAGAAAATTGAAGATGAAAAATGACCAGAAAGAAGAAAGAATGAAAAACTAACCAAATTACCACCATTTTGTCTTTTTCTCACCTTGAGTATATTTTACCCCCATGGAACACAAAGGTTCTTTCCTACAGAACCAGCTATGATGAGCCATTCCAACGCCTTTCTGAATACAGTTCACGCATCAAGGCATCCTCACTGGCTGACCAAGAGGCAGGCAGCCTGGCCTGCTCTATCTTGAGTACATCATTTACCCCTGATAGGTAATGGGGCCAGGGGACAGAGCCCAAGGATCACCGTGGAGAGATTCAGCCTTGCACAAAACCACTGGCAATCATGAGTATGGGTGTTCGTTGCAAAGGCATGGCATGGCCTTGAGCAACACATGGTCCCAACCAAAACTGCACATCATGCGCTGGAGGGAGATGGGAGCCATGCAGCTGCCAGCTGTGGGGATGAAAAGAAAGAGAGGACTCTCAGATGTGAGCCAGGAGCAATGGATCATCGTCCCAGTTTCAGGAAAGAAGAAAGGAAGCATTTCCAGTTGCTGTTGTCCTTCGGCTTCCCTTGTCTCACCACTACTGGACCTTCTGCTGGGAGTAAGATGTCTAATTCCAAATCTATGTCTTCAGCAGCTGCTGCAATGAAGTATGGCTCTGCCCATCCTTAGTGGCTGCTGTTGCAAGGCCTGCTGCAATGTCTTCTCCTGTAATTACCACTGTTGGAGCAGGCCAGTGTGCACCACTGCCTCTAGCCAGGCCATCCCCCCGCCCCCGAATCCCCCCAACAGAGTGCTCTTCCCCCAAACAACTCTGGTTCCCTGGGCCAGCTCTCCTTTCCAGAGAGCAAGAATGAAACTTCCAACGGTTAGGATGGGGTTATTGCAAAAGGAAACAACTACTTCCCTGAGAGACCAGCCCTCCTTGTTCCCTTAATTATAATTCTTTACTTGCAGTATGCGTCAGCTACTATTTAAATAAACAATGAGGGGTTTCAAACAGAGAAACTATGAAAATGAAATTGCTTTAATTTACATCCCAAGGGGCTGAAGCTGTAGAGTTTCCTGAATGCCAAATAAATAAATAAAAACTTAAGTAAGTGTCAAGTTGGAAGTGGCCTATGAGTTATAAAATGAGACCAAGGAGCCAGGTGTGGCCCAGGACAACTTACTGGGTGGTAAGCTCCATGTGTGATGGCCCAGGTTCCTTTCTGTACTCTATGGAATACAGAATTGTGCCAGGAATATCAGCCCCTTCTGGAAGGGAGGTGGGAATGCCATGGTTTATATGATCTGAAAATGATGAGTCCTGGCAAACCCACGAGTGAGACTGTCCTTACAGGTTTTGGACTGTGGCGGGGTGGGCAGGGTAAGCTGTGTTCCGGCAGGCACAAACAAGCCAAAAATCAACAAGAGAATGTTGGGGTCCATCCTTAGCCCTCTCTGTCAAGAGTCTGGGAACATGAAGAGAGGTCAGATCTTGACTTGGGTTCTGCTGCTACAGAAGATGGCTGAAAATAGGAGTCCAGGGAAATCTCAGGGATTGACTTTACAGTGCCGCATGGTGTGTTATGACTTGATGTCTGCATGTCTGCACATGGGTTTGCTTCCTATATGGGGTTAAAAAGGCCCGAAGGATTCCAGGAGATGATGCTGAGGACAGGTTAAAGGATAGGCATTAATAAGGCAGGGAGGCAGGGGAAAGGGAAGTTGGTAAGAGGCTTTATAATGCCCTTGTGCTGGGGACGTGCTAAAAGTCTTTTTATCGCTGTTGTTGTTGTTGTTGCTGCTGTTGTTGTTGCAATAGGCAGCTTCCTGGGAAGATGCTGCCAAGTAGGGCCATTGGGTTTGCTGTGTGGGGTCAGGGCATGCAAATAACTTCCTTGCCGGTCCTAAGTGGAAAAGTCCATGGAAGGCCTTGGGAGTGTGCTGGTTTTGTGTATGCTCAGTCCTTGATCGGGTATGGTGGCTGGGAGAGGGCACCTGTGATTGGTCAGATCCAGGTCACGTGCCCATCCTTGCAGCTGGGGGTTATAGTGGCTATTTTGAGATCAACAGTCCCATCTCCACCAGAAGAGTGAGCTAGGTACTTCCCAAAGGAAAATGGGGCACTGTGATTAGTTCAAATGCGATGGGGAAAAAAATACTGGGCAGACACAACAATAAAAACTCAGGCTAATGCCCTGTGATCTTTGAAAGAATGGGGATACAGTAGGAGGGAGAAGATAGGATGGGGCCATGTTCCCTAATGCCTCAGTCCACTTGGGCTGCTGTAACAGAGCACCATAGCCTCAGTGGCTGATAAACAACTGAAATAAATATATTTGATCTCACAGTTCTGGAGGTGAGCCAGGTTCACACTTGCTGGTTTTTGCTGTGACTTCACAGGATGGAAGGTGCGAGGGAGTTCCATGGGGTATCTTTCATAAGAGAAAGCTGCACCCTCACAATCTAACCACCAGGCAACGGCCCTACCTCCTATTAACATCGCACTGGGGATTGGGTGTCAACCTATGGATTTTAGGTGGGCACCAACATTCATCTACAGCACTGATATGGCGGAAGCTGCCGGTGCGTCCCAAGTATTTATTTTCCCTTCTGCGTTGGCTCCAGAGCTTCTCCATTTCCTCAGGCACACTGGAGCCAGGAGTAAAGGCTGCATTTCCTATGTCCCCTTGCAGCTGTCTGTTTAGCAGAGTGACTAAATCATGAGAAGCAAGCAGAAGTTTCTGGTGGGGCTCTCTGAGGGCTCCTTGAAAGGGAAGAAGTCTCCATTCCACCTTTTCTCCATTGTGTTGCCTGTTCATTCTGGACCAGGGGGTCATAGTGAAGACGGAGGCAGCAGTGTTACAAAGCCAAGAGGAGGAGACTGGTTCCCCAGTGATGTTGTGGAGTGGTTACACCCATGCTGGAGTATTCATTTCTGGTTTTCCTTTTTTTTTTTTTCTTTTTTTTTTTCTTTCTTTCTTTCTTTCTTTCTTTCTTTCTTTCTTTCTTTCTTTTTTGTGAACACATGGTAGGCATTTATTAAAATGTAGTAACAAACAGATTTCATATTTTGTCTCCTAAAGTCTCCTAGTGGCATCATCCCCCTTCTGGAGATGGAGAAACCGAGCCTGAAATGTAAGGAAACTTGTCAAGGACCACATGAAGAGTCAGCAGAAGAGAAGACCAGCTTCAAGTTCCATCCATTTGACTCCAAAGCTCATGCAGCTGTCCATTCCTCAGAATCCTCACCTCTGAAATCTTTGACAGTAATATTTATCCCTTGATATCATTATAAAATAAGAGTACCTGCAAAGCATTTAGGACACTGCCTGGCACCTAATAAACACTTAAAAATAATAATGGCTAATATTTGAGTATTTACCACTTTGTGGGGTGAGTATAATTATCGTTCCCACTTTGCATATATGAAAAATGAGCCACCGAAGTGGTTAGAAAACTTGCTTAAGATCATGAAGTAAGAAAGTGGATGAGCCTGGATTCAAATCTAAGCAATATGACTCCAGAACCCATATTCTTAAGCACAGCGTTATGCTACTACTTTGTGCTAGCTACGGTGATTATTTGTGCCACAAATGTTCATCCCCAAAGATGAAAAAGGACTACAGAAGTATGGGATCTCCTCGTTTACCACCCCTGCATCCTCTCTGACCACTTATAATGTGCATCAATCTTTGAACTTCCCCACAGAAAAATTCTAAGTTTATAAGGGGCCAATGTGCTTATTAACTATCCTATCCCTGCATTGCATAGTGCATGGGTTTAATTATAGGCTCATGGTTTAGGAAGAGGACTTTTCATTCAAAGTATTAATCTCCTGAGAAAGCAAAGGAGAAACATGATAAAACTATATCTGGAAATAAAAAAAAAAGGGAGACAAAAAGAGGGAAACAATGCAGAACAGAACCTTCTGAGGATGGGGGAGGGGCAGAATTAAAGTACACTTTTTGTTCCTTTACAATCTTTCTGGTTTTCTTTTGTGTGAAAGAATTTACCACCCTGGTTGGGTCCTTGTTACCAGCAGCCAAAGGCAGTTCCTAACTCACACGGCTGGGCTCCAGTCCAGGCCCGTCAGGATTCTCCAGGCCTGGCTTCTCGGCTCTAGCTGGCGGCCAAGAAGAGCTCCACTGTTGCTTCTTCATCCTTCCTGCATTAACCACCAGAGTCTCTGAGAATCCGGGGGCTACAGAAACAATGCCCTGTCCTCACTACGGAAACACTGCCCTTCTTACAGCATTTATAATCTGCCTGCATGCCTATATCCTTACGGCTCTCATTTAACTAACAAACTCTCAAGAAACTGCAATTAGCGCGGTATCATTAAGTGACTGCTTTATTGTGCATTTGATATCATGCAATCCTTCCCCAAATACCGCAGCTCTCCATGCAACATATATGTTTTCTATTCGGCGAATTACAACCTGACCTCCAGATACGGTCAAAAAAAGAAAAAAAGAGGAACAAAAATAACACGCCTATTTTGCAAGAAGCTTCCATGTCTTCCAGACCTCTTCACATACCGTGGTGTGCTTTATGTTCACATATGTACATCATATATTGTAATACGAAATGGATATTGACTGTAGCTGAGGTGAATATCCACATGTATTGACCTCAGAGGTAAATATTGACTGAGACAAAGGTAAAATCGATGCTTACCTTGAGGGATAATAAATCTGGATATCTATTGAAATAAGAAGTCAATAGGCACATTGTTACAAACACTCGTGGTTATAGTCGCTTGAGCACATTTGTACAGTGAGTGGTCCCTGATTGTTTTCTAGAAAACCAGGGGCAGTGGTAGAAGTTCACAGAGGCTGTACTGACTGACTTTTCACCAACTAGCATCTGCGAGGTAAATAACCCCACCTGGCCTGGCAAAGGAAGGAGTCTGGCCTCCATCTTCAAGAAAGCAGTTACTGAATTAGGCATTGATACTGGTGACTTCAGTTGTGTTTTCTCCATAGCAGAAAAGACTGCCATGGTTATCCGCATTTTATAGCTTGGTAAACTGAGGCTCAAGGAACTAAAGAAACTCATCTGAGATCACAAAGATGATAAACGGTGGCACCCTGAAATCAAAACCCAATCGCCTTGTGTTGAGTCGTTATTTTTCTAGCACATCACAGTCTCTTGATAAGAACTACGGGATGAGGACTCGAGATGGAAGAGATACATGACAGGGAAGGGTGAATGCAAAAGACTGGAGGGGGTGACAAAAGGTCTCTTTCCTGCAGATGGGCCTTATAACTTCTCTGCAACAGCGGCCAAGACATCTCTAAGAGCCCACTTCCCATTATTGCTGTCAAACATCATCACTATTACAGCTACATTTTGGCGAACTGTGCCCCTGTGCCAGGTACTGTGTGAAGTATCTGATCTTGATGAACTCTCATATCCCTCTACGGTCATGTCGCAGATACTTGGTTATGTATCCCCCATGTCCCCTTGATGACCAAGCCCCCTCCACCACGTGACTGCAACCGGGCTATGAATCTTCAGTGGCTTAAGCTCCCAATCAGGGTCGTTCCAAAGGCTCCACTAGTGACTCTCCATATATAGGAGTTTTATACAATTCGGGCCAATGAGATGTCAGCAAAAGTCTCTTGAGGGGCTCTGGGGCAAAGTTCCCTTGTTCCTGAGAGACATAGGAGGTATCTTTGTCCTCCAGTGCTATGCTCTCTGGTTATGTCTGGAATTGCTGAAGCCATATTGAAAATGTGAGGGAGACTCTAAGAGGGAAAAGCTGATAAAGAATTTCAGGGAGGGGGATCCCTGGGTGGCGCAGCGGTTGAGTGTTTGCCTTCGGCTCAGGGCATGATCCCTGGGTCTAGGATAGGGTCCCACAATGGGCTCTTTGTGGGGAGCCTACTTCTCCCTTTGCCTATGTGGTCTCTGCATCTCTCTCTGTGTCTCTCATGAATAAATAAATAAAATTAAAAAAAAAAAAAGAATCTGAGGGAAGTAGAGCCAAATCGTGGCATGTCACACTGTGACTGCCCTGCTTCTGGACTTTAGATTAGGTGGGGTAACTATTGAAATCACTGCAAGTTGAGTTTCCCACTATATGCAACCCTAAGCACCTTAGTTGATACAAGTAGGTGTCATCTTATCCTCCCTTTATACACAGAGAACCTTGGGCTTAGGAATGTTAAGTATTACACGTGGCAATTAAGACTATCTAAGCCAGTCTTGAGTTCTTAACTGCTCCTCTGCAACCCAGGCATGGCTTCCCTTTGAGGCTTACACCATAATCTACTGGAAATCAGATCTGCAATGAAACCCACTAGAACTGGCATCAATCCCCTTGCCACTCCTTTAAGTATGCACCATATGAGATGAAACTCTCAATGCTTAACTGAATTGCAAGACATTTCTCTCTGCTCTAACATATAAATTGCAGGTCAACTTGGTCACGTTTCCTCAATACCTACCTAGCGCTGCAATTTATCACATGGCTTCTGCTCAGCCAATACACTGTGTGCTTTCCAATGCTCCTTGTCCAACCTATTCTTTGCCCTCATCCCTCCCTCCTCTTCAAATAAGAAAATCCCATTTATACTTTAGTGAGCAGCAAAAATAGTAGTAGACCTAGACTGTTTCCTCCACCCTCTTGACCATTACCACCATACTGGATCTGTCTTCCATACCAGTAAAACAGCTCGATGGACCTTTTATAAGAGGATTCAACACACCGGATTCCTTCATAGCTCTCAATTTAATGTCTAGTGTCTACTGGGCATTGCTAGCTTTTTCTATAAGCATTTTTCTCTAAAAAGGCAAGTATTATATTTCATCTTAATTCTGTAATCCTGGGTCCTATCACAGTACCTGACACACAGAAAAAGCACAGAATTCACCTATAATCAGACTTCAGGTAGTAAGAGAGGTCATGTATAGTGAAACCTTAGAAAATTCCAGCAAATACCAACTTCCTATGGGACGATTTCTTACTCTAGAGTTTTCTATCTTTTCTCACCTTCCAGCTAAGAAACAACACTGTGATTAATGCTCATATTTCTTATTCTACATAAAGAAAAAAATAAAACAAGCCAGCAGACAGGTTATGAAACAGTTAAACCAGGGGAAGCCAAAAGAAAGTGAAGAGTCACACACTCTAAGTTCCATTTTTACCCTTACAGGTCTGTATTTTTATAGGAAATCAGGGCACTTTATCATCCAATTATTGGTTATCTTTATGCTGTACAAACCCGTGCTAAGCAGCTGCCTCTCTGCTTGTAGCTTCTTTGCAGTATTCAGGGGCCTTAGTTGGGAGGGAGTGTGGGAGGAACCACAGAATCCAATCCATTGAGGGGCCCAACAGAGCAAAAAAGGCAAAAAGGCAAAAAGGCAAAAAGGCAAAAAAAAAAAAAAAAAAAAAAAAAAAAAGGAGAGAGTTTGTCCTCTCTTATTGAGCCGGAACACCTGTCTTCTCCTGTCCTCAGACATCAGAGCTCCTCGTCCTCATGCCTCTAGCTTCAGACTTACCCCATCATCCCTCCTGGTTCTCAAGCCTCTGGACTCAGACCAAAGACTGAATCATACCAGTTTCTCCTGTTTCTTCAGCTTGCAGAGGGCAGACAATGGGACTTTTCAGCCTCCATAACTACGGGTGTCAATCCCTGTTCTATTTATCTATCATCTATCTATCCACCTATCTATATCTTATTGATTGTTTCTCTGGAGAACCCTAATAACACTGACTGGGTCGAGGAAATAAATATCTCAATATGGTGGCAATGGTCCCAGAGACAGGCACTGATAAATGGCTACTAAACAGTACAGATGGGAGACAGAGGGACTAGTCATGTCTTCCTGAGAAGGCCAAGGTTCTCCTCATCCTTCTCCTCCACCACCATTATCACCATTACTAGCACTTCCAGGAAACCTGCACTTCCCTGCAAGGACCATTCCAGATTTCTCTCTATCCCCAGCATCTTGTCTGGTACATAGGAGGTGCTCAATCAGTTGATGTTAAATGAATAGCAAAAAGCATTAAGTGGCACCCAGGATACCTCAGCAGGAATGAACACTGGACAGTGGCTCAGCAGACAGACTAACCTCAACCTTCTCTGTACCTCCACATCCTCATCTAGAAAAAAATGAACTAACTGATGCTGCAACTGGCTTTGGATATTTCAAGATTCTAGTGATGAGAATCTCTCTCCTGCTCATGACCTGCTTCAAGCAAGTTGTGAGGCCATTTCCCAAATCAGTTTCAGAGTGTAAGAAAGGATGGATTTTGCTGCTGGGCACAAATTTCCTGAGAGCAAGGCTCGTTTGGGTACAGAGTAGCCCCATCCCATCCTCCAGGATGTCAACTAAGCATTTTACCAATGGCAGCCTCAGGAAATCAGGCAGTTAATTTAATGCAGTGGCCTGAATCTTCATGATCTGCACCTAAAAACTATGAGTCAGGTCTCCCTCTGGCCAAATGCCACAACCTGCTTGAGTCTGGGGCTACTGTCACCTGAACAGTATTTAAAGGCTTCAGCAGGAGCAATTGAGCCACCAGGGAAATCTTCACCACTTACCTCACCAATATAGGCCCTCCCTGCACCTGTGCCAGGCTACCAGTAGCAAAGGAGAAGTGCAATCGTGGCCACACGGAGTGGACACGCAATGCTGAATGTAACTGCGGGTCATATTAGTATTTTATCTAATTACAGCTACAAGAGAAGAGGTGAAGTCCCTTGTCAACACCGATCCTTTCTAAGATTGAGGCCCGCTTGATTTACATAGCCACCAGTAAACACACCAAAAGAGGAGGTTCCTTAAGAGACCTAATGCTTCCTGGCAGCAATGAATTGGCATTCATTGGGCCACTCTGCATCTTTACCAGGAAGAAGTCTGGGCACAAGGATATAGAACAGTTCAAGACTGCACTGGCTAACCAGTGGACATTTGTCTGCAGCTCCACAAAAACAAGACATCGGCCACAATTAAGCACCTCTCTGGGTTACTTAGCTCCTTTACTCCCCACACCAATGCGTCAGAATGCCCCATGGGTTCAACACCAAAGAAGATGACATTTCTTCTGATCAACATCTCTGTTTACGGTAATCAGGGGAGGGCAATGAGCTAGTCTCAGGATGCCAAGTGATCGCTTGTTTTCAGGATAATCAATAAGACACTTATCTTGAAAGATTCATGCGAGTTTGGAATCCATTATGAATGGGATGATTATAAAAGTCTGACAGAAGGTTGCTGGATTTTTAAAAAATTCTTCATCAGACAGCCTCCATTTCATTGGTTTCTTGAAATGTTATATAAATTTTAAAAAGAATACACACTGTATTATGCCATCATGAAATAGCTAGATTCACTCATGAATTAATAGGGATTTTCAAATTCAGATGCTATAGAAGCTTGGGATAATACTTTTTAGTCATAAAAAAGGGAGGAGGGGTTCCCCATCGAGGGTATAAAGGGATGCAATGTCACATATAATAAAAATGGCATGAATTTCAGACTCACACAAACCTGAGTCTGAAAGAGAGGCCCTACCAGTTATAGATAGATGATCCTGGGCATATTACTTAACCTTTCAAAACTGAAATTTCCCCTACATCAAAGAGATTATATTGGCACCTCTATTCTAGGATTGTGGTAAAGATGAAATGAAATTATCCGCATGAAAGGTTTACCACAGTCCCAAACATACAAAAGGTGCTCAATAAATGTTCGTTATTCCTAATGTTAAACGTCTGACCTTGTCACCTTGAGCAAGTTACTTCATCTTTCAGAGTCGCTATTTTTTTCATTTTTAAAGTGGGAATAATAAGTATGTTGCAGCATGGTTGGGAATTAAATCAGATTGTGGGCAGAGTAGCATCTAATACTTACCTGGCACATAGTAGGTACTAAAAACGATAAATAATCGTATGGGAAAAATGACAGTAGATGAAGAGATACATAGAATCAGATGAAGAAGGGGCCTGAGCGCAGGAGTTTCTGCCCCTGTGGAGTAGGGTGGGCCACTCTCCAGGCTCATGGATATCTTTACCCACCCAGAAGCTCTCCGAACCCCATACTTTAGAGCTTTTTATGGAGATTTCATTGTGTAGACACGATGGACTATTAACTAACTCACTTTCCTAAATCTTCTCTCTCTCCGTCCAGAGAATGGGAGGTGGGGGTAAAAGTTCCAAGCCTCTACCCACAACTTAGACTTTTGGGTGACTAGTCCCTATCCGGGGTCCTGCCACCAATTGCTTCACTAGGACAAGAGACACACATATCACCCAGGAAATAGCAAGGGTTTTAGGAGCTCTGTGTCAGGAATCAAGGCCAAAGGCCAAATATTAGCAGGAGCCAGAGGTAGAGGCCAATATATGTATCTCTTATCATGTCACAATAGTATTTAACAAGAAAAACAAAATTAAAAGAGAACTAAGAAATCTATTCTTACCTCTCCCTTTTACAAATAAGGAAACTGAGGCTCAGAGAATCTCATCTTGTGTCAGGTTACCTGGAGCAATTATTTCATAGATGGGACTAGAACCAAATCTTTTGAGAGTAAGGAAAACCTGCAGCCTAGATGGGAAGACAGGACAAGAGGCTCCAGAAGGTGAGCCATAATGCAGAGACAGTGGAATCGACCAAGCTCTATCATAACCGGAAATCTGGCTCGGTTTGGGGGATAGAAGGAGAGAGAAAGGAACCAGGCCTCTAGGGAGGAAGCCAAGGCTGAGCTAGGCAAAAAGGGAGTTGGTGGTATGAAGTGACTTTGAAGACGGTGCTAGTTAAGTCAAGGAGTTATGGCAGGATCACCATGGCAAAGAGAAGGGAATAAATTATATAGGAAACAAGACCCTTCTGGGGGCCCAGGGCTCATCTCACTTAATGCCAAGTGCCCCAGCAAAAGACTAGCCGGGAGACAATCAGTGGATCCAGCCTTGGGGAGCTGGTCCAGGGCTGCATGAATAAGCCCCATAACTAAAAAGCTGATTCCCAAAGAGACAGAAAGCTAAGGAATCCCCAAGATCCTGGCCGGCAGCTGCAGCAATGGTCTCCATTCAGCTTAGGATCCTGCTGCCAAGGCTTGGTGTCCTCTTGGCCCTAAATAGATCAGCATTTGGCCTGAGCTTGCAGATGACTTTTTACAGGCCACACCATTTAAGCTGTCCCTGTGACCAGAAATAGCCCGGGGGTGGTCAGAACCACAACATTATAAATCGGATGCTATATTTAGCTCATGTGGACATGGCTCAAGAATTTCTTCGTAAGTTTGGTTTTTGAGTGATGGATCCATAATGCCTTTGAATAGGCCTCAGCAAAATCCAGAAGTAGGCCACATGGTTATCTCAGCCTTCCTCCACCTTCACCACCTGACCCTCAAGCACCTACTTTATGCTTTGACTGGAGCGGGAGAAAAACTCTTTCAAATAATGGAAAATTCTCACAAATTATTTCTTTTGAGGTATTGCTTACATGCACTGAAGGCACAGACATTAAATACACACCTCGATGAGCTTTTACATGTGTCCACATCCGTAGAGTAGTATCATCAGAACAATATATGGAACACTTCCAGCACGCAAGAAGGTGCCCTCTAACCCCTTCAAGAACACTGCCTCTTACAGGTAAACCACTCTTGTGTCTTCTCTCGCATAGAGAAGTCTTGCCTGCTTTTGACCTTTACATAAATGGAATCATAGTGTGTACTCTGGCTTCTTTCACTCAACTCTCAGCCTGACTTTTCAGACTCTAGAGTATTATGTATTATAATATACACAAAAATAGCAGCTCTGCTTGCTTGTCTTGGGCATCCATTGTGTGCCAGGGTCCGAGAAGTGTTCGTCTTTAATTCTCACTGCAAGCTTGGCAGATGGGCATTATTATTTCAGTTTTACTGATGGGAAAATGTAAGCAGAGAGGGATTAAGTGACTCTGTACTGAGGCAAAATCCTGAAGTTAGAAATTAACATTTTGGGATCATGGATTCAAGAGTTCAGTGTCCAAATTCTGTATTTGTTCCTCTCGGCCAATTTGCTTTTAATTCTTGACTCAGGGTTGGGAATAACTCACATAAAGCCCTTCTTAACGTGCCTGCCACACTATGTGGTGATAAATATTAGCTGTGGTGATGATGAACAAAGGGATAATGATAATCGGGCCTTGTGTTAATGTTGGGGAAGCAGAAAGGGACAAGACATAGTCCTGGGCCTCATGGATCTTACACTGTGAAAGACATACAGTGAACACATAAATAAGTTTATAATGATAACTTCTGATTATGAAGGGAAGGGATGGGTAGCTTCAGACCACAGTGAATGGTGAAGGTTAGGCAACATGCCCACAGTAGCATTTTTCTTCTCAAACTGCTGGAGAACAGGAAGGTTCGGACCTTCAGCAATGTCACAGAGCAGTTATTGAAGAAGCCTAAAATATCCCCCCCTCCCCCATAGGTATGCAACACTAACCAGCTTTGCTCTGATAAAGCTCTTCACCTGAGAGGCTCAATTACATCTGCAGGTGGACGCTTTGGAGAGAGCATTTAAAAGGCAGCATCGTCCTTGACTCTTGATTCTGCATGTCGAAAGCACTTAACTCAAAAACCTCAGGATTACCACCACCACATCAGGGCATCTGCTCCTGGACTAGACCACCCACTGCCTGATGCTCTGACACTGAAGGCGTTCACGTGATCATTATGTTATCATTGACTCAGTTACAGCTTGGGAAGATGAGCACGGGATGCTGGTATTTCTAGGCCTCCTTTCAAGGAATGACAGCCAAGTGCATTTCCCCACAAAACCTACAATCCATATTCCATTTTGTGACCTGGGATTCTGCTTCAGAGAAAATGAAAACGAAACTCCTCTTAATGGATTCACTGTGATTTTCAATCCCTTTGATGATGCTGGGGTGGCGTCTCACCTTACACTCATTAGGGCAAGATTCTAGAGTTGGTGCATAAAGCAAATCTGAATATTGTCAGAATTACTCTTGAAATGTCATAATTTCCTCTGGCTGACTTAGGAGGACCAAGAGAGCCAATTGTTGCTACAGCACAGGCATGCCCCCTGCCTTTGGATGAACCACCAGGTAAAACAACTGCCTGGGTTTACAGACCAGGTTATTATTATAGAACACACAGCTTTAGACACTTCTCATTACAGGATGCTCCAACCCAAGGCACTCACAGGGACAAAGACTTCAAGAACAAAAGATTCCCATCGTTTTTGAGCCCTTGCTCAGTGCAGGGAATGGAGAAAATCACTGTAGGATGTGAATCTCTGCTCATTTTGCCTAAAGTTGGCCGTTAAGTAGGTTAAGTGTGTACTGGATGGTATGCACTGCACCCTGCTAGGACTGTGACATCTCAATGGCAATGTCCTCCTCTTCATCATCTCCATATTTTCAGAACTGGTATAGTAGGTTGCATAGTAGGTTCCCACTGGGCATCAGCGGAATGACCACTCATAACTGACCTACCAAATAAAGGGTTGCCAGGACGTTTTGCAAGTAGGGGCTGAAGGATCCACAGGTGGAAGTAGCAGGGAGCCTGAGTTTGGCTCAACTGGATGAAGACATTTCCAACAACTACAGCTTTGCATAATAATAAGTTTACTATTAAGTAAAAATCATTAATCATCTATTAGAAATGGAGCAGAGATACACGTATCAGCTAAAATTGGACTAATCAACAACCAATGGACTAAGGACATTTTTGTGAAGTTGTCACTGGTCAATAAAGAACCAGAAACATAAGGATTGCACATAGTTTTTCATAAACCTATCCAAATTTTTAAACTGTCCTTACACCCAAGACAACTTTGGCAAGCCAATCAATGTCAGGTTATAGGAAGAATACAATTCTTGACAAAATAAATCTCAACACACAAACAAGCACTGATACTCTGTATTTGTAAGGGGTATGCATGATACCACATTTTCATTTATGTTAAAATAAAGATCTTTATCTACATCCAACAGTAACCTCAAATGACAAGTGTAACATATAACCCAACAGCAATTGCTATCAAAAGTATAGATCTCACTTTATTTTTACCTTCACCTGACATAGTTTGGCCGTGTATTGACCACTTAGGAACATTCTTCTGGCCATAAATCCAATCAATAATTCACTCGTGCAGAACATATAACTGCACATTTTCTGCTCATATAACCCGTTGATAATGAGTGCCGATTATAGAATCGAGAAACCAAAGGTGTTCATGCACCCAGCGATCCTTCTCAGAGGACTAATCTGAAAATGATCCTTGCCTTGCCTACAAATGAAATATTTAAAACAATGTTTTGATGCCACGAGTTATACCTGACATATTTGTCGATTTTCACAGACGCTGGGAGTGATTAGATTTGGGGGTCAGTTACTTTAAGGTCACCTGGAGACCACACATTTTAATTTCAAATAGAGGATGACAAACTTGATAAGCAAAACTTTATAAAATAAAAGGATATGAAATCAACTTACACTACTAGTTGGTATGGGGAAAACTTTTGTATTAAGTCCTGTCATCTGAAGGTAGGGGACCTGGTGTTACAAGAGATAATTTTCCTGACAAATAACCTTGATAAGTTAAGGCACCTAGAAAATGTACTGTTATAAAGAACTCCAAACGCTGGGCAGCATTTATTCCCAGTGAGGAGAGGACAGAGGCCAAAAAGACATGGGTTTCCTGTCTCAAGGCATTTATTGGTGAGGAATATATTCTAAGGGGTTCACAATAAATCTAGAGAGATCATCACCATGAATATGTGGGATGGCAAGACTAACAGGCGGGCGACCACAACCACAGAGGGTTAAACTATAAAGACAATGAGACGGACTAGAAGTGCTTTAAAACTCAATTAAAATAAAACCAGTTCCTGTTAGTTTTTCCAATCCAGATTTAAGACTCATTCTGTATTATCTATTCATATGAAAAAGGGTACAGCAATTGAATTTTGAATTATGCTAACCCATTTTCTCAGCTATAGAAAACGTTGGCTTCCAGCCCAATGAATACAATAGCCACATGCTCAAGACCCTTAATTATCTAATTAATGTGGTGTCATTTTAGCAATTAGTTCAAATGACCATATGTAACTTTTTTTCTTTATAAGATCAGAATAGCAAATATTTTTTAAATACTTGTCCTGACCATATCCTGTGCATTAAGGATATACAATAGCAATTAAAAACAGAAAATGGCCAAGAAAGCTTTTAAAGAATAATAAAAAAAAAAACCACAAAACTAAATGTAATATGGGCAGTAGCTGATTTTCATATGATTAAACTCATCTAATATGTTAACAGATATCCTTTCGACATCTACTACATGAGACTCATGCCCAGGAATGACCACCTGGGTTGGCAGGTATCACCATAGGAAACGACAAGGCATCTCTGGGGTGGTGTTAGAGAAGAATTCACTCTAAGAGAGGCCCTAATAATGGTATTATAAGGTGAATACTTATTAGAAAAACTCTTTGCAGAAGACTCCTCTTGCTCCCCGTTTTCTCCCCACTACTACTATGGAGGTGAACTTTAAATTCTTCAAATATTCTGCACACCAGATAATGTCACAGGTTGCTTCTATAATTCACTAACACCAGGGCTTTTGGATTATAAAGCTATTATTGTAGAAAAGTGTGCTGATGTTCAAGAAATTATTTCTGTGCCATTTGTGTGGGCCTTACATTTGGTCATTTGTCTGTGATAGGGCCACTGGCCACCATCTTGGTCATTTATCAGGATTCCCTCTTTCTGATTGTCCAGCCAGGTTCTGAGGAGGTGTTTATCTGAGACCACAAAGCCAATCAGTCTGTAATTGGCAATCAGCACCAAATAGAATTCTTTGGTGGCAAAGAAAACAGTAATTATGGATTTAAAGAGCTTGCCTGCCTGCTGGGGAGAGCAAGCACACACGCTCCAAAGAACAAACTTTTGGAAGCCATTGTGACTTAAACTGGGCATTATTTGGAGGAGTCCTTCACAAGGCCTGAAGTTTGAATACAGAGAACTGACGTCCAGGGTTTGGCATGAAATGATGGCAATTTCCTTGAGTTTCAGGGAGGCTTCACGGCAGTCTAATTTCAAGTAGAAGAGAAACATACATTTTTGGGGGGAGTATTATTATGTTCCAGATATCACTGTTTAAGGGCTTTAAGTTCATTTCTCACAACTATCTTGCAAGGTAGATGGTATTTGTTTTCTAAAGAGGTGGAAACTCAGGTATTTTTCACCCCATTGTTCCATCTATAATGTGGTAGAAAGAGAGGATCTCCCAGACCACATGGACTCTCAAATTCTACATGCCCAGGCTCAGGAGTTGCCTGACTAAAAGCTTCCTCCTCTAAAATGGAATGCTACCTCCCTGTTCCCACCATGGCACATCATTGCACCTGTCTTGAGGCCTTTCTCTGTAGCCAGAACCATCCCCTGCTCCTGCCTACTGCGTGGTTTGTGTTCGATGAAGAGTAAATACTTGCACTGCTCTGAAGATCCCATGCTCTTCCCTTCCTCTGATCCTCCTGTTCCGGGGACCCTTCTTTACTTTGCCTGCTTGCTGAACTCCGCTCATCCTTCAACTTAGGGGAGATAGCACCTCATCCTTGGAACTAGCCTCACTTCCCTCTCCTCCTTCTTCTATACCTGAAACATATTTCTGTCATACTTCTGCCATTTATTTAAGTATCTACCTCCTTGACTAAGCTGTGAGTTTCTTAAGAGTAAAGCAAAAACTGCCCTTTTATTCCTAGAGCAGGAATACAGTAACATCCATAGAGCAGGAGCTTCACAATTACTGCTGAATCATTAAATGGATTTTTAACAGCTCTAAAAAATAGGAACAGAAAGAAAAACAGGACTGAGAAGGGAAGAGAAAACATGGGGTGGCTAACAAGATGAAAAAAAGAAAGAAACTGAAAGTATGAAAAAAACAAAAACAAACAAACAAAAAAAAACAAAATGCATAAGAGGTATGATGCGACCTTATTATTATTCTTCTTTTGTGGTGTAGGTTTCTGAAAAGTAGGACATACCCTAAGCAATATTAACAATCAACAGCTATCACAACATTACAAATGATATTCATTTATGGAGATGTACCCTCATCATTAAACCGGTTCACAAACAAGCATTTTGCAACTGATAACACATGTTCCAGGTGTCAGAGATGCAATTCTGGGAGCCACACAGAAAGCCAGGCTTTCAGAAAGCCATAGGGTTGTATTCATTTTCATTTATTTATAATGTGGATGTACCATATTGATCTTTTTCTAAATGACCCATAGCTAGAAATGAATTTCTTTTGCACTGCTCACAACAACTACACATCTGTCTTTCTGCCTATCTATCCATCCATCTGATCTATATATTTGGATTTGGTGTTGTATATATACACCAGATCATTGAATGATAAAAGACCAGTCCAATGGTATGAGATTATTTTCAATTGGCAAGAAGGTAGAAAGCATCAACCAGCTCAGCTGTCCTGTGTTAAGGTCAGATGGTATCCAAGTACTTTCTGAAGCAGGTGGTCGAAACGATGTGTACTCAACCATATTATAAAGTATCTAGACAAATAAGGGCCATAGAAATTTTTCCGTCAAAATTTGTATCCACATGACAAATGTTCTTGTGAAAATATTAATTAGCAAGTTTTGGTTGTCTGAAAGAACTGTGGCCATGAGGGTACAATTGATAGACAGCAAGAACCATATTTGAATACATCCTGTCAAAGTAAAATCCCAAAACTGAATTACCAATGGCACAAGCCCAAACAAGGTCGCCTATGCATGTGCTAAATTGAAAGTCATACCATTGACACTTCCTAGCAACAGATTCTTCACAAAGGGGCAGCTTCTCCAAGACTGCTCAGATGATGCGGTCAAAGAGAGTGCCAGCACACAGCATTCCAGAGCTATTAGTTGGGGATGAGCCAAAATGTCATGATGGAGGTGCAAAGGATAGACGTGGGTACAACCATAGCCATTTAAATGATTTAGTAACTGAAGCCCAGAAAGGTTAAGTAAATTATCCAAGGTCACAAAGCTGGGAAGTATGAGTTTGGACTTGAACTCTAGCTGGTCTGGCTCCAAAGTTGAAAATCGTACCCAGCGCTTTTTACTGAAATCTGGGGTTGGATAAAAGGTGAGCCAGCTAAATGATGAACCGGGGGCCCGGGCCCCTTACTCATGCAAGGTAAAGAACAAATGCAAATGCCAGATGTGCTATTCTAAAGGAGACTAAAATCTGAACAAGCTACTCAGACATTTTTAATTTTATAAAAATATACTTTATACTTAAAATATACATATATAAACCTAAACATATTTTATATATATATATATATATAAAATATACATATCCTATAAATCCCAAAGACTAGACAGAAAGTCTGTCCAGCCAATACTCACTTTACATCCTCACACCACCCTGGAAGGTGTAAAATTCCCCAACTGAAATGGAGCTTGACCACGTAACTGGCTTTGGCCAACAACAAAAATGCCTAGCCCCGACAAAGGCATTGGGAGCTACCAATTTCCACCATGGGAAGTATGTGCCCTAACCCGCCAGGGGCAGCTCGAGCTCCAGAAGACTGGTGGAGCCAGGCCACCATGGGCAACCTATAGACCTGATAATCACTCCATTCCAGGGTGGTTTGTTATGCAGCAATAACACCCACATAATGGGTGGAAACGGGATGAAAAACACAATAGTCAAGCCATGTAAGAGTGAACTGATAGTAGTGTGTGTAGGGTGGTCTAGAGGGACTAACTGTAGAAGGATTCTTCAGAAAGGATTAATACCCAAACCAGCGTTTTTATGCAGTCCCTGATCTCATGGCTGTGTGGCTTCAGTACATGATCTGAATGGGCCTGGCATGGAAAGACATCTGCCTCCGGAAGAATGAATGGTACTAGTGCCTTTGATGAACGGAAAACGTGCAAAAGGAAAACACAGAAATCATGCCGTAGCTCTATTCTCAACTGACAGCCATGTCTTTGGGAGGAGCACTTCAATGGCTGGGTGTACTGTTTAGACAAAAGAAAGAAAACTGGACCTTTTGTGAGTTCTGGAAAACCATGAAAGCATTATTTGTTGCAGAAAAGTTGGGGAAACATAGAAGTGGAATGGAGGCCATTTAAAAGATTCCTCAAGATTATGGCGATTACTTCTTCCCTTTCAAATGCAGAGTATATTGAAGTTTCTTTTAAAAATTCATACAGGAGAATCATTCTATGCAACTATAAGAGGGAAACTGTCAGACAACATTCCCAATTCAATATTATATTGTGCTTCAAGAAAAGATTTCCATATATTCTAGATTAAAAAAAGCCTCATAAATAAATGATAATCCAGTGCATGCTCTGAAAAATGAAAAAATAATTTTGCGTTTGCATTTTACTCCACAGAGTAAAATTTAATCTCTCTTTTAATATAGCATGTTTTATATAAAGAGGTAAAAAGATGTAACCTTATGAAAATTGATTTTTTACATGCTTAAAAATGTCCCTTGCAGTATTTATCTAGGCATTTTTCATCTGTGAGTATAGAGGCATCACACACTGATAACTTCACCCAGTGGGGTTAAAAGTAAATGGAGTTATTGCAATATGATTTAATAAAATTTTTCTTTATGTTGTTAAAGAATAATCAAGACCAGGCGATGGCTTTATCAGTGTGTAGTCCACTATTCAGGTTTTGCTTCCAAAATGGCACCATGATGTATAAGCACATGGTAGGTGCTTTACTAAATATTTGTCAAATTCATGACTTAGGAAGGAATGGAGAAACTAAATGCCCTGCTCCAAAGCAAAGCTGATATCCCAGGAACTTAGAAGGAACGAAAATAGGACATTTGGATCTTGTCATCAATGCTTGGCTTTCTGATCATTCCTCAATGGCTCTAGAGAATACTGGAATAGGAGATTGACACCACACCCTTGGGACATTTGACATAATGAAGGCAAGCATTTTGCAGTCTATTGTCCTCAAAACAAATATTTTCTAGCCACTTATTATGATCAGTATTTGAGAAATCCTAATCTTTAGGTGTCTGACAACTGCTACTTGAAAAGAAAAATAAAACAATTTGTTTTATTTTGACTACTGTCATCTTCAAGGGTGGAACCAGCCCAGAGGCGATTTCTCACCTCTGCTGAAAGAGGCTTCAGGATCACAATTAGCACATGCAAAGTATTCCTTCCAAATTACCCTTCTTTGGGGCTCCTGGGTGGCTCAGTAGGTTAAGCATCTGCCTTCGGCTCAGATCATGATCCCGGGGTCCTGGGATCCAGCCCCCTGTGGGGTTCCCTGCTCGGTGAAGAGTCTTCTCCTTCTCCTTCTGTCACTCCCCCCATTCTCTCTCTCTCTCTCTCTCTCTCTCTCTCAAATAGAGAGATTTATTTTGCAAATAAATCTTGAAAGACAATCTTCCTTCTTTAACTTGAAGGCTAGAAATGGCAGCTTTTGAAGGCAGATCTTCTGGCCTTTATACTCTCCAAGTCTTCCTGCTGCTCCCAGCTTAAAATGGGATGCAGTTTTAGAGGCATCACAGACATTAACTGGCAGCAGAGAAGGCACCTCAGGTTGGGGTGGATAGACTCTAAGGAGTCCCCACAGAATCCCCGCCTCCTGGTGTTTACTTCTTTGGATAACTCTCTCCCTTTGAGTGTGGGCAGGTCCTGTGAGGTGCTTCTAAGGCACTAAAAGGTGATGGGATATTACTCTTGTGGCTACATTATGTTAATAAGAACCTGTCCTACTGGCCAACTTGTTCTAGACTCTCTTTGCTGGCTCGAAGAAGTAGGCTGCCATATTGAGAAAGCCCATGTGGAACTGTAGGGTGACTTCCAGGAGCTGAGGGTAACCACTAGTTGTAGAGAGGACCTCCAGCCACAACCAATAGTCAGCAAGAAGCCCTAAGACAACCCATTATAAGAAGATGAAGTGTGCTGTAGTCAGTCTTTGTGACCTCAGAGGTGGGGAGGTGATTTTGGAAGCCAATTCTTCCCCAGTTGGGCTTCTATATGAGAACACAGCCTGGCTGTCACCGTGACTGTGGCCTTGTAAGACTCTAGGCAGAAAACCTGGCTAAGACATGCCGAGACGCCTGACGCCAAAAAGCTATGGAATAATAAACATGTGTTACATTAAGCTGCAAAACTTGTGTTCATCTGTGAACCAAGAATAATAAATGATGCACAAGTAGAGAACCTGGAATGTGTACAAGAATGAGCAGATGATGTTGGAAGGACAGGAAGCAGATGAGCCTGACAAAAGCCATGGGGTAATGGCTCACTGCTGTGTCCTACTACCCGGTCTGGTGGCTGACCAGAGAATTATGAATAAGAAAATATATTGAAATAATGAAAAAATTCATGAGGCAGAGAAAACAAGGGTAAAAGAATTGATAGGCTGTGGAGTGTAGGTTCAGTCCTAGGGGCAAGGGGAGCCACTGAATGTTTTTGAACAGATGAGTGGCATGGTAAAGACTGTGTTTTTGAAAACCATGTCTGATATATAGGATAGAATGGAGTATGGAGAAATTGTCACGTGGGGCAATATCACTCTCCCATTTTTGCATCAGGCAAGATCTCACAGTGGGTCAGGGCTAAGAAGTAGAAAAAACAAATGAGCCAAGCATCTGACATCTGATTCAGTTTCAAGGTACAAGAGTATTTTTAATCTTTCAATAGTATGAAATGTGTATCCATAATAAAAGAGTTCATGTAAGTAATTTACGTACATTTTAAACAGTGGTAAATAGAATGACTACCTCTCTACCTATTGCTCAACTTAAGAAATGGAACTTTGCAAGACATCCCCCAGGTGCTCCCTCCCCGCGAATCATTATTCTCCCTTCTTCTCTGCCCCACCCACCTGACTCCATAACAGAGGAAGCACCAGCTCATATTTTGTGTTTCTCATTCACTTGCCTTTCTTTACAGTGTGAGGCACATATTCTCATACCCTCAAACAATCTGTTTAGTTTAACCTATATTTTGGACTTTAAATAAGTTGAATAATACTATGTATATAATCTATCTGTTTTTTAAATTTCACATTGTGTTTTCAAGATTCCTCTACATTGATTCAGGTTAAGGGAATTCATTCATTCATTTTCACTGCTAACTAGTATTCCGCTCTATGAATATATAGTACCGCCTTTTGTTTCTCCCATTTTATTATGGTTGTTCTTTGGAGCATTCTCCGTTTCTTGCTATCGTAAATAGTGTGCCAGAGTCATTCTCGAACTTTTTCTAGCCCTCAAGAGTTTCTCAAAGACATGTCCGTAGGAATGGAACTGTATAGCCCACGTATGACTTTATTGGGTAATGCCAAAATATTTTCCGAAATGGCTTTACTGATTTATACTCTGACCAGTGATGTATGAAATTTCCTATAACCCCATATCCTTGCCAATACTTGGTATTGCCAGAGTACTTAATTTTTTTTCAATCTGATGAGTGTAAGTAATTTTTTTCATTTTTGTATTCATTGCAATATCTGCTTACTGATGAGTTTGAGTATGTCTTCAATAACATGATACTACTCTTAGGACACTCAGATTTATAAGACAGTTATTGCCCTTTAAAATCTATATATGGAGTCACCAAAATAAGACATAAGTCAATGAAAAGTTTTTAGTGACATCAAAGCATAATGTATCCAATGAATACATACATATATACATTATATATGTATACATACAATATATACATTGTATGTGCATATATATATATATATATATATATATATATACACACACACACACACACACACACACACACACATACTTTACTGGGAAATTTCGGTCATATGATTAATCTTGCCTCTCCCCCGACAGTCTCGTGGGATTATGACCTTGAACAAGTCATTTACCTTTCTAAGCCACAACTGGCACTTAAAAAGCCATCTAATCCACACTTTAAAACAAAACAAAACAAAACACTGACACACAAAGAGAAAAATCCCTGTGTTTCCAACACTTAGAAGCTGCCACTGCCCCTTTCTCCCCCAGTGGGTGTTCAGAAATGGATGATTCCCTTTTACTTTGAATATATCCAGCTTTCCCAATGCACCGAAGACACAAAGAAAAATCAATATTTCACTTCAAGCACAGACCTCAATTCTAAATTTAAAAATCACAGGGCACATGAACGAACCCTCTGGTCAATGCTATCTCTTCAATGATGCACAGTGGCTTGACAGGGCACATTTTCCGTCTCGGTTCCTTCTGCCCGAAACACTTTTCCTCTGGTTCTTTCCATCACTGGCTCCTTCTCATCTCTGAAGCCTCGAACTCAATGCCATCTAGCCATCCTTTCTAGAGGCAGCCCCCCTCCATTCCTGACCTTCCTTTCTCGGACACACTATGCTTCCTTGCTTCTGAACGTGCATCACGACCAGAATATATTTTATCCAGTCATTTCCTGTTTCTTGACTGCCACCCCCTCCTTGGAATGTAAACTTTGTGAGGGGAGGCACCTGGCTTGCCTTGAGGGTTCACCTTTGTGTCCTTGGCACCATAATTAGAACCTGGCATCTCGGGGGGGTAAATTAATTATTGCAATAGTTCATCTACTCAAAAGAACTTTGTGGAGGAACTGGAGACTTCTATGTGGATCTGTACGTATATAAAACACTTGCAACCGAGGCTTCTGTCCCGGCAGACTTCAATTCCACCTCACTAGCTTCTCCCTGAGTTCACTTGCAAAGTTCAATTTCTAGAAAGTCAAACAGGACCCCAAGCCTTTCCTACATTCCTTCCTATTCCTCCTTTATCATAAGCATCCAGTGAAGATGTTGTATGAAAATTAATCAACAAAAGGCTGTATTTTCTTTATCTTTATGCCCTCGACTGATAGTTTTAATCTGGCCAATAACTACTCTACTGCAAGCTCTTAAGGATGGAAAGTATCCCACCATATTTGAAATTCAGAAAGAAAGCTCAAAGAGTCCCATGTGATAAAAGGTACTGATGGATATTTATGATCAAGGAAGATGATCAGCTAGAAGCAGTGGCTTGCCGATGGGGTTGCATTGTACTACGAATGTGGTTTATTACTAGCTCCCAAAGATATGCCCTCTCTTTGGTCAATAAGAAGGGGATAAAAGGTTCAAGATAAGGAAGAAGCACTTTATAAATGAAAACGTTCACTAATGAAATTAGTATCGTTATTGCAGAAGTGCTAATTTTCCTGCTCACTGAGAGTTTAATAAAAATGTTATGTCTACTCTATAACTGTGATTAATCAGTGCGGTATTGAGAAGTGCAGGGATTCTTTTCAACAAGGCAATTTTCAAAATTTGAAAAGGTGTAAATTTCATGCAAATTGCTTCATAATCATATATGTACAAAACGGAGCTGACAAATTGCAGTTGGGAAAGAAATCATTAACATTGAACATTTTTTTCTTTTTTTTTTTTTTCCTTTTTTCCAACTGCTCTTTAAAAGGTATATCGCAAATGAGAAGGTAAGACCCACTGTAAAGCATATAGGTGAATGTCAGCAAAGTGGTAATCATTTTAAGCAATCTTAAATGTGGATGTCGAATTTGGACAGTGATATGAAATAGGAGGCTTAAAAAAACCAAAAATAATGTTTTAATGCAATAAAAATGCACCCGCTTGTTTTAATCACATTACAGAGAGACAGTGAAGTGTTCTTCAGACTCTTTTTGGTGGGCAACAGTACTTTTTTGTTAAGTAAAGTCACATTTCCCCTCACATGATTCCTTTTTTAAAAAGTCCCAAGACCTCTTGCAATTTTAAATAATAGTTTGCAAACTTGAGGGTTCCTAAGACAGATCAAGTGGCCTATTTGTAACCCTGCCTGCAGCCCCGCCCCCGCTCCCCCAAACCCCCATCCCAGTGATGCTCATCTGGGTTGTGCTCCCCTCTTACCCAATGAACAAGCCTGAGAAGCTGACACAGGATGTGTCCCATCTCATTGTGCCTGGAGTCTGCAACAAGCACTGTCTGGGCAAATCCATAGCAGGTTATTCATCTGTTTACATAGCTAAAGGGAGGATAATAAGACCTCAAGTGTAAGTACAGCAGCGTTCAGATTATTAGATGTTTCGATTGATGGCCCTGAAAACTGGTAAGACATAAGCAGAAAACAAACCTGAGAATATACTTGCAGACACCAGTATGAATATTGTGGCATGCAACTAACAGCTGGTTGCTTTTAGAGTTTCAGAGTTTGGAAGCTTCTTCTTATTTTTTTAATATATAACTTAGAAAGCAGTGGTTAGCAATTTCTGGGTAATAACTCACAGTGATTCTAAATGGTCTAAGTATTGCCACAGTTCCTTGCATTGGGCGAATTTTTCTTTTTCTTTTTCCTTTTTTTTTTTTTTTTCCCCAAGCAGGCATTTGGAGGGACCCTGTAATGAGAAGTAGAAACCATTTCCCTCCCTCATCTTCATCCCATAGCTCATACATTTTCTAAAATTATGGCCCTACTCAAGGCAGTTATTATGCACAGTCAATGTTCTTCAGAAGAGTTTTTCAGAGGATGATTTTTGGTTAAAGTGGCATATTTTAGAGCCATCTGGTCACATGCATTAATGCACACTTTCAGATTCCACGCGGATTTTTACGACAGCATTCTTCTGCCCTAAGTGTCTCTCCCATGCACTGCTTGTAAATAAGACAAAGACTCCTGCCGCCTTCAATCCTCTGAGCACTGAACAGTGGCTCTGGGTTTAACATGGCAACACATTTTCCATTATATGCTAAGATTAATAAACCTCGCAGAGCCCCGGACGAGCCACTGGAAAACAGGGCAGTGAGGTGCTTGTTTCTATTCCATTAGACACGGGATGAGCCGCAGGCGTGCCACACTCTGTCACTCCAGCCGGGTAATGGGCCTTGGGCGAGACCACCCACTGGAGGCTTCGCTGAACTTTCTCCTTTTCTTTCCCCTGACTCAGCCACACAGGCGGGTGGGCCAGGTGGAAGTTTCCATGGTTGGGGGGCGGGAGAAGGCCTGGTTGGTTCTCCTTTGTCCTAGTTTTGCAGCAAAGGCCACTCTCTGAACATATATCAGCCTGGGACGGTGGGGAGCAGGGCTGAGCTTGGCGCCTTTGAGAACAAAACAAACCCTGCTTCTTGGCAGTGGAAGAGGACACGCTCTGGGAGCCAGCACAGCCTCGTGAAAGGGTCAGGGGATGGGGGACCCAAAGTGAGTCCCTGCCAATCATACCCTCACCGAGGCGGGGCTTGAGATAATCCTCCCGCCTCTCTGAGCCTCAGTTTCTTCATCTGAAACCAGGGATGACGAGCACACCTACCTCTACCCCATAAATGAATAATGAATGTATAATGTTAGCCTGATGCCTGGCACACAACAAATGTGAGCTTCTGCTATGATAGCCCTAGTAGTTGCTATGATTTTAAAACCTAATACAATCACCGTCAGTCGCTTTACTACTACCATTCAGAGAAGTGTCCTTCTGATCTTTAATCCCTTCAACTGGAAGCTGAAGACACGCATCACCCCTCAGATTGAAAAATAAAGCACAGAAAAGCAATCTGCACATTCCTACTCTGCCATTAGTGCTCAATTAACTATTTGTTTCCATCTCTGAGACAGGAATTTTGGAGGGGGAGTAAAACCCATGTGGGGACCACCAGAACTCCCCAACTTGCTAACTGCACTATTGGCTGTTGAAAACCACACCCTAAGATGTGTGTGCTTGTGGGGGTGATGCAGCGGTGAGGCTGGGGGGCTGGAAACTATGACTTCTGGCAGCTGCCTAGCCCTCACATCCCCCCGTGGGTTTGCAGTGACAGAGCCGTGGTGCGGATGGTTTCGCGTGGTCCTCAGAACCATCCTGCGATGGGAATATTATCAGGCCCTGTATTTTACATACAAGGCCACAGAAGGCCAGCGAGGAGAAGCCACAGCCCCAAGACGATGCAGCTGGATCTTGGCAGACATAGGCAAGCCACAGGGCTCTCTCCTGGTTCTGACACCATGGCTTCTCCGCCACACGTGCTATGTTCTGTGAGAGTCGTGTGCCCTCCAAATTCCTATGTTGAAGCCCTAAGCCCGACTGTGATGGTACGAGGAGGTGTGGCCTTTGAGGGGTGATCTGGCTTACATGAGGTCACGAGTGTGGAGCCCCTGTGATGCAATTCATGTCCTTGGGGCAAGGCGGGGAGGCCTGAGCTCTTCCTCCCTCCTCCAGGTGAGGATACAGCAAGAAGACGGCCATTTGGGACCTGGACTTGGACTCTCACCAGACATCAAATCTGCCGCCAGCTTGCTCTTAGACTTCCCAGCTTCCAGAATATAAGAAGAAAGTGCCTGAGGAGCCTGGGTGGCTCAGTCTGTTAAGTATCTGCCTTTTGTTCGGGCTGTGATCCCAGGGTCCTGGGATCCTGCCTCGCATTGGGCTCCCTGCTCAGTGAGGAGTTTGCTTGTCCCTCTCCCTCTGCCCCTCCCCCTGCTTGTGCTTATCACTCACTTTTCTCTCTGTCTCTCAAATAAATAAATAAATAAATAAATAAATAAATAAATAAATAAATCTAAAAAAGAAAGTGTCTGTTCTTTGAACCACCAACCGTACCATTTTGCTATGGTAGCGTGGGCAGACCAAGATGATAGCGGATGTATAAATTTCTGTCCAATGAATGCTGGTTGGCTGAGAAGGTAATGGTCTCACCCACACTTTGGTGCCGTACAATGGGCCTCAGGACAATTTATGAGGGAGACCCCAATCTCTTTATCAAACCCTCCATTTGACAAAGTTCATGTTTCCACTTCCCCAAATAGACTGTAGGCTATTGCTGCCTTTGCTTTATGGATGAGGGAAACTGAGGCCCAGAATTAGCCATTGTGGTAGACAGAATAACATTCCACCCACAAGAGATGTCTATGTCCTAATCCTCAGAATCTGTGAGTATGTCACCCTACCTGGCAAGAGGGATTTTATGGATGTGATTAAGTCAAGGATTTTGCGATGGCAGGATTATCCTGGATTATCTGGGTGTGCCCCATGTAATCCCAAGAATCCTCAGAAAGAGGCAAGAAGGTCAGAAGAGGGAAGGCAATGTGATGAGGGAAGCAGTCAGTGAAGGAGCAGGATGATGCCCCGGTGCCATCCTTGAAGATGGAATCGGGGTGGGGGTGGAGGTGGCATAAGCCAAGGAATGCAGGAAGTCTGTAGGAGCTTAAAATGCCAGGAAATGGAGTCTCCTCCCCTAGAGGCTCAGAAGGAACTAGCCCTGCTAATACCTTGACCCAGTGAGACGGATTTGGGACTTACAATCCCCAAAACTATAAGAAAATAAACGTGTGTTGTTTTAAGCCATTATGTTTTTGATAATTTGTTGCAGGAGCAAGAGGAAACTGAGACAGCGATGGAGCCAGAATTTAAACCCAGCACCGCTTGCGGGCTCCAGAGTCTATTAGGGTCCCACTCTACATGCTGCCTCTGAGGAATGAATGAAAAGACAAGGCAACGCTCCCTCCATTTAGAGTTGGTGGGAAGAGAACAATGCAAGAACCTGCCTGTATTCCTCTCTCAGGTCCCAGAGATGGAACGACTTCACGGCGTATGTGTTTTTCTTTTTCTTTTGTTTTGTTTTGATCTCAGTCTGCCTTGTGAAAAAGAAAGGGCAAGCTAAGATATTCCACATAAATACATACTGTACAGAAACAATAAGGAAAAGGTGAAAGAGTGAGGGGAGGAAGGAATAAAAAGAGAGAAAGAGAAAGAGGAGGAAAAGTAGATACAGAAATCAGGCAAAAGGAAGGGGGGAAGTTAGCTCCCAAAGAGGTACTATATGGTACTATGACTTTGCTGAAGGTGGGGAAAGTACGCTAAAATTTGGCTTTGAGCTTCCTGGTGGCCAGAGCAAAGAAGGAAATGCTATGAGATATGATATTGACATTTAAAAAGAAATTGGTTGCTTTGGATAAATATACCTTTTCTTGTCGTGAGAACTCAGAGGAAGATCTCCCTCGAGCATTCGACGTCTTAACACCTACTCTCTATCCCTCCCCTTAAGCCCTCCGACCTAATCCTTGTGAGGATTTTCAATGATCCTCAACTTCTTGCCATGCTTCCTGAGACAGAAAACTGCTGATGCTGGGCATCAGCAACTAATTATCTCCTCTCACATACCAGGTCCACCCCTGAGGAAAGGGCAAACTACTAGTTATCCTGCACCTTTCCAATAGCTTGTGAAGAGTCCGATTCATAAGAATTGTCACTGCTAATTTTTATTCTTATTAATTTTGGGGGAAAAATCCCCAAAACTAGTGGCTAAAAACAACAGTTACTTATTTTTAGCCCACGATTCAGTGGGTCAGCAGTTTGGGTGGGGCTCAGCTGGGCAGGTGCCCTGTGTCAGCCAGGCAGCTCTGTCCCTAGGGTGTGGCTGGCTCTCGGTTGGCACAGGGTGACCACATGGCTGCACATCCCTCTTCACCCAGCAGGCAAGCCCAGGCTTGTTGGCACCCAGATGCAGAAGCTTCCAGGAGGAGCAAGTGGGTAAGTAGCCACACAGAGGCCCTTTTTAAGCCTCTGCTTGTGTCCTGCTCCAGCATACCCCACCATCCAAGCAAGTTCCATGAGGCATGCTGATTCGAGGCATGGAGAAAGTGCCCCTGCCTTTGGAGGGGGCGTCTAGGGCATCACAACACAAGGGAGATGGAAGACTCGGTGGTTGTGTCTATCATCTGCCACAGGCATTAAGTGTTGGCCTTTGTGGATGTAATATCTGCCAAGCAGACACACCGAGAGAGTTCCCAATACCAAGGGATATCACTGAATCCCAACACTCATCGGTTCACCTGGATGACTTATGATAGTTTAACCCAAAGGCAAGTGGGCAGAGGAGAGGTGGCCTCCTAAAAGTCATTTGGTTCTAAAACATTCTTTCTCCTATGCAAAAATAATCAATGCAAGCGTGCACATCTGTGTGTGTGTGTGTGCATCCTAGATACAGAGTATCTTCGAACTGGCTCTTCAACTGGGAATGGTTCAAGTTTTTGGCATTAGAACTTGGCAGTTCTGTCCCTGAACCGCCCCGCATTGCCCTGAGACTGCGATTGCTTCCACGGTATTTGGCGCCTTATAAATAAATAAATAAATAAATAAATAAATAAATAAATAAATAAATAAATAAATAAGAAAGAACGTTTCAGAAGGGCAGCACTTACCCAATTCTCGGGAAAATAGACTGAAAGGGAAGTATTGTCAGAATGTTTCGCAATTGCCATTTTCAGCAATATAAATTATGATTTATTTTCCCACGTAATCACCTTGATTGCAGACATCCTTTTGGAGAAATCGCGCTGCTCTTGGTTAGCTTTTTAAAGCCTCACAAGACAACTTTCAAACCTGATTAGTATGTATGATGGGAAATCAGATACATTATATTTAGCTTGAAGTGCAGAGCGCTGTGGGTGCAAAGAGAGAAAGATGAGGGGAGGGATGGGGAAAAAGAAAAAAGAAAAAAAAAAGAACATCTGTAATCCTTTTCAGAGCAATCTGTGCCGGCACGCACCAGGGTACAGAGCGGGGCTGTTGAGTTTGCTCGTGGTGTCCTCATGTCATTAACCGATTGTGTGTCAGCAACTTGTCTGCAGCTCCCGGGCTTCGTGATGTGATCACCACATGCAAGACAGACGCAGGCTCTCCTGTTCTGACACTTAAGAGCCACCACTTCCATCAGCGTGGTCTTCCCTGTGTCGAAGACTGCGGCACGTGGCGTGCACACTTACACCCCTTGGAGTGGAACTATCAGCTCATCAGCAGGCACAGGGGCCCCAAGGGAAGGCGCCTCCCGCTCAGCCTCGCTATCTGGCCCCCAGCTGCCGGGCCTCTCCAGCGCTGATGGATGTGTGTGATGTGTCCCCAGGGCAAATGGGTCAGCAGCCTCACGAGCCTCGGGTCCAGCTAGGACAAGGTGGCACTGGCACAAACCCAGGGGGTGTGACTTCCTACCTAGATGCCTTAGGTGTGGGGCTTCCCTAGTCCTGGCCCTAGTAGACACACACATCCCAGGGTGTGAACATGACCGGGAACTAATAATTCAAACGCTAGTTCTTATATCACTAAATGTGGCTGTCTCAGGGAACAGAACACAGAATTCGTGTGGGTTTTGAGATAAAGTGAGATTTCAGAGGAATTTTGTATGTGAAGCAGGAGACTGAGGGAACGCTCCCAGGCGCTCCCAGGCTCTCCCAGGCCTGAATTCTCATTCTGCACAGAAGAACTTGAGAAGTCTGTGATGTCTAGAGTGCCTGGATCAGATCTAGGGTTTGCCGTCTAATCTGATTTGAAACTCTATCTAGAGAAGGGAGGGACATGTGCAGAGTGCCTACTGTATGCCTGAAATGGGCTAATGACTGAACATCCCTTTACTGCTGCTTTTAATCATTTGATGATTTGAATATTAATCAATTGGAGGTGGGGACATCGAGGCACAGGGAACATCATGAGTTGAACCAGGTTATACAAGAGATCAAACTTTTCTGACTCAGCCTTGTTGATAACTAAAGACCCTGAGCCAGAGAACCCCTGTCTCCGAGCTCTTTTCTGGCAAAAGCACATGCATGGCTCACAAGGGAAGGTGCAACCATCCCGATCAAATCTGATTCTGCCCCGGAGGCTCTACCTACCTAAGCTTCCTTTCTCCGTGTTTTATATCTTCCTCGAGTACTCCCTTTGTCTTAGGTGACACTTTCTGTATCTAAAAAAGTCCCTGAAAAGATGTAGGCTTTGTTTTCAGTTATTAAAACATAAAAAGTGGCTTTGGTCCACAGAATCCTATGCGGTGGCCCACGAAGTGCCTGGGCCCTGGTGCACACCTGACCTTTTTCAGCTGCTCCATCAATCACTCATCTAGGTCCCATTGGGGAGTGATTTTTTTATGCATGTTCATTAAGCCTCCAAATCAGTTCACCTTAAGATAAGGAGACTATCTTAATCATAACGTGGGCCTTCTAAATATGGGTCTAGATGTCAGATTCAGAAGAAGAGAAATTCCAAGCATGGAGACGATTCAGTGCACAAGACAGCTTCTGTTGGTGACCCTGGGGAGGGAGGGGGCCACAGGGCAAGGAATGTGGGTGTCCTCTAGGAGATGGGAGTGGCCAGCAGGTGACAGAGAGGAAGCCGCTTAAGGCCTGGGTCTCACACTGCACGTAACTGAATTCTGACCACAACCAGAATGAGCTTAGGAGTGGATTCCAGGCCCTCCAGAACAGAACAGAGTTCCAACTGACACCTGAAAGTTGTCCTTGTGAGACCCTGAGTGTAAAAACTATTACACTGTGTCCAGACTCCTGACCTACAGAACCGTGAGCTGATGTGTGTGGTTTTGAGTGCTAAGTTTGGGATAATTTGTTATGCAACAATAGGAAACAAATACAGCAGCATACTACAGTCCAACTTTAAAATACAAACCTTCTTCCATTTACTTCTTTGCCTTTCATAGTCACTATACTTGCAGAGGGTAAAGTTCTTAGCACCTCAGGTATAGCAGCTTTAATTTTTTTTATTAATTACTAAAGAATTCATCCCAAAGTAATCCTTATTGGTAGTATTGCTTATGGTAGTAATATAATGCTGTTGCCAGTGAATCTAGATCTGCAACTATTGGAATGATTTTCCTATGCCATGTCTCACACAATGTTAAGGAAGAAAACTTTCAGACCAAATGGAGCTCAGAAATTTTTTTCTACAAAGGTACCTGTTTCATTGGCACCAACTTATTCTAAGCTACATGAAGAAAAGCCCTACCACAAATATTTTTTTGTATCAAATGTCATCTAATATAATCTTCTGAACTGCATGGGAAGAAGAAGAAGAGGAGGAGGAGGAAGAATGAGGAGGAGGAGGGAGAAGGAGGAGGAGGAGGGAGAAGGAGGAGGAAGGAGGAGGAGGAGGAAGGAGGAGGAGGAGGAAGAAGGAGGAGACATAAGAAGGAGGAGGAAGGAGGAGGAAGGTGGAGGAGGAAGGAGGAGGGGGAGGAAGGAGGAGGAGGAAGGAGGAGGAGGAAAGAGGAGGAGGAAGGAGGAGGAGGAGGAAGAAGGAGGAGGAGGAGAAGAAGAAGAGGAGGAGGAGGAGGAGGAAGAAGGAGGAGGAGAAGAAGAAGAAGAAGAAGAAGAAGAAGAAGAAGAAGAAGAAGAAGAAGAAGAAGAAGAAGAAGAAGAGAGGAGGAGGAGGAGGAGGAGGAGGAGGAGGAGGAGGAGGAGGAGGAGGAGGAGGAGGCGGCGGCGGCGGCAGCGGCGGCAGTAGCGGCAACGGCTTGGTTGAGTTTCTTCTTATAACCAAAATTACACACAAAAAAGATGAGGACCCGTCAATGTCATTAATTTCTCTGAAGCAGTCATTCTAATGGCAAACTCCCGAGACCTCGGCTATTGTAGACAAAATCGAAAAATGTAGATTCAGGAGGAAGCTGTAGAGCTGGGCTTTCTGCAACAGATTGTAAGCCAAGTCATAAATTGCTAAATAAAGGGGGAAAAAAGGGTGGAAGTTGTGGTTTTGTGCCTGTACACTTGGGGTCTGAAAGATAAATGGGCAGAGGGTTTTCCTGTCCATTTCTGCTATACATTCACACGATTAAAGTCATTAGTTAGAACATGCTACCAAGAAGCTACAGTGAGGACGGGGTTTCCCTTAAGGAAGAGGATTAAAAAGAAGAAAAAGAAAGGCAAAGAAAATCCACATGGAATACATAAAAATATATGCACACTAAAAACCAAGCCAGTGGATGTTTGCTAATAGTGCTGCTTTAAAGTCATATGCTGCACTCAGAGCCTCTGCTCTCGGCATGCTTTTTTTTTTTTTCCCCCGGCATGCTTTAATAAGAGACTGTATTACCAAGGTGATACGGGTGATGCTTGGGGGAAGGGGGAAGGGAGTGAAGTTATTCTCATAAATTTGAGCAGAGCTCAAATAAGGCCTATTTCCCCACTCCCCACAGTAGAATGTCCATCTATTTGCCCCCCCTACACTCGATCAGTAGCCATGTCTAATTTCCACATACCTTCATTGGCTTTGGCCTCCACAATGTCTGGCCTGGACTCTTCCAAGAGCCCACCTGCTGCCAGTCCTGCCCCTTATCCTTCTCACTCAAGCTGGAGTGCACACTCGGTCCCCTTATTATGTGCAGGATACCACAATATCCATAAACCTTCCAAACGCTTTCAATTGCCATGAAGCTAAGACCCATAATCTCACTGGGACTCCCAAGGCATTTGGGGACATTAGCCTTGTTCACCCATCTAATCTTGTTGTCCCTTTCCCATGCTTGGCTCCAGCCAGCCACATCCATGTGTCCTCTCCTTCAGAGGCCAGATTTTGTCTGGATGCCCAGGATGTGATCATGGGCAACAAAGTTCTTGTTGTTAGGGGGATGACAGTCTGGAGTGGCCGGCAGAGTAGTAAGCAGCCACGGTACAATCTGTGGTTGCAGAGGATATTATGAGAACAATGGAATACCCAACCCGCACTTAAAGTTTGTGGGGAGAGGGGGTTTAGTGTTCAAGCAGGCCTTCTGAAAGAGTCAAAGTTACTTTGGAAAAGGGAAAAAAGAACACTCCAGGTAGAGGGATCTATATAAGTAAGGCTGGGCCTTTCAGAGCACCATCAGCCCCAAGACCAGGGAACCAAGACAGTGGTCAGCTCAATGAATCAGAAGTGTGGTGTCAGGGAGGCCTGTGAGAGGGTCCCATGATAGCCAGGGTGCGAATGGACGAGCTCATGAATCAGTGTCGTTGCCATACAGGGTTACAGACTCCAACTCCTGGGAGGTCAGGCAGTTTCTATGAGTGAAGGAGGCCTGATAGGTACTATGGAAAGCCAGTGGGCATATATCCCAGCTAGCGAGGGGCAGCCCTGCTCAAGTCCAGCCTGCTGGTCCCACTGAGAAGCAGGCAAATGATGCCAGCTCTGCTTTTTCAAGAGAAGCAGGAAATCTGTCGCAATGTAAAGTCTCTTGATTTGGAAAATGTTGGCAACTACCTTATTTCATGAAGGAAACAAAAACCCAGCAGTCCCAACAAAAAACATCTGCAAGCCACATAATTGGCAACTTTGGAGATGGGAGCTGGAAATGGGGTTGGAGTGTCCAAGTGCTAGGAGATTCCCTTGCTTTTTTATCAGAAAGCAAAAGTGTGTAGAATAAAAAGCGGATCCGTGCTCTTCTCACAGCACCATGTAGGGGCTGGAGCTGCTCAGGGGGCTAGAAGAAAGGCCAGATCTTCAGAATCACTCCCCTTGCCCACCAGCCTTTAGTTCACTGAGTCAACAAATACTCACTGAGGACCCACCACGCACCAGGCGCTCTTCCAGACTTGGAAAATACCAGCAGTAGGCAACACAGACAAAATCTTGGACCAAAAGAAATGAACACTCATGTCCTCTTCTTGGGGAAATGGAAAAAAAGGGGGGGGGGACAGTTTTCAGTGGATCTAGCAAAGGCTCCCATAGAAACAAATTCACCCCTCCCAGCTTCAGTCTTAATCCCTTTCTTTGAAAATCATATAGGATATATGTAACCTCAAAGTGGAAGAGGCCCTGGAGGCTGGGCTGCAGCATTCTGGAACTGAAAAGGGCTTTGCCTCCTAAGGCAACCTCTGCTGGGTCCCCGGGATCTAGAATAGTGTGTGTACATCAGCCAGCTCTCAACAAACATGTGAATACATCGGACAATCTGGAGCTCAGAAGTAGCACTGAAATCCCAGAAAAAAAAAAAGAATCACTTGAGTTAGAATTGGGTTTTGCACACTAAAAGTATCTGTCTTTTGCTTCCAGATCTCTGTTTGATGGTAGAGAGGTAGGATGGGATCTTGAGGTGGAGCATGACTATGTCCTTTATTTGGTTAAGATTAGGCATTCAGGCAGAAGTCAAAATGTAGCAAGCCTTCTCAAAATACTAGGGTAAAAGGAATACTGGGACTTCTGACAGTCTTTTTCCATATTTCCATCACTTAGGACAATTCCCTTCCTTTTCTGACTTTACTGTAATGTGTTTCAAACTTTGTTTGCCAATTCCAGGGAAAACAAATAAAAATTGGTGTCATGCAAAACAGTACTTATGTGAGTTTAGTTGACATCCTTTCCAAACGTGTGGTGGGTGGTGGTGACCCACCCTGTGTCACTGTGAATATCCATTCATTCCAGGTACCCTTTCGGACACTTTATGATCATACCCTCACACCAGTGTAGTTCCAATCGCCCCCGAGATAAATGAATCACCTCGGAGATGGGAACAGACTGTTCCATCATAGAAATTCCCCAAGCGTTCCTGGTGCTCTGACCCCACAAGAAGTCCGCTCTCCACAAGTCTCGATAAGATCCCTTCTGCCTCACTTGAACCGGAGCCTGACAGCAAAGCCATATGTTACCAAGAGCTGATCGCCTCCTTATCTCCTGTTGGGTCTTTTTTCCTTTTCTTTCTTTTTAAAGAAGGAAGAGGAAAAGTACCCTGTTTATTTCCAAACTCCCCTGCATCTGATTTGCAATAGGCTGGCATTTGCTGTTAAAGCAGAAAATTATAAGGAGGGCCTAATTGACCCTCCTGTGTCTTTGAAAAAGCCTGTCTGTGGTCTCTAATTGACCCTCTAGGTACCTACGGAACAATGAATGAATCTTCAGGAAATAATGGAGGGCGATGATTAATAGCCCAGGTCTGGCTGGACCTCTGCCTCTCGAAGCTCTTCTCTCTGCACTTTGCTTCCTCCCTTCAGGACACTCGAGTCCCCGGATTTCATAAGCAGCGATTTATTATTATCGCTGAATAATAAATACCCTGCAGTCGACACTTTAAAAAATCGGACACCTCACGATTCTGCAGAGATTGGGATAACATTTATTTAAGCTGGCATTCTCATTTTTCTCCTTGGCAATGCTCGGAAGAGTCTTCCTCTGGTATTTGTAGGCAATGTCAGAACAGGAGGCTTCTCTGAAGTTTCTAGTAGAATTACTCCAAATGTAAAGTCCCTTGAAATTGTGAGATTCTTTTTTTTTTTTTTTTCCTATTCCAAAGAGTGAATGTGCCCCAGTCTGCCTAGTTCAGGTGAAGATAAAGGCCCTTAAGAAGTGAAGGGAATGATGACGAGGATGACGTTGATAATGATAATACTGGCAGGAAGAAGTGACATTCCTTCAGTGTACAGTATGTAACAGCCTCTCCTACGCATTATCTTGAGGGCTGCTCACGGAAGCCCTGAGATGTAGACAGTGCTATTATCCCCATTACTCAGATGAACAAGCTGAGGTACAGAGAGAAAAAGTAATTTCTCCAAAGTTACAAGGTCCAAAGCTCCAGTTCTGTGTGCTTCACAATTCAATAATAATTGCACCAAATGAACAATATTAAGAAAAAAAAAAAAACATGCTCTGACATATGGGTAAGACGATAAAAGGGAATGTCTTCCCTTCCTTTTAGCTTGGCTTAAAAATACTTCCTTTCTCCAGACAGGGTTGGAAAGTATATTTAAATTTAGAAATTTAGAAATAAGCATGTCTCCAGAGGATTGTAAAAAAAACAGAGGTTTTTTTTTTATTTTTTTGCACTTTTATAGCATTAACTATGCTTATAATTAAAAATTATTAAAAAGGAAGGAGAGAAGGAAGGAAAAAAGTAAGGGGGTACTGGGGGAGAGAAGGACAGAGGGAGAATGGAAAGAGAGAAGAAACTAAGCCACTAAAAATGCTCCTTCCAAATTCTCCTTCACTCCTGCTGATGTCTCTACCTTCCCCAGAACCTTCGATGGCAAGGGAGCCACAAGCTGTCAGCCAGGCCCTGCTGGGTGCTCTGGGCCCCTTTTCTTCTGAGTCAGTGCTTTGTGGGAGAACAGGCTGCCTACACAGCAAAATTAATGCTTGGGTAAGGATTACAAATTCCGCACAAGCCACGGATGCTCTCCTGCATTAGGTCCCACCTCTGTCATCACAATGCCCAGGGCCACCACTCAGAGTCCTAGGCTTTGGGTGGGCAGTGGGTTTCTGGGAGCCATCAAATCCAGGAGTCACTTCTGGGAGTAACTAAAAAACAGCAAAGATAAGAGTGGAATAGTCCAATCCGTGTGCAATGAATGGAGGTCTTCCCCAGGTGTCCCAGACAGTCCCATTCAATGCTATGGTTTTAAGGACAAACAAGATAGTCTGGGATCTTTGGTCCAAAGTCAGACCCCTCCCAGGGTTACTCGATTCCTAGAGACAGAGAAGAACTCATGGGTCAACTTGCCTTTCGATCGTAAACCAGCCTCTCCAGAGCCCACACCCCCACCACCTCTACTATGCGGCTCCCACGTTCTGGGCCACTATCCACCTGCCCTGATCATCCCGTGGCCAGGTACCAGGCAACTAGGGAGAGCCCCTCCACCCCAGAACCCATCGAAATGATGTAAACTAGTCAAGCTTAAGTCTGCTTGATTGCCCCTCCCTGGTCCTTTTGGCAGAAACCACACTAAAGGCTCCTGCCCACAGAGTCCTCTCTCTGCCTCCTCAGCACCCCTGGAGCTGCCCTATATGACTCCATGACATGGTGTGTCCCTTTTCTCTTGGTATCTGGGAGTACCACAAACCATCTTTCTGATGACAGTGGTCTCCTGATCTCGACACCTGGGTAATAAGAAAGCCCATCAAAACAGGGAGGGAAGGAGAGAAGCAAGGAAAAGAACTGAAGAAGGAAGAAAGAATGGATGAATAAGGATCTCAAAATCTGCCGTTCTTTTTAAAGACGAACAACTAAGAGAGCTGCAGCAGAAACTTCTGGGGGACATGCACAACGGAGACACGGGTAGAAGCTATGTGTGTGGCCGATCCACCCGTGGTAGACTACGTGTTCAGTGCTCCTCTGACCACAGCCACGTTGCTCAGGAAACCAGCAGAGAAGTTCACTTCCTTGTACGACTGACAGTAAGCATCCAATGTGCAGCCAGATTACAAAATGTTATCAGACTATAAATAGACCCATACAAGTCCCTTTTAAAGAACTCTTGGTGCTTTTATTCATTAAGATTCAGATGCTATGGAGGGTGCAGATGCGCCTTCTCCTCCTGGATCCCAAATAAAACACCCTGTATGGTAGCAGATGGCTTTGTATAAATCACATGATAGTTTACAGGGTAAGATGACTTCATCAGAACAGTATCACAGTATAATCTTTTTTTGGGGGGGGGGCACACAGGGTAAGGAAAATCTGGCTTTAACTGGAGGTCACACTTCCATGTGAAATTTTGGGTCCATTTAAGGAGTGCCTTGATCAGTGGGTCACCCCACCAGTGACCCTTCTTTCATCATCCTTCCAGAGGGAGCCCTGGGGAATGGGTAAGAAAGTATGTCAGGAAGCCAAGGATGGCTAGGCCCCCACTAGGAGCTTGTTCTAGCAACACAGCCAGGAGCCCTCTCTCACTCAGTCCTCACAGCCTCACAGTGTTTGCTGCCTCGTGTGGAAGGAGGGAGTTTTGCCCTGGAAATCATACAACTGACATAACACGTGTTTGAGCACCTATCCCTGGCCCGGGAAAGATGAAACTGGTTTCCATCGACTTTGATCTTGAGTGTAAAATGGAGAGCAATCATGTTGGTCTAGCAGAAGGAGACCGAGCCTGCTCTGTTATGGACGCTGCACGGGAGGATGGAGCGCTAGGTGCTTCTGGGCCCCTGGCAACCCGAGCAGTGGTGGCTGGAAATGCCTGCTTCCCCAGGATGGTATTCACCACCCAAAGCAGAGCTGAGAGGAGCAAACAGCTAGCATGTGCATTCATCTAGCTTTGGGGAACTCCCTTCCTCGGAAAGAGTGACAAGAACAGAACAGACCACCCTAGCCCTGCCGTCCTGGAACATTCTAGCATTTACAACAACAAAATGGATGTCCCTGTTTCTAAGAAAGCAGGGAGACAGTCTCCCAGTTCCTTACTACACTGGGTCAATATTTAGGGTTAACATTATAAATATATACAAAGAAATATAAGTTCACATGACCACTAGCCCTCTTTGGAAAATTCAGTCCATGATACGCAAATGTTTAAAAGACAAGCCACCTAAGTAACACCCAGGGAAAAGACTGGGGTTTCTGTTTTCCTTAGGTTTCTTCCAAAATCAATAGCATGATTCCTTAATGCCTGCATCATGGAATATATTGTCTGTTACTCAAAAGCATAAGTATGCAGGATCTGTCCTCCAAAGACTTTACAACACACCCTTATAAGAGATTCATCAATTAACCCTGAGCCTCCAGCCAAGGAGGAGGCACATCATCTCTCCTCTGTTCCTTTCTTTTCTTTATCCTTTAAAAAAAAAAAAAAAGAAAGAAAGAAAGAAAAAAAGAAGTCAGTCTTCAATTTTTTGTTCCAAATCCTTACTCCAAACTCTTGATTTCTTTCCCCAGTTGCCCGAGTATGGAAAGTATCATGTCCACGCTGGCTCCAGCCAACCATTCCAGTTTTGTCGCCTTTCCCCAAGGAGCCAGGAAGTAAGATGTTCCACGAGAAGTGTCATGGTTAACGAGAAATCCCAAAGCAAGGACTTTTTGTTATGTCAGGAAGAAATGAAAATTCAAAAGACAAGCACTCATCCAAGATCGAAAATAGCATGTTCTTAAACCACAAAAATCAAACAAAAATGATTTTTGAAATTGCATCTCGCAAACACATGCTCAAGGGGCCAGCAAGCTATGACCCACAGGCCAAATCCAGTCCACCACCCATTTTTGTAAATAAAATTTTACTGACTCACATCCGTGTCTACTTGTTTACATATATCTATGGCTGTTTCTACTATACTTCACAGTTTGACAGTTGTGAAAGATAGCTTCCAGGCCACAGAGCCAAAAATATTTACTAAGTGGCCCTTTATAGACAAAGTTTGCAGACCCTCTTCTAGACCAAAAATTAGTTTCTATGACCCTCAAATCCTTGAGCTCACTTTGTCACTTTTTGGTTTTAAATAAAATGATCAAATAAGGGCATTTTAATGACAGCATTAATGAATTATTACTTTGGGGTTAGGAAAGGAGAGAAAGTCAAAGAACTTTTAAAGATTCACAACCATTCTTTTTGAAATAAAAATTAGATATATACCAGGTAACTGACTTCAACCACAAATATTTCTTGAACATGCTCCACGTAGCCGGTGTTTTTAATATGGGTTTTTCCCTTGACTGTGAGGAAAGAAACATTTCTGTTTTTCCTTGCTTTTTTCCCCCTTCTTTTCTTTCTTTCCTTCACCCACCCCACCTACCCCCACATCCACTATGCCCTTGTTTACTTTGCCTGGTCAAATGGAACAGCTTTAAAGAGTCCCCATCTCAAAAAACAAAACAAAACAAAACAAAAAAAACAAACAAAAAACGGGTCCCCATCTCTAATAGGTGTCCTACCTGACAAGGGTTATGCATATATACGTTGTAGGTGTTTGGATCACTGGGTCATCTAAGAAGTGCATTTTACCCCTAGGCTTGATATCCAAACTGTAGGATTGAGTCATTTAGAATGTACTCGATTCCTATAATATGTAGTGATTTTGTTTGTGTTGTTTGGTTTTATTTCCTTGCCCAGAATGATTTCCATTAGCTGGCTTGCAGATTAGCCACCCGGTCTCCCGACAAGAGTTCTTCGATCAAATGGTCTGGAGTGCCCCATGTCTTGCTGCTGCTGCCAAGGGACTGATTTAAGAGATGGACAAAAAGTAGACACAGAGAAGTCCAGATAGTGTGATTAATGGTCGATCCAACTTTCTCTGAACCGCATATCATGACTTAATGGGAAACCCTGAAGAGATTAAAGGGGGGAATTACATTACCATGAATAAAATAAAAAAGTGATATTCTGTCTAAAAAGCTTTTGAGTGCAAGTGACTCGAACAAATATATTAACAGAGCTTACAGCAGATTCAATCAGGTTGAACGTTCCCCAGAATTTATTTTGGACTAAGCTTTATATATCTGAGATGTGAAGAATGAATCTATTCGGGACTGGCAGGAAAGCTATTAATATGCAGATTTTAATTCTGCCTTAGATTCTGTAGCGGTTCTATTGTCCCTCCCTTACTACTGGCAACCTCTCCCCATTACAGATGTAGTACACCTCCAAAAATCTCAATGCCCCAATTATGCTGTAGCGAGCTAAGATTTATTTTCCTCACTTTATTCTAACATCCAAAAATCAGTCCAAATGTGTATTATCAAGACACCGATAAAGTTATTATGTTCAAAAGTATGAGTTATGTCACTCCAATCCATCCATCTGTTGGAAACTCCAACTCAGGGGAGTATTTGGGGGGCAAAACTTTGCAGTTAAGATAGAAATCTGCTGCACAAAAACTAGGTACACATTAAGTTACAATTAAGCCATGATGTTCATGAGGTTACGGTGTATGACCGGTTAACGGGCTGCAACCAAAAGGCAAATATTGAAATGAAGGCGTTTATTTTCGAACCAACAAACCTGAACAGAACCATTACAATAAGTACTATTAGCATTCCAGTTATTGGGCAAAATAATTTCATCTCTAAAATTAATTAAATATATTGGAATGACCTGGGATCATTTCTGTGGCAAGCGGACAGAACAGCACTGCATGAAAGGCAAACTCATTTACAGTCAACTGGCCCATCAATTTCTTGACAGATTATGTTTTAAGTTGATGGGAAGTGAAAGTTAAAAATATGATTCACCCAATAAGGCAGTGATGTGCTCCAAAGGAGTTTGCAAAGCAATTTTTTAAATACACTCTTTTATTATTACTTTTTTTTTTTTTAATTTAGGGAAAGAACACCTTTGGGTTGAGATACAAACTATGTTGAAAAGTTCGTCACTTAGAAAACTCTGATTCTGTCTTGAGTTGTATTTTATTTTTCTAAGCAATCTGGATTTTTTGGTAAAGAAGAGTAATAATGTGTATGACAAGTAGAACGGAATGAGTGAGGTCCAAGGGCTTTGGCCAGGTTTTTGAAGAGAATCAGCAGCAGAGTCTTGGCTCAAATCAGGTCTGCAATCCAAGCCCTTCTGGATCACCTAACAAATGAGAAGTGCAAGTGTCTAAAGCACTGATCACGTGATTGGTAGGCACCAGGAGTGCTAGTGACTGTACCTCGAGAACATATGCACTGCAGCGTCGTCTGAACCTGGTGTTTGAGTGTCTATGCCATCACTTACAAGCTGTGTGACCTTAGAAGTGTATCTAGTCCCTCGGTCCCTCACTTTGTCCATCTGTCAAATGGGTATACTCATGTGTCCCCTTCAGTAGGACTGTTGTATTAAATTGAAAAAACAGATACACACAAAGTGCTTACTCTAGTTTCCCCAATGTAATGGCCCAGAAAAGGTTACTTTCATCTGACCTCACCCGCCATGGGTTGGATCTAGCAGACATTCCAACAGGTCTGGTAGTACTCAACCTTTCTAGGCTTTTCTAAGTAACATGTCAACAGCTTGTCTCCTTAGATTGGGTTTCTGGGCCACTGCACCATAAGAACAGGAGTGTTTGTTGAATATACAGGTTCCTGGACCCCAGCCAGAATGTATTAAAATTGCAGGGGAGGGGGCTCCGGGGAATGGATATGTTTAAAATAAATTCCCAACTGAATCTTGGAGACCCAGAATTTTTGAGAATTTCTTATTTCAACAAACAGGATGCAAACATGGAATCATAAACTATCACTTCTTGAGCAAATTAACCACCATTCCACAGCATTAAATATGATTACAAAAGGATGCAACGATGGATCCAATGTTCTTTTGACGATCCTTTGCCCTTGTTTCCCAGGTATGTGCTATGCAGGCTGCCTTTCAGTTCTTAGAACTGCCCATAATAGGACCAGGCTTTAATGTCCCAGTCACACCTACTGTTGGGATTTCCTCCTCATCCCAAGCCCTCCTTTACCTGCCTAAACTCCTTTCTCCCTTTTGCAACCTCAGTTCCAAACTCATCTCATTATGAAAACCTTCTCCATCCCCTAGACAAAGTTAGAGTCACCTGTTCTAAGCTGCTCTAGGACCTTACACTCCTGGTCACAGCACTAATCCTCTTGTGATTATTAAATTCAGTGAATTTTTTTTCTCTCTCTCTTTTTTTTTAAGACTATCTTCTCTTCCCTGGAAACTGATGGAAGGTGGGGACTGCTTCTTCCTTATTCACCAAAGCATTCCTCTTGGCCAGCATGGGGATGGTATGGACTGAACCATGTCCCTCCCAAATTCAGACATTTAAGTTCTAAACCTAATAGAGAGAGGACTTTTAAAGAGGCAATTAAGGTTAAATTAATCATGAAGGTGGATCTCTAAGCCAGTATGACTGGTATCCTTGTAAGCAAAGGAAGAGACACTAGGGACGTGCCCGAAAGACAGAGGGATCACAACGTGAAGACACAGAGAGAAGGCAACCATCTGCAAGCTAAGGAGGGAGGTCTCAGGAAAAACCAGCTCTGCCACCACCTTGATCTTGGACTTCCAGCTTCCCTCCCAGACAGTGAGGAAACAAGCTCCTATTGTTTAAACCATCCAATCTGTGGTGTTCTGTTGTGGCAGCCCTAGAAAACTAATACATAGCCTGTTCCAGGGTAGGGGCTCAGAAGCTGTTCCATGGCCAACCACGACCATGAGGCATCACTGGCTTCTCTCCACTCTCCCCTGCATCTGGGGAAATGAGACTATTGACAAATGGGTTAAACGAAACAATCTGAAGATGTCCCATGAGCAGAAGGCCATGATGGTCCTGCAGGTAGTTGATTCCTGGAAGCAGAGCTTGGAACCAACACAGTATCCCTGAGCTGGGACCTGGACCATCACTCAGTGCAAACAGCTCTCCTGTAAAACTTCTAACTCTGGCAAATGGCCCCGACCTGGCCAGAATGCTGCTGGGAGGAAGGAGGTCACCACCTAATCAAACCACCCTCTGGAGTCATAGGGAGCTAAGCCTCAGCTGTCTCAGGGAACCAGCACATGCTGGTAATTTGTGGCTACCTGCTTAGGAAGAGAATACTTAGTGTGAGAGTGGAAAATTAATTTAGTTTGTTGTCTTATTCTAGAAATAGCCTCATTTTTAATAACCTCATCAAACCCATTCTGCACTGCAGTGAGCTAGAAAATGGCTCAGAGTTCTGGCTCAAGTACAGCTCTGCCACTTAAAGGCTCTGTGACTGTGGCAGTGATTTAATTCAGCCGGCCACGGCTTCCTCATCGGCAAATGAGCAACCATTTACTTAGTAAAATAGACACGATGACTACTCGGTAAGGTGGTTGAAAAGTTAAACCAGATACGGGATGCAAAGTGCTCAGTATGGTGCTCTCAGTAGACCATAACTATGATTTTATCATCATTAAGGAGTCAAATTTTGTTATTAATAATTAATATAACAAATGTTAGCAATCACTGAGAGACGTCCACTGTTTAACAAATATAACCAGAGAGAATACTAGTATCTGTTCTCTGTTTCCTTACCAGAATATTTGCTCTCAAAAATCAATTTTTCATTCAATGGAAAGAGCTGGTGCTAGATATTGGTCAAAATATGCCAGTCAATTAACTCACAGATATTTTAAAAGTTGGAAATACGGGATTCTGCTCGGAGATGCTTTTTCTCACTGTAGTAACCTCCAAGCCCTACAACTGGAGGCTTTGAAAGTGACGAATGTAAGTCTAGGTAGGGATTATCTTTCATCACAGTGCTCTAATAATAATCTCTGCTTTGACAAGAAATTTATGGCAGGCTGCTGAATGTTAGTTTATTGATGATTAAAGTATCAACTGTCCTTGATACAAATAAACAGGGTTTCTGAATCATAAGCAGTGAGACAGGGCACCCACCGGAGCCCTGGGGGCTGTGCAATTTATGGGTATTCAATTCTCATCAATGTATTGTCAGTATATCCAAGGCATCTGACAGGTTCCTGTTTTGAGGATGAATGCTCATTCCACAACCCAAGGAGCACAAAAGGTAAGGTCTCAGCCTTATAGGTTTGAAACCTGCATTATCCCCACGGATTTGACACTGGGAACTGCCCTGGGCCCTGGGTGGTTCTATTCCCCATCTTTCAGGATTCGGTGTGTTTAATATAGTATTAAGGACAGGATCTGGCAACTGTTGAAAAGTTTCCATGACTGGGTCCAGGCTCTGTTGAAGGTACTGGGTGGGAAGTTCCAATGACCAAGCAATGTCCCTCAGAGTTCGTGCTGAAGGAGGGCGGTTCTAACAGGGCGTTCGCACACAGGACTTGGTTGCCAACACGGATGCCACAGAGGACTCCAGGCAGACGCTGTTGCCTGTCTGCTCAACAGCCGTTATTCCTCTCTTCATCCTTGATGACAGACCTCCAGCCCCTCCCAGCGCTGAACCAAAAAACAATTCCTGATGTGTGGGACAGTCATGGCGGCCTCATTTCCTTTGGTGAGACACAGACGGGTGTGTGATGCCACGCTGGCCAATGCCTCATGACAGGGGTTCTAGTGGCAGAGCCATCTGGAAAGGTGTTCTTCCCTTTCCAAAGCATACATGAGACAGGCACATTCTTATCTCTTGCTGTCCCTGCTCATTATTATCTGCAAGTGATTCCTGGGACTTGGCAACCATTTTGTGACTGTGAGGTGAGCCTGCCTTGAGAACAAGCCAGTGTGCTGGCGAAAGCAGAGTGGAAAGTCAGAGCTAACCTAGGTGCCTGATAATATTTTTAAGGCCTTGTATTAACCAAATCTGAAACTGCAGATTTCTTTTGACGTGAGATAAAATATTTTGCTGCTGCTGTTGTTCAAGCTCCTTTTAATGGAGTTTTTCTGTTACTCCCAGCCAAAAGCTCCTTTTCTTAAAACGACTCTATCTTTCCTCCAGTGTTTGAAAATATTCCCCATCATTAGCCCTAGTAGCTTAAATTACACAGAATGCTCGTTTTCTTTTTTATAAAGATTGATTTAGTTATTTAAGAAAGAAAGAGAGAGCATGAGAGTGAGAGTATGTGGGGGAGGGGTACAGGGCAAGAGGGGGAGGGAGAGAGAGAGAGAGAGAGAGACAGAAAATCTCAAGCAGACTCTGTGCTGACCACAGAGCCCCACACAGAGCTCCATCTCACAACCCATGAGACCATGACCTAAGCTGAAACCAAGAATTGTACATTTAACTGACTGAGCCATCCAGGTGCCCCAAATATTCACTTTCTTTTTTTTAAAAAATATTTTATTTATTTATTCATGAGAGAGAGAGAGAGAGAGAGAGAGAGGCAGAGACACAGGCAGAGGGAGAAGCAGGCTCCATGCAGGGAGCCCAACATGAGACTCGATCCCGGGTCTCCAGGATCACACCCTGGACTGAAGGCGGCACTAAACTGCTGAGCCACCCGGGCTGCCCAAATATTCACTTTCTAAAGGGAAGACACCCATGTGAATAAGTATCAGGAATAGACATCTTAATTTAACTTGGTTACATTTGAAAGTTTTCTTCTTATCTAAGATCAGAGGGGCAGAGTGATGAGAGAGAGAGAGAGAGAGAGAGAGAGAAGAATGGCAAACTGGGAGCTTAGGATACCTTCAGAAGCATGGGCTAGGTAGGTGCAATGGCACAGGACTTAGAAATTGCACAATTAAATTTCTGGGAGGAATCCAAAATATAAAAGAAAGTTGTACAATGTCTTTGATATCTATAGAGATGAAAGATAAACTTCCCCTAGCTTAATCTCTCTCTGTGGGTAGATATCTGGGGATATTCTGTGATAGGGGTGGGAGAGGTTCATTGAGAGCCCCTTGAGAAAAGGGGCTGGGCAGCCAAGTGGGTGACAGCTCTCCATATGAGTAACAAGAAGATTCTTGTGAGAGGCATAGCAGGAGATAATGGAAAATATTCATTCCCCCCTTTGCCTTCATATCAGGAGGCTGATGATACAGTGAGTTAATGGCCTCAGGTAAACAAGACGAAGCACCTGTATCTCCCAGCCTCCCTTGCAGCTAGATGTAGCCATGCGACCCAGTCCTGACCCATGGGATGGTGGTGAGTACTGAGCGGCACCTCTGGGAAAGTCCTTCGAGGGAGGTGATTCAGCTGGAAGGTTCACCCCTTCTTCTGACTCCCCCTTCCTTCTGCTTTCTGTGGCTTAGACCTCAAAAAGAACACAGCAGAAGGGGTTCTAAGAGCCATTTTTGGATCAAGAGGTGAATTTCCAGGGATAGAAGCCAAATGGCTGAGAATTGTGGAAGAGGAAAATAAGAATCTTCAATGACTTGACAGAACCATCAGGTCAGTCCTGGACCAGCTCCCTAGCCATGGACTTCTTTTAAGTGGAAAGATAAACCCTCACATGTTTAAGTCAATAATGGTTGGGATTTTCTGTTTTATGCAGGTGAACCAACCACAAGCTGGAAAAGTGGCATTTTTGCCAAGTGAGATGTCTGAAGCTTTCATTTGACTTCAACATCGGCGATCACACTGACTTAAAATTGCTATAGCATGTCTGTAAGACACATTAACTCTCGTTCTTCTGCTTAAAGTCTGTGAAGTCCAGGTTCAAATGTTTCTATTACATTAAGGGGAACTTGCAACGTGCAAGACCTAGGAAAAGTTATACTGAGCCAGACCCCACTGATCAACCAACCACAGTTTTCCCACCCATGGCAACGAGAAATCCTTTGTGGGCAGACATATTCTTCCTCCTTGAACCCACCTCCAGAGATCTGGAACATACAATTATTCCTCCATAAACTTATCACTGATCTATCTATCTGACTTTTACTCAAAGCTGGTTTTTCACATATGCCTTTAAAGTATGAGTTTCTTTATTTTAAAAAAAATATTTTATTTATTTATTCATGAGAGACATAGAGAGAGAGGCAGAGACACAGGCAGAGGGAGAAGCAGGCTCCATGCAGGGAGCCCGATGTGGGACCCGTTCCTGGGACTCCAGCATCACGCCCTGAGCCAAAAGCAGACACTCAACTGCTGAGTCACCCAGGCATCCCGAAGTATGAGTTTCTTAAGCTCACTATTCCCTGCATATGGTGGCGCTTCCTTCAATAAGCCTGTCTTTCGCTCTGTTTCTAAGTTCGATGGTATCAAAAAAGTATAGTCCCTTAATTCTTTTCTTTGTAGGTGAAAGGTGCATCATTTTGGTAAAGACTTAAGAAGAGTGTGGACACAGACCTTTTTTCTTCTACTTTGAGGCCCATGGGGACATTATACATTTCCTCCCTCTGCATGGTCACATGATTATTTCTGACCAATAGGCCGCTGACTGGAAATGGCATTTGACATTCCAAACCAAAGCATACCATCGCTGTCCAGACTGACTCCAGCAGTGAACAAGAAGACCGCATGTACTGGATGGTATCTGTGAGACAATAGAGACAACATCTACCTCGGTCCCTGAGGGGCTGTGTGTGCAGGGACCTGCCAACCCACATTGAGCATCTACTCTGAGCAAGAGATAACAACGCACTCTGTGTTAAGGAGCCTCCCTTCCACATTCCCCATCCTACACACGAGCATCACTCACATACACTTTCATACTAAGAAAGAAAAAACTTACTATTTTGCTTCTACTATCTTCCTATCATTTCACTATTGGTTCTGGCTACAGAAAATGATTGGACTAATGTCCTCAGGGATCAGATGGTGATGACTCCCAGGGCCCTCATCTGGGTTCTAACAGAGAGTCCCATCTCGATTTTCCCTGTATTAAGAAAGAAAGACAGAAAATGAAAGCATTTGGAGCTTATTATCTTTGCTTCTTGCAGAAACACTGTCACGGAATTATCATCCAGGGTTATGTTGGTTTAGGGGTCTGCCTTAAGAACCATCTATTTGAAATGCATTTCTGTGTCCTTTATAAAATCACAGTGGACTGTGACTTTGCTCACTGGATCATCCAAGGCCTCACACGTGGGTCTGTGAAGAAGGTACTTGTTGAAGGTCAACTGCAGAGAAAGCATTCACCTCTGTAGATTGGCTGGTGCTATGTGGTTGGCATTCTCTGACAGTCATGGGTGCTGTGGTTTGCTTCCGGCCTTACCTGTCAGCAATCTGGAACCAAATTCAAGACCAAGCCAGGAAACAGGCTTACTGTAGTTTCCAGCAATGTCCACCCTGCCTTCTTCAGACTGTCCCTCTTTTTTCTCCTAATTTTCAGACTAGACATGATACTGTATGTTTTTCAGCTAGAGGAACGCAGTCCTTCATCTCATACAAAGTCAGGAGTACCATGGCCCCACACACAGGAAGATAACACCCGCACACCATTGTGTTGGGTTGTCTAGCCGGTATATTTATAGAAGGTCCAAGATGCAATGACATAGGGGATTCCAGCTAGCTGACATTTCATGCCCGAAATGTTTGGTGCCAAAGGAAATGGGAGTTCTCCTGGGGAAGCATCTCTTGAGAAAAATTATGAAAATTAGATCCAGGTGGATAGCTGGGGTCTGTCATGCTTTTTCTATTCTCTGTTTAGAAAGGCCCTCTGGTAATGGCTTCAAGCAAGATGCCAGTCCATGAGCACAGTCCTTGACCAAGTCTTTGAAACAAAACAATACAAAACAAAATTTTAACTACTTTGTGCTTTTCATATTACAAAAGCAACACATTTGGGCAGCCCAGGTGGCTCAGCAGTTTAGTGCCACCTTCAGCCCAGGGTGTGATCCTGGAGACCCGGGATCGAGTCCCACGTCGGGCTCCCTGCATGGAGTCTGCTTCTCTCTGTCTGTCCCTGCCTCTCTCTCTCTCTGTGTCTCTCATGAATAAGTAAATAAAATCTTTAAAAAAAGCAACACATTTCTCTTCACAAAAGAAGAGAAATCAGAGAAGAAGGAAAGGAAAAAGAGGAAATGATAAGAAGTAAGACCCATTGCACCTTCTGAGCTCCTAGATGTATGCCTAATTCTCTGACCATTACAAGGAGGCAGGCCCAATCACAGCTGTAACATTACACATAAGGACTTCGAGGTGTACCAGTGCGAACTTGCATATCCAGTGTCCCAGCTCTCAGCCAGTCAGTTGCGAGCCAGAATTTGAATCCACAGCTACATGACAAAGTTCATTGCCTTCACGGTGAATGACTAATGACACCTCTGTAGCCAGCCCATGGTGAGTAACTCAATGTGCTTCTTTTAGAGTTTTCTGTGTGTGTGCCTATGCATGTATGTATACAATAAAAGTAGATGCATATAGTACATGCAGTTTTATAAACAGCTTGTCATGCTTGAATCCTCAAAATACGTTGAATTCTCTGCATATTTTCAAAGGCCTCTGGAAGTCTGAATTAATTATAGCTCCTCACCACCACCACCCAACTCAGCAGACCATGACCAACTGTGTGTGAGTGGTGGGTGTAATTCTCATACAGATCTCCCCTGGATAATATAGGTAGGAGCTCATGAAAACTCATAGAAACTCACTGCTCAGGAAGGGAATAACAGTCAGAAGCCCAGACGGTGGCCACTCTCCACAGATGTGGATGGAGACACACTGCACGGTCCGAGGCCTGCAGTCAACATAAGCATTAATGAACACTTGGCAAATGATATTTTATTTGTAGGTCAAAACCAAAGCCAATTCCTTCCTTCTTTTACCCCAAATTAGTGGATCTCGTGAACATCAATTATACCCATAAGCACGGAATGATGTATTTACAACCAGCAAGTACATTTGACCATTACACATGACACATATGTGCAAGAACCTGAGTCCAAGCAACATGACCATGTTTGGAACCAGAGCTCAGAATCAAGATTGGGCATACACAAATAAATGATCACCTTTAACTACCGATATTTAAAATAACTTGGGGGCAGACGTAGAGGGAGCACAAGTTGTTTAAGTGTCTAATTCTTGGCTTTGGTTCAGGTTATAGGTCCTGAGATCAAGCCCTGGGTTGTGCTCCCTGCTCAGCAGGGAGTCTGTTTGAGATTCTCTCTCCTTCTCCCTCAGCCCCTCCCGCTCCTGTTCTCTCTTTCTCTCTCAAATAAATACAAAATTTAAAAAAAAATAAACATAAATAAAATTAAATTTAAAAACACTTGGGTTCATAATTGTGTTTTGCTGTTGTTCTTTGCTATGGGACATTAATCATGCACAGGGTTCTACAGTTACTGCTTGTTTTCCCCCTACCACAGCTAAATGGACAAATGCAACACTCCCTTAGACAGATGTGGTGACCATAGATCAGAAGCCAGAGAAACTGTGTTGGTGGAAAAAGAAAGGACTGTTGATTCTACTTCTGAGATTGGTGTGCGGCTTACGCCAAGAGCGTGTGTGGTATGTGTGGGTTTGCGTGTGTGCGTGTGCACGTGCAGTATGTTGTAAGTGGGAGCCGCAAACTCCGGGAACTGGGAAATACCCATGTTTCAATGTAGTGTAGTGTTATAAATGTATATTGGATCTGATCCTATCTATGAAGAGAGAGTAAATTGCTCAACAGAGGTGCATTAATAGCAAGATAAAGAAAACGAACGCATTCCAGCATCAAGTATAAATGCTCAGGGGGCCATCGCCTGTGTTAGATTATCTATTGCACTTCACCTCGACATTAGCATTAGTAATTACCAGCTGCCTCTCTTTAGAGGGAATACATGCTTTGGTGGAAGTGCAGAAATTTCATTTCCCGGGGAGCCACTACCACTATAATTTGTACAGATACCGCATTTGCAAATCTGTCCATATGTGGAAGAGAGTTTAGAAATTTGAAATAATCCATCTGTGTGCACCCTAAAATATAACGTCTTCGGACCTGAAGTCCTACTTCTGTCAACAAGAATTAACTAAATATTTTGCATTTACTCTGTGCTCCGTTCTCATCAATGCAGAATTGTTTCCCGGAAGAGAAATACACTCTTAAAAATTCTACTGTAACTTCTCCGCCTAAATAATGCTCTAAGTTTTCTAGAACTACAATCAGTTCTGTGACAAGTGTGTCTACCACATGCCAAGCAGAGAGGCAGAGCACTGGGTATTTTCACCAGTTATTTCATTTCAGCCTCACAAAAAAACCCTTAGGAGCTGAACAATGCTCACCGAGGCTCAGAAATGAGTCACCACGTCATAGAGCCACTGTGGCTTCGTCTGTGCACCTAGTTACGCATCCAAACACCACCGTTCAGTTCAGTGCATATTTATGGAGCACACACTATGTGTCCCGCACTGAGAAGCTCCAGGAAAAACAACGAAACCGTTTGTACAGGATGTGGTTAAGTGACAAAGGTAGACATGAGTTATGAGGGGTACGAGTTCCTTAAATATTACGCAACACAAAATGATCATTCCTGTTTCAAGATGCTTCTGTGGTCTCCAAATTGCCTCCTTACCAGGGCTTCCCTTCCCCACTCACCCCCCAGTTGTGAGAGGGCATAGCTTTACTTGCCGTCCAAAGCGACTATTCCAGGTAATAGAAGAAATTGCAACAGAAGAAACATATAAACAAGATAAGTTTTCAAATGCATCTCTCAGGTACTATTCAGGACAAAATGAACAGAAATAAACAATCCTCCAATATCAGGTGACATATTTTATACTTTTCCGCCCTGCGTTTTAGGAAGGTAGCAGAAAGAAAAACGCTCCTAAATCAGGGTTTCAGAATCAGATGCTGGTATTAGAAATAAGATTAACCCGGTCCCTTAACAATCAAATTTATGACTAGTAAAGGGTTATGAAAAATTCTATCTCGATGTCAAACGTAGGAAACACAGTCTTTGGAGGCATATAATGATAAACTGCAGCTCGAGCAATAAGCTTGGTGGAGGGAATGAGCGGTTCAAGAGTTCAGAACGTGTGCGCTGGAAAGGTGTTCAGTTAAAGAGAAGGGCTGGCTCCAGACAAAGGCACGGAAAGGTCATCCTCGGAGTCACTCCATCTTCATTACAATGGGCAAGCCTGTGGCCACAGTGCACATGGCTCGACTTGCACACTGCACTCAGGTTTAAGACTCGCTGGGACATTAAAATATGAAACAAAAGTAAACATGTTGTGTCCTGGCGGCAGCGCCCTGACACTGCCATCTGGGCTTCCCAGCGCAGCCCCAGCCATCCTAAACAAATGCCATAGGAGCGGTCCCCCCTACCCCACACCCCATGCCTGCCTTTTTTTTCTCTTCTCTTCTTCTTCCTTTTTTTTTTGGGGGTGTGAGTGATAGATTAATTAAAGATTACAATCTATCTTCTTCAGAAGGCCAGAGAATTGGACTTGCAATCAGCAACTTAATTTTCTTTCAGGTAACTGCCAAACTTAAAGTAGTCCTCCCAAATAAAATTATGTCCCCTCATCTGTGCTGCTCGAGATTCCGTGTCCTCATAAGATGATGTGTCCTGTAAGTCAATCCCCATCTTTCAGTTTTCAGGAATTGGGGGAAAGGTGAATTTCATTTACTGATTCTCAGCAGGCTCCTGAGAGATAGCGGGGCTGTTGTAATGGGAAAGGAAGCCCTAACTGGCGCCTGGGAGAACTTTCCTCGGAAGGCCGAAGCCCAGGGCTTTCCATTCTGGACGCCACCCGCGGGCCGGACGGGTGTCACCTCCGACAGAACCAGCTGCCCTCACGCAGCCTCCTCCCCACTCAGCAGGCAGCCTTGAGTGCCCCTTGCCCCCACACCCGGTGCCAGTGGGGACCCTGATTCCAACCCCAGGTCCCAAACAGCTGGGACCACAGCATGACTAAACTCCCCGCCCTGGCTTGTGTCTGAGGATGGGTTTTAACAATGTACATGAATTTCCAGGTGCAAGTGACAGGTTTTTCCACCAGCAAGAGAAAAGGTAGATCACACAAGGGGGAGGAGGAGGATGAAAACGACTATAATTTGCTGAGCTCAAAGGCAGTAGGTATAGCAGTTAGGAGCTCAGCATCCACAGCCAGCGAGAAAGCCAGCCGTATCTTAGGTCAGGTTACAGCGTCTAAACCTCCATCCACCCACCTGGAAACGTGCAGCATTTAGCACCGGGGGTTTGGGGATTAAGGATGAAGTTAGCTGAAAGATGGATAGATAGACGGTGAATGCAGGGAGGGACAGCTGGATGGACGGGGTGCCAGAAGGACGGATGAGTGAAGGGAAGGAAAGAAGGAAAGAAGAGAGGACAGGCATGGACACAGATGTTTAAAAGACCTGGCCTGCAGCCAGTACGTAGCCAGTGCTCACTAAAAGGCTTCTGTTGGTACACTGAGCACTCTGACAAGACTACAGAGACATGGAAATTAAGAAAAAAAATAATCCACCTAAGCTAGAGGCCAGTCACCTCCTCCCCCGCATCATCTGTTATCACCCTCCTCTCCTCTCCCTTCCCCCTCCTGGTCATGGACCTCAGGAGTCACACTGCAGCAGCCTAGGCAGGCACGACCCTGGTGTGGCTGGGGCGGCATTGAGAAAGTTCGAATTGGACAGTCCTCGGCCACTGTCTGTGCCATGACGTGTACTGGCAGCTGGAAGTTGTTGGAAGGGAAAAGAATCAGAGCAAGCCCGAAGCAGGGAGTTCACGCACGGCTCAGTGGGCAAAGCTGCATTCAAGGGTCACCTGGGCAGCCAATTCCTCAAATGACAAAAGGCCGCAATCTCTCAGACCAGACGGCAACATGGGTCCACTGGGGGGCAGCTTCTGTCCCTTGGGGGCTGATCATCTTCACTCTGGAAGGATTCAGTCATCATGAACTCATTTGGTTGTAAACCTCAGACCCTGAAGTTGACTGTCAAGGAAAACATGCAGTTCCATGGTGGATAAGATTCTTACACTAAAAACTTAGATGGACAGAAGGGAGAATGGTGCCACATCGTACCCAATGACATTTCTAAGTGCGGCATATGCCCTGGGAGCATATGCCCTGGGAGCAAACACAGTCTAAAATCAACATTTGGGTCCTGTAGGATGTGTTTTAAACTTAACAATAGGGGCATGTGGGTGGCTCAGTGGTTGAGTGTCTGCCTTTGGCCAGGGCGTGATCCCAGGGTCCTGGAATCGAGTTACACATCAAGCTCCTCGCAGGGAGCCTGCTTCTCCCTCTGCCTGTGTCTCTGCCCCTCTCCCTGTGTTGCTCATGAATAAATAAAATCTTTATTTTATTTTTTAAAGATTTTATTTATTTATTCATGACAGACACAGAGAGAGAGAGAGAGAGAGAGAGAGAGAGAGAGAGGCAGTGACACAGGCAGAGGGAGAAGCAGGCTCCATGCAGGGAGCCCGATGTGGGACTCGATCCCTGGTCTCCAGGATCGCGCCCTGGGCCAAAGGCAGGCGCTAAACCACTGCGCCACCCAGGGATCCCCTAAATAAAATCTTTAAAAAAAATAAACTTCACAATAATAAGCTAGCCAGCATCTAATGGATGCCTGGTGTACACGAGGCACAGTGGTAACAAGCACTAGCTCTAAACTTCCAAGCGACTTCATCACGACATCGTTGCCACTGTTGGCATGATAGGTACTGAGATATTGAAGGCTGCACCTACTGGATGCTTAGTGCTCACCAAGTGCTGTGCAAGGCCCTCTATTTGCAGGACTTCCCAACCCACTCTCTACTGATCATCCCCACCTTACAAGCAAGGAAACTGAGTCCCAAGAAGCCTAAATTCCTTGCTTGAGGTCATGCCTCTGGGAAGTGATAGAGATAGACTCCCTCCAGCTCACATCTGATCCTGTCCTTCCCCTGCCATGGCTGCCAAAGGAAACAACAGCACGCCAGAATTTCCGAAGGCATGTTGTAACGAAGTCCATATTGAACAGGAATCAGAAGATGCCATCGGGGTAGGCTTTCTCTTCAAAAGTGATTCAAAGGTCCAGGCATCAGAGCTGAGTGCAGTCTCATACTGAGGGCCCGCTAAGGCCTCCCTGCCCTCAGCTTCAAGGCGGGGTGGGGGCATGGTGTATGTGAAAAATTCAGTCCTGCGTACTGCATTACTGTCCTGACTCCTGATTGGAGAAATGGAGTCTACAGTTACCTTCCAAACAATAAAAGTGAGCAGTTGGAGCTGCAGGAGGAGATGAAGACAGATAAAGCAGGGAGTGATTCCATCCATCTCCTGGACTCAGAACGGGGGCTGTGGGGGACTTGGTTCCCATCACTGATCACTCAGACTTGGACGGCAGATGCAGAATTAGTGGGTGATGTTATCACCCTGAACAGACTCTGTCTGTAGCCTCTGCTCCGGACAAGCTCTCAACGCAGGAGAGACAGAGAATGAGACATAAACTAGCTTTGCAACTTCTCCTAGTTGACATGAGCTTGGGGGTGTCTGTCTACAGTCACAGTATAAAACACTACTGCAGGGCATTCTCCCAAACACATGCTTTTGAGATAATCACTATTTTTTTTTTAGATTTTATTTATTTATTTTATTGAGAGACAGAAAGAGAGAGAGCAGAAGGAGGGACACAGGGAAATAGAGAATCTCAAGCAGACCCTCCACTGAGCAGGCGAACCTGATTCGGGGCTCCAATTCATGACCCTGAGATCATGACCTAAGCCAAAACCAACAGTCAGACACTTAACCAATTGAGCCACTGGGGCACCCCTGAGATAATCACTATTTGGACCAAAGGGTAGAGACAACTGGCCTCCACATAGTGGAGTGGTCACTTCCTTCAAAGATTCCAGGATGCTTTTTTTTTTTTCTCCTGCCATTGGTCATGTCCTCTTTCACCCTTGGGACCAATCATCCCAAAACTCTCATTTTCAAAATTATGTTTTTTTTTTTAATGGTAGAAATTAGATGCTGTGGACATCTTAATCAAAAATGAGTTTCCTAGGAATTATAATCATTGCCTTTCATCATAAGTCTCTTGATGGCTTTTTTTTTTTAAAGATTTTTATTTATTTATTCATGAGAGACACAAAGAGAGAGAGGCAGAGACACAGGCAGAGGGAGAAACAGGCTCCATGTAGGGAGCCTGACGCAGGACTCGATCCCGGGTTTCGAGGATCACACCCTGGGCTGCAGGCAGCGCTAAACCGCTGAGCCACCCAGGCTGCCCATATTTTAAAGCAAGTCCCAGACACACGTCATTTCTTTCTCTCTCTCTTTTTAAAGATTTTATTTATTTACTCATGAGAGACACAGAGAGAGAGGCAGAAAGACGAGGGCAGAGGGAGAAGCAGGCTCCATGCAGGGAGCTCAGCATGGGACTCAATCCCAGGACTCCAAGATCAGGCCCTGGGCCAAATGCGGCGCTAAACTGCTGAGCAACCCGGGCTCCCCTCTTGATGGCTTTCAATTGGTTAGATCAATGAACCCTCAGGATTTAAAAAACACAAGCAGGATTTACAATAACAAAGAACAGCTAGCATTTATTGAGCACCTGTGTTGTGCCAGGTGCTGTGTAAGCCAATTTGTTCTGATTGGTTGACTTAATCCTGAGGATTTTTCATTTTCGATACTGGAGGAGCCTCAGAGAGGGGAAAGCCTCCTGCCCAAGTCTACACAGCCAATACCTCTAAGATATCCACACTGCAGATAAAAAACAGCCAGGTAATTCTAAATTTCTTTTCTTTTTTTTTTTTTTTTTTTTTTTTGTTGGTCTACATTTCTTTTTAACTCAGGGATTCAACGATCATAATATTCATCTTTCCCAGTATGACTTGAATTATAACACTGGCTTACCTCCATCTTTCTAAGAACTCTCTTAAGCATTCACCTTTTAAATTTTGGCAAATACTTATAGAGTTACTATTTTGTGTTTGGCCTTCTACTGGGAGTCCAAGTGTTATTAACAAGATTGATCCATACCTTCCCTTGTAGGCTCCTGGAGAAGACAGACATGTAGACAAACATGATGATCGAGTGTGCTAAGAGTGATGGGCTCTAGAAGGTTCTGAAGGAACATTCAGGAGCAGCAGAGGAATAACATTTAAGCTAAGACCCAAGGACCAGGTGGAGTTAGGCCTGGGGATAATATGGACAAAGGGCAACTTCCGAGCAGTAGAAGAATTGCAGGTCTGCCACTCTGGAGGACTCATGATTATACCTCAAGGCCTCTCCCACTACAAGCCTTTCAAACACTCAAGCTCACCTTGGAAAGTCTGTTAGAAAATGTATTTGCTGTGCTACTGATTCATTTGGAATGCCAGTTGCCAATGTGTGTGATGAGGGCAGACCCCTCTTTCAAAAGAAGGTAAGGACCAAATGTTGGGTCACTAGCAATCACTTCCCAGTCACTGGGGCCACTCAATCCAGAACCGCTTCACCCATGGCCCAGAAACTTACGCTCACCAACCCCAAGAAACCAAAGAAATATGGACTAATATGAAGGCTGCCAGAGAAAAGGCAGCCTTCGTACTAGTCCCTCTCCCTGGCTTGTTTTCCATGCAGAGTAGATGGGATAATGACAATCGGTTTTGAGTCCAAACCATGTGGTTCAGGTATTCTGCTTCCTGGTGCTCTTGTCTGTTTTGAAGATAAATTTTTAGAATATAAAAAGGGATGGGTGGATTCTCTGTGAGTAAAGCAAACGTCTGATCAATGTCGGGAGAGTAGGGACCTGAAGTTATAACCTCTGGCAAGAACTGCCAGTGCGGATATTCTGTTGCCAAATATGAGCAGAGCTCCTGAGCATTTGGCAACCAAATGAACAGAGGGACAATTAATATCCTCTTAAGAAAATTAAACAGGCTAAGCCAGGATATGCACTGGTATCGATTGCCCACTCATTTCTGCATGGAGGTGTCTAAATGGAATGCCACTGGTTTTCCAAAGTTATATTTAAGAGAGCAATCCCTCCCAAATTCAGCATGGCCACAGAATCATCTGGTGAGATTTGAAAACATAGACTGCGGAATTCCAACTCCAGAGATTGTGATTGAAAAGAACCAGAGTGGAATGGAGAAATCTGCATTTCTTACAATCACCTCCACAGGATTATGACTCTGATTTAGATCCAAGTTTAACAGACATTGCCAGAGTTCAAGGTCATTTTCTTTGAAAGGGTTGGGGATTTTGACTGATAATCTCTGCACTTTTAAGTATTCTTCTGATTAGCATGTATTAATTTGAATACATTTGCAAGCACATTTTTTTTTAAGTGTTTACTGTATACAGCCACATTTTGTTGTACTGTACTGGGCACTTCACACTTCCCAAGACTACCTTCACAAACCAAATAACCTTAAGAAGCTTCTCTGGATAGGCTGGCCAAAAAAACTTCCAGCATTCCTCGACTGACCACTAACACAGGTCTGGCCTATCGTTATCTACGGTAACTTCTATAAAACATTCTCTCCACTCTTGATGTGGGGCCCGAGTGGCTGATAGATCAATAAATTGTTTCAGCCACACTTCATTCGCTTGAGGAAAGGACAGTGTTTTGAAAACATAAAAACGTGTAAAAGTAAAATCAGGGACCAGGAGGGCTACACAACGTCCTTCTGCAATCGGCTACTAAACATTTACGCATATTCCGCTGGTAATTTTGTCCAAAGGAACACCTACCTGTGTGTGGAAATCTAAACTTAAATCCATTACTTGATTTTGCCAGGAGTGTTCATCAGAGCACAGAGGCCTGGACAATACCAGACCGACAAAGTTACTTTAATTGGCAGGTTTAAACAGTTTGTCTCTGATTATCCAACCTCATCCATTTGGGAAAAATTAGAAGAACTGGTAGCAAAATACAAACAATAATTTTGGGGGTAAGATAATGAGGTACCAGATAAGGCAGAAATATTAATAATCACATTTTATTGTATAATTGTTTTAAACAAACAGGCTGCAGAATTTAAACAACAGAACCATCCCGACCTAAGGGAGGTCTGTTAAAGGGCTTCCCTCTCTTCCTTCTCATTGTAAGGAAAAATAAAAAGAAAAACACTCATGAAATTATCCATCTCTGAGAGTGATAATGCTGGCCTTGCTTTTGCTGTCCCTCAAGGCGAATTCTCAGAATTGCTGAATGTCCAAGTTTACATTTAGGCTGGGAAGCCAAATTGAGATTTTTGTTTTACTTTGCCTAATTTCTGGCTATCAGCATTGTGAGAATCTAGGAAGTTTCTCTACCAAACATATGCCAAGACTCATAAGATATAAACAATTCTCAAGAACCACGCCAAATTGAAATGCAATCAGCATTAATGAAATGGAGACAATTAATTGCCAGATGATTAAAACTGTGCACTTGTTTGGAACTGCAGTTTCAAACGTGGATCCTGAGTGTCATGTCTCTGAGCCTGTTTCCTTACCTGTCAAATTGAACATAACCTACCTCTTGGGGGTGTGTAGATTAAATGAGATAGTGTGCTGTAAAACATTTAGCACAGCTACTAGCATATTATAAGTACTCTATAATATTAAAAGTTATCATTATCACTATCTGGATCAGCAGCAGGGTGCAGAGCTCATCAAGCTGAATTTCACAGGATAAAGAGTTTCAGATAGCAACATGGCAACAGCCACAAAACTCTTAAGAGAGTGAGATTCCTAAAGTTACGATTAGCATCTCATGTTGGTTTTGCTTTGACCCATGCCTAGGGGGTCACAGAATGGTATTTAAGAATAACTGGTGGCCTTTATAATCCTGGGTATTTTATAATATACATTTAAAACCGTTCTGAGAAGACCTCATCAGACTGCCACAAAACAACAACAAAATACCAAAATACCAAAACGAAACAAACCAAAACCAAGCAAACAGAATATAAAATGAAACAAAACCAAAACATACCTAAGATCCCTGCCAAATAGTTCAACAGGCGTCCTCACCTCAATGAGGCGATGTTAGCATGCGTTTGATGAGGAGTCACTTGCTGTCACTGATTTTTATTAAAGCTCATAATGACAGAAAGACCTTTCCTGAGCAGCTGACTCCTCATCCATGATAGGAGGAAGCTGGGAGTTTCAGACACCATCTCCTCCCTGGGTCGTCTGGCTTCTACTGCTTCCTCACGCGCACCAGGAAGAACCAACCAGTCGCTGAAACACGCAGAGGCCTTTTCATCTTCCTCAAACCCCTAACTAAAGTTCACTTTCACAAGCCAAATTTAAAAATCAATTAATAAATTACAACTGCCAAAGAATGTTAAAAAGCCCATAGGCACCTAAGAAGTGCTTAGAAGAAACAACAAAGCATTAAGCCCGAGATAAATGGGTTTGCTGTGTGTTTACTGTAATGTTGACTTAGTATCCCAAAGCAAAAATTCTCTTACCTCCACTTACCGCTACTTTGTATGATAATAGCAGCATTAATTTTAAAATGATCATGAATCAATCATGAAATCTGACTCTTGTTTTTACTGGCAACAAAATACTCTAATTAGCACCTTGAATAAGAACGCTTTCTAGGTAGGCATGGGTGAGAGCAATCCTTTGCTGTTAATTCTTTGCTAATTACGCCTAGTAAACTAGGTTGAAATGGCACTAAGCTGCATTAATATCTCCACCTCTCCCAGTCCCATGACATCACCACCTTGAATCTTTCCTGATGAAACACAGTGGACTTTCTCAACCTTGGCACTACTGGCCTTTTGTGGTGGGGGCTGCCCTGTGAGTTGCTGAATGTTCAGCTGCATCCCTGGCCTCCACCCGCTAGATGCCCAGGGCACCTTCCCTCCAGCGCCCCCCAGCCCCAGGCCACAACCACAGAGGTCTCCACACATTGCCAAATGTCCTCTGGTAAGCAAAACCACCCTTGATGGAGAGCCAGTGCACGAAGGAATAAGCTCTGCATTGGGTTATTACAAAGATCAAATGTACTAACTTATTTTTTAAAGGCCCAGCATGCTGACAGGTGCACAGTGGGACTGGCACGCACACAAGCACAGTAACCATCGCCCAGTCTAAAGGATACCAACCTAATGGAGAGGACACTTCTGGCACCAATTTGACTCAACTCAATCCTCAGTCTCTGCAGACTCTCAACCCTACAGAACAGGGTTTTCTTTTTTTCCTAAATCAACTTTGTCGAAGTATAATTTACATATAATAAGCTGCATCCATTTAAAGTGTATACTCTTCATGTGTTTTGACAAATGTCTACACCTGAACCTCACCAAAAGCAGGAGGGGTTCATGTTTTGATTTGCTTCAAGCTCATTTTGAAATAAGAATAGGCCAAGAATAGGCCATATTATATTCTTTACCAAAAGCCTTTTCATTAAATTCACAAGTTTGTGACTTGGGTTTCTTGAAGCCGTAACGTGGAAATATTCTTGATCAGTACTGTAAGGGAGTGAGCCTTCCTGGGATCTAGGGCCAGTGCAGTGACACAGGGCACCACACTTGGTAAGTTCAGCCCTTGCCATTCACTATACTGTAATGTTTAGAACTTTCTTTTTTGTTTTTTTTTTTTTAAGATTTTATTTATTTATTCATGAGACACACACACACAGAAAGAGAGAGAGGCAGAGACAGATAAAGAGGCAGAGGGAGAAGCAGGCTCCATGCAGGGAGCCCGATGTGGGACTCGATCCCCAGGATCCCGGAATTATGCCCTGAGCTGAAGGCAGACACTCAACCACTGAGCCACCCAGATGCCCCTATTTATAACTTTCTACCTGAATTTGTGCTTTGTAAGTGAAGTGAAGTGAAGTTTGGTGGAACAATGGAGTGTGTACTGGGGGGCTGGGAGTCTTGGCTCAGCAACATCGCCAACTCCTAACACTCCCAACTTAGTAGGGATTCTCAGCCACCAGCTCTCTGCCCACTTTGGGCTAGGTCAGCCCTTCCCTCCCAGCCCCTACCTGGAGACCACTGTCACCCCCAACCCAGCATCCTCGGCAGGGACACCCGCATCCCCTCACTGCCCTGAACTCCTGGTCGAGGCCAAGGCATGGATGTGGGAATGGTCAGAGGTCATGGAAGCCTGCAGCCTTCCCTAGCCCTGGGCTGGCAGGACTATAGTGTCCTGGGCTGGTGACTGGAGAAACAGACTCTCGTTCACCCTAATCCAGTTCCTCCGTATGTCCCACAGGGGAGGCTGTGATCCTTTGGGGTATATCTGTCCACCCAAGATTGGAGTGGCGAGCCCAGGGAAAGGGCAGGTTAACTTCCCTGTCCTTTGTTGGAACCTCACATTTTCATTTTGCATTGTGGTTGGCATATTATATACTCTTGAGGGGACCTTTCCTCTTTCAACATGTACCTCGGGGAGTCACTTGCACTGGAGCCCCTGCATCGGTGTCCTTACAACAGTCAGAGGAAAGATGGCTCAGTGCCCCCATGCTCCCTGGTGGAAGGATCCAGAACCTCCAGCACCCTCCCAGCCATCCTATCAGCAGGGTCCTGAAGCAATTAGCAGGAGCCCTTCTCAGCCCCACCCTGAGCTCTTGCTCCTGTTTCTCTTTCCCTCCACCCCCACCACCTTCCAGGATTGGAGTGAAGCCCTTCCTCTAGGTGCTCTGATCCCACTCCTCTGTTCCAGCCCTGGAAAAATAGGTGAAGGACCAGGGCTGTGGATGTACCAAAACACTGTTGTGGGAGCTCTTTTGTCAAAATTACAAAAGCCAGAGTGGTTTACTGGATGTCAGGGGCAGATCAGATGATACATGTGTTTTACGACCATAAAATATAATGTTCCAATCAAACGATAAATCATGCTTATGCAGTTTTTATATCTCCATTTGAAAGGCAAAGAATTGTACTTTTTGCCTCAGATCTTTTTCTTAAAGTGGTGCTCATCCTCCTGAAAATTCTGGCAAGCGTCAAACCAGGACACCCTGTGTCAGAGTCAACACAACTGCAGACAAATTGGGAGAGAAGCAAAGAAAGGAGTTGTGAGATGTAGCATCTGCTGCTCATGATGGGTTCCAGGCAGTGCAAGGCCCTCTCCAGCACACCACTGCCCTCACTCCCCTCCTTGGGTCCCAGGGGTGGAAAAAATATGGGTGGCTCACTCGGTTACATATCCGACTCTTGATTTCAGCTCAGGTCATGATCTCAAGGTCCTGGGATGGAGCCCCATGTGCTCAGCGGGAAGTCGGCTTGAAGCGCTCTCTCCCTCCTTTCCTACCCCCTCTGCTGCCCTTCCCCTCTAAATTAAATAAATAAATCTTTTTTAAAAAGAGAGAGAGAAAACATGTTGGCATTCTCTTCATCAGTGACCCCTAGAAAATGTGCTGGAGGCTGTAAGATCATTTTTTGCTCAATTTACTCTGTAAAATAGGGACGACAAGAACTATTTCTTGCAGGTAAATATTTTCTATTTGGTTTTCTTTAAAAAAATTTATTGTCAAAAGAAATTAAATAATCCGTGTATTTTAACCTCCATTAATATGTTAAATATTATTTATTAAAATGCTAATAACTAATTAGTTAAGAGACAAATGTAGAATCAATAAAATGTTCCTAATTCAGTTGGATTATAATGAAGTGAGATTAAGAAGGAAATGTCTGGTGGAAAATCTTTTTTTTTTTTTAAGATTTTTTATTTATTTATTCATGAGAGACAGAGAGAGACAGAGAGAGAGAGAAAGAGAGAGAGAGAGGCAGAGACACAGGCAGAGGGAGAAGCAGGCTCCATGCAGGGAGCCCGACGTGGGACTCGATCCCGGGACTCCAGGATCAGGCCCTGGGCTGAAGGCGGTGTTAAACTGCTGAGCCACCCAGGCTGCCCTGGAAAATCATTTTGAACAACAATGAAAAAACAGCGGCACACATGGCTGCATTATCCATAATGTCTGGGTTCCCATGGCAGGTGTATTATGACAATTTCCCTTAAAAATCAACAATAACAGTACCTAAGCAATAAAAGAATGGTAACTTTATAAAAAGAAGGAAGCACAAGGAAGGGAATCAACTCAAATGCATCAGAGATTTACAAAGTGAGGTTTACAGGCTAAAACACGGTTCACATTATTTGATGTTGACTTGATAACCACACAAATTGGAATTGCCACAATTTAATGAAAGTTCCCGTGTGAAACACAAGAAATACAAACCTAAGTGAATTGTGTTTGAGGATGGTAGCAAATGTTAATAAAATACTGAAGGAAAGGATAAAAAAAAAAAATGCCACTGGTATTTCTTAAAGTGGTGCTGGGTTCCTACCCTAAAGCTCGGGCTCCTGGCCGTATTCTGGGCCTGTCCTGAGAGCCCAGCCTCCTGCACAGAGCGTGTGCGCAGCTGTTTCCTGATGCCCCCAGGGTCACGTTCTCATAAATCAGACGTCCCGCGCTGGACATCACGTATGGAGGGACACGTCACGTCTTTCTACAAGGAAGACTGGCTATGATGTGCTAAAATTGTTTCCATTTACTGGAGGCCACCACATTATGAAAAACAGAAAGTCTTTTCACCCATGATGAAGAAAAATAATTATGGAAGAATAACTTCTTTTCTTTCTCTATTTAGATCGTCCAGTGGGAATTAAAATACCACCACCCGGATGCAGAATACACGCGTTTAAAATGCACAAGGACAGACTAGAGTTGCTACTGAGCCGGTGACCTTCAGCTCCCCAAACATTTATGATTCGGTAATTACCGGATGGTATTATTACTGATGGCTACACTACTTCCTCTCTCTTAGAGCCCTTTGAATACAGGGGGGTGAGTGGAATTCTCAGCATTTGCTGGCCGCTACGGTGTATCCAGTCTGAAGACTCCCAAAACGAGCAGTTTACACCCTTTGGTTTAGATATGTGGCTTTAAATGTAGGCAGTAATTATTGCCGGTATTATTACTACAGTCCATAAATACAGACCGGCAAGCCACTGCTCAAAAAAGGATGTCGTGCTCGATTTTTGCTCATGCCAGCGTTAGATTTTAACCCTATCAGATATTCGATTCAGATACCTGACTTTATTATCCTGAGCTCTTCAGTTGTAACCTTGCCTGTACTTTTTACCAAAGCTAGCAGGAGCATCTCATCTGCTCAATTACTTATTAGTGTTGCTATAGAATACCATTTCCTCTTGCGGCTGATAAAATATTAATCAAAAACAGGAACTGAGCGATTTCCCAGTGTAGATGTCTTCTAATGGTAATACAGGGAGTCAAAGAGAGATCTGGAGGTCATATAATAGCTTCTGAAGAAAGCAAAGAGGAGTGACATCGGCGTGGAGGGAGAGATTGCCGGCAGAGCCCAGGGGCTGGGTGAGTTATTGCCATTCCACCCACAAGTAAACTTCCAGAAACGTGAATGCCGGGGACTGGTGAGGAGATACCAGGTCTACGAGACACTCGAAGAGTAAGGGTTTTGTTTTTCTGTAATACGGAGCGTGCCTTCAATTAGCCAAAATAGTATCTTGATTTAACCAGAATTGTGCTGTTGCCTTTGTCCCAACCCTCATCTGCCAACTCCTTCTAGGTCTCGTGAATCTCCCTTCCGCCCCGCCAAGGAGAGCATGCCAAGCATGGCTGAATCTTAGACCAGTTTCTGAACCTTGAAAAATGCCTTCTCTCTTCCCTTCCCCTGTGCAGTCCTGTCTGTGTGGAAAGGACTCCGGCTTCAGACGCACACGGCCATGGTCTGTAGCCAGCCCTGCTGCTCACTACAAGGGGGTGCCCTGGCAAAGTCCTTAACCACTCTGCACCTCAGGCTCCTGAAAATGTGCACAATCTGTCCGTAGTCTCAAATGCTCGCTTTCCCCATCTCTGGTACCAAGACTACATGCACATAAATAACAGACAAATAGCCACATACCCTAACAAACTAAACAACACACACATGCACATCACTGTTCCTAGATGTGAAATTAGGAGTAAATTGCATTTTCATGTTTATTATATTTTAAAAAGAGAGAGTTTTTTTCCTTAAAGCACTGACTAAATACTACCTAATACTTTGAGAAGAACTCTTTAAAACTAGTAAAGACAAAAAAAAAAAAAAAACACACACATTTGAAAAGGTTGGCATCTTACTTAGCACCAGCAAACTAATCTGAAAACAAGATGATGATTCCCATTCTTTGGGTTAATACTTATTCAGAACTTGTGTTACATATATTAACATATTTAATTTATTAACTTGCATGACAGCCCTGTGATACAAGTAGAACTCAGCCCATTTTTTTTTTTAAAGGAGGAGGCCTAAACACTTGGTGATTCACCTCATTTTACTCAGCCGGTAGACAGCAGTGCCAGAACGTGAACTTGTGCCATGCCTTGTAAAGAGCGCTGCCTCTCCCACACTCCTCCATCCTCGTACCTTCCTGGCGTATTCCTGTCACCACCCAGCCCTCTCCATGAGAAAGTTCCATTCTACAAAAATACGAGCACAGGTAAGCTAGCTACTTTCTAATACCATGTGCAAAATATGTATATATAACTGGTGGGGTTTCCACCTGCTTCTTCATCCTCAAATATTGGAATCCAAAGACTTCCAGACATTAAAATCAATTAATACTGTGATATGCTGGTCAAATGACTCTTTTTAATGTGTGTTCTCTTAATTACCATCCACTTTTACATCTAAAAAATTTGCTCTAAGTTGACTGTTTCTATCAAGATTTTGGCTCTCTTCAGCACAATCCATCAGACTGATAAAAATCCATTTTATAAGTGTAAAATCTGGCCCAGCAATGCCACACCTGGGAATCCATCCCACAGAAATAAAAGCAATAGTCTGACATATGAACAATGATGCTTATTGTCTCCTTATTTGAGCCCAGGCAAGAACCCTTGGAATCCCAAGGAGTGCCCTTTATTTTATTTATTTATTTATTTATTTATTTATTTATTTATTTATTTATTTATTTATGATAGTCACAGAGAGAGAGAGAGAGGCAGAGACATAGGCAGAGGGAGAAGCAGGCTCCATGCACCGGGAGCCCGATGTGGGATTCGATCCCGGGTCTCCGGGATCACGCCCTGGGCCAAAGGCAGGCGCCAAACCGCTGCGCCACCCAGGGATCCCCCAAGGAGTGCCCTTTAACGCAGTCAATATGTAGAAGAACTGCATGAATCCTGGTATGTCCTCATCATGGAATATTGTGCTATAGTTGTACGAGAAAAGAAAGATACAGAACAGTGTGCAAAGAAGTATATTCCATGTGTCAACAAACAAAACTACCAAAAAGAAGACATCTCAAAAGTTCCCAAATACATATCTGTGTATGTATCCATATGAGGAATACAGATAAGATCCGAGCATAAGAAATCTGGAAGACACATATGCAAATGCTAACACATGTTTTACCTTACCTAGTGGAGGAAGGGATTGGAGTAAAGGCAAAAAATGATAACAATGACTGTCTTAAGGTTGAATATTAGCAGACAGAAGCACTTACTCCCAAAAATAAGAAAGAGCAGTAACAGAGTTGTGTAGATCTCCCAACACTCTAGGTTTACTGGAGCTTAAAACTTTTAATCTTTACAATTTGGTGAGGTCAGCTATAATGTGATTCCCATTATATAGATGAGACAATAGAGGCACAAGAGCCACGCAGCTAATAAGCAGAGCTGGGCAGGCCCGCAGCAAAGACTACATTCATATCTATAATCTAACTGATGAGATTTCAGTGGAAAGACAACTAAACAAGAAATTAGAATTAATCCATTTGCTGAATGGTGAGAAACACAGCAGACAGTGATTGCCCTGTCATCTGATGCTCTGCACGGCACAAGCCACCTTTTCCTGCCCTGTGGAAGGGCGAAGGTAGGGATCACAGGGCACAAATCAGGACAGAGGTGTCCGCTGTATGCAGTGAAACTGGAGATGCTCTCCATCGCCACTGTACTAAGGGAAGTCCTGCCTTGAAGCGGAATCCTTGCTGAGCTCGCAAGATGGACACCTCTCTGGAGGTGGGGACACGCTCATCTCTCGACACCAGCCAGTGGGGATCTGTTTCCACTCCTCTGCAAAGTGTCCCCTGCCAGGGCAGGGACTTTGCCAGGTGTAGCCGGCTACTGTTCCCCTAGGGGCCTGACATGGTGCCCAGTATATACTGGCCATTCAGTCAATATTTCTTAGATGAATGAAAGTTAGGTGCTCAGTAAACATGTGTCGCTAATTCTAAAGTGATGCTTCCACTGTGTAAAAAATGGAAAAATTACTCCTAACGGACTGGGTTTTATACACAGATAACACGAATCATAGTAACGACAGCAAAAACAGCATTGCCAACTAATCATATATTGAGCCCCTGTGTAACAGGCGCTTGCTAGACCCTGTATGTGTATTGCATGTGAATCTTACAAGAATATTGGAAAGTATATATTATTATCTGTTCCCAGGCAACCTGAGGAAAGTCTAATTACCTGGCTCCAAGGCATACAGCTAGTAAGGAAGGCACCGGGATTCAAACTCCAGACCCATCTTTCCCTTTTCACTCAATCTCCATGCTCTGCACACGTATGCTCTCACTCACTAACAAAGTGAAGACTAAATAATAAGGTATCCTAGCCACTTCATTTAAAGTTAGACGTTCAGGGGCACCTGGGTGGCTCAGTCAGGCAAGGGTCTGCCTTCAGCTCAGGTCATGATCCAGGGGTCCTGGAACCAAGCCCATGTGGGGCTTACTGCTCAGCGGAGAGTCTGCTTCTCCCTCTCCCTCTGCTGCTCCCTCTGCTTGTGCTCTCTCTGTTTCTCAGATAAATAGATAAAATCTTGTAAAAAAAAAAAAAAAGTTAGGCATTCAGAACAAGAAGCAAAAAAAAAAAAAAAAAAAAAAAAAAGCTATACAACATTGTTCTTAATCCAAAGTAAAGCAAACCCCAAGCAAATCAAGCAGAACCATAAGGTGCCTTGTGTTTGCCGTTTAACACCTGTTATATGTGCTCAGTGCACAGGCTTGTCCAGCCACACCACCTCCACTTCCAACAGACAAGAATCACACAGAGCACTGAGGACGCTTGACAGATGTGTTAATGCAGGGGGATATTTCAGTTTCCATCCTCTTTGGACCACAGCATGACAGTTACAGAATTCAAATCCATTTGTATCCCTCGTTGAATCCCACATAATTCAGCAGACATTCATTACGATGACATAATGATATCACACAGCCATAAATACATATGCTAAGAGTCGAACAAGACATTCATATTTAAACATAGCTGGAAATAATTTCAATTCTGGCGATTTTCTATTGCTCATTCTATTACTTTTCTGTGGATGCTTAAAATGTTAAAATATAGTAGGAAGCCAAGAATACAAGAATAATGGTGTGTGTGTGTGTGTGTGTGATAGCTTCTAGTTTAGCAAGTAAAGGAATTTGGGTATCAAGTTACATCTGATAAATATTTTGTTTGAGGAAAAGGTAATTTAATAATAGATGAGAAGCTCCTTGATATGTCAATTTCAGAAGAATCACTCATGCTGCTATAAATGCAGTCCAAGATTTTAATATTCTGAGATCTCTGCTTCAGACTTGAAGGATGGTTGCCCTGATTTCATAAATAAGAAACGTAGGTAAGACTTTTTCATAAAACTTTTAACAATACATAAAGCAAACAAATAACGCAATTAAAATTAAAACCACTTGAAATTCACCTTTCCTAAAGAGGAGTGAAAATAATTTCTCAGAAATCAGACCCATGCCTCCAGAAACGGACGAGCAGATAACTCAGATGACATAACACCAATAATGACAATGTTAATCTTGATCTTTTCCTGATAGTTCTCAACTGCAGACAGAGGAACACAGTTTGTCTTCAGCTTCGCTGATGTATCCATTAACAGCTCTCTTCCCAGAGCATTCAGACACCTTGCAACGGATTTTTGAATTATTTAAATGGAAGTAGCATTAGAAAACCCTCATGTTTAAATTATGCTAAATAAGTATTCTTTCAGCTGGACTTTTGCCTGTGCAAAAAAATATATATTCTGCAGGCATGGAGGAAGGGCACGAAGGAATCTGAGGAGGTGACACATGGAGACAGCATAACGGAGAATGATGTTTGGGACACGAGTGCACATACGAGCCAAGCGTGCAGGACAGTCTCCATATCCGGACATTCTAGAGGGAATTGAAGTTTGTACATTTACAAAGATGATGTCAATTTTCTAAAATGCTTCCAAATGTCAGAAAACTATGAACATGAGAATGTAAAATAGAAGGAAGTCCAGTTGCAATAAATCATGGACTATCCACACTACGGAATATTATGCAGCTATTAGAAGAAATGAGTTAGCTCTTTATCTACTGACCTGGAGGGACGTCCATGATGTATTGGTCAGGGAGATAAGCAAGGGGCAGTGAGCAGTGCATACACAGGGAAGCATTCTTGCAAAGGCAAATAGAAAACTTGTCCTATGTTTGCCATAGATGTCCCTTTAAGGATGGAAGAGCTTAGAGAAAGAGGTCAGAGGCCCTGGTGGGGTGTCCACCTTGGTCAGTGGGCTGTGGGGACAGCTTGGGGAATGCAGAAAGAAAGGGGGAATGTCACGAACTTTATTCATTTGCATGGATTCATTGCTTACCACATTCAATCATTTAATCTGTATCATTTAATTTGTAAAAAAAAATAAATAAAAGAGGTGGGGTAGGGAAGGAGGAAGGAAGGTAGAGATCTGGGGAGGGAGAGGGGGGAGGAAAGAGAGAGAAACCTATCAACAAAAAATTGCCTAATTTCCTGCTGGCCAAAGATAGCTCACCATCGGGAATCTTTTTACTTTGCTGAGATGCTAATATTGGAATTTTCTTTTCTTTTCTTCTATTTTCCTTTCCTTTCTCTTCTTCTCTTTTCTTTTTCTAAAGTGAATGTGCTGACTTACTTGGAAGAGGACTCTCTGCCCTCTGCAAAGCCACCTTGACAGAAGAATCTAGTGCTACACAGCTGAGCATGCAGGCTTGACGTGGCACAAGGAGCCTGGCAGGTGTGCAGGCAGGTGGTAGAGGGAGATGGGTGGCGAGGTAGGGAGACACCATGATATAAAGCCTTGCATTTCGCCTGAGCACTGCGGGGTCTGGCCAGAGATAAGTGTAGGGAGCCCGCATGGTGTCAACAGTGTCTTCTTCAGGGGAAGTCCACAGGCCATGTGCAACTCACCATCCTTCCCCAGGGGTACTTCCAGGGAAGTGAATGACAGGTCAAATAAATGATTAAGATACAGATACAGATATAAAAAGAACTGGTGTTTAATGTCAGTGTTGCTTTCAGTTGCAACTATAATTGCATTTAATTCAATAAGTGTTTATTGAGCTCCTACTATTGTACCTACCCTTACGCTTTTTTTTTTTTTTTTTTTATGATAGTCACAGAGAGAGAGTGAGAGAGAGGCAGAGACACAGGCAGAGGGAGAAGCAGACTCCATGCGCCGGGAGCCCGATGTGGGATTCGATCCCGGGTCTCCAGGATCGTGCCCCGAGCCAAAGGCAGGCGCTAAACCGCTGCGCCACCCAGGGATCCCTACCCTTACGCTTTTAATGAAATTATGACATCTTAAACTTCCCACACAATTTGAGGGGCTTCCTTTCTAATTATACAAGTGACAAATTCATTTCATGAAGTGGTCAACTACAAGAAAATATATGTATTTTTTTAAATGACAAAATTGCCTCTAAGTTCCCAAACACAGATGATGGCCACCTTGCAGTGTGCTGGATTTCCAGGCCCAGCACACTGAGTGGCACGAAATCGATATCTCATCAATATTTGTCGGGAGAAGAGAGGCGGGCATGCAGCAAACCTTCAGTGATATTATTTCGGTAAATCCACTTTTTGTGCCCGTATTTTTATATAACAAAGAAACCAACCTGTACGTGTTGTTTTTCAAACCACTCATTCCACTTAATGATATACAGCCAGCTTTTTTGCCAACAGGAAATGCAGAGAACGCTGGCCCTCTGGCTGCGGGGACAGGCACCTGGCGCAGGTGCTCTCTGGCAGGGAGGGTGTCAGCAGTGCCGAGAGCCCGGAGGGACACGGTGATGCCTTCTCTAAACTCACCAGGGCGGCCAGGAGCAGATTAGCATCATGTCAGCCTCACCACCGTTTAGCTCAGTGCACTGCTCTTTACCTCCACACATGGGGAGAACTAGTGAACACACGCCAAGGAAAAACACTGCCCAGGTTTGGTAGTGAACTCACAAGCTGCTTCCAAGCAGTTGCACACACATGCTCAACTGCAGCTGTTGTACATAATTAATGCGCTAATTATACATAATTATCTAATTACTAAAGGAGAGAGTCAAAGCAAGTGTAGTAGTAAAGCTATGGAAACCCGTTCCTTTCAGAATACTTGAAAATATAGACTAGCTTGCTATTTCTGAAAGGTATATTCGTTTTTGTCTGATACTTGAAAACAGAGAGCAGTCTTTGTAAATGCTTTAGTGACATTACGGATTGGATGATCCTGAGTCATTCCATTAATGGAATTTTTTAAAATATACATATATATTATAGGGAGATATATGTGCCATATGATTCATCTTCATAATACTGTGTGAACTGAGACTCACCACAGACTCCTGTGTGTAAAGTAAGTTTTCCAATGAATGTTCCAAAGTAGGCTGGTCCCAAAAAATGATCTTAGGGGAAAGAAAAAGAAAAGTGGAAGCTAAGTGGTAATTTGTTTGGGGAAAAAAAAAAATTCATGTATTCCCCTGCGTGTTCCATTTAAGGCTGTCCCATGAAATAGAAAATAAAAAGGGGGGTGACAAGTGGTCATGATGCAAGTTTGGAAAATACTATTTTCCCTTCTTAGAGAGGTATCAAAACATTTGCATTTAAAAGGCTCTGATAAGTACTGCATTTCTGAAATAGTTTTGACCACAGAATCCTTTTTTCACTCCCTCTGGGTAGCTATAAACATCAGAGGAATTGAAAGACAATCTGAGTGCAAGTCCCGGCTATACTATTTTATTACCTCTGCTGGATCACTAATTCACCATATAGTGAAACTTTATGTTGAATTTGAACCAAAGTCTCTGCCCGAAGGAACAACCTCTAAGATATATTTGAGAATCTAAAACAAACTCTTCGATGAACCTCAAAGCAGCATTATTTTCTATTGATCGCTTCTCTCAGAAATATACTTATTATGGCTGAAAATGCTCTATCTTGACATTTAGGTGCTATGACCAAACAATTAAATCTTTTATCAAATGCTACCCACAGTATTTCTTGAGAATGTTAAAGGAGCCACAAATTAATTCCACATTGGAAAAGAACAGCCTCCTACTTACAGAGAAGATATAAATTAGCATCTCTGGAACATATGTTATTTTATTAACTTGTTCATTCCTATTCTTCCTCCTTCCAAAAATCAACTGGGGCATCCTTCTCGTTTTTTGTGTCTTTTTTGTTTCTAACGCCATCATCAAAATTCACTGGGCCTTGACAAATGGGTGAAAACACACACCAGTTGGATCCTCCGAAGGCACATCTTCATTACTTTTATTATTTAACTTTAACTTTTAATCTTGGGCCATAAAAACTGTCCTAATAAAAGATCCATAAATATCTCCTGAATGTGCAAAGGAGCGACTTTGATGACCTGAGAGCATATGCTGGCTCTTTCTGCTGATGGGCCTTCGTACTTGTGACTGCCTGAGATCTAACACTGAGCAAGATGCAGATCTAGACTCTTCCAGCAAGTGATTCCAAATGGACAGTTGTGTCAGGAGGCGAAGGGAACTGCTTCTGTTTTAGTTTTAAAATTTCGCTTTCGTAGGAATGATACAATATCCTTCATTTATTTTCAAGCTAGTTGGGGCAGATAATCCCAATGCTAGTTTAGTGTTTCAAAAATTAATTATATGCCACACACACAATAGTGACATGATGGCCTGGGATGTGGGTCTTACGGATGTCCCACCTAGAAATATCTTCTCGCCAGGGCTTGCTTTGCACATTGCAGAGGACTCAACATGCATCTGCTATATGAATGAAAGAATGCACTCTCTTTGAGTATTGCTCTTTTAAATCCCATTTCTAATCATGCTTTGAATTCTAAAGTAAATACAATTAATTGCCAAATAAATAATTTCAGATCATGAAATGGGTTTTTCTGAACAGGTTTAATTCAACTGAACAACACATTTTTTAAATTAAAAACACTCAAAACTCAATGTTATTTTTCCCTCAAACCTTTTTCAAATTAAATTCTGAAAACAAATATACTTTTAAAATTATATTATCATCACAGTGCATTTCTGCATGAACAATACATAAGGATAATGGCTTTTATAATGTGATGCATAAATGCAAGTTTACAGGAACCAGCAATTTATTATGTTAAATATTGGGATTTTTTTCTCACTTATATGGCTGTTCTTCCCCCTTTTCTGTAATACGCTATTCTGAGGAAACACTATAAGGCCGTGATAGTTGATTACACTATCTTGATTACCATTATTTTTCTAGCTTTCTTAAATTAGATGCAAGTAGCATTTCTAAGTTTAGAATATTGGATAGAATACCCTGTGTTTGAAGCCAGTGTTTCTAAAACTCTTTACATTTTGTGCCCAGCAAATTTTTATGCAACTTCTTTTCATATGCAAAGTGGATCTATGCAATCCTATCTTACACATTGAGCGGAGAAGAATGTGTCAAGAGAAGTAGCTGTGTGTTTTAGCACTAAACGAATAATCTGTCATAAACAGCATGCTGTATTTAATATTCAGATCAAGACATTTCTGTCTCATTCTAGCAGACCCTCCTGACAAAAGCCATCCCACGTCTGCCAGGAGTATCGAGTCCAGCTGAGGACAAATTTCAAGATGAACCTGAAATCAATTTGCCATCAAATTTTCATGCCTCTCCCAGACTATCTGTGGCATTTTAATTACAAGCACCCTAGGCGGGGGGTACTACAGATATTGACACTTTGCTCCTACAATAAACTTTATTGGCAACCCCTGTCTGAATGCAGTACTCAACTAGAATAACAAGAAATGTATCAGGGTACGCAAGTGGGAGAAACTGTGATCACCCTGAAGCCATTTCCTTCAATGGGTCCGGGCACCTTTTAGGCCACAAGCCTGGGAGGCGGAATGTGTGGCTCTCGGAAGTACAAATGACCTTCAAATTCAACATACCTGCAGTGTCTCTGAGTTTTGCAAGGTCCCTGGGTCCTTCCGCATAGCACCCCACGTGCCATCTTCTTTCCTGTCTGCATTCAGGCGGGTATTTCTGGTGCATATTATTTCAGGAGCTCCCAAAACGTTTCAAATCCTTGTTGAAAGGTCAGGGTGTCTAGGCAGAAGGCGTCGCTGTACACTATGCTAAAAAGCTTGATTTAAGGGGACAGGCACAGCCCCTGACTGTATTTGGAGACAATGCTTGTGTTGGGAGTAGGTGTGAGGATGACCAGCCATCTCTACGTGAATGAGCACCATCCCCTGCCTCCTCCTGAATTTTGTACAGGCTGCAGGAAGAGCCATAAATATCAAAATAAAGGGGAGCACCTACAATTTGCTAGCCATGAAATATCTCTGCTCCCTGATATTGACATCCTGGGACTACGGGCAGCCGTTTTAACCAGGCACGCTGAGCAGCCCATTATGCAGGGTGACTCTGCCGTCGGACCCAGCGCGCTGGCGCACATCGTCTTGCTCCCTCCGATGGTGACAGGGAGGCAGACAACGCCAACGGTCACTACCATCTTGGCAGCTCTGTGCCAGGCACCAGGGCAGGCACGTCTGTACGTGCCATCTCAACGACTCCTCGCACGTTCTCAAAAGTGACCAGCGGACCGAAACCAATCAGTATACTGGTACACTGGTAAATGCTTAATGACCAGCTCTCTGAAATATGGAGGCAAGACTATAAATACACGTGCATTTATTTATTATAACGTTTACTGTCATAAAGGATGTTAGTGCCAAACCTGCAAGTAAAAATATGCAATATTCTTTATTACAAATGCCACAGAGATAACTGATTATCACCCAATGCTTTCATGGTTTTGGCCAAACTCTTGTATCCACAGACAAGTGGACGAGCGGTGAGGTGAGGAGTAGGTGCGGTCTGAAATAAATACTGGTTGATATTTTTAAGTTAACCAGTAAGATGAAAGGGAAACAAGAGGGTCATATCTTGGAACTGTACTCATTCTGTAAGAGCATCTAGCAACTTCTTTGCTGAACTGCATGACAGGATTTTTTTTTTTTTAATATACAGGAGGAATATGTCCTCACTTAAAAAATAATATGCATCATGTGATGACTACAGACATGGTACTCTTAAAGGTAAAATGCATTATTAACATCACTATTCCTTTCTCAAGCCAAGACAATCTGAACGAAACGGTGAAGCCTTGATTTGTAGTTTTTGCCCATTTCTGTGGTGTAAATACTCCTGACCACAGCTGCTTTCCAGCTACCCAGGGGAAGTCACTGAATGTAGGGCTCGGCGGTGAGTCATGCAGGTGCATTCCATTCTAGAGCATCCCCACTATATACAACAGATCTCAATACCTCAAGAGCATAGGTAGAGTCAAAGGTAGCAAAATGACTAAGAAATATTAAGCTCTGAGTATTTACTAACTTTCGAATGTGATTTATTTAATGGTAAGTTTATATAATTTAAGGTCTAATAATATCTGTGTTTAACACTCGGGTCATGAAATTCTTGCAGTGTGCAAGAATTGCACTGGGTCGACAGGAGGGGAGGGTTTCACTGCACACTGGAAATGGTACCAACTGGGCACAAGCATGCAGGCATGAACACACATTTGCACACACAAACACACGCGCACACCTTGTCAGAAGAGATCCTGCTGGCAAAAGCCTCTTGCTGCTCTGTTAGAGAGGGAGACACTTTTGAACACAGTCAAGAGATCCATGATCGAGATGTAACAGCAGCAGATAATTAAATATCTGTGTTCCTGAAAGGCGGGTAGGTCTGACAGAGACAAAGGAGATCGTGGGAATGGCATTCGCCCCTCCCGACCGACCAGGAAACCACAGCGCGGAGACCAGCCTTGCACACAGAGGTGCACAGCAGCTGCAGCGCAGCGCGACCTGCACCTGCACCTGCCCGCTCGCTCCCTTCCAGCATCCGTGCTCTGCGCTTTCTTCCTCCTTCACCGGGACCGTCTATGCTCCTATGACACGGAGGGCCTGGCCAGCTTTTCAGCACTTATGAGAGATGAGCAACATTATTATGCTCGGAATCGCGTTTCTGAGGCAGAAAACTGATTGGAGATGTAAAAGCGAGGGTGGGTGCCGAGCCTGGAAAGCAAACAGACACCCTGATGTCGAGGCAAAGTTAGCCAACCCTGCTCCACAGAGCAATTAGCTGCAACCTGCAGTTAGAAAGCCCTGTCACTTTGTTTCGCATCTAAACAGGTGAGACCTCAGAGGGTCCCCCCCCCCACCTTATTAAGCGAGGTGAGGCGCTGGGACATGCGGCGGAGGCAGCTCAGCTCCCTGGGCATCGGGGAGCAGCATCAGCAGCCGACAGAGCAGCCAGGCGGTGCTTCCCCCCTACAGCATTATAATTCAAACATGTCCCAAACAGTAGTGTGCATATATCAGGGAGCGCGATGCTGATTTGGCTGGAGGCAGCACCAAGACATTTCTCAGAGGGTGCAGGGGGTGGGGGTGGGACGTGGGTGACATTGATGTTGTGTGCTGCTTCCTCAAGGATAAGATACCTAATACGACATGCTGTGGGCTGCTCTGCGTGTATTTTCAAAACATAAGAACACAGACGGCTTTTTATGGACAAACCGGACTAGAAGTATTCCAAAGTGTTCCCTGGAAATGCCAGAGCTGTAAAATATCTGTGAGATATAAAATAGAATATCCCATCACTTGTCAGTAACACAGTTTGTTTCCTTTTTTTCCTTTTTATTTCTTATCCCTGAGAGTCAGTTGCTTAAACATTGATGCTTCCCGGCACGATTTCCATTTTGAATGTGGAATCTATGGTGCTTGGCCAGAAAAAAAAAAAAAGAAAAAAAGAAAAGAAAAGAAAAAAATTTATATATATATATAATATATATATTATATATATTATATATATATATATTACTGTTAATCTCGTCTTTAAAAAGAGAGTCAACACACAGACATCACTCATGTTCTCTCTCGTCCATATATGTAGACTGATTCTGACTCTTCCTTTGCTCCCTGTTGGGTGGATATAAGACCACCACCAACGGCAATCACTTTATTCAAGATAATGTTGTCCTTGCTAGGAAGATCTTGCTTCTCTAGTGTTTACAAGAACAGCACAAGCTGGAAGGCACTTGGACCTAAGGTAGTGGGGTTTAGCATAACACAGGCCCTGGGGAACTAATATTAGCCAACACAGAACCTCAAACCAGGGCTGACACTCTAGCGGCCTTTCTGCGTGGTCAGTGCCGCATCCCCGGGTCCAGGCACGAGGCGGGTAAAGGGAAGGGACATGTGCCTTCTCGCTGGCTCCGCAGCATTTGGGTGGGTGGACGCACGTTCGGAGACTCTGGATGAATCTTCTAGGGGTGGAGGGAAAGGAAGGAGGATGCTCAGACTCTCTGTTTTCCTTTTTAACTCTCTTTCTTGGGATAAAATGGAATGGTAGAGGCATACAAGCGCTACTCTTCATTTTCTAGAGTGGCTAAGTCACTGACCAGATTCGTTCTGAGGCAAGAGCGATATAGAATGTTAGCGTGTGCCAAGAACGCGTTCGGGCACGGGGCCAGCAGAACGCGGCCTGTCTGTCTCCAGGGAGAGCGGGGAGGCCAAGTTATGTTTGGAGGGATGCCTCCTGTCCCTGGTGCAGTTTTTCGGTGTCCACCAAAGCCACTCCTCCATAGCTTGAGGCCTGTCACCTCCCTCTCCGGGCAGCCCCTGCTGGGCCAGGCGACTATCTTTTGGGCGCAGACCAACCCGATACCCAGCAGAAGGCCCAGCAGCGGAGGGGGGTCTGACCGGACATGGCGTGCCCTCCCTCTGGATCATTTCTCTCCTCTGGAGCCCAGCCAAGGAAATGCGGGTTGCTGAGCCAATCCCCTGCTTCTCCCTCCAAATCACATTGCTCATGATTAGGGAGCGAAAGGCTGAATCTTCCTCCACGGCCCTGGAGTCCTCTCCACCCACTCTCTATACAAAATCAGTTCATCTGGGTAATTTTTAAAGCATAGCACTTGGGCCAGCTGGAACTAGCTGCCTCTTCCTGGCCAAATGCTTGGGGTTTCTTCCAGCCTCGAGCCTATGTGCTCCGTGTGCTAGCAAGCGCCCCGAGATACGGCCAGGACTGGGAGCGAGGGGTTTGCTAACCAGACTTTCCAGCAATTTCCCAAGTTTGGAGCAAGCGGAAAGCCTCATTCGTTGGTGAAGTTGCCTGGCCCCAAGAGGCAGGTCACTGAGCCCTGCAGCCTGGCATTCCAATCCTCTAAAACCAGGGAGGATCTGGGTATCCGGCGTTGGACCAGGCTCTCTGGCTGCGTCGGCCCAATCTGTGTCCTATGCCTTAAAAAAGTAAGATGGTTTTCATGGGGAAACGGATCTGCTTTATTTGCTTTGGTCTCTTCCAGCTCAGAAGTGACCTGAGCACTGCTGAGAGGGCCTGGGGGACCCTGGCTTTATCCTAGAAACTAGGCTAGTTAAATAAGGCATTGTCAAGCCAGGAGCTGCCTTGGACTCTTGGCAAGTGTGTTAACTCAGTATGAAATAATATAAACAGAAAAGAACAATATTCCCTGTTTTCTCACTCCAGGCATATTAGGGGCTGGGGCTCAGTATTCATTTGGGATGGGCCAAAGGCTTTCAAAAGTAAGTTCTGTGTATTTCAAAGATCTTTAGCTTTGAAGATCTAAGGAGGCAGGGGGACTGCCTGGTGTGAGGGTTCCAAACGGTACCTATTGTGCTCTGGGGGCTCAGAAAAATTCAGCAACGATAACAGTCCTTAGTGAAGAGAAAGAATTGCATAAAATACAGCATTTATCTCCTTTCGGGCACAAAAACATATACACAAGCATATACAAAGCTGCATAACATTTACACATTCTTCTTCTGGGGGCCTCTGCAAATCTTCCCGGTCGTTATTCATATTAATGAATGTGTGTCTGGTTTCCAAACTGCTCAGCTTACGAAGTCGAGTCGAGATGTTCTAGAAAGTAAATAAGCCAGCTGTGCCCGCCACGGAGGACCCCGAGCAGGAGCGTGCAGGCCCGAGGACACGGAGGCTCCCCGCGCCCGGGCCCCCGACCCGCCTCGCCTCGGCGCTTTGCAAATCCGAATTCGTTCTTCCAGTCTCCCCGGTTCACAGAGGTGGCTTGAGCATGAACCGAGTCGTATTTCAAAACTTCTGGGCATAGCACAGAAAGGGAAAAAGACAAGACAGTGGAACCAGCCCACGGTCACTGCCACCCCCACTTTAGGGAGCAGCCAGTCCTTGGGGGATTCACCACCAGCAAGGCAGACGGTGCTCCCCGTGCCACGTGAACCGGGAAGAAAAGTGCAAGAGGAAACTGGATAGCGCTCGAAAATGTGTACGGAGAGTCTTAAAAATGTGACACGGAGAATGCATTCCAGGAAAACGACCACCTTGCTGATAACTGTTGGTTCATAAAATCATTTAATTTACTTACGTGAATTGTAGAGAGCACCTTTCTCATAGGATTTTCTTTAAGAAAAACAATCTTCTTCAGTTCACTGTTCCTAAACTTCCTCCCACCCCCCTTCAGGGATACTTTATTCTCTAGACTTGCCAAAGAGCTGTTTCCTAATACATCCTAGAGAATATATGATTTCATTTTTCCACAGATGCATTTCTATACACCTGGTATTTCAGTTATTTATTAACCATGCCTAGTTCTGTGGTTTCTCGCTTTATATCTTTAAAGTCATTAAAACTTAATAGGGGAATTAATCATAAAAGAAATCTATCAAACACAGTTGCCAAGCACTTTTTTTTTTTTTCTGACTGACATCTTTAAAATGTATTTGAATGTTATTTATTTCATCACACCCAGGGAATAAAAAAAAAAATAACTTGCAGCTTCCAAGTTCAGAGAAAGCATAAAAATGTGATTTACTATTTATTGTACAGTTAGGCACATGCATATTATATACTGCATGTTAATCTTCAGCGGGCTAAGTTTAGCAAATTTGACAACGCTACTGTTTGCTAGTGAGGAAAAAGAATCGACATCTGTTCTCTTCCAGATATGATTTCTTCCTGGAAGGAATCAGAAATACGCCCAGGCCTTCTATTTTCTGGGTAAACTGATAGAATGCAGGCTGTTTAAATGGACAGTCAAGCCACAATGCCCCCTGGTGGCGAAATGATGCATAAACATTTGTAAGCCTTTGCACCTCCTGGAGTATTTTTGAGAGAGACGGGATTTGTAAGGATGTAGAAATTTTTTAGTTTTACCAATGCAAATGCAAAGAATATGGTCCTCTGCCGGTGTTTTAAGTAAAAAAAATAGCCACTTTGCTGCTAGGGAAATTAGAGGCACATTTAGTATATTTAAACCACATTGATCAAAGTGTTTTTTTATGATAAGGGATTATATTTTAATTTCACACTGAAGAATTGGAGTATTGGAGGGAAAAAAAAAACGGAATTGCAGCATACGTACTTTTTAAGCTAAATTTACAAGAGTGGAACCGTCAGCAGATACTCACAGGTGGACCTACTGGTCTGTTAGCCTATTGTCACTTGAGTTAAGATGGAATGACAGCAGATTCCAGATTTTACCAGGGGACTAAAGACTCCATCTTCCCATCATGCTCTCAGCATGCACCTCTGATAAGCAGCTTAGAGGGAATTTCCTCGGGTCAGACATAAATAGTGATTCTCGGGTTCCCTTAATCCAGACACACATCGCTTGTGAGTTAGGCCTCATAAATCTCAAAAACGGTCAGCAACACATGAAAGGCAACGTTGTCAGGAGGCTGGAACACACCAAATGGGAACGTGTGAAATGTGGACTCATTAATCATACAAACAATACTGACGCCTTGCACTAATCAAGGCAAGCAGCACCCTCCTTTCTCAGAAAGCAGCTCATTTTACCTCTTGCTGTCTCTGGAAGCAGGGAGGCCCAGGACAGGGACTGTCACTGCATTCCCTCATCACCTGAGAAGCTGAGCCATACAGCAGGTACTGAGTGAAAAGTCACCCAAGTACCCTGGTCCCCTCACCCAGCTACCCGCTCAGGTTTTGCTTTTGCTCATGACTTGTTTTGAATGCAAAACATTTCAAGATGCGTCCCTGATGTCGTAGAAGATGCCACCAAGACATGCCATGAAAGGATACTGTACTATCCTGCAGCTCAGGAACACACGTGCTCACAGCAGAAAGCAGAAAAACCCCAAATGTTCGTCAACTCATGAACAGGTACCTAAAATGTGGTATATCCATACAACGGAATAGTATTCAGTTATAAAAAGAAACAAAGTGCTTATGTAGGCTATAGTGGGGAAAAACCTTGAAAACATTGGGCAACATGAAAGAAGTATCACACAGTGTATGATTCCACGTAGACAAATGTCCAGAAGAGGCAAATCCATAGAGACAGAAAGTAGACTTACGGTTGCCTGGGACTGAAGGAGGGAACAATCAGGATGATGGTGAAGGGGTGCAGAGGATCTTCTTACTAATAAAATGTTCTAAAATTGATTGTGGCGATAGATGTACAACTCTGAATATATTAAAAAACAGTGAACTGTATACTTTATTTTTTTTGAACTGTACTTGAAATGGATAAATTGTATGTGTGCTGCATTATATATCAATAAAGCTCTTTTTAAGAAAAGGATACTGGAAGGCAAGGGGCAGATAGGCCCCACAAAGCTCCAATGCACATAAGTGTCCCCGTGTGAAGGAAGAAAAGGACGGTATGTAGAGGGAATAGTGTCAGATTCCAGAAAAGCACACTAGAACTCAAGCTGGGATCTCAATCTCCCTTTAGCAAAGGGGGAAGATTCGACCCAACCGCACAATCCCAGAAACGTTCCCCAGAAACTCCAGAAGGAAATAGCTTTCCCCAGATCCCAAAATCTGATGATGGGGCACTTTGGATTACAAGAGTTTGCAGCCCTCACTGCCTCTCCCCATCCCCCAAAAAACCCCAACACCCTTACCCACCAGAGATCTGGATTTAATTACCCTGAGGCATCACTATGTCTGAAGAATTTCCCAGGTGATTCTAATGCATAGCCAAAGCTGAGGACCACTGGTTAGGGGCCAGCCAGCAAAAAAGCCCGAGTCCACCAAGATGAGAAAACTGGGAAGTCTGCTTTCCCTTTCTTCCCATTCCCCCATGTTTGCATCTAAAACCCCACAATGCATCTATGAGTGGCCCCAGCAGGTGGGACATGGGCATCTTGGACAATTTTCGCAAATAACACCAAAGTGTTTACACAAACAAAGGCATCTGAGCCAACTTGTCTGTTTTTCTTTGTTTTGTTTTTTGTTTTTTCGTCTTTTTTTTTGTTTTTTTACAACAGGCAGGCACTGTTCCAAGAAACATTTCATGATACCAAACCCAAAACCGAAAACTAAAAAAAAAAAAAAAAAGACCCAAAGTCTGTGGTAGGGGAGAGCGTTTATGTTCAAAGTTCAGAATTGTGTGGGAATTAACCGAGAACCTCGATCACTAAAACTCAACTGACCCTGTGTCTCACCCAACATTCCTCACTGTTGAGTGCCTAAGGATAAAAGCCCTCCCCACCCCCTACCCCCCTCCATCCCAGCAAGGCTACGCATATTTCCCTGGCTGGGTTTTAATCCAAGCTAAACATCAGTAAACCTGAGTGTGGTACCTGCATCACTCACTGCCCAGAGAAAGAAACACTCTGGCTTTGAATTCTCTCTTTTGGAACTACTTTGAGCCAGAAAATATCGACCCCTCGCAGGCCTAGCACACGCGTTGCTGTACATGCTCTCTCTCTGGGTCTGTACTGATCAATGGCAATTTTGGAAAACATTGCCTGAATAATTCATCGTAGAAAAAAGCTTTTGGATTAAATGATATTACTGGGGCTTCCAGCACAAACATACATGTGTTCCCGAAAAGCTAGTCCAGCTGGAAGGCTCTGTTCAGAAATAATCAAGATGACACCCAGGCTGAGCACCCTCCCCCCCATTTTGTAAATTGCAACGAGTCATCTACCCACCCCCAGTCACACAAAAATGCTCAGGTGTCTCAGCCAGGTGTTCCAACAGCATGTGCCTGGCACATCTTGCCACGATTTGCTCGATGTGGTGAAAGGCTACCATGGTCGACTCGGTGAGGCAGGATACGGTGTGTTTAAAAAAAAAATACAGATGAAGGGAGAAAGAAGTACAGAAAGGATGGGTGTGTTTTGTGCAGAGTAAGACTGAATAGCAATGGGGACGATTTAATTTAATCTTGGCAACTGGAATGCAGACTTAACAGCCACAGTAAATGCCAAGCAATCCATACACTTTTTTTTAAAGACCCGTCTTTCCCCTACTGCACACACAATCATGCAAACAATCAGTACTACCCTGCCTCGAAGCAGTAGCATACCCAGGCTGACAAAACTCTGCACTGAGAAGTCCCCGTTGGTCCAAAGTAGGCTCCTACCCTGGCATCACACGATAAAACCCTCAACGTGTGCGCATCCCCATCCCTGCCTGCTTTTCTGTTCCTTGTTTTGTTTTGGTTTTCTTTCCCTGGGGGCAGAAACCAGGTTTTGACCCACATCCTCCCCAACCACCCCTCTGCCTCCTTTCTAAAGGACTCAAAGCAGAGAGGCCTCAAAATGGTAAGGACCATTTGGTACTACTTAATCCTAGTTAGCCAAAAGCAAGAACGCCTATTTATAGCACATAAAGATGGAATGTAAGGGAGGGGCCCCCATGGCATGAAATTCAAGTTCTCAACATCCAGAGACAAAGGGACCCACACTGCCTTGACCTGACTTTTTTCACTAGTTCATTCCAAGTGATGTAGTTTACGTTGGCTGGTGTCAAGCCCTGTGCTTGGAGACTGGAGCCACGGATAAAATAGATAAATAAATAAAATAAAACCCAGGGCAGCCCCGGTGGCTCAGCGGTTTAGCGCCGCCTGCAGCCCAGGGTGTGATCCTGGAGACCCTGGATCGAGTCCCACGTCAGGCTCCCTGAATGAAGCCTGCTTCTCCCTCTGCCTGTCTCTGCCCCTCTCTCTCTCTCCTCTGTGCATTCTCATGAATAAATAAATAAAAGCTTTAAAAAAATTAAAATAAAATAATAAAATAAAATAAAATAAAATAAAATAAAATAAAATAAAATAAAACCCAGCTCTTACTCTTGAAGAGGAGAAGCCTGCTGCGGGGGAAGAAAGTCAAATGCACAGTGAGGAGTAGTGCATGGATGACAGTCACCGGCGAAGGAGCTCTCGGCCACCAGCCATGGAGCCCTTCTGTAAGCTAGCATCAAGGCAGCGCAGCGCTGTGTGACCTGCAGTTTCTGCTGGTTCCCAAACTCATAGGAAATCCCTAGGAGTCCCCTCCCCATCCCCTCCGCACCCCGGTCATTTAGAAAGGTTGAGGAAGGTGTGAAGTGAAGACTATTCCAAAGGGGCTGGGAGACAGCCAGGGGGTTCTCCAGGAGCCAAGCCCATCCAGGGAGATGCGCTGCCCCCCATTAGGAACAAGGGGAGATGGAAAATCGAGTCTGGCTCATTGGCTCCCCAAGCAGAGCGATCCCAATGAGTCTCACCTCCCAGACCAGATGCCCTGAACTAGAGAGACAAGGACTCTTGCTATTTTTCACAGAGAAGGAGAAAAGCCCAGATGGTTTTCATACTTAGTAAAATTCGGTTTTAATCAAACTTGGTTAAGTTAATTATTGACTCAACGAGGATGAAACAAGAATAAAATCATTTTTGCCTTAAGCCAAACTATTAAGAAGTCTCATATAGTTAATAGACTAAAAGTCCTCTGAATCTTTCCTTTAGCCTTTGTAATATTCGGTCTTAACTCCATCATTATTGTGCTTATCTCTCAATGCCAGTGAAGGGGATGCAGCTGGGGAAGCTGCGTGTCTATTTGAGGGAAAGAGGATGTGGGACTGTCGTAAACAAATGCCACTGTGTTTTTTGGTTTTGTTGTTGTTGTTGTTGTTTTGCAGAATCAATAAAGCAACATAACATCCCTTGTGAACTTTTCTTACCGTGAAGACTTCCCCATTTTGGGGAGGTTACTAATTTTCCTTTAGGCCAGAGGTGGTCAGTCCTCTCTACGCCTCTGCCCCATTCCCTGCCCCAGCGAAGGCATCATAGGGAGTCCCTCCCAGTGCGGAGGCTTTTCTTCTATCGTAGACTTTCTGTGCATTGCACATGAGCATCTGGAGGAGCGGGCCCTCCTGCCCATCTTGCCCCGAGGTGGGGCAAAGACGGGCCTCCCCCAGGCTGCACCCTATAAGCTCCAAAAGCAGAAGGGCTGGCCCCATGAGTGACAGAGTGGCGTTCACAAAGTAGTAAGGATAAACCACAAAGTACAGGAAAGGAAGCCCATCCCGTATACTGTATCCTGACAACCCCTTTATGTTGACAACCTTGACAATTTCCTAAAAATATCAAATTCCTTGAAAAATAGGTTTCTCCTTAGTGTTAGCACCTCTAGTATATAGTCTGGCTTTTATTTCTTTTTAGGGCAGGAGGTCGAGGGGAAGGCGAAGGCGCATAAAACAAAAAAACAGTCTCTGGTGAAAATCAGCTAAGGGTAACATCTCTGGATCCAGCCACTGTCCCCATAACGTGATGCCGAGTGTTCACACCGTGGGACTCTCTCTCATCATGAAAAATGCTTAGATCCAATCACACAAGTATTTATTAAACATACAGTAAGGTGTGTGTGTGAGGGGGGGGCAATATAAACATACTGTTCCTGTTCACAAACCGATCAGCCTAACACTCATTTACTATTTCAGCAATCACTGCCATTGGTGTAACCCCCAAACAGACCCACAGCCGGAAATTATTTGGCTCCATGAGCTTATGAACTCAGACCTGAGAACCAGTGGCCTCCGCCCAAGGTTTCTCCCAATGGCCAGGAGCTGCGGTATGGCATTGCCAGTGGCGGATTCCTGCCTTGGTCATTACCCAGAACTAGCCATGGATCCTAAGCACCCTGGTGGGGATGCTGATCGTGAGGAAGGCTGTATATTTGTGGAGTCAGGGTCTATGAGGGAAACCTCTGAACCTGTCACTCAGTTTTGTTATGGCCCTAAAACTACCCTAAAAGATAAAGTCTCATACAAAAAATGAAAAAAATAAAATCTCAGAAAAGAACACATCTGAATAATGTTGAAAGAAGACCTGTCATCAGAGCAAAAGATGGGCTTTTTCTTGTGGATCTTCAGGGAGTGACTTAGTCCAGCTCCTCCAAGTGCACATTTCTCCAAGGCCCCCAGTCAGCCACACTCCGAGCCTGATGGCAGGGTTGGCCATCGCTGTATGCCAGGGCGAGAGGCTGACACGCAGGGAGCTTCTGGCCTTAGCACCTGATACCCCCACAGCACCCCGCACACTCACTCCTGACCACGCCGTCTTCCAAAGTTCGCTATCAACATCATTCTTGACAAAGCTCAGCCCCTTTGATTTCTGAGTCCTTAAACATCTTCCTTCTTGGTGGATTGACAGAGCCAGGAGGGAGACAGCTGGTGAGCGAGGGCATCTGTGGTCAGCAGCAACTTCTCTCCTTCCCTGAAGATAGCCCAGAGAAAGGTGTGGTGGGATGGCTAGGGTGAAATCTCCACGGCTCGGGGCTGAGCTCCCTAGCCCACCAGGGATAACCACCACAATCCCACAGTGTGAGATGAAAGCTACTGTTTTGACCTGACATAGCGAGGTGTCAGCAACATGGTCCAAAGAGGCCTCTGTTAGTAGAAAACCGGAGACTTGGGGTATGTAGAGCAAGTCCTCACCTTTAGTGTTCAGGAGGGAGCAAGATGGGCAAACCCACTTGCCACAACACACTCCTGGAAATCCAATGTCTTGGAAGGGTACAGACGTCTCTCACATTATGAGAGTGGCCGGGGATTAGCCTAGACCCATAGAATGCCAACTTCCTGCTAATAGACATGATTCACCTCTTAAATGTCACTTGTAACTCATCATAGACATGAAATTCCCCACTAGGTGTTGCATATCAAAAGACATCTTGGTATATGCTTTGCCATCTTGACACTTGTACATAACTTCAAAAAGCCATGACACCAATGATGACTACAAACGTGCTTTTTCATTTGTTTGTTTGTTTGTTTGGTTTGGTTTGGTTTTTGTTTTAAGTAACAGGGAAATGAAAAATGAATTGGTGAGGGGATTCCTCCCTTCTGAGGAGAGGCATCATGTTTCAAGTAGTCAGAAGGGGTGAAGGGTGGATGGGACTAGCATAAGGACTCTGGGAATCTGCAGAAAAACAAGATGGGGAAGAGGGGGTGCAGGTGATGACCAGGGAAGCTGAATGACACCATGTGGAAAAGAGTCCAAAAGAAGTATGAGCTCTAGTTGGCCAAAAATCATGAGAGACAAAATGAAAATCCATAATTCAGCTTAAGTCACACCCCATCAGGGGTTTAGAAGAGTTTGTGGTTTCCCATTTAACCCTTCCTCTCCTGGGGTTTCTGAGAACTAGAAATGCTTATCGATTATAATTCTTTAACTACAAAGTAATTTGAAATTATAAAAGTAATCCGTGTTCATTAAAAAAAAAAAACTGAATACAGATTGGTCTACAGTAAACCATGATCATTTTCCTATGGCTTCCTACCCAAACCCGCTCCCCGGGGGGATAAAACCTGATCAACAGTCTGCTGCACATCTTTCCAGACCTTTTCCTGTGTGTGCACAGAAGCATATTTAAAAAATGATTTTTAATTAAAAACAATACAAATCAATGAAACATCTCTACTTTGCAGTATGTCATGTCCAAGAGGCCTGACCTCCTGGGCTCAGCCGCGGAATAAGACACCTCCATCCATGTGATGGTGGTGAACTGAGTCGGGGCAAAGTATCTAAGGAGGAAGTAACAAGCCTCTCTAAGGACAGGCCTAAAACCCTCAGAATCGGCTGTCACCGTGCAATGGACATCAGCCTCTCATCAATTGACAGGCCTTCCTCCGGCTATAGGATCCTGACTGTAATTACAGGAAAGGCCAGGCCATAAAGATGGGGGGAGGAGCTAATTGATGAAAAGTTCAATGTGCTGACTCAAGGACCTATGGCCAAGCCTTCGGTTTCTTTTCCTCAAAAAGCCACTGATGTACAGCCCATTAAGCCAGGACCATGCAAACCCAGGAGATGAGGTATTTCCAAGCAAAGCACACGTGTGAGGCTCACATGCAAGACTCCTGGCCTTTGCTATAGAGAGGACTTTAGAGTGCTTCTGCCCAACAAAGGAATTTTCAAGAGGCACAACAGTGATTTGTTGCTGGCTTTGTTTTCTGTTGTGTGCTTATTGCTTTGTGTTCGTTTCATGTTTATTTATCAACCCATAAAAACGCAGAATGGAAAGACATGGCCATGAGTTTCAGACCTCCCCTCAGCCTCTGGTTCCCAACTTTGCTGCCTTCCAGCCTCAGCATAGAAGCCTGGAATCCAGGCCCTTCCAGGCTCAGCAAGGAAGTGTGCCATTCATCCACACAAATGGAGAGGAGATTAGAGATGGCCACTTACCATGCAGTGGGAAGAATGCAGGCTTTATAGGGTTAGACAACTATCTCAGCTGCAGGCTCTTGGCCTGTTTGCTGACCTATGTGCCTCCATGTTCTCATATCAAAAGTGGGGATAGGATCCTGTCAAGGAGTTAATTTATGTGAAGTGCCCAGAAAAGGTGTCATGTATTATACACATATATACATACCAGTATGTGGCTAGTGCTACCGAAGTATTAGCTGTATTTATTGTGTGGTTTTCATTGTCATGTCATTAACAAGAATTTGTAAAACACATGATTCTCTTTAAACATCCCAAAGATATTTTACAAATAAGCCAACTCACACTGTGGCAAGAATGACCTGATGCAATTGCGCTCTGTGCTATAAAAGGAAATAATGAACACACTCCTCAATTAGCCACCACAGTGGACATAGCTTAATGCAACATATATGTTCCTGAAACTTTGTGTGCATAAACCAAATTATACTTCCAATGAACTAGGTAAGCTTGCCATTGCAAAGGATCTTGCAAGGAATCCCGACTGTTCCAGGGAAGCTTCTTGACCAGAACAATGCTAGCCACCTTTCTCAATATGCAAATGCTTAACAATGGACATTTTTTTATGGTTGGAGAGGAGTATTAGGCCTGGGAAGACAAGGGAAGTAGGCAAAATATATTACCCCATTAGGTAACTGGCTCAAAGTTTTTCAGACTTCTTTCAGAAGGCAGGCCAAGTTCTGACAGGAAAACATCACTGGGAATCAGATTCCCAAAGGTATGACCATTGCACAGGGTGGGCCAGTCTGTACTCTGCAAGAAGAACTATGATGCTTTTATCAAAGTATCACTTTGCTAGGATAGTAGATAAGAAGTACCTCCCACACTGACTCCATGTGATTAGTAATGGTTACTTAGAGCAGTGTGGTGAGCAGGATTGATTAGTGATGTCTGTCACGGGTACAGGACTTGGGATGCCAACGCATGCACATGGCATACTCACCACTCCCGTACTCACAGTGCACAATTATTCAATATATGAGGGATAAAGTTCCCGGTTATTTGTCAAAAGGCTACAAACTGAGGGAAAAACACATTTTGATATGATGATGCATATTCTCTCAGAACCAATTACTTCCTGAATTATAACTCTGTAACTTACTGCAAATTATTCAGGGCACAAAGCACCACAATAAGATTTCCCTAAGCCAATATATAAAGAAAATTTCAACATAAATCCAGTCTCACTTGGGAAGTAATAAGGAAATACGAATTCTGTAAACACTTCCAGTAACAGATCTTGGGCTGTGACCCTGAGGTCAAAGGTCAGAGCCCATCTCTTGCTTACCCTCAAGGTTCTGGAGGTAGCAAAGGACTCTTACATTATACAAACTCAACCCAACATGGATTGGAATATATTTGATTCCAACACACTGTGAGGTGGGTTTTATATACAATGACTAACATGAGGTGAGGGAGTTCTAGGAATGGGCTTAATTGTTAAAGAGTTACTGAGGTGGTCCCTCCAATGGACCATCAGGGTCAACTTGCCCAATGACTTGTGAATAAAAAAGAAACAGGAAATAAATGACTCAATATGAAGACACACACATTCACACACACCTTCAGAAGACACTTTTCCTTCACGACGTATGGCTGATCATAGGTGTCTCTCTCCATTTCTACTGGCCTTGTGCTCAAGCCCTCCCATTCTGTGCTTTAGGGAAGTATCACCCGCTACACTCAGATGTTCCAGTTGTGAGAAGAAAGCCAGGTGATAGTGTTACCCAGCAGCAGGTGGGCTGCATCTCAGTGAAAGGTGGAAAGGAAGCACAATGGCTGGGGTGGTGGTGCTTGGCTCTCCAGAGGCATCTGGTGCTCCACCCCTTCCTCAAATGACTGTTATTCAAAATAGCTTCATATGCTTACATCTTCTCCTGGGGTTTCAAATTCAGCTCTCATCTTCCAGCTTGCAAATAAAGAAACTCCAGGTGTGAGTCAGCGATTCCGAGTTTGATTGGATTTTGTAATCACTCCCACACACATGCAATGTGCTCTCTTATACTTCACTGAAAACAAGGCACTGAGCACCATTAGATCTTAAACACAGATCGACACAAAGGAAGGGAGACAATTAAACTCAACTACTGTTCACTGAGGGTGCCTGGCCAGGGTCAGAAATGGAATAAAGCCCGATCCTTTTTGCCTAAGGAGTGAGGCATGCAGTGGGAAAGATGACTGACCTGAAAAATCATGGCAGGGACGTACCCACAGTATCAGGGCAGCACCAGGGAGGGGGTAACCAGTTGTCTAGGTGAGTGAAGATCTGGGAAGGCTTTATGGAAGATATGATGCCAAGAACTGGGTTGTGAAAGATGAACAGGAGAGTTTGCCAACAGACAGGGAGGGGGAGACTGGGGTGAGGGCACAGCTAGGCACCAATGATCCAGTCTGAGCATAGCTCAGTTTGGCTGATGCACCAAGTTGACCAGTGGAGGGCAGGGGAAAGAAAGGGGGCTGGAGCAGGTGCCTCGGGCCGCATAAGGGATTTGTGAACCAAGCCTTGGAGTTCACAATGACTCTCGCATGGGCTCCTATAGTAAGTCAGGGCAGTAGGGCAAATGGTGCTGGGGAAAGGCTCTGAGCCACTGAATTCACTGAGCAACTGAGTGCTCACATTGGGGAAGAGAAATAGAAGGTTACTTTGGAAAGGGAATGCCCATACTTGAGGAGTCATCAGAGTTTGTGGCAGGATATGGAACCGAGGGAAAAATGGTTGGATGCCCCAGTGGCTGCTTTCCAATTCAAAGACATCTGAACAATTAGAAGGACTTTCATTTGATTTGGCCTCTACACAATGTCAAAAGGCCCTGTGTTGTTTCTCCTCTGCCCATGATAAGCCAGAAGTCTGAAATTAGTCCAATGTTGGAAAGAACCAAGTGTTCAAGGTCCTCTTGTGGAGAGTGTGAATCAATTTATAAGCACAACAGCAATGAGCACAAGACAATTCCACCAGTTCTGAGTGCCATCAGAGCCCGATGCGATTACCGAAGACGAAGGGAACCACACAAATACAGGCACCTTAATATTAGACTGGGTCGCTTTAAAATAGACTAATGAGACCTGAACATTAGTATAATGCCAAGTTATTACCATGTCACACACTATCAAGTACTTTCGGCACGCTTCTATTCATTCACGGCTGATGATCATCGGGACCATGTATTATCACCTAGCTATTTACCTTGTGTGCCCTTGATAAGGAAAAGTCAACCCCAAATAAAAGCAAACCCACATTGCAACCAAGAAAAAAATTTTTTTCCCAATCTGAACAAATCGTTTAGTGTAAAAATAAACAGAACTAGAAATTGTCTCTAATAAACTAATATTAGTCTCCCCAGAGGGTTAATTATGTCGCTCTGTATTTTAAGAAGAATGTAAATTGCCAGTTTCAACAGATGTTCTTTTAAAAGAATTGGTTATCTGGGAAATGATGGGTCTTTGTTAGAGCTTACCCCAGCGGAATATAAACATTAAAATCATCCGACTATCTGTCAGTCCCCTCCTCCCCCAACAACTGCTACCCACTCCAATGATACACCCTTTGGTTATCAGTAGCTTTAGTGACGAGTGCTCCAGCCAGAACCATGGTCTCAGATAGCAGACAACCTGTTCCAAGGATTTCCGAACTCCCCTTTGACATCGTGAAGACCCCAGAGCAGCACCTTCTCACCCTCCACTTCGGATGCTCCACTTTGGATGCTCCACTTTCGGTGCTCAGCCCATGGTCATTTCCATCTGATTCTTTTGCCCTGGAGAACAGGGCTCTGAGCTCAGGAAGAACCAGAAGTAGAACTTTCTGGAAATATTAGTCCTGCCTGGATTTAGTTTAGATATTCAACCATGTAACGCACACGTTACACACATGCATGCATACACACTTGAAAAGTTCTTCCAAGGGAGGAATGAAACTTGGAGCATTACTGGAGAAGTGGTTAGAAGAGCTCAGAAACTTCCCTACTGCTCTCTCTCAAACGGCACTGAAATGTGTCTTATCAGGTTCACAAAGTGAGGGCTCCAGCTTGGGTATCTGGCCAACTGAAGAAAGAAAACACGCACCCGGCCAACGTGTATGACTGCCAACTTCACCTGACCTCATTTCATTATCATCCTGGTTAGACTCACTTCCTAGATAGGGAAACTGAGGCTGGGCAAGATTAATGACTCCTAGGAAAACTTAACAGAATGTGCTTTCACTATTGATCCGCTAGTAACAAGCATGAAATCTCGTTTCAACCAGAAAGGTAACTGTCTCTGAAAGGGCCTGCCCATGGTAGGACTTAGGCACTCTGAAAAGACCAGGAGGTTTTGGGTCCTACTGGCAGGAGGGGTCAAGGCAGCCTAGTGTCATTGAGGGAATGCCCCAGTGAGAGTGAGACCAAAAGACCAGCAGCAGTGAGGGGCTCACCCAAGGCCTCCTATGGAAAACAGCTGAGAAATATGCTGAATGTTCATTCTTTCATCTGATCGCTCAGATACTCTGCCACGGAGACATCGTTATGTCCATTTAACAGGTAAGGAAACGAACACTCAAAAAGATGAAATCAATCACTCCAGGGTCACCCCTGTCCCAAGTGCCCACAGAGAACATTCCAGCGTTTCCCTGACTCATGGCTTGCCCTATTGCACCACACTCACTGTATCAGATGATGTCAGAGGAGTACAGAATTCTCACGCCTCCCCCGCAGCAGCTCCAGAGGCTCTCGGATCAGCTACCCGAGAACCCAGGTGCAAGGCAGGGTGGTGAGGAATGGATCCCGTCATGTTCAGACATCATCCTAGCACACCCAGCTGGAAAACCTGAAAGCCCTATGTCTGCAGAGGAAAACCCAGGAAAAGCTCAATGTCAGCCCTCTTGGGGTGGAAAAAGGGCTTGGGTTCCCCACTGTGTAGGTTAAACATGGTGTGATTCCGGGACCAGCTTTCAGCTAGAGTAGGATATGAACGGTGCCACCAGAATCCGGCTCCCAAAACTTGCTACACTCCTGGGAGAGAGCTTGGAGGATCCACAAAGCAATCCCGAAACTCATTCTGCATGAACTGCTGAGATATCAGGTTATCAGGATAAGGAGTATTCTCTGAAAAGACTCGTTTCCCATATCCTCTCCATCCTCAGCCAAAGGCGGTGGGGAGCTGCATGAGGCCCACTCCCCAGGCCGCAGAGAGAGAGTTGCGTACTCCAGGGCTCAGACACCAGTCTGTGACCATAGCAAGCAGCAGTCTGGGAAGGAAAAGGCCCAGGTCCACCCACCCTGCAGGGCCCTTTTCTGATAATGTCCGTACTTCTGCTGGAGCCTGGGGGACATGGGCTAGTGATGCCTGGGTCACTAGCTTTTCTCCCTCCAACCTAGTACCCCTGCACAGAAGTTGATTGGGTGATACAAAGCTATTTTATTCCCAATTCTAGTTGTTTTAGGGGCTAGAGGTTCTTGGAAACCAGAGGGAGAGAGGGTTAAATGTAATGAGACAATCTCTATTTTTCCTTTCCTGTACATTCTAAATACTTAAGAACAGTGGCTCTAGAATGTGTGTTTTGCACCCCTCTCCTCAGAGGCAATTTGGCAATATCTGGAGACATTTTTGATTATCCCTCCTTGTACAGAGGGCTTGCTCCTAGAATCTGATGAATAGAGGCCTGGGATACTGCTAAACATCCAAATCACGCACAGAACAGAACCCCACAACAAAGAATGACCTGGCACTGGATGTCAACAGTGCCGAGGCTGAGAAGGTGCCCAGTCTTACCAGGAGCTTCTGCAGGAAGCCTCAGTGAGAGAACAGGCTAGCCATGACTTTGAGTTTTCCAAAACCTGAGTGAATGGTGGTCCTGATGTTATAATGCCATGCAAAGATGTCACATTAATAAGTGACTCCCTTCAAACGTGTGGGCAGGTCCTTAATAGATCTCATTAGTTCGGATTAGTAGATGGGATGCGGAGTTGTGCAAACAATTCCCAGAGGCTCAGCTCTGCTGACGCCTCTGTTTTTCAGGGGGGGAAATAACCACATCCTTGCTTTAGTCATTCAGGGAAACCTAGCACCTGTCTATATCAACATGTTCGGGATGAAAAAAAAAAAAAAAACCCACAACCTGGAAAAAAAAGAGATAAATTATTTATCCAGCATAAATATTAAAGAAAATTGCAAAACATAGTCTGGTGTCACCATGCTGTTGTTACAGAATCATCTCGTTATAGCTTCTGGCAAAATACTGTTGTCCTTAATATCAGTACAACAGAATCGTCTGGGATGTACCAGTCAGGGTACATGTGTCTGCTTGCTGTCGAGGACACTTAGCAGCATGCCAACGGCTCGTCACACCCCAGCAGAAAATGGTGCGGGGATGCCCTGTTAGGAATGCGCCTGAATTAGGAATAGATCATGAACTCCATCCGAACCCAGGATGCAATTTAAAGCTGGCAGTCAGTCAAACACACGGTGCTGCGCTGCAGCCGGATCTAACCGACTCCAGAGAGCCAACTGCTAAATCTCCAGGAATTTTATGAACTGGCTGTTGGACACACCCACTGTTAAACATTAAATTACAGAAACTCACGATTAAATAAGCTATATTTTAAAACACACACACACACACAGGCAAGAAATACTCAAAACTCACTACTTCTGAGTAATTACAGTGTACTTGGCTATTTAGCTATGCTCTTGAGGTTGTGCCTATTGGGTCTGCAGAGTGAAAGTACCTAGAAATAGTATATACCGCTGACATGGGAGTATGCACCCCCGTGTTGTCTAGCTTGCTGCTGGCCCTGGCGTATTTACACCGCGGTAATCAGCAAGCGCTGAAACACAGCGGCTGCGGCCCTCCCCGAGAGCCGGTTGTTCACGGCCTGCTGGCACACCATCACATGCCCCCTCGCCCCCACCAGACGTGAGGTATGTGGTAGCAGCATTCACAAAGGGATCTTGTTTCCAGTAAAGCGTCTCTTGTTCAAAGTTTAGCAAGCTCTTTACAGCGGGCTACACGGGCTCCTAGGTAACCAAGAAGTTTAATAAATCTGTATGATGATAATTAAACACTGTAAATAATTTATCTGCTGAAGCTTCCTGGCTGGCCCGTTCTGCCTTTGTAGAAAAGTGATCCATGCTGACATTCTGAATAAGGTTGGCAAAATAAGTGCAGTGAGGAGTGGCGGTGGAAAGTAGGTTTGCTCTCAATAATGTATGAAGCCCCATGCTGGGGAGAGGGGGCCTCGGAAAAGCGGCTCCGTGGCAATCTGTTCTTTCATCTGGAGCCGGCTTCCAGGCGGAGGTGCTGCCCCACATCAGAAGCACAATTGCTCGCTTGTGAGCAGATGTCCTTCACGCACTGGGCAGCGCTCTTTCAACACAGCTGAACAAATGCACGCCGCAAGACAGGCCCCCCTCACCATTACCGAAAGAACACTGTATATATTAATTTAGCAGGTTGTTGAATAACGCTTGGAAGGGGGATTTATGAAGTAGAAAAATCATGCGGTGAGGCAAAATGACTCTCCAACCAAATGGGAGGAAGAAAGGGGCTTCGGCTTCCAGGCAGGGTGAAGTGGAGAGCGTCTAACAGAATCCCAGCCCCAAAGAGACACCCGGGCCTGGGCTACCCCAGGAGTCAGGCATGGCCCAGGTGGGCAGGCCCCATGCAAAGCCGCCCTTTCCCATCCACTCCCCACGAGGCTGTTCTTAACAGAAAATGCAGTCTGGTTACAGCGGGCAGCTCGGAGAGGCTTTCGTGGGGGGACACGGGGGACGGGAACTCTGCACGGGCTGCTCAAGTTTGCTCCGAGCCTACAAGTGCTCTGAACAATACAATTCCTTTTTTAAAAAGTGCGTGTAGCCCTGGGCCTGTGTTCAGCTGACTTGTTTCCTTTCTGCTTGGGCGCCCGCATGGGGTCCTCCCACCATCGCCCCAGCTTACTCTGGGGGGCACCCTGGGGTCCCAGGTGACCCCACTCAGGCCCCCTTGCACGTCTGTCAGCCTCCCCAGGGGGCAGAGCAGAGCACAGGGGCACGAGCGGTGCAAGCGGACACCCTGAAAGGCCAGCGGCAAGACGACCCCCAGGAGGCGGCTCTCAGAACACTGGAGGCAGTGGGTCACCCCTTCAGATTCTCCTCCCTCCGCCCCCATCCATCTTCCAGAACCGTGACACCAGGACAGCTTCGGCAAACTCCATCGTTTCTCCGAGGCTGACAGAATTTGGTCCTCTTCCTAGATGTCATTTTTTGGGGAAAAACTATCTATTTTACCTAAGGAAGGTAAAAGTAGCAACCTGCTGAGCGAGCCCAACCTTTAAAGCCCTGCCTCCACTTCTACACACAAATACTATTGTTTTCCACCTTGATAATTATGAAATTGTGGTGTAAAACCCAACTTCTGCTTAAGTATGCGTGATTATTAGAGTACAAGTCAATTGTGGATAACACGCAGATATAAATGCAGCTAATAAGTCTTACTGTAATGATTAATCAATTTATGAATACATTATTTAAACTAATAGCTCAGGTAGGGTATCTTAAACAAGTTACAGAGTACATCGACCAATTCAAATACCAGCTGCAGGATCAATAGCAAACTGTAAGTAAACTCTAGGGAATAGGTATACTTGCAAAAAAAAAAAAGAAAGAAAGAAATCTGTGAACAAAAGAGTCTTGGATGAAGGAAATCTACAACAATTTCAATTTTTAAGACAGATGCAGAGCATTTTATTATATGTCAAAGCTTAAAGGCAAAGGTAAAAAAGTGTATTACTACAAATTTACTCCTTTTTCAACATATGTAATCATAATTGAGGGCAGCTCATAAAAAGATATGTTTACACAAACTTTTGCATACATTTGCAGACAGAATTCATGAAAGTTAATTCTGATTCCTTATAAAAATCATACATTAGGTTCATTTCATTGAACAGTGGCATACTTATTTATTTATCTACAGATATTCCTTTCACAGAAAAATACATACATACACACACACACACACACACACATATATACACACACACACATACACACACACACATATCTAAAAGGTAAGAGTAGCAATTTTCCTGAAAAAGGCCCACGTTCCAACTGAGACACCAGGGCACACCTGCTCTGTTAGAGCCGCAGAGGTCCCCCCGCTGGGAACCACAAGGGAGTTTTTGTGAGCCACACAAACCGTAGAGTTTGCACTCCCTCCCTTCCCCATTTTTTTTTCTTGTTGTTGTTGTTTAATTAAGACTAATTAATGTGAGTTTAATAAATAAACCAAAAGGGCCTTGATTTCCAAAGGTGTGATATTTTATCACAGTTACAAGTGATGCTGCATTTTAAAAAATTAATTAGTTATCTTGTGAGACCGGCCACACATTATTGAGTAACTAACGGCGGCTAAGTGAAACAGATGAAATATTGGTAAGCGATGCAGCCCACAGTATAAGTATGTGAAGAAGGTCAGAGGTTAATCCCTATTGATTTTCCAAGTCTGCGTACAGCACCGCTGGGAAAGGCCGGTTCTGTTGGCAATCAGCTAGCACAAATACATTATAAATCTTACTGTCCGCCTTCACTGATCAGCGCCACTTACTTCCTTCACTAAAGACCATTAAGAAACTACTGGAAAGAAAAAAATATCTACCCAGATGCAGGTAAAAAGGAAAGCATTTTCAAAGTCTCCCATGCCAGAGAATGCTCTACAGATGGAGGACGTCCCCCTGAAAGCCAAGGCGCACTTCCTGGGGGCTGGCTGGTCTCTCCCAGAGAAGGGGACACGCTGATACACGGCGCATCTTTCATATGACACCAACACCAAATCACGCACGTGAGAGCGGCTTTCACACTTGAGTGTCTGGAAGCGGCAGAATAAAAGGGAAGAATGAGACACTCACCAACATCCACAGAGGCACTTCCATCTTGGTTTTATGTAATTTTGGCCTTGGCACAACCTTGATGTTAACCCAGAGTAAGCTTCAGTGCCCCTCACATTTGCGGGCTCCTCCCCAAATTCCCTACCAAATGTTTTACCTTTTCCTAAAGTGGTCCCCCTGATGTGCATAGCTCTAGCTCCCACAGACTGGGTGCTCACCTCCAAACCACTTCCAGGAACATGTATGGGTGCCCCTAGCTTCTTCATGCCTTTCTCTTCACAGAGGGTGCCATGTACCTCCTTGGGCCTGACACTCTTGCTGAGCACAACAAAACAGAAGAGTAAGACTGGGTCCCTCTTCGAAAAACCAAACACATGCTCTTCGTCAGACCATCGACTCTCACACAGCATGATCCTGGAAAATAGTCTTGGTGCTAAGAGGCACTTTGTCACCAGCTGTGTGACACTGAGCTAATTACTTAACCTCTCTGAGCCTCAGTTTCTTCGCCGTTAGAAGTCCAGGTAATAATAGTAGCCACACCAAAGAGTGGTCAGGAGATGAGAAATCACACGTAAAATACTTAGCACAGGACCTAATAAGCATTTGGTAAATACTGGTTAATTAAAAAAAGAAGAATTGTGGAGCTATTCGACACTGGAAAAACCAAGTGACCTCTTTCACCTCTGCTTCACTAACAGGGATTGCAGAATTATGATGTAAAAAAATACGGTGCCATCTGTTCCACCATACCATCCAAACAGACGTGTCCTATCCACCTACTTCTCAGAGTGGGTATCGCAGTAACAAGCAGGTTCTAAGTTATTATTCTTGAGACATGGATTTGTTTTTAAAGCTCTCAAAAAGGCATATGAGAACAGACATGTACATGTTGGTAGGTCAGTATCAACCATGGATACAGAGGGAGTTAAGAAATCTTGAGGCAAGCAAGGGTTTCCTTTTGGCTCAGAAATTATAGATTTTATTTTAAAGTGCTAGCACCAGAAAGATGAATAAGAAAGGTTCATAGATACACATTATTTCTGCATGGTTTTTACAAACACAGCTCTCCTATCACCTTCACCTCCCCCCCACACACACACACTTTCTTTCTCCCCCTCTTTCTCTGTCTCTCTCACACACACAAACACACATACATGTACGCTTCCCCTGCCCTGAGCAAAAGATTTGGCATGCTTGGAAAAGTTCTGGGTAATATTTCCAGAATGCAAGGAAAACTTCTATCTTTGCAATTTTCCAGACTTCTGTCAAGTAGGCTCAGTGCAATTATGTACCAGCATCAGAATGTATCTGAAAAAAAGTTTGGATACCTTCAAATTAAGGAGTGGAAAGTGGGGAGAGCTCTCCCACAGTTAATGATAAACAAAGGCACAACCAGCAAAGTTCTCATCAAAAGTTCAGTCTCTAAGCCATGACTCTTTGTTTCAATCAATGACTTTTTTCCCTCTTACAAAATACCTTCATTTCATGATTTTCAACTCTATTAAAAGGGTGTTCTTCCAGTGGGCAGAAGATAAACAGCAGGACCCAAATGAACAGTGAAAACCGAGACAGGCAGAGAGCACACAGTCTGCTTAAAACCTTAAAGATTCCCGACTGTTTTAATTGTGCACCTTTACCAGTAGGAAAAACTCAAGACAGATACTTCAGTATATGTCTGTGGTGTTTATTTATACATTATAAACTTGTATTCTTCTAATTAGCTACAATCACCAGGCATAATCCACGTCGAGAATTACCTTCATCATTAAAAATAAAAATAGTGCGTGCAATTGTACAACTCTTTGTGCTAATTTAGATTTTTGGATATTTCATTGATTTCTTCTAAGATCTGATCAAATCTCCATTGTGTTTGCCTAGTAACAGATGAAGGGCTCATATTAGGAGGAGCTGAACTACCAGTGACACCTTTTTATTTATTTATTTTTTACTTTTTTTTACTGCTTGCTTATATTTGCATTATAAATATTGTCTTCAAACATGGGTCTCTTTGCAGAAATCTTTTTAAGGCTTTTGCTCATTTTGCGACGGATGCTTTAGCTCAAACCAGATAATCTAATGTCTCAATCCATTTAACTGAGCTCACATGGGGAAACCATGATGCATTTTCCAATGCTGAAAGCCCAGGAGGAGCAGAGGCTCTGCTATGACCTCATGCCTAGGAAAACACCCAGCCTTACTTCGGGATGCTTTGCATTCGGCTCCTCACTATTGGAAGGCTGGGGAGGGCACCCACGTCAACATGTCTCTACAATTTTCTTAAAGATTAATCTCCTTAATTGAGAGCCTATATCATGAGGCAGTTAAGAGGAAGGACCAGGAGCTGGACCGCCTGAGTTGGAATCTAAGTTTTGCCACCTTGTTGCTCAGTGTGCCTGTGTCCTCATCTGTAAAATACGGATGAGAGTACTCATCCTACTCCATAGGAGATGAGAAAGGATGATATATGTGAATATATGTGAGTATGCACAGACCCCTTAAAACAGTAGTACCCACCACCTGGTAAATGCATGGAGACATTTAATAACACGGGGAGGAATTTAATGGATAAACAGACGTTGTAATATTTTTCTTTGGAACCGTAATGGGTCATTCTTCACACTTTGGAGACTTCTGCTTTAGAGCAGCACTACCCAATAGAGGGCTCTCCTGTGACAGAAAAGTACTCCATGTCGGTACTACCAAATATGGCCACCACTGACCACGTGTGGCTACTGAGTATCTGAAATATGGCTAGTTGTGGCTGAGCAACTGAATTTTTATACCAATTAATCAATTTTCATTTAAATTGCCAGGTGGGGCTAGGGGCTATCATATTGGACAAAGAAACTCCAGAAGATTGACTATTCTAATACCCTAATATGATGCAGCTCAATCCTGTAATCCATCAGTTGCCTCAGAAAAAAATAGGGCTTCTTGGATGAGATTAAGCAATCCTGCTTCTGGGCTCTGAGGCCAAGAGAACCATCACTTTTATCCTCTCAGGTCTCTTAGATGCCTCATTTGCTTTGTCATTGGCTGTACTGTCTTCAGGAAGGGGCAGTGATTAGGGGCACTGTTGGGTCCACATCATTAGAGGCCTCTTATTTGTGCTGGTTGGGCTTTTCCTAACTCAGCCTGACTTTCGTTCCTGGTGTGGAACTCTGAATCCTGCCTGTGGCCACTGTCCAGGCTCTCAGGCCAGATACTTACACCACTTTTTTAGGTACACCGGCCCCTGTACTCAACTTGCTGATGACTGCCCACATTCTACAGATGGTCCTCTGTGTCAACCCTTCCTATGACAACGGCCACCCAATTCTCAGGAGGCAACCAGACCAATGTCAATCAATTCTAGGGAAAAGGACATGCCACCTCCATTTTTACTAGGTAAAGTATCTTCTTTTATACTGTCATACCACAAAGCAGTGTTTCTCTACAGTAATGTTAGTTACATAAAGTCCAAATAAATTAGAGATATAAGTAAAAAAAGCTTTCAACATTATAATGAATGTTATAGCCCAAGGCTGAGTAAGCCCAAGGCTGAGGTGGGTCTCTGTTTCTCTTTGTTAAATTTATTCACATATGCCTTTGTCTTCCCCACTAGATGAGATTCTTGAAGGCAATGACTGATCCAAATTCAAATTCATATCCCTAATGTCTTAAGTAGTGCCTGACCATTAGCAGGTACTCAATATATATCGGATAGGTGGATGGATGGATGGATGGATGGATGGTAGAAGATGAATGGATGGATGAATGGATGGATGTATGGGTAGATGGTAGATGTATGGATAGTAGATGTACGGTAGATGGATGATAGATGGATGGATAGTAAATGGATGGATAGTGGTTGGGTAGATGGATGGATGCATGCATGGACGGATGAATGGATGGTGATGGTGATGGTGGGATGGATGGAACTGTGTAGTGCTGAATCGTATGTCAGTTCCAACAGAGAGAAAAGAAACAATTCAAATACTTAGCCCTTCTTACCAAGATTTGTTTTTTCTTTTCTTTTTCAAATACTCTTACCTTACTGGAAACAGAGCATTGCTAAATCCTACTTATGCTTCAGGAAGGCTGGATACCCATGTTTGTGGCTCCTACAGCCATGGAATTTATGCTCCATTGATCATAGCAGGCTAGTAACTTCTACAGAATGACAAAATGAAAGGAAAAGAAGAGGCCATGTTGGAAACATCTAAACCAAATGAAATACTGAAAATAAGTTACTGACATTACATTATAGATTCACCTTACTCAGAAAGGACTTGTCCAAGGGAAGGAGAGAAAGAAACACACCTCACTGCCAGAACCAGCTGTCTAGTTTGAACTGGTAGGTTGCTGAGCACACATGAACACACATGCATATTCATAGGTACCACAGGAAACAGAGCACCTTTGGAACCACCATTAACACTCTCTCTGGCCAGGGGTGCAGCGAACCAGTAACTCAACAGCCCCCTTGTGGCCTGGAAGAATTAATGCAGCTTCCAAAGGTATGAAGGCTGTTCTTGGGGTGGAGTGGGACAAGGGGAGGGAGCACGGAGCCCTATGACAGGAGGGAGATACCACCTGAACCATCTGTAAAGATGTTCCACTCTACCCTGTTTTGTGAAGGGAGGGCAGCGCTTTTTCCTTCTAGAGTCTGAGAAGGAACCCCAGTAAATACGCCTATTCAAACTAACACGTGCTTAAAGAAGAAACAGATCAAATGAGCTCAGTATTCCCATTTAAAAATATCATTTAAGGGAATTTTAAGCTGTCTGTGAAGATGGATACACTGTGTTTGTTTTCTACATTAATGAGCTATAAAAAGAATGGAATAGGCCATAAATACAGTATTTTGTAACAGCCTTTACTAAAAATGCTACTACTTGTGTTTATCATTTATATCCTTGTATACAACCTCAAAATTGATTACACTTTAAACCGTACATAACTTGCTGTGTTTTTCATTTTGTGCTATACTACAAACATTTTTATAACTCAGTTAATATATTCCATATTTTGTGTTCTTATTGATTATGAATATTTCTTTAGGGGATTTTATTGCTTTTAAAATAACAAATGTTAGGTATTAAAAAATAGAAAAACCTATTGCAGCCTTTATATTTTTCTTTCCCCTGGTAATTCTAATACATACATTTTAGCACAAACATAACCAGAATATCTTTCTCTGTATCTTTTATACTACCCCACACTAAAATTAAAAATCTCCTAATATAGTGCATAGTAAAAGAATCAGATTTTTCAAAGGAAACCCACCATTTAATGTGTTGGACTTGAATTCATAATCTTTTCCTTCTACAATTAAAAAATTAAAGTGCCAAAAGATTATCCGCACGTAACATGATGGTTTTACATCAAGTATATATTATCTTTACTAATTGCCATTTCCGTTTATAGGCTGAAATATGATTTATATATATGATATGATTTCACTATTAATTATCAAATTGAAAAAAATAAAATCTCACATTATAAATTCTCTCCTGGAAATTAGTTTTATTATTTTTTCCATAATCCTATCACACAAGCTATAAGTGCACTGCGGCATGAACACTTTAATTTTTCCAGTTAGTTTTAAGCAAGCCCAGAGGTGAGGTTTAATAAGGATCAATGGCACTTTATCTGGGACAGGGCCTCTTCACAGCATGCAAATTACACAGTAACACTTAAAAAAAGAAATAGATTTAATTAAAAAAAAAAAGTAGAACCACAGGCTCTGGAAATTCAATTAAAGGATTTATGCAAAGGTTTGCTAGGTTTTTATATGCAGTTACTGCTTACATAATGAGCTTTTCATATTAAAAATCAATAGGTAATCTAGACTAGAAGATCATCCCCTTAAATACATTTTTGAAATCAATTTGAAAAATAGTCCATCAACTGCTTGTGACTACTCTTGCTGCTTCGATTACACTAAAAGCAATATTTAGATTGTAAGACGTGCTATGGAATATCTATGCTTGGATATTGCTTTCAAGGGCTCTTATACTTTTGAGAGCCTAAGATGATCACCTGGTAATTCAAGATTGTGTTAAATGTATAAATAATTTATTTAATTACCAGAAAAAGCCTACAGACACAACCCTGTGGTATTTATAATGGTTAAATGAAAGGAAAACAAGAGAAGAAAAGAAGGATGTGAAGGAAGAAGGGAGACAAGGAAGGAAAGGAGAGACAGAAGCAGGGAAATAGTGGGGAGCCAGGAGGGAGAAAGAGAGAGGGAGAAGGAAGAGAAAGGAACACAACAACCTCTTCTGAATTAGTCCTTTTGCTATCTCAATCGCCTATTGTGTGTTGGCTACTTAGCACTTGGAGATATGCATTTCACTTTAAAACTCATTTAGACCTTCAACTAAGGAAGCAATTAGCTAACTCTAACTTAAGCGGACTTTCTATCCTCTGTGATAATGGAGGACAGGTCATGAAATGAAATGAAAGCCAACAGTCCAATTCTGCCCAGCAAGTCCCCAATCCCTCCCTCCCAGCCACGATGTCACTGGACATGGCAGCAATTAGAACACGTGAGACAGGTTTCCAGGGGCCCTTCCCGGCAAGCTGGAAAAGGATGCTCGTGGACAGAAAAGGAACTTTCATGTCATCAAAACGAAAAACACGGCTCAAGTTATCCCTATCCGAAGTCAGCCTGGTAAAAACAGGCCGAAACTTTACAAAGGACTCACGTTTACAACAAAACGACTCTTTAGTCTCTTCTGCAAGACTCTGGGAAGAAATAAGCAATGTATTTACAACACCACATTTATACATCCAACAAAAGCTCCTGTCTCAGGAAAGGTGAAGCTGACACAGCCAACCCGGGTGATGGAGGAATCCATCCACAGAACGACGATGCCCCTGTGCTTGGCATGCAAGGTGGAGAAGATGAAGACAAAGGCGAGCATGAGACGGGGAAGCAGCCCCTGACCTCTCAGCTTCTGGTGCTGGGCACTGGGTGTTTTCCATGCACAGTCCCACCACAGCCTACTATGAGCCTGCCTTTCTCTGCAATGTGCCTACCTCTCCATGCTGAGAGAGACTTTAAGGCCCAAGCACCAAGCATCAGCTTTATCAACCCTACATTCACGTACCTGGCAAGTACTTGTAGAATGCCTAGCATGTGTGAGGCACTGGCAGTTGCCAGTGGCTACAAAGACAAATCCAACAGATCCTGCATGCTTACACAGATTAAATATTTCTGTGCATACAAAGTATTCCCGTTAAAAAAGCTACATTTATAAGAAAGAAATAAGAAGCAAAGCACTGGAAAATAAGGCATATCTTCAAAACATTATGCTACGTGAAAGAACCCAGTCAGCAAGAACCACGTATTGCATGACCCCATTTATATGAAATGTCCAGGATAGGCAAATCTACAGAGACAGGGATTAGATTAGTGGTGGCCTAAGGCTGGAGGATGGAGTAGGATACTGGGAGGTGACAGCTAGGAGGTACAGGCTTTCTTTTTGGGGTAATAAAAATGTCCTAAAATTGATTGCATTGATGGCTGTGCAACTCAGTGCATATACTACAAGCCATTAGGTTGTACACTTTAAATGAGTGATTGTTTGGTATGTGAATTATATCTCAATAAGGCCATCATTAAAAAAATAAGGTGCAGTTATGGATTGCAGTCTGCATAGTACTAGCTTTAAGGAAAGCAAACAAGAAAATCTGAAAATTAAGGAACCAGGTTGAAAATATATATGGAAAAAAATATATATATATACTTATTTCCTACCCCATGCCATTCTGACAAATAAAACATCTTGAGTGTTCTCCAGAATATCTTCTGTGCCCATCAGTTTATAGCATGCATCAGGGTAAGATGTACAAACATAACGTATTGGCTCCCTATAGAAAGGAGCTGAAGTCAAAATAAGTAGAACCTTCTATTGCATGAAATGAAAGCATCAGTGTAAAATGTCCCAGGTTAGTATGATCAAAATGTCAAATATGAAACCGTTTGTAGCAATGTGAGAGGTGTTAGTAATGGAAGTTTGAACAATGTTAACACTTAAAATTTCAGCAGAACCATTTGGATCCATAAATGTATAAAAGTCATTTTACAGTGTGCTTTACAGTCACGAGCAAGAGCTGTTATAAAAGAAGACGCCCTCAATGTCACTTCATTTTCTTTTATTCTTATTATCACATTTAAATCTCTCTGTGAAAGTGGTCTTGATAGGTAACTTTATTACACATTTCAAGACTATTCATTCTGAACAGAACTTCCTCTGAGGAATTAACAGATAAAGAGAGACCACTTTCCCCTCATCATCCCTAAATTATCCTGCAACTGCAGAAGAGTGGAGCAGCAGCCCACATGTTATGAGGACTTGGTCAGCTATGCCACATGATGATGGCTCACTGATCTTAGAGGTGACTCTCTGTGGCCTGCGGAGAACGGCTGGTTGGTTGCAATGGTGCTTAGCTAACACGTTGCCATTGAACTTGCAGAGACCTGGGAGTAAAGAGTGGGGTGGGTAGGGAAAGTCAGGGGTGAGAGAAGAACTCCAAAAAGTAGCCCTGAGATCTGTATCAGCATTGAGAGCAGGAACACAGTCCGACCTTTCCTCATTTCATTGGGAGAGAAGGGACCAAAATCTCTCCTTAACTGCCACTACTCACAAGTAAATATATCACTTAAACTAGGTGTTGGCAAATTTGTCTGGAAAGGGACAGTTAGTAAATATTTTCAGCTTTGTGGATCACATGTTATCTGTTTGCAACTACTCAACTCTGCCATTATAAGGTTACGGCAGCCACAGACAATGCATAAGTGGATAAGCAAGCCTGTCTTCTGATAAAATGTTATCTATGGACAATCAAATTCAAATTTCATATAGTTTTCATGTATCACGAAGTATTAATTTTTTTTCTTTTAATAGTTTTCAGCCTTTTAAAAATATAAAAAGAACTCTCAGCTTACAGGTTACACAAAACCAGGCAGCGGGACAGATTTGGCCCAAGGCCCTAGTTTGCTGTCTCCTGTGCTAAACCACAGGCTAGCCAGGAAGGAGGTGGACCAGTAATCCACTTTCATTTGGGATGCATTTAGCCAATATACTGATAACAAAATGGTATGACTGTCTTCAATCTAGCAAAACCTGATGGCCTATGTTTCAAGTTGCATGCACTTTGCAGAAGAGCAAGATAACTTAGTTTCAACTAACAAAAATTCACAGTCTAAACTAAGTTTTTTCCTTATGAAACAATTATCAAGGCCCCCAAAGTTTTCCATTATTTAAAAATAGACAAAGGCCATTTTTAAACTGAGAGCTTTGAACTGTTCGGTACTGGAGACACAATGGCCTTGGTTTATGAGCTATGAGGCTGACCACGTGCCCTCTGGCCCTGCTTAGTAATTCCATTGTTGATGCAGCCAGCTATAGGAACATAACAGCAGCCAATCCTTTGTAGTGGTGCTTCTACATGGTTGGGGCTTTAATTTGAAATATACACAGTGGCTGATTTTACAGTGTGACTTTTCCCTCTTTCAACTTTGATTTTTCATCAGCCTTTAACCACTGCAGACATAGGTGCCTAAGAAAAACAGGTGTACAGGTTGGCATCAAAATAACTAATTGGAATGATCAAAGGACAGGATTTACTGAATAAAGCAGAGAGTCTACATTCTATTATATTTCTGAAGAAGCACACCCATAGTATATAAAGTATGTGTAGAGTCAAAAACTGATAACTGTTATCTGAAATAGTTTTCATGAGTGGGGTGGGGGGAATACTGCGATCTGATGTATTACAGAGCTCTAAAAGTTTATTTCCTAAGTCAGACATCTATCACATGATGATGTTTACACAATTCCTTGGCATGGAAAATCACAGTAGTAGTGATTGTAATATTGTTCCTAATAGTATTTTTTTTACTTAAGAGTGACAGAAACTGTAGCCTGGTTCAGGTCAAATGACGCTCAGGTACTAGCACCTATAGATTTTCATCTTCTAACCAATATGGCCCACATACAGATCTTTAAATACCATTAGGCAATTACCATAACATATATGTGTCTCAGTACAAAGTTACAGAGGAAAGGGGGTGATGATAATAAGAAAGCCAAGAAGTTCAAACATCACTTCAGCGACTTCACACCCGATGCAAAGTCCTGAGATCATATCCAACATCACCACAACAGAACTGCGCTGCTAAGAAAAATCGGAATGGCAAAGGAAGCCTTCCTGTGTTAAAACTTGTCACTTTCTAGAAACACTGCACTGGAGTATTTCCCACGTGAAGCAGAACACAATGCGTATTTGGCATCTCTTCAAGCAGACAAACGGGGCGAGGGATGACTTGCATTCCCAAAGAATTCTCACCCCTGAGGATTACCCAGAATCTTTCTTAAACCTGTATCCCCTACTCATAGTGGTATGTTTATCAGTGGTTGATTGGCAGGAGTCGGAGAGAAACAGATCCTGGATGAAGACACTTGCCTGACTGTTAGACAGCTGCTGACTCCAGGCTGTGGTCCTATGTGATAAGGGCCATTCCTGTCACCTCTCCCTCCTGTTTGTGGCTTCATGACAACAAGGAAGCGGCTGTGCCTGTCAGTGTCAAATCTACACTGCACATGGCAAGAAAGGGGGAGAAAAACCACCCACAGCTCTGCCTTTTCATCTAAGAGCAGAAAGTTTCCAAGAAGGCTGGGGCTGATTTCTGCTTGGACTTGTTGGCCACAACTGTCCCGCAGCCACCCTCAGTTGCTAGGGAGGCTATGGAGGTGAGCAAGACACCTTGCCGATCTCCCCAGTGGGAGTCAACAGTGGCAGTTGGCACACTGGACAGTAAGGATGGGTTCTTGCTTCCCGAAGAGCCCAAGACAGTGGAGGGCAGGGAGCATACGGTCCATTTATCTCTGGCTATCTCCAGAGTCATCCACATGAAGAACTTTGGGGAGGAAAAAAAAAAAAAAAAAAGAACTGAGAAGCCAAAGTTTGAGAAATCAAACAATCAGCCAGGGCAAAGATCTGCTGTCTGTTTACCCAACCCGTTTCCTCTTCTTCCTGAGCACACAGCGTGACTACACGCCCTGGCCTCTTACGTTTCACAGATATGCCCCACTCCCAGGCCCTGTCCTTGGAGTACCCCCCACATGGGACAGCCACGTTCCAGCCTCTTCCACCAGCTTGCTGCACATGACCAATGCAGCCTTGGAAGCCGGGCGTGGAGGATGATGAACCATAAGAGGGAAAGAGCTTGGGTCCCTGAGTCAGCACCTGGGGGAGAAGTGCCTGCTAATCCAAAACAGTCACTTTGGACCTTATATAAAATCAATAAAGTTGACCATGTTTGAGCCACTGTATACATGTAAGCAGCTAGTGTTACCCTTAATAATACATCAGTCTGAGGCATATCCATCTGCTCCAGTCCCTGAGTGTTTCCCTCACATCTCTTTGGTTCTCATCCCAGGCTCCGCACACAGGCTTGTTTTAGAGCATCTCTAACTGTCACCCGGTGCCACCTCACCCCGGCTGCTGCGGCACACTCCTCTAAGGGGATGGTCTCCTCAGGAAAGCACACCTCCAGACATTTCTGCAATCCAGGCGTGAGACAGCACACAAGCCGACGCTGTGCTAGGTACTCAGAGGTGTCCCGGCAGCCTGCTAAGCTTTTTTAAAGTTCAGTTTCTTGCATCTTTTAACTAGGCCCCTTTTATCAAAAATCCCTTCTGCACACTCCATGATAGGCTTCCAGGGAATGTCTAGCTTGACACTGAATGGGTGATTTGTGACACGATCATCGTGCTGCATTGTGGAACTCTGTCCTCTCAATTTCTGAACCCTGGTCCCTTTGCTGTTCACTTTGTATTTGCCTTCAGCCCTCCTCCAGGTGCTATTGTGAGGAGATGCATTTAGTGGCTTAAGAGTTTGGCTTTTATAAGTTACTCTGAGCCATATTTCCCTTGTTCTCCTGCTCCTAGATGGAAAACAAATTGCATAAGGGAAATGGCTTTATAGTACCAGTCCTTAAATATTTTACAGGCAGAAATCTTGGTGGGTGGTTTGGAGGCTCAATTACCCTTCTCAGTAGAGGGTATAAATATCCCTAAGGGTTTACATAACAAACCCGCGGCGACTCCATGCCACTTAAAACTCTTAGTATTTACACCCGCCTCTGAAACCCATGACTCAGTGGTACTTGAGGATTTGAAAAAAAGGAAGGCCAGCAGGATGGCACAGGTGTTAAAACAGAATCAATCTACCCACGGGTCCATCTACTGAGAGACACAATAAAGACACCTAAGCCGTCGGATTATTAGGTGTAAGACATCACAATATTGAAAGTTACTCTCTTAAATAGACCTCTTTTTTTTGTTCTTGTTAGGGGTAAACAGGAGGTACCCCTGTTTACTTCTCATTTACCTCCTGTTAAATGAGAAGTCTTTGCAAGTGTTAGCTACTCAGAAGAAACCAGAGCAGATCTGCCATGATACAGAATTGGGTGGCTGCGGGTTGCTGCTGAGACCAACAAGGATTATAACTGCACCGGGCTCTGTCTCATTGGATTCATCCACAACCTCTGGAGGTAAGCACTGTTATCCCCACTTTATAGATGTGAATATAGAGGCTCAGACAGGCTCAGCCCTGGGTCTGTGAGCTAGTACAGAGGAGACACAGAATTTGTACCCAGGTCTGTTTTTTCCCTGTGTTTTTTCCACTTTAAGATCCTCTGTCAGGCAAGAGGGTCACTGATGTCTACATGGAAGAGCAGCCTGGCATCCCTTTTAATAGGAGCCAAGAAGGTACCTTGTGATGGCTCCTCTAGGACCTGCATTCTGTGGGATATGATATGTGGACACAAAAGGATGGATCCTGAAATGGAGTTTGAACTCTGATGGGTGGTACTCCCATGCACAGTTCTCTCTTTTGCTATTATATAGAAAAAAAGAGTAAGACAGCCATTATGATCGGCCAGCAGTGGTGGAGTCTCTGAGTTTGGAGAGCCCAGCATTAAGCTCCCTATGGAGTTAAAACAAAACAAGACCAAAAAACAGCAGTCCAGAAGAGCATTTCTAAGCTTAAGGAGCAGATCTGTTCTGCAGAGAAAAGCAGCAGAACATGTAAGAGGTAGAAAGCCACAGAAAAGTAAAGATCCAGTGCAAAAAGGAATCCATGGGTACCCAGAGGCTGGGACAATTGGGACAGACTTTCTGAAGAAATCAGATCTGATGGGTGGCTCAGAAGGGAGTGGGGGAGAATGGACAGAAGACATGAATAGATAACTCTTCCCAAATCGTCAAGTCCTAAACAAGTGTTGGAAACAAACCCAAAGAGAAGATGAAGGCAACAGTGGAAAAAGCTGGGGTGCCCAATGTCACTGGATCTGGAGTCATTGTACATCCAGAAAGACAGGGCACCTGGAACGTCCCAATATGGCTCACAGAGTTTATACTAAGTATGTTCTTCTAAATTCTGGGAAGGGATGGAAAAAAGTTTCAGTGCTATGTCTGTTCCAAGCTTTTATCAGCATTAATACTAGTCCCCTTTTCCCTTAGAATTCTGAACAGAGGGAAAACAGACATTAATTAAGCAAAGCTTTATCTCTTTCTACTCTAATGAAAGCCAAGTTACAGTATATTTTTCCCCAAGATTTTTCTCCACTTAATGAAGACATTATCCCCGAGTTTTCAAAGTCACTTTACAAAAGAGCATTCAACAGACATTAAAGTCAGTTTAAACTAAAAAGTCTTTTTGAAGTCAATAAACAATAAAAGAACAATGAAAAGGGAGCTTTTGATGGTGCCTTAGTCTAAAGTCTTTAATTTCTGTTTTAATCTACACGATGCGTAAGTCTTGTATTCAAATATTCCTCACCTCTAGAATACAGTAAGCTTGAAGCAAATGTTGTGTCACGTATGTGTATATATGTGTCTATGTAAATACACCACACACATGCGCATACATACATACCTCATTAACATGGATGGAGGGCGGCAGGAAGTTCTCCACTAGAAAGGGAAGTTTTACAAGTTTTAAAATTATTTCCATGCTACCGCTTTGAAAATTAAAAAAAAAAAAAAAAGAAGAAGAAGAAAATGGAATCTTTGGCTTTGAAATTTCATGACAAGATCAAAGACTATAATGCACATAGATTTTTCAAGGAATACATTATTAATAACAGAAGCAAACACATAACTCATCATTAGCATGGTCAAGAAATGATAAGGTAAGTACATGGTTCCGAGGCTCCCGTGCATAACCCCGCGCAGGGCAGGGACCTGGGCTCCCTCCCTGAGATCTGTGCACCGGGGCGTTGCACACACCCCAAGCACTTCCTGCCTGGTGCTGTAATGGTGGGACTGTTCAGGGCAGACAGAAGAAAAGGGGGAGAAAAAAAAAACAAACAGTTTAATTAGCCCCATGTGACAAGATGCCTTTCGTATGTGCTACCCTATTTTTTTCTATTCAGGTGAAACTTAGGTATGATAACATTTACCATTTTAAAGTGTACAATTCAGTGACAGTACGTTTACAACGTTGTGCAACCACCACCTCTATCCAGCTTCAGAACATTTTCATCACCCCAGAAGGGAACCCTGGACCCCGGGAGCAGTCAAGTCCCTGCATCCCGACCCTGACAACCACCCTTCTGCATTCTGTCTCTGGATTTGCCTGTTTGGATATTTTATATAAATGGAATCATACAAGAGGTGACCTTTGGTGCCTAATGCACTAGACCCTTTCATTTAAAAAATAAATAACGGCCATAAATGCAACTCTGATCCTAAAGATCAGTTCCTCAAAAAGAAAAGAAAAAAAAAAAACAGGAAACACAGAATACTTTTAAAAATATAAATTGATTACACTACTGGCGCCCTCTGATGATGAATATTATTTACCAAAGAGCTTTTAGAAGGGGGAACTTATTACCAAAACAGGTTGTACAAGTGGAAAATATTAATACATTCCTGAGAAGCATGCTAAATTAAGAGATTATAGGTCCATACAGTTATTAGTGAAAATGCACATTATTCAGGGATATTGTCCCAACCATTGAGCGTGGGTCATTGGCTAAAACAGATGAATCTTTACCAAATTTTCCCTCAGGGCCACTTAGGTAAAAGTCAGGATAGGCTGAGTGGTCTGTAGGTCTAGGACAGTAGGATTTCCAACCCAGATTATTCACCCACTTTAGAAGTGAGGATTTTTATAATTCTATTTCTCCTTTCCCTGGTTTCCTTATTGAAGGTCCAATAACATGTTCCCAAATCAGAATGGAGGGCACAGTGTCCCTATGTCCCACAAAGGGCCTGAATGGGGACCTGTACAGAAATGAAAGGGAGGGAGTAGCCCTTGCCAGACCTCTAGGAAATGAGGCCTCTCCAGGGAGATTGGGATGGGGGCATAGTGAAATGGGGCAGTACTGCCCTATTTACAAAGAGAGGGGGAAATGCAGACAGATCTGGGTTCGAATCTTGCTTTTGCTTCTGCCATGGCCTCTAAACCACAACTTTATCATCTAGAAAATGGACATGGCCATCAAAATTAAATGAGATATGGGCATCGAGTAGGCACTCAATAAATTCTAGCCACTTGGCACTGTTGTTCCTATGCACTCTTGGTCATGGTGCTCAGTGCGGACTGTAAGATCATGGGCATGGACTTTGCACTATGCTTTCCTCTTTCCCTCATTCCTCTCTCCCTTCCTTCTTTCCTTCCTTCCTTTCAATGCCATTTAGTGCTGGATACGCCAGTGAAGCTAAGCAGAGATTCTATAAGGATTCCCTATGCCACCTCTGTCCCAGACGGGGCGGTGAGAGCCGTTCCCAGGCCCTGACCAGTGCTCTGACGCCGGTGTGCTCTGATCAGCTTCGTCTACTCCACGACAGGTTCGGATCTTCCGAGCAAACAGCTGAGATTTCAATTCTATGGGACGGGGAGCATGGCAGCTCCAGCACCATTACACACGGGACATAACTGTGCTGAGGTCCAAAGGTCCTCAGTGGGAAATCAGGGAGTTCCACTCAACCTTTTCTTATCATCCAGTTGACTGTCTGCAAACAGGGCCCCATTATAAAACACTCCTTTAAACTCTTTACTTGAGCATAAACCTTAACTAACCTAACACATGGCCGCCCTGGGGCGAAATAAGCGTGAGAACTGGCCGAGTTTTATGGGTCAGGGTGAGAACTGCATAACAAGATTCTACAACCGCAGAATCAAACAAGATTTGCTGAGAACCTACTATGTACCAGGTTAATAAAATGTGTCCTGGCCCTTTATCTCCTTAGCCCTTCTCATTGTTGGCTCCTAGGCATCCTGCCAAGCCTTACCCCACTCAAAACAAAACAAATGACCAGTCACCTATATTTATGAATAGTGACAGCTGCTCAGTATGTCTGGACAATGTTGGGTAGCTTCTTCTTTTATGAATTTAAAGAACAATTACGCTGCAGAGCAGAGAGGAATCTCCAGTCATGTGTAAATCTGCTGTTAGACACCTTGTTTTTCAACGGTTATCCTTTTTAGCCAGCCTGGCATTTCATCAAGCATCATAGAGGCATTTCCTCAATTAGGCTTTCCCACGGATGGACACCGCCTCCCCATACCTGCCAGGGCACCCCACTCATGTGCACTGCACTTGAGATACCCACTGCATTCTAAAAAGCAGGCCAGCCTCAAACGCAAGATTCCTCAGTGCCGCGTATTCTTTTCTTTCATGTTTTCCTTCTGGCACGGCGAGACCAAATCTGTTGCTGTGAACGCAGAATTGCAGTGGGATATGGATTTTTTTTTCTAATTTTTTTTTAATTGGTGTTCAATTTACTAACATACAGAATAACACCCAGTGCCCGTCACCCATTCACTCCCACCCCCCGCCCTCCTCCCCTTCCAGTCGGAGAAGGGATATGGATTTGACACGAAGCAAATACCTCCCCTTGGCAAAGGCAAATAAAACAAAAGTTCAACGCGCCTCAAAGCCAGGGTGCATAAATGTCACTGCGCCTGCAAAGAGGGGCGATCAGAGGACACTTATGAAATCACGGTTCTCCCGGGGTGGTGGGGAAAGGTTACCCCGTTGTGCTCCGACGAGGGTTGAGGAGGTGGGGGTGGGGGGTGCCCAGGAGACACAGCGGGGACCACGGGGCGGGACCCCGGGAAGCGGCGCAGCTCGGATGCTCTCCGCGAGCACGCCTGGCGCACCCGCCGCCGCCCAGCTTCTCGGAGCTAATCAAGGGAAACGTAACTAGTCCAGGCAGCGGGACGAGTTTACAGCAACTGACAGTAACTATAACATACGCCAGTTTGTATTAAGATGTTATTGCACCTTACCAGTTCTAATCACCAATTATGACTCTATTACTCCTGCTTGGCAGTTCATCTGCTCCTGCCTCCGCTAAGGGCGACTTGGAGACGGACCTCTGATCTCCCCGGTTCCACTTCAGTGGGCACTCAGCACGGCGGCTGTCATCTGCAGACACTGAAGAGGTAAGGCATTGCTTTTGCTGAGATAACTGTACCTGACCTTACAACAATTTACTAAGGAAATACCTGCTTAATAGCAGTGTGAGTGCAGTTTCCTTTATGCTCACAACGGCACTGCAAATTAGCGACAACAGGATAAATCTATGGCCGGCTCACTAGACACTTCATTAAATCACTGTTCTCTTGCCTTGTAGCGCGCTAATAGAATCACAGCCCTCGTTAGCTACTGAATAAAAGATCAATCACAGACTTTGAAAGCTCTTGCTACCAGCTTCCAGAGGAAACAAGGAAAGGAAAAAAAAAAAAAGGAGAGCGAGAGAGGGAGAGAGAGAGCGAGCGAGCAAGAGAGATATTTAGGATCATCGCTGAGATTCTGAATGGCCTCGCTGCAAGTTGCTTAAATTACCTTTTCCACGACTGACTCCAACTGCAATACTCAAAGGAACTTGTTAAGCCTGCTTTCAAGAGCAGCACTCTAATATATGACTGCTAGACCCTGGTCAAAAGTTCATAATGTGCATATGTAAAAAGGTACTAAATTGCCTGAGGGCTAAAACCAGAGGAGTTTAATTGTAGCAAAATGCTGAAAATGGTCTGTTGAGGGTCCTTCTATTGGGATACTGCTGGGTCTGGCTGATTGAAGTATAGAACATAAAAGCCTTGCAACAATATTTCCTTAAATGCTGGGGAAACTGCCAGCCGTTGGTATTGCATGAATGTTGTGGTTGAAGAAAAACATTTTCCTCCCCTAAAATAAATAGAGTATTAAGAACTGCTCCAGCCCATAATTCTAAAGCATGACGGAAAAAGGGAGGGCTCAATGATAATAAATAAGTATAATTCATAGGGCATGTCCAATCTCCTCCAAGTGTATTTTTACATGGGGCACAGTGAAGGTATTCAGGCATGACCTGCAAGGGTTTTGGGGGCGGCAATTGGCTCTGATTTTGAAAACAGCTTTGCGCTGCTCCTGGCTGCCTTGCTGGTCTCTGGGTTAGACGTACCCAAGTGGGGAACCTTGCAAAAGGCCCCGTTTGGCTTGTCTTTATTTCTTCTTTCATTAAATCAGATCTCGAGTTCCAGCTACCCACACATTTGGCTTGTGTGGATGGGGTTTCTCAACCCAGAATTCCCTACCTTCTCCAGGTACACTCCCACATTTTCCCCCTTTCTGGCCTTCCTAATTAGTTCCTCATTTGGATAAGTGACAATATGAGTTCAGCACATGATGACTCAGATGCTAGGAGGGCCTATGTTAAATATAGGACACCCAGGAGAAGCTAGAATTTGCTAGGTGGGCTCTTGGATTTATTACGAGTGTGTGTGAAAGGTACAGTTTTCATGGATAGTGAAATGCCCATGTGCCATTTTAATCAGGTTTTAAAATATATATCAAACATGGAATTCCACACATTATGTTGTTGCACCAAACTCACATGAGGGCAACAGATTAATGACTGGATGGTCTGACAAATACCAACACCACACCAGTGAAGCTCGAAACTTGAGCCGCAGCATGAGTTACATCTGTGCCTAGAATTTGACAAATGTGATTAGCAATATTCATATCCTCAGTGATATCTGCAATCAGCATTATTCTCCAAGAAAATTACTTTGCAAACTTGCAGGGTGATGCAAGTGATATTTCCTAATATGAAAGAGCAGACCAAAAACTCAAAGCACCCATTTAATATTGGATATTGCATTGCTCAAGGACCCCTCCACCTCATAGGTCCAACCCTCAAAGGTCACCTGGATCGATTCAGAATACACAGCCTTTCATACTCTAAAAGGGGTCAAATCTACTCTCTAGTTCTTCAAAGGCAAGGACGTAGCGGGTCATTGGACGTGCCCGCCATATGCTGTGCTAGTTTTTTTCCTCTAGCAAAGTGCAAATCCGAGTTATTCAGACCTATGTTCTACACAAGGAGCAGGGAATTTCCCAATAGTTAGTCCGCACAACCTCTGGTCTGTTCTCCATAAGCGCTGGAGAAATCTGTGCCCCTGAAGCACTAATATTTGAGGAGGAAAGAAGAGCAAGGTGGGCTCTTGAGCAGTAAACAACTAAGAAGATGATACAGCACAAGCTGCCTCCACAGCCTTCAGGAATGTCAGGACTGGACCCATCCTTACCATGTGCCACTGTCTCATTCCCGAGCATAGGTTCCCAAACCACAGAGGAGCAGCTCAGCTCCTCTGGCAGCAATGCCATGCTTCATCCATGGTGCAGGTCCCAGAAACCACACTCAGCCCTGGGGTTATGGCTGGAGCCTGCAGAAGCCTTGGTATGCTCTAGGGTACATCTCGGGGAAGCAGTGAGATGCAGTGGGGAGGGCACCCACATCAGATGCTCAGCTCTGCCCCTTACTGGCCCTATGACTGAGGCAAGGTACGCAAGGCCTCTGCTTCCTCATCTCTAAAATGGGCATGATAGCCTATAATTCAAAGGGTCCTGTGGGAGGTAAAGTAATTGGAATGACCTATAAACCACACCTGGCCCATTGCCTGGCACTTAGCAAAATGCTTCTTCTACCCTCTTGTCCCTCCCATGTAATCCTGAAAACAATCTAAGGGGGGCTCAAATGAGAATACTATAGATAGGACCGTCCTAAAATATATGGCTGCAGATTTCAATATGATTGCAATGAAAAACACTGTGGACTCTCTGGGGATCACTGTGTTCCAAGAAGGACTTTATCTGATATTGTCGCCCACACTTAAGTGGCAGCTCAAATATGTGAACAGACGAGACTTATTATAAGCTGAGTGTGCATTTAGATACACGCTTTTAAGCTGATCACCCAGAATCCACAGAAAAGTGCGAACCTGATATTCGTGACTCCTTGCTTCCATCCTCAGCCAGCTTCTTAAAGATAAACCCAAGACTGGGAAGGCTACCTTGGGAATTTGTGGGCCGCTTTCACTTTCCCAGGTTAGTAACTGACGCGGCATTTCCATTTCCGTTTGCTCCAAGTGCACCCCATCCGCACTCCCATCCCCGCCTCCCATGTGAAAAGAAAATAATTCAAACAAAATGTCACAATGAATGTGCAAAGGCACCGCAGAGAGGCCAAAGTTACAGGGTCAGAGTGACATCCAGGAGAATGATGGCACTTGGTTTAAATCTCACTGAAAATGCTATCGTTTTCAGTAAAAGTGTGTGCTAAAATATCCTAAAAATAATAATAATAAACTATCCCTGATTTTAAAACCATCAGCAAAATCCCTGTCACCCACAGATGGAGCTGCTGTGTAGACTGGGTTTTATAGACACTAGAGAAACACAGCCTGCTGCAGGGTTACCTTCCTGGGAAGCCACACAGCCTGACTTTATGAATATTCTGTGTCATTTCCATACTCGGGGGTCCCTGTGTTTAACTCATCGCGTGAGCCTGGTGTCCTACAAGCCAGTGGTTTCCAGCTGAGCAAGTTAAGGCAGCAACTACACTTGATTAATTCAGAGAGAGAGAGGAGAGAAATCCAAAGTGTATATTTAGTACTTTTCCAGGAGAAAATTACTTTGGATTTGCATAAAGAGAAACAATTAGGTATTTCTCTTTCAAAATACTTTTTAAAAATTTGGCTTTCTTGAATATCCTGGACCGTAAATATCTACGAAACTATGTGTACAGGGCAGAGAGATGTCTAGTATGATGCAGAACCTACCTATGAAATTCCAACCTCTACCACCCCCCCCACCCCAACACAGATCCCTATAGGGCTTTAGTACCAACCATAATTAGAGGCACAGGAGTTGTGGCTTTTTGTCCTAAATAGCCAGAAATTACTGAAACTTTCAAAGTGAAATAGCTTCTAGAACTTAACAGTGACGATCTCTATAGGCATCAAAGCCACACCCAAGTTACTACGCAGCTAAATTTGGGGTCAAATAATTAACAAGAAAGGCAAAATCAGGGTAAGCCAATCAAAGACGATTCCGAGATATTCTGAAATTGGTTTAGAGAAGCCCTGCTGTGAACTAATAGGACTGGGAGAGCCATTCACTATTCTGTTATGTACTATGTATTGGGACTCTAAAGTTGAAATCTTGCAATTTTTCATTTGTAACATCAAGAAGGCCTTCGGCACGGGGAGGGGGGTGTCGAATCTGGCTGGCTCAGTTAGAAGAACATGGGACTCAAGCCCCATGTTGGTAGAGATTACTAAAAAAAAAAAAAAAAACCAAAGGGCTTAACTCCCAAGCCACTTTCGAAATATCCAGTTAGGCAAGAAATATGCATCCATTCAAAATACTGGAAATGCCACGTCAGTTAAAATGTGAAATAGGTGAGAGTCTCATAGTGCCGTGAATACTCTGTCAGCATGAACTTGAAACGGTCTTCACATTTCAGAGCTCGGTTTCTTGATCTCTAAACTAACGGGATCGGCCTATATAATCTCCAGGGCTACGTCAGGACTGTGGCCACTTGAGACTACCAAAGGGAGCCTTAGTTCATCCAACTATGCCAGGTGCTTGTGGATCAGTTCTTCCAAAGTCATCTGCTGGCCTCCACTTAGAAACTGCAATCCATTAGTTTACTAATATTATCCCTCTACGTTATAATTAATAGTAGCAACTAGCCTGGGAAAACTTCAAGCAGTCCTGTAAGTGAAGTCAATTAAATACCCAGATGACACGGGGAATGGAAATTGTTGGAAATAAAGGGTTTTATTTCTTCCCCTGGCCCAAGGAGGATGTACTAATCATTCTGTTGTTTTGCCCCCTAGCCACACACAAGTAAAATGTAGCGCCACCTATCAGCAGCTTCCAGGACTCGCATGACTTTATAGATGGATTCCTGTGTGTGTGTACACTTTCAAATGTCAGATTGTCTTCCTTGTATATTAATGCAAAAAAATAAGGTAACATATTCTGTTTATTTTCCAAATGTTGCATAATAATATAATTTAAAATTTATATATATAATATATATACAGGATGAAATTAATAAACATTTAGGTCAAACAATGCTGTATCAACAAAACAAAACGATCCATTGACAGGGAATGGGGAAAGGTAGAGGATAAACACTGAGACAGTCTGCAGGCCAAGTTCAACCAGAGCAAGCTGAGCACCCTTCATCCCTGGGGGGATTCCTAAGTTTCCTCATCTGACCTTCAGGTGACCTCCTGCATGGAGAGTCAAGAAAGTTCCCGGGTCCAGCAGAAGCTGCTAGGGTCACGTTTCTTTTATACATACCTTCTGTGATCCTCATGAATATTGTAAAAGCAGAGAGTCTCATATAGGAAGGGCTACTACAATTTCCCAAAAGAAAGCTTAGCATGGGGTGCGGCCAGGGGGGTGGAGGGTGGGGGTGGAGAAATAATTGTTAATTTAAAAGAAAGAAAGAAAAAAGGAGTTTTTGTATTTCTAGCCACTACCTTTGGTTGAATTCACCTTTACTCGCTCAGGACAAATGTGTAAGTCATGAAGTGACACCTGCACAGTGAAGCTCTGTACGCTAAGACCTGTAATTAGTCATTACTTTGAAAGAACCAAGAGAGCAAGTAGCAAATCTGGACTGAATGAGACAAATTTTTGCTCTTTTATTCAAAGTGGTGAAATGGCATATCTGCAAGAGAGCTTTTGCTACTCCCGGATAATCCTGCTTCAGAAGAGCCGTCAACTGAGAACTGAGGAAGGCCTTGGAAAGGCCTCTAATGAGTACAGCAGTAACGAAATGAACAAAAAGGAAGCAGACAGACACACACACCATCGCAGAGAACACTACCAGTCAGTCTGAACATATGCCAACTCCCCTAAGTGTGCAGCAGATTAGAATCGTAGGATGGGCACACACGGCATGACATTTCAACATCGAATAAACCATCCTGCCAGTGGCATTGCTTAAGAAAATGCTTGCAGAAATGTTGCCAGCCCACAAGGGGATGTGCATCTTCTCTGTTCATAATGCAAACAGCTCTTTATAAGGATGATCAGTCAATGCTCTGTGTGCTAATTTGATAGCTCCGTCATCAGATGGCATTGCAAATTTCATTACGTATTTTAAATCATGTTAACATGGTTTGTTAATGTTGGTATTCACTAAAAGGCCACAGCTATTTAAATAATGAATAGGCATGATAATTTTTATACATATTATGGAAGTGACACATGTGGATATTCTAAATACTCTTTTCTTAGAATCTGTCCTACATCATTCATTAGGTGTCATCACTAAAAAGATATATCAAGATGTTTCTGAGACACCACAGATTCACAATTCTAATAGTTATTTATAGAGATAAACAACATACCTATCTGAAGGAAAAATACTTTGAATTATGTTAAAATACAGTCCCATGTCACCTTTATCCGGTATCCCTAAGGCAAGAATTTAACGCTACTGCTTTAGAAAAGAGAAGACAAGACAGTATTTCGTTACGCACTAAACAAAACTTAAATGTCAGATATCTTCCTTTACTTGTTTGTTTGTGCATGCGTGCACATGTAGGCATATCAACAAATCCATCCACAAATGTATATACCCCCTATATATTCCTGCCCCTCTATCTCCCATGTTCAGTGAATGGATCAAAAGCTCTTTCTCCTTCTACTTCTGCAACATTTATCTCCTGGCCCCTAATACAACTTCACAAAATTTCCAAAAGGCCAACTCTTTCAGCCTACCTATTGGTCTCTATGCTAAAAAAACCCTCTTCTCCCCAACTCACTTTCTTGCTGCCATAAAAATGGTCTCTCCAAACCCCAGACACAACCCGGAGCCAAGGGTTTGGAGATTGAGTGCTTGAGTCCATTGGAAATAGCTCGAATCTCCACAATACTGCCTACTAGTTAAATGGCCTCGAGCAGGGTATTTATCCTGAAAAGTTTCCTCAGTAATAACATGGAATACTACTCTTAATGTGAGAAATATAAGGTGCACAGCACAAACTGTGGAAGACAGCAACCGTTCAATAATTTTATGTCATTCCCCTCATCACTATTATCTTATTGCCACCATCATGAATCTTATTAGGAGATTATAAGATCCCAAATCCTCAACTAGGCCCTCAGTGGCCTTTTTTTTGCCTTCACTTCTTGCACGGCTCATCACAAGTCCATGTGCATTAATGGACCCTTTGCTATAACAGTGACAATATTTTAATTTAAAATTAGAAATTTTCTCGTGATTATCTGCATTAATTTTGATTTTTTTAAATATTGCATTAAATATTGTTTATCTTGATTGCTGAGTTTTTCTCAGCACATCCTTAATATTGTCACTAGTCTTGGCCCCACCACTGCTGCAGAGTCTACCTGAAATATTCCGTTTGTTTACATGTTCACCTCCCACATATCCTTCAAGGCTCTGTAAGAATGTCATCTCCATTCCGCAATTTTATGTGACTACTCTTTTATCAACCCCCAAAGGAGAAACACTATAGGACCAGTGGTGCCCATGTCTCCTCACCCCAACGTTCTTGACATCTCTTCCCTGTTTAACATAAGTGCCCATAGGCCAAGGATAAAGAGTTGCTCACTTTTGCATTTTCTAACCCCCAAGGCAGCACATGAGGCACTCAATGAACATTTGTCAGGTGGGAGCAGATCAAATAGTTCTAGAGTGGCAATTTTTGAAGGACAGATTGCTATTTAGTGGGTGGTAAAACTGGGTCACAATCAGCACTTTAAAAAATGAAATACAACCAAGATGAAAACAATAGACAACACTGCTCATAGCTAGGAGGACTGTTCCATAAAATGTTTGTTTCAAACACACATACACACACACACACACACGATTCACAAAGATACACATAAGTGCATAAGCTTAAGGAACCATGTGTTGGGGTGTGACATAGAACACTTTGGTGGTAATCAAAAAGTTTGGGGACGCCTGGGTGTCTCAGTGGTTGAGTCTTCCTTTGCCTCAGGGCGTGAACCCGGGTCCTAGGATTGAGTCTCGCATCAGGCTCCCCGCAGGGACCTGCTTCTCCTTCTACCTATGTCTCTGCCTTTCTCTCTGTGTCACTCATGAATAAATAAAATCTTTTAAAAAAGAGAGAGAGAGAGAGTTTGAAATACACTGTTCTGGACCAACAATAGGACGTCTTGACTCATCCTTTACTACCTGCTCGACCACAACAATAGAAAGGGTAAGCGGTTCAAAGTTTTTCAACTCTTTGGAAGTTTGTAAAAGAATCAGATTAACAACATCCTCAGAGATCAACCCTGGGTAACTGAGAAACCCTAGGATATCGGAAAAGACTGGCAGAGGAATTTCTTCGGTATTAGCTAAGAAATGAATCCTGGTCTTTCATCAAATAAATAACACATATTTTTGGCAGAAATAACCATCACAGAAACTTGGTGACCAAAATTGCACATGGTAAAACTGAGATTCACCCAACCTAAAAGTGTGGTTTGGTTGGAGTAACTGATTCAAAGGAAAGCTCATGAGATAAAAGCTGTAAAATTTGGTGTGCACAGAAAATAGTGACGAAATCTTCACTGTACAATATATTTGGGGAAGGGAAAAAGGTCCTGCTCAAAAGAATTTCAGTAAAATAAATTTTTTAAAGAACAGCTTAACTATCTTTGTATCAAGTTTAAAAACTTGATCAAGGTATTTAATTGACTTAATGGAATTCACCCTGTATTAGACTCCCATGAAAGAAATTGATCAGTGTTAACATAGTTCTGATTAAAATGTTTTATTCATAAACAGAGTTTTAAAAAAAAGCTTCGATCAAAAGAGCAGGCTGAAATAGCTGGTTTTATCTTCCCTTATCCCCAAGCAGACCTTTTCAGGGTGCATGCCTATCTACGTGATGTAACGAACCCATTCATTGAGTACTTATTGTCTGCAAGTGTCCATGTACACTGGGATTGCTAGCTCTTGTCATCTTTATAAACCATTTTATATGAATTAAATATAAAATAAATAATTTTTTCACAAAGATCTATTAAAGATATAAATAGCTAACTGGAAAACAATAATGGGCATAGAAGAAAAAGAGTAGTTGAGAAATAGAAAAAGACCAAAAAAGAAGTAAATATATGCTTATTAGGTCCTTGAAGAATTGTGATTATATGCATACACATATATGAACACAGGCATATCTAATTAAAAGGTTTACTCTCTGGGCACCTGGAGTATTGCGTGACAGCAAACAGTATCTAGTATCATGTTAATCACATGAGGACAAAAAAGTGGAAACAGAAGTGAAAGCTTCCCAAAATCCCAAAGATAGGATGGTCTTATTAAAAAATCCATTTTGTCAAAAGGTGTTGCATCGTCTCTTGCGTTGGGTGTGGATGACTCAGAAATATGCCTCAAAGTGCAGACCAAGATAAAGTTGCCTTTGGTCTGATGTTATTAACAGATTTAAGGGGATATGCCTGTACTTCAACCTAAATCGCTTCATTAATTCATATTTGACCTGCTTCCAAAATTGGGATTTAAGGTGACTAAAAAAGAAAGAAAAAGCATAGAATAAGGGGAACAAAATGTAGAGCCGCTAAAAACCAGAGGAAGTCGACATGTTCACCATTAGCATAAATATGGTTTGAAGTCACAAAATTGGACCAGAGCTCCAGCAATATGTTATTATTTCATTACCAAGCGGAAGATATAATGGTAGTTCCTTGGGGGTTCTCCTTGGGAATCAGAGTGAGAGGGCATTTCTAACATGCAGAGGCAGAGCTTCACATGTTTTATGGTCAAATAATAGACAACATCCCCGACAAGAGCTTCTTGTGTAGCCTTAGAAATCAGTAAGACCTCTTCCTCCATTTCAAAAGAAAAAAGAAACTTGAGGTCCAGAGATGTGGTGTGATTTATCCATGATTATAGAGGTTCCCATCAAGAAGGGTGGAAACTGGGTGCCTGGTGTCTCTGCCGTCAAAGCCCAGGCATGGCCTCTGTACTAGCATCATGATACATTCTTCTTCCAAGAAACACATGCACATGCTCTTCTCCTATCCACCTAATACTGTTGGCTGTGGACAGCAGGAAATAAAGGAGTGGACACATAAAAGGTACTTAGAACAGGTGAATCCTGATAAAGGTGAGCTATGGTTTTTGTTGTTATTGGACTTTGTCCCCTAGGCTCATAGAACACACACTCATTTGAGGAAAACTCACAGTGAATCGCCCATACTATAATGAATACATTTCAAATCTTAACATTGCATTGTAACATAGAGGCATATCAGTGGTAGAGATGGCAAAGGTCAGCTTAATTTATTTTCTTTTTTATTTTTTTAATTTGGCTTTGGATGAAAAAGGCCTCCACCCTGGATTTAAATACGAATCCCACAGAGCCTTGAGCCTGGCAGTGAGACAAAAATGACACTGAAAGTTGTGGTACTCCAGCTTAAGATTGAGAGGAAAGCAAACTACAACAGAGAAAAGACCCAGGTCCAGGATAAAGGAATTTGGTATGTTCCCCGACGTTTAATGCACAAGAAATACGCCAGCTCGGTCCTAATGGTTTTAACAGAGAACAAAAGGAGAAGAAATCTATATTATTTTCATGACTGGATACATTCCAGAATCTAATTCTTTTGAAATACGTTATATGTCTTTTCTTTTCTTTTTTTTTTCTTTTAAACATCTTCTTAATGCCTTCTTTATAGGAAATGTGCTCAGAGTTAACCCTGAGATTTTGAACACACTAATTTCATTATGTGGTCTTTTATGGTTATACAGTCAACAAAGAGACAAACGACACATAGCACACACAAAAGCCAACAAGACATGTTATGCTCCCAGGAGGAAAAACAGACTTATTGCATTCACCTGCCGAGGAATATTAAAATATCAAAAATAATTTTTAAGTTCCCAGATTTTACAGTTTTTTTTTCTCTTCTAAAGAGTGAGAATACTAAGAAAACATTATGCAGGTCTCAGTAGTTGATATACAGTATTTTTTTTGGATCTGGCGAATATACTTTTTATAACTTTTCTGTGAAAGGAAGGACCTTCTAGCTCAGATTACTTGGACACTCTTACTGTTTATTCTTCCCTTTTTTGAGCAGTCAGAAGAGATTTCTCTCAGTACTTCAAATAAATAAGATATCCAGCTGAACAAACACCATACATTCCCGTGGATTACTTTGGCTTCTTAAAGAATATTTCACTTTCTTTTTTCGAAATGTAAATGATTAAAGAGACCTCATCATATGAAAACTCAAAGATGAAATGTTTCAAGTGGTGCAGATTCTATACAAGGTGGTATGTGGAGAAACAAAAGCCCCAGCTCAGTGAAAAAGCTTGGTATTTCACAGGGGAAATTAGAATATTCCTAAATAAGATACTTTATTTATTATACATTTTAAAGGAGAGGTTTTACAACATGAACACATTCAAGATCAATGTGTTCAACATTTAAAATCAATCTCTATAATATTTTCTGAAAACAGTAAAATAAAACTGTTTTCCTCCTTACATTCCTACTAAAAAAAAAAAAAAAAATCCAAAACCCAAACAAGAAATCCTGAAGACTATATACATAGTCTGGAATAAGAATAATATTCTACATGGGTTTGGAAATGACTGCTGAGCCTTATCTAGCTTTATGGCTTAAAATAATAAATAAATAAATATAAAATAAGTCCAGGGTCTTTGGCCAATTTTTGAAACTCAAACAAAACTCGGCAATTTGTGTTTCTTTAGAAAGAAAATTTGGGCCATCGATTAACATGGTCCCCTCTACTAAAGCAGCAAGAAAATAAATATTTGACTTTAGGAAACATAATCCACACGTTACTTTATTCTTTTCATAAGCTTTCTTATTAAAGGTCTAAATCTTATCTCCCATCATGAGGGAGAAATGCATAAATATATAAGAAAACAAAAATGGGTACATTTAGTACCGCTCTCAGCCCAGAAAGAGAGAAAAAGACAGGAACACAGAAAGAACTCAAACTGGAGAACAGCAAGGCAAAAACATCAACGTGTGGTTAACACACGCGATGGCATGAGGCCAAAAAATATCAAAGTCTGTGAGTACATCTCCCACCATATAAGCCTCTCAAAAGGCAATGGAAAAAAAACCAACGAAACTAAACTTGGAATGTGCTCCCTGCCTCCCAGTCTCCGGCCACTGTGACATCCTCCCCCTGTGAATGTGGGTCACACCCAGTGACTCACTACTAGCAAACAGAATGGGCAAAAGTAGCAAGATGTCACTTCCATGGTCAAGTGGCAAAGGGCTGTCCCTTCACACTGCTGGTAGGCTATCTCCTCCCTGGCTTCCATACTCTGATAAAGCAAGCTGCCACACTGGGGAGGCCCATGCAGTGAGGGGAACCAGAGAGGAACCAAAGTGCCCAATCCATTAGGTCACGGGGAGCTGAATCCTGCCAACAAGCACATGACCTTAGAAGTGGACCCTTCTCCAGCTGAGCCTTGCTTGAGATGCATACAGCCCAGCTCGTGTTGCGAGTACAGCCTGGGAGCTGACCAGAAGCAGAGGGCCCAGGGAAGCCATGCCCGGGGATCCAGACCTACAGAAATTGGAACGTAAGTAGATGGGGTGTCATATTTATAAAAGGGCATAGGCTGAAATAGGTGCTTGAGAGAAGAAAAGAAATTCTTTATGCCAGGTCAGCATACACCTGATTCAAACCCTGAATCCCTTCATTCAGCTTCCCTCTGCTCTGGCGAGTCTAAAATACCCCTTCCTTAGTCAGTGGTGATAGTTGATGGTGGTGCGTTTGTTTTTCATGGTTTCAGAATTAAAAGTATGAATCAACATTAGTATACCTTTCTTATTTCATTTTAAATCATACTGTTCTCTAAAATCCATAACCCATGGGACAACTGATTTGGTCAACGGACTCAATTTACAGAGGCCTAGAGAGGATGAGCGACTTGCTCAGAGACACACAATGGTTTGACTACAGCAAACCCTAAAATTAAATTCAGTGAGACAAGACATAAAGGTGTAAACTAGGGGTCTGGAGCCTGGCACTGAGTAACTTTGCACATGACATGAAAACTTCAACTCATTTTCAACATGTTTGTTTCTTAGTGTCATAAGAAGGGGTGGGGGCTGGGATGCCTGGGTGACTCAGTGGGTTGAGTGCTTCCCTTAGGCCCAGGGCATGATCCTCCCAGGATCGAGTCCCACATCGGGTTCCCTGCAGGGAGCCTGCTTCTCCCTCTGCTTGTGTCTCTGCCTCTCTCTGTGTCTCTCATGAATAAATAAATAAAATCTTACTAAAAAAAAAAAAAAAAAGAAGAAGAAGAAGAAGAAGAAGAAGAAGGGGCAGGGGCAGGTGTGGGTTTCAGTTTCTGAACAACCCAGGTTGCCAGATTCATGTCCTCTTTATTACTGCTAAACACACACATCACTGCCCACCTTGTGAGGGACGACCAAGGTGTCTGATGACTTATGCAAACATCACTGTCCGCAGAAGACACAGTGCAGTGGCAATGCAAGTGCCTGGCATCTGTCTCCTCGCGCTGGTCTCCAATGCCTACGCGGCGCTCCTGCCAAAAACCACTGGAAAGAAGCATGAAATTGGAGAAAAGGAAACTGAGAGGATAGGATCAAAAGCGGCACCAAGGACTTAAAAGCAATAAAAGAGCTAGCACGGGAGTGGGGACAAGGCCGCACATGACCAAAACGCCAGCAGGAACACAGGAGAAAGGAAGGCGAGATAAAACTAAGGGGATTTCAAATCTTGGCTAAATGTTCATTAAATAATTTGTCACACATATTAAGGCCAGATAGTCACTTTTTACCCTCTCGGGTGCTCATTCAGGAACAAAGGCCTAAACAGACTTAAAACGCTGAAAAGCAAGGCAGGGAAAATGCCACGATGAGAGGCTACAGCCTCATGGAGCCACGTGTATTTCGCTTCCCTTTGTCTTTAACAAGAAAGGGCCGATCTTCCCTTAAAGCTAAGGTGTACATGGTAGCTTCAAACAGACAGTCGGGGAGCACCTGAGTGGCTCTGTCGGTTGGGCATCCAACTCTTGATTTGGGCTTGGGTCACGATCTTGGGGTTGTTGGGTCCAGCCCCGAGTCGGGCTGGGCACTCAGTGCGGAGTCTGCTTGAGATTCTCTCTCTCTCTCTCTCTCTCTCTCTCTCTCCTTCTGCTCTTCCCACAACTCCTGTGTGCTGTCTCTCAAACACAAAAAAATAAAATCCTCTAAATAAATAAATAAAATAAAATATTAGTTTAAAAAAAAAACAAAAAACAAGGGAAAAACACAGACAGCCAGGAGCCTGCATTGTGCCCCATGGAAACCCGCTGAGTCGTAGCTGCTATTCTGCACGTTACTTGGGCTGGTGTGTGGTGTCTCTATGCTCAATGGTTGCAAGAGACCTTCAGTGACAGATCCAGAGCCATCACTGGGAGAACGGGCATTGACTCATTGGGAAGAGAAGCAACCTCTTGCTGGCCTGAAAACATAATGATGACAGTAGCAATGACAAAAACAGCCACAGTAGTAAATATTTATTGAGCACCTAGCATGTTCTGCATGCTATATACTCATGATCTTTAATTCTCAAGACGTGTCAGTAATAACAGTAATACCAGTTAATGTTTGTTGAGCATCAAGCCCATTCTAGATGCTATGCATTCCTCAGCTCCTTTAATTCTCAACACAAGCCCATGAGGTAGGTATAACATCCCAGTATGACACATGAATACTAACCGGGTTATGAAATGTGCCCCGGAGGTAGCATGGGATGGAGCCTGCCCTGTCTTCCCTGAGCCTTGTGGTTCTCTCCTTACAGTTTTCCCCCATATGCACTCCCCTAGCAGATCCCTTATTCGATATTTGCTCAGGAGTCTGAGAGGGCCTGGGTTCTGGTCCCAGTTCTCCTCTGTACTAGCTGTGGGATGCCAGCCGGGCCCTGGGCCTCATCCGCTTCCTCATCTGCACATTCTGAACTGCAGTGCCCTGCCCACCTCAGACGAGTGATAAGGGATGCCTTAATGGCTGTCATTCATTAAGCACCTAATCGCCTTTCATTTATTCATTTACAAATATTTACTGAGCATTTACTTTATGGACCAGGGATACAGTAACGTTAATGCAAAAACAGGACTTTCAAGAGGGGGAGAAAAGCATTACATACAAAAACCACACACATTATTTTTTCTAAGCTGTGTCTGTGTTCAGTATCATGGAGGAGAAATTCTGGGATTCCTTCCTTCGTTCATTCGACATGTGTTTATGGGGTGCTATTACGCGCCAGATGGTACCAGGAGCATCAGCTCTTAGGAGAGCATATAAAGGAGGGTCCAGTCCAGATTTTGATCTGATGCTTCCTTGGTGTGTAATGTTTGGATTGGGTCTTGAAGGATGTGTAAAAAATAACTAAAAGTGGAGGGAAAGAAGGGTTTTAGGCTAAAGGACAATATGCTTACCATTGTGGAGAAGGAAGGAGAATGGGGCTGCAAGTAGCTTGAATTCAGTGAAGCTGGTTTCATGGAAGGGGACCAGACAATGCCCGGTGCCTTCCATTCAATTCTAAATTGCTTTCACAATGACCCCATAAAATAGACAACATTCCCACTTGACAGATGAGAGAACTGTATGCATGCTTATTCAATAGAGTCTGCTCAAAAGCCACTACCCCACCCTTTTCCCTTGCCACCAGATCACACTACCCACCCATGAGATACAAAATGCCAGAAATGCACTTCCCCAACCTCCCTTGCACTTAGGGAATGGACAAGGGACTCAATCCCAGCCAGTGGGATCTGAAGCAAAGTGGGCTACAGAGTACGGTTCTGAGACAGGATGTTCTCTTCCTTGATAAAGAAGGGAAATATGCAAGGAGGCGGGTCCCATCCCTCCCATCCTACCTTTAGACCTCATCACAGAGGATGCAATCAACGGTTGGCACTACTGCAGCCACCTTATAAGCATGAGGGAAAAGCTAAGACAATCACCAAGGAACTGTCTTTACAGCAGCCAAACATACCCCTGGCAGCACCTGGGTTTCTGGATATATGAGAAAAACAAACCTCTATTATTCCAAACACTTTTAACTGTATGTTAATAACTCACAGCCCAAAACATGAAAACGGACATAGAATAATGAGCCTCACAGAGACGGAAGCATTTCAAAATTCTATAACTAAAAAAGGTAGAAATGTTGAGTTTTGAATACAGGCCTAATGATCCTAGATCCTTTGCTCTTTTTCAGTTTGCCATATCCCTTGGACTCTTAATTGAGCAAACACTGTTAATTTTAAAGCTCTGGACAGAATCAGAGGTGACTAATAAAACCAATGCCAAAGATAATCCTGGAAAGTAAGAAGAACGTGTAAGGTAGCAGGGATGTGACCTAGGCAGGAAAAGTATGGCCACCAGGTCCTCCTGTGGGGTTCTGCAGGAAAGGTCAAGTGCAACCCAACCACAGTGGGGTCTTAGAAGTCTCGTCTTCTCACATATCTGGACTGGCAAGAGCAGGGCAGCCAGAGAATTCAACCCTCACTCGGGAGTCCCAAAATATTTAGATTAGTGAAGAATATGCTGAAATTTATACACTGAAAACTGTGTCTCCTCCTCCCAACACAGAAAAAGGAAAAAGGCCCCTGCGTTCTGCTCCAGTAAAGACTCGAACGGGGGTTTTGTCCTTGATAGTATCTAGAGTGTAGTCAGCTGCAGGTATTTAAAGGTGGCGGTGGGGAGAAGTATTTTTCTAAAACACTAATTTAAAGAACAAATCAACATCTATTATCTCCTTCATTATGTTTTAAATTATACAACTATAAATCACCCTGCAGCGGGTTATTCAAGGGCAGAATTACTCAGCTTGGCTTTCGTGAAGGTTAGAAGAATGACATCTTGTGCTTTTTTTCTAGTTATAATTTATAACTTTGCAACAGAACCGGCGTTGCAGGTCCATCCATTAGCAGAGTAGCTGCACATCTGTTAAAACTCAACACAACGACTGGCTTTACACGGCTGCAGGAAACATAATTCAATCATTCCAGAAGTTCTACAAACTCAAGCCGTTTTTTAATGTAAAATGATTTGAAAACGCAGTTCCCTAAAACATCTGCTAAGCTCTTGCTACCCTAACACATGATATTCTTTCTACTGTTACCTGCCAACATAAATATTTGGTCGCACAAAACACCCTAAGAGGCCACGTGACAGCGTTCGGCTTCAAATTTACATACCGATCTGCAAAGGGCTGGCTTGGACCTAGGAATGCTAGCTCAGATGTTGTTTACCAGAACTGAAAGTTTGGGGGGGCTGGGGGGGGATGGAGGAGGCTGAGGGTTAAGTTCATGAAGGTACTTTCAAACATCTGAAAAAGGAAACCTAACCGCACCAGGAGAGATATACACGGTGGGGGCCGCTGTGGTGCCTCTGACACAGCAAGTGCACTTGGGAGGAGACGCTGAAGGGTCTGCAGGCAGGTATGACACTCTCCTGGGCAAACTGGGTACGATCTCTGTGCTTTTTAAGCACAAAAGGAGGGCAATAGTTCTAATATTTGAACTAACACAGCAGAACCGCCGTGAGGAATAAAGAAGGCATCTACACCGAGGCATAAAGCATCACGATGTCTAGCCTCATGCACCAAGTCGCACCATGCCTGGGGGTACGGCAGGAATCTAAAGGCCCCACACATAGCAACAATCACCAGTACCCAAAATTACCCTTGAAAATCTCGACTATCACCAGATCTGGTTTTGTGAATTAAGTTACTTGGAGAAATACCTATGTATGGATACTTTATATATATTTATGATGTATATTCAAATATACATAGGCAAAATGTAATTTTTTGAGTATTTTAATAGCATAAAAGAAAGTAGAAAGACATGATAGATGTGACTTCACTAACGGAAAGCTCCCACCAAACTTTAGTTTCCCTTAAGATATTTCAAAAGCAGCTAAAGAATTCTGCGTATTTTTTAAACAGTATTTAAGGACAGTCTTATTCTTGGGGTGTCGGGCTGGCTGGTTTCGTAGGTAGAGCATGCAACTCTTGATCTCAGGATTGTGAGTTCAAGCACAACATTGAGGGTAAAGCTTACTTTTAAGAAATCCTATTCCCATTTGTATGTATTGTTTTATTTTTGCATAAATCAGAGGGAAGGGAGACAAACGCTTCCCCCGCAGACTCCTCATCCACCTGTCCTGACCTCCAGACCTCAAGGGGATGAGGTGCCAAAGACACAGATTTACCAGTAGGGATCGCTGTGCTAAGATTAATCCCTGTGAATTTCTCATTAGTGATTATTATACTGCAGGCGGCCAAAATGGAAAAATTAATTAATTTCAAAGTGATAATGCATTTACAGCAACAATTAGAAATGTATAACTGTAAAAGGGCAACATTTAAAAGACAGATTACATTTAATAAAGTTGCACAAGAACATCCAATTGTAAAATTACTGATCTGCAACAATATTCCTTAAAGAGGCACTTAAAATAGCCTGACTCCATGAAGGGTGACCTAATTACTGTAACTAAAATCACCGTAGTCACAGCAAGTCACAGCAAATAAAACAGGGACATTGATATTAGAATACTGTTGTTTAATACTTCAGGGAGCCAGCTCTGGTGGAGAAGCAAAAGCAGAGCCTCCAAGCTCAAGGCTGGGCTGTGCTGCTTTATTCCTTGACCTTGTGCAATGGGATGTGTACTCCACAACACTCATGTCAAGGGAGACACTTCTGGAGTAAAACACGGATGGAGCCATGATGCACAGACAGCCACTGGTCATGAGGACACTGTATACATGCTAAGCTTCTTCATGAGCATTTAGGAAGCCAGCTTTCACATGGGGTGAGAATGGAATGCAACTATATAGCTTATGTCCAAAAATAAATTTGTGTTAAAAAGGCAGAAGTGCAGGGCACTGGGTGGCTCAGTCGGTTAAGCATCTGCCTTTGCTCTGGTTGTGATCCTGGGGTCCTGGGATCAAGCCTCACATCAGGATCCCTGATCAGCAGGGAGTCTGCTTCTCCCTCTCCCTCTGCCTGGGGCTCCCCCTGCTTGTATTCTCTCTCTGTCAAGTAGACACATTATTTAAAAAAAAAAAAAAAAGTAGAAGTGCATCTCTGTCCATGAGACAAGTATCTTATCATGATGGAAGCAATGTCAAGCCACGTACAGAAGGATAAAACACCAGATCGACTTTCCCAGTAAGCCCAGTCTGTCCCACCAGTGACATAGACTCATCCCAGGTTCCAGGTCATGCTCATGCCTCTCCCACATATGCAGAGTCCAAAATGTTTATGAACTAGAAATGACTGTCTATGAGCTTGACAAGTTGGTTCCATTCCACCGTTTTATAAACCAAATCATAGAACGCTGATGGCTAGGAATACCACCAAATACCTAAGTATATGAAGATATTATTAGAAATTTCCTACAAGTCTAAACCTACGTACATATTTCACAGTCTTCATAATCTATATGCTTATCTAAAAAAGTGCATGTGTGGCTGATAAAAGATGCTGTTTTTTAGTTACCTGGGGACAAGGACATGGAAAGTTCATTCTACTATGGCTTCCTGGAGGACCAGAAGTACAGGCTGAAGACCAGGCTCTCTTCATCTGGACACCCTTCCTACTTTGTCAATAACCTTCTCTTTGGGCCTCTGGGGACAGAGACAGAGGTCCATCCAAATACCACCGCCAGACTCCCAGTTTACAGACTCCTTTAGTTGTGACCCTTATATGCAACACAAAAAAATGACATTTGGGAGAATAATCCTCTCCAAAGGTACTATAACGACAAGAATAACAACCACCATAATAGGAATACTACACATCTCCTACACAGACACCATGCTCAGCACATTATTTAACTGTGCCTTCCAATCTGGCAACCATTAGGTACATGCAACTATTTAAAGTCTAAATGAATTATAAATATAAATTAATTAAAGTAAAATCAAATTTAAAATTCAGTTTCCTAGTGTATTAGCCACTTTTCAAGGGCTCCATAGTCATATATGGTAGGTAGATCCCATGCTGGTAAGTCAGATTAAAGTCTCAACAGAAATTCTATACTCATTATTATAAATGTCATATCCGTTATGGTCAATCCCCACATCAACCATACCACAATGTTAGTTGTGAGGAATCAGGCTAGGACTGGTTAAGTGCCTTACCGTTGTACGTGGGAACAACCACTAGAGGAGACAAACTGTAATCAGAGGCATAGGATCATTCCCCCAGGATAATGAGTTCACCTTGTGATACTTGTAGGGGTCAAAATGTGTTTGGGCCTTTCTGAGGGTTAGATATTAAGTTAGTTAACTGGAATTGTACTAGAATGCACTATTTCACAGTGTTTTTAGAGCCCTCTGGTTTCGAAAAATACCATACCGAATATATCGTGTAAAATAGGCATTGTTCACTTAAAAGACTTTCTATTAAAATGTTTCATGGAAGAAGTTTCTAGATATGGCTGTTATACAACCATTAAAAATGTAAAAACTTCCTTTGTGAACCTTTCCAAATCTAACCACAGAAGTGTGATTCATCCCAAAGGATTCACCTTTGGGAGGTAAAGGATAAAATGCACTTCCAACCAACAAAAGATTCTCCAGGTGAGATTAGAACATCAACTATAAGATTCTCAGTGGAAACAAAGGAATCACATCTGATAATTCAGTGGTCACAAATCCATGTTTTTCACCTGCTGACCTGAAACACCATTATCAAATACCATGCTTTCTGCATAAGACTAATAAAACAATTGCATCAAAAGAAAGCAAACCATTTCCATCAAAACTTCCAGCTATTCTTAATGCAATACTTCAAAGCACATCTACTATCCAGCCCTCCAAGACGCCTTTAGAGAAACAAATGCATTCTAAGTCAATCAAGGTGCATCTGAGAGCCCTTTCTGATGGCTTTGACAGGTCTGAGGATGCGACCGTCAAGACCAGATCCATCACTACAAGAGACAAGAAGCTGAAGAAAATGCACATGTCCATAATGGCACACTGAAGGTGTCTGCGGCAACAGAATCCATTTACTTACCATGGACTTGGTGAATGGCCGGGCCAAGGTAAACAGCAGCGTGTACACCCACCAGTTGCGATGAATGGAGGAGTACATCATGTTTCCAGGATGCACAGCGTTCGATGTGACCCCACGAGGTGACAGGCGGCGGTGGAGCTCGTTGGAGAAGAGAATATTGCAGAGCTTGGACCGGTTGTAAGCCAGCATGGCCCAATAGTCACTTTTAGATGGAGAAAGGCGGCTGAAGTCCAGTTTTCCCGAGGAATCATTAATATCTGTGAATCTTAAAAAAAAAAAAAAAAAAAAAGACATAGGATGTGAAGCAGCCAATCTCTGACTTCTGATAATAGCATCTTTTTTTATTATTAGAAATCTGAGGAAACCACACAGAGACAACTGAGAACACAATTGTGCAAACATAGGAACAGTCTCCCCTAGAAACTGACAATAGTGATTTAACACTATAAACCAACTGAGTCCAAAGACAGAGTAAATAAAGGCCCAAACTCAGAAATGGGGCAATCTTAACACGCTTGAACTCCCTCCTGCCTCTAACACTGATTTTTTTAAAACCTTCAACAGGAAGTTCAAGGATAATTAAATTAAATGGAAAAGCATCTTAAATAAAGGGCTGCTGCTTTTGGAAGCAGAAAGATATCACATTCCTAACCTTTGACGGGGTTTTCCTGGGTTGTTTTAGCCAACGCATGAGTCCTGTATATTTTCATTTTAGCATCCAAGTAAATATAGATGAGACTTGCTGCCCCCAAGACTCTTTTCCAGATTAAAAATTAATGATTATAAAGGGGTTATAACCTTGGTGAGGTGCCATCAATAGTCTTATACGTTTAAAAGATAAATGTAAACAAAGCCAAAATGAGTTCTGGCAGAGTCTACTGTTTTTAAGTATACCCATGGCATGGATACACACAAATCAAACTAAGTAGTTGATGTTTTATAATTGGGTCTGACGGAGTCATTAAACACCAGCTGTTTGGTTCTTTCCATTTTTTCTTTTTCTTTCTTTTTTTTTCTTTCTTCCTTTCTTAGGTAACAAAGTAATGACTGCCCTAAAAGAAAAAAGAAGGATTGTAACAAAAGGGATTTTCTAGATGATGATGGTTAAGGACCCCTAAACATTTCCTTCACTAAATTAAGTCTGGGCATTTGCACCAAGTAATAAGGAAACATAAGGAGAGTACTCTGGGTAACTGCTATGGAAATAGAAGCAAAAGGCAAAATGAAAATTGTGGAATACTCTGGTTGTTCCTTAATATAAGCAGCTCAGGTTGAGCTATGACCAAGGAAAAGCATCACAGGGATAGATGAAATTCATGTTTTAATGGAAATTAAATATCCCTTCTGCAAGACTCAGTGACATCCAATTTCTGGTGTTAAATGACATTGCTGCTCTAAAGTCATCAACAAAGCCGATGGCCAGAAATGTTATCATGGATACAGCACCAAGACCTTGAAACTAATTGTTGGCTGCCTGTCTCCAAGTCCCCAAACCACAGGAAGGGCCCAGACTTCTGAGCTTAATCATCTAAAGCAGTAGAACTTAGCGGGAAATTTGAAAATTTATGGGGGCCTTGTTCTGGTTGTTATAATGATTGCCGGCAGGAGCCAGGGATGGTAGATGTCCTGCAATGCAGACAGAGTCTTGCTCAGTGAAGATTGGTCCACTGGACATTCACACAGATGAAAAGCCTGTCTGTAATTATCTGAGCCTAGAGCCTGGCTGTGTTTTACATATATACACAGTTTTAACATCCACTGCATTTCCAAGAGTGTAGTATAACAACCATGCAAATGAAGAATGAATGCATGTTCAGATTTCGTGGGGTTTTGGGGGAGGTGAGGCTTGATTCCATGCTGGTAGTATTTGAGTCTGCACTGCCACACACCTGTTAACAGTCTGCATTTGTGAGTATCCCAATGGAGGTGATTTATCCATAGGCATGCACATCTGATTACTTACCTTTCCTGTAGTCCTGCTCGAGGAAGAAAACATGCTATTTTGTCTCACATTTATTTTTTCTTCCCATTACAGTTAAGCTAGCATATTGAATTAAAATACACTTATGCAGTGAAGTTATATCGTTTTTCAACTTTATTTCAACGTAGTAACAAGTACTACAGAAAGAGACTGTTGAGAACCTAATGATCCAAGGTATGGGCCATGTCTTGGAAATTCTACCTATGAGTAGAAAGAAGGATCAAGGATCTAGACAGCATCTAAATAGTGTGGCATAAAAATAACATCGTTCTCTCATTCTTCACTCTTCTTCCATCATTGTTGTTGGAAACCATTTTGGCATATCTGTTTAGCCCAACCCAATTTGAGTGCCATTTCTTCCAGGAAACTCCCCCAACTGCTTGTTGTCACAATGATTTCTTAGGTGGCAATGGGGGACAGACTGAAAGGAGCCATGCAAAGTAGACTGAAACATGTTTCCATGGAAAGTAGGTTCCCACTCACCAGGACCCAGGCCATGCATGATATTCCTAGTGTTCAATAACCTCGCACCACCCCCCTTGAACATCAGTAACAAAGCAAGTCATGCCATCTTTGCATTTTACCTGCACATTGTGCCTCTGTCCTTACCATGCCAGACTGCAAGCCATTTATTTACCTGCTTGCAACTCTGGACTGTGAATTCTTGGAAGGTAGACAGTAAGCCTCTTGCATATTGCCTACCACAATGCCTGACACATAGTGGGGACTAAATATAGGATTAGAGAATTAAATTTTGATCATGGGTTGAGAATTCCAAACTAAGGGCCAAGTTTCCTTGTTCCAATGGGAAAATCTAGCATTAGCTTCAGGTCCTCTATGTTCTTTATCAATATTTGCACATGGCACTTCTAAAGTTTAGAATGAATTCCCTGTTTTGGTTTTTAAGGACAACACAGAAGTATCTCATGACTGCAGAACACTAGAGAGGGTAAGAGGGGGAAAGGAAATCATTCCTAATCCTTCATCTAGAAACAAGATAAAACATAGACACACACACACACACACACACACACACACTATGATGACCATATGAAACCAAGTTGAAGGAAGTTCTTAGGACAGAGAAGCACAGCTACTAAATGGCAGGCCCACTCTTGGCAAGCAGCCCCCCTCCGTAAGTGAACCCCTGATTTCCTGCCCTGCTGATCTCCTGAACAGCAGGCTCATTTTGAAGGCCTGATTAGCTTGTATTGACAGTCCTCCAGGAAGCGGGAAGGGTGGGCAAGCTTTCTGATCCCTCAGAACCAGGACAGGCTTCCTGAAAAACGACCATATTCACCTCTCAGCTCAAGAGGCAATAAAACAACTCTTCAAAGGCTGCCGACTCTGTTTTCAAGTTGAAAAATTGACAAAACCACACAATAATGTCTTAATAGAATTATCCTCCTACCCATACAGTAAAATGTTAACATTTGCTCTCTGGACATTAACATTTGCTGTTTGTGGGAACCTCTATCTTGTATTTCTATATATACTGCTCCTTTATTTTTTTTTTAACTGAGGATTTTTAAATTACCAAACAAAAATAATTAGTCTGGATTCTATGTAGACAAAAGCTGGTATGTTCAAAGAATAAGACTGAATTTGCATCAAAAGTTATGTGTGTGTGTGTGTGTGTTTGTGTGTAGCAACTTGGCACTCAACACAGCTGCAGCCATTCAGAGTTGTTCAGCCAGCCCTCTGCTCACTCTTTTCATTCTATTTTAATTGTTATCTGAAAATTTTTCACAGCAAGGAAGGCGAGTTCTCATTTTAATATGATGTATTTTGGGTATGTAGAAACTCCATTCACTTGCTCAGACTCCAGATAAGTAAGTAAAATACAGTGAAGACACAGGGAGGCTAATAAATATTTTGCCCGGGGGCAGTCTGGTATAATATTTTCTGCAAACATAGGACTTTATTTTTCCCCTAACAGGGGGTCTTGACTCCAACGAAGAGACTCCGCCAAGGTTTATGGAGGTAATTAGATATCAACACTTCCATTTTACAACATGGTTTAGGGCTCTGGGTCCTTGAGCAGCGAGTAAGTGCTTTCCCAGGACTATGCACCCAGTATTCACACTGTCTCTTGGGCACCACAGGAGGATAACACAAGTGTAAAAAACACACCAGTGTGGGGGAATTAGCATTTTGTAAAAATACCCCTTCACATGTGCAAAGGCCGACCGGAAAGCAGAAAAAACCAGTGCCAATCACCAGACCGGAGTGGGCCTGATAACCATTTCAGGAAGTCCTGGTCTATAAACTAAAATGGATCTAATTCAGGAGATCAGGGCTCTTCCTTCCAATTCATCTGTTACATGAAATTAAGATTCAGATCTCCAAGGTAGGCTCGAATTATGCGGCAGTTAAGAAGAGAACAAAGACGTCACATGAAATACCATTTGAGATACAGATTTACAAAGGGAAGCAAGCAGCTGACAATTCAACATAATCTCCCATTAAATACCAACTCATTTAAACATATCCCGTGGTGCCCTCCACATCTGGCAAACGATCGGGGCTGGCAGATTTATTTCCGGAGCTCGCTCTCCCGCGCCGGCCCCCACAGTGGCCTCCCTCGCTCCTGAGCAGGGCCACTCCACTTATTTTTTTTTTTTCCCTCACAAACCTGGTGTGATTTGCAAAGATAAGGATGTCCAGATTTTGTTACCACCTAATTACTAGATGTTTCGTGTCTTTTAACACGGGGGAGGATTATTACGGGCATTTCCCTTTCATTTCAGCCATCATAAATTTAAAATGGTAAAAGTAAATCTATCTGCAATGTGTCACTTATACCATAAGCCCCTGTGTTTGGGAGTGATAAAGGGTTCAGGCTAACCCTTGGCTGGTCTCTCTCTTCCAAGTCCCAGGGGTTACATTTTATGGAAGCATGATTAAAAAAATAAGCTTCATTCTGGGTCACTAAAACATTTCAGGACTTAAGACGGAGAAGAAGGGAAAAAATAGGTCCTTGCACATTATTTTTTTTCCAGCTACTTTGCTGAGAGTGAAAGCTCCCAACCACACCAGGAAAATCTCCCTAACATGCATTAAATCTAGCCTCACCAGGGAAGCCCTTTGTCTTCTCTGACTACTTCTCTTTAGACAAATAGTTGTTTATCCAGCTCCAGAAACAAATATGCTGAAAATACGATGAAATTTTCAAATGCCTTTTTAGTCAATTGGATATTCTCCTAATGGTAATAGAAGAGAAGTGCCATCTGATGTTTTAATTGAAATTTTAACCAAAAGAGGCATGGCCAGATTTCTAATATGTTCTAACTACAGTACTTCCCTTTCTACAATTACACAGCTAATGTCTGCATTGAATTCCCTAATTTCTCATTATAAAACAATTGGATTTCATCTCGCAGTCTTTAATTGCATTGTTTCTCCTGCTAGAATAACTGCACATTCTTCTTGGTGAGGTGTTGAAGTTGTTGAATGACAAATCGATAAAGGTCAAGCATTCAGATTTAATCAATTATTATTCCATCTCGAAGCAAAATCAATGAGGGGCTTGAAGTATAGTTGTAGAAACCATCCGCACTGTTGTAGACAAAAACCCCCAAATAATCCTCCACAATCTCAAAAAAGAGAGAGACCTCGGAACAATTCAAGAAGCCAGGTTGAATATATACCTACACTTTCCAGAGCAGCATTACTGAAAAAGCATTTTCAGAACCAGGAGCCTTGGAGAGATATTGGATGGCACAAGAAAGGGGCCATGTGAAACATCAGATTCTCACCTACCTATGGGACTCGGAGGAGACCACAACTACTCGGGCAGGAGCTGAGCGGCACAAGACATCCTGAAGGAGCTGGACAAGGTAGAAGTGCCCCAGGTGATTCACCTGGAAGGTGGTCTCCAGGCCATCTTTTGTGAGGCTCCAGGGTAGGGCAAAAGCCGCTGCATTGCACACAAGCACATGAAGAGATCTGAAAAACAAAACATCCAATGCTGTGCAGACACAAACACCCTAAAACCAAGGATAACCTGGGCTCTGACAGGAACAACCAACTCTTCACTGTCTTCAAGATTCATCAGTTGGAAATGGGATGTGACACCACAAAGCCATTCTGCTGGGGAATGGCTTAGACTGTGAGTGGGCAGCAGGCACCAGGAGGTCCCCAGGATACAGGACTTCCAGTGCTAAAATCAGGACCGTCCCGGGAAAATTGGTCACCCTGGATGGAACCCAGATTCTAAAATCTAATTTTATCTATGCATCTCAGTTTATCCAACTCTTATCTTCATCACCTATAAAATCAAAATAACCCTTAAAGTAGATTAAGAAAAAAAAAAGAGAGAAAATAGGCTGTATAAAGACCAATACAGGAATCAGGTTCAAAGTAAACATATCAAGGGGGAAATAGTCTGTTTAAAGAGACAGGGACACATTGTTTGAATATATTCCCTCCAGAGGTCAAATTACAACTACGCTTTAGAAACAAGCAAGCCCAGGGATGGGTAAGTGGAGATTTATTATAATATTTTCTTCTCTTTTGTATGTATTTAATTTGTGTCATAATAAAATCTTAAAAAATAAATCTTTCATGTGAATCAAAATCCTAAATCCTCATAAACAAATGGCACTTGTGGGAAATCATCCTAAGGTACTAATAAGAATTGTAAAAAGGGAAAAATCCAAGGCTATCCACAGTGTTTTTAATTATGATATAAAAGCAAAACATTACAAAATAAACAAAATATAAAACTGGGGAAATCATTAAATGAATCTGAATATATGCAATAGAATACTATGCAGTCATTAAAATGATACATTTTTTTTTACTGTAAAACATGCATGTTATAGAACAAAATATATAATCTTGTATGAGTATACAAATGCACACAAAATATTAATGAAGTGTACTCAAAAATGTAAATTCTAGGGCAGCCCGGGTGGCTTGGCGCTTTAGCGCTGCCTTCAGCCCAGGGCCTGATCCTGGAGACCCAGGATTGAGTCCCACGTCAAGCTCCCTGCATGGAACCTGCTTCTCCCTCTACCTGTGTCTCTTTTTCTCTCTTTCTCTCTCTCTCTCTGTCTCTCATGAATAAATAAATAAAATATTTTTTAAATGTAAATTCTAGTTGTTATAGGGGTGGGTGGAACCCCTTTAATTATCTTCTTTGTGAGTTTTTATTTTAATGAAATGCAAGTTGTATGTATTTTTTTCTTTTGTCACTTGTGCTTTGAGAGTCATATCTAAGAAACCATTGCCTAACCCAACAGCACTGAGATAGACTTCTATTTTTTCCTCTGAGAGTTTGTTTTAGCTCCTACATTTAGATCTATGATCCATTGTAAGTTAAAACAGAAGCAAGGTGAATGCAAGAGATCTAACTTCATTCTTTGGCATACAGGTATTCCAATTGTTGCACTTTTGTTTGTTAGAAAGGCTATGATTCCACCCATTAACTAGTCCTAGCACCTTTGATGAAAATCAACTGACCAAATTTAAGAGTGCATTTTGGGACTCTCAATTCTATTCCATTATTATAGTAGTACTATAGTCTTTACTACTAAAGCTTTGCAGAAAACTTTTAAATTGGGAAGTGACACTGAAAGAACAACACTATTCTTTCTCAAGCTTGGGTTGGCTAGTCAGGAGCCTTGCATGCACACATAAAGTTTAGAGTCAGCTTTCAATTTCTGCAAAAAAAAAAAAAAAAAAAAAAAACCAATAGCAATTTTAATGAAATTTACATTAAAACTACAGATCAGGAGCACCTGGGTGCCCAGGCAGTTAAGCATCTGTCTTCAGCTCAGGTCATGATCCCAGGGTCCTGGGACGGAGCCCAGGGTCAGGCACCCTGCTCAGCAGGTAGTCTGCTACTCCCTCTCCTTCTGCCCCTCCCCCAGCTTGCTCTCTCTCTCAATTGAATAAATAAAATCTTTTTTTAAAAATTGCAGATCAATTTTGAGAATAGTGTCTCATTAACAATATTAAGTCTCTTGATCCATGAACATGGGATATCTTTATCAGGTGGAGGAAATGCCCTTCTAATCCAAGTTTGTTGAGTGTTTTTATTACAAATGGGTGTTGGAATTTTTCAAATGTTCTTTCTGTAACCAATGACCTATCCGTTATTTTACTGATATGGTAGATTACACCAACCTTCTTGAATAAATCACACCTTGTCATGGTGCCTAATCCTTTTTATACAGTGCTCCATTTGGCTTGCCAATATGTTGTTGAAGATTTATACATCTATATTCATAAGTGACACTAGTCTATAATCTTCTTGTGATATCTTTATCTGGTTTTCAAATCAGAGTAATACTGGCCTTATACAGTGAGTTTAGAGGTTTTCCTTCCCTTTTTTTTTTTTAAAGATTTTATTTATTTATTCATGAGAGACACAGAGAGAGAGAGGCAGAGAAATAGGCAGAGGGAGAAGCAGGCTCGATGCAGGAAGCCCAACATGGAACTCAATCCCAAGTCTCCAGGATCAGGCCCTGGGCTGAAGGCAGATGCTCAATCGCTGAGCCACCCGGGCATCCAGAGAGGTTTCCTTCTTATTCCATTTTTTTCCTAGAGTTTGCAAAGAATTGATATTAGTTCACTAATTATTCATAATATTAATGATATTATTAATGATCTCAATGATACTAATTTCATTAAGAATTGATAAAAAATGCTGGTAGAAAGCATGAATTAATTTATCACTAGAGGAAAAAAATTAATTCACTGTTTTAAAAAGTATTTATGTAAATCTCATCGCCAATAGGCAATCTAAGTCTCACTGAGAAACTGTCTTATTTATTCTATTTTCTGAGATAGCTCCAATCCATCAACTATCCTAAGATCTAAAAGTGGTAATGTGGCTGGGGTCAGCTGTGTTTGACTGAGATCACTTTTTTTCCACTTATGGTGCCCAGAGTTGTCAACGCACAGCACTCCAACAGTCCAGTCACTCTCTGAAGAGGTGGACAAGAAAATGCTTTGAGGCATCTGGTCTACCTACAACATTCATCAGAGCCTTTTTTCAAGCCAAAACAGAATCTACTTATTTCTAACAAAAATGACCCATATTTTGTAGTAAGCCAAGACTGCTGGAAAAAACTTTGAGAGAGAAAGGGGAAAATGGGTCAAGTGAATATATATGTGAGCACCTTTCAGTTTCATCTCAAATATTTGGTTCCCTTTTTCCAGAGTTTTTCTTTCCTTCCTTCCTTCCTTCCTTCCTTCCTTCCTTCCTTCCTTCCTTCCTTCCTCCCTCCCTCCCTCCTCTCCCTCCCCCCCCCTTCCTTCCTTTATTTATTTTCTTTATTTTCTTCTTTGTTCCTTTGAGTGCTAAATGGGAGTTAGGCACTTATTAATAGCTTCGAATACCTAAGAACTTTAGGTGATATGTATTATTATCAACATCTTACAAACAGGAAAATGAGAAATTAGAAACAAACATCCTATGGTCCAAATAAGAATCAGAAACAACAAAAAAAGTGAATAAGGGAGTAAGAACAAAACAAAATAAAAATATGACGAAAAGATTAGGTGACTTCAAAGCTACTGCCACAATACCTTCTTTCTTAGATAAGCTCTCTTAAATGGATAGAATCAAGTGTTAAGAGAAATTCTAGTTCAGTCACGTTATGATACTTACTGACTTGTGCCAGTTGGTTAACATCTATAATCCTGTTTTTTCTCCCTACAACTTACAACTGAAGCATACACATCTCTCAAAGTTGTGATGAATAAAATCCAAGTATTTTGCAAGATACATGCCAGGTTAAATCATTGTTTCTTCCTTGTCTCTATACCCTTCCCTTCTATCCACAGGAGAAAATAAAATTCTTCAAAGTTGATTTCTGCATTGTTTCCATGTGGTTAGGACACGCCTGGGTATTCAGAATTTTGACACCACACCTATTGATAACAACATGGCCTCCTCTAGCTACCTTTATTCTTGCCTGTACATTTTCTCAAGGAAATGCAAAACACATCAAAGAAACTTGCTACCAAAGACCTCAGCCTGGAGGCATGAATCCACAGAGGACATGGGAAATCCTCTTCTCTTTCACCAAATTTTAATACCCTTCATTAATGTTAATTGCACAACACCAGAGGCAAAATATGTACCCTGTACCTAAAACTTGTCACCTTCATTAATTAAAAACAGGCTTATTGAATATGAAACTATAAAGTGCTAGACTTTTTTTTTCTAATTGTAAAGACACTTAATTGGCTTGTACAAAAGGAAAAGAATTTCTTTTGCCTCACTTTAATGAGGTTTTTATTATTCAAATGGCACATTTTGCTCAGTTTTGACTAAAAGCCATTACAATTCAAAAGGCTCTGAGATGATGAATATTTACAGAATATCAAAAGGAAAGTTCAAACTATAAAGATAGAATGGAAACAAAAATAGTATCATTCCCATTCCAAAGCTGATGCTGTTAGTCAGCACTCTCTGGGCCTGATTTGTTTTCTTTTTTGGTGAATTCTGGTCTGTGAGGGGTCAGTGAGGACAGGGGAGGTCTTCAATGTACAGAAGATCCCTATGAAAGGAGGTGTGCTGCTTCTCTGAGGTTCTAATCTACCAGGAATGAGAACCCCTGCCTCTCTGTCAAGGGGACGCTGGCTTTCTCTGGGCCTCCTGTGGATGATACTCCCTCATGGGATGAGCACTCCCATCCACTAGGGTGAACAGATTCCTTTGAGCCAGAGAACAACTGCTCAATAGTAAGGAGAGTGGTGATACTGTTATTTAGAAGTGGGTAGTGCTCCTGGTCATCCATGAGCAATGATGGACCAAGCTTTGGAGCCACAGTAGCCTTTTTTTTAATAATAAATTTATTTTTTATTGGTGTTCAATTTGCCAACATACAGAATAACACCCAGTGCTCAACCTGTCAAGTGCCCCTCTCAGTGCCCGTCACCCACTCACCCTCACCCCCCGCCCTCCTCCCCTTCTACCACCCCTAGTTCGTTTCCCAGAGTTAGGAGTCTTTATGTTCTGTCTCCCTTTCTGATATTTCCCACACATTTCTTCTCCCTTCCCTTATATTCCTTTCACTATTATTTATATTCCCCAAATGAATGAGAACATATAATGTTTGTCCTTCTCCGATTGACTTACTTCACTCAGCATAATACCCTCCAGTTCCATCCACGTTGAAGCAAATGGTGGGTATTTGTCATTTCTAATGGCTGAGGAATATTCCATTGTATACATAAACCACATCTTCTTTATCCATTCAGCTTTCGATGGACACCGAGGCTCCTTCCACAGTTTGGCTATTGTGGACATTGCTGCTAGAAACATCGGGATGCAGGTGTCCCGGCGTTTCATTGCATCTGAATCTTTAGGGTAAATCCCCAACAGTGCAATTGCTGGGTCGTAGGGCAGGTCTATTTTTAACTCTTTGAGGAACCTCCACACAGTTTTCCAGAGTGGCTGCACCAGTTCACATTCCCACCAACAGTGTAAGAGGGTTTCCCTCTTCTCCACATCCTCTCCAACATTTGTGGTTTCCTGCCTTGTTAATTTTCCCCATTCTCACTGGTGTGAGGTGGTATCTCATTGTGGCTTTGATTTGTATTTCCCTAATGGAGCCACAGTAGCCTTAAGTGATACTTTGTACTGAAAAAGTGCCGGATGGTAGTATTTAACAGAAGGCAGTCCTAGTGCAAAGGCTCTCACTAACTAGTTTTCAGATAGCGGATCTCTAAGTTTTCCTCTCACTCTCCCTCATTTTGGGGTTTTGTTTTGTTTTGTTTTTTTCCCCAGGTATAACTGACATACCACACTATATTGCTTTCAGGTGTACAACTCTTCAAGCACCCCACCCGTTGACTATACCCTCTTTCTTTCTGGCCTTTCCAGTAGCTCCTTTTCCACTGGCTCATTCTTGCTGCCTTCAGGGTAATCAGATTTTTTTGACCATTGAAGAAGGGAAATCGGTAAAGAAAGAAAGTGGAGAAAAGAAACTGAAAGGAAGGACAGACAGTAGAACACTGGAAAGAGAAAAATATCTACTTGATGTTGGGGTTCTTTCACTGGCACTAGCCTCTCCCTTCCCATTTGTGGGCTATAGTTTTGAATTGAAATATTTGTCTCCATTCATAATCTCTTTTCCTTGTCCCAAACCAATTTCTTACCACCAAGCTGCCTGAATTCTTTCCCATCATCATCTAGAATCTCTCAAAGCCACCTGGAGAGTGATGGCTTCCCAATCAAGAAACCCAACCTCCCCTCTGTTGAAACCAGACTTCTCTGTCGCAGTAGACCTCCTCCTAATATTGCCCCTTCCTCATCTTCTGTCTCCCAGCAAGGGACTCAAACAACACATCTATAAAGATGAACTTCACACCCACAGCTCCAGCTCCCATATTCCTCTCAGGTCCTAGAATCTCATTCATACCTACCCCAAATCTAAACTCTTCATCTTCTCTCCTCAAGTCCTTTCCCTTCCTGATGTCCTTATTTCTAGTGGGTGATGATACTCTCTAACTGGTCCCCTGATTAGTAACACTTCAGAAACATTTGCTAGTCCATCTTTTCCTTTAGTCTCTACAACTAGTCAATATCAACATCTCTAGAATCTTCAGAGACTATTAATATTTTTCCAGTCCTCTACATTTCAGATGGAATGAGCATTAAGATGTTCTGTCTAGATCTCAATTATGGGTCCAGTGTACCAATTCACAACTGCTGAAAGCAAACACGTCCAGATAATTGTCTTTGACTGATGGGTACCATCACCTCTGGAAAGTCATGCCCCATACCTAGTTGCTCTGATAACAAGTCATGCACCACACCTAGTCACTCTGATGACAGCTCTGGTACAAGTCCTTCTCCAGGAACCTGTGGGATCAGACTGAAGCTAGTATCCTATTGAACACCATCTGTTTCCCTTCCTGCCTTCTTCTGAGGATACTCCCCAGTAAATCATTAATAAGTACATCCCTGGGCAGCCTGGGTGGCTCAGCGGTTTAGCGCAACCTTTTTGGCCTAGAGCCTGATCCTGGAGACCTGGGATCGAGTCCCACATTGGGTTCTCTGCAGGGAGCCTGCTTCTCCCTCTGCCTGTGTCTCTGCCTCCTTCTCTCTCTCTGTGTGTCTTTCATGAATAAATATATACAATTAAAAAAAAATAAGTACATCCCTATTCCAGGCTTGATTTCTAGGGAACCTGAGCTAAAACAACTACCAGCATTCCATACCCTGCTGCCTTTAGTTCTGGCACCTACAACAGTCCAGACCTGGTCTCGCTGCCTCTACTTTCTCCCTTATTTGACCTATCATTAACACATTAACACCAAAACACATTCTAAGAGTCTAAAATAAAAATTGATAAAGATATTTAAAAATTTATAAAAGTAATCACAAATGATCAGTACAAGATTTATCATGTTAAAATCCTCTGGTAGCAATAATTAAGATATTTTTACCAATGAAATTAGCAGATTTATTTATACTATTATTATATTGTTATTATGTTATATAAAGCTGATAGGTATATATATTCCTACACCCTGAATACGTGATGTTTGAAGCCAGTACATCTGTGGTAATTTATTACAACAGCAACAGAAAACAAACAGAGTCAGGTAATGAACATTTGCTCTTTTAAGTCACTAAGTTTTGGGAGTAATTTAACAGCAACAGATAACTAATACATGCATCATGCTATGTGAAAGAAACCTAACTCAAGAAGCTACATATGGAACACTTGTGTTTATATAACATTCTGGAAAAGGCAAAACTCCAGAAACAGGAAAAAAAAATCAATTGTTGCCAGGGGCTGGGTGTAGAGGTGGGAATTACTATAAAGACGCACAGGGGAAATTTAGGGGGTAAGTGAACAGCTCTAAATCTTGATTGTGGTGACTCCGCAACTATGGGTTTGTCAGAACTTACAGAACTCTATTATTAAAAGGGTGAATTTTACTATATGTAAAAAGCAACTTAAAAAAATGTAGAGACACAACAGTGCCTCGTGTGCTACTAATGGCCCTACTCACACCCCCAGGATGAGTAACTGAAGCATCTGTGTGCTGACCACACCTAGTGGGATGACAGCAGTTGAGCGTATTCATCTCTGCGTCTTGGGACCAACTTGCCAAGCACCTTGAACCTGACAGGTGGCTAATACAAAACTGTTACCTGGCTGAAGTCAAGTAAATATGTATGGACTATTTACAATGCGCCTTGTCCTGGGTACCAGGAAACTACTGAGAAGAAAAATGTTAAAATCTACTTGCCGAGAGTACAGGTCAACATAACAGTGTAAAGACTATAGAATACTCGGCTCATGTATACAGTGCTCACCCACGCTGACTGCCCCCTGTCCTTTTAAGAGCCAGCTCAAACCCCAAACCCCCCATGGAACCTTCCTAAACCACCCCACACATAAGAATGGCTCCTCCTCTGAATTTGTAGAGCATTTAGTATCTGTGTGATTTCTGAAGCAACTCCTGAACCTCATCTTGGTGAGACGCCCTGGAAGTTCTGACCAACCACAAAAACTTTCTTACGAAATTTTATGTTCTCCTTATAAGTGTTGTAACAGCAGGGGTGCAGGTCCACATTGGCGTCATCCTATAAAACTGGGCAACACTTTGCTCACAGAGAATGTTCAATAAGCACCTACTTGAACACACGGGTCTAGTAAACATGAACTGAAAGAGAGGCTCACACTTGTTCCTTGCTTGGGACATTCATATGATGTCAGTGCGAGGACACATTGTTGGTAATCTTTGAATATTCTATTTTAATAATCATAGCAACCCACAAGGTAGACAGATGGTTACCATTTCAGAGGAAAAACTAAGGTTCAAAATGTTTCTTGCCAAGTAGCTGAAGAAGCCAGAATGGAAATCTAGGACTACCTGCCACCAAAATGTTTTCTTAGTCAGGAACACACACTATCCTTCCAACCGAGGAATAGGAAGGCTTGCTGTGTGGAGCCACGAGGTTGAACATAGGTAGTGGGCTATCTGAATGGCACCCACAGCCTAGTGAGGTACACACCCCGAACATCTACAAGCAGCAGTGCTTTGATATGATGTTAAGAAATTAAACTTGAATAAAATGCCAGAAATTCAGCCTATCTCCAACTGGGCTCTCACCCATGATGATGTCATGCATGCATATTTCTGGACAGTAGAGAAATTAATGATGCTGATATCATACCACTTTCTGATCCTGGCTCATACACTGACATACAGTACTTTCCTGCCTCACTCTACTTGTCCGCTTAGATGGACCTAAAAGGGTCCCTCACTCTGTCCCAGCTGCCCCTTCTACAGGTCACAACCCACCCTTTCTCCCAAGGACTACTCAGGAGACCCTTCTTTACTTGAAGAAGCCTTACTCCTCATCAGGAAGATAAGCACTATCTCCCTCTTCTGCAGTTCTTAGACACCTTCCTTGGACCTTTTACAAGGTTAACAACAATGTGATTGACAGAAAGACAGACATAACCAAAGGACACAAGACCCTTCGTCCTATGACCACTAGACAAATGCATGGGGCAGGAGATCCAGCTGTTTCCCAAGTTCCCTGACCCACAATCCCCCACTAAGGCTCTAAGCCCCTACTGACACCAACCCCTGGAGGGCCAGGATGACATCTGTTTGCTCCACAAACATCCATTGCCATTCTCAACCCTGCCAACTGTTTTGAATGCTCATCAGTAACTGGCAACAACCCAACCCTAGCACATCCTGAGAGTTTACTGTAAACAAAACATCAGCTTCTGAGCTGTAGCATCTCCCAGGAGGTTTGGTCTTCAATTCTGGCTGGGGTGTGTCCATTCCTAAATGCTTAATTCTTTGTGGCTCAATCTGTCTGTTACCTTTGCCAGTAGACTACAATCAATGACCATAGGAAAGAGTCTTTGTTTGCCTAGCCTTTGTTTGCATGCAGTAAGAAGTAAGCCTTTTGTACATCAGGAATGAATGAATGAATGAATGAATGAGTGAATGAATGAATGAATACACTGAATCAATGCTATTTTCCCAGTGGCATCTGGTTTATAAATCACATTCTATAGTCATGTCTTACAATATATTATTGCCTAAAATATGGCAAAAGAAGGAGGGGGAGGAGAAGAAGGAGGGGGAGAAGTGGATTTAGTTCTAGCTGATCCATGAAGACAGAGTTATTTATGCTTTGAAGACAACACCAGTCCCTTATGATCTAAGTAACCTAAGAACCAGATACATAACGTCAAACCTGAAGACTGAGAAGGTGCTTCGAAAGAGTCTATGAAGAGCAGTAGCAACCATCATGCGGTTGAATTACACTGAGGATTTGTAAACTGAATCATAACATGCTCCAAAAAACGAGACAGACCTTTACAGGCTAAATAAACACCCTGTGGAACATTAACACAGTTGTGGCTTTTGGGGATTCCATCTCAGACACAGTAAAAGAATGAACTAAGTGTAATGTTATGTAAAGGGAAATACTTTTCAATTCCTCCTTGAAACAGACTGTCACACCATCTGGGGCATTTCTCTAGTGAGCTGCGGGAATTAGTACTATATGGAAATACTCTGAAATTCAATAGAAAGGGCCTAAGGACCCAAAGTCCCAAAAGCAACTGTTTCTCAGACTTACTAAGTGTTAGGTTTTCTTTTTCTTCCAGCAAAGAAAGAGGAAAAAATTACTGTAGAATTCCAACGTGGATCTCTACTTAAATCGCTAGGGTTGGGTTACTTTGAACTCATGGATGGCAGCATAAACTGGAACACAGCCATCCTCTCATACAGCTCACCTCAAGCCCAGCGAAGGTTCTAGACTCTCCAACAGCCCACCTAGACCTCAACTGCCCAAGATGCAGTGTGCACACCAACAGTAAAAGTCAAGAGGACTTTAGGTGGTATACAGAAAAACTTTTAAACAATGTTTATTTATGGTAACATACTGGAAAAAATATATAATTAGCTGCTCAAATTCACAATGACAACAATTAAAGGGAGGGACAGTACCCACCTTGTTTGCTAGTCATGAAAATTAGAGAAAAATGTAAAATGCTTAACATCAGCTGAGAGATGATACCTAAAACAGGCTATTTTTTCCTTGGCTGCCTATTTCCTAGACTTGGCTACACTTTGGGGACATGACACCTATCAATAATTCAGAGATATAGGGATGCCTGGTGGCTCAGTGGTTGTGCATCTGCCTTTAGCTCAGGGCCTGATCCCAATCCCAGAACCGAGTCCCACGTTGGGCTCCCTGCATGGGGCCTGCCTCTCTCTCTGCCTGTGTCTCTGCCTCTCTCTGTGTGTCTCTCATGAAGAAATAAAAAGTCTTAAAAAATAAAAATAAATAAAATAATAATTCAGAGACCTAACACATATATATAATTATCTCCCATATTTATAAAATACCTATACATGGCTTCTCATGTTCTTACCCTATATCTCTTGGGGGGGGGGGAGTAAGAGCCTCAATAAATATGCAAGGAAATCAAGCAAATAAAACAAGAGAAATAGGAACACATAAAAATCAATGTCAGTTTAGATGGTCAGTGACTGTCTAGCTGTGCTTCTAAAATTTGAAGGATCCACATGTTTTATGAATTTAAGGACACCATCGAAATTAACATAATAATTAACCCAGAGTGGATTCTGCTGTTAAGATAACCCAGCTACACCTTTTTTTTTCTAAGTTGAAATAAAGAAAATAATCCAAACCAATCAGCAGGAATACAGCAGAGCACTGGCTGTATCCCAGGAGACCACCACGAATTTTTCATTTCATGCACCATTTACAACTTCTTATAGTGAATTCCAGACCATCAGTACATACACTTAACAGAAAATAGAAACACTCTTGTTTTTGTTGTTTCCTTAAATTTTTGCCATATGTCCATTACCTTGATTATATTTCCCATCCTATCATATACAGGCCCAGCAGCAAAATCTCAACCTCACTGATTCTAAATGGGGCAAGATATACAAAAGGAAAAATACCGATATCTTTTTCCAAGGGACTTTCTAGGAAAAAAAAAAAAAAAGCATCAATTTTATAATTATGCCACCAATAGCCCTTAATCCACATGACATGATATCTCAAACGCAGATCTGACCCTTTGGTGTTATAGGTCCATATGTCTGCAAGTTTCGCTCCTGCCCTTTGCAGTCAGTACCTTTATTGCCTTGTGTTCTGGCTCCCTGGGAATATTTAATAAAATGGACAATCAATGATAAGCATGATAAGGATGGAAGAGTGGGAATGGTAACAATAAATTGAACCACACTCACAACCCAGTAACTTCACTAAACATAGCTCCCACAGATCAAGAAAATGCAAATGAACCAGAGTCTCTCTTGGCAAATTCCCATTTGTTCATCTGACAAATGAATGATGGTCATGTCCTACAGAAATTCACTCGTGACATGAAAGAAGTCTTGGGAGGCCAAACTGGAGTTTAATAAACTCCACAAGAGAACGCAGAGAATGTGAATATTATTCATACAAATGCGGGAAGGGAAGAAGCTGGCAGACTGGGAGGGCTGGGGCCAGCATTATTTAGAGAAGAGGGAGCTGGTTATTTTCTCTGTGATGCTCAGTTTTCTCAGACACAAAAAGGAGTAAGTCACGACAGTGGACTAGAAACCCTGGAAGGGCTGAGTGTGTCTCTAAAGTCACCACGGTGCTCCCACACCCAGCACCATGTCTAAGATGCAACAGAAGTTTGTTGAATTACTGAATGCCTGAAAATCAAGTAAGATCGTGCTGGTGACAGCTCTCTGCATCCTTGCTTGCACAACTCAAGCATTGCATGCATACAGTCAGTATTTGGTTTTAACCCACAGAGCCTCTCTCTGTGTCAGCTTCATCCACAATGCAGTCATTATGTGCCACTTGCCTATTTTTTGTCAAATTTAAGGACCACTTGTATTCACTTAAAAAAAAATGCACGGAAACCAAATCGTGTATTTCACAGTCTTGTCCTTTGCACAAACAACACCTGTAGGATTGCCGCTCTGGTTTTAGTTTTTAAAAATTAGTATGTGTTAAGTTAAATAGACTATTTAACTGTGTCCATCTTATACATAAGCAGCAACAGGAGAACATGGGAAACTGTTCTATATGGCTCACAGAGCTCCTGCAATTTGGCTGCCCAGCAGTGGGAGTAATTAAATGAATAGTGCATGTGGCCTTAGAAAACAAATCCATTACAAAGAAATCAGAATTATCCAGGACACTTGAGTGAAGGACTGGAGCCGGCAGTAAATTATTTGGCAATGCCTACTAAGAACACATTTACCCTAACAACTGAAAACAGTATCTTCTCTCTTTGACTATGATTTCCTTGTGTGTACGTGTGTGTGGCGGGGGGGGGGGGGGGGGGGGGGGCGGGGCGTCCTATATCCATACGAAGCATATATCCTGTACCAAGTACAGGGCCCTGCTCGTAGAGGATTCCTGCCATTTGTCGACAAGGTTAAAATAATACCTGGGGATCTTCTCTAAGTAAAATGCATCCCTCCAAGCATTCTACTCTGTTGACATGTAGGTAACATAAAGTCAATGAAGAAATAACTCACCTTTCCGAAGACAAATTAGCATTCCTTCAAATTAAAATTATATTTTGTGGCCATAAAGCAATATTAAGTATTACAAGCCATTATTTATAAACTTCTGCAATACCAACCTGCTATATAAATTCTGTTAAAAAGATCTTGGGAACATTCATTTTTAAATATATTTGTAGAATAGCTGTCTAAGTACCAGATGATGATTTCATTACCATGATGCAAAAGGGCTTATTTAAAATATACCTTCTATGGTCACAGCAAAGGGAGAGGGTTTTAATGTGGGTGGCAGAGGTGAACTTACATGGACAACAACAACAAAATTAGTTGGGGAATGTGCTTAAGTGCATGGTCAAGTTACTCAAACAATAAAACATCTCATGCATTTTGTACATTCCCTTGCCAATGAGGACTCTTGCCTCTGTTTTGCCTAGAGATATATGGAGCTGTAATCGAGTTCAGAAAGCCCCTGACAGCTGTGTGCTGCCATTCAGACCTGAAAGATTCCATGTTATGATAAAAATTAATGTACTCTGACATCCTCTGGGACTCCCTGGGCCCTGGGAATAGCTAATGAAGAAATACAACCTTGCCAGAGAACAGCATGCAGCTCTGGAGTTAAGGATTAATTCAGACGTGGTAGCAGTGTGGCCCCTCTGTCATCAACCATAAAGCAACTAGACCCCAATGCCAAAGCGAGTCAGCCATGATTGGTCAGAATTATTTCCTGGGTCAGAACAGGTCAAACAAACAAAAAGCTTTACAAAATAATTGAGCCCAACTTGGAGGTAGCCTGTCACTCCATGCAAATGGCTCTCTTTTTAAACCAAAAAAGGGTAACTGCAACATCTGGTATCTCTTATTGGCTATGACCATGGACTTGAAAACTTCTCCCCAGGAGACGTGCTTCCCAGGTGATTAGAAGACCACTGGGCATGTCCTTCAAGAGGGGTTCAGAAAGGGTCTTGATGTTGAGTGTGGGAGAAATACTGGTCCCCAGAGACTTGTTTCACTGTCCCCACCAACCTACCATCCAACATCTTCAACCCCCAAGGATAATGATTGCCCCCAAGAAAGCAAGGCACTGGGAGTAATGTTCACAGCAGCATTATTCATAAGAGCCAAAAAGTGGAAATAAGCCCAATGTCCACCAACTGATGCATGGATACACAAAATGTGGTCTACTTGTATAAGAGAATATTATTCAGCCATAAAAATCAGTGAAATGTTGATCATGCTATGACATGCATGGATTAAACTTGAAAACATTATATGAAGTGAAAGAAGACAGTCACAAAAGATGACATGTTGCATGATCCCATCGACCCAGAATGTCCAGAAGAGGCAAATCAGTAGAGACAGAAAAATTAGCTGTTGCCTAGGGTTGGAGCAGCAGGGGTGGAGGGAAACGACTACTCATGGGCATAGGCATGGTTTCTGTTTGAAGTGATGAAAACATTCTGGAATTATTAGTCATGGTTGTATAACTCAGTAGGCAGGATAAGAACTACTAAATTGTACACTTTAAAATGGCAAATGTTATGATATACAGATTATATCTCAATTACAAAAAACTCCCTGGGTTCTGAGCAACCTACCCTGACACTTCTCAGAATGAGTTAGGTAGCCTCCAGCCGGGCTCCTTTTCCCGCTGATGGGGGCAGCTCTGGCGAACAGCTCTCCGGACCCTGTCCACCTTATCCTCACACTTCCACCGTGAACAGAAAATGAGATTAAAGTAAGATATAGCAAGTTCAATGAAAATAAGGCTGTGTGGTTGTTTTTTTTTTGGGGGGGGGGTGTTCTTTTTTTTTTTTTTTTGACAATTTCTAGGTTACACAGAGCTACATGGTTTAAGTTTGTGACATTATTTCAGCCTACTATTAGAATTTTAACATGTCTGGATGAATTTACTTCTGACAATTAAATTTTAGCCATTTTTTTTAAAGATTTGGTTGAAATTTTTACTTTTTTTTCTTCCTTTGACATATCAGTCCCTAAATTTTCTACAACCTATGGCATTATTTTTGCTAATTTATGATCTCCACTAAATGATTACAGAAAACTTTTACTAGAAAAACATATACTAGAAAAAATTTTTTTCAAAAATACTTGAAATGTGTATTTAAACATATACATATTTATTGTCTTTCCTATAGAGTGCCTATTGTTATAATGAAAGTCAAAAAAAAAAAAAAAAAAGAACAGAAACTAGAAGGTGATATTCTAAAAAACGTGAAGAGTGATATTAATCAAGGGGTAGTAGTAGTATATTCATGGATGGAAATTTGCCATGCCTTAGATTTGCTTTAAAATAATCTAGCAAGAAAGGGGCTTCAGATTGAGCAAAATTGACCATATGTTGGTAATTATAAAAGCTAGGTAAAAGGCTTGGGAAGGTCCATTATACCTCTTTTCTCTCTTGTGTGTATTTGAAAATCTCCATAGTAAAAAAGTTTCAAGAAATACAGATTAATGGAAAGTAGGAAAATGGGCACTTTTCATTTTCATATTTATGCTTTTCCACATTTTTCAAATGTTCTACAATGGGTATGCACCACTTTTGTTATGAGGAAACTTGTATAGAATAACATTATTTATACATAATATTAAAATAAATAGGTTTAGTATCTGCCTGAAAAATCATAAAAGCAGTTAAGCCTTTAGAATTAGGCCTATGTAAACACTCAAACCGCCCCCCTGCCCCAGGAAGACACACACAATAGAAAAGGCAGGATGGGTAGCCACAGCTGGCTTCCTGGGCAGGAAGGGACTGGAGAGCAAAGCCACCCTTCTCCCAGTCATAGAGTTGAGTGAGCAGCAAAAAACAAAAAACAAAACCCTGGTGCAAAACTCCACTAAGCCTGGAACTCTCACAGGATGGGAAAGAGGGGGAAAAAGCCCTATTTGCTCTAAGACACATGGGGACTAAATAGAGCTGGGAAGCCTGGGATTGAAATCTACTTTGGTATCAGGGTCTTTAAAAGTCATAGTTAATTCTTGTGTAAAATCAATGGGAAGCCCTCCCTGTAATCGAGTGATCGAGTGGCAAGTCCTGCTTTACGTGTCTAAGCAAAGCTGAGTCAGAGGAAATTTCTGAAAAATTAGCAGAGTCGCATACCAGAGCTGTGCTTCTACTTTCTACGAAACCAAAGGAGGAGCCTGGGACCCCACCATCTAAGACAAGGAATAGGCTAGGAATCAATGATAGTGATAGAGCTGGGGGACAGTTAGTCCTTTCTGACTCCTACTCCAGTGCTCTGTCCACTTCCTTACTGCTCAGCCCCAAGCAGCTCTGCCCAAGCTTCCTCACCAATGAAGGAAAACCTAGGATGTCTCTTCCGAGCCCACCAGCAAGTAAGTGGTTTCTCCTCCCCATGATGGCAATGGGCTCAGATGGCCTGAACAAGCAACTGGAAAAAGAATTACAGCGACTAATGAATAGAAACCTTCCATTTTATAATAGATATTTGACCGTAATTAAGTAAATGCAAGTTTCACAAATAACATTTTAGATCTTAATAGCATTGCCTAGTGTGTGGGGAAGAAATGAGAAAAAGTGACATGTAACCTCTCTGGAGAGTGATTTTGTTTCATACATCAGCAGTATTAAAAGTTATTCCTATGCTTTGATCCCGAAACTCTCCTTGTAAGAACTGATCCTAAGAAAACAAGAGATCCAAAAGGAGGTCTGTGCAGGACCTTGTCATAGTACTTACAATAGCAACAACAAAATTAGAGGCAACCTAGCACCCAACAATTCAAGATTAGCTAAATAAGTTTACTTATATTCAATGCATTCCTTTTGTAAAGCCTTTAAAATTGAAGTTATAGAAATATGTCTCATGACATAAAAAAATGCCCATCATGTTCTTAGAGTGAAAGAAAAACAGATTATAAGAGAATATATGTAACATAACCACTTCCCATCCACTAGGGTGGCCACAATAAGAAAGATGGCTTTTTTGTTAAAGATTTTATTTGTTTATTTGAGAGAGAGAGTGCACGGGAGAGAGAACACACAGGGGAAGTGGCAGAGGGAGAGGGAGAAGCAGGCTCCCTGCTGAGCAAGGAGTTCCATGTGGGACTCGATCCCTGGACCCTAAGATCATGATCTGAGCAGAAGGCAGGCGCCTAACCAACTGAGCCACTCAGGCATCTCAAAAAAAAAAAAATGGCTTTAATTTAATAAGAAAAATAACACTAACAAGTGTTGGTGAGGTTGTGTAGAATCAGGAACTCCTACACACTGCAGGGAGGAATGTATGATGGTGCAGCAGCCACGGGCAAGTCTGACAGCTCCTCAGAAAATTAAACATTAAGTCACCACCTGACCTCATAACTCCACTTCTACGCATATACCCAAGAGAAATGACAAAATGCATCTACACGAAAACTCTGTACATGAATGTTCATAAAAGCATTATTCTTAACAGCCCCAAAGTATAAACGGCCCAAATGTTGATGAAGTGATCAAGGGGTAAAGCAAGTATTATACCAATACAATGGAATCTTAGTCAGCACTAAGAAAGAATGGGGTGTCAACACATGTTGAACATGCATAAATCTTGAAAACATTATGCTAAGTGAACGAAGCCAGACACGAAAGGCCACAAATCCAGAGACAGAAAGTAGATTAGTGGCTGCCGGGGAGGTGCTGGGAGTGGGGAGGAACTGAGGAGTGATGGCTAATGGGTAACGGGTTTCTTTTTAGGATGATGAAAATGTTCTGGAATTCAAGAGTGCTAATGGCTGAACAACCTGGTCAATGTACTAAAAACCAATGGACTGAACTCTTTAAAGCGGCGAATTTTGTGATATGTGAATTATATCTCAATAAAAAGACGAATAAAGAATATATATAAACAGGCTTTTGCTTTTTAAGACTCTATGAACATAGAATAAAAATGATTACATCCAACTGTCAATGTGGATTGTCTAGGATGGCAAAATTATGGTCAACTTGTGCTTTATTCTGGATGTTTCCCTATAATTTAGAAAATTTCCCATATGACTTATATAGTGCTTTTAAAATCTACAGAAACAAAAACAAAAACACACACAAAAAAGAGTGGTATTTTAAAAGAAAAGGTTACCACCGTATCCTGTGTGTGGAACGCCCTTTCCAGAAAAGCATTATGGTCACATTCAGGGATAGGGGTCGACCATCCAGGGGTCTTAGCACTGCATTGTCGGAGCAGTTACATAAAACACAGAACATACATACAATACAGGACCTGGGAGGAAGAAGGGCCACCTTCACCAACCTCAAACCTCAAACCCAGGCATCATCTATCAAACCCCTATCATAAAGGGGGTACATCACACGGGCCAGGCGTCCGCCCTAGCCCCTGGCTTCCCGACTCTGAGCTCCAAGGGCCTCCCTGCAGGGGCCCCACCTCCCCAGATACACCCTTGACATAGAAACACTATGGCTCTTCATCCTCAGAATGAAGCTCATCCTCAGGCTCAGCTCTGAGCCTCCCTCACACTCCATTTCACAGATGAGGACGCTGAGGGTCTGAGAAGCAGAATAACTTGCTCAGAGGCCTAGGCTGTCGAGACAGGATTTGAACCCGAGCCAGTCTGACACCTCACTAAGGGTGGCCTGTTAGAGACCTCTGTCAACGCTCGGAGCTATGTTAGGGGAGGGGGTGACAGCAGAAGGGGTGAAGCGATTATCCCTGCAGAAAAAAAGTAACCAAGACTCCAGACTCAGTTGTTAGGTGGGCAGTGCTCAGTGCCCCACAACACACGGCACCTTGCGAGAACCACCCAGGGAGCTTCTAAAAGTCCAAATGCCCAAGAGTGTGTCCCAGACGTGGTGCAATCAGAATGCAAGGAGCAGCCAAACACCAGCATTTTTTAACAGCCCCACTGAGAACCAGGGTGACAGTCCCCAGGGAGTTTGGAGATCTGATGTGGGAAACTGAAACACCCCTGTCCTTTAAGGTGGGAGACATTTTGCCCAGATCCACTTCCCAAAGCTACATCATTTGTCAACTTTCCCACTCCTTAGACTTCTCAAGTCAACCAGAAACCTTTTCTTCTTTCTGCTTTGGGTTATCAATTATTGCATAATGTCGGCTAAAATATCTATTTGATTACGAGCCGGTGACTGAACTACAACAGCAGCAGAAGCTCTTAAAAGGCAAAATAAGAACTTTGACGCTAATTGAGAGGATCCATTTAAATTTTTCCTGAATGACAAGGTATTGGGTAGATTTTTACGAAATGAAGAAAACAAAGGACTCACAATATTAAAAACACAGTGCAGTGACAAGTAGTTCAGCTGAAAATATAATCTTCCTTGGGGATTTTCAGCAGGCTGCCACAGTGTAGCTCCGCTGATTTATTTCAAATGTACAATTCAAGTTTTTAGGCTGACAAGAATTAGCTTCTCGACAACGTACTGAGGAAAAGAGACGGTTCCCGTGTTATTAAAATGTGATTTCGGTGTGGTTTAAAGCACAAGTCCCCAACATGTCAATTATGTAAAAGGAGCATTCCAACATGACAATGGGGGTGGTTGGAAAGTACAAGGAGAAAAACCGAGCTGGATTCATGCGCCAAGATGGGACATGAAATTCTCAACCACAGACACTGAAATGCTCTTCTCAAGTCTTACATAAACCAGAGCTCTCTGAGAGTAATCACAGGCTTGCTGCGTCGATGACTAGAGGGGTGGTCTCAGCATGGGTGAAAGAACAGGCCTTGCAGAGCTCAGAGGGGTCAGTCCTTGTCCATGCCAAGTGATGCCAGGCTAGCTTGGCCACGTTGTTTGTGCCACACCAGGGAAGCTCTGGCTCCTAACAGGCAAATGCGTCCTTGGGTTTCCTAGAGGGAATTTTTATGTTTTTTTTGTTTGTTTGTTTGTTTGTTTTGTGGTTTTTGGGGGTTTTTTTTGCCTGAAATAACTGTATATATGATTACTTTAAAATTTTAAAATTTGTTTCCCAAGATCTTTAAACATATGACGTCTATACCACCTGTGGAAGTATCAGTTCAGGAACTGTGAATGGCTTGGGAATCAGCACATTAAAAGCAAAGTTCAGGTCACCAAATGAAATTATATGTTTCTGGTTTTGTTCTTCCTTCCTCCCTCTCATCCACTCACCCAACCACCTACCCCATCCATCCACTTCCATGAGCTCATTATAAGGTGGTATATGTAATAATTGCAAAGGATGATGGTAATGATAACAACAATGATGATATAGCTAAAATTTATTAGGTATCAGGTACCATATTTATAAACATCATGTTATTTAATCTTCTCAACCACCCACGATGGTATTACCATGATTTCCCACTATTACTGATGAAGAAACTTAAGATCAGAGGGATTAAGGAATTTGCTAACATCCTCAAGTAAGTAACATATGGAACAGAGATCCAGAGCTAAGACAAAGATGAAGTAGCCAAGGTTGCTGCCTCTGTGGGGCTCAGCCTAACGAAGAAAAATCAATATAGAAAAAAGAATCCCCAAAGTATTCAAGCATAATGATTGGATATGTTGTCAACAAAGTGACTTGTCAATTCAACCATGGAGAGTGGAGGGCAGAGGAGGGAATATGGAGGCTCTCTAGAGGATGTGACGAAGTCATCCAGTGAGCAGGTGGTAGACAGGCAAGAGGAGAGTAGCATGAGTCAGGAGCACAGGCCCAGAATCGGAAGGCAGAGCCTCTAAGCGTGTCTTTGAGCAGGGTGGAGAGACATGGGGCTGGGAGAACACAACCATAAATGAAGGTGGAAGGGCCAGACTTCAGAAGAGTTGCGGGGGGTGGGGGAAGGGGGTCACATCAGTAGATGCAGCCTTTGCAGTTCAGATGGCAAGACACCACCAAAAGTTTTTTCCACAGGACAGTGTCAGGGCTGGGTCTGTGTTTGAGAGTGATCAGTGGGGCAGTTCAGATGCATAAATAGCAAAAGGACCCTCTGGTCTTCTTCTGTCTCCTGATCGGCATCATTACGAAGACAAGTAGGAAGTTAAGAGGAAATGAACACTGACGTTTGGAGTAAATGTGCAAGGACAATTGCAAACGAGAATAAATAGTTGCCATTTCTTCTTAAACTCACTCCACAGAGAGACACCTTCTACATATTCGGTAGAAAAGTCTGAGTTCTTTAACTGAGGGGAGGAGCCTCTCTTCCACTGGGTTTGTTTAACCTCCTTTCCACATATTTCAGCAAAACAATTTCCTCTTGGTGATAGAAAATTGGCTGGAAGGAGCATCTCCTTCAACCTTGAAGTGACCTTAATAATTGTCCCACTAGGCAGGGGTTGTCATCCATCCTATTAATGGGACAAATTGCCTTCGGAGGCAATGTGTCCTACATGATGCATTTCCCAAATGAGACAGATCTTTCTGATTCTGCAAACTACTGTCTAAGCTGAGCTTAGTGGCAATAAAAATTTTTGGACCAAGTTCTAGCCTTACTACTTACTTGCTAGCATGACCTTAGTCAAGGTCCTCAATCTCTTTAAGCCTCAATACCTTGATCTATGAAATGTGGCTGATCATTGCATTAGGCTGAACCATAAGACACTGCCATTCTTCTACCATTTTTGACCTATCCTCTGAGTCCTAGTGAGGATAAAATGAGATGACATATAAGTGCTTAACTGTGCTTGACACATAATAAATAGGTGATAAATATGAGCAATTACTCTCATCATCAGCATTATATGGTTCCAAACCCCAATTAGGACTTCAGTGTCTTCATTATTTAAAAAAAACTTAGTTGTCTTAGTTGACCTGCTTTTCATATGGTGGTATTTCCAAACCTCAGCACAGCACGCTGTTCTTCTCAAACTCTTATCTCTTTTCCCAGCCTCTAAATATCAAAGAATATTGCTGAGTATCTGCAGAAAGTTGAAATTAACCAAGCATACAAATGTTGGCTATTTACACCTACATATCTTGACCAGGCCTAACATAATCCATTTTCTAAGAAAAATGTCATGTATTTCTCATAATGACAAGGTGCTCTTAAATGAGTTATATTTCAAGAGATAATGAGTTCAAATCCAAGGATTAGCAAGCCACAAATCCCAGACCGAATCTCAACTCCAACTTTTCCTGTTTTTGAAAATAAGGTTTTATTGGAACAGAGAAACACCCAATCATTTACAAGTTCTCAATGGCTACTTCTGAATTACAAAGGTCTCACTCAACAATCAAGATGCACTCAACACTAGTTGCTACAGAGACCATCTGGCTCATAAAGGCAAAAATATCTATATCTATATATTTATATCTATATATCTATATATCTTTATCTATATCTATATCTATATCTGTATCTATCTATATCCCTATATATGTACCCAATTCTTTATGGAAAAACTTTGCTGACTTGTACTCTAGTCCAGTGATTTAAATGGTCATTGTTGAACACCAGTAATAAAATTAATATTATTTGCTAGAGTTAAAAGACATACATGGGTTATATATACATTGGTGGGATGGCGAGTGTAGTAGGAGGAAGCAGCCACAGAGTAATTGTATCTGTCCTCCAAAGCTAGGTTTTTATTCTTCCTGGAAGGGAAGTTTTTTTTGTGTCTTCAATTAACATACATCACTTTGATGTCATGAAACACGATAGTGATGGCTGAACCGAGAATTCTGTTGGGAAATCAAAACTGTTTATTTTGCAAACATCATTGTGGTTAATTCGAACACAGTTTCATGTATTCTTTAGCTGTGATGACTTTTAATGATGGCAAAAGGTTCACTGAATTTTTTTCTGACAAATTTAATTGCAACGTGGCCCCTAATTAATGTAATAAATATTCTTCTCCACTAAGGATATGTTTTTGAAGATAGACATCATGGAAAGCTATCAAAAAATCCGCAAGCTTCATGACTATTCTAAGAGAGAAATAGGCATGGGAGAAGAGAGATGGCAAATGGTTTACTGCTAGTGTCTGGCCCAGTTCCTGGCACCATTGTAAGCATTGAATAAATAATGAAGTAAGGGGAAAAATGAAAAACTACACAGAAAAGGAGTGGAGCAGAAGTCAGATGAGATGAGGTACTTTGGTGACCAAAACACATAGACTAATTATTTTCAGTGTATGCCACTAAACCTTCCCAATGTACCTGTATATTCAAAGCAGGATGCTCTTATGGCAACCTTAATCATCCGGGGGAAAAAAAAAAAAAAAAGGCAAAAGCCAAGGGAAACAGACGTAGCAATAGCAAAGAAAATCAAGTCTAGCCATTTACTCTGAAAGGGAATTGCAAAGCATCACAATCAAATCAAGAGCTTTGTAAAGAGTCACAAAGAGCAGGGGGGGAAATACTCAGTAGAGTAAGAAGTACTCTGAGATCCTCACTGGAGCATCACCATAGTGACGATCATTTCTGCTTGGCTCTTGTGATGCTTCTAGCATGTGGGCAACATGAACCTCATTTTCACTCTGCACTTGGTTGCCAGGAATCTCAAAGCTCATTCTTAGGTCCAATGTTTAAGGATAGTGAAAGTCCTTATAAGATCCATACTTCCACTAGGACCACATCTTATTAGTCTACTTCATCCCCTTTCCCTACTTAAGTTTACATCTTATTCTTATTTTATCATACTGTATGTATTCTTAAAAACATCTTAGATCATTTTAGATCAAGATAAGAAAAACACATGTTAATAATAGTCATAGGCACAGTACACTGGTTATTCCATGCATGATGGCGCTCCTCTTCAAAACCATTTAAAAAAATGTATGTGATAATCTAGCTTTACACACATTTGGAAAGTGAGGCACAGAGATGCCAATAGTTTGCCCAAGGCCACAGTTAGTGAGGTAGCAGAGCTGGGATTTAAATCTAAGTTCAATTGGGCCACACCAGGGGCTGGCTCTATGGCCCTAGTGCAAATCCAGCTCATCTCCTCTAGTTCTAAATAAAATTTTATTGGACATGGTCACGTTCATCTACTCAAATCCTGTCCATGGCTGCTTTCATGCTACAAAGGCAGAGCTGAGTAATTGCAACAAGGATCTTATGGCCTGGAAAGTCTAAAATATTTATTTTGTTGGTTTGCAGGTTTGTTGAATCCTGAATTACACCATACTACCCTGCGTTAGTATTTTTGTTTAATAAGAAATGAAGTATATTAAATGTTTCTGAAATTTTTAAAACGAATTATATTAAAAGATGCCTAAAGAATTAAATTTCAGGGCAGCCCAGGTGGCTCTGCGGTTTAGCACTGCCTTCAGCCCAGGCCCTGATCTTGGAGACCCAGGATCTAGTTCCATGTCGGGCTCCCTGCATGGAGCCTGCTTCTCCCTCTGCCTCTGGTGCTCTCTCTCTCTCTCTCTGTGTCTCTCATAAATAAATAAATAAATAAATAAATAAATAAATAAATAAATAAATAAATAAAATCTTTTTTAAAAAAGGAATTACATTTCAGAGACAAGAAATTTACTTATGAAGGAAATGTTCTTCCCTGGTATTTCTAAATATATTAACTGTTTTACAATATAATCTTTTGATATGCTAACATGGAAAATATATGGGATGGGGAAAAATTAACTTGTACACTTCTTAAACTTTTCCCTAAAAAATTATAATTAAGATCTTGATTTAGAGAGTTCATTACAGCTAAAATATGCCTCTCCTTTTCTTTTTTCTTTTAGATTTCATACTGGGTAGAAAAGCAAAGCAATATGATCCTTTGCTAGGCAAACCAGAAATGGATTTCTCATGTAGAGCAAAGAGTAATGCAGATATGTTGGCTAAAACATTATTCTTAAAATTGAGCTGAGAAGAAAAAGAAAGATTAAGCTGTAATTTACACATCGGTCTTCAGGGTAATTTATCCCTCAAAATGTAGAATTTATTTATAATTTATGGCCCACCCACTTCCATAGAAGGATTTGCAAAAGTAAAATTTGGAATAAGGATCCAAGAATATTATATCTGGGATTAGTAGATTCAAGTTCTGAGAGTAATTTAGTAAAAAGTAAAAATAAATAGCTTTGTTAAAGACTATCCCCTTCAAATGTTTAAAAAATAAAGAAAGCATTCTTAGCATTTTTTTAAAAACATCACTATTCTATATTATTTTCTAAATGAAACAAAGTCTAATTTCCTTAAATTATACTGGAGACAGAAAGTTGAGAAGGCAAAGTAAAAATCCATCATCAAAAATGAAGTTCTAGAAACCATCAGAATTGTATATATTATTTTAATATGAACTATCGATTTCAATTAATTTCTAGAACAAATCAAAGCCCTCGGTCAACATTGTAAGAGCTGATTGGTACCTGGGATCCAAGCCAAGAGTTTCCCATAGTATGTTCCATTACCAATTTTCAGAACTCCAGGATTGGAATCCAGGTGTTCATTATTTCAGGACTATCTGGAATTCAAATTTTTTTAAAGATTTATTTATTTATTCATGATAGACATGGGGGGGGGCAGCAGAGACACAGGAGGAGGGAGAAACAGGCTCCATGGCGGAAGCCCGACATGGGACTCGATCCCGGGACTCTAGGATCGCATCCCGGGCCAAAGGCGGGCACTAAACCGCTGAGCCACCCAGGGATCCCCTGGAACTCAAATTTTTAATATCTTCTGAAAAAGAAAAAATATCTACAGAGCTTCTAGTTCTAATAGCTGTCAAACTGTTTCAGGCCCTGTTCAAAATATGCACTGTTCAGTAAACTAAACAGCTAGAAACTAGAAATGAAAATGTACAAAAGTGCCACAAACAACAGAGTATTGGTGAAGAGCCTGTTGCATAAAATGCCAGTATTTGGTCTGAATGATTAGTAAAGATCCCAGCTCTCCATACTCTGATGGATGCCTCCGCCTGTCAGGCAGTGTAGAGCCTGGATGTTTTTCAGGATTGCAGTTTAAAGAAAATTTCCTTCAAAATTCAGTTTGGTTGGGACTTACCACAGGCTTTGGCTTGGAACTTTCCAGTAATGCCCAACATAATTCGACCTGAGACACACTGACCGACCGCTACCACCAACTCTGGGGAGAACTGTCTGGAAGCGGGCAAAGGATTCCTGGCCTGACCACCCAGAAGAGTGAGAGGAGAATAGCAGAATGAATGGATGCAAGTTGAGATGTGCAGAGGTACGGAGCAGTCAGGGAGTGCTGAGCCCCCGAAAACTGGCACGGGCAAGCAGCCACATGTGTCTTCTCCATAGCAGACTACGTTACCACCTATGCAGCAATCTTGCCCAAGAATTAAACGGGTATGGGACCAAGCCTCTAGAGTTAGCTACACTTCACAAGAAACTGAGGAGACAAAAGAACAAAAGAACATGTTCAACAACACCACAGGGATGCAGTTACTGAAGTATAGGATACAGAAAACTCTAGAAGGCAACCCTGTCACTTCAACAAGTTGCATTAATTACAAAAAAAAAAAATTTTTTTTTGAGGGGAAACCTACAGATTAAAGTGTATTCATTGTGTTTGAACAAACAACTGATTTAGACAAAACTGGATGAGAGCATGGAAACATGTCTTGTTTTTAATGGCGTGAAGCTGCTAGATTTTGGAGCAACTTGTTGCTCAGATACATCCCAGTACAGGAATCTGTGCTGAAACGTGGGACCGAAGTGTGAGACACAGCAAGAAGAGTTGTTCTCGATTCAGACACACTCGGGTTCAAACTGCAGATCCACCGCTGGCTAAAATTGGAAAAGCGATTTAGCCTCTCTGCGAAAGGCTGGAGCTTTTCAATTTGTAAACTAGAGATAAAAATGACTAATGCCTAGGGTTGCTGTAAGAAATTCAAGAGAGAATACCCGTATAAGTACTGAGCACCTTGCCTTGCACAGAATAAACAGCAAGCTGGCTGGCAGCTATTATTTTTTATAATCATTATTAGCAGCAGTGCTCATTCTAAAATAGCCTCCCACCCACCACCTCCTCCCCTGCCCAGAAAAAAGAAGATATCCCAGAATAGGCTAAACGCCCATGTCCTCCTGGTGGAAGGCAGATGGAGGGTGGGTCTGCATCACGACTGGCTGCCCCTTCAGCAGGGTTTGCACTTAGCATCTGTTTCTACCGTTCTCTGTGTTGGGCTACACAATCCGCCACCTCTCCTGGCACAAGGGAAGTGTGCATGAGCTGGAGCACAGACGTGGGGAATACACACAGGAGTGAGGAGCCTGACAGGACTTCTGGTGTACTCACAGGCTTCAAAATGGAATAGTAAATGGGAGTGTCCACATGGAATTTCAATGTGAGGGGTTTTTCCTCTCCTCAGTCCAACAGCACAAAAGGAGCCTGGTTCTGAACTGGCAGGCTTTCTTTCATTTGTCATTATGTTTTACACACAAGGAAATTTTCATGTCTGAAGATGGGAGGTGATGAGAAGCAGGAGGCTACACGTGGTTTTTGGCAGCCCAGCCACCTGCACTTAAATTCACTTCTGACAGTGCTCAGAATCTAAAGACCTGTAAGTACTAAACTGTCATCTGCCTATCCAGGAGAGATTTCACTTTGGCAGTATTTCAAAAGTAAAATCGCTCACTTTTTTATGCATATTTTCGCCACCACAATATTTCTCTAAGCCGTGTAAAAGGCTGGATCTCGAGAGACATATAAAAAGAGGTTTGTGGTACAGGGTTTTTTGCTAAAAGGGAAATCGCCTTTGTTTCTAAACCTAGAAGTACAAAAATTCAGTCATTTGCTAAAATCTAGGATTAGGGCAAAACGGGTGATAGCTTTCTCCAAGAGTTTGAGGTTGATGATTACAAAAGGCAGTTGAATTTGATGATTTCTGAACTACTTTCCCTAACGGTCCTGTTACGACTTGGAAGACAGTCCTATTATGTAACAGTTGGCTCTCCTTGGCCATACTGCTGCTTCCAGTGCGGCCTGACAAAGGAGCTGGGGGAAGCATAGAGAGAGGCAGCACTGTGTCAGGGAGAGCGTGATAGTCAGAAGTGGATGCAAGTCCCACAGCGGCTCCCAGTCTGCCAAGTGACCCTGCAAGGGTCACTCACTGTCTCCGATCTCAGTTCCCACTGCATTTCAAGTGAAAGATGGGGCCTTGTGGTGGATGAGCAGGAGGCCTGAAGGGACTATAGCAGAGGCTCTGGGCTACCCACTCCCCAGCCCACTTCCCGGCTGGGAGCCCTCAGATAACCACCTTTTCCCTTCCAGTCTTGCTCTCCTCATCTGTATAACCGAATAAGAAATAGCAGTAAATCAGAAAATGCACACAAAAGGTTCTCAGTGCATGGCGCATAATAAGCACTGGATAAATGAACTGCTACTGCTCATTGCTGCTATTACTATTATTATTACTATTTTTCCAAATAACCACAAAACAGTAGGTTGAGGAGTCAGCTCTGAGCAATAAAACTGCTTGCTGGCCTCTGAGATTATGGCTTCATGTCCAAGGGGAAGTAGGCTTCCAGTGGCCACTACTCTTCCCAGAGCCCAGAAGAGGGGCTGGGGCTTTGGAGGCACTCACTGAATGTGTGTTAAGTTAATGAGCAAGTGGATAAATGAGCGATGAAGTTATATACAAGCAAATGTCTTCCAAGCTATTGCTGTACTCTGATCTGACCTTGCCTGGGAGCTCTGGAAAGGGCTGGCAGCCACCAGCTGGCAAACACTGTGGAGAACACACACAGCAGGCTCATCCAGGTCTGTAGGCTCACCCGGGACATGACCCACTTGTTCTGTGAGTACGGGGCCTGCATTTACAGGGAGGGTGCAACTGCACTCAAGACTCTGACTCTAGATTTCAAACTCAAGGACTCAGCTCACTTGCTTGCTCCAGAAAAGGCTTTAGAGAGCAGACTTGTTGACAGTGTTCAAGAGCAGAGTGAGAAACTGAGGCAGATTCAAGAGAGACTGGACACTGGTCAGCACTGCGGGCACAGATCTACATAGTACCTTCTGAATATCTGGTTTAAATACCTCCCCATATATCCGTCATCTGCTTGGAGAACTATAAAACCAATGCTCCCAACACAGCCTAACCCGAAGACAACTCGTCATTTATCAGCATTCTCCCAAATTCAGTCATTCTGATGCCACTTCTGGAACTATCTTATCCTTGGCACCACCTGTACTGTTATTAACTTAATCCTCATGTTTAAATCAATTCACTGAAAAAAAAATTAAATGCAGTTATTTTTTTAAATGAAATTTAAACTACTACGTTAAATGAGAAACCAGTATTGCTTGCCCTCAATATGAGGGAACCATAAAAATAAACACTTGGAAACAAAATATTGTAATTAAAATGGAGCTAGCCACCACTGCTTGCTCCAGCTCCAGGTCTGAGGTCTGCTCTCTCTCTGTTAGGAAAGGAGGTTGGCATGTGATGGCATAAACACTTGCCAGGCCCTAGCTAAGGCTTCCTCCTTCGGGCATTCTGAAAAACAAAAAAGAAGGAAAGAAAAGAGTAACCTTCTCACAATATGAGTCCATGTTTTGGAACCACATTCATACACCGCATAAAATGGTTGCAGACGTAGAAACAGTAGAACCTTCTCCTGTCTGATTCTCGGCCTCCTTGAAGGACTGGATTAGTAAGGCTACTTGTTCTGGATGCAATTAAAATGCTTTTCCTCGATCCTAAGATGCACGGCAAACACATCGGTGATCAGGACACATCCTACAATCAGCTGGCTTTTATTAGCTATTTTTATTAGTGTTTGAATAGTGTCTTTCCTTTTTTATTGGGGGAGCTGTTATTAGATTGATGACACATCTCATAATGAGGGTGACTCAAGAAGTCAAAAAAATACGGTACACCTTAACAGGGCCAATATAAATGAGCCTGCTGTTTGGACGCCAGGACAACACAACAGCCTTGCATTGGTGTTTTCCCAATTGTGTTCATCTGATAAAGACATTACAATAGCAAGATATTATGATCTATAACCCTCCACTGGAACACTCACACATTCTTGGCCTTGAACGCTTGAGCAAAATGCTGCACGCTACGGAGCAGAGCGAGGTCCAGGGTCATTGCTTCTACCTTGGCTTTGTGCTGGAATGAGAGAAAATAAAAAGAAATGATAAATAACAGCAAGTTTAGTTCATGGTATCAAGTTACAGTAAATGTGTTATGGAACATGTCGGAATTCCCCTGTTTAATATTAGACGCCCAGAGAGAATATAAATCATTGGAATGAATGGAAGAACAGGGCTTTTACTGCCAAGTTTGGGAGGATGTGAGGCTGGGAATCTGCTAAAACCACAGGCTGGGGGTTGTGCTGTTTCACTCAGTGCACAGAGGATCCAAAGGGTCTTCAGGCTGAAGCATCTCCTCTCAATCTGTGTCCTAAAATAAAAACTCTAAAAATAAGGGAATGCCAGGACAAAGCCTGGCTCGTGTAAAAATTCAGTAGATGATATTTTAATCTCAAAAGCTGCCATGCAGGTTCTGAAATGATTCCATTGAGCCTGCATCAAAAATTAAAGATGATTCATTTAGAGAAAGTACAAAGCAGGCAAAACTCATTTATTCCAATGGACCCCGAGTGACCTAGATCCCACAAAGGAGCTCTGGTTTCACAACCCAGAAAACCCTCCAGATAGGTGGGGTACATGTAGATGATGACAATAACTACAGTCTGTTCCAGGCTGACCGTGGCCTGGGTACTTCCATGCACCAGCTCGTTTCCTCCCCATAACAACTGAATGGGTTATACTTCCCCTATTTTACATGTGGCCTCATTAAAGATCACAGAACTAAGAAGTGTCAAGGGTGAGGATTCAGTATGCCTGACACAAAAGCCCACATTCCCTTCTTGACAGAACCTGGAAGGCCAAGGGCATCAGGATTTGAAGCAATCATGTTCCACTGGAGAGTATCCTAGCATAATTCTGGAAAGATCAGGGTTACCGTCCAACTTGTTCTGTGTTTATGGGGCACCCCCAGTTTTTAAGTCTGGCTGGGCTGCAGGGTATGTAATTAAATACGATCACTTCTTAGACCCATTTCCTCCAAAGGACGGACAGCCAAGAATGCCAGGGCCACTGCCTGTTCAGGTGAGGAAAGTCCCAGCGAGCAAACGGCAAGGCTGGGAATTCTCATCTAGACTGTGATGCTACAGTGAGAATGCAGAGATGAACGTGGTACCTCTAATGCTATGAAGGAGATGCAAACAGCACTGCCATGCACATGCTCCATTCAACTGTCTTACTTGGGGGAGGGGTCCCACAAACTATGCTGAGATGCTTAGTCTTAGCATCCTGGGCTGTAACCCAAGTCCCAAGCCGTGAACAATAAGCATTAGCCAGAGGCAGCAGGGAGGCCAACTGACCTTGGCCATTGCACATTCTGAGCCTCATTTGTAAAAGGCGAATATTATCTCCTTACAGACTTGTGAGAATGGGTGTAAAGTACCTAACATCCAGCCTGGAAGAGAGAACTTCACTAGAAGGAGATAAGATGTCTACTGTGCCCAATTCTTTCAGGTCTGCAGCGAACTGTATTTGGGTGGGCTACAGCGCAGCATAATGGATGGAATGATGTTAATGAAGAGTGCATCAGACCAGCTTGCTGTTAGATCCTGAAGGATCCAGGGTATGTCTCCTAAAGAGCTCAGTTTTAGGGAAAGGGATGTAAGGTGACTAAATGACTGCCCCAAGCCCCAATAGCATATGGATGTTGTGAAGGCAGGGTGGCCAGTGTAGATTGAAGGTCCTTGAGTAACAGTGGCAGGGGCACAAATGTGCCAATTTTGGAAGGAGGAGGAGAAGCATTTAACCTGAGCCAGGAATGTGCTAACACATGGGTTTTGTTATGAGTTTCCTAAGACCAGAGAAGAACAAAGGTGGAGGATCCAGAATGACTTGAGGTCATACCCCTTGTCTTATAGAGAAAGACACCACTGATGGCAAAAACGAATGCCCTTGAGTGAGATTGTACTGTGTAGAGAGCTTGGGCCTCCAGACCAGGAGATAAATGCCACTCACCTCCTGTCTGCATGGCTGATTAACTGTCCCATGACTAAAATCTCTTCAGAGTACCGAGCCTGTCAATGGCTAACTTGTATTCCTCATAGATTCTTATGCCTCATAAATGCTTCACTACCCAGTTTGACATTAAGAGTTAGCAAATAAAGTGGCTTTTTACCCTCATCCTACCTGCTCTGGCCTCAGCCTTACTTCACTTAGGGCATGATGCTCACTGCTGCACACAGACTCTTACAGAACTTTGAGTGTATCACAAGAGGAAACCCAAATACTCATTGTATTGGGGAAAATGGTGAAGACATCATTCCTCTCAGCCAAACCCCTTAGGGACTCCCTAAGGGATATGCAGCCTATGTATCATAAAAATGCATATACATATTTCCCTCATGAAATGGTAAGAACATTCCTAGATGGTGACCCCAAAGCAATCTCCCAAAGAAAACGATGGCTCAGCCAAGTGGGCCACTATAACCTTCTGTATGCATAACTTACACTGGTCCTTCCCCTTCACTTTAAAATAAGGTACAGAGCTGCCACTACCAATGAGAACAAAATCAGAACATACACATCTAGAGGGAACAAGGGGTCACAAGCCACCAAGTAGTTCAACAGACTAATCCACAGGCTGTGGGTTACTAGGCTCCTGGGGACAGTGATTCAAGTCTACACACTATTACTCAGGTAATTCTCTTGCCCCCGGCATCAGGTTTCCTGTTTCTGCTACTGACCCTGAGAAATGCAGAGAAATTGAGTGCAATCTGGTAAGTTCAGGGAAGGAAAAAAAAAAAAAAAAAAAAACACCACTTTTAGAATCAGGGAGGGTGGATGTGTTTGTGTGCGTTTTGGGGGCCAGGAGGAAGGGTTGCTTTTCTGATTGTCTAACAAACCTGACAGCATTATAGAACTATTTATCGCAAGATGTGCCCTAAACGAGGATGCAGTGGCTGAGGCACTGCAAACAGAACCCATTTCTGAGGGATAAACTGCTGAGGGCTAGGTTGAGGCAAGAGGCTCTATCTGCCAGTGTGATCTTTCCTGCCACATCTGGCCAGGAACCTGGAACTGACCACAATGCACTTCCCTGGTTTTAACTCACCAACTTTCTGTTGTTGTTAACTTCAATTTGGAACTAATTATGGACTCACAAGAAGTGGCAAAAATAGCACCAAGAGTGCCCATACACCTGCCTCCCAGCACCACCAATGGTGACATCTTATCCATGTCTATAGGACATTATCAGAACCAGAAAATCAACAGTGGTGCAAACACAGCTCATTAAACCACAGACTTACCTGAGCTTCACCATTTTGGGGATACACTCATTTTCTTTTATTTGGAATATATTTGTGTATAATTCTATGACATTTTATTCTATTCATTTTATTCAAGATACATATAACAATCACCACATGCAAAATACAGACTGTTCCACCACCACTAAAGAACTGGTGGGTTTTTTTAAATTAAGATATGTTAAATTAGCATTTGCCATCTACAACATGAGAAGTCCAGGCCTTGTTTGGGCAGGGTCTGCTCTTTGGATTGGCAAAACAAGCACATTTACAAAGTCCCAAACCCCTTTGTAGCTTACAATGGGCAATAAGATACCATCCAAATTCATTAGTATGACTCACTCAACTGCCTCCATACCAATCAGGAGGAGGCACTTCAGTATCCTTACTGAACAGCTCCCAAAGCTCAATGTCTTAAAACAATCAAGGATTACTACTTGCTCACACTTCATGCCCATCTCAGGTCAGTTAGACCGTGTTCGCCGTGGCTAGCCAGGGTCCCAGGCAGATGGGGCCTCCACCTTCTGTAATATCACTAGCCTTTAATGTGAAGACGAGAATGTTGACACACTGCACATAAGTGGATCTCAAGGCCCCACCCTGCAGTACAGATGTTGCTTCTGATCACATTTTGTTGGCAGAGCAAGTCATGTGGTTATGCTTAGCTTAGGAAGGTACAACCCTCCATGTACTCAAAAATACAAATGGAAATACATATATATATATATATGTATATATATATATATATATATATATGTATATGTATATGTATATATATAAATGGTAATGACTAACACCCAGTCCATGACTTTGCCCTTTCCAGAGTTATTTCAGGCTACTTCCTATTTTACACGTTTATTAATTACAGAAAAATTCAGAAAAGACAGATGAATAAGGACAAACAAAAGGCATCTACAATTCCACTAACTCCAAAATAAACTGTTAACCTTCCATATGTCCCTCCCTTCTCCTTTGCCATCTAGATAGACAGATCTATCTACCCATCCATCCATCCATCCATCCACCTACCCACCTTTGTTTAACAGGAAGAACTTCATACCAAGAGCTTTGAATCTTAAAATGCTATAAAATGCCTCTCTCAACCCTTCCCCAAATCCTCACTCTTCTCTCTAATCACACCAGTATACAATCTTCTCATCTCAGGCAGAATAAGAATGTAAATTTATTTTAAATTATGTATACAGATGCTGGTACCCATCATTTTAAGACAGAACTGCACAGGTGGCATCCCACACATGAAGCATCAGGCAACTTCTAAGTAGCTGAGAAGCCCACCTGCTCCCGACACCCCGGGCTCAGCCAGAAAAGCATAGTAATTAAGCAACCCACATGCTCTTCCTCCATTTCCCTGGGATCCGGGGACACTTGCTGGTGACACAATTCACGGACACCCTCAATAGGCCAAGTCTTCTTGGACTTTATTAAGTTCCAAAATCTGCCTGAGTGATTCAAGAGTCTGTAAATGCCAAACCAAAAGGACTGCTCATTATATGAGTTGTTGTCATTAAATGAGTGATCTCTCATATCATTTTATGACTACAAACTAGCCAAGTGTGACTCAGATGTGATACCGCCTGAAACCAAAAGAACCATATGGGGATCATGCGGTATTTAAACGAAGAAGTGGGGAAATGTTGTCATCCACAGCAGAGACAGCAGAGCCAGGCTGACCTGGAAGCCACAGCCCCGTGTGGTCACAGCCTTGGCAGCATTGACTTTAGGGCAGCTATATGGATGCTCTCGGCCTCAGCTGCCTCAATGGAAAATGGGCATTGGCCTTGTATGGTTGGGGTAAAGATGAGATATCCTGTATATAAGCCCTGGGGCACTTAAAGAATGACTATTATAATCATTACTCGGAAAGCCACTGCTAAAACATGATACTCCTTATTTTTCAATAATAAAGCATATTAGTAATTGTGGTCTCCCTTCATTATTTCATAAAATTAACATAAGTAACTCAGAGAAAGTTTGAATAGCAATTCAGCAAAGGAGGTGATATCTGACTCCAAAGCAGGAAGAAGGGGGCTTGCTGAATCCCCCCGAGGCCATGTAATCCAGTTTCCAAATTCAATGAGTGGTTTGAACCTAAAAGATATTGGTAAAGGCCATAGACTCAAGCTGTATTGTCTGGGTCAGCACTGACCAGATGGGCAAGTTACATCTCTCATTTGTACATTCCGCTTTTCCTTCTATAAAACAGAAATCCTGGTAGCACCTGCCTTACCAGGAAGTGAGGTGATCTGTGTAAAGCACTTGGAATAGTGCCTGACTACTTGACAAGTATTCTGTAACTGTTAGCAATGAATATCCTTATTGTGATTATTTTTGTTGTCATTCATACCTTGTTAGCACCATCACCACCACCATCACCATCATCACCACCATCACCACCACCACCACCACCACCACCACCATCAGCATCATCACCATTACCACCACCACCATCATCATCATTATCATCACCATCATCACCACCACCATCATCATCATCATCATCATCATCATCATCATCGGCGGCAGCATGGAATCACTTCACTCGTCACTGCAAGGGCTGAATGGGACATAACCGGCCAACAGGAATGATCATAGAAGGTTGGCCATGAGTCCTTGCCGCATAGTACCTTTTATTCCTACCAATCCCCAACCCAATGGGGGCAGCTGTCACCCACCATTTTATAGATGTAGAAACTGAAGTTCTGAAAGCTCTTACACAACTTCACCCAGATAACAGTGGCAGAGCCAACGTTCACCCTAAGCCATGATTTTATCACTCTTCCATGCTCCAAAATGCCTACAAAAACTTCCTGTTCTCTCCCCCTCAACTCTTTTGCCCCCCAGAGGCCCTCACATCAAGGCCAACCCCAGGAAACCCACTAGGTCTATCAGTGCCTTATAAAGAAGCAGCATACTGTCCTGCTGTTGGTCAACCATAAGAGAGACAATATTTACAAGTGTGAATTCATTCACTAATTCTGCCTCTAAAGGTAAATATATATATATATTCCATAGCTTCTATTCCCTTTACTTATTTTCTTCTTCCCCATATCATTGCATCACTCATAATCTGCTTATCATCAGTGGAAGAACAAAAAAGATAACATCTCATGGCAATAGGCCTTTAGAAGACTGTATTTTTGTAACTAATTCAAGTGGCCAACCATACTTCAAAAACAAACTTTCACTTGAAAATCATCATTAATTATACACTGCCTGTGAATTAGCTGGGAGTGTATCGATGCGTTCGCCACACAATCTGATTTCTCCCTGTAACGAATCCAAAGCATTTGGTGTGGGAACCAAGAGCTGTTGGGCGTTATGTGTCATGCTCAATTAATCAAGTAAGTATACTTCAAATCTAGTATGTGACCCTTGCTTCCTCCACTCACCTTGACCACACTCACACTTTTGACCCAATCCTAGAGCAGGAGCTCTAGTGAGAAGAGCTCTTCATTTTGTGTTGAAAGCATCATCTCTGAGTTGGTCAAAAAGAAGAGTACACAATACAGTTGGAGGTTGGGAAGATGGAAAAACCCAGATACACTGAGCAAGTGCAGGGAGCCCAGCCTCCAGCATGCCCAGAGGAAATTCTCCTTCAGCAGTAGGGGCTCATCCCATGCAATGGCAGATACAAGATTTACTGTTTAAGGGCAATGAGCTATTGTATATCCTAACTTGAAGGTGCCAATCTAGGAGGATTTGATGGGTGTGCACCTACACCTCTCTAACACTGATAGAAGAATTCATTTCTGTGCTTCTCTAAAAAAAGTTCTCATTTACATACATTTATTAATTATAAAAGCTGAAAAAAATAAGGAGCACCTATGATATGCCTGGCATTTATTTTTCACTTAAGAGTAATGTGAAAAATCTTTTGAAGTGTAATCATTTCCTCCATTTTATAGACTAGAAAACAGAGGCTGATAAAAGTTTAAAGTAGCATGGCTAGTGAGACACAGACCCAGGTTTCCAACTGAGATGTGGCCAGCTCCCGAACTCTTATCTTTGCTGGATAGCACACTACGCTGTACCCCTGTCGTCATATTCTTCAACATATATAACACCAAGAAGCTATAAAGAAATTAACATCATCTATATATTCTTATTTGTGTCTATTTTATATCATATTTATTTTATACGCTTAGAATTTACAAGAGAAGCCTATTGCTGAAGGAGAAAATGTAACTAAGGCAATAATCTACATTCAGAGCTTATTGCTAATGGCATCCTGCAAATTCTAATCCAATGGGCCTTAATTGCATTATGCTGATGTCTCTCACCCTTCCACTTTACATACTCTCAGTCCTGATTTTATGTTCTGAAACCTTAAATAGGACTTGTCACATTTACAACAGCAACAGACACTGGCGCTGAGCATAATATTGACATGACATTATTCACTGAACTACAATGCGGACCTAACTAAACTGGTTTAATAATTCATCAATATCCTATGTGGGACTTCAGAGCACTAATTTCTCCAGTATAATTTAAGTGATGTTAGTGGTGGCAACAAATGGCAATCTCCTCACTGAGGAGCGCAAAAGTGGATGGATTCTCATATCTACTTTCGGCTCTGGTACCTTTCCATCAAACAACCCACACCAGATCATGAGTAAATTGACAGGGAATTTGCCCAATCTTGGCCGAGCCTAAACATCAAAAGTATGCACTGGTAAATGCTCTTCCTGATAGGGCATCCCAGAGAAAAAGAGAGTCTCAGAGTCTCTCTTCTGGCTCTAAACATTTCATTGGTCTGCATACCACTATGCATTTAACAAGAAAAATACTCTTAGAGAAGGTTCTATGTCTCCAAGTAGGGAACAAAACCAAAACAAATCCTAAGCAAAGCCCAAGAGTTTTTGTAAAGTCTTGAGGGATACGGACTGAATTTGTCATTTCTAACCTTTAGATCAACCCTCAGCATCAACTCCTACTCCAGGGTCCCCATGAGCACGGCCTAACCCTTCCCTCCCCTCCCTTGCAAAATACACAAACAGCCCTAATAACAAAATCATGACAACTCTTTCTTCATTATATACAGGTCAAAAATTTTGCCTTGTGTTGCTGGAACTCAATTTATAAAATAACTGTATCAATATCTATAGGTAATTGTGAGGCTGATTCAAGGAGAAATTGCACTGGGTAACAGCTTATTTAATCTGGTGTATGAGTTACATGCCACGTAAAGCAAAACTATTAAAAATGCTTAGACAGTAATTGGCAATATTTTGCACTCTGGATAAAAAATGCTTATCTTGCCAGAAACTAACAAGAGAGTGAAAATATTCGAAAACCTTCCAATTTCCCTCTATGCAATGCATTCACTTTGCAGCTTAAAAACAGTTTAAGGAAGGACAGCGGATGGCACAGGAGTTTGGCAGTCAACATGATTGTGCATTTATGCCTTGCTATTGAAGAAAGAGCCTTTTTTCATAGTGAATTTTTCATTCTAATGTAAGTGATGATTTACGTTAACTATAGGTAAAGCATGGTTACATTTTCCTGAAGGATTGCAGGCAAGTAAAGAGTACTACAATAAGTTGAAGCATAAAAGCTTTCTCTGTCATAATATTTATTATAATGGCATATAAAATAGCTGAAATAAATAATAGATGACTAAAGGTAAATTCATATGATAAAGAATCCTTCAGCAGACACCATTACTTTTGACTGCTCTAGTTTTATACACAGTTGAAGACTCTTAATAAACAGGCCCTATATCTTATGTAAGTACTGGAAACATCAAAGATGTGCTTAAAAGGCAACATACTGGACGTGAGCTAATTTACTGTATAATTATATTCTTAACAGGAACAGTATATATATTTTGAATGTTTAATAGCTGTGTTCTTCATGAAACTTGTTAAGCATCGGAACCCCCTCTTTTGGGGAAGTCACAGATAGAAGTATCAGTGCACTACCCCCTCATTTCACAAAGAGATGCAGAGTAGAAAACACAGAGATCTGGCGCCCATTGATTACCTGGTGGCAAGCCAAGAATGCTTAGTTGAATATAAAGAGAAAAGTAAGATTTCTCTGCTATGGTTTAGAGGATTCTGAATTCCTCACAAAGGACTCATGAAGTTCGGAGAACCTCAGATGGAGAGAAGTGATTGTAAATAGAATCTTTCGTATGGAGAATACCACACATGGATTGGACAGCATCTCTCTCAAGGGTTCTCAAGCAGAAGCACTCTACTTCTGAAGGGACATCTGGCAAGTCTGCAGAAGTTCTGGTTGCCACAGCTTGTTGGAGGGGTGTACCGGCATCTAACAGTAGAGGTTAGCAATCCTACTAGACATCCTACAACAAATAGGTAGTACCCTGACAACCGGCCCCAGATGTCAACAGTGCCAACTTGTACGTGTGAGTTTGGTGAGAGGATCTCTGACCCACGCTAAGTAGTCAGTCTTCAGCTACTTAAATGTATCATGGGTTGTAAAAATCAAACTGGCTCCCTGATGAAAGTACAAATAATGCACAAGTGATTTTATGAAGTGAAAACAATTCCCAAATCCCACTACCCAAAGATAATGAGAATGACAGCGTGACACAAATCCTTCCCGAATATAATTTCTACACATACAAAAACATGGCGCAACAATGTTTTCCTACAAACACAGTATTGTAGCTTACATGTTATTTTATAGTATTGTTTTTCCCAACTAATACATAATCTGATGTATCTTAATAGAACTCTACTCCCACTTATTCCAACCAGTATGTTTAGGTCATTGAAGGGGCTGCTCAATCATTTATTAAAAACTGATCCCCTTAGGAGAACACAGCCCTCCACAACCTTCACTAGCTTTGGGAACTTACTGCTTAAATTCCCAGTGTCTAACCTTCCCTGTCTATAAGAAAAGAAATCATAGAAGACTGTCCTCCTCAGGGTTGCTGTGAGGATTCAGGGAGATAGGAGCCATGAAAAGCACATTATATTATACGGATGCTCTGGGAGTGTTAACCATTGCTTTTATTGTAATTAATATTATTTTATATTCTTTCCAGTTTCTTGTTACTGAAAGCAATGATGCAATACCTGTACTTCACAATATCTGAAGAGTTTCTATAGGAGAAAATTCCTGGAAGTAGAATTGCTAGATCAAGAGATGTCCACATCTTAAATCTTGATTGATTTTGCTGGGTGTCCTCCAAAAAGGTTCTAACAATTGCCATTCCCAAGAATGCTGAGGGAGACCATGAAAGAAAACCCAAACAACCAATAATTCACATTGACATTTATAGTAAATTAAAATGCAAAGTTTTATAATTCGGTCTCAAATACCTGATACCCAGCAAGTGTCACAGAGCAGGTTTTTGAGACAGGATTTAATTGAGGAAACGAATGAAAAACGTACCACCAAACTTAGGACAAATTCAGAAGGAGAGATAAAACTAGGCTAATGATATTAGCAGCAATGGCTTTCCATAAGCCATTTGGGAAGCCGGGCATTTCTCCTGCTGCTTCATGCTGGCAGGCTTGGCCATAATGCTGGATGATGGAGATGAACTTGATATGCAAAGCATGCGGTAAACACGGAACAGCATTATCAAAGCTGAGAAGTGACCATGGTGGTTATTTTTAGTTTATGGATGAATCCAAAGGGAGAAACCTTTCAAAAGTTCTACAAAAACAAGGCAAAGTATTCAACAAATAATATGGAAAAGATAACACACACATACACACACACCTCAGAGAAAAATGAGGCGGCATGTGTCTAAGCAGCCTCTTCTAGGTTCCAACCAAAACACCCATAAAGGCAGAAACAGATGAGGACACACACAAAAGAAAGGTCACAGTCAAGTGATCCCCAAATGCTGGGCATCTTTTACATGAGCTGCAAAACCAAATAAATTATGTTTAAAAAGGGGTTGGAGACAGAACTGAAACAACAATAACAAGGAAGGTATTTTTTATAGAAGGGAGATTTCACTGAGTCATTAAATCATGTATGGTTTAGTTAACATGAGAGATATAAATAACTTTACACTTTGTAAGAGAAAATTTAGGTATGTATATAGAAATTGCCAGAGTGACTCTGAGAGAGAGCAAGACAGAAGAGGAAACAGAGAATGAAGGAGAGAGTGAAGGAAGGAAGGGGAGAAGGACAGAAGGAAGAGCTTTTAGCTTCTAAACGAGCAGCAGGCGAGGGATATATGGGATACATGAGATATAAAGAAACTGGATCAATCCAAAAAAGTATCCAAAAAGAAAAAAAAAGTATCCCAAAATAATTAAATTTAATAATAAAGGAAAACACTTGGTAGAGAGGAAACACGAAATAAAATTCAGAAATGAGTACTAATATAACCATACTCATGAGAAATATAAATGTACTTAAATTCACATATTAAAAGGCAGAAGCCAAAAGACTAGATTCTAAAAATCACCTCCAGGTTGTATATATGGAAAGAGAGACTAGAATCCCTCAAAATAGTTCTCCCCTTTCTACAGTGTGGGGTTTGCAGAGAAAGGAGTAGAGCCAGAAAGTACATTTCCCAGTGCACATGGAGGTGGGTGGAGCATCCAGGCTTCTACCAAAGGCCTGTAAATAGGATGTGTAACTCCAGGGCTGTTCCTCTTATGAATTAGGCGGCGAGTATTTTCATTCTCCTTCCTTATGATGAATGTAGATTATACTATTTTCCTAGGGCCAGAGGGGCCCCAGGTGAAGAAAGCTGGAATATTTATTCACCAAATGAACAACAGCCACCTGTTGATCAGGGACATCCATGTGGATCTGTGTCATACACTGGAAATCACTTGGTAAAACTGTTTTCTGTCTACCCCTTGAAAGGCCAATCAAGTACCTGCCAAGCCAGAAGCTCAAGAGAAAAGCCAAAGGTCAGTGTGTAGGGGCTTCTTCATGCTGCTTCAATGGAGACATTACAAGAAAGACGTGTGCTAAGGGAAGAAGAATCCTCCAGCTGACAGCAATGAAATCAGGCACATCAGAGAGTTGAAAAAAAAAAATTGATCCTAAAGCCCAAATAGCGTAAAATAAGCCTGAAAAAGTCTTTGAGAGACAATAGCCATTATGACTTCTGAATTAATTTAAAAAAATTCAGCCCAGTAAGGTATATCAGGTTAGTGATAACTGCTTTTCCACTGAAGCCGGTTACTCTGGATAGTTTCATGCTCTTGAGGAGAGAGAGAGAGAGAGAGAGAGAGAGAGAGAGAGAGAGAGAGAGAGAGAGGTGGGCCAGTGAGGGCTTGTCGGACAGCTGAACCAGGACAGCTTCAGGAAATAAAGTCCAAGCAGAAGCCAAGGGAAGGGAAGCCCATGAAGAGTGTCAGAGTGAGGCCAACACCTGCATACAGAGCCAAAGCAGTGGACGGATGTCCTGTCCCCTCAGTGCACAAAGCATGCAGGTTTGGGCATCGGCACATGGCCACAGTCACATCTGACTTGCTCTGTGGTCTCCTCTCTCATAGCCAAATGGGACGAATGAATCACATTGGCCAATTCTGTTAAAAGCCAGCTAAGTTACAGACTGCATGTTTTCAAAAGAGCATCTCAGACAGCATTAGAGTGGGGAGGGGGAGGGAGGGGGACACCACCTTATAAATGTCCATTAGAAGCCACTTTGGAATGGCGTGCATGCTAAAGCAGCCTGGCCATACCACACGCTCTCCCTGCCTCTTCAATATTTATAAGCGGCATCTTCCCCTTTCCCTTTGGCTTGACGATACACATGTTCCCTACAGGCAGGGCTTCCGCCGCTGCAGCGTGATGGGATGACCCAGAGTTTCACCTCTGTAAAGGGAGGCCCTGGTCCATTTACTCTTTTTTTCCTAAATGCAAGCACTGGCTTTATGAAGCTGTACTCCTTTCTGGGATGCCGGGCCTGCCTTGCAACCCTCAGGAGGACCTGGGGGTTTTATGGCTGAGGGTCATACTTTCCAGTTAAGCCAAGTGTCAACTGTCATCACATGTGTCAAACCTTAAGACATCTTTCCCCTGCATAAATGTACAAAATCTGTTCCATGAGGCAAACATTCACTGTGAACTAAACGCTTTTGAGGACCAACTCTCTGGCAGATACCATACAGGGAAGAGACGATAATAGATTTTCCCACATTTTACCCCGTGGAACCCTTTTTTTTTTTTTTTTTTTTACTTTCTTAATAACATTTTATTTTCTTTTTTTTTTTATTTAGAATTTTTTTAATTTATTTTTTATTGGTGTTCAATTTACTAACATACAGAATAACCCCCCAAGGTCGACCTATTTTATAAATAAAAGAAAGGCTATGAAATCATGAAAAATCTGATCAAAAATCATTTAATTAGTAGCTGGCAGAACTGGGATTTCAGTTTTCCCTCCACTCTGATAAGCCAATTCTCTTTACAAGATACTAATATTGTCTTGGCATCAGAACTTCCCAACTCTGAAATTATCCCTGAGTCCAGAAGAGTTTGGTGTGGCCAAACATACCACTACTAAGAATGTTGTTCCTTCTATGAACCTGAAATCTTTTACACTCTTATGTTTAACTTTGCCCATTAAAATTTTAACTTTATGATGAAAAAAACAGCTAACTTCAACCTCTCCCCCTATTCCCTTTCCCCAGGCTTTGGCTTAACCAAGTTTGATAACTAAGTCTTGTGTAATTTCAATTGTTTCCATATGTGGAAAATATGATACTAATTAAACCACCTGCTCATTCTGATCTCATAGAACAGATTTTTCTTTCCAAATGGACTTAAGTCCTCTAGAACAGGGGTCAGCAAAGTTTTTCTTGAATGGGCCAGATAGTAAGTATTCCAGGTTTTGTGGGCCATATAAACTACTCTGCTTTTGGAGCATGACAACAAAAACCGCCAGAGATAATGTAAATCAATGGGCATGGCCACATTCCGATAAAACTTGACTTACAAAAACAGGCATTGGGCTGGATTTCCTCCCAGAAGAGCACAGTTTGCTAACCTCCATTTTAGAACACAATCAAGAAAATTGGGTGGGCTTCCTGAAGTCTGACAGCCTTGAAATTGTTATGACTTATAGATTCCAATAAATGAAAGAGAAAAAAGGAGAACACCAAATGCGTATCTTCAAGTGTGTGTTGTTTATCACATAGAACATTGGATAGAGAGAACACACAGCATAAGGAGCCCCAAATTGTGTAGAATTAAGGATGGCCAGTGAGCATCTGCTAACACTTCCTTGTGACTCATGTCTAGTATTAAATGATCTAAATTTCAGAAACATTACACTTTGTAATAAATATCAGCACTAAATGGTTCCCACAATTCTACATGTCTACTGGCACCTTTTTGAACTATGTTTTAGAATCTCTAGAAGCTTATAAAAACCAGTCAAAAATTGAAATTGTGGTTTTCTAGACATTTTCTAAGCATGCAAATTCTTAGGCATTTGGTGACGGAAGAATTGACGTTTTTTTTCCCCCACTGGGTTCTATGTGCCCAGATCTGCTAAAAATTCTCTCTAGAAACCTAACAAAAAGCACCAAATCACAAGCCTCATCTTGCACACTGGGTATGTGGCATGATGTTTCTGTCCTCTTCATATGCATTTGTATTTCAGAAAAACAAAAACAGAACAGCAGCAACAACAACAAAACAATGTTTCTATTAATGAAAAGAAAGCTACACGCTTTTTTCTTCATTGGAGAGAAGAGAGGTGCAAACGTAGACAGACACGGGCTACGTGGGTTGGGGGGCACCGGGCTGAGATGGGCAGAAAAGTACACCCACAAAAACAAAACAATGAACACATGAAATAAAGAGACTGCTCACAAAAAGAGTTGCTAATGAGGCCATTTCTTCGATGTCCTAGAATTTTTCTAATCCAAATGACACCAGGAGATTAAGGGTGATTGATAGAATATAGTCATTTCATAAAGGAAGAAGAATTAAAGTCATATTATTAGTCAGGAGAATCCATGCCCTCTGCTAGGGACAGCAAGGATGGTCCCTCCAGCAGGTCTCTGAATCATCTGGCCATGGGTGAGGGTTTGGTTCCCTCAGCCTTGCCAGAACTTAGTACCAAGCTCTGGTGAGGACCAATTTCTTACAGGAAGGATGCTCTCTGGGCCAAGAACCTACCAAGCACTTGATTTACAAGGATATAAATATTTCAAAATAAATACAAACTCCTCTAACTAACAGGAAAAGATGTAAAAGAGGCAGTAACATAACCAGCAACTGGCTCAGTGCGCTGGGATCCTCCAAGTGACACCCAGTTGCATAGACTGCAGCACGCCAGCAATCACGCTGACAGTGACGAAGGATGGTAGAGCCACACCAGCTACTCTGGCCACCTTCCCAGCCCAGCACTTTGCATCCACACAGATTTCCTTCTTCATCCTCAGCACCTTTAAGAAGGTGCTATTAACATCTTTATGCTGGAAGTGAGAAAATGAAAATTAAATAACTTGAGGTCATAAAATCAGACGAAGGGAGGATATAAACCAGGTCTAACTGACCTCAAATCATCTGCCACTCCCCACCCACAGTACACACAATTACTGTGACCATGACCATGAACAGGAGAGGGAAGGGTGCAGGCTATCAGAATCCTTGCAAATGATGAAATTCCAGGTACCTAAGCAGAATGGGAGAAGGATAAGAACACTCAGGAAGAGTCCAGAAAGACTACATGTGCAGAAAAAAAATGCATAGAAAACACCCCGTTCCCCTCTCTCCCAAGATCCATAATCATATGCTGCACTATTCCCTGCAAGTGCAGACATACACAGGGTAGCACATTAATCCTTCAAACACTAACAGATGCTGGCAGGGATTTAGACTGGAATGTATTTACAAAGTGACAAATTATGTTCTGTATTATATAGAGAGAGAAAGAGCACCCACAAACGGGCTGATAAATGTCAGCTGCAGTCATGACAAACGGTTTATTTTTATTATACTGTAACCACAAATGTTTTTTTTTCTTGTTTTTTTTTTTTTTTTCAGGGAGTCCCAAAGATTTATTTGTTGCAGGGAAAAAACAAGATTATATATGACACAAAGTAATAACTGTAAGATCACTGATATTCCGGGCACTCTGCCCTCCTGGAAGGCTACAGCCAAGCAGAACAGTGCTACTAAAAATGCTACCTTCTCTGAAGCACAGTAAATGGTTAATAAATCAGAACCGATACAATGCCTTGTAATTAGATATAGCCTTAGTTCACAGACCAGCCAATTGATAGACAATATCCAATTCCCCCTTTACTGGCTATCAGGAGGGTAGAGTAACTATTAAAATAAATTTAATGGCTGTGACAGGTAAGAAAATATACCAGAAGCTAAAATGTAATCAGTATATCCAAACCCAAAATAAAATTATAGTCTTTGCTACAAACAGGGTCCCTGGAAAGGAGGCTTATGGACAGAGAGCGACATCCACAGGCCGGTAAGGGCAAGGTCACTAACTCCAAAGGAATGTTCAACCTTGAAAACAAGATGGGGCGGGGGGGGGGGGGGGGGGGGGATTTGGCCTGGGGCCAAGAGAAAATGTAAGCATTTATTATTAAGAAACCATTCGGAAGAATTCCTTTGAGCCACTCGGTCAGTCAGATATTGGCGGTAGTGACAGGCATTGTTGAGCAAGCACCATGGCAAGATGGCGGAAAGGTGGCTGGAATGCACACCCCTGGCTTCTCGCCTGGGCTCTCCCCTGACCCCATATGTGACCTTGGTTAAGAGGTGATGATAACAGGAGGGCCAGCAGAAGAAAGGAACAGCAGTGGTCAAGTAGGTTCACTAGAAAGAGGGACATTTTCTCTTTTGGGACTCTCAGGTGCGTATTTCTTGTGAAATCACTGCAAATTAAAACTCCCTATACTTGCATGCTCTAAAAGCAAGATTTTAGAAAAACATGACAGGATTACATAAATACATTATAAATACGTTTAAATCCACAGATTGCATAAAAGGGTGAAGAAGCACATGTGCGTGTGTGCGCGTGCATGCGCGTGCACACACACACACACACACACATACACACCAATCAGTGATTACTGCACAGAAAGGTTCTTTTGGTTTTTTTTTTCCCTGATAATAAATAATAAATAAATAAAAGAGATTTTTATGGTGGGGAGTAGGTGGGGGAGCAGTATCATCAGAACAGGAAGGAAATTTTGTCCCTGTACCTGTCCCACTTGCTAGGAAAGAAGGAGTCTGTGGAAAATACACAGAGAGAGTCCCTGAGGACATGGCACCAGTCCTGACTCTGACACTTTCTTTATGTGTTTTGACCTCTCGGGACACTGGAACCTCTCCTCCACAGTAAGATTGGGGGAAAGTTAGATAAGGTTATGCTTATAGTGTATATGGCCCAGCACCTGCTTGACACATGGTAAGTTCTTGAACTATGTTGCTTCCTGGAAGCCCCTGAAAGGTCCTTCCAATCCTGAAAGAAATAAGTGCCTTTCCTTTAAGTACCATGTCAACGTCTTCTTTCTCTATCCTGCTTCATATCCCTATCACGACTTTCCTGTGTCTTCTCCTTTGTCATTTCTGAAGGTGAGGGACAAGACACAAATTCAGCACCAAGCATGGTCCCATGAATCTCCTTCTGTGCCCTAGGCCAATGTGTCCCAAATATCTGTTTTCATTAGCCTCTGGCGTTATGAAATGAAAAATAGGGAGCTGGGAGGAATTCAGTGAGAAGAGAAATTCACTCAATTAAAATAGCAGCCCATCACAGAAGCAACCAGAAGAAGCTCCTATTGTCTAAAGCTGGAACAATTTAGCAACAAAATAAATAATGCTAATACTAGATTATAAACCATACAATAAAATATATACTCATGAGTCTACACTAATATAAATAAAATAATTGACTCAATAAACAGAGGAGAAGGGGTAGCTCTTACTTCAAGAGAATTCCACTTTAATAAGTGGAAAAAACATGAGGTAAATACAAAACCACCATTAGGCAAACATCACAATTATTGTTGATGAGATTTACTCACAGATGTGAAAGGTCAGCATGTCAATGTTTAAGGAGAAAGAGACATTAACACAGAGTATCTCCCACCAAATATTTTTGAATTATGAAGAAAAAACTAGTAACATTACTAGTTACTAGTAACTCAGCAGATAACAACCTTAACCACATGATCAAGGTTACTTCACTGTGAGTATCACCAGTGATAAGACTATCAATATTATGGACCCTGATGCAAAGCACTGAGAACACAAGATTCCTTCTATGATAGCCTTGCTGAAATATGTTCAATCTCATTATGAGAAAAAAGTCAGACACACAAAATTCTCAAGATCAGGAAGGATGGTGGAAGGAATAAGAAACTGTCAAAGCTTCAAGGCAACTGAGGGGATGCAACAACTAAAGATAATGTGGAATCCTTGACCAGATCCTGAAATTTAAATAAGCTACTGGGGAAAATGGGTGCAATTTTGGTGGGGTCCTACAGCTGATAACACGGACCAATGTCAATTTCCTGGTTTTGAAAGTTCTGTTATAGTTAGATAAACTGCCAAAATTAGAGGAAGTGAACTCTCTGTACCATTTTTATAACTAGTATGCGAGTCAAAATTAGTCCAAAATAAAATGTTAACGAAATTTTTAAAAAGTTAAAGATATGAGGGATCCCTGGGTGGCGCAGCGGTTTGGCGCCTGCCTTTGGCCCAGGGCGCGATCCTGGAGACCCGGGATCGAATCCCACGTCGGGCTCCCGGTGCATGGAGCCTGCTTCTCCCTCTGCCTGTGTCTCTGCCTCTCTCTCTCTCTGTGACTATCATAAATAAATAAAAATTTAAAAAAAAATTTATAAAAAAAAAAAAAAAGTTAAAGATATGAAATATGCCTTTAGAGTAGGCATACAACCTCACAAAGTTTGGTGTTAAAATGTCCTTTTTTAATAAAGTAATGTTGATTGTTGATAAAAGCATATTGTTACAACTTGCTGCTTTTTTTGGTTGCTGTTTTTACTGTCCTTTAGGAAAAAATAATTAAATTTTACTGACCTTTAGGGAAAAAAATAAACAATCCTTTGGTGAGCCCAAGTTCACATTCTCATTTTTTTCTTCTTCTGAAAAGGTTTATTGGATCCTTAAATTCAAACTTCTGGGAACTATTAATCAAGCTCATTTAAAATTACTTACTAATGATTGAATGCTGCAGCAATGGAGGTTCACAAAATGAGCACTGTCACCCTCACAGAGTACTACCAATAACCCAATGACAAAATTAAGTCCTTATGTTCTTGTAGAGTCAAACCAAAATCAAGCTCATGGTCACTTCCTCCAAGAAGTCACCCCTGACCACCTCAGGTAGAGTATGGCCTCATGCTACAGACTCCCACAGTTTGCTGTGGGAAGCATGGACGAAGGAACCAAGTGAGAAGCCTTGGCTTCTTCACGTGTTTCTCAGACCAACTTATGAGCTTTTTTTTTTTTTTTTACAGAGAACTTATGAGCTTCTTAAAATGACGGCCACTCACAGGGTGCCTAGCTGGCTCTGTTGACTAAGTGTCTGATCCTTGATTTCAACTCAGGTCAAGGTCTCAGGGTCATAAGTTCCAGCCCTACTTTGAGCTCTGCGGTCAGCCAGAGTCTGCTTGTCCCTTTGCCTCTGCCCTTAACCCTGCTCCTATGCACACTCTCACTCAAATAAATAAAAATCAAAGAAAAGAAAGGAAGGAAAGGAGGAGGAAAGAAGAAGGAAAGGAAAGGAAGGAAGAAAGGAAGGAAGGAATCAATCAATCAATCGATCAATCAGGACCTCTCACATACATCTCCGTCTCCATCTACTAAGAGGTTGGGTCTCCACCATCACCAGTGACAACTCAAGTTATTAAAAATATTTTTTATATACAACTTCTCTAGGTTTTGAGATGTTTAACACAAGTTAAATATATTTGTAAAATCCTCCTTCAATGTATAAGCTATGAAACGCTGAGAAACTCACAATCTAAGTCATTTTAAGTCTATCTTTCAGCTCCGAGGTGGATTTAAAACAAACAAGCAAAAAGTTGTTTCATTTATTTCCTAAATACCAACTATCGATCTCTTATGTTTCCTAAGCACTCTCATTATAGCAGTTTTGGGGCTCTAGTGATTGGTGCTTTAATAAGGATTAAGCACAGGAAAAAAACTTAATGTGCATACCCTACGTTACAGATGAGCCAGAGAGCTTTAAAGGACTGTAATGTAAGATGTGAAAACTTTTTGTTCAACTTTGAGATTTTTGAAGTTGAGAAGGATATTGGGACAAACTAAGGGGCAAGCCAGCCCCTCCCTTTCCATCATCAATGAAACGAAGATAAATGCTCAGTCAGCGAGTAATACAAATCATTATAAAATGATAACCTCATAGTGATGCTGAAGGTGTGGGAAAACAGACCCTCACACACCACTGCAAAAAGAGTATATGCATCAGAACAACCTTTCTGAAGAAGGATGATCAATTTGCATTTAAAAGCTTCATTTAGGCCAGGTAAATCAGCAGCATTGCTCATGGCTGCAAGAAATTGAAAAGAGCATCTGTGCCCAGCAATAAGGGATTCATTTAATAAGTGATGAAGGTATAATGTGGAGTTACTAGAATCACACTGCCAGAGCATAGTCATCGACAGGGAAAGATGGCCAAAATGTTAGGTTAAAAAAAAAAAATCAAATTAGAGAATGATTGCCATTTTAAGAAAAATAGGTAAACATATTTGAATTTTTAAAAGACCAAAAGATACATGCAAAATTAATAATGATTGCTTCTGAGACTCAGAAGTACTTCTTTCTCCTTATTTATGTACATGTAACTATAATTGTGAAATTTATAAAAGTAACTACATTACATTACTTTTCAATCAGGAAAAAAAATGTACTAGCAGAGTCCCAATGTGATTAAGTAAGTATATATTATATGTGAAGATATAATATACATGAATGAATTTACTACTGGCATAGGTTGTTTGTTTTTTTTTGTTTTTTTTTTTGTTTGTTTTGTTTTGTTTTTTTTTCTGGAAGGACCTGCAATAGGTCATCTTTCAGTAGAAGACTGATGTTGAATGAATGCTGGAAAGAGATGAGTCAGATTTTTCTGTACTATTTAAAATTTTCTCCTATGCACAATTTTTTGTAAATAAAGACGTAGTTAAGAAAGATAAGGGAAAGAAAGATAAGGGAAAGAAAGATAAGGGAGGTTGCCTTGTGTGCAGTAGTACATGCACATGCACTGTGTCCAGCCTTCATGCATAACTCAGACCCTCAAGAAAACAAATGCCCAAGTGTGTGAGGGATAAGCAGGAAAAAGCACTGACCCCAGGATAAGTGCTGCCCATTCTTAGGTGAGAAACCACCAAGCTCAAATCTGAGTTCTGCCCTTAGCTAGCTGTGTGATGCTGGATAATTCACCAAGCTTTCTGAGACCCAGTAGTGTAGGGTTATCATATATATCCGGCAGAAGTTCTATGAGCATTAAGTTAAATAATGAGTATAAAGCATCTAGCACTGTGCCTGGGTGGAGAGGCAATCAGTAATCAGAGCTAACATTGGCAATTATAATAATCATAACACCAATAATTCATAATATCTCCAACCCCACAGAGCTGTGTGGAATATGAAGGATAACATGCTGGAAAAGCTTAGCATAGAATAAATAGTCCATAAATGTGTTCCAGGCCACATGTCTTTTTCTGATTATGCTGAATTCTATCCCCCAAATCGAGGTTCTGGTAACATCACAAAAAGTGTTTCAGAGGGGTTACGGGTTGAAGGCACCAAGACATGCTCTTATATAGATGGACTTAGCTAAATAAAATACAATTGCTAATGGGAAGAAAGTTAGCTCTCCAGGATAGGGGCAAGATGGCTCATGTAGGCCTCCCACAGTGATATATGTGTACATGTAAATGCATGGGTGTGTGTGCTGTGAAGTGGGATGGCTGTGGTCTTCCCTAGGTCAGCTCTCAGCAGAATCCAGCATTGAGTCTCTACCGGTGGCATCCATGTTATTTATCATTACAATACCATCCACAGGATCCAACTATTAAGCCAAGAGCTTCCTGCTGTAGGCACTATTGTTAGACATCAAGGACTTTTGCCATGATTGAATCTAGGGGCCACTGAAGCCATATCTTCATCAAAAGAGAAAAAGCAAAATCTTTCACCAGTGTCCCGTGACCAGTACTTCTCCCTTGGCCTTCAGAAACCAATCCCATATCTCCATAATCAGGTTTCAGAAAATGTGAATGGAACTGAGACAAGGATGTTCATGGCCACAAACAGGCAGGCTTCCTATAAAAATCGGCCACCTAATCTCCAGCTGGGCCAAGTGCCCAACCCATGTTACCTAGCCGGCATGGGAACTTGTGTTGTCCACATGATAGTCTTTCAAAGAGCACCTCTTTGTCCTGCTGCTTTGCCCCTGTTTCTGCGTCATTCAGAGCACTGGACATTTAGGGTAAGGAGAAAGGAGACCCTACAATAAGCCAGAGACACACAATGCTTCTTCTCACCCTGACGGGTGACAGATTCTCCCACATGCCCACAGATCTATGAGAAAATAAAAATTTTCATAATGGAACTTTTAATTTTCACTACTTAAATGGGTTTTACTCTGACTTTAAGCAAAATGTTATTTGAACACAAAACATAAAGCAACATACACTAGAAAAATATGTACACATATATGTGTATTATATACATACACACAGGTATACACACATACTTATGCACATATATGCACATACACACACACAGGAACAATGAATAAGGAAAAACCACTGCCTAATTGTTGAAGCAGGATGATTGGCATATAGGGGCTCATTACTATATTATCCTCCTTCCTTGTGAATATATTTGTAATTTCCATAACCAAAAGGTCGTGGTTTTTTTTCCTTTAAGACAGGTTATATAGTAAAATACAAGAACATGAAAAATGAAAAACATAAATGAAATAGAACTAGAAGGGAACACATTAATAATTACAAAAACATTTAAATAGTTTACATAATTTAAATAAGAACATTCTTACACTGAGTCAAAAAATGAAACCCAAATATTTATCAGTAAAGATATAACAATAAATAATTCAGAAAGATTAAGAATAAAATGCAATAAAAAGCACAAACAGTGACTTGCTGAGTATTTTTAAACACATGAAAAATAATGGTCTCTTCAAAAAAAGGAAATGTTTTCCAGTTGTAATTGCTGGTTTATACAGTTTTTCAATACATCATCAAAACCAGCAACAAAATTAAACTGCAATAATGAGCAGATTAACCAGGCTTCATAGCCATTAATGAAATAAAGTGCCTGATTCCCTCTCGAAAGTCATTTGGCAATATGTGCCAACTCTATGGGTTTCAGTTAAATAGTTGCATACCTATGCACCTGACCAAAAAAGAAAAAAAAAAAAAATCAGCCGACATTCCATCTTATCCCTATGCCAAGCAAAAAGAGATGAGACCCTTTATTTCTGGTGGGGGTGGGGTGGGCACTAGCAACGTTTGCAAACAGATGTTTACAAACAGAAGGTAACTGATAAAAACCCAAACACAATGCTGCATTGTCTTCCGTGATTCACAGATGAACCCATTGGAACCACTGCAAAAAGCCTTCCTGGAAAACATCCAGAAATTAAAAGGTGCAAACAAGCTGCCTAATACCCTTGCGTAGACTGAATTCTTATGAAGAAAATAAAGTTTATTGTCTGGAAAGAGAGAAAGCATGAGGAAAGCACTAAAGCAATGGAGGTGAACAATTAGACAGATGTTCACTTAAGGAAATAAAGAGAAGAGAAGAAGCCATCACCGAGGAATGCTACGAGAATCCTGACAAGTCGGCACCACATCAAGGGCACGGGTAAAGTGAAAGCCATCGAAGCCGTGCAACTTCCCGCTAACTGCTGACCTTACAGAAGTGGCCGGCAGGTAAGGAAGGTGGCTCTGAGCAAAGGCAAATCACACGCCTCTTTTAATAAGTCCTTAAGTTCTTCTCAGACATGAGCTGCAGACTGTAATTCATGAACATGAATGCTGTATTTCTTATTCTTAATAATATCCCCCTTCCCATAAAAGCCAAAATAATAATAATTTTATATGCCCATGTCTTTGCACATTGGTAAATGCCCCTTTTATACCTACAATGAATGAAGTGCAAACTCTTTCAGAAAGGCACTGGACTGCTGCTGTTTCTGCCCTGATGGCCCCAGCAGGAGGGAGAGGGATAGAAAGATGACTACTGATTGAAAGACTCATCATAGTGTCAGGGCTGCTAGGTGATTTATCCTCATGGATTAGTGGACTGCATCTCCCTCTTCCTTGGACCTTTGGAGGCTCTCAGGGACTCTTCCACCCACGTGAAGGATCTACTCACAAATGGCCAAATATCTTATGGCCAAGATATTTGGATGGTGTTTTACCCTTTGATTTACCTGATTTTCTGAATTCTTTTCTCTTCTGATTTTATACATGGATCCTACATAAGCCTTCTCAAATCCTCTTTGCAAAGGCACAATGAAGTCTGCCAGGATAGATGATATGACAGAAAGATGGAAAAAGGAACAATCAACTCAGGGGCTGGCAGGCTGGTTGGCTGGATAGGTTGACCACAGACATACAAAAGAAGGGAAAATAGGCTTCATTTCACTTAACCCTCACACAAAAATCTTGGACGGTGTTATTAGTTTACTAAAGAAGAGGTGGAAATAAATTATCCATTCCATTTAACTTCTAAGACTGCTTTTCTTTTTTTCTTTAGACTGCTTTTCAATTAAGTGAAGGAAGCCAAAAAAAAAAAAAAAACTGATCTTTAAATAATAAAATAAACTAAAAGCTACTGTTATAATTGATCTCTTTTGTACACTCTTGTCCAACTCCTTTATGGGGTAGACACTCAACCACCAACCAATCCAAACAGATCTATTTACTCTGCTAGGCACCAGGAGGATACAAAAGAAATCTAAGATCCAGGCATCCTTTAAGGGGCATGTGCATCATGGGTACTGTGGTATGCAGGATAATGCCCCCAACCAAAGATGCCCAAGTCCTAACCCTTGGAATCTATGAATATTTTAGGTTAATGGCAAAATAACTAAGGCTGCAGATGGAATTAAATTTGCTACTTAGCCAACTTTACAATAGAGATTTCCCTGGATTATCACAGTAGGCTCAATGTAATCACAGGGGTCCTTAAAAACAGGAGGGAGAAGAGAGAGAACAAGAGAGGAGGCAGTCTGAGAAGGATGTGACTAGCCACTACTGACGTTGAAGACACAGGAAGAGGCCAGGAGCCAACGAATGTGGTCAGCCTCTATATGCCAGAAAAGGCAAAGATGTGGGTTCTCCCCTTGAGCCTGCAGAGAAGCATGCAGATCCACCAACACATAGGTTTTAGCTCACTGAGATCCATTCTGACTTCTGGCCTCCAAACCTATAGCATAATAATTCTGTGTTGCTTCAAGCCATTGTGAAAATTTAGTCTAACAGAAATAGGAAAGGAATACAGTTATACATTTTTAAAGAGAGATGTCACATTGCCAATCCAAATTCCTGGCTCTTCATGAAAAATTATGACAGAGAGAGCAACACCCGGCCCACATGCTCATGGTTTGACAATCAGACATGAGTCGGTTGAGTCGCCACCGTCCTTGAGATAACCAGTCTGGTCCGCCACCATCCCCACGGCTCTCTGTTGCCTCCCAGACTCCAATGCTGCAGCTCAGGATGAGCTGATCCATCAGATATTTGAGTTTTGCACCCTTGGTCTAAGTTTTAGGAGATTAAAAACCAACAAAGACAGGCACACATTAGCAGGGCTAATATTCACCAGGTGCACACAGGATAGAGCCCTTATCTGTTCTGATTTGTCAGGACCCATGCAATAGAAGTCTGAGATATTTTGAGTAGAAGCAGACGCAGGATGCTTCTTGACACATGCCTGCTTCTTCAGGCATTTTTGAAATGGACATGCCTCTCAACCTCGCCTACTAGCATATATAATATCCCCCTCATGAGCCAGGCACAGTTTCATGGCCACAGTTTTGGCTAAACTGATGCAGCCAGGCATCCCGCAGCTTCTTACATTTCCACAACAGCTTGTTTCCCCAGAATTATTCTCCAAAATCTGGAGGCACAAAAATGTGAAGGGTCTAAAGAAACCATTTATGGGGCTGTCACTCAGACTTCTCTGTGTTGTTGTAATCAGGGAGGTGAATCACTCCTCTTCACTCCTTTTCCCTTGGTGCGGGGACCCCATCAATGGAAACCCTGGGGTGACTGAACCATATCTCTAGGGTGCCTAGAGAGGCCTAAAGGCTCACTTCACAGTATTCAAAAACATGAACACTTGAAAGGGGCAGCTGTCACCTCAAGTACCAGCTGAGCCTCCAGGGTTTCGTGGGACCAATGTCTTCCTTTCCTTTGTGGAACCAAGTAAATTCAATAGAAATTGCTCCAAATGGCCTGAAGAGCCTTCAGAATTGAAAAGAAGAAGAAAACTCAGGGACTCATTGGCCTCAGTCCATACTTTGGTTTATAAAACAAAATGGGCCTAACTTGCAACAGAGATGGAAGTCATTGAGAATGAAGGAAGAGCATCCACAGAGAGAGAGCAGAGGCAATCCCAAATATTAGCAAATTCTCAATCACTCATTGTTCAACGAGCATATAATGTCTTCTTAACCTATAGAAAATGAGTTCACCATCATGTCATATCTTCCATCAAATGATTTCTAAACCACACATTCCTGAACACTGGCCAGAAGAGGTTAGCAGGTGCCTTCCCACCAAATTTGGAAAAAAAAAAAAAAAATGTGCTCTGATAAAATTACAAATAATACACCCACTCGAGAGAGACGAGTGTGTAGTCTAGTAAATCATAAGTTCTAAAAAGCCGTATAGTGAAGCAACAGTTTTAACTCTGCTCTACATAGTTTTGCCTTAACTCATCCAATGGTAGAACTCATTTTTCAAATAGCATTGTTCTGTAAAATCAAAGCCCTCTCCTCACTTTCTATGCTAAAAGTTTAAACAATCATTTGTGTTTATGTGAATTCTCCACCCTATGTTTTTGTGGGTTTCTTTCCTGAACATTCTCAATATTTTCCCTGTAGCAGTAATATGTATACTAATAATAATGAGACTTCTAGTAATAATAATAATAGCGTTACTATACTACTGGTGTACTAAATCAGAGTTAATAATTTTATCATCATTTCAAAGAAGAGAACTCTCAGGCACAAGAATATAAAAGGAAGCTCACCCCATTAGTGAAGTGGCTAAGTTGGGACTGGACCAGAGGCAGTGCCTCTGCCAAGACCAGCCTCTATCCACCATGTGATTCAGTCCATTCAAGGATGCCAGGCCAGGTGCATTCTCAAAGGATACCCAAGTTCCCAAACTATGGTTCACCAACAAGAGCGTGTACCACAGCAGATTTCTGGATTCCAATCACAAAGATTCTAATTTAGAAACTAAGGGATGGTCAGAACCCTTAGAATCTTGTACTTTTTTTTTTTTTTTTTTTTTTTGCTGGTAATAATTCTGAAGCAGAGGAGCATATCTGAAAGCTCCTGGCATTTACTTCCTGGCATTGTACTATACAAGAATGAAGGGGGAATTATTAGAGGGTTGACCCTATAGAATACTTCAAAAAAAATTTTTTTAACCATTCACCCTCAATAAACCACATGAAAAGTTGCTACATGTGATCAGCTATCAGGGAAATTCAAACCAAAATCACAATTTGATACCGCTTCATACAATGAAAAAGACACAAACAAGTGTTGGTGAGGATGTGGAGACACTGGAACCCTCATGCATGGCTGGTGGGGATGTAAAATGGTGCAGCTGCGGAAAATGGTCTGGCAGTTTTCCAAATGGCCAGACACAGAGTTATATGTGGTCCAGCAACTGCACTCCTAGGTTTTATACCCAAAAGAAAGAAAAGTACATGTCCATACAAAAATATAATGTGTCAGCATTACTCATACTGGCCACAAAGTGAAAACGAAATTAAAGTGCATGAACTGAATGGATAAACGCAATATGGTATGCCCATACAATGGAACCACATTTAACAATTAAAAAAAAATGCTACAACAAGGATGAATCCTGAAACTATTCCGCTATGTGAAAAAGACTGTATACCATGTGACTTCACTTATACAAAAAGTTCAGAATAGGCAAACCTACAGAGAGGGCTGCTTAGGGCTGAGGTGAAAGAAAAAGAGGAAGCTGGGGGGAGGTATCATATGGGGTTTCTTTGGGGGATAATGAAAATGCACAATCTAAAAATGATTGTGCATATGGTTGTACAACTCTGAATACACTAAAAGGCACCAAATTGCATACTTTAAACGGGTGAAGTGTACAGTATGTAGATTATATCTCAATAAACTAGTTTGTAAAATAATGCACCAACATCTGCACTTCAAGAATTCTCAATAACAAATCATTTGGGACAAACCTCACAGCTGCTGGAAACATATCAGGTGATAGCTAGGACTCTGATGAGATTGTGGAGTGGGAAAATTATGGGATATGCATATGAAAGACTATTGCCTCACCACTTAGGAGCGTGCTAAGAAAGAAGATTTATTGGCATGGAAAAATGTTTGCAACTTATCACTAAATTCAATAAAAAGCAGGCTATAAAAAATACATCGTGCAATCTTATTTGGCTTAAAAGTGTGCATAAGCAGGCATATATATTATGTGAGTATTTATATAATACATAGAATAGTAGAAAACTCACTTCTGTGACACAGACCAAAATGATAATAATGGTTATTTCTGGGCAGGAGACTGAGTCCAGAAAAAAAATTTATATGGTTCAAACCTGGGATTCATTGTTTTCCAATCACTGGGCTTACTAGAATTATTTCTATACCATATCTATTACCCCTGGGCATTACTATTTCATCCATGACATCTGCATATCAAGCATAATTTCAGTCACTAGAAGCAACTGCAAATTTGGGTTGGCTGATGGAAAATCTGTGAAGGGTGAAGAAATGTCAGTAGTGCATGCCACCCCAGGACAAAGAGAGGGCAAGATCTGGCAAGATGGTGAAGGCAGCCTACAAAGCCCTGAGGGCCATATCAGGACAATGAATGCAGTGTGACCACCAGATCAGCTGGCCATGGACTCGAGGGGTGGGGGGGATGAATGAGATAGGAATATAGATGCCTCCTGAAAACTATCACATCCCCATGTAAATTTTAGGCAATGGTATCTTCCATAGCTTCATCTCTAGCTGTAATAGTATGTCCCCCCAAATACATATGACAAAGTCCTAACCATCACTACCTCAGAATGTGACTATACTTGGAGGTTGGGCCTTTAAAGAAATGATTAAGTTAAAATGAGCCCACTAAGGTGTGGCTACTCCAAACTGACTGGATCCTTTTAAGAAGAGGAAGTTGGGACACAGAGAGACATCAGAGACGGGCACACAGAGGAAAGACCATGTGGAGACACAGCAGGGAAGTGTCTGTCTACAAGTCAAGCAGAGAGGCCTCAGAAGAAACCAAACCTGCTAACAGCTTGCTCTTGGACTTCTAGCTTCTAGAACAGAGACAATAAATCTCTGTTGCTTAAGCCACTTGGCCTGCAGGACTTTGTTACAGCGCTTTTGAAAACCAAAATGCCAACCTCAACCTACACCATGACCCAGACCCAGCCTTCCTCTTTCCGCTTCTGCTGCTTCTCACGGTCTGATTTCTAACCCTCTACTAACTCATTAAGTAGCTCCATTAACCCATTATCCACAACACATGCTCACATGCACACCATATACAAACCTCTCTTTTGCTTTTAGATTTGGGTCATGAACCCCTGACCCTTTTTCCAGATTCTCCAATTTGACATTAATGTATCACTGGGTTAATTGACCTCCGTGAACCTTCTCGAATGCCCTTCCTATTGCCAACAACCTGTCCTCTCACCCCACCACCTGCATCTTCTGTTAGGACGACTCTTTGCCACCATCCTTTCCTGGATATAAGTGACATTACAGGCTGCTCCAGCTGCAGGAGATCTTTCAGAGTCAGGCTTGTCTACTTAGTATCCCCCTCAGTATGGGCATAATACATGAGGTCTCTTGGGCTCGTGCCTTGCTAAGATGAAACACAGCTATGATGTGGAAGCAAAGACATTTTCAAGCAATCTCTAGACCTTAGGGGCTTCAGCTTTGCTCCCATTGCAGAGACATAATAATAGAACAATTTCCAAGTCTGAGTGAAACTAGACTTGAGCTTTGTGGGTTAGGGCATGAAAGCAGAAAGGCATATTTTTTAAATAGAAAGTTTTATATTCCTTTGAAACTTGGACATGATTTTAAGAGAGTCTTATTCTTGTCCTTTCGGGTAAGCTTTCACACTGTTCAATGGAATGAGACCATAATCCATATTGTTTTATGGGGAATCCGCTTTTAAGATATGTACAACATTTAAGGAACATTAAGGAAAGGTAGAAACTGAATTCCTTCCAGAAAAGCTTTAACAAGAGATAAGAAAAAAAGGCCACAGGTTAGAAATATTTCCAAAATGATAATCAGAAATTGCCAGGCCAACTGTTTAGTAGCCTCGTGAACTGCAGCATGAATTATTTTTGTAGACCTTTAATAAGATAGTAATGCAATTAATTTCCAAGGAAGATAAAAGCAAAGCACATTTTTTGCAATCTGGAGAATACAAGTTCATTTACTCATTAGATGAATATTTACCCAGTGTCTACTTAGCTTGGCACTGGGAAGGATAGAGAGATACATAGCCCTGAGTAGCTTATGAGTATGGAGGAGGTGGGAGGAGGTAGAGGAGGTGTGGGCAAGGATAATATGATGACATTGGGGAGGGGGTTGTTGGTGACAGGGTGAAAAGACAGCTTTGTGACCTTGCAGAAGATACGTGCAGGTGTGAATAATCTGGGAGTAACAAACTAGATACAAATATCCAGAAACAGGCACTATCAATATGGGACTCAGAATGATGTTTGAAATTTTTGGAGTGGGAATGATCTCGAGGGTAAAGAGTACAGACAGAGAAAAGGTCAAAAGCAGAATCATGAAGGACACTGAATTTAAATGGTCGAAGAAGAAAACAGAGCCAGCAGTGAGCGGGTGGGAATGATTAAAAAGGCAAGTGCTAGCAGTTGAAGCTTGATTAAGGAGATGGTAGCAAACTGTGCAAAACACTAAAAACCACTCAATGGGTGAATCGTATGATATGTGAATTATATCTCAATAAAGTTGTTGCCCCCACCAAAAAAAGAGAAAAAGAAGATATGGACAATGAGCATATTTTTGGTGTTCACCATCACTAGTCATCATTAGTGAGTCATTATACAAAACAAATTAAAACCACAATATACCACTACATACTCAAATAGAAAACTAACAAGACCGATAATATCAAGTATTTCTCAGAACACAGAAGAACTGGAATTGGTCAAGAACGCGAAATGGTCCAACACACTGTGGAAAGGCTTGCCAGTCTCTGAAATGTTAAATGTAGTCCTACTATTGACTACCTTGCCCTACTTCAGGGAATTATCCCAAAAGAACTGATGGCATATGTCTGCATGAAGATGTGTGTGTGTGTATGTGTGTGCACGTGTGTGTGAATATTCACAGTGGCTTTATTCAAATTCATATCCATGTACAATAGCTGAATATTGGAAACAACCCAAATGTCTATCAATAGGTAATTAGATAAACAAAATATGAGGCATTCAAACAATGACATACTACTTAGCCTTGAAAAAAATGAGCTACCAATAATACAACATGAGTGAGTCAAAAAACTCATAATGTAGGTGAAAGAAGCCAGATACAGCATACATACTATATGATTTAATTTATAAAGAATTCTAGGAAACACAAATTAATCAATAGGACAGAAAACAGGTGATTTCCTAGAGCCACACTGGACTATAAAGTGGCATGGAGGGGCGCCTGAGTAGCTCAGTCAGTTAAGCATCTGCCTTCAGCTCAGGTCATGATCTCAAGGTCCTGGGATTGGACCTACATTGAGTTCCCTGCTCAGCGAGGAGTTTACTTCTCCCTCTGTCCCTCCCCCTGCTCGTGTTCTCTCTCTTTCTCTCTCTAATAAGTAAATAAAATCTTTAAAAAAAAAAAACAAAAAACAAAATTATCAGAGTGACATCCAAATGGCCCAATATGCTTTCAGAATAAATAAAAACATTATTAATGGATACCTTTACTCAGTGCATTCCTGTATCACCAACTATATAAGGGATGTCTATAAATTATCTCACTTAATTCTAGCAATACCATAAAGTTAAAATCTCCCATTTACTGTTGAGGAATAACATGTCCAAAGGGTGGCTTACTTGAGTTGCCATAGAAGTTCTGGGGCTCTGAAGTCAACACTGTAGGCTCCAACTCCCTGCTTTTCAACTAGTTGACTGCTATGACAGCAATGTGAGTAGAGTGATGCGAAACTTTTATGAGGGTACTATATGCAAGGCAATCTCCTAAGTACTCCAGATACATTACACATATACCTTCCACAACCACCTTGTGAGGTGAAACTATTATTAATCCCCTTTGCCACTTGGGGAAACAGGAGCTCCAAGAAGATAAGTGACTTTCCAGAGATCCCACACTAGGAACTAACAAGGTCAAGACTACAACACAAGCAGTCTGACCGCAGAGCCTATATTCATCAAATCAACATCACAGAGGTCTTAAGAAGTTTTCTTTTGGGGTCCAACATTAGTTTGAATTTGATGTGCTTCATTTCATTATAAATAAGAAAAAAGTATGGAAAAGTAAAGCTTTATCAGATTGGAAAATCAGGTGAGATGGGAAGCTGGGATGGAATCCTTTTCACTCACTGCTTTTCAAATGAGTACAAAGAGCAGGTATGTGCCCAGAAAATAGGTGCTCATTAAAAAGTGGGATCCCCTCCATGCAGCCTGCATCTATGGAAACAGGGTAGTAGCAGCCCATCCTCTGCTGATTCGCAATATAGTGTCAGAGATTCCTAAAAATGGTAAAGCCAACAGGTGTTCAGGTGGGTGGTATTTTCTGTGTTCATTTGAATAAAGCTCACTAAACGTTCAATCATTTAGGCATAAACATAAAAGAACAAGTTCATTTTGGTAATCCAATCATCCATGCTAGAAATTACTCAAAAATAGACTTCACGAGCTAAGTTTATATGGTATATTTCTTTAAGAAAGTTCCTTTCGATAAAAAAAAAAAACCTACAAAATTATTAAATGCAGGTTTTAGAAAAATTAAGCTGGGAGTCCTATCACTTACTAGACCACAAAGAAATACTCATCCCCAGAAGTCCTCCAAGCCCAGCATATTTATTCATCATCCTGTCAAAATACTGCCATTCATTCATAAATACAAGCCAGTCTTGCCTGCACCTGGTGGAGGATTCTGTTCAGCCTGATGAAACGCACTAATTACACATCTTCTCCCTCTGCCCTTAGGACAATCCACTTGACAGTGGTGAGGAAGAGTAATGATAGAGTTCCAAAAAATTTCTTGATAGTGGAGAAAAAAAAGGTGGGGTGACATGGGAGGAAGAGGCATGCATGAGGGGGAGAAAAAGAATAAGTGAGAAGGAAGGCAAACAGAGAGGAAAAAAAGCATAGAACTGGATGTAGACTTCTCTGCTCAAACCAACACGGTCAACATGGTCACCATGATCACCATCATCATCATTCTTAGCAAAAGGAAAACTTTCTAAAGCCAAAATGAGTGCCATACCAATATTAACGCAGCTTCCTGGCATACAGTTTACAACAAAACACTCCTTTCTCCACCAGTATGTTTTTACCAAAGGGACATAGCTCTTTGGTCTTAAACCTTGGGAGACAAAGGTTATATCCTGCCTAAATGACCAATAAATAGGCCCTTGGCTAGGTGCATAGCCACACACAAATTCAGTAAAACCCTGTCCAGGAAGCCATGTTTCCACGTCCCTGTCCCTTTAAAGATCTGCTTCCCTTCAGTACCTGCACTAGATTTGCCATTATGAAAACTCAAGGGGGCTGCACCCAAAAGCATTAAGACCCCGCTCAGGTCACTGCTTTATACAATGAGATGCGAGGAATCTGAAAACAAGGGATATACATCATCGAGTCCCACCAAAAATGGTGCCTGTTGACAGCGGGCCGTCAGTGATTGATTGAGAATTAATATGGAAATGGAAGTTTAAGAAAAATGAGGACCTGTGCCCCGACCGTTTAATGTGCCTAGAAGCAAGTATCCAAGGGAAGTGGCTGTGGATTATGAATTAGTTTACTCAATCAACAAGGCATCATGGGTGACAAGCAACTTGATGAAAGCTAAGGACACACACTAACAGGATCCTCCACACTGAACATGCCCTGAGGGCACAAAGAGGACACCCAGGTGGCACACAGAGCCATGGTGCGATTTCCCAACCCTGGCACCCCTCTGTTGTCACAGGAGGCTCAAGTTGAAAAGGAAATGGCAAAAACAAGACAACATGACAGTTGGAGTGTTGCTTGGCCTATTGGATAGCCAAGATTTGTGTCAAAGGAGCAGGAGTAGATTAGGCATTCTGAAAAGGTTTTCATATGTGCCAAAGCACCTTTCCTGCAATCTGCAAGCCCCTGATCCAAGGTGAATTTATAGATCCTGGAGCACCACGGGGCTTACCTGGATCAACACTACAGGAAAAAGGGTGCTCCACTGCTACTCTGACATCTCTATGTCAATGGCAGAATAGCAGTGGATCAAGGGCAACCTGGTGACTTGTTTTCAGAAATCCATTCAAACCTCCAAGAATATGAAGTGATGGTGCTAGCCCTTGAGTGGAAATGCATTCAATTAACGCAATAAAAAGCAAAAAACAAAAACTTGGTTGCTGGAAAGCAAGTGGACAACTAGTAAGTGATTTAACAGACAAGACAGCTGAGTCTTAAGCTATGGGAACAGCCAAGAAGTAATGCAATTCATAGCACAGAACCACCAAAGGCTCAGAAGCTGGTGGAAGTTGGTACTTCTGCAAGTGGAAAGTGTCCACCCTCAGCCAAGCCAGGGATTTGTCACTTCCTAACCCCAGAGGAAATACAGGTTTATTCTCTGAAAAGAACACTGAGGACAGTGGTACTATCCTGAAAACAGAGATAAGGTAAATGCTTATGTACTGAATGCTGAGACTCAGCCTCTTCTCTCACTTGGCTCCCAGAACTCTGGCAGCCAAAACTATAGTCTCCCCAAACAGAGTACTAGGAAATTCTCTAGGCAATTCAACAGGCTAACAGGAAGAATCTAAAGATTCAAACACAGTGATTTATCCAACAAAGAGTCTAGGCAGATCACCCATCAATGGGATCCATAGTTAATTAGCTCTTCCCATGTGCTTAGAGTTGCCAACAATTTTTTGGTCCTACTCTTAAGTACAAATAGACATACAAAAACAGGACACCAAGGGAAATTTTATCATCACAGTGACAAAAAAAATTAAAAAATCAATTTTGAGACAGAAGCTATACAGAGAGAAGAAAACCAAAAGCAATTAATATCAGATGTAAGAGAGTAAGTTTTGCCCATGAAACAAGAAGAGAATGCTATTAAACACAGGGTATTTTAGGAAAATCAACCAAACATACAAAAAAAATGTTTAGAAACTTAAAAAAAAAAATCTAGGAGAAATGAAAAACTCATGGAAAAGCTAGAAGAAATCTCCTACAAAGTAGTACCAAAGGCAAGACTGAAATATAGCAGAGAAAATTTAATATAAAACAGTCTGTGAGGTCAAAGTCCTGAACAACAAAAGCTCTTTAAAAAGAAAACAGCAAGGGGCACCTGGGTGGCTTGGTTGGTTAAGCATCTGGCTCAGGTCTTAATCTCAAAGTCCTGAGATAGAGCCCCAGAAAGGCTCCACACTTGGCAAGGAGCCTGCTTAAGATTCTCCCTCTCCTTCTGCCCCTCCTCCCACACTTGCATGCCTGCAACAAAAGAGAAAGAGAGAGAGAAAACAGTAAAAAAAAAAAAAAAAAGGAGATGGTGCAGTGGGGAGAAATCATCAATGAAACATTTAAAGAAAATTTCATACAACTAAAGGGCATGTGTTTTAAGATTAAAATGTTCCACTGAGTGCACAGTACAAGGAACAAAAACAGACTCATGTCACAGCATATTATGTAAAATTGAAAACATTGGGATGCCTGGGTGGCTCAGTGGTTGAGCGTCTGCCTTTGGCTCAGGGTGTGATCCAAGGATCTAGGATAGAGTCCTGCATCAGGCTCCCTGCATGGAGCTTGCTTCTTCCTCTGCCTGTGTCTCTGCCTCTCTCTCTCTCTCTGTGTCTCTCTCATGATTAATAAATAAAATCTAAATAAATAAATAAATAAATAATTGAAAAACAGTGAGGACAGAGACAGCATCATTTTCCAGGCTTTTATTTCCTATTTAGAGAATAGCAAAGGGTGGTAGATAATGACTTTCTCAATACTTTCAAAAGGGAAACATGGAGAAATAAAAAAGATTGAAGATGAAATGGTTTTATACTTTCCAAGAGTAACACTAAAAGCTACAAATCATTAGAGTAATGTCTTAAAACCCAGAAGAAATATTGATTCTAAATCTATGATTCAATACCTAGCTAAACAGCAAAATGAAGGTGGCAAATAAAAACCTTTTGAATCAAAAAAGGCTTCAAAAATATACGTATGTATATATCTTATCCCCCTTTTTCAGAAAGCTACTGGAGGATGTACTCCTACAAAACAATAAGCAAATTAAAACAGAAGATGTGAAAGAGGAGCTCAAGCTCAGGACAAAGGTGAATGGATTTTCCAAGTTCTATAATGTAAAGTTCTAATTAGAACTACAATAAAGCATTCTTGTGCACCAGCTGTAGAGCACAACCAGCGCAAATTGTTGGTTAGAAGATTCTAGGAGAGATTGTTTTCCAACATGAAAATGATGGAATACTTGACATGTTCTGAACTTTTCAAAAAGAGATTTATGCAGTCAGATGAAAATCACAGGTTGAACTGCTGACACATAAATAAATAACTAAGCAAAAGAGAACATAAGTATTAACTCCAGGGAAAAGATTGTGTAGGAAAGAAAACATAATCTTGGCTTGCTATTTGGCTTCACCGTGAATATACTTGCATATTCACGACAAAGTAAATACTAAATTGTCTGCTTAAAAAAATCATGACAGAACTTTAGTGAAAGGCTGCAGAAGGCAAAAGATGCAACTTGATTCAAAGGTGTAAGGATGAAGGAAAGCCACAGTTTTCTTTTTTGTTGCTGGAAAGCCTACAGGCAATGTCTAAAACTAGAAAATTAAGAAGTACCCACGGAAGTGCAGTTAAAGCTATACATAGAAAAACCAAATGAAACCATGAAAGACCAAGGAAGAGCTGAAGAGACAGAGTTAAAGTCTTTAAGGAATGCTTTAATTTATTATATAAAAGCCTAGTAGAATTTATTTGATTGTAAATTACGTGCATATATAATTTTTACAAGAAGAAGAAGAAGGAAATAATGAAGGGAGCGGAAAAATAGAGTAAAATGAGAAAAAATGAAAAACAAAAAGGCAAAAAAGGGAAGGAATGAGAGAAAAAAACAAAAACAGTGGGAAACTTTAAGTCTATAGGCAATCACACATTAGGCTTGGATTATGACAGAATCAATCTGAACTTCTAAACCTTTCTGTTTTCTAGAATAGACTCATGAAAGATTACAAGGGCATTATTGCCCTATGTCCAACTCAAGGAAAATATTTTCTGGGGGAAAGGGGAATTAAAAAAAATAATTCTCTTCAATGAAAGATTCTCTGGTTCTTTGTAGAAACTGCAGAAGGTCTCTATAAGAATATTCTATAGGAATATTTTATATGTTCTTAAATTCTTTTAAGGTAATAATAAAAAAAAACAATTTAAAATAAAGCCATCTTATCCCCCACAGGGTAAAAAAACACAACACAATTTTGCAGTGATAAAACTGCTATTTTTTATGACTGGAGAAAACAACTCTGTCTCCATGGATGAAGCAAATGATCCAAACTCTGAGGAGCTAGAAATCCATAAGGGCATTGGTGTATATCACCATCACTATCTGCTCACCAGGCAGTGTTAGGCAAGCAACAGAAATTTGGTTTTTCTGTAAGATTATAAATTTGTGTGTTTTTTTTATTCACAAAAGTAAATTATTTAACATTTTGTTTACATAGAAGAATTAAACCATGGGTACGTTCTGTGAATTCAAAACATAAGACCTAAGTTATTAGCCATCCCTCCTTTCTAGAAAGCTTTGGTATCTTTCATTTTGGATAAAAACAATTTATGTATGTTTAAAATGAAAAAACAAAAACAAAAAACACTGCCACCCTCATCATTGGTTGCTGGGTGACTTGATGTAACTAGCATCTGGCAAGCTCTCTCTTTGAGGGAGACCCTGGCAAGAAGCAGAAGGGTGGAAAGAGAGGGTGGTCCATGTACAGAGGAAGCACTTCTATTCCAATTCCACTTTAAGAACCTGAGATTGGTGACATGGGCCTCTGCTCCTTACCTATGAAATGAAGGAAGGGGAAGATGGTAGCCAAGAAACTCTAACTTCAGGTTTCAATTACAAGTGCTAGAGGCACCCTGAAGTATATGGATGCCTTGTATTGAGCATTGAGACCCTCTGGCCTATGGTCTTAATTCTCAAAGGGACTTCACTAGGGAAAATGGTAACATGAATAGATGGAGATTTTTTTGGATTTATTTATTTGCTTTAGAGAGAGCGAGAACTGGTGAGTGGGGGTGGGGGGAGACAAGAGGGAAAGAGAGAGGGGGAATCCTCAAGCTGACTCCTGGCTGAGCATGGAGCCCAATGTAAAGCTTGATCTCACGACCCTAAGATTATGACCAAAACCAAGAGTCAGATGCTTAATTGACTGAGCCACCCAGGTGCCCCAACATGAATAGATGGAGCTTTTAAAAACACTTTTGGGGAGATTTTTAGGACAATAAAACTATACTGTATGAAACTGTAGTGCTAGAGAATCAGCCTCTGTGCAAGACCATGGAATGTACCACACTAACAGTGAACCTTAATGTAAACTATGGACTATAGTTAATAGTGTATCAATGCTGTTTTATGAGTTATAACAAATGTCCCACATAATGTCAAATGTTAATAATAGGGGAAATACTGTGTTTGTGTTTGAGGGGGAGTGTCAGGTGGGTATATGGAACTCAATATACTACCTGTTTAATTATTCTGTAAATCTAATATTTTAGTAAAAAAGTCCTCCAACATAGTCTCTATAGGATTTCTATAGCCCCCCCAACCTTATTAACATAATAGACTTGATAAAAGATAAAGTCTTACACACACTATCAATTGACTGCCTATCACAAACATGTTTTCTTTGAATTGCAGGATTGTTGGTTTTGTTTTGTTTTTTTTTTAAAGAACTAGTTGTCAATAATTAAAAGTCAGGAAATACCATTTCTAAGAGCCAGTCTGGGACGCCTGGGTGGCTCAGTGGTTGAGCGCCTGCTTTCGGCTCAGGGCGTGATCCTGGAGTCCTGGGATCGAATCCCATATCAGGCTCCCTGTGAGGAGTCTGATCCTCCCTCTGCCTGTGTCTCTGCCTCTCATTCTCTGTGTGTCTCTCATGAGTAAATACATAAAATCTTTTAAATAACATTTAAAAAAACAAAAGAGTCAGACTTTTTTAGTCTCTAGTTAAAAAAAAATTCAGAAATCATTCCCTCATACAAATAGGTTGCTGGAGCTGAGTGGCCCTTACCTCTCAAATCCTAGTTTAACAAGGTCCTCACCACTCTCCAATGTCTTCCATAAGTTCCCTCTGATCACCATGTTACCTGCCTGGCAACTGCAAGCTATGCATTTCACTTGCCAGAACAAACAGCATCCACTTCACATGGATTCCCTTTCGAAATCAAATTCTTGGGCTTCATCTCAGTCCTACAGAATGTGAACTTCAGGCTCTCAAACATGAGCATTTATGAGAATCCCCTGGAGGAGTTGTTACAACTCAGATCACAGGGCTTCCCCACTGTTTCACCCCTCTTCCTACCCTCCACCAAACACTAGCTTCTGATTCTGTAGATCTGAGACAAGGCCTGAAAATTTCTATTTCTAACAAGCTACCAGGTGATGCTGATGTCATGGGTCTAAGGACTCCATGGAGAACTTCTGGTCCCATCTTTAGGTATCTTATAATAAAAGCCCACCTCAACCTCAACTTCAGCTTCTTTTTCTTAAAAAAACAAACAAAAAAAAAAAAGTTGGCCTCTCCTCAGTGTAATTTTCTTGATCTTGTTTGATATGATTATGAATTTTTTTTTTTGGAGGGATTTTCCATTTTCCTGGTAGATGGTTTTTGTTCTTTGGAAATTTCTCCCATATGGGTGAGCATTTTGTGTAGTTAGCTATTTAAAAACAATGTGGCTTTTTCTCTGTGGAAACTGGGTCGTTTAAATTAATTCTTGGATTTATAATACATATAATTAGTTCCAAACAATATACAACACTATGCTCTGTTTGGGAATATCTTGATTACATAAATGTGAAAATAATTGAACAGAATGATGGTGAGAAAAACAGCATAAAAGAATCCCCCATTTCTGATATTTTTTGCCATTAGACTACAAATTGTATGACACCTAACCAAAAGTGCTTGCTGTATTTTTGATGGTTCACCCATAGCTCAGAGTAAAGTCTGAACTATTTGTTGTTCGCTGTTGTTATATTCTGTTCCAAGGTTCATAATTTGAAAATCGACTTTGGGGACTTTTTGCTCGGTCTATTAAAATGATTCATGTTGCATTCAACATAAATTGTGCATTCACAGAGGAGGGTGAGAGCCCGTATTCACAGCATAATAACTAAAGTGAATTTTGTACGAGCTGCAGTTTGTGGCAGCGATGTGGTATCATTTGTCTTAATTTTTCTTTGGCATTACATTAGGCGAGTGCATTTACATTTCCAGGTATGGCTAACCACTTTAAAAACTTTGTTTTTACAGCGTGAGTAAAGGGGGAATCAAATCTGCATGTTTATGTGATGTAACATCAAATAATGCCGTTTTACTGTCTGGAGTACGTGGGGATTTACATTCCATTTACCTGACTTCACAAAGGGAACTCAGGCTGATATGCAAAGTACATGAAATATTTACCACCAGTGGATCACGGGAAGCTTCTAAGAGAAAAAGAGGGGGAGGAGATAATATCTTTCTGCTAGTGCTGTGTTTTTCTTTCAATAGTACAGTAACTAATTTCTTAAGTAGATTAGCTGTTTAAAATTCAAATGCCTCTCAAATAAAACCAAACTCCAAATAACTTAAACCAGAAGTTTGGGTCACGTTTGCAGAACAAGTAAACATCTGAAACTTGAATGTGTGTATATGTAGCTGACATCAATACATATATACACACACACACACAAACATATATGCCTCCTGCTCATGAAATATTTATTTATACTGGAGAACTGCGATGGAATATTCCTACATTTCCATTACTGTCACTTAAGATGCATATATGTTTGTATATGTACTCATATTTTTATCACAAGAATTCTATAAATGTGATATACTGAATTCATTATTTCAGTTTGATGTAAAAATAATACATCTTAAATTCTATCATGTATATTTTTTAACAGTCAAACTAAGTGTCATACCAGAGGAGATTATGCTTTCTAAACTGCAGGATTATAATGCTCAGTAATAAGGTCATTTTTTTTAACATGATGAAATTTTGAAAATGTAACACCTATACAAAATACGGTATTTTTCCCACGCTGCTCAGAATGTCCAAATGGAAAAACTTCGGTTGAAATTTTTTTTTTCTGTACTTCTACACAAAGGTTACAAGCAAAACGACATGGTTTCTGAGGATATGGTTAAAAGCATGGACAATGGAGACAAGTCTGGGTTCGCATTCAGACTTCTACATTCTCTGAACATCACTCTCTTCGTCTGTAAAATGGGGATGATAACATTCCGGAATTACATAACCCACGAGAATAATGTTCATCAAATTCTGAATGCATAGAGCAAAAGAAGAACTCCATGAATTAATGCCAGTGATGCTCATCAATCACAATGATCGCCATTATTATTAAAACCATAATGAAGGGGATAATTTGGGCAACTGTGGAATCATCATATCTGATCATAATGACATAGAAGAAAAGCAACAGCTCATTAGCCACCAAAAAAATTAGTTTATCAGCCCATTTAATTGAACTATGTAAATACTTAGGATAGACGAATGCACGTGCTTTTACTTGAGTGAACAGAGTGGACCCAAATCTGATGAGCTCTCAGCATTGCTCTAATACCCCTCCTTTAGCTTGTTGGCTCACTAAACTCATTAAGCCCCCACGCAGCACAGGCTACTCTACCCCAGGCAGCAAAGAAGAAAACACCTGCCCTTGGCTTTTAGGAATTTGCAATCTATTGGGATGTTTCTTCAACATTAACTCTCCCAAGAATTACCTGGGGAGGATTTTAGAAATGCAGAATCAGATATTCTAAAACAGTAGGTCCACCTGGAGCCTGGGGGTCTATTTCACTAATGAATTGCCCAGGCTCTCTGGAAAAAGAGATGGCAAGCACGGTTCATGGTGGGGGAAAGATACAAGCCAGGATGGAGGCAGGTACAAAGCAGGGTAGGGACCCAGAAGACCCAAATCTAAGTTGGCCTTAGGGGACTCAAGGAAGGCTTCTCAGAGGAAATGCTTTTGAGCTAAGCCTGGACAAATAAAAGTCCAACTCCCCTACAGTACTGATGGCATTCCAAACCCTCTTCTTCCACTCTAACATAGTGCTGAAGGCAAAGCTTTGGAATCAGAATATCTACTGCAAATTCTAGCTCCACTCCCTCACTTTTAGTAAATTATGTAACCTCTCTTAAGTTTTAGTATTCTGTGAGGGGTGCCTGGGTGGCTCAGTCGGCTAGGTGTCTGCCTTCAGCTCAGATTGTGATCTTGGGGTCCTGGGATCAAGCCCTGTGTCAGGCTCCCGCTTGCCGGGGAGTCTGCTTGTCCTTCTCCCCCTGCCCTTTCCCCTGCTCGTGTTCTCACTCTTTCTTTCAAACAAAAATCTTTAAAAAAAAAAAAAATCTTAGTTTCTGTGCTTGTAAAAAGGAGATGATTATAGTAGATATCTCAAAGTTTGCTGGAAAGATAAGGCAATGTATGCACAAGGCTAGCACAATAGGCAGTTTATAAAATACCACTAGTATGAACAAACCAAAGTCCATGTAATGAGGGGCGTTTATGGATAAGTATAACAAGAATCCTAAAACTTACTCCATTGCCATAGGTCTGTGTTATATAGACAGTCATTTTATGCCCAATGCTCATGAATCGGGTGCAAAAATCAGGGATACGCATGCCATTTCCATTTTACACCAAGCAGTCACAGGGCTCTGTCTGCATGTGTCCAGCCCACTCATGTCTGTTTTTGTATATAGAAGTCAAAAAGAGCGAGCAATAACTGGCTATATAATGAAGTCAGTCTCCAAGGAATCTCACCTACATGTAAACTAGAAAAAAGGACAGTGTAAGGAGACTCTGTATAATACTATATAACTTTATATAGTAAAGCTTTATTACCTGGTTATCCAACCGTTTTATTTGGAGGGAGAGGGTTTATAAGTCTACAAAAGGCCTACAAATAACAAAAAATTATGTTGATATTACCTTCACCTTTAACTAGAGTTTGGGGAACTGATAAGACTTCCAGCTAAACACTTCATTTAATAACAAATGCCAAGAAACTCATATATAAATAAGAAAATACTTTTTGTGGTGCTTTCTGCAACTGAAAAATATATTTTTAAAAGATTTTATTTATTTATTCATGAGAGAGAGAGAGAGAGAGGCAGAGACACAGGCAGAGGGAGAAGCAGGCTCCACACAGGGAGCCCGACGTGGGACTTGATCCCCGGACTCCAGGATCACACCCTAGGCCCAAGGCAGGCGCTAAATCGCTGAGCCACCCAGGGATCCCCTGAAAAATATTTTAATTGTAGTAAAAAGCCTTTCCAAATTTTGGACACAAATCTAAGTCAAAAATATTCAGGAACTGTAGGTGTTAACAATAATACAGAGTGTGAAAAAAATCTATATTTTAATCTTTTGGGGGGCAGAAACAAATTATCTTATTTACTACATGAATGGTTTCCTCAATTTAACGCCAATCTTTAGCATCAACTTCCACCTGTCTGAATAAACAAGCTGCACAAGAAAAGACTAGATTATTTATATTATGAGGTACTGTTTAAAAATAGAGAGATTACTTTACTTATATTGAAAATAAGAATAACATGCATATCATCTGGGCTTACAAAAACCTCATTTTATTTTCTTCTGTTTCCGAGAGGAAGTTTGAGGAGTATACATGAAGTAGTAAATTAAATTCCTCTTTGAAGGTAAGGGAAAGGAGGAAGGAGAATCTTTTTAAGTTTTACTGACATGTTTAGAAAAACGCACCCACATATGGTGTGTGCAAAGGCTGCTTCAAGTCTGTTTCACACTTGGTAACTGGAATGGAACGTTTTATTGATAGTGAAATTTTCTTTCTAGACACATTAATCCAGCATATTTTATATAGCGCTTTGGCTTGTGTCGAATCAGATACTGTTTTTCTTTTTTTCAATTTGTGGTAAAATATGCACAACATAAAATTTACCATTTTAACCATTTTAAGTGTATAGGTCGGGGTATTAAGTGCATTCATATAGTTATTGGGTTTTATTAAGTTAAAACAGCAATGGTAAATACAAACATTTGTTATTAAGTGGCAATTTCAATTTTTAAGGAATGTTTTCAAATGCCATTTACGCTTCAAGGATAAAAATCTATAGAGACTGACATTAGAGGGAGGAAAAAAGATACTTCACTTTTCCTGTCTGGGCTTCATTGATGGGAAACAGTATAGGGCTCTACCCCGTGACTGTCTCCTGTTCCTGCACATGAATTCAGGAAACTGCTTCTGCCTTACAGAGGCTACACTTGAGGACATTGCCAAATGCCACAGAATTCATCCGAGGACCTGCGCCTTAGCCTCATGTGTCACCGTCACATGCTCATCTGAGGACTGCAGAGATAGGTAACACTTGCCACAAAGCCCCAAGAACTATTTTTGTTGCTATTAGGCCTTCTGCGGAGAGGGCTGACAGATGCTGGACCATCACTCTGTCCAGAACCCGCAAGGCGGGAGACTGTTCTAGGAAACAACACCTTTTTTCATCCTTTTATCACGTCCTATTTCTTTCAGAGAGCCATCCTCCAAACATCCACAGGGGAGAACTGGCTGGACTCCAGTAGCCAGAGGAGCACACTCCACCATCTCCAGGAAACCAGAACCAAATGCTCAGTCTACTGATGCCCCGAGGTTGCAATTTCGCCTTAACTATTTCTGATGATGATTAAAAATACATCGGGGAAGGTCACCTGCCCTGAGACTAGGAAGAGGTGCTTGCAGCATGGAAATGGTCTCACTTGCCTTCAGGGGCATTTTTCAGCAGAAGGCCCGGACTGGCTGGCAGTGCTCCCCGGTCAACCTGTCCTATCAGTACTGCTTTCTCTTTCTTACTAGGACCTAACTTCCTAACTTCCTCACCTGATCTTATTTCTGTATCTTCTCTTTAGCACTGAGCACAGCAGGCCTCCAGTAAATATCTGTTGTTTGAGGGAAGGCCTAACCCTTTAAATGCTCAGATAGGATTATTTCTACCATCATCAGTTTCATCTCATTTGCCACTGATCTGTAGAAAAGGGAAAATTAAACAACTTGCCCAAGGCCACACAGATAGAGATCTGTATTTCTCCATCCCCAAACCCATGTGTTGAAGGATTGTGAGTTTCCTTTTTAAGAAGCCTAAAAGAGTTCATTGACTGCATACCATGAAGCACCCTAGCAGAGCCTGGACCCACACCCAGACACCAAATACACTAATATTAGTGCAGCAAAATATATCACTAGTCATATAAGATAGATATCTGAGATACATGAAGATTATAAACAAGCAGCCGATAGCCACACTCAAGTTTTGCTGCCACTTGAGTCTGCCACCAACACAAGGAACGTTTTTTATTCACTTGTTTTTAAAAGTTTTGGATTTTTGAATCACAGGTAAGGGAGTGAGGACCTATGGAAATCAGGACTCATTCAAATGGGCTCTTTCCTGACCTCTTGCTCTTTTAAAGCTGCTAAGAGCTTTGCTGAAGCCCAAAAACTTTGCAGAGAATCACTTTAGGTTAAATAATATAGGCACAGTCGAGGATCTGAAAAAGACTTTAGCTATTTGCTTGCAGAAGAAAAGTATCCCCACTGGACAGACCAGAAAATACTCTTTAAGTAAAGAAAACACAAGTCTGTGGCGGCTCCATGTCACGCCCAAAGACAGGTCTCCCAGTGGGAGTTTTGGTGGAGGGCACAGTGGTTCTCTGAGTGATGGAAAGAGATGGGCCATGATTCTATACTTGCTGAGTGCTCCACATTCGGCAAGTGTGCCTGAGCTTCATTCTCACTGAAGCCTTGTGCTCTGCCTTGTGGATTGTGTCCTCTCCCTGGACCCTGGGTAGCTGGTGATCTGAGAGCCCAGGGAAGATACTCCAGACCCATTACTGGGGAGGTGCAGAATGGGATGGGAAGTGAACAGGCCTTGAAAGCCTCCATACTTCGCACCCCCATCTGGACTTTTAGGGACACCAGTACAAACAAATCAAGCCAGCCTGTCATATGATGACAGAGTGATTTCTTTCCCAGTGTGACATATTCATTTATCATCTTTCATAAGACAGACCTGGACTATAATTTAGTCCCATTGCTAGTGCTTAAATGAACTCCAGGTTTGAATGGGCTTTCAGAGATTCTTCAACATGGGTTCGCTGAGGGGCTCAAATGTTAAGAGGTCAAGATAGGAGCCCAGAGTGGAGGCTCAGTGGGGAGGGGCAGTGCCTAGCACTGTGCCAAGGATCCAAGACGCCAAAGACGACCATTGATTGATGGTGTTGATGATAATGAGCCCTCGGGAACCATAAGAAAAAGCAGCAAAAGAAATTTGGTTGGAGATGTAGGATTTTTAGATGTATTTGTCATCTCCATAGTGGGAAAGTTACATTCAATATTCAAACAGAATATAACCTAAAAAGCTTCAGAAATTGTCTTTATCGAGAAAGACATTTTAAAAATAAAACAAATATGCTTTTGACTGTGGTAAATGATGCAGTTGTAAATGCTGGGGTAATTGCAATGAAAGTTATATCTACATTTTAAGTCAACTGTACCTTTAAATGTCTAAATGAAGTAGTTAAGCCCATGTCAGTAGCAAGCAAGAATATAAAAATCTGTTGGTATTAATGATAAAACAAAACATAAATCATGAATGAAACATGTGCTGTATGCCAGACACTGAGCCTTATGTTCTTTTTCAGTAATATGACAACCTTGCCAGAGATTTTGAGGTTACGAGGAAAATAAAACAAAACAAATGAGGTCAGAGGGGTTAAGTAACTTGTCCAAAGATACACAGCAAGCGGCAGTGAGGCTAGGATTTAAATATTCATATTCTTTCACTAAGCCAAGCTTCCTCTTATGTGATAAGAACATCAAGTGCCAATGTCTCCAAGGGGATGACTGCAACAAGGCGTTTTCATAGAAAGCTGTGATGGGGTGGCAGAGAATAACAAGGAAACGGAGAATGCCAAATTGGCATCCTATGTACAACCTTCATTGTAAGTTTCCACAACTGAACATATGCATACTTCACATAAAACAAAAAGCACCATCGGCTGCATTTTGCTCGTCTGTTAGGACTCCACTGTTGAGATTCCCCCATCATGGTGGAGCTGTGTGGTCTCAGTAGCTGTGCCCCCCAGCACAATGAAAGAAGGATGGAGCATTCCAATACAGTATGAGTAGGGCCACAGACTTCCAGGGGGACCCAAAGTTCAGAGGCCAGTGGGGACCGGAATCCCACCTCCCCACTTCTTAGCTATGTCACTCTGAGCATCTCTCTGCATCCTGGTGTCCTCACCTGTAAAAAGGACACTGGCACCTTGTGGGGGCTTAGAGAGTGAAATGACATCATGTGGGCCAAGGGCCCATAGGAAGCAAGCAATGCGGCACGCTTAATTTGATTAATTCTATTTTCTTATCCTCCTCATCATCCAGAGCTAGCGATGAGTGTTCGAGTTAAGGCACAAAATCAAACCAACTTCTAACTCCTAAACCTTCTATTCCAGGGCAACAGACTTGCTTCTTTGCCTGAAAGGCTAATATATCAACAGTCACTGAGGTTACAGTCCCATGAAAAACACAGGGTGACAAAAGCCCCTTGCAGCAATCTTCAAGAAGGAGAAATAAATTAATCAAGCTGCCAAACGGAGAAGGCCGGGTTGACCTCCTTCTGATCTCATTACTTCTCTATTACCCTTTTGAAAAACATCCTCTTACAGAGATCACTAATTGAAGATTATGTGGAGGGAAACCGCACCTCTCCATCACCGTGGTAACTTTGCCTCATTTGTCATTCTAATAATTCACTTCTTTTCTTTTCTGAAGAGACAGAGACACTAATGGACTATCATCAGTTAAAAAGGCAATTTTTCCATTTAATTGCACTCATTAAATACTGCAATAGAACAATTGGAAAAGCAATATTCTCAATATTTAATCATAGTATAGGAATAATGAAACATTGCTTCAAAATAAATCCCGGAATATTTATAAAGTTGTAAAAGAGCTGTTTTAACAACACCTGTGATCAGAGGCAACATATTTAAAATTAGACATGTGATTTTTCATTTCTCCTGATGAGAGCCAGTGCACAGCCACACTGAGAAGGCAGGGCTTCGGGCGGGCTGGTTAGCCTGGAAGGTTTCCTGGCCGCCGCAATCCTAGACCAGCAAATCACTTGCAGTCTGTGACAGAGACTTGAAGGTCTTTACTCAAACCAGCCTTTCAGGCAAGCTTGGCCAAGAAATCCAAAGAATGGGCCTCTAGGTCCTAGAGCAGGTCTTGCCCTGCAGGTTTACTTAGAGCAAAGAGTAGTCACCAGTGTCAAATTTTTAATGGCTTTATTGAGATGTAATTCACAGGCCATACAATTCACCTATTTGAAGTGTATCATTCAATGGTTTTGGGTACATTCACAGTTGTGCATCCATGACAGTCAATTTTAACACATTTTCATCACTTCTAGCTGTTATCCTCTTCTTCCCCACCCCACCCCTGCCCAGCCTTAGGCAACACTAATGCACTTTGTGTCTCCATAGATTTCCCTGCTCCGGACACTTCTCATAAAAGGAATCACAGAATATGTGGTCTTGCATGACTAACTTCTCTCATTTAGCATGAGGTTTTCAAGGTTCATCTGTGATGTTGCATGATCAGTGCTTCATTTCCTTTTACAACTCTATCATATTCCATTGGATGGATAGACCACAATTAATTCAACCATTTGTTCACTGATGGATTTGGGGGTTGTTTCCAACTTTTGACTGTGGTAGATGATGCAGTTGTAAATGCTGGGGTACAAGTTTTCATGTTTGTCTTCATTTTTCTTGGCCATAGATCCAGGAGTATAATTGCTAGGTCATATGGTGACTCTCTTCTAATCATTTAAGGAGCTGCTGAACTGACTTCCAGAGTGGCTGCACCATTTACCCTCCCATCAGCAGTGTATGGGGTTTTCTCTTTCTCCACAACCCCCGCCAACACTTGTGATTATCTGACTGTTCACTTTCACATTTTAACAGAGAGGTGGGCAGTATCCAGGACCAGGGAGATACAGAGGCAGCCCAGCTCACTGCAAACAGAAAAGCCCAGTTCCCCAGATTGTGGGAGGCTGCAGGACCTAGGTGGGAAGAGCCTGGGTTTGGGAGTCAGGGAGACAAAAGCTCAATCCCAGCCCTGCCACTTTCCAGGTTATAGCTGTGAGCAAGTCCCCTAAACTAGCTGACCTTTGAGTCCTCTTGTCTGTAACACAGAGGACAAAGCTTCATAGGATTGTGGGAATGTTGAAGGAGCAAAATATATCAGAGAGTGCCTAGTGATTGCCTAGCATCCAGCCGCATTTCCATAAAGCAGTATCCATGATTATTAAAATTACTGGATGCAGCCTCAACACCCATCCTTGCCATCCCAAGCCAGCCAGCCAGCCAGCCAGCCAGCAGTCATGCCTCAATACTTCTTGTGTATTCAGACCACAATGTATCACAACTTTGGGCAGGCCTCTGATCCTTAGGACTGCACACACTGGACGCCTATCCAGCCATGGGCCTAATAACCTCAATAATCAATACAATATGTGGAGAAGGAAAACCACATATACACAAAAGCGACCAGGAACGTGCAATCTCATTTATCAAAGAATACTTGGAACAAAGACATGTCTTCCCGATTCCCAAGAGAAAGATTAGAGAACCCAGTCTCCCTTCTTTCATTCTGTGCATGAGAAGGCAGGTCTGCAGGCTCACAGCCAAGTGCTGGGCATGACCCACTTTGAGAGCAGGCAGTCCTTTCTTAGACAGCCCCCTTTTCTTTTCACTGACTGAGGTATTCAAACTCAGTGCCCTATTAGCTTAAACCAAGCTCAGAGAAGAAGGCAGAAAAGCCGAAGCTATTGCATCTTCTGATAATCCTGGACTCATGTGCATACTGACTGTCTCCCTGTTATTAAAAGAAGATTCTAAGAGGGATAAGGAGCTGTGGACAAGGACTGTTTTATTATTTAATGTGTAAACAGCATATAGCACAGCATCTGGCACACAGTAGCTGTTCAATAAGTATGTGCTGAATGAGTAAATGCATGAGTGAATAAAAGAATCTGTACCATGAGTAATGCCCTGGAACCACTTGGATGCCCCCTTCAACTGATGCTATAATTTTCATCAATGCATAGCAAGCAACTTAAATCCAAGGGAAAAAAAAGGTCATGCTCTAAGCTTCAAGACAAATCCCACAGCCTCTTCTGTCTATCCGATGGATGGCCATACCCAAGACTCTCCCGAGGACCCCCTTAATTCTTAAATCTACCTTGTCAATTATCTTCTATGACTTCTTTATAGCAAACTTCATTCTACTACCCAAATCCAACCCATTATCAGTTTTCATATGGTTTGTGAGCTCAGAATGGCTTTAATATTTGTAAACTGTTGGAAACAGATCAAAAGTAGAATATTCAGTGACATGTCAACATTATATGAAATTCAAATCTCAGTATCCATATATAAAGGTTTTTCTAGTGTTATTTATTTATTGCAACACCATTCTACCCATTCATTTACATGCTGTCTGTGGCTACTTTTGTGCTAAAAGGCAGAGTTGAATGGTTCTAATAGAAACACTACTACAAAGCCTAAAATACTGTCTGTCCCATTATGGGAAAAGTTTGCTGACACCCATTCCATATGCCAACTTTATGTACATTGATAAAAGCACAGTAATTGTTAGCGACAGTGTCATCCAGTGTCAAAGGGTTAATTCAGAAGATTTACTTAGATCTACCTGGATTTGAACCCTGCCTCCAACACTCATTCACTGTCTGATGCTACAGGCAAGCGATTTAACCTGTCCAAATCCCCATTTTCCCCACCAAAAGTGGGGCGAATGATATCTATGTCACTAGGATGCTGCGAAGTTTAAAGAGTAAAAACATCTGGCATAGATCTTGACTATAGTAAGCACTCACTAAACGTGCGCCATCATGCTTACACACTATTACTTTAAAAGAGAAACTCTAGGAAAGTAGAGCAAAGCATGAGGTTACAAACAGAGTCAAAGACAAAATGTCATGCCCCCATCCCTCCCTGCAGTGCTGGCTAATACACAGAAGGTTTGGAAGACATTAAAAACAACAGAACAACAAACTATATAATCAGCGTATAACCAAATCCAGATGGATCTGGCTCATTTGCTAGTTTGCACTGTTTGTCCTTGTCTCCCCCACAAACCCTGTCCCACTGGCAGGGCAAGTGAGAAGCAAATACACAATCATCCCATTTATATACAACAAAATTGAAACCATTTGGCTTTTTGTAAAGTTTGGAGCTAAATGTTTAGGCAAGACATTTGGGTTTGTCCATTCAAGCTGCTGTTTTGATGCACTAATCTGAATTTGTGTTCTATCCACAACCTGCTTTTGTGGGTCTGTCACTTGCAATATGTTTAACAGACGCTCAAAAGTGAAATCCATTTGCATCTATTTGGTATGAAGAATTAATGTCCCCAAACATCATCAGAATCAGATACCTCCCCAGCTACCACTGTCCCACCTTTGAATATTTAGGACTAAGCTGCAGAGTGGGAAATGGCTGAGAGTCCACTCCACATGAGTGCCGAAGCTAAGACTCTGGGCATGCATCTTGACTGCTCTACCACACAACTCCCTCTCATTTACTTTTCCATGTGCTCTGGTGTACTGCTTGGGAAAATGACAGAGTAATAAGATAACACATACAAAAAAAAAAAAATAAGATAACACATACATTCAAGTCCCACGTGTTTATCACTGTTAGGACATCCTTTTAAGGACTGCACATTCGGTCCTGCAGGCCCAGAGACATCAGACAAGGACTCCTGTGCCGGACTATAAATAGGTAATTATTTCACATTTCATAAGCCTTCCAATGATGTTATTCTACTCCAGCCTTCAGTGAATATTTTAAAAAACATATAACTGTGAGCCTTTGCTTAGGCTTCAGCAACAGAAAATTGTGAGGGGCAAAGGGGAAGGGTAGGTGCTACTCAGTATGCTCCAGACAAGATGCATTTTTAATCAAAACTTATAAATTGCTATTTACACTAGGAATTTCAGGTACCAAACTTTTTCTTGACTTTGAAAAACACTAAAATATTTAGGTAATATGCAGGTTTTAGCAGGGCCGAATGTCAGCATTCTTATATTCCATTTGTGAAGTTATTGGTTAAGATGTGAATACATTATAAATAGAGTAACGCTGCAAACAACTTAGACTCTGATAGTAAATGAGACAATTAACCTAAAATCTTTGCATTCTGGCACTCACAGCAGGACAACGGCTTCAGAAAACATGAAGTTGTTTCTGTTTTCTGCAATCAAATCATGGCTTCAAACAAAGACATATACCCTTTTTTAGTACATATGGGATGACATCAGAATTTTCTAAGAATACGATTTCTTTCTTCTGTTAGACAAGGTATACCATCTTCTGCAAAACATCTGGATCATTTGTCAATAACCAAGAGAACCAGATGGTTAGAATCATCTAGGATACCTAAAAACATCTGGATATTTCATTCTCCATCCAGATGTCTGGCTTCCCTGAGGTATAGCCTATCTTTGGTTGAATAACTCCAAAAAGTGTTTGGCCAAAAGGTAAGTTCCCTTCATCAATTCCTCTCTGGTTAATTATGTTTGGCAAAAGAAGTCTACATCCTTTGAGAAATAAAGCTTTTATTAGAATTTATCTCATCGGTATGATTTAGCTAAACTATTTCAGGAATAAGCTGGGAAACAGAGGTACAAGTGCAAAGTAGACCCACTGTGCGACACAGACTCTGCCATGTTAGAGGGCCCACTGGAAGCTCACAGAAGTATACCTACCCTCAGATACCAAATCAGAACCAGACTTTAGCATGACAGCTCTTCCACTCAAAGCTCCAGGTGCAATTTCAATTGTACATCTCCAATACTGTCGTTTGTTCGTTGAGTCCACAAAGATTTAATTGGCTCCTACTGTCCGCATAGTCATAAACACCAGGCTGAGCAAGTACTGCTAAGACAGGTACAGGTGCTGCCCTCAGCTTCCAAGCTAGTTGGGGAGACAAAGATTAAACAAACTGTCTCACCCAAATAAATACGCTATTATCTACATAGAGTGCTATGTAATAAAGAATATAGTTAGAGATCATCCCAGGAGGGGGGTCTGACTGACATCTGGGGGTCAGGGGGGGTATTATCTGAGTCTGGAAATATGAGGCTTTAGCGGAGTGCATCTGTGCCAGAGTGGAAACAAGATGCCTGACAAAGGAATAGAGCTTTGCTTCCTTGTGGAATATGGAATGGAAGGAAGGCTAGAGGTGGAGGGTGGTGGGTGGGACTCCAAAGGGAGATGTCCGTGTTGCCAGAGCAGTCCTGTGTTCTAACTGTGGTGGTGGTTACACGAACCCACACCTGGTAAAATGGTATGGAACTTAAGTTCATTTTCCACCACTGTGTGACAAAGCACCAAAACCTTCCTGCCTTAAAATAATGCAAATTTATGATCTTACAGTTCCATGCCTCAAAGGTCCACCATGGATGTCAGTGGGCCACGATAAGGATATCAGCAGCGTGCATGACTTCCTGGTGTCTCTAAGGAGAGGATCCATGTCATCTGCTCTTACAACTTCAATAGGCTGTTCATTTTCCAGGGCTCTTGGTCCCCTCTTTCCATCTTCAAAGCCAGCAGCGTCTGGCTTACTCCTTCTCAGACTGCCTTCTCTCCTGGTGTTCATCTAATTCCCCCTCCCACTTCTAATACCCCTGCAATTACACTGTGCCCACCCAGATAATCCTGGATGGCCTCTCTATTTTAAATTCAGCTGATTAGTAATCTAAATTTCATTCATAACCCTAATTCCTCCTTCCCATGCAACACAGCATACTCTTAGGTTCCAGGGATTACAACGTAAACAGCTTTGGATAACCATGATTCTGCCTACAACAGAACTCTACCCTCATGCTGTACCAATGTCAGGTTCCCTGTTTTGATACTTTACTATGGTTACATGAGATGCAACCATTGTAGAAAACAGGCAAAGAGTACCTGGATCCTCTCTAGGCTATTTTCAGGATCTTCCTGCAAATCTGTAGTTATATCAAAATACAAAATCAAACACATTTTTTAAAGATTTTATTTATTTATTCATGAGAGACACAGAGAAAGAGGCAGAAACATAGGCAGAGGGAGAAACAGGGTCCCTAGGGGGAGCCCGATGTGGGACTTGATCCCAGGGCCCCAGGATCACACCCTGAGCCAAAGGCAGACACTCAACCACCGATAAACCCAGGTGTCCCTCAAACAAACACATTTTTTATTGGAGTTCAATTTGCCAATATATAGCATAATACCCAGTGCTCATCCTGCCAAGTGCCCCCTCAATGCCCATCACCCAGTCACCCCAACCTCCCGCCCACCTCCCTTTCTTACAAGACATGTAACACACGTCAAAGCACCTGGTATTTATTATCCTGTCTAATCCCCACAACAAATTGACAAGGTGGGTACTATTCTCTGTTGAGAGATGAGGAAACAGAAGCAAGGATAGGCTTTATTAATTTACCCAAGGACATCTAAATCCAAATAGGGTATCTCTAAAGGTTGTATCTTAACTTCGGTTTACATGTTAAGGACTCAAAAACAGTTTTTTTAAAGATTCATGTATTTATTTTAGATAGATCGAGCCAGTAGGAGAGGGGAAGAGAGAGAGAGAGAGAGAGAGAACCTCAAGCAGACTCCCCACTGACCACAGAGCTCAACACAGGGCTCGATCCCACAACCCTGAGATCATGACCTGAGCCAAAACCAAGAGTCAGATGCTCAACCAACTGAGCCACCCAGGAGTCCCTATGGACTCAGATTTTAATTAAGGAGCTAAATAAACCATCTATCAAAAAGTAGAAGGCGGGCAGCCCCAGTGGCACAGCGGTTTAGCACCTCCTGCAGCCCGGGGTGTGATCCTGGAGACCCGAGATCGAGTCCCGCGTCGGGCTCCCTGCATGGAGCCTGCTTCTCTCTCAGCCTGTGTCTCTGCCTCCCTCTCTCTCAATCTGAATAAATAAATAAATAAAAATCTTAAAAAAAAAAAAGGTAGAAGGCAAATTGATGAGAATTGTTATCACTTTAAAAGGAAAAAAAGGCCTTAGAAGACAATGACCCTACATAGACCTTAATTGGCCCTTTTCAGGGGCTAAATGCTGAGTTTTCTCAGAAAAACTCCGAAATAGCTCTTTTCACCTCTAAAAAGACAACTGAGTTGTAGAAAAGGTAAATATTGTAAATAGAATGGTCATTCACTATGCTTACATTTTTTCATTCACACTGCTTACAAATTTAGGGGGCAGTATATTATGTGTATATTACCTGCCTCCCTTCCCTCTTCCAATTCCAAAGATACAAAAATAAATGGGACTGTCCACTTTAATTCTTCACTTCTGAAAGGCACCTCCATGGATGCACAGCACAAAGCATCTTTTGCTCATTCCAACCCTTTCGTGGTTTTCAGATTACGGGAACAGACAGTTAACCATGACCACATCCAAAAGATAGACAACCAGACTCTCTCCTGAGCTGAGTCACACAAGGAAGGGGATTAGAGCTGAGTTATCCCTAGGGCAATAGCATAAAAAAACTATTCCATGAGTTCCTAGTCCTGGTCACCATGGCATCCCAAATCCAAAGACAAAAGCCACATACCTAAAAGGCAGCCTGGAGTATATCAAAGTGCTGATGTACCAATCTGGGCTGCCCCTCTGCGGAAAATAAGCCACAGTGTGGCTTTCTGTTACACACAACCAAGTTATATTACATATAGTCTTGTGTTTTTCTTCTCCTGAAACTGTTCAGTCTTCTCTGTTGCTTGCAACCAAAGAACCCTAAAGTATGCAACTCCTCCACCCGTAATAGCAGGAAATCCCCCTGTATTATTATGCCCTCCCCTCTGGTCTCTCTACTCCCTTTTTCATCAAAACTAAAATTCTCTGAGAAAGTCAAACACAGGTACAATCAATCAATCAATCAATCAATCAATAAATAAATAAATAAATTCCTCCCAAGCCCAGGTCTCCTAAAGGATTCTGTAGCTGCTTCTGGGTGCAGCAGGCACTCAATTATTAGCCCCACTAGGAAGTAGGGATCAAGTTCATGTCATCCTCTAACTTTGAATTTGAGGGACAAAATGGCTTTAACACAAAAGGGAAAGTGACTCACATCCCCTTGGTGTTTTCTAAAGGGATATTGTTAGAACCAATTTCTACTCCTGGATCTTTTGTGCTCCGGGGTAGAAGCAGGCAGCGGTCCAAACACTGTGTAACCTTTTCAGCAGCCATAAGGAAAAAGTCACTACCACTTTGCTTTTTATACTGAGGCTGAAGAAAGTACACGCAAAGCCAATGCACGAGGGGATTAGCAATGTCTTCCAAAGAAGAAACAGAGAATGTTTATGGGGAGTGAAAATGAATGATAATAGTCTCACTGTCCACTCTCATTTCCTAGTGGTTCAACCAAGTCCCTGGATGTCATAAACACTGAAGGGGGAATAAAAAGCTCTAATAAATCAAGGTGAGGACGTCACAAAGGGAGCCGATGGTGAGGCACACCTGCTGAGTAGCTAACTCTCTGGACAATGAGTCAGCAAGCAGAGAGCAGGCTTTCAGAACCCACACGAGGGCAGCCTCCAAGCACAGGGAACATGGATTCCTCTCACTTCTCACAAGTACATGTGCATGTGTGCACACACACACACACACGCACATATACACACCCTCCCACCTTCTCTCATTCTGCAAAGGGAAAAAATGCACCCAGCTCAGCCGTGTTGTTTCCTACCGTCCTAGCCAAGACTTCCCCATGCTTCCCCAGGGTTTCTCCACCAAGTACTACTGACATTTGATGTCAGGTAACTATTTGTGTGGAGTCTGTCCTGCACGTTACAGGATGTTTAGCAGAATCCCTGGCCTCTATCTACTAGATGCCAGTAGCACCTCTCCATCACACTATAATAAAGAAATCCCCAGATATTGTCAAATGTTGCCCTGAAAGGCAAAATTGCCCCCTAGGGAAGAAAAAACTGGTTTACCTGAAATCTCTGTGTCTGTGTGTGTATGTGTGTGTGTGTGCATGCATGTGTTTACCCAAAACACCATCCATGCTCAAGCGTCTACAGCTGTTTACCCCATCCTTCACTTGACAAACTCCTATTCATCCTTCCAGATTTAGCCTCAAAATGACTTCCTCCCAAAGTCTTCCCTGACTCCCCCATTCATTTCTTCACATGCCCCCAGGCTTCTGGACTACTGGGAGCCTCATCCCACCCCTGGTCTACCCATTTGCCAGTCCTCCTCTCTAGATTCTAACCTCCTTACAAATAGGAAACAAATTTATTTCATCTTTATATCCCCAGTGCTTAGCAGTGTGCCTGGCTCATAGTAGATATTCAGTAAAAACTTGGAGAAGTGAATAATGAGTGAACAAAGAGACATAGGGAAGCTTCAGCAGGAGACACATCACAGAATACAGAGCTGGTTTCCGGTAGCATCATTCCATAACTTTCAAATTAGCATGGAAGAAAGAACATTACAGCCAGGAGGCTGCTACCTGTGATGGAATGCCACAGAAAAGGACTTACGTCATCATCACCATGTGACAGGCACAGACTTATAACCCTGGATAAAGCAGCGAAGAAGGCAGTACAGGAGTTTAAAAAGCCCCATTTTCCAGATGAGCAAATTGAGACTCAGAACGGTTAAATACTTTGCCTAAGGCCACACTCTGGTGAAATGAGAGCTGACAGGCTCAAGTCCAAAGTTGTCTGTCCTGACCATCAGTCAGGGCAATGAAATAGCCCTTAGGTGAGAGCTGATCACACTAACAGAGCTGGGAAATAGTTTAAGCAGAAGGCTATGCCGATAAGAGTGTGAGGAGCGGCACTCTCACTCAATGCTGGGGTGTGGGGGTGGAGTGGGGAAGAATGGCCACAATCCTCTTGGAAAGGAATTTGACAGAGTATCAAAAGACCCTGTGATGGTCCAACCTTTGAACTAGCTACTCCACTTCAGGGAATTTAACCTAACAAAACTGTCTAAGATTAGGGGGAGGGGGGTCAGGACGGCAGGGGTAGCTCAGTGCACAGATATAGCCACTGTTCACCTCAGTGCCACTTACCACAGCAACAAAGAAAAACAAAAACAAAAGTAGAAACTTCTAAATATTCAAAAATAGGAAAAATGGTTAAATAAATACAAATCCACTCCCTTAAACAAAATGTTGCTATTAAATACAGTGTTAACAGTGTGTGTATTAGGAGGACGTGAAAACAGGGGGAAATACCTACTTAGAAGTTACATGAAAACATAGGATTTGAACTTTTATAAATGCAATCATATATAAGTTAATTTGTAAATTGCATGAACTGAGTAAATTATAACATATTCACATAACGGAATACTCTCCAGCTATGACAATGAACGATCTACAACTGTATGCAACATTAAACAAAAATCTCAGAAAAGTATTACTGAAACAAGGAAGCCAGACACAGAAGAGTACCTACTATATGCCTGCATTTGTATAAAGGTATTCCATTTGTATAAGGTCAAAGACAGACAAACTATTCTTTGCTATCCGAAGTCAGGACAGTGGATATCTTTCCTTGGTGGGGTCTTGGCGATAATGGCAAAATGAGGGCAGAAGGAGGCTCCTGCCTTATGTTTTCTTTCTTTATTCAGTTACTGATTACTTGGGTATGCTGAGTTTATTTAAGTTTATCCAGCAGCAAGTATATATTATGCACTTTTATGCATGTGGGTTGTATTTCCATAGAGTTTTAAAACCACAGTCACAATTCCATGAAAACAGGAAGCTGCCTCTGAGAGTTAGGAAAAAGTAAATCACCACATGAATGGTGGTTGTCTTTAGATGGTGGGGCCATGGCAATTGTCTTGTCATACTTCCACTTCTGCATATTTTCCAGATAATTCAATAATAAGCAGTTTTATGAGGGAAGGAAAAGTAAGCAGAGTAAGCAGTACTTAAAACAAACAAAACACTGTACAGGATTGCATGAGCGTACTAACACTGCTGGAAGACACGTGTGTATGTGTGTACATGTGAGATGCATGTGTGTGTATAAGTGTGTTGCAAGTGACATTATGTATTTGTGTATGTGTGTTTTGCTCTTACCAAGAGAAGCATTAGCAGTCAGGAGGAAGGGCATCGTTCTAAATCCCACAAGAGCAAAACAAGAATTCTCTCTCATTAGCAAGGCTGTACCAATTAACTACAGAGAGAGAGAGACTTTAAAATCTTGTGAGAATCACTAAAGAAACACTGAAAGATATATTCACAGTAAAACATCTGAGAGTACATATGCCAAAATACTGTGGGTAGGTATTTTGGGTGATTTTTGGCTTTCTTCTTATCTGTAGTTCTTTTAAGTAACGGAAAGGTACATATTATGTTTACTTGAGCTATTCATCTGAAAATGGGCTAATAAGAAAAAACTGAGTAATTGCAGGGATTAACAAGCCTTAAATAGTGTAAGCTATACTGAGTGATATAGCATACTTAATAAGTGATTTCCTCCCCCTCCTCTTCCTCCTTCATATAATTATTTTACTTTGTGTAAAATTTAGTATTATATAAAACCTTGAAGAATATTAGGTGAAAGTTTTCTCTTCCTAAAAACAACGATTCTACTCATGTCAACATCTCTATTCCAGTGATTTTTACATACTAAATTTCAAAGAAAGGTAGCTATTTTAGGGAAAGTTCTATTTTTGCCTCATGTTTTATACTCTCTTATGTAAGAGATAAGAGAAAAGGGGGGAAGTGAGACATAAGGAGAAAGATGTAGAGATGGGGGGATAAAGAGATGGAGGAATGGATGGATGGATGGATGGATGGATGGGAAGGAGTGGATGGGTAGATGGGTGGATAGGTGGCTGGCTGGCTGGCTGGATGGATGGATAGATAGGTGAGTGGGTAGATGGACAGATGGATAGACAGGTAGGTGAGTGGATGGGTGGATGGGTGGGTAGGTGGGTAGATGGATGAATACATAAAGGTAGGAATGAAATGTCCAGGAATGGTCAACACATTCAAATGAAAGAGATGCTCTCTGTGATAGATGCCAGAAAGAACCCCCATCCTATGCCTGAACTGACTTCCCTGAGGGTCCCCAGCTGATCATGAAAGTGAGAAGAAGCTGCCAGAAGAAACTGAGGGGATGCCTAATAAGAACATAAGCACTACAGCAGAGACGGCCTTTATCACTGGAGTCAGGAACAGGTGGCAGGAGGAGAAAAGCTGCAGGAGTCCTGCCTGTCTCAGTACTTTTCTCAAAGTGGTAAAGAGGAACTTCCTTATCTGGTAAAGAGGAACTGCAGATGGAATTAGGACTGCTAATCAGCTGACCTTGAGAAAGGGAGATTGTCCCTCATATCTGGATGGGCCCAATATAATCACAAGGCACAAGAGGAGAAGGCGCAGAAGAGATAGAACCAGGGGGATAGACCTCTGAAAACGACTCGGCCCAAGGCTGCTTGCTTGTAGACAGAGAAAGGGGCCAGCAAACCAAGGAATGTGGACAGTCTCTTCAGTTAGAAATGCAAGGAATGGGATTTTCCCCCTGGAGCATCCAAAAAGAATGGAGCCTGCCAATACCTTGATTCTGGCCTAGTAAGACCTGCACTGGACTTCTGACCTCCAGAGCTATAAGGTAATAAATCTGTGCTATTTTAACTCACTAAATTTGAGGTAATTTGTGATGGCAGCCATAGAAAACGAATACCCCAGGCTACTTTAAAAAACAATTTTTATTACATAAGCAACACATGAACACATTTCCCCCTTAAAAAAAATTTAAGCATCTGAACAAGGCTGATCCCCCCAACCCAAACCACCCTGCCGCCTTCTCTGCACTGATCCCACTCCCCATCCCTCCTAGAGAAAACCACTAGAATAAGTTGGGTGTGCACTGTCTCGGCGTCCTGGTCACACTGCACACCGATTCTTGCAGCATGCCCGGTCATGAAACAGTTAACACCCATCTCCCCTGAAAGGAAAACAGCCCACAAGCCCAAAGACCACACAGGGATCAGTCTGCCTGTGCTCTTGAGGGTAAAGGATGTGACCATATGAGTACCTTTTGCATACCTTCTGCCTCTCATCCAGTTGTAAATCCTCTATTCTGGTGCTTATGGCAGGATCTGAGTTCCCCAAGACTCAACCTGCTGAATATTCATTGTTTAGAAGATCAGGAAAAGAATTTGTTTATACACACTGGGCCTTGTATTTACCAAAAATCTAGCCTAACACATACAAGGAACATGATCAATAGCAAAACAACCCGTCCAATCATGGCTTTGTTACCAAGAGATAATGAATGTCTACAAAGCTGCCAGAAATTGCTCAAACCACACCCTCTCCTTATTTTTTCTTTCCACCCTCGGGATGTCTGGTATTTTTCACAAATCTTGTGTCTGCTCCCCAAGTCTTCTGGGAGACTGCTCACAAATCACAAATTAAGTCAGATTTTTAAAACCCCCCAGGCCTTTGAAATTCCTGAAGCCACATGCAGGTGGCTGGCACTTACACACACTTGATGACCTTTCTCAGTGGCTAGGTCCTGTGTGTCCCCTCTGATGCCACACCTGGCTCTTGTTCACAGTGCCAACAAGTATGCCCCTGCCCTTAGTGGTAGCTCCAGGTCTCCACCAGTGAGGATCATTACTATCTGAAATTTACCTGGCTTCTCTCAGGAAGGGAGTAGGAAAGGGCTGAGATAGACATCAAGAGCTTGCAAGGTTAGAAGGACTCTCTTCTCACCAGCCCTGCCCTCGCTGGTGGAAGCCAAGTCCCAAGAGCAAGGTTAAGGCACGAAAATCCTCCCTCCCAGAGAGATGCCTATGCACTGAGATGACTGTGCAGGGACTGGCATGTAGTGTGTACCCCACATGTTTGGGGCTGGGGGTAAAGCATTATGATGACCAGGTCTAGTTATCAGCTATGAGGGAAGTCCTTTTGATATACAACCAAAGCCATCAATCTGTGATTTGGCCTCACTCTTATAAGAACACAAAGAGTATAATCAGCACATGTTTGTTATTCAGCAAAAAATAAATTCCTTTGATCAACAAGTATTATATGTACTAGTATGCACAGGTGTGAGTGTGTGGCAAATATGTGTCACATGGTGTGATACAGAACCAAGGTGGACACTTTTCTAGAAAAGCCACCATTAAAAAAAAAAAAAGAAAGAAAGAAAAGCCACCATTATCATGGGTTCTATGTATAGCTGAAGGAAATTCATACATAGAAGGCAACATAGTGAATGAATGTTCTTATAGAAAATGCTGTATAACTTTAATAGCTGTGATGGCAAAAAAAAAAATGTGGGCTCAACATGGTGGGAAAAGGAAGTGGCTATGGGTGATGATGGTGATGATGGAAGAAGAGAAGGAAAAGGAGGAAGGACAGGGGGAGGGGTAGGTGGGGGGGCAATAATGATGACCATGAGGATCACAGCTGGGATAGTCACTGATGACTTCTACTGCCAGACATCGCCCTAAGCACTACACACATTTGACCTAACTTAATCCTTCTAATAATCCTACCATAGGTTCCATTACTAGCCCCATGCTATAGACTGTAACACTCAGTTTGAGAAGCGTTAAGCACATGTCATGGTCCAAGCAATGGAGCAAGACTCAAACCTATATTAGAATCTGGGACCACTGAGGTAGAAACTGCTGGGTGCTCCTCTCATCTCATTCTCTCCATCCACTCTATGAACAGCACTGGGTAGCCAGCACTCAGTCAAAGACAATCACGTCTCCAGACTCCCTTGCAGCTACAGGTAACCATGTGACCTGGCTCTGGCCATTGACCTGCCAGAGGAATTCATGCAGTGAGCTGGCGTGTATCTCTTGCCCTTCACTCTCCCCTTCTTCTTGCCTGGAAAACAGATGTGACACTTCAAGGTTGGGCAGCCACATGCTAAGGATGGCTTAGGGCAAAGACCAAGACAGCTGCAGCCCGTAATGGCCTCATGGACCCAGGCTGCTAACTGGACTGTCTGCCTCCAAGTCTCTTGTGATGAGAGAAACATTAAGGTGTGGTGGGAAAATCTGGCATCTGAGTCAAGTTCCCACTGATGCAGGCACTGTGTGAAAGTGAATCCCAGGTAGTGCAGGTTCCACGCCAATGTCCTTCCTTCATCGGCTGCCATAGCCTAAGACATGAGGAGTTGGAAATGAGTTGTGAAAGAGAGAATATCTGAAAATCCAAAAGGAAGACGAGAGGGCCAGTCAAAGATGCACCATGCAAGTGAGGTCCACCAGGGATCGTTATAAGAAGTGAGGTCCACTGAGGATTGTGGGAAGAAGTAAGGTCCTCCCAGGATTGTAGGAAGAAGTGGGGCCCACCAAGGATTGTGGGAGGAAGAGGGGTCTAGCGGAGATTATGGGAAGTGGAGCCTAGTGGGGAACTGTGGGAAGAAGTAGGGTCCACCAAGGACTGTGGGAAGAAGTGGGGTCCAGTGGGGATTGTGGGAAGAAGTGAGGTCCAGCAAGAACTGTGGGAAGAAGTGAGGTCCAGTGGGGATTATGGGAAGAAGTGGGGTCCAGTGGGGATTGTGGGAGGGAGTGGGGTCCAGTGGGGATTGTAGGAAGAAGTGGGGTCCAGCGGGGATTGTGGGAAGAAGTCAGGTCCAGTGGGGATTATGGGAGGTGGGGTCCACCAAGGATTGTGGGAAGAAGTGGGGGCCAATGGGGACTTAGGGAGGAAGTAGGGTCCAGCGGGGATTGTGGGAAGAAGTAGGGTCCAGTGGAGACTGTGGGAAGAAGTGGGGTTCACAGAGGATTGTGGGAAGAAATTTGAGCTAGAGTAAAAACTATACCCTTCTGGCCACAAATGGAGGAAAGGCCAACAACACACTGAAATAACATTATAGACACTATAAATAGTTGAGAGGGAGTCTGTCTTTGGGAAGAGTGCCCCAATGAACTCTAAGGTAACCTTGCAGACTTCTGTGGGTGCCCCAAGGCAGGATTCTGAAATAGTTATTGCCCTAGGGGAAAGAAAACCTTCTGCAGAACCCTGATAGCCTGAGCAGCCATCACATACCAACCAATGGAGCCATAGATGGAAAGAGCAGGACTCACCCTTCTAGAATCTTCTACCATAAAATGCCCAGAGATATAATGCATCTTATTATTCCATAATGCATTTCCCCATGTGCTTTCTAACTCATGTTTTCTTTTTGTCATCTGCTCTGTTTTTGGATGAAGGAAAAAGAAAGAAATCATTGATTCGTTCATTACAAATGTACATAAGCTACAAAAGACATGAATTACTAACAGGTAATTTCTTTGGAAGACTTAGGTAGTGACACACAGATGCTTCTCTACACAGTTTCTCTGTGGGCGAGAATCTATATATAAACACAGCAGGAACCAACTGTGGGGTGTACCACTAGCAAAAGTGGATTGGCCATGTGAAGGACATCTGTGTTAGGACCTGTTCCCAATCAAAGCAAAGTAATTCTTCTTGGTGGTCCGACCACTTAACTTAAACAAAAAGGACTGAGCCAACTTTCATCAATGAGCCTTTCTTCTAACAGGATAAAAAGAAAATAAAAAATGAGAGTTGGCTACTGGTTATGGCGATGATGTGCCACAAGGTTAATAATGATGGGTTTCAGGTCACTGGCAATTTCTCATTTCAAACTAACTTGAACCACCGACCCTCAAGAGCTGACTGTTTAATGTGGGCTACATGGCATTCGCAGTCCTTTTCGGACACCCAAGCAGTGGGTGAGTGACACCCACCATATCATTACTGAAAACAAGAGAGGAGCTCTTCATCCTTGAAATTAAAAAGGGCCCCTAAATTCAATCTCCACGGAGGAAGACCCGTAGACTTGTTCAGTTCCACAATGACTGGAACTTGAATGGGCTACTGACTGTCAATTCATGGAAACTGGGCTCTATCTTCAGAGGGAACAGGGAGGAAAAAATTCTAAATTTCCCTGCAATGATTCAGAAAACTCCTCAGCTTTTTCCTCCGTGTCATCGGTCACATCTTCTCAGATGCCCACTTTACTTCTAAATAGCCAAGGACTCATCTAGAGGCTATATACGTGGCTTTTTCTTCCTGGTATTATGAGAGCAATGTGGAGAGAGAAAATGAATGGGAAAAGCTACTTCAACAGAAAAGGGGGAAGAGATAGGGAGTGGTAGAGATGATGGAAAACTAGAAACCACATGACCTGGTACCTTAACTCAGCTCTAGCCAACTGTTGTTTCTACTTCCAATCTTCAAATCCAAAGAGAAAACCAGATTTTTATATGAAATCTCTCAATTTGTACATGTGTCTTAGCAATTTTTAAAAGTCATTGTGTGAGGAAAACAAAATATGTCTGCTCGTAAGCAATGTCTGTTGTTGCAGAGGAACATCTCAATGGGTTTTCTTCTCTGGAAGTCACACCCAAAGCTATGGCTTATTCCTGGGCTGAGCTAAGGAAAGGGTGAAAAGAGAAGAGGTGAGAAGAAAAGTCAGGGAGCTGAAGGTTAGTCCTAAGACTTAGAGTCTTGTAAGTGATATATTTGCCTGTCAAATTCACGACCCCAGGAGGATGATAAACACACTCAGAAACCTCATCTAATTTTAGAATGTTACTCTGATGCATGAACCGAACTTATAGGCATATCCGTCCCCTCTGTGTGACATAGGCTATGCCAACCCCCTTCCCCCATAAAGGATGGGGACGAAGGGCTCAGTTCTACCCTACCGCATGGCAAATGTGAGGCAGGAGGTGCGTCTGTCCCCGGGGCCTCCGTGTTCCCCAGATGAGCCGTCAGTGACAGGAGGCAGCCCTGATCTCCACTTCTTGTCTCTCTTGCACTCTATTTATGGGCAAGTAGCCCTGAGGTCTTGCAGGGTTTGATTTCTTAACTTGAGATCTGAATCTTTCTTTCCACAACTTTTTTTTTTTTTTTTTTTTTTTTTTTTTTTTTTTGTCTTACTGGCTGTAGCACAGAGCCCTGGGAGCCTTATTCTGCTTGAGATGAATATGGCGCTCTCCCACAATTCTAATTAACAGATTTTTTTTTTCACTCTCCTCTCAAGATTCCCCAAAGGAAATCCTTCTCAAAGCCAATGTTAGCTGGGCTGGAAGTCAAAACCAGATTTACAAAGGTATAACAAAATGTACAGCAAATTAAGTTTCCTTGATGACATAAAAGTACCAAAAAATAAAGAAAAGCTTTACTGGCTTTAAAAGGAAATCGGCAGCATACACAGTATCCAGACAGGAACCTTCCCTTTGACCCCAATTCCTCCCAAAAACTCTATTTAAAACAGCCAAGAAAGATGTAATACCAAATGTCATGTTGTGAACCCTGATTGACTGCAACCTGATTGAGAACAAAAACCTGTGAAAGACATTTTGAGGATAACTGGGTAAATATGGCTATGGACTATGTATTATTTTTTTTAAGATTTTATTTATTTATTCATGAGAGACACACAGAGAGAGAGAGAGAGAGAGAGGCAGAGACAGAGGCAGAGAGAGAAGCAGAGCGAGAAGCAGGCTCCATGTAGGGAGCCCGACACAGGACTCGATCCCAGGTCTCTAGGATCAGGCCTTGGGCTGAAGGCAGCACTAAACCGCTGAGCCACCCGGGCTGCCCAAGGACTGTGTATTATTTTATGTTAGCAAATTACTGTCAGTTTTATAAACATGATAACAGTGATATGCATAAAAATGCCTTAAGTTTTAAAAAATGCCTGGCAAAGTACTTTATGGTAAAATGTGTCAACATCTGCAACTTATATATAAGGATGGATGCATCAATGGATGGAGGAGTGGGTGGGCAGGTAGATGGATGAATGGATAGAAAGACAGATGGACTGACAAAACATGGTGAAATATTAATAACTGTTGAATCTAAGTGGTGGGCATATACCCAGGCTATTCACTATACTATTACGTATTGTTTTTAAAGATTTTAGTTATTTATTTTATTTTAGAGAAACTGAGCATGTGAGTGCAAGCAGAGGCAGAGGGAGGAGAAGAGGGAGAGAGAGAGAATTCCAAGCAGACTCTATGCTGAGTGTGGAACCCAGCTCAGGGCTCCACCTCACAGCCTTTAAATTATGACCTGAGCCAAAACCAAGAGTTGAATGCTTAACCAACTGAGCCACTCAGGTGGCTATATACTATTACATTATAGTTTAAATTTTCTGTATGATTAATAATTTTTGTAACAAAAAAGTTTTAAAAGCTGTTATTTTCAGAAATTCAGTGTTTCAATTAACTTTTCTAAAAAACATCTTTTAAAAGCATGTCATACAAAGAAGTCCCCATGTGGAAAGTACGGATACTGTGGGATACTATAGAAGAGATCTGACTACCAAGATCTCTAGCCTGAAAGCTTTTTTCAGAACACCCTGAAAACACTAGACCTTCATCTAACTGGTAAGGAAACCGAGGTTCAGTGACTCCCCCCAATCACACAGCAAGCTAGTGGCAGATGAAGAGACCTGATGCATCTCAAGGTTCCTCTCTACAATGTGGTACACCATTGAGCTGACTGGTCTTGCCCAAGTCATGGTCAATTTTCAGAAGGGTAAAGGATCCCTTAACAATTGACCTCATCATTCATCCTTCGTTCTTTGGAAATGATTTTCCTCAGAGGCACATAATTTAAATAAGCATTCTCCTCTTTCCCAATTACCCAATAAACTTTTTTTAAAAAAGACTGATTGATTTTTGAAAGAGAGGGAGCTGGCACGCGTGGACACAAATGGGGGGAAGGGCAGGGGAGAGAGAGAATCTTTAAGCAGACTCCCTGCTGAGTGTGGAGACTGACATGGGGCTCAGCCTCACTACCCTGAGATCATGATCTGAACTGAATCCAATAGTCAGACACTTAATGGACTGAGCCAACCAGGCGCCCCGTTCACCCAATAAACTCCTTATCACACTTACTATAAAGGGCATTATTCTGGGCACTTGGGAAAATGTATTTCTGCAGCATGGGGCCCCTGCCCTAGAAACGCTAACACCCTACAAGTTATGTGCTGGTATAAAGGACAAATTCTTAAGAGCTGCCCCCCAAAAGGGTCAACTTCTAAAAATGGTTTCCAATCATTATATCTCAGTGACAGGAGAAAAAATGTTATCTTGATAGTAAAGGATTTAAATTTATTGCATGGCTGAAAATGGTTAGTGAAGTGAAATGATAAAGTAATGAATCATTTCCTAAAAAAAAAGTTGAGCTGTTAGTAAGGCCACTGCATGAAGAACTATTTAGAGATGTCAGAAGAAAGAAAAAAAAAAGAAAGAAAGTTATGAAGCCTGCCCAGGAAATTACTCCTAAATGTATATACTTTCTAGATTAAATTACTTTTTCAAAAGAAAAGAAAACCAAACAGACTTCGTGATTACTGCTGGAATAAATGAAGCTGTCTCCTAGTTTCTATTGGGTTCCTCCTGGTTTCAGCACTGGCCTTCATCACGAACTTAATCTGTGCTTCTCACAGCTGCCCTCAGAAGCAAGCCCCCGCAGATAAGCCCACCCTGGCCAGGCCTTTGAGACTTCTCTCTCTCCCGGGTTCTGGAGACCATTCCTCCCTGATCTCACCACACAGCAGTTGGGACAACTTGACCCAAAACCTTCGTGCAAGTTCTTAGACAGCAACACCGATGACCTATTTGATAAGAACTGGGATTTCCAGCCACAGCTCAACAAACAGGGGAAAAAAACCAGGGCACCATAAACTGATTCCGTGTGTTGGTTTGTACTTTCACGCCCCATTCGTTCTTCTTGGTTGTTTTTTTACTAATAAATGTAGGCAATAGGACTCAATATTGCCCAGGCATCCGAGAACGTAGGTCTACTTAACACTCTGAGGGGGAGCAGATGCCAGGTGCCATGGAGGATGAGCTCACCCCTGGGTGACAGAACAAGAAGGTGGCTTTCACTTTCAATCAACTGTGCCGAGTAACACAGCCATTCCGTGCCATCCACTGAGCGTTACCTCAGCATTTCAAAATCCTCCAGAAAAGAGGCTGACAGTTATTTTTCTGGGTTCTGGGGACCCTGATAAAGATGTGGCTCCATCCACCCCAGATCTTCGAGGCTCACTAACCTAATCTCAGAACATTCTCCCAAATATCTCCGGGGCTCCTAGCAAAGAGGTATGCCGGCTACAACAAAGCTCATCTTTTCTGGTATAAATCTTTATTAAAAGAAAGAAGAGATGGAAGTACGGGAGGAAGAGAAAGGACAAGACAGGTAAGAAGAATAGTTGCTCCAAGTGTAGTAGCAGTAGAGGCTGACGTTCATGGACTACTCACTATGTCCCAGAGACAGCGCCCAACAATTTAGAGGCACCCCTTTGTTCGATTCTCACAATCCAGAAGGCAGAGACTGCTACCAATCCCATTTTATTGGTGGGAAAACTGAGCTGCAGAAACTAATTCCTCCAGATAACACCAACAGTAAGGCTAGGATTCAAACATACATCAAACTAAATCTGGAAGTACTAAGGGCGCCTACGTGGCTCAGATGGTTAAGTGTCTGCCTTCGGCTCAGGTCATGATCTCCAGGTCCTGGGCTCAAGCCCCACACTGGGCTCCCAGCTCAGCAGGGAGTCTGCTTCTCCCTCTTCATCTGCCTCTCCCTCTGCATGTGTTTGTTCTCTCTTTCTCTCTCTCTCAAATGAGTAAGTAAAAAATCTTTAAAAACCTTTTTTTTAAATCTGGAAATCCTGGAGTCTTATCTGCTCTGCCACAGGTGACCTTCCATGATGCTCTCTTGAGGAAAGACCTCCTCTCATGTTTTAGCTCAGCATCTTGCCTAGGCATTATTATGGCCCAACTCTGTAAACCACTGTGATCAGCCAGGATAGGAAGCATGGCTCCTTCTCCAGAAGTACCACAAGGTCTCCTTGTACCTTATTTGAGGACTTTAAAGCAATGATCTTATGCCTCCTACTGGATTGTAAGAACAGGTGCCAGGACTTTTGTACTCTCCTGTGCATAGGAGCCCAGATTATGGATTGAAAACTAATGCCACACTGCACCAGCCCAATAGCCCATCACTGACAGAGGTATCAAGCCCTGTTTTGTGGAAGGGCTAAACTTTTTCAGTAGCTAAAAATAAAAAGAAAATTGTATTTGTTCCATAAACATTTATTCAGTCCATAATATGCTGGAGTTCCTTAGACTCCCACAGTCTACTTGAAATTGTCAGATTGCCTCTTAGGAGGAAACTAAATGGCATATCTTTTTGGCATCAGATGGAAATCACTTCTTAATAGAGTTCTACAAACGACAGCTTTAAGGTGCTTCTTCCAATCTCTGCACCCGAAGTCATGGGGGATGCTGTTGCAAGGCTCCCTACGCAATGCCATAATTACCAGAAAATGGAAAAATCCAAGAAACACAGGGGCCGTGGAGCAGGGTTCAGGGACTGAGGGCAACTGTTGATCCATGCAAAGATCAAAGCTGTGTAGAAACCATTCGCGGGTTTACACAGCTGCATGCTCCGTGAGAGAGCCGTAAAACAAACACAATCTGGATGGGAGGGAAAGGTCTGTGATTGGGAGCGTGTGGGTGTCAATGACTCCCTAGGACAGCAAATGAACCAGGAGGCCAAAGAGCCACCTCACTCTGGATCTAGAAAAAGAACTTGTACTCTTTTCCAATCCAGGACATATTTTTATTGGGCCAAAAAATTTTACCTATTCAGCCTTCTAAAACATAATAAGAAAGAGGGAAGAGAATCATTAGCAAATATGCAAAAAAGTTCTTGAGTTTAATAAACACCACCATCAAAAAAAAAAAAAAAAAAGTGAATTGGTCAAACCTTAATAACCTGGGGATGAGAAACTCCCTGCTCCAGCTTATCTTGTTTAGTTGCTGTATACAACATCTGAATGAGACCCAGAGCTCTCGAAACTCCTTTAGGTGCATAAATTCCTAAACTAAATAATAACAAAGCCATATGTTACCGTGTTTTTAGATATGAATTGCTGTACAATGCACAAACACAACAGCAGCTCCCTGCTATCATTTGGATTCATTAAAAATAAAATCATCTCATAAGCCTGCAAAGTTGAATTTTATTTTTTATTTTTTTGCACTACAAAACTTTCATATTTCCCCTGTGTACAGAAGTATAATTTCTTTACGTGGTTGTTCTCAATGTCCTGAACTTGATATACATGTAATATTGGGAAATGAAAATAATATATATAATATGTGAATTCCTCATTTTGTGTATTAGAAAACAATATGTTTTGCTCATTAAAGGCGCCAATATAAATGCTATAAACCATGAAATTACCTTTGAGCCCTTCCTGAAATAACCAGTTCACAAACAAATGATCCATGCAAAAAAGGCAAGGGGAGATTACAATAATAAGACTAAGTTACATTTTCATTTCAGGATTTTTTTTTAATGTAGAAAAGTATTGTTACTGCAAAACCAACATCTACGGCAGGTACATCCAGTTTATATAGAAAACACTTGAACCAATTAAGGTTGAACAAAGTAAGTTCAAAGAAGGGCTTTTCGTATTTTCCAAATGTGATGCTGAACTCATATTTACAATATATTATCTCAATAAAAGAACCTTACTCTTGGCTTTCCCACTTCACAGGGCTGATTTAAAAGCAATGACCGCAAAAGCAGCTTACTAAAATAACTCTAATGGTTCTCATACTCAGAAAGTAAGATTCTACCCCACTGATGACTGACAGGGGTTAGACGTTGTCCATGGTAGGAATCTCCTCCCATGAGTCAATATTCTGAAGCTGAAGTTAGCAGAGCCCTTACTCCAATGTGTTCCCCAAACAAGCATCACCATCATCTGGGAAACTGCTAGGCAGCATGCAGATCCCTGGGCCCAACTTCAGACGAAATCAGCAACTCTGTAGGTGAAGCCCCATGATGCATGCACCTTCTAGGGGATCCTGTAGTGTGTTCAAGTTTGAGAACCAATGTCTCAGTCTGGTAAGGTCACTAACCCAAGCTTAAGATAATGATGTCATCTCCTCTCAGGTCCGGCATATGGTCTTCAGCCCTTCCGTCAAGCTGCTCTTCACTCTCCAATGGCCTATCCCTCCCTATCCCCAAAACAACATCCAGGCCAATTGATTTGCACGTTTCTGTTTGACTAATTAATCCTTGCCACTTCCTCCACTCTAGCATATGGCAGCTGTGAAGCTGTAGGTGATACATCTCTTGCCACAATAACATGGGACTCTTGAACTTCCTCCAGGTCCTAACCACTGTCCTGTGGTAGCCCCAAAGATACCCTGAAACAGGCCAGGATGAGTACATCCTGGGCAGGCAATGGTCTAAACTTCTGAGCAAGGGCCACCAGGGGATCTTAGAGCCTTTCTGTGTGAGCCCCAAGTAGAAAGTTACCTGTCTCCCTTTGGCCAGGGACTGACTCATTCATTTATTGTTCACTTAATTAGAGAGTCAATCACATAATCATGAAACAAACAATGATCAATCTCTAATTTCCCTTTTTTTTTTTTTTTTTTTGATTCATGGGAACACAAAGCTGCATTAGATCATTCCAACCTTCTCAGGATACATAGTCTAGTAGGGAACACAACATAGTATACAGATAGACGAGCATAATTCAGTGAGGTAAGTATAAAACAGAAATCTACATATGGAACATAGGGAATGAATGATTGAAGAACAATTTTTGTGGCAGGAGGGAGTCAGTCAAACACATGCCAGAACTCAAACTTATGAAACAAGTAGAAAACAGGGGTTAGAGAAGGGAGATGGGTGGGTTCCAGGCAGTGGCAGACCATAAACAGCCACCCTAATGAGTGTATGGAACTTCCTAATTGCAGGCCCTTGAAGGCAAGAAGTCTGACTCAGTGACTATGTCCCTAACCTGCTGGGCTTGGCACAGAGATGCTGAGTAAATTCCAGACAAGACTAAACTGGACGAATGGTAGGGAGCTCGTCAGAGGAAATCAACTTCTACAGCAGGAAGAAGACATGTGGCTCTGTTTGAGTGATCAAGACAAGGAGAAAGGGAAGCTGACCTACCTAAGGATCAGCAGCAGGGGAACAGACATGTGGAAGACAACTTCAGTGAGGACTGTGTGCACAGCCTGGTTGCTACATGTGAATGGATCCCTAGGAAGGTCATGAATCACCTTTTAGGAGAGTATGAATGACAACAAAGGCTCTTTTGTGCTTGGATAAGATCCAGAATTGACCAGACCATAGTGGAGCCCAGAGTACCCGGTTAAGGGCTTCCATTCTGTGACCTATTTGATAATTCTCACACCAATGTGGGATGGGGAAGAAGGTCCAACTGTCCTAGTTGTGCTTAGAGAAAGGGACAACTGACCCAGAGATCCTAGAACTACTATAAGGCAGAGGAAAAAGAGAAAAGAAGAGAGAACACACAACCGAAAAAAATGGTGCTACTGAGCTGTCCCAGAACGTACACGAGGGAGGAGGGGACCCTCTCTCTACAATTCTGCTTCTAAAGAAGCCCGGACTCAGTTACAGGAGTGGCAAGAGAGGAAGCAAGAGGACAAATCTTTCCTGCCTCCTGAATATACACCACATAGCTCCTAGGGTCATTTGCAGTGTCCTCCTTTTGAATCCTTATGGCAACATTAAGAGGTGGGTGTGATATCCCCATCTTCCTACTGAGCTAACCCGTGGCTCAAAGAGATGAGGTCACTTGCCCGAAGCTACACAGCTAGTGAGTGTAGGATGCAACGTTTATGCTCCGGTCTGACTCCAAAGTCTGGGGTGAACCCACCCATGTCAGGCCCAAGAAAGGCTCAGATACATCAGAGGCTGAAGAGGCTGCCAGGCCAGGATCAGGTGACCAGCAAGAAATGGTGACTTTCAAGGGTGTCCACACGATGGGGGTGGGGTAGGGTGAGGATGCCTTCATGAGGTTCTAGAATTTTCTACCTTCTTGGCAGAACATCTCTGGCCTGCATCACTGGCCTGAGAATTCTGAATTACAATCCTCTCCATTCTAACTCATCCCTGAAAACCTTACAAAGTATTCTGACAAAGTGCACGTTCAGCTCTACAACCAAGGTCTGTTTGAATCCACTTGGCTCTTCTATGAATCCCTCCAAATACTTGAGGGTAAGGGCAGCACATTTCAACTTAATGGAATTTCCTGCCATATTCTGCAGTGCCAGAATTGCTCCAACATATAAATAAATTTGAGAAGAACTTTTTTCTTTCTTTTTTAAATGATACAGAACATAATATTTTCAGCAAATCCTAATTTAAAGAATTCTAAGTCCAAAAGATAATTATTTGTACCATATAAATACTGCATGTGGGTGTAATATGGATTGCATGCAGAGCCATAAAAAAATACTTGGCTCTGTTATTTTCTTAAAATTGCTGTGTTGTTGCCATTTTTATTGGGTTAATTAAAAGACCATAAAAATCAATTCAAACATGTTTGGAAACAGATTTGCAAATTTTATAAACTGCGTTCAGTTGGTTAGGCCAAAGATAAGACAATAACAGACATCTCTGTATGCACAGCTTTGGCGTAGCCATTCATGCATTCATCCTTTTCATTCATTCATTCATTCATTCATTCATTCATTCATTCATCCAACCCAAATCCCCTACTCTGGCCCCAGCACTAAAACCGATATGGCACCTGTTCTCACAGCACCTTTATTCTGCTGGGAGACAGAAACTGAAGGACATCATTTAGAGGAGGGGTGGCCAACTTTTTCTATAAAGGGCCAGAAAGTAAATATTTTCAGCTTTGAGGGCCATGATGTCTCTCCAATTGAACCATGCCCTGAGAGCAGGAAAGCAGCCATCAACAGTAACTTAAACAGATGAGCGTAGGGTGTTTCAGTAAAATTTTACGTAATAGACATTATAAATTGAATTTCATATATTTTTTGTGTCACAAAACATTGTATTTCTTTGGGTTCTTTTCTTTAATCATTTAAAAATGAAGACCATCCTCAGGCCATGTGAAACCAGAGGGCTCGCGGACACTGATTTATACTGTTACACAGGGAAAGATACCACGGTATGGCTGAGCCAGTAGCCACAAAGAAGATGCTGGGATTCTCAGCTGCTAAGTCCAGGTGGCTACCAGTCTACTATGTCAATCCTAACAGCCTGGCTAAAGGGTAGAAAAGAGAAACTCTCTCCCTCAGCTGGTGGCCATCAGACCTCTCTGCTCATTTCAAAGATGGCTTTCTGCCCAGTTCCAAGCAGTGGTCTTTGGTGACTCTCCCGGCTCCCTGGTGGCCTTGGCAATTTGCTCCAAACTTGATAAAGTGCTAATTTTGCTTTTTACAGCCGTTGTGTAACTTTGATAAAAAGCCAAGCCAACCCTTTTTGAAAATCTGAAGAAACGTTAGCCCACAGATTGAAACCTGGGGATCCCAGTTACAACCAGACGGCAATTTTCATGGTCAACTTCTAAAACTGTCCAAACAGCGGTCTCAGACGGAAATAATGAGAAGCCTCTATGCTATTCCCAGGTTCCTTATCCTGCCTCAATTGCTGAATGTCAGCCCCAGACAGCTCAGTTATAATGACAGAAACATAACGTAGTTCATGCAAGTGGCCTTCAGTGGGCAAATGTTCAAGCACATTAAGGTTTTAATATAATTATAATTATAGAACATGTTCAACCAATTAACCACAAATATGCTGTTTATCTGAAAGGCTGCCAACACTGTGAACTGCAGTCAAAATAACATTAGGCTGTGGTCCTTAAGCAAAGAATACACACTGAATCAAAAGAGAGATCAGAAGGAAAAGGCCAAAATAAATATTTTATCTGATATTTTATGAATATCTCCTCAAATGCCAGATTAAAATATGTCATCTCAACTTCCCATATATTTACTTGATGAAATCAGATTAAGTGAGTTCATGACACTGTTGAAAAACATCATAAACCAGAGAGAGAAGGAGAGGGAGAAGAAGAGAGAGAGAAAGAGAGAGAAGCATACTTTCTAAATCTTGGCAGTCAAGCTCCCCTAAAGCTAGTGTAAGTATAATGTAAATTTAAAAAAGGCAACTAGGACAAGTCATATTTTTAAAGCATTCAGAAACCTCTCCTTGCTCCTTAGGTCTTTCTCAGCTACAGCCTACAGGAGTTTAAGCAAAATTAAACTTTGCCTTAGCAACTGAAGAAGACAAGCCTTCTCCTAACTTTCCTCTGAGAAAGAATTAAAAAAAAAAAAATCTAGTTGTACAATTTGTATATACACGATTTGTACTGCTGTAAAAGCATATTTTCAAAAGTGCTCCCTAAATAATTAAGCTGCTCCTTTTACCATACTTCCTATATTACAGAAGTCATTCTCCCACCAAGAATCAATAAGTCATTCCTCACGGCAGTCATTTTTCTCCATTTAACGGAACGGGCTAAAGTCCGACACTGCAAGTTACATTACCTTTGAATTATGTGTGTAATTTAAAATTCAAAGTACTACACTAAGGAGCTTTTTAGACTGACCACTCTACACTCTCCTCATAAATACGGCCCCTTGCAGACCCTTGTGACGGATTTACGGAACAACAGGAGTTTGAAACAGTGAGGCCTCGGGCCCTCCGGGAAGGCGGCTCTCGGGAACAAGGCCACAGGCCCAGTCCTCCCTGGAGGAGGCGCGGGCACACTGTCACCCATCAGTCACCGGGAAACGACTCCGGGCTCTGCGATTCCAAAGCATCTTCACTTTAATTACAAATAAGCACGTGGGCAGATATTGACGGGTGCGTCTGGAGAGCGCTCCCTAAGTAAAGGCTGCCAGGATGATTTTTTTGTTTTTTGTTTTTTTTTTTTGGGTTTGAACAAACCCACGTTGGCCCGATAAGATTTTAAATGTAGAAACCCCAAACGGGCATGTACTGGAAGAAACTCTTCTTCGTCAGTTAGACACATCACGGGGGGGCGGGGGGGAGGAGGCACAGAGAGATCAGTAAATGAAAATGCGTGTGAGTGCATATGCACAGAATTAATAAAAGTGACTTGAAAGGCTTGTAACTGAATTCGTGGGCTGATACGCTTCTGACTGTAAATAAAATACAATCACTTCAGGAAAATAAAAGTAAAGCCCAGGACTGAAAATCTCGGTGAATATTCTCAGACTTGTGACCGGCTGACTCACACTGCAGGCTGGCAAAACTTCAAAAACACCTGTGACCTAAAGAGCATTTCTCTCCGGCCGTAGTGCAGATTATCTCCTTCCACGTACTTCCTCAAAAGAACCAGGAACCCCACCGCCCACTGGTATGAAAGAAGAGGAGACTTTCCAACATTGTGTTTTCGGATATCGGTTATTTAGAAAACACGACAATAGGTTTGATTTGAGAATTGGGATGTACTTATAAACTGAAACCTCTTGTGTTTCCCTTTGTTCATGAAGCGACTGACGTACCTTTATGGGAATCTGGGGGTTTCCCTGTCTTCTTCAACCTGGGGAAAAGTGGAACCCATTCTTCAGGAAGGCCCTACCTTGGATCCCTACAGAGGAAGGTTTCTCAGGCCATTTCATCATTAAAAGCTGCTGCCCTATTCTTTCATTCCCACTGCCCAGTAGCCTAACAACCTTTTTTTGGCCTTTTTTCCTTTTTTTTTTTTTTCCATTAGTAAGTAATTCTGATAACTGTACACTTTTCCTGATGTGGAACAATCTTAGACCACTGGAGCCTTACTAAATCACTCCAGGACATGCCTTCGTTGGGTCATCAAAAATCAACTTTCCTGCCTAGGTTTTATTCTTGCCAATTTAGCATTCCCAAGACAAATCACTTACAAATGCCTCAAAAAAAAAAAAAAAAAATCATTAGCTCTCATTTATTCAGCTTTAAGATCAGCATGGCCTGAAGCGCAGGAAGAAACAGACTGGCAAAGTTACGCTGCCAGCACCAGGTAAAGCTCTCCCTTCCAGCGCTCTGTGCTCCCTGCAAGACCTCATCCCGAGCCGCCTTCCACTGCCTTTCAGCCAGGACCCTCGCTCGCTCGCTCTCTCCCAGCTGCCGTGGCGCCTTGTGTTAACTGAGAATTTGTGAGAAAAGCAGAACCTTCCCGCTGGGTGTTAGTTTTGCATGGCAACACTCAACAATCTCAAATTGTGAGACCCCCAAGGATAATTTTTTTTTTCTTCTTATATTTGTTTGGATTTCTTCCCACTTGAAAAATGTGGCAACCTCCACCCAATTGATGGATACTCACTGGTAAAATACTAGATCTGAGCGACTGTGCACTGATACAGCCTATAAATTACAGTCCAACGGGGTTCATTCAAATAAAAGGAAATTTCATCTAAGGAAACTGATATTTTGGGAATTCTCTCTCCCTGAAGGATTACATCTAGGGAAGTAAACTTATAAAGGGAGCTGTTGCAAATGTCAGGCATCTCTAGGACATAGAGGGTCAGTATGACTGTTCTGGCAATAATATCATGTAGAAGGATGCATTCCTAATGAAAGATGGACAGGAAATACATTCTCCTTTAATAAAAATATATATTTAACTAAATATATATTTAATATATTAATATATATTAAATATATATATATGGCACTGTGAACAGGTTTGTTGTTTCCAAATACATATTAAAATGACAACCACAACCATAGTTCCACAAGAAAAATCAAATCAACCTAGATCTAATTGCTATGGGCTAACACTACTTTTATTGCCTTAAAGCACTGGCCCTCATCAGAGCCTCTCAAACACTTCCTTCAGCCATTCATTCTATGACTTGGTAAAAAAATTGCATACATGTATGTGCTGCTAGGAGAAAAAGGGAAACTCAAATAATTCGATGCACTGTCTCCTGCCAACTGACCAAATATTGTTCAGGTTTTACCTGCCATATTAAATAAAAATTTAGACGTATTTCCTTTTTTTTTTTTTTTTCATTAAAAAACCCAGGCTGTAATTAGAGGCAACCTATACGAAGTGTCTTGAATGTAGCAGGCTTTCAAAAAATTATTGCCTCAACTGCACAGAAAAAAAATATTCACTAGAAATGGCTGAATGACAAAGGAAAAAAGTTAGTTAAATCTTAGAGAAATGTGTTCCTGAAGGGTATCTCCAAAACTGCTTGACTATAAAAATTTCCTTTTGGATGACATAATGAACCTGATAGAAACAGCTTCAGATTCAGACCAAACTTGGGAAAAATAGGCTGTGCCCCTTTTTTTGGACTCTTTAAAAATATGCTGTCAAGGGGGCACCAGGCTGGCTCAAATCGATAGAGCATGTGATTCTTGATCTCAGGGTCATGAATATGATCCTCACATTGGGTGTGGAGCCTAGTTAAAAAATAAAACAGAAATAGGGCACCTGGGTGGCTCAGTTGGTCAAGCGTCTGACTCTTGATTTGGGCTCTGGTTATGATCTCATGGCTGCGAGATCGAACCCTTGCTGGGCTCTGTGATGGGTGTGGAGGCTCCTTGGGCTTCTCTCTGTCCCTCTCCCTCAGCCCTTCCTTGCCTCTCTAAAAAAAACAAAAATAAATAAATAAACATTTTTAAAAAATAAATTCTTAAAAATATGCCATCACTGTAACACTTCTTTTCATGCCTTTTACAGATAATTACTACCTAATCACCATTAAAATAAATATAAAAAAGGATTAGAAACCCAGTTCAGTGAAATTGTCAAAAACACCTATCAAAAATGTCTTACCTTTCTTCAAAGATTTGACTTATTAACTCAAAATCAGAGGAGATGGCCCTCCTGGCCTGGTCTCTGCTTTGACCCCCGTATTTTGACTGAGTCAGTCCCTGGTTAAGCCACTGGAAACAGAGCCCACACCAAGCCCTTAAAACACTATAGACGCAGAGAGAGAAAGCAGCAATCTTGTGTGACATCTAAGAGATGACAGCACATACTATTGCTTTGTTAAATGGTGACAGTTCCTTCTGAACTGAGTCTCTTTCTAGATCACTGGGTCAAAGTTATGGATCCTGTTTATAACTCCAGAAGAGAGAATTTTTTTATTGACCAAGACAAAGGGCTCAAAGTGAGCTTAATATCTGGTTAAAGATCATGCTTTAACCACTTGAACTAACAGTTGCTTTCAACAGACATCAAGATTTAAGGAGAGTCCGATACGGCTTAGGCAATGAGAAATTATTCTGTTTCAAAAGAGAAAGAAAAAAAAAAAAAAAAACAGAAGAGCTAAACTGTCTAAAGCATCCAGCCTACTTGGCCAAATTGGAGAATTTTGTTTTATTTTTCCTTAAGAGTGCACTGCCAGTTCCCACGTGTTTTCAAAATTTCATGTGGTTTTGAATGCCAAGGTCAGGCCTACTGTATGTTGTCCAGGGATATCACCCGATAGCTGACTCTCACCCAGTGACCAGAATGACAAGGTGGAGCATGACCCCAGTGGGGCAGTGACATAAGAGGATGAGTGTCCAGCCTGACAAAGAGAAAATAAAACAGACTTTCTAACTTGAAAAAAAAAAAAAAATCAGGAGTAGGTTTTTTGTTTTCCCCTAAATAAAGGAGAAATTAACTATGAATATCTCAGGTGGTCATGAAATTAATATGCCTTTAGGATAACAGTAGAAACAACTTAAATTTTCTTCAATGACACTTACATAGTCATATTTATGGTGGTCTCATTGGTATGGAGTGTGTAATTAATAAGAAGCTGTTCACTGACTCATTTTTTTTTTATTTTGCTGTTCCTCTTATATTTTTAAAAGTCTGCCCAAATGTATTGCTTATAAATCATACCAAACACACATCAGTTAAAACCGCAGTTATATTTTCTTTTCAGTAGGAGAAAAAAAAATCAAGTTCTAGAATCCAACTTTCACGTTTTACTTAATTAAGAACAAAGATATAATGCGTTATTTTTCTGTACCCACAAGAGACAGGCAGACTGCAATTTTTATTGCATGTTAAGTTTTCACTGGATCACAATATTATTAAGCTTTAAATCAGAGGATTGGTTCCTTCAGCTAAGTCTAACAATACTAGAAAGTAAAAGAAAAAAAAAAAAAAAAACCTCATCTGGGGCTGTAATATTTGCTGAAAAAAATCTACTTCAAAACATTAATCAAATTTTTCGCCTACTGGGCAACCATATGGTATAGCAGCATGTGAATCTCACAAACTTGCTGATCTCCTGTAACTGGGTGCAATTAATTACGCTGGCTGCATCCATCTCTTGGATTTTCGCCTTGTGAAAAAAAGTATTTATTGCAACAGCTTTTACAAAACAAGGGAATGAAAATCACAATTGATTAATGAGCTGAATGGAAATATTTCCGTTAGCAGATTTTTAAAATGAATAAGGATTAATACCATGGGTAGAAATGAACACACGTTGAGATCTCCTTGTACTTTTTGGGCCCCCAAAAAGGTGGCAGGAGAGTGGGTAAGTGAAGCCGCTGAGAAGTGTAACATGCATAATTCACTAGCAGGCTTTGGATCGCAAGTAATAAAGCCTTAAACTAGTGAAGTAATAAAGAGGTTGGCTTTACAAGATACTATCCTGGGAGACAAAAAGCTTGTTCTTTGATTTGAAAACACAGATATTAAATACTCAGTGGGTGAGGAACATCACAGGCCTGACAAAGACAGGAAGGGAAAGTGGCCCTTAGAAAAAAGCAATCGACTTTGTCCTTAGCTATTTAGATCCAAAGATTGCCGCCCATATGGTCCGATTATTGTTTTAAGACCCCTCCATAAAACTGAGCATCTGAGAACACGGAAGGAGGGTAACACTGTCCTTACCTGCTGGCTAAAGGTACAAAACAATGCATAATGGCAGCATCGGTCCCCATGGGTATGTGGCCCTCATGTGTCTACCTTTTCCTAAGCCGTCAGAACTCTTTCTGGTGCTAAACCATGATTCCTGCCTTCCAGGAGCTGGCGGCTTGACAGGCATGGGGTCAAATCCTTCCCTCCATGGGAAGTCACAGGAGGCTGGACTCCAGGGCTAGAGGGCCCCCAGATGAGCAGCAGTTTGAAAATCTATCTCTTCCTAGAACTGCTCTCTGGGCTTAGGACCACCCAAGCCAGCCAAACATCAATGACATTTTCTTCAAAGCATCCTTATTTCAGGACAATCAGGTCCCTTTTCTCTAAACAAATAGCAGAAGAGCCCAGTCCCAATATTTGCCATTTGTTAAATACTTATCTGGAGAAAACAGAGCAAATGCTAGCCATAAGGGGAAGGAATATATAAGTTGGGAGAGATCAAATATTGTAACACTTTCATAACTGGTAAAGGAAAAAGCTGCAAAGGATGAGCTTTGTAATTCAACTGTTATGTCAACCTTTTTCTTTATGTGTCTACTGTATTTAAACACCTACCAGGAAATTCTACAAAGGGCTTATTAAAGAGAATTTATTATAATTTCACTAATGCCTACATGACATGTGTGGCCAATATATTTGTTTATGGACAATTGCCTGAAAAATTAGAGTACTCAGGAAAAGAGGAATGGATTTTTATAAAACAAAGGATAAGTGATATTTTTAAGTGACATTATTTTATCTCAAACAACTTATTTCAAATATGGTCCATATTTATGTTAACATGTAAGTTTAGAAATTTTGAGTCACTGGAGAAAAAAAAATGTGCACTTCAAAGTAGCAAGCAGATCTAGGTGGATAAGAGATTCCAAAGGCCACCATCCAGGGATCTGAATAGACAACTTTCTCATTAAAATCATTCCAGTCGAGAATCAAAAACACTTTATAATCAAGTCATTGTTTTGAAGAAACCATCATTCGGTTAAAAGTAGGAGGAGGTTACCAAGAGACTGCTTGGCTTGAATTGTTAAAAAAAAGAAAAAAGAAAAAAAGAAAGAAAGAAAGAAAAAAAGAAATTAAAAAAAAAAAAAAGATCTAATGGGAACTGAGTGGTCCAACTCCTTAAACCAGTGACCCTACAAGGTACACCACTCCCCACTACCACCCCTCAGACGATCTCTAACACCTCCTACGTGCAATGGTTGTTGGCTTAAAAGTTTAAAGAGCTAACAAAATGTTTTAACGAGATACAAATCTCAGAGATCATTAATCAATATGTTCAATGTTATTTGTGATAATTCATCATGACATGATATTAATGGGTTACTGTACCCTTCAGAGGTGAGATTAATGCAAATGAGCCGCCACAATTAACTTTACTGCTCCCAACTCACAGGAATGGACAGATGATTATAAATGACAACTATATGTCAATTACAATATCCAATAAAGTGAAGCTTAGAGAACAATCCATCTCCTTTTATTGCTCTTCCTTGACGTAGCTGAATTTAGCTCAACCCACTGTTGTCACAATGTAGCCATTGTTTGGGGGAGGGGTAAGGGGTTTTTCTATTCTTTTTTTTTTTTTTTAATTTTTTAGTATCTTAAAAAGTGTTTCAAAAATGCCCATGTAAATACATATTCCAAAGGAGAAGAGCCACAGGAAACCGAGAATAAATGCACATTCATTCTATGTGAGTTAAAGAAAATTGTATCCATTTTCAAATTGTAGCAGCAAGGCCAGCAAGGAAACAACCTACCCAGCTGTGTATAATATATTTACTCAATTAAAAAAGGAAGACATTAGCACAGCATCCTGAGAAGGCTTGAGTTTCACTAAACAAAAGTTATTAGAGGATCACTCTGTTGAAATAACCAGGTCGGAAAGTGGAAAAGCAGGTATGAGGCCAATGGCAGAGAGAGAGGTTTAAACTTAAAGTGTAGACCTCACTTGTGGTGTCCGCTGATACCTGGGTAAAGACCCTGCCTTCAGAATCTTTTGATGTCAAAACCCTTCTTCTTTCCATGGGTGGAGTGCACTCTGAGGGAAGTCTCTATTGCAGACAGTGTATCCTAGGGGTGCCTCCTAGCCGCGGTTCCCCTTACTGGACAAGTGCACCCAGTGGCTTTTGAGTGTTGGCTGATAACTCACAGCTACCCCTCTCGGCCTCACCTGCAAGGCTATGCCCACAAAGCCTCCTTCCCTTGTAGATGTTGGCTCATCACTGAATGCCAGCCAGTCACACCCTTGTCTCAAGCAGGATCCATCCACTCTGCAGGACTATTCATATTCCAGAGCTTCCCAGAGGATCAGGCTAAAGCTGGTCACATCTGCGCTGACCATGATCCATGCTCTATGCCATTTTCCTCCCTTCACTTCTGAAAACACAACCTCCCAGATCAACTTAAACAAGAAAGCTGCCTTGGGCTCTGCTTCCAGGGGACAAAACTTGCAGAGCAATTTATAGAGACCTGTTCTTTGCCAGTCGTTGATAAGAAACTATCCAACATGCTCCTTTTTGAAGCTACACTCAGAAAGGATTTCTTCCTTATTTCCAGAAATATCTGAAAGTAAAATTACAATGTAAAACTGTAAAAGGTTCACATGGATTGTAGAACAGTGGGTAGCTCTGTCTATCCAGGATGTATTCCCATGTCCTCTCTGCTGCCAAGATGGAGCTTATTTCTTCATGAGGGAACCCGGCCTCCTGGATTCCCATGAGGGTCAAGGTGTGGGATTCCAATCTAGACTAATTTAAAACCTCATCCTGTGGGCCATTGGTGATTCAGGGGTCGTTCCTGCCTCAAAGCCAAGCTAATTCTGTTCCCCTGGCTTCTGTGCCAGGGATAGTGGGGGAAATGGCTCGTTGGTGCCATTGCTGGTTAAGCTGGAAAAGGGTTAGTCTATCAGCAGTCATCTTGATCCCCACTCAGAAAGAATATTCTCTTTGAAGAATATAATTTTTAAAAAAACCAAAATCAAAGAGGTTAGAGATGAGGCCTAGATGACGTATTTAAGCTCAGGGACAAGCTAGACTCTAAACCAGGGGCTGGCAAATAGACCACTGAACCAAATCTGGACCTCAGCCTCACATTTTCATATAGCCAGGGTCTAAAAATACATGTTTAAGTGGTGGAAGAAAGAAAGCAAGAAAAATATGTTTTAACACATGAAATATTATACGAAATTCAAGTCAGACTCCATAAATAAAGTTTTATTGGAGCATAGCCACACCCGGCGGCTTACCTGTTGTCTGTGGGGCTTTCCTTGCTACAAAGGATGAGGTGAGTGGTGGTAACACAGACTGCATGGCCCATAGAGCCAAAAATATTTATTATCTGTCTTATTACACAGAGAATTCTGCTGACCCTTGCATAAAACTTTGCATTCATGAGCCGATAATGACCCTTCCCGCGTAAGCTACTTTGAATTCGGACTCTTTCGTGTACAAGGGGAACATACTTATTAATTAACTGAAGAATCTATTCTTAGCCCTTCCCTCAAATCCATCCAGTCTGTTGGGATCCTAAAGATAAAGAATCAATATAGAGACCAACAGATTGGTTGTTTCTTACCTCATCTTTAGAAGTTACTGTATTTTTTTGCTGAATGTCACCAATTGTTGAGATGTTCACCTTAAAACATGCAAAACACATAATATCAACTGTTCCAACCAATATGAAATTCTAAGCCAAACACTGAAACATAAAGTAGATTAAAAGTGGGGAAATAAACTTTTTTTTTTCAATATACCTGAGGAATATATTGAATTTGAGAGGAAATCCCACCATGGCCAAAGTGTTCTCCCCACTGGGGAAAGCCTGACATAGTCAGCTGTAACGGGCTGGAACATTCTAGTCTCGGCTCAAGAAACTCGGGTGCCTGGTGAAAACACAGTGTGACTTTGCTGACTTTTACAGATTATCGCCAAGAGGGGAAATGGAGTCATTCCCTTCATTTTTGGTTTCCTGTGTTCCATCAGGAGATAGCTGCAGGTTTAAGTTTCTCTTCCCTTTTCCCTGCATGCTCACCTTTGTCTCAGGATGGGAGCTGTGATCATCATGAAAACAGATTCATGCTGTCTCCCTTGATCCCTTGATCCATTAGCTTAGGCTTGTCAGGAAAAGTTAGCAAAAAAGGGCCAACCTATTTTCTTTTGTGAGGACTCGAGGGTATCTCACTTTTATTTTAAGATATGAAGACAACTTTTGTTTCTTACTGTAACCAATCTGCTACACTAGATTCTAATAGCTCTATTACATTTTCCATACATTCTCCTGGCATGGGGTATAAGCGGGCAAGACAGCATTGGATAAATCACGGCCGGCAGCAAAGACATTTTCTCTAGGGAATGAAGCCTCCCATTTAGCATCTTAACTCACTCCCTTTTTTTGGCAACACCCTGTCACAAATGAGTCTCTCAAACTGAAGAAATTGAAATTGATTTCTTAGGGTAATAATTAACCTCAGAAAATAACTATGAAAGGTTGCTTATTAATTATTTTTTGTAATATACTTTGGGAATATTTCTTTTTTTCATAAAAAAGATGAAGACAAAAGTAGACACATTTTATGATCATATAAAATATTATTGGATTCGTATTTCATAGGGGAATGAAACTCACTTAATTTGCAAAATGCTCAGTAGGAGAGGGAAGGATTCCCCCCACCCCACACATACACAGCTTTCTCAAGACCCTTAAATACATCTTTTAAAAACAACACAATTCTTCTGTCCCTGATTTCTGAACACATAACTGCAGCAGAGTTTTTAATACATCATTGCTATTTAAGTCGCTTTCTGCTTATTCAAAAAGAGTCTTTTTCATCAGAAGAGCAGTGTACAGGGAACTCTGGTGATACCCCTGTTCTTCCTTGAGAGTAGAAGGAGCTGTCACTCAAACTTGTTACTCTCCCAAGTAATGAAAAGACAGGGGAACCAGCAGCCCTCACATGATGCTACAGAGATAGGCTTATGTCTTGCAAGCAATTTAATACACATACACACACCCTGAAATGGCAAGACAACTCTTTCCTCCTTTAGTCACCTGAAACGTCTTCCGAGGTAATCACAAACAAACAAGGTGCAAGTTAAATCACATAATAGACACTGCTCCCGATCCTACATGTCTATCGGATCACGAAGGGAAAGCTCGAAACATTAACAGACTAAGAAATGCCCCCCAAAAGGAAATGGAAGAGGTAAGTAAGATTATTCAAGGTGTTTTATTTTTCCCTTCCTTTAGTGGCTGAAAACATTTTATTCTGTTCTGTTCTGATGGAGGGGGCATTCTGTTTTCTTTAAGAGACAAACATACAAAAAAAAAAAAAAAAAAACAATTGTGCGGAATCGAGTTGTGTGAACACCAAGAAACTGTTTCTTGAAGCATTCCAAATATACGTTTTTGCTAATTAATTAACAAATTCAAGCTGGTTAAATGAAACCTTCTTCCAACACCTCCTATTTAATTGCAGTTTGGCACCAACAAATATATATCAAAATTATAGTATTTCCCCTGACAGGAAGCTCCTTCCTTCCACGCACTATTATGACTCTCTGCAGAGTAAGCCAGAATTGCTGACAACCCTTGAACACTGCTACAACAATATTACTATACTTGGCAAAGAAGTGCCCTTGCGGCAAGAGAAAAGCTGTAATTTTGACTGTCACTTCACATTACACTAGATATTATTTCACTGTATACACATGCACACACTCACAAACTCTTAATAGACTACAGTTTTCGCGCTGCCTGCCTTTCCAATATAAATGGCAATATAATACCAGCACACCGCCAATGGGATCCCGGCGAGAAACAAATGTTTTGCATTATGGAAACATCGTTGGAGGATGCCTTTTGAGGCATATTTCATTCCTTTGTCCCCTACTCATGCCGCTTAGACTCCAGCATCAACTCCATAAGCTAATTGCTTTGATTATCCAAAGAATTTCACTTTTTCTTTAACCCCTGTAGAGGACAAGGTTATCATTAACGAAATCTAGGCTTGAAAATGCCTATGATATGTGGCCAAGGTGGCACCACGTGATTCTTAATATGTTGGACCCTCTTCAAGTCTGATTTGGAGAAATTCCAGATTTCCAAATGTATCCTTCCCATGCATTTATTCTGCTCTTCTGTTGGCAAGGAGGAGGTTGGGAAGCGGCAGTGGCCACTAGCCGTGTCCCTGCTAAGCCAAACTGGCACACACAAAACAGCCCCACAAATCCCGCACAATCTACACACTGTCCCCACCAGAGAGCAGAGCCTGTCTCTGCAGACAACTGAATGCAACATATGCTTCCTCCTTACTAAGCTCACACTGAAGCAGATTGGGCCAGCTTCCCCACTGTGCTCTCTCTCCACCCCCAGCTTTGATTTACAAGATGGTATGTGAGTATCTCCTCTATTTGTCCAGGGCAAGGAATTCTGTGATGTCAGTAAAGCTCCGAGTGAAGAACTCCCCAGGATCCAGAGCAGAGGTCAGGAGGATTGAACACATAGGTGTAAGAATCTGCCACTTGCCCCCAGGAGAGACACTGGATCTGGCGGCAGGAGAGCAGGCATGGACCTGTCCTCAGCTCTTAGTAAGGAGTCAGTCGGAGTCTCACACACACCTGGTAGGAGAGCCACAGAGTGCTGTCCAACGAGGAGACAGGAGCTTCATTTTCTACTTAATCTCTACCATCTGTCCCCACCTCACTTTTTTTTTTCTTTTCTACCTTCAAATCGGTCTCTCAAAATATTTAAAGAAGATTTAAACTCATCTCACTGAATCAAGGGGAAGCAACAGCAAACTCTTTGCCCTCCATTAAGAGAACGCATCCGAAACTTCTGTGTCTGCTGACCACACCGAATTTAACAAGATTCGCAAATGAACTAGAGTAAGTTTCCCACAGTGACACATTAATAATAAGTTCCTTATCCCATCTATCCCAAGCCATGAATATGTAATGTTATAAAATGAGTCCTTTTCACACAACAGAACCTCAGACGTGAATAAATAAAAACTATCCATCACAAGCCTGTGAAAAATTAATGAGAGTTCGGAGACACGAGGAAGAACGGGGACCAAGGAGAGATGGCCCAGTTCATAAAAGCCTCCCTAACTTTCGGATGGTAAATATGCTTGCCCCCGCCCCTCACACACCGCCAGGTGAGGATGTAGGATGGTGACGATACTCCCCATCCTCTGGGGTCCTCTCACCATCTGGAGGGGGCAAGTCCAGCACTCCACCACTGAGATCAGGGCCACACGCACTCGACTTCCAGTATTCTAACCATGATCCCAACTGTGGCGGCAGGGCCTAGGCTTCCTTATTTAATTATTTGTAGTTCATGACCAACCTGTTTCCAGAAGGATTTGATGCTGCTTACAGCCATTAGGAGAATTGGAAAGGAGCTGGCTGCTATAGATAGAGCTAAACATCAGGAGACTGAAAAAGTCCTGATTTGTCCATCTTTCCTCCAGGTCGCTAAGGACGCATGGCATGCGTGATTAAGTAGCACTTGTCACTGGTCACTTCTCACTGGCAGTGTGCTCTAGGCCAGGCCTGTTCTGGTGCTATGCACAGATGAGTTCGAAATCTCTCTGTCTTGCTCCATTTGACAGATGGGGAGACTGGGTCTGGATGAGTGAACTAAACTGCCCTGAAGTATGAGAGCCAGTGGGGATCAGAGCCAAATAAGGGGGGTACCCAACTGGGCTACTCATTACCACTCACACGATGGGGTGTACTGATATCACCATCATAACTTCCAATACCCATTAAAGGACCTTTGATGATCAAAAACCAGGGATGGGAACACCTTTTTCACTGGATTATCCTGGGATGGGAAGCTGTATTAAGAGATAATCACCATAAGAAAGATTCCAAAATGAGCTAATCGGGGCAATCCTGTGGACCCCACCAAGCACTGTTCTTTCACCTTCCCCTCCAAGAAGACAAAGCAAAGTATGTGGTTATCACTGGCATTACTTGGAGCACACCATGCTGTTTTGTTTTTAACACCATGCTTTTTGCCTGGGCAATTCCCTCACCAGTCTCTTCCCCTGCTTAAATCACTCATCCTTAGAGATGAGGTTTAGAGGTTTAGACCTCTAGTGTGGCAAAAGAGGTCCTCCTCCATTCAACCAAAGGATTCAACAAACTCCTCCAGGGAAGCCAGAGGCTGAGGGTGACGCATATGGGCCAGCCGGGTAATGTCAATGAGGAAGAATGTGACATCACAGGGATAGGTGGGAGGGAGCTGACCTGGGGCACACATACCCTGTCCATCCAACCAGGACAGCCACTGTGCTGAGCGAGCCAAGGGCTGCTGCTGCAGAACATGGGGTTAGGGTTCCCAGATCTGCCAGGTTTTTTTTTTTTTTTTTTTTTTTTTAAGAGAAATCAAGAATCGAGTTTTGGGTAAGCTTTCTCCATTTCAGAAAAGGAAGTGTAAGGGCCGAATAAAACATGTTTACAGGTTGGGTTCAACTATGGTATAGATATATTATCATATCTTATTTTAATGCTCTAAGTCCCTTAGGGAACACTGTGTGAGCCACACCTAGGAAAGGGCCTGCCACATGAGGGGCGCTCACTGCTTGCCAAACTACATTGGTTCACATGATGACTCACAACTGATAAACCAGAAGCATAGGAAATTTATAAAACCAAAGACAGGCCAGGAAAGGGGAAAGGTTGTCTGACTACTGTTGAGAATTTTACTTTTAATCATGGCAGCCAATAAGTACAGGGTATACTTCCGTGAAAGGCTGTTTTGGGAATCCACCAGGCCACTAAGGGAAAAGGAATTTTTTTTTTTTAAGATTTTATTTATTTTTTCATGAGAGACAGAGAGAGAGAGAGAGAGGCAGAGACATAGGCAGAGGGAGAACCAGGCTTCCTGCGGGGAGCCCAATGCAGGACTTGATCCCAGGACCCTGAGATCACGACCTGAGCCTAAGGCAGATGCTCAACCACTGAGCCACCCAGGCATCCTGGAAAAATGAATTTTTATTTGTCTACCCAAAAGAGAATGCCCAAGATGGAGCCAGGTCCAGAGCAGAATCGCTCCAGTGGTCCTGGGGCCCCGACCCAGGGAAGGAAAACAGCAATGAGCAGGTCAAACAAGAGGAAGGGAAGTCATCAGGCTGAGAGCTCAGCAGTTAAAAATCCAAGGTCTAATACACCAGGAAGGACATAGAACCGGAAGCCAAAACAGAGGACAAAGCTGGAAAGTGATCACTCCCTTGTCCCTGAGGCACAGGGACTCAACACTCTTATTCTGATCAGCAACACCACATATCTGATGGAGTAAGATCTACTCCTACCAAAGTCCTACAGGGCACAGGGACGCAGAAAGGGGACAGGTCAAGGAAAATATGAACCATGTCCTATATGAGTTATTAAATAATAGGAACTATGTAAGTTACAAAATTTACAAAAAGAGGGGAAGCCAACATGAATTCTGACTTCAAGGGAGTTTACAAACCAGTAGGGAAATCAAGATGAGTTCAGAAAATACTATAAGACACTTCTTGAAGTGATAAATGCACCAAAGACAGAAAAAGTGTTTGGAAAGTAGGAGGGGCAATGATTAATCCAAGCAGGTACAATCTTGGAACACAATGGGTTTCAAAGTGTGGGTAGGAGTTAGACATGAACAAACAGAAGGATGGTGGTAGGAGGGTAAAAACAGCAAGTCTGTTCCCAGCAGAAGGAACAGTAGTAAAGGAACAGAAGCATGAAGTGCTCAGGGAGACCAGGATTGATTCCAGTTCAGCTGAAATATAGGGCACAGTGGGAGAGTTTGTTGGGGTGTTTGGAATGAATCTGTAATTTGAAAATAACTAAGCAACTTTCACGGCAAGCAGATCACCCCAGTCAAATATGGGGTTCTGAAGGCCAAGTCTGCCAATATAATCACACCAGGTCAAACTCCATTCTGTCCATGCCCGAGTGTCAGATCTAAATACATCTGCCTACTTATCACTTCCACTTGGATGCCCCTTGGGAGCCTTGAATTCCACACTGAATTCCACACTTGAATTCCACACTGGACTCCACTTGTTCTCAGCACATCCACTCCTTCTCTCATATCCCACATCATGGATAGCTACGCCAGGCACCCCATAGTCTGCTACAGACTAGCCGTTGTCCTTCCTTCTCTACAGGCCTCGCCTATCATCTCCTTCCAGTTGTGGGCTCAACTGTGCTGACTTCACCTCCCTCCTACCTCTCAAACCTGTCTACTCCACCCTGGACTCACTGCAACGACATTTGTTCAGAAAGTGCCCGCTTCTTGCCTGGGTAACCTGAATCATCCCCCAGCACACCTCTCCACCCTCATTCCTCATGCAGCTGCCAGAAACGGATGCAGGCAAGGCAGGTCTAATAATTTTACGAGTCTACTCTAAATTCCTTCTATAACTTTTATGGATGCAGTAAATGTTTACTGAATGAATGAGTTCTCTGAATACATGCTATTCTCTGTCTAGCCCAGTGGAGGTCAGGCTCACATGGAAATGCACTTTTGTGCAAAGCTGGACAATGCACAAAGTGGGTTAGTCTGAATTCCATAACACCCTTAAACACTGGTCACTTGGGAGAAACTTGGGAGGGGTAGTATTATGGGGAATAAGGTGGGAGAAGCTGACTGGGACCAATTCAGGGAAGAGTTAGAGGCCAGATAGTTTGCACTTGACCATTACCCAAGGGAACCTCATTAGTAGTTTTTTGTTTTCTTTTGCTTTGTTTTGTTGCATGGATACAACCAGATCTCTACTACAGGAAGGTAAAGGGCAGCATGAGAGGGATGGATTTCAGAGGGGATCCTGGGAGGTAGAGAGAAAATTCAAACATTCTATCACTGACGAAAGTGAAACACAATGCCCAGAATTAGAACAGAAATGAAGGGGAGGTGCATGAAAGACATTACCAAGGAGAAAACATCTACAATCAATGACCGTCTACTGGGTGCCTCTGAATTTGAGTTGGAGCCCTGATGACAAACACTCAACTGTTTGATATACCTGCTGTTGAGGACATCACCTTCTGGAGGTAGAAGGCATAAACATAAATCATGCTGCCATATTTCTCACTGATCCGATCTAATTGCAAACTGGTACACAGTGTAGTGAAGAAAAACAGCATTATCCCTATGGTACTTAAGTATCATTACTGCAGTTGCCATTATGAACAACTGCAATGTTCTGGACATTTCCCATCACCTATTTAAGGTGGTTGGTGCTTTACATGACCATGTCATTTAATATTCAGAAAGTTTGGACTTACTCTGCAGGCAATGAGGTGGATGCTATTCTTATCCACTGTGATGGATTAAAGATGGCTGCAAATTCTTTGACACGTCCACCTCAGAAAGTCATATACGTCTGTTTTCCAATTCAAGTGGGCTTTATGGCTGCTTTGACCACACAAGTAATATCATGTCAATCTCTAGTCCAAGGCCTTAAGAAACTAGCAGCTTCCAAATGTCCTTTAGAATATTTTCTCTGGAAGCCTAAACCACAACCTAAGAAATTTATCTCTGCTAAGACTGCCATGTTGGAAAGGTTGTGTGTAGGTGCACTAGGCAATAGTCCCACTTGGGCCCAGCATCCTAATCATCCCCACGAAGGTGCCACACATATGAGTGATCATCCCAGGCCAGATGAATGCCAGTCCATCTTACCCATCAACAGAGTACCAGTGAATGACCTCATTGTTGCCACAAGGATTACAAGACTCATCCAGCTGAGCCCTGCCTCAATTCCTAATTTATAGAAATCCCCAGATAAAAAGAAATAGTTGTTGTTTTAAGCTTCAAAGTTTGGGGTAGCTTATTATGTAGAAATAAATAAACTGGAATACTCTTCTTTTACAGATAAGCTACCTCCAAAAGGTTGACTGACTTACCTATGGTCTCCTGGCTGGGAAGCTATGCACAGCCTGGATGAGAGCCTCACTCTGCCTGACCTAGATATGTACAATGCTTATTACATAATCGCTGAAAAAAATAAAGCCAGAGAAGAGCAGTGGTAACAAAATTCCCCAAGCTCTTTGGATTACATGCTCACAAAATGCCTTATCAGTCCTTCCATAATTAACATGGTAGATATGGTTAAGACTAGATGAACCTAAGCCACTTCCCTACTCTAACCTGCTCCTGTATCTCCAGGAAGAGCCTCACATGACTGTTTTCACTGCTGGAAAGACTAAGTCCCATAATGACCAAGAAGCAAAGGTAAATCTGAGGACAAGAGACAATCACTCATCTCAAAGCCTTTCCTCATTGGGTCAAACAAACACTGAACTACCATCAACCTGAAAACAAGAAAAGGGACATTTCTGTTAGCATAGAAAACAAGAAAAGGGGACATTTAATTGAATTACTGCATGGGCTCTCTGCCTACATCTAGATTTTGAAGACTTAAGAACTGTAAAATTCCATGACTGGCTCCCAGAACCTTTCAAAACTTCCAATAATATTCAAATGCCAAAGCAACCTGGGATAAATATAGGCATAAATAAGGGCATGCTTCTAGGATGTAACAATGTGAAACTTCAGCAGATTGTGGTTTCAATGAACGAGATGCTAGAAGCAAGAGTGAGTTTACATGGGCTTGTAATTTCCTCTGACAAGATACATGCACTCATTCCTTCGACCTAAGCAAAACTCCCAAGACTAAAACAGATTTGAAAGTCAGGTGGATAAGAAGACCATCTGGGATGGGATAACACGTAAAATCATCAAAAGTATTTTTTTTAAATAGGATTCAAAATGATATAGAATAGCATCTATAAGAACAGACATGTTCTTGGTTACCTGGAAAATGGAATTGAAAGTAATTAGCTTAATATTGGTGTACTTCTAGAGTCCTATAAGTGAAAATAAAAATCTTCACTTGATACCAGATTACTCCAGATTAAACAAACAACAAGAAAGTTGAAACCATTGAAGACTGATTGAACTGTAAGATGACAGGGCCTTTCAGATGAACTGTTTCACCCAAACCAAAACAAGGGATTTGAGAATGAATCTGTTTAAGTTTCAAAACAAAAAAGGATTTCTACCTTTTCAGTTCTGGCTCTTTCATGACCGGTCGAGGAGTATGGAGCACTTTAAGATTTCTCTTTGGTTGATTTTTATGCCCCATTTTGGCAGATACATCATCCTTAAAGGGGCCAAGGTATCTAAAGACCAGACAAATGTCCAGAAAAATACACAGGCCCATCAACATAAAGGAAATGATTTATAACCAACATGAAGTATTAATTTTAAAAAGCTATGAAGTATTCCAGCTAGTCACTTTGAAAATGGGCCAAAATAATGGCTACATTTACGATAGAATAAGCTGTAAAAAAGAATATCAGCTTTGAGGCCAGATGGACTTGGGTTTGAATCTCAAGACCAATGCTTATGGTGACACAACTTTGAATAAGACTTGAAACTCATAGGAGTTTCCATTTCTTCATCTGCAAAAGGGAAGCCCACTACAGAGCGCTAAGAGAACATGGGAGGGCACCTAAGAGGTACATGTAAAAACTCAATGTTTTGAGTACCCATCTTAGTGAGGCAATATAGTGTTAAGACATGGGCTTCAGAGCCTGGCAGTGCGGGTTCTAAAAAATTATCTCTACCATTACCAGCTGTATGACCTGGGCAAGTTAACCAGTCTCTCAGCATCTCCTTTCCTCTCTGACAGTAATAAAGGTACTCTTGTACTCACCTGCATGGAGGTAATGGTAGCATATACCTCAAGGGACAGCTGTGAGAGTGAAGGGCACTAGTGTGTATAAAGTGCATATAATTAACAGTATTTCAGTGTTTGCTGTTATTTTTTTATAGATTTTATTTATGTATTCATGAGAGACACAGAGAGAGAGAGAGAGAAGGGCAGAGAAACAGGCAGAGGGAGAAGCAGGCTCCATGCAAGGAACCCAATGCAAGACTTGATCCCAGGACCCCAGGACCACACCCTGGGCCGAAGGCAGACACTTAACTGCTGAGCCAGCCAGGCATCCCAGTGTTTGCTGTTATTAATGTTAGACCTACTATGTATCAGATACCATACTAATAGCTTTCTCTGTATCAAGGGTCAGCAAATTTTTCTTGTAAAGGGCCAGTGAATACTTCAGTAAATATTTCAGTCTTTAGGAACATATATAGTCTCTGTCACATAGTCTTTGGTTGGTTTTTTTATGGGTCACAAAAAATACAAAAATATGGGCTAGATTAAGCAAGCAGGCCATAGTTTGTTCATACCTAGCTCTTTATAATCTCTGTTACTGGTAATTTTCAAACTGCGAAGGATCTAAGATTTCACCCTACGTGGAAGCTAAGGAGCTAGCTGCCGAATTTTGAGAGCTAGCAGAAGATATGAGACTCCAGGGTCAGACACAAAGTACTTGTTGCTCACAACATTGCAAACAGTGCAAAGTTCATTTTTGCATCAGCACCCACCACCTCTGCCCCCAGTCCCACAAGGTGATGGGTGAGCATAACAGCGCAGATGGATGTTGTGCCCTCCTTAGTAGGTTTGAGTCACAGCTAAGAAACATCAAGGAATCCAAATCCTTTATCAAGCAAATCAGTCTAAATTTTCTCCTTGAGAAAATTTTCTCCTTTATCATACTGGACAGTAAATAACCCTCCCCTATGCTCCCATAGGAAACACTATCTTTACCTTCGCATGTTCTTTGCCCTACAGAATTCCTTGAAACCCCTTGCATATTCCAATATGTGCAAAACCAGGAGAGACCAGAAGCACCGGGGTGGCTCAGGCAGTTGAGTGTCTGACTCTTGATTTCAGCTCAGGTCATGATCTTGGGGTCATGAGATCAAGCCTCACATCAGGTTCTGTGCTAAGTGTGGAGTTGGCTTGAGATTCTCTCTCTCCTTCTCCCTCTGCTGCTCTCCCTGCTTGGCCTCCCTAAACAAACAAACAAACAAGCAAAATATTAAAATAAAAACACAAACAAAAAACCAGGAGATACCAGGGGAACACTGTCTCCCAACAAGAAGAAGACAAAGCTAACTCTACCTTAATCTGAGGATCTTTTCTATGAACTAATCAAGCAGATTTGGATATTTTTAAAAGTCCCCATAAAAAGGAAGTTGGCAATTTCAAAGCTCAAGCCACACCAAGACTAACAGATCTGTGACATCATACACATCATTTCTGCTGAAAAAGTGCCTTTAGTTAGAAACAGAAACCAATTTGTAAATGTGAATTAAATGCATATTCCACAGGAAAAAAAAATCTGGTGAAAGGGAAAAAAAATTTCTTACGTGTAGATATAAATGTTTCCTGACAGACGTAAATGAAAACTAATACGGTGACATTTTTCAAATTAGCCATTGGAAAACATGGTGTGTGCGTGTGTGTGTGCGCGCATGTGCGTGCACGTGTGTGTGCTTTAAACAGCCTAAGCATTTTTCAGTTATGTTGGTCTAGGAAAGTATTTATGAAAAGGATAATAAATAATTAATTCTACTGGCTAGAAGCTGCAACTCCTTTCTGCTTCGACAATATACATTGAAATGCTGTTTAAATTATCGGAGCAAATTGATTCAAAAGGCTTCCATTAGTGAGCTGGCAAACAGGTTTGAAGCTGGCTAATAAATTTTAGATAAAGATATAGCCTTTGATGAGGATGGCAACGCCAGAGTGCTGATCTCCAAGTCACCAGTTTGTTAAATTAGTGGCTAAAGTCTAGATTTCTCCCTGTCTCATAACTCACTGTGTTAAGCATCGGCAGAGTCAAAGCGGAGTGCCTGCTGTGTGTGCAGCGGCTGCTTATAGGGCTGGGAATAACATATGATCCAGCTTTTCTTTAGTGTCCCTTTCTGAGTCTGTTCTATCAGGTTTTCCAGTACATTAATCAAGGATAATTAGGCCCACCTGTGACATAAAAATTTCCACCTATGATATGCCTTGAAGCATAAAGTCATGTCTGAGATAATGATTAAGGAAACTCCTTAATCAAAATCAAGAAAATGTACACGATGCTCTTAATTCCATTTGGACACATGTCCTTTTAGCTGGCTGCGACCTGCTGGTCTAGGTTATGGAATATTATGCAGCTATTAAAAAGCGTAAGTTAAAGCTATATTTACTGGCTGGAAGGTAGACCTCATATACTATCTAGAGATGGTGAAGTATGCACCCACTTACGTTAGAGAAAGAGAATGAAATCTTTTGTGTGCATATTACACATTTTAACATGAGTAAAAATGTGCAAGAATACACCAGCTATTAACTGTGGTTATCAGCAGAGGGGATAAGATCAAAGGGAGGAGTAAGGAGTAAAAGGGAGGAACTTAAGTCCCCCTTTATACAGCTCTATAATTAAAAAAAAAAAACTGTTCAAATAAGCATGCATTTCTTTTATGACTTAAAAAGATCTAATACCAAAGAAACAAAATTAAAAAATAGGGAAGCTGTTTATTCTCTTAATTTATTTCTACCTGGCACCTTTGGGGAAGCTTCTCAAGGGCTGATCCATCTTTCTATCCATCCTCCCTTCCATGTAACCAATCAACCAGTCCTTGGAAATGGTGGGCTAGGAGTATACAGTTTGGCAGTCAGGCCTGGAAGGAAATTCTGGCTCCACTGGCTTGCTCCCCCTGTGGTTTTGGGCCATGCTCTTCATTTCTTCTAAAACCAATGCAAGAGCAACAGTGAGAGAATGCAGCAGGATCTCAGTATGGCTACTTCTGAGCCGAATAAGCCATTCATGGCTGTCAGGGTGAACCAGGTTAGTAACACTGAAACACATGATAGGGAACTGACTACAAAGGAATTCAAATTTATACAGTCTCAACTTTGTCCCACTTCCAATGCTGGGTGCAGGAGTGAAGACCTCTTTGCTTTTTCTTTAAGGAGTACCATATTTCCTTGGCTTCGTTACGTAAAGGCATTTGTGATATGCAGCTTTTGTGTGGTATTCCAGTCTCAGCCCTACCCTGGAAAGGCAGAAATTACAGATGAAAATCCCAGAGAGCTTCTCCTGACCGTGTGGGGATCTGAAGCAACCCAGTAGGATGAAGATCTCTGGGGATCAGTCTCTGGAAGAGAACATGCCAGCAGGTCTGCTACTCATTTTCAAGGGCCCGACCCACACCCAGTGTCCACACATTCCTCAGGGGCTCAGACTCACAAGGCCCTACAAATGCTGCCCCTGACCAGGCAGAGACCGTGCATTCCCATCCAACTGTCTTCAGGAAGGCTCGTCAAAGTTACTGACACTTAACACTCCCTTTCAAATTTTAATGGGCTACAAAATAAAATACCCAGATTGTGCAAACGGAGAAAATGAAGTGAAAAGTTAGAGTTATCCATTTTTAATTAAGTTCTTAATTATATAACAACAAAACAAGCAATTAATTTCCACATGGCTACATTAACTATTCGAGGCTTAAGTGAGGCAGAACAACTAAAAAGTATGTTTTCCTCTGGCTTAGATAAACATAAGATACAAAATTTCATGTGTGTGCATGAGTGGGAGGTGGGGGAGAGACGAGAGATGGAAGGATGAAGGGAAGTAATAACTTGCATTTATCCAGCACTTACTGTGTTCCAAGTGATGCTCAAAGCAACGTGTCTAACTACCTTTGATCTTCCCCCAGTTAATCCTCACACAACCCAAGGTGGTGGGTACTCTGTCCCTTCCACGTGACTGAGGAGGAATCTGGGGAAGAGGCAAATCAAGGAGCTCGCCCAGGGGATCCCTGGGTGGTGCAGCGGTTTGGCACCTGCCTTTGGCCCAGGGCGTGATCCTGGAGACCCGGGATCGAATCCCACGTCGGGCTCCCGGTGCATGGAGCCTGCTTCTCCCTCTGCCTATGTCTCTGCCTCTCTCTCTCGCTCTCTCTCTGTGACTATCATAAATAAATAAAAATTTAAAAAAAAAAAAAAAAAAAAGGAGCTCGCCCAAGTTACTGCAAACCAGCCAAGGCAGAGCCGAGACCGGACTCACGGTCTGGCTCCAACAGCCTTCTGGGGAGTGCTACGCTAGCCTGTCTTCACAGAAAAGCACCAGGGAAGGAGAAGGACAAAGGCAGACTGGGATGCTACAGGAGGGGCCACCAAACTTTGTGCAAAGAGCCAGACAGTAGATACTTTATGGGCTTTAAGGGCCGCATGGTGTTGGCCCCAACCACTTGACTACGCCGTCCGTCATGGTGCAAAGACAGCCACAGACAATGCGTAAGCAAAGGACTGTGGGGCTGTGTTCTAATAAAACTTTATTTACAAATACTGAAATTCGATTTTCATATAATTTTCACATGTCATAAAACATTCTTCTTCTTTTGGTTTTGTTTTCTTTCCTCAAACATATAAAAATGTAATGCCATTCTTAACCTATGGGCTGTATAAAAATATAAGGCAGGCCAGATCTGGTCCACGAGCCACTGTCTGCGGGCCCCTTCCATTAATGGGCGCACAATGCAGGAAGATGTGCTCACTTAGGCTTTAACATCAGACAGGCCCACGGCTGAGTTCTGTTACCTTGGGTAAGTTCCTTAACAGCCCTACACCCCGCGTTTCCACATCCGTAAAATGGGGACAACAACTTCTACTGTATCATTTGGTTTTGAGAAATAAAACTGCACATAAAGTGGGGCTGGCATCGTGCTGGATACAGGACAGGTGATTGGTTTGGGTATCCATTCACTCAACGAAGCTCTTATTGAGTTCCTATTTTTCACCAGGGACTTAGATAATAATTTCCTAGGCACAGGGGAGGCAGCTGTGAAAAAAAAAAAAAAAAAAACAGACAAGGGTTTCTGCCCTCGCAGAGCTGCCATTCCAGTGCCAAGTTCTCCAATATAGAAGCGACCCAACTCTTCACCATGGATGGGCCTGGCCCACTGAAGGATGAGTCAAGACTCTGGGGTGTTGTTCTGTGGTCAATCAATTCTCGCACGTCACCATCTGCAATGCAGCAAGGAGTCTCAGGTATGGGAGGGCACAAGGATGGATACTACATGGATGCCAAAGAACTCTCACTACTTTGAGAAATATGCCAGCAATTATGCTCCCTTGGGATCCTGTTTGTATGAATAAGAGAAGCAATTAATGACAAGAGCGGAAGAAGAGCCAGAGCTAACTACACACGCTTTCAAGACAGAACACCACAAACGTGATCTGTGCCCTGGCTGAGAGCATCTCTTCACGTGTTCCAAGCCCCAGTTAGCCTCACGCCTAAGAGACTCACAGGGGTTTCTCCTCCTATCCTGAAAATATGGGGATAATATGGGAGAAAATAGAGAAGGCTGTCATCTCCTAAGCAGGTGCAGGAAGGCATAATTTCCCCAAACATATAAGAATAAAACTTCTTAACTCATCCCTCAACACCCTGATGCAGTGGCCTGAAATAGCCTTTCAGACCGGTCACTAGGAGAAAAGTTGGCTTGTGGGCTATAACTCACCTTCTCCCAAGTGGGTCCCCGGGGCCCTCTGTGGTGACGAGTAAATTAATGCCAAATGTCACTTCAGAATGATCAAAACCCAAGAAGTGACCTCCGTTATGGCATTCACAGATACACGTAGGGCAGAAGGCCAGAAATAAGCCATCCAGAGAAAAATGTATATTTCACCGCTCCACAGCAAAAAGGTATCACAGCCAAACACGCACTTCTCTGCTGCATTAAGGGAAAAATCGTGAGATGGCAAGCAGGCTGGGTTTTTAAAGGATGAAATACAGCAGGGCTATTTCCATGCTGCCAGGCCAGAGAGCATGCTGGCAAGTCCGTCCCTTGGGAGAGGTTTCTAGAGCCTGGGAGTTGGCCTTATTGGAGGTGGGTGGGCAGGGGGAAGCTGACATCCTTTCTACTTACTCCAGGTAAGTGGCAGATAATCCCAGGGGGGGTCCTGGCTCAGGCTTTTTCATCAGTAATTACAAAGCTGAAAATCATGATCTACCTTTGAGTGGAACAAAATGGGCCAGTGGTCCTTTCTCTTTTTCTCTCTGTTTCAAGCCCCTACCACCAAATCTCTGCACAGCCATAAAAACCTCACCTTAAGTAACAAATTGGCTGGAGCCAACAGGATTCATTAGAAGGCATTTAATTACTGCAGGGCTATAATGGACATCTGCTGTTTTTACCTGTTCTGTGTCCATATCCCCTTTCTTCTGACAACAGCTTCTCTAATCACCTCAGGGCAACCCCCTCTCTCCCCACACACCTCTGGGGGTCCTGACCCCACCTGCTGAATCAAGATATGAGCACATGACCAGTCTGGACCAATCAGAAGTGATCACCAGGAGGGGTTCAGAGACGGCACGTGACTCGGGTGGGCGCAATGGAGTGAAGGCCAGGGCGTTGACTGGATCCACAGGGGAGAGAGAATCACTATTATCTGAGAGAATGGACTGAGAGAAAAGCGTGCAAGCCCCTAATTGCTGGCTTGCTACAGCATAGAGAATGGCTGCCCAAGGAAGGCCAGCATGAAGAGTCAAGGGATGGAGAGGGATGAAACCTTGCACAGTCAAGCTTCTGGAGCCGGCCAAGCTAAATATTATTTGTGGTGATTACCTGAGGGTTTTTCAGAAGCCCTCACAGAATAATGCAAATAGCTTCCCAGGGTACTACAAAAATGGCATCAACGCCTACATTTATGACTATCAGAGCAAGGCCATCTATAAACAACTTTCCTCCCAGCCTGTCACCTCCCTGTATCCCAGAGTGGAGTGTCGTTGACGGCCCAAGCCTTAGTAGTCCCAGGAGCTATTAATCACAGACCATCGGGATCCCTGGGTGGCACAGCGGTTTGGCGTCTGCCTTTGGCCCAGGGCGCGATCCTGGAGACCCGGGATCGAATCCCACGTCGGGCTCTCGGTGCATGGAGCCTGCTTCTCCCTCTGCCAGTGTCTCTGCCTCTCTCTCTCTCTCTCTCTCTCTGTGACTATCATAAATAAATTTAAAAAAAAAATCACAGACCATCTAATGCAGGGGATGTCTTTGATTCCCCAATTCCCTGTCCCTTCCCCTTTGGCCCTCTCTTAACATTTTCATGCCATGAGCCTTTGGTTAAGGGGGATTTATGCTTATTTGCCAGATAGGAAGCATCTTCAAGAGATGGCTGACATCCAGAGACAGCCAACAGAATGACTGAATCTGTCTCTATTATCGTCTATGAATCCCCAGGATATAGGGTAGGAGCTGCCATATAGTTGGGTCCTCAATAAACTTTACTGAATAAATAAATAAGCAAAGAGATCTCTTCAAATAAATGAAAGATACCTTGGGTGTAAAGGTGGTCTTCTACAGCTCTGAGTCCTCCAACAGGGCTAGGCAGGATACTCTATACCTATCAGATACTCAAAATACATTTGTTGAATGAAGGCAGATGCTCTACCACCAATTAAAAGCACTTCCAGGTTCATTATAAACAACTGGTACTGTTCGTGATTTATAAGGGGAAAAGGGAGAAGGTAGTATGTATATTCCCTATTTCTCAATTTCTTAAAGGCCTAGGCAGCTATGATGAGGTCTTGGGCTCTACTGAGCCTTCCATTTGCATTATTGATCTAAAATATAACTTACACAGGCAAATTCTGAATGCAAATTATCAGAATTGGTGAAGAAAAACATGAGGAGTTACAACTGTAGGTCTACCAGACCGTCCACTACGTCGTTGCAAAGCTGAAACTGTAACTGCATATATGTGTTAGAAGTCGTGGCATTGCTACTGTGGCCTCAGACAGAGATCTGAGAACTGGAGCTTCCACAGGGTCCCTTACTCCCCAGCATGTAGATTCAATCACAGATTTTTCTACTCAGAAGGCCCAGTGATCACAATTATGTATGTCAAAATACATACCCAGTGTAACTCAAATCAAAGAGGGACAGAATCACTGCAAAAGGGGAATAGAATTTGGGTGACTTTCCCATCGTTCTGTTTTTTCACCCATTTATGACGACATCTTGTAAACATCAAGCACTCTCTCCCACATCGGCCACCAATCACTGGGTGCTGAGTCTCCTGGGAGGCTTTACTGATGGGGCAATAAGTAAAGGCAGCAATTTTACATGAGCTAGACTTTAAAAGAGAAGTTAGAGGTCCAGCCGTAAAGGTCACAACAAACAGTGGCACTTGAGCCAACCTGATAATGTGGACAGCCTACAAGTGTAGACATGAGAATCAGAAAAAGAGCTCACATTGGGTTTACCAAGCGTGCCAGCACCCGGCTAGACTCCCGAGACAGAGAAGGTAACCAAGAACTTCCTAACTGAGCCATCCTCATGCATAAACCTTAAGGGCTGGGATCTCCACAGCTACTTTTGCTGCCTGAGGTACAGGAGAAGGTAAGAGACCATGCTCATGAAGACCAGAAAGGAACTACTCAGGTAGAGCTATGGGCCAAAGCAGGCCCAAAAGACTACAAAAGGGCAAAAAATATGCCACTTCTGTTGATACCATATGGATGCACTGGGAATATGATAGTGCTGCTAAAAGAGCGGCCACCATCTTCCCAGTACATTCTGACTCCCAAGAAATGATTCAATACAAACCTCACTTCAAATTCTAGGCTGTTATAACTTCTCTGATTCTTAATATCCTTTCCTGGAAAACTGAGACAATCCTACTCATCTCATAGGAATGCCAGAATGAATAAGTGAGAATCTGTGTAGAGCAACTAGAACAGCATCAGCACCCAACAGACATAAAATAAGTGGTATCGTCCATCATCATCATCAAGTTACTCAGCTCAAGGTGAAGGCTGACTATCACACCATTAACATGTCATAAATTCCTAATAAAATACAGCCATGTTATCTCAGAAACGAATAACTCTATCTCTGCAATACACAGATACTCAAGAGCCCCAAGAATCTGTATTAAAAATTTCCCCTCTTTTGGCAATACTTCCTTAGACTCTGTATTTTTCACAACCAGATGCTATTTCCAGAATATGTCCTTGGGAGCTTTCAGCATTAAAAAGAGAAAAAAAAAAGGAAAAGAAGCTTGGTTAAGTCCTATAGTCCATCCTGAGGTTTCAAGTGAGTTTATTTTTAATTATGTCTCCTTGGAAACAAATGGTGCAATGTCATCAAGGCAAGATCTCACTCTAACTAATCTCAAAGACTCTGTGCTATATGAAGGATGCTAAGAAAGCCTCAGTCTAATGCAGCTCTTATGCCATAGACATGAAAAAGTAAAAACAGGATTGACCTAAAGGTATTCCTCTGGGTGGACAACTGTAAATGCAGAGAGTAGAGAGTCAGTTTTCAGGCATGACTCCAAATAGAACATGACTCTTTTAGACAAGAACAGTTTAAATGGCCTTCCTCTTGCCTCAGTATGGCATAACCACTGCTGGTTAGAGCATCCTGTGCAAAGAATCCAGTGAACCTGGGACTGACTCAGCGCATACATAAAGCAGGGGCCTGACTTTATATATGATGGGGATGTAACTGGATAAGTAGAGGCTGCAAATCATCCCTGGATGACAATAAGGGATCAGAAAAAGATATACCAGCAATCCCAGCTTAGGTGGTATGGAAGAAGGAATTCATGGGGCTCTTGAAAAAGGTTCAATAGAATCAGCCAGACAAGGAAACTCAGGGAAGACCCTAAAGAGTATTCTTAGCCACAATAAGGCACTCATCTGCTTTCTTCATTCAGAGAAGTTAAAACTTATCAAAACCCAGTGTATCATTTATAGTAGCTATGAACATATATGATTAACTATGGCAGGATTCCATTCCAAAATGGAGGTCCCTATTGCTCCTTTTGTTGTCTTAAGGTGAAGAACTCTATTAGGTACTATAGGCAAAATACTAGGACCCAGTAGGTACTCACCCTTAAAAAATGTGAGAGGTCTTTCTTACTGAGACTCATTCCTCTCTCAGCTACATATTACACAGACCTACAGCAAATGAAAAATGTTCCCACAGAAGGAATCCAAAGTGATAGGCCAAGGCTGAGCCACTGATAAGACAAAATGTGCAGAAAGCCACAGTTTAGTCAATAGGACATAGGGTATATTACCACGTGAACTCAGATGATTGACAGTCCCGCTTTCTAATGCTCATTGTTTATGTACTAATAACATTACTAGCTATTTTAGAAGGCATTATCTGCCAGGTAGACTTCTAATAGCTATTTAAAGAAAACATGCACATTGTGTTCATTTCAATCATCATGGATATTCAATCATCATGGATATAAAACACAATTTGGATAGAAAAAAAGTTATACTTCCCCAACAATTCCCAGTGAGAGATGCAGTATTTCTGATCCAGAACACAGAAGATGGTAGCAAATCTCTTTTCATGGCTGTAGCATAAAGTCAACTCAGATATAAAACCCTAAGTGATCACTTTGAGAGGATAATTTATATGAATTGCACATGATATATGCCCTATAATACCTAAACTGAATATGGATATAGCAATGGACAGCAATCACTATGAACAATATGCCTTTATCACTTTCCTTCTGAAATAGTTTTAATCTAAATGAAATAAAGCAGTGTGAAGTACAACCACAGCGGGATACAGAAGAGAGTATTAAATGCTCCTAGGAAACGTCCCAATTTTAATTAGGGTGCCAATAAAATTAAATTTTCCCAATTTCTTATCCTTGTCAACCCACCAAAAATGCCAGACTTGCTATCTTTAATGTAATGCACTGAGTCATGAAGCTAAATACTCATTTGTTTATGTGCATATTGTCTACCAGGATCCAGTCCTATCTGGGTCAAAAAAGAGGTCAGCTGCCTCCAGGAAATTTAAGGTTGTAAAAATCTCAAATTAGGAACATGGTACATTTTGGAAACATTATCATTATCTTTGAAATAACTGAGCAAAATCAGTTGGCCCATTTATAAGTGAATAAATAGAAACTGAAATAAAATTGGTGAGCCCATAGTGATTGATGCAACCTATTAACAAAGCTTTTGTGTGAAATCTAAATTTTTATTTTATCACCACTTACCAAGACACTAATCATGGGAGGAAAAGGGACGGTCCAGTATTACTTAAAAAAAATAAAGTGTCCTCCAATTAGTCTAAAACTGATATGGTTAAACTACAGCTTTCAAATTATTTTAATTAATATGTTACTCTCATAATCATTTGAGTAATGACTCCACATAATACTATTAGATAACTGGACCCAAGTGGACAATTCCCTATTCAAACAAACAAAAATCCCTATTCAAAAATAAAAATAAAAAAAAAAAAGCAAAAGAAGTCATTAATCCCCCTCGAAAAGTTCACATTCCTAAAATAGAAGTACAAAGTTTTCCTCAAGCTGATCCCAACTCACTTTCTAGTTTTCTCCACATCCCTTGGAACACAAGCTCCATGACAGGGGGTCTTTGTTTCATTCACGGTGCCTAAAACTGTGCCTAGCAACACTTGAGTGTCATGACTGGCTGGATGACTGAATGGGTGCCTGAATACAGTACCGCCCTGAGACCTACGGGAGATGGACACTGTCCTATGTCCCAACCTTTAGAAAGCACTGTGTTATCAACTCCCGACAAAATACATTTACTGGAAAACGCACTGGTGTCTCCGTTACTTGAGATCTGCCCCTGAACGCTTGTGTAGTAGGACATGTCACCCTAAACATCCACTCCGGTGTCTGCCACTGGTCAGGCCCCAGGAAATCACTGCTCCACATCTCTCTTACCCTCCATCTTTGAAACAAAAGACCACTGTATCTGAATGCCCTTGTGGTTTGTGGTGTGCTGCTCCCAAGTTCAAGAATAGAAAATGCTTCTGGGTATCAAGAGTATTTGAGTCTTACAAGCTTTTAGATAACAGAAAAGACAAATTAATTAACTTGTCAAATCCTTTTTCTCAGATAGCCTGAATTGGAAAGATTCTTGTATAATAAAGTATTATGTCCCAGAAGTACAAAGTATCAGTTTTCTTGTGTTCCAATTACTGATGTGAGAGATCCTTACAGATTGGCAGACATTCACGAGTATAGGTAGGAGCTAATATTAAGGCATCTCTATCACTCAAGTGTGTATATTTGCACTACTCAATGTAACATGCATGAAGTATGATATCAGTTCTCTTCATTGGCCACTAGATAGATAATCAATGCTAGAATTTCTAATTTTTTTATCTTTATTAAAATATGTGGTTTAATTTTTAAATTAAACTTTAAGTTTAAATAATTTTATGTCTTAAGAGTCATTGTTTGAAAAAAGTATTTTACAAATCGATAAAAATGTTGATAATCTTCCATTATGTAGTTTTCATCAGGTATTTTTAAAAAGAAACAACATGAAACAATATGAAAGAAAAGATATTTAAAAATATCTGCTGAAAACTTTTAAAAAGAAACAATATGAAAGTATATAACCATAATTTAAAATTTTCAACTTCTGAGGATCCCTGGGTGGCTCAGCGGTTTGGCGCCTGCCTTTGGCCCAGGGCGTGATCCTGGAGACCCAGGATCGAGTCCCGCGTCGGACTCCCAGCATGGAGCCTGCTTCTCCCTCCTCCTGTGTCTCTGCCTCTTTCTCTCTCTCTCTCTCTCTGTGTCTATCATAAATAAAAATAAATAAATAAATCTTTAAAAAAATAAAATTTTCAGCTTCTTACATTTGCTTTAGTTTACATTTTTGTGAACTGCATAGTATTTTATGCTTTGGAGCATCATAATTTAACTCAATTGTTAAATATTTTAAGTGGCTCTTTTTTTTCTTCATTGTATAAATAATACGGGCATAAACATCACTGTGCATAAATTGTGGATATATCTTTAAGCAATTCCTTTAAGATATTTTTCTACTATGAAAACCTAGGTGAAAAACATTTTTAAAACTTTCGATAGATACTTCTAGATTAAACCTGAGAACGAAGATGAGAAATTATACTTCCTGCCCACAATGTTTGAGAATGGCCACTTCTGCACTACTCCAAAACAGTTTTAACCTCCGTTAATTTGACATGTGTAAAAGCTGAATGCAGTTTCTATTCTAAGTTGTTTCTTCCTTGCTAATACACCTGAATGTTTTCCAAATATTTATTGGTCATTCAAATGACATTTTAGACTTTTGCCAATTGTCCTACCATTTCTTTTTTTAATTTTAGCTTGTTGATTTGTTGGAGCTGTTTATTTATTAAGCAGATGAAATATCTGAATAGACAGCTAAAAAAATCCTATTACTAACTCAAATATGTACTTATAAAAATTATTCAGAATTGTGTTTCTTTTATTAACGTGGTGCTAAATTACTTTATGAGTTCTTAAAGATTCTTATTTTTGGCACGTTTGAGGTACGGAATGAGCAGTTCCCTGCTTCCATCTGTGAACACCAGTATTTGCACGCCAAACACAAGTTTAAAGGAGACAGGGAAGTGAACTCTGTAAAGTGGAGATTTGTAGAGTGTGATAATGAGGCAAGTCGTTATGTTCTAACTGGTCTTAACTGTTCCATAAATGTTTCCTTTACCCTGTAAACTTTAAGGTCAAGATAATATGAGGAGCACTTAAAGCAAAGAAAAGCCATGTGGGCCTTGGCTAGGGAACACGCATGCCGCTTGGGGGGTGTGGGGGGGTGCAATCTGGAATACTCTTTAATGGCCGTATGAACACATAAAAAATATTTTTTCTTCTCTAGCAGTACTGCCAAACTGAAACAAAGAACAACTGGGCTGCATCACTCACCTTCGAGGAAGTTCCTAGGAATGCCACAGGAGTCACAAACCCCGAAAGAGGGTTTGTTTTGTTCTCCAAAGCAGAGCAGAGCCCTGGCAAACACACTAGGAACACACAATAGGCTGTAGAATCTGAGGGATAATCTAGCTTTCTGAAGAGCAAGATCATCTCTGCGGGCATTTGGTTTCACACCATCTATGATATGTTAATACCCAAAAAGTACATGTCATTATTAAATCTCCCAGCAAAACTATATTTAGATTATCTAGCCTATTTTGTAATCCTTTTTTAATCCCAGAAAATGAAGAGCTAGCAATATATGGTAGAATTTACTGGTACTTTAAATTACCAGTAGAATTGCTCCTTATAGCCATTAATGCTGTGATACAATTGGTTTCCTTTTTGTAAAAATGGCTAATATATATATTTTTTGCATTTCCTTCAAACCTCATTAGTGAAGTCGATGGATTATTGGCTACTGTCTGAAACATCTTAAATGTCACAAGCCATGCCTCTGAAATAAAATATTTTTAATTATATGGAAGGTATCTTAATAAACGGGCAAGTCAGGATTTATAATTCACACAATTAAGTGTTTCCTGTGGCAGAATTGTTAGACAATATGACCTAGATTTATACGTGGCTCTTTTTCTAGGAAACAAAGTTTGGGATCTTTTGTATACATTTTTTAGGCCAATAAAAAAAAAAAAAAAAAAAACAGTAGAAATATATTCAGTTCCTGTTTCGAAGAAGAAAAAAAAAATCCTATGGCACAGAATGGTTATTTGTCCCACGTCACACAGCTGGTGAGGGGTTGAAAGAACCAGAATCTACGTCTTAGAACCCCAAGCATTGCAAAAGCTGTCAAATCACTTTTCCATTCCAAGCAGCAGAGCATGTGTGATAACTGTTCTAAATCTTTCCAAAAGAATGAAGAAGCTGTGATCTAATTACAAAGTCTCGCAATGAACAAGGAATGGGGGGCGAGAGGAAACCTCTCTGGCCCGACTTTGTTCTGTTCCTTAGTTTTAATTGTGTGGTTGCAGGGGGCTGGGGAGAGTAAACAGCGGTGCTTCCCACTGGGTTCCCTGCAGGTTCTCCCTCCAGGAGTGAGATTCTGTCCATGATTTATATGGTTGGAGACATACAGGAAGAGTCTTGTCACTCAATACCCCCCTTCCCTCTCTGGCTCCGAGGAGCCTGCAATGCCTCACAGGAGCCTGTAACTGTCAAACGGCATTCCCCAAATCCATCAATACTGCCTGCTGCCATATAAATACCCTGCTGCTCTACAGGTTGCAAATATTTCAATCATTCTACAGACCTGCAGCAGCATCTAAGCAGACGTGAGAGAAACTCATGAAATCTGATGGCTTTATTTACTCTTCCAACGTAAGAGAAACACACACGCCTAAAACCTTCACTTTCCAAATGTTTACTGGGAGATTAGAAAAACAACAGATGACAGCCAGTGTGTCAGCCTAGAAGAATCACAAAAATCCTTCTTTAAACAATCTAGCAACCAGATGAAGACTCCAGGCCAGGAGCCCCTGTGTGTGTTTAAGAAGTTCATGGGGCTGACATTCCTTTCGATTGTAAAGAAATAGACATGGTCTCAAGTCCAAAGCCAAAAGTCCAAGGAAGTGAGGATTTCCTTGGCCTCACCTGAAGCAAATGTTATCTAGATCTGATTCTTCAAATCAAACCCCAGGAGACCAGGGCTGCATGTTATGGTTGTTCAGTTGGTAGACTGAACAATTCAATGGGCCGCCATTTACATAGATGGTAATGTAAATGGAGTCTTGTACTGGTATACAATCACATATAAGAGCCTACAAGGTTGCAGAGATGGGTATCTGGGCCAGTCTACCACTCACTAGGATCCTGCTCTGTTTTCTATTCATATTTGTGAATGAACTCATCAATCATTAATTCATTCAACAAATACTAACTGAATGCAAATGAAATGTGAATCTCATTCAAACCTGCAAAGACTTTGTGGGTAGACACTGTTCTTCCCATTTAGCAAATAATAACACTGAGGCTGAAAGATGTTAGTTGTTTGGAGGCAGGGGTCACAAAGCTGTGTTTTCTGAGCCTGTATCCAATATACTTCTCTCCTGGATAGAGCTGCTCAGTTCATTAAAGCAAAAGGTTCCTTTCTCAGCAATGTTTTTTTTTTTTTAAGCAATGACTTTAAGAGTCAAGTTCCTGGGGGCACCTGGGTGGCACAATTGGTTAAGTGTCTGACTTTGGCTCAGGTCATGATCTCAGGGTCCTGGAATGGAGCCCCGCATTGGGTTTCCCATTTAGTGAAGAGTCTGCTTAGGATTCTCTCTCTGCCTCTTCCTCTGCCTCTCTCCTCTCCAAATAAATAAATAAAATCTTTATTAAAAAAAAAAAAAGAGTCAAGTTCTTGGGCAGTAGAGGCAGGAAAGCAGGATCTGGGAGGATTCAGTGAGGTGTTTGAGGACCAGTAGGCTTGGACACCAGTGCTGGAGGCTAACGGCAACGGCAATTTTGGTCTCTTGCTCACCTGGCTTAGAGCAGGTGTGGAGGTGGACAGGCCCCAGGATTGGGAGTCAGAAGAACTGTGCTCACATCTTGATATTCATGGCCATGAATATGCTACTAATTTTTCTGAGCTTTAATTTCTTCATCTATAAAATGGGAATAACCTCAGAGACCTTTTGAGGAATAAACATGATTATAGATTTATAAGGACTAGAAAAATGTCTGGCTGTCAAGGATGTTCAATAAACTGTAGGAATTGTTATTATTCACAGTTCTGGGATGTGTGATTCTTGGCTGGGTCTCCAGCATCTCAAGGGTATACATTTTCCTAAGTGGGGTATGTGTACAGGAAGACTTTGCTCTTCTTTTGTGCCTACTTCCCCCAAAAAGACATTAGGAGAGTAATTGTGACCCCACTCAGGAATATGATCTCTCACTCTCTCCCTTCTACTCAAGCAGTAAAGAGAGAGAGAGAGAGAGAGAGAGAGAGAGAGAGAAGTAATCGAAAAAGTTAATTTATCTGAAAGAACTGATATTTTTCTCTTTCCACAATATAGTTTCTAAGTGACTTCCAAGTTTTTAGATCCTTTAAGTTTATTCTTTGAAGTTTCTTTTTCCCGCTTCTAAGAGGTAGCTGTCCCTGCCCACTGTTTTGGAAGTAAGGAAACCTGGAGACCTTTCTATAGGCTCATAAAGACAGCGTGCCAGAAACAAGAAGGCCTGGCAGGGAGCGAGGGAGGTGGGGACTGAACGTGCCAAGACAGTTACACCCTTATTGGTTATGGCAAATGTTAAACAGGCTAGAAAATCAGAGGCCCTGGAAAAGACTTGTAAAAATAACAACATGAGAGGTTACTGTAAAGGCAAGGAACATGACAGGGGAGGCTGTGGGTGGCATGTGAAACATGTCGGAGACCGTGCCGGAGACACGTCCTGAGCTGTCCTTGCAAAGTGACGCCTCTTTGGAGATTCCTCCAGTGACCCCCATAATGGACAGGCCAAGGTGTGGCCCTGCCCATGGGCATATGGAGTGTTTTCAATTCCCTAACTGGAACTGAGAAAGGAGGAGCACAAGTCACAGACTGTTCCCGATGCTTTCCAAGAGGGCTCTGAGAGGGGTAAGTTGGAGAGCTGCCTGAAACAAATGTCTGAGTGATGGAGTAGAAGTGGCAAGTCTCTGTGCAAGACTAAATGGATTTTTTTTTAAATGTTCCAGATAATTCTTTATGGAATATGAGAAGGAAAAAAAAAAAAAACCTAAAGAGACCATCACACAGAGATCCCTCACAAATGACCCTACCTAAATGAGGAGAGTAGACCAGATGTCCTGAGGATATGGCTGGGTGAAGTTCATTCTTACTTAGGGTCTTGAGTAGCTCTGGGAGCCACTGAGGGCAGAGCTAGAAAGCCAGCTTCTAGCTCTGGCACACTGTGCACAGTGAAAGCACACTCCTAATTTTACCACCTTAGCTTTCTCATTCCTGGGTCACTATTACATAACTCTTGCAATTAGTCTCTTGGGTTTTATTTCTTAAATTCCATTTTAGTGAAAGTAATGTTATTCATTCTACTACTCTCTGATTATTTAAAACTAAAATGAAGTTTTATGTTTATGAAGTGAAATATCGCATTTCCCTGGCTCTTAAGAAATCTATATTAGATTAACTTGAATCAATCACCGATCCAACAAATGCTCACGTGTCCATGAAGTCACGGTGCCCATGAGTCAGGAGAAGGAGATGCTCCACGGGAAGCACAAAAATTATGAAACTAGTACATAATGGTGTCTTTCATGATCCCGGCTCTCCCACTTACTTAACCCTGTGATCTTGGACAGAGTACTTAACTCCTTAGTGCCCCAGGCTCATCAACTATAATAACATCTATAGCATTCACGTAAAGACTGGAAAACAAAAAAAAAACATGCAAAACAGGACACGGTCTGGCAAAACCAGAGTTAATCGGTAACATGCATGTTTATGTTGAGGATGATTATCATTACTTTCATTAATGAATCACTGGTCTCTGACACACTAACAATGTTACGTGTTGGAAAGACTATGTATGATCTTGGGAGTGTGACCTTCAGCAAATTACTGAATCCATCTGAACCTCAGTTTTCCGTCTTCTGAGAAATACAGAGAATAACAGAGATCTCGTGGGGATTCAAGGACTCAAGAAAGTAGATGCCAAATTTGTCTTTGCTCTCTTGCAAAATAGAGCTGGAAAATTTGAACAATTATTCTGATCTAAACAGAGAGTAGGGTCCGACATTTATAAAGGGCCTACGTAAATAGATGATATTACTGCCACTATTTGCGTTTCTCCCAGCCCCTATGCTGAATAATCAATAATAAATGTTGTTTAAACAAATGGTGTAATTTTCCAATCTGTGTTGTTCTAAACCGACCTTTGCTCCTCATTGCCATTTGTAATGCATGCATAATTCATTGATGAAGCAGAAGGAGAAACAAGGATGTTGGTCTAAGTGGCCCTTTTTGGGTTGTTTTTGATGATTTGTTATAACCCCATAAATAAAACAAAACTTGTCACTATAAATACGTATTATGTTATCTAGAGGTATATTTAGTGGGTAAAATAATAAAAACTAGCCTGCCTGTCCTGGAAATCTCAAGGTATAATTAATTGCTGGTAAAATTTATTCTAGAACTTAAGAGCTCTAAAGTAGAAGGAAAAATAAAGGCCACTGTCAACACAAACGCTAAAAAGAAATACCTAAAGGGCAGAGCCATTTGCCATTTGCAGGAAGTGTTTGCTAGCATACTTGTCTGGGAGGCAAAAAGGTAGATTCACATGGTGGAGATACATGTGTATGCATATAGACACATTTACTTTTAATAAATCATAACTCAAGGGATTGGCAAGGCTAACATGTCAACTTCAACTCCTGTCTGTTATTAGTTCTCTCACACACACACCTCCACATGGACAGAAATATGCATACGAAAAGGTGTGTGCATATACATACGTAAACACTCACACACACACCTACACATGTAATTTTTAATAAAGCATAGATCAAAAGGCCTTCAGAGCTAGCTCCAGTCAGTCAGCTGTAACCCCAGTCTGCTGTTTGTTCACCCACACACACTCACTATGCAATAAACCCTTTCAATATGGGAGACAAGAGCAAGATGCCCCTCTGTCCCCAAAGGGCACCTCTGTGTGCTCCCTCAGATCATAGCTGATGACATGTCAATGAAACGGTGCTTGCTCTGGTCCCGGAGATCAAAATGAGGGCTTAACCTGCAATTTACTCTACAAGTCCCATGACACTTGCCAGATCTGAAGACTTCATTCTAATCTTCCCTGCTAAAAAAATAATCAAATACTCCAGCAAAGATGTATTGACAACTCTTAATTAACCATGCTAATGGGGGTAAGAAAGAACATGGATAAATGAAATCCACACATAACCTAAAACCTTTATTTGGCCATTAATTTCCAACTTCTCCTTCACTAAACCTTTCAGGGAGGTGGGTATCAGTACTTGCTTTAATGACAGAATTATACAATGTCTACGTCTGGACACTGCCAGCCATTCGTTGAACAAGCTAACAAGCATGGAAGCAGCCCAGGGCACCACAAAAGGTACTGGGGTTTGCTGGTAATGTTTTCGTATCCTTTTGGATACAAGTCAATATATTTTAGACTGCTTTTATAATGAGGTTAGCTGGAATAGTTTTGTAGCAATAGAGGTTGTCCTGCTAGAGATGTTCTTGTTCCTTACCTATCATTGTTGCTACTCAAACAGATGAAAGCAAAGCAGCAGAACCCGGGTAGCTCAGGTGGTTCCCCACATCACACTCCACACTCGGAGAGGAGTCTGCTGGAGATTCTCTCTCTCTCTTTCCCTCTGCCCCTCCCCCTGCTCGTTCTCTCTCTCTCTCTCTCTCTCTCTCTCTCATAAACAAATCTTTAAGAAAAAATAAAAGGGGGAAAGGAGAGAGGAGGCATAGGGAGAGGGGCTAGCACACGTGCAAAGTCAAACGGTTATTGTTTTGAAACGAGCAGCTGATTGCAATGGAAAAATCTGCAGAAAGGGCAAAAGCTGATGCCTCCGAATGGACCAACAAGAAGGGAAAATGATGGAGGTGAGGTTTCCCTCCGGGAAAACCTGAGCTCACATTTATAGAGCACCTCCTCTGTGTCAGGCCCCCTGTACATCGACTATGATGAGCACCATGAAATGAGATGTAAGAAGGAACCTCGGCAAGGAACAAAAGTGGGCTTCCTCCTCCTTCTTCAAACATCTGGCACAGCCACACCAGATGGCAGGAACTGGGGCTGAGGAGCTGAGATCCTCCCAACATCTGTGCCTCAGCTGCCTCAAATGGTCATTTCTACTCTGCCATCCTGCCTGGTGCAGCAGAGACTCCCAGCAAGCAATCCTCCTGATACCAGTAATTTGTATCTGCCTGGACCACCAACTGGCCAGGCACATTACAAGGACCATCTCAGTTCACCTTGCCAACAAACCATCCGTTATCATCCCTATATTACATAGGAAGAGGGAGAAGCACAAAGGAACTTAAGCCACGTGCCCAGAGTTACGCAGCTAGGCAAGAGCAGGGCTGGGAATCAAACTCAGGCCATCAAGCTCCAGAACCAAGCTCTTACCCATAACACTGGCATTTCTGGAGCTCTCTAATGTGCCAGACAGATAATGTGCTCAATGTTCAGAGTGTGATTTCTCATTTAATCCCCTCATGGCCCCATGAGTTAGAGATTACTGCTGTTTTACAAATGAGGAAACTGATCTTGGAGAGAGAGGGGCAGTAAATTGCCAAGGTCACAGAGCCAGGGAGTGGGGGTGTTTCGCTCAAGGCCAGGTCTGCTTCTTCAAGTGAAGGTAATGATTCAGAACACAGGTCTGGAGTGGGTTTGAATCACTCTGTGTACAGCTGCTCCCCAGGGACCTGGCCTCAGCCCTCTGATTACTGTAGGACTTTATTACTTTCTGAATTCCCTTTGCTTATCTCACTCACCCCCTCCTCCCATTTTCCCCTTCTGGTGCCCTCTCTCCCTATCAAGGCTCCCAACCCCCACCCGCAGCCATCTCATCTCTGCTGTAAAATGTTTGTGAAATGTTCACCCTTCAAAAGCTGCATGCTGATTTGCAGTTTGCAATTCTTAGGAAGAAAGGGACTCTACCAATACAAATAATCAAGTCCCAAATGTTAAAACGATCATTTCGGTTCACCTAAGTTTATACAAAAACATTTTCCATGGTCTGATGTCCTGAGTGTGCAGGAGTGTAGGAGTCCAGGTGGGCGCAGTGAGGACCAAAGAGCATCCCTAAAACAGTGAGGTGATCCAGGAACTGACCCAAGGCCCAGAGGCAGGGGTGAAGAGACAGAGGGGACCTGTAGGCATGAATTTTAAACAGAGGGTTCACAGGACCTAACGCCAGGAGGGCAATGCAGAATGAGAGATTGAGCAGAGCTAACAGACCTGAGGGGATTGTAGTGGGAATGTGGGTGGCACTGTTACCCACTATCCCCCGCATTCATGCATTACCTCCTCCTGTTAAACCATAACCTCCCCTTTAGGACTGGGACCTCATCCCAGGGTCTCTAGTGGCACCTTTTGCACTCAGGGCAGGAAAAGGGGGTAGTGGGTGATGGGGAGATCGGTCTACTCAGGGTGCAAGCAATAAATGGGTACACTGTCCACAGAGAATTTCAAAGCAGTAATAAAACTGAACAAAGTCCAAACACTTTTTATCATCACCATGGTCAGCAATTCTAAACAGAGAAAACACAGCCCTCCCCATGGAGGGCCCTCATCCATCACCCCCCCACACACCACCCAGTTGGCACCCCATGGCTTTGCACACTGCATTCACTTAACAAATACTCTTGGAAAGACTGAACTTAATTAAAGGGGTTTGGGAAAGGGCAGAAATTTTGTTGACTTCTGGGCACAAAACATGTAAACTGACTGACACTGAGATATACAAAATAGATCTTTCAAGAAAAACCATGCCACTCTTTCTTGTGTGCAGTAACAACACATCCTCCCTACAACACTCCACCAGCACTGCCGTCCTGGGGCTACAGAGATCACTCCCAGGGTCCTAGGATTTATTTCCCTTACTCCGGAGCCCAGGACAGATAATGAATCCCCCTCGTCAGCTGATCAATTGCTGGCACCTCCAGACTGGCATCCGGCACTCCCCCCTCCACCACCCTCAGAACAAGGTTAAAAGAACGGACTCCTGAACGATGGTCAGAGGGGAACAGAACAGGCTTAGGAAGAGGAAGCCGAAAATATTAAGAAATCAACATCAGCATTTAAAAGCAAAGCCCTTTCCACACCACAGAAGACGCTCCGCAATTCATCTTGTTCCCTGACTCTGCTTCACCAACTTGATGGAAGATGGTTTAACTGACATAAAAACCAGCTATACATGAATAGCAATGATTGATGGAGCCATTCCAAGCAACAGCCAAAAAAATGGCACTAAAAGATGCCTCAGGGTTCCTGTTAACTGTTTTATGAGGGGACCAATACTTTTTTCTTCTCTTGTTTAAGGAATAAATTAACAGAACAAGTACTTTTAAAAAACAGGGCATTGTTATACAGAGGGGGGACAAGTAGAAGGCCGGCTGGAATGTTGGTACATGTGTGACGGGCAGTCAGGATGGGGAGAACTGTGCTATAGGAAGCTTTCGCTGTACACTGCTGCTTGGTTTCAGGGTCCATGATTGGACTGGGTTTTATTTAATTCCATGTAATAATAAACTGTTGTATAAAGTAGTCTTACAGTACAAACACAATGTCTCAGGGGCAACAGAGCAAAAATCCAGTCTTCGATGGAAGTCTTAAAAAGAAAGCAGAGATGCTCCAAAAGAACCCTGATAAAGAGGGAAACTGGGGGAGAGCATTTGCTAAAAAAGTTAGGAAGGGCAGACTTGTAGGACTTGTGGTGAAAGTGCAGCTTCTTTCAATTCAGGGAGAACCATCTGTTTCAATATGGTGTCCTCGTCTTCGGGATGGTTCTTAAAAAGGAACAGAAAAGAGCAGAGGTTTCAAGAGTGTTGGCATTTCACATTTTTCTTCTCCTTTCTGGAGCACAGAGAGCCTTTTACCGGCCTTTCTCCCTTCTTATTTTGAAGAAGGTTAATTATGACCTGGGAGCATCATCAGCATCCTGGCACTTGAGACTCAGCCATTGTCGAAGAAGACTATTGTCGTCGCTGCGCTGCAAGAAGTAACTTGAGAAGCATCCAAATTTGGAACTCCTTTTCAGAAGCCTCGGGATCAGTTCCATGTTCTGGCATTGTATGGGATGACAGAGACCCACCCAGTTCTCCGAGGTCTTTGAAGATGCACACGAAAGTGAAGCATAAAATTCACTTGACTTTTCCAATAAAATAAACTGCATTTTGGCCCATCTAGGATAAGCCCTTCCCTGAACAATGCAAATCAACACAGCCACGTATTGCTGTCCTCGTCCTGGCTCTCCAGGCAAGCCCAAGGTACACAAACCAATTACGTGGTGGGTTTCTGGCCCAAGTTAATACATAGCAGGAGTTCTTAGTGTTTGTAAGTTTGACCTAGAAATTCTACTACCGGCAAATCGATCCCATAGAAATAGTCTTAACTGGGGAGTACTTTACAATCAAAGATGTTCAGGGCCTTGTAAATGGCAAGAGTTAGTAACAACCTAAAACTCCAGTCACCAGGAGATCGATGAAGTGAAAATCACAGTTCATCTAGTCAGTGGACTGTCATGCAGTCATTCAATACACTGCTTAGAAGAGTCTAGAAAAAACAGGAAGAACTGAAATCTTTTAAGTCCAGAAAGAAACTACGACCTACAGAGAAACTACTGTCTACATAGCATGTGTAACCACTATGCAAAAAAACATTGCCTCTAGATTTGTCTTTGAATTCAGGTAACGGAGTTAATTTAGAAGGAGGCAGTAAGGGAAGCTCCCTCAAGTGTATATGCTGCAGGTAAAACCAAACAAAATACAACAGAACAACCTGTACATTCCGAAGTGCTCGAGAATTTTGTGCCAAAGTGCTAGTGGTGAAGATGGGTGAATTTTATTTCTCTAACAGTTGTGTACTTTCCACTATTTTTTTAAATGTATTTATTTATTTGAGAGAGAGAGAGCCTGAGCAGGGGGAGGAGCAGAGGGAGAGGGAGACGAAGAATCCTGAAGCAAACTCCCCGCTAAGCAGGGAGCCTGACACAGGCTCAATCCCAGAACTCCTAGATCATGACCTAATCCAAAATCAAGAGTCACTTGCTCAACCAACTGAGCAACCCAGGTGCCCCTACTTTCCACTTTTTTAATGAGCATGTTCTTATTTTATATGGAGAATCACTAATTTTTTTAAAGATTTTATTTATTTATTCATGAGAGACGGACACAGAGAGAGAGAGAGAGAGAGGCAGAGACACAGGCAGAGGGAGAAGCAGGCTCCATGCAGGGAGCCCGATATGGGACTCGATCCCGGGTCTCCAGGATCAGGCCCTGGGCTGAAGGCAGGCACCAAATCGCTAAGCCACCTAGGGATCCCTGGGAATCACTAATTTTAAGAAAAATTAAACTCAGGAGAAAAAAAAAAGCTGCTTCTTTTTGCTCCGGTGAGAGTGGATGACACAAGGCCTGTGTGTTTTGGTAGCACCTGCCTCGCTACACGGTCGCGCCTATCTCCAAGCCGACGCGCCTCCTCTGTCCTGAAACCGCGCCAGGATGTCAAGCCCTGAAAAAAAGCCTGAGGGCCCATCAGGAAGGCCTGGGTTTCTTCTGGGATTTCCCTGCTGACTATGATCATCACCCTTAACCCTGCCCAGAGACAGTGGATCTACTGCCCATCAGAGGCCATGGGACTGGAAAGAGGAACAGGAAGATCAGGGGAGAGTGCAGTGTGGGGTCTCACGCCAGGCAATCCTGGTCCTGACACAGCTGCCCAGCAATGCGGGCCCAGTCGCACTCCCAAGCCTCTTGGAGTCCCAAATTCCTCACCTCCAACAGGAGAAATAATAGACTGTAAGGAGGTTTAAATGAGGCAATACATGAAATGCGCCTTATGCGGCCATTTCTCATCCTCCAGGACCCCTGCTAATAAGAACTGCCTACTTACATGCCCGCACTTTACGTGCACTTTCTCCTATAACCTTCAAGGATTATTTTCTTTAATCTCCACAGGGAAGACGCTGGGATTATCCCATCACCCATGAGAACCCCAAGGTTGCCTGCCCACCACTGCGCGGGCAGAAGCAGAAGCGGGAGAGCCAGGACTGACATCCAGAGCAGGTGTCCAACCTCCCTAGAGATCTTACACCTCTTGCTCAGACAAAATGAGGTGCTTTCTGAGGAGCAACTGACACAGGAAATCACACAGTGTAGGTGGGGTCCAGAACAAGGGCCCCTAAATCCACAGGGCAGGAGAGCATCCTGTGGTCACCCTGAAATGAAGGACGGGAGTGTGTGTGTGTGTGTGTGTGTGTGTGTGTGTGTGTGTGTGTGATTAGGCTGAGGCAAGGGCAGTGGAGGAGTTCAATTTCACTTACCCCCCACCAAGGACCTGTCTCTGCTCCTACTGTGTCCTGCGTCCCCACTACCAGGGGGCCCACAGACCGGAGAAGAGTGGAGGAAGATAGGGGGCACTCAGGATGTCACCCTGTCCGCCCCCCACCCTTCCATGAACCTCCTCGAACCCTGGCTCCGCGTCTCCCTCGCTCAAGGATTTATGTCTCATTTTCAATGGAATGTTACATTTGGTCAGAGCACGGAGAAAACTTCTCATTATAAACTAGGAAATGTGTGGAAAGAGAATTATTTACCCAAGGCAGCGCTCAATCAGTGTTGCCCGAATATTTATTTAGCCCACACACAGAGAAGTTGTGCTAATGTTTGCCAAAGAATGTAGCTTTATAAAGTAACTGGGTCAGAAAAAGACAGCCTATCATTTTACAAATAACTTTAAAATTGCTCAAGTTAAATGGCCGGCTCTCTCAGGTTTGTCTTTTCAAAATGCTGCAGAAACAATATCCAGAATTATGTCTCATAAAATACAGGTATTACAAAGTGGCTGTTTAGCCCATTAGAGAAAACGTAGAGTGAAATCTGAATTATTTCTACCCGAGGCAGAAGCAGACAGAGTTACCAAAATTATGTTAGGCCAACGTCGCAATTCTTCATGTCTGGGGGGCAGTGAGGCTGGTGGCTCCTGCACCAAAACTCTATTAGGTGGACGGTATTTTTCAGGCAACAGTGACAGGAACTCCATTTCTCAGCCCCAAACCTCGTGTGGCTAACGGGGAATTCACCCAAAATGTGTGCTTGTGGTTTATCAGGGGCATTCGTCTGCCTCAAAAGACCCAGGAGGGAGCGGGCTGGGGGTGACCCAGCCTGAGAGGATGGCTTTGGGCAGCTTGCTTCGCGGATCCGCAGGCGAGGCCGGCAGCCTGCACCCTGGAAGAAGTGGGCGACTCCGAGCAGGGATGTCCTAACCATCCCCAACAGTAATAATGCCCACGATGGCAATGACGATCAGGGCTGCAACACAGGGGAGGCCCATGGGCCCTCGTGATAACGGCGGAGGGTGGAGGGGAAGGAAGGGATGAGGCAGAGACGGGGAAAGAAAAGGCACAACCACAACGATGTTAGCAACTGACATTTACTGAGCACTTACGAGGCGCAGAAACTGTGCGAGGTGTGGAGCACGTAAAGCTCACCCAATCTACTGAAACCGTCTGGTAAACAGCACTGGTAGTTTCGCTGTAACGTCTGTAGGTCACATGTCTTCATCAGTCCACTGGAGACACTGCTGGCCCCCCAAAAGGCTGGTGTTGGGCAAATGTGGTGACCCTGAACCATGAGGCTGTGGTGGTAAGCAGGCACAACTAAGCTGGTCACATACCCAGCAAGACGGGTGTCACTTGGGTCAGTAGACCCTAAATTACAAGTTTCTAGCTTGAAACTAAGGGGTGCATGGCCTAATCCTCACCTATTCTTAGTGTCTCCGTGACCCATGGCTCTTTGTGCAAGTTCTGGAGAGTGGCCACATGGGCTCATTAGAACTCTACTGTCTTCTGACGAAATCGGGAGCTTCTTGACAGCCCTGTTTTATAGATCCTGTACCTGCAATGCCCAGTTCAGCCTGTCCCTGGTAGAGGCTCAGCAAACATTTACTTATGAATAAACAAGGGAAGGTCCTGAGCTCTCTACTCTGGGACGACAGTGGTGAGGGCAAGAGGCTGCTCAGACTACTAGAGCAGATCAGGTGCAAAGGCTAAATGAACTTCCTTGGGGAAATGAGGTATCTTAGTTCCCTGGCATTGCCATAACAGATTATGACAAATGGGGTATCTTAAAGCGTCAGAAATGTACTCTCTTCTGGTTCAGGAGGCAAGAAGTTCGACATCATGGTGTTGGAAAGGTTGGTTCCTTCTGGAGGCTCTGAGGAGGAAACCATGCCATGCCTCTCTCCCAGTCAGGGGTGGTTGATGGCTCAGAGAGGTCATCCTACTGTCCAGAGTCCACAATGTAGGGAAACAATGCAAATCTATAGGCCTTGGTGGCAAAGGCGCAACAGCGGGCCGCCCCATCTGGCATGCTTCCATAATTCAGAATCTGTCCATGTGATGAAGGTAATTGGATGCATAGACTGTGTATCATGAAACAGCCCCAGTAGGGTTTAGGGTAACATCCTGTAACAAACACATTTCTATTTCTATAGGGAAAATGGGATTATTCACAATAGAGTGGAAAAATAGGGACACGAAATCAGCTAAAGTCAGGTTTTACCACCCAAAGACTTCGCTGTAAATTTACAAAAAAAAAAGAAAACTTATTTGTTTTTCAGAGCTTTTTGGATTTTAGAGCAAAACGGGGATTGCAGATGGGTATTTACAAGCCTGAATGTAGGCACTTTCTTAATGAACCTGCCTAAACCCCAAGAGGGCAGGTGTGGTGTAAGCTTGACTCCCAGAAGGCTCAGACCACCATCCTACTCCAAACACCTCCATCTTATACCTACTTTGTAAAGCAGGCTTCCCGCAAAGGGGTTAGTTTGATGAAAGATTTTGAAAGCTACAAACAGACTGAAAATCACTGTTCTCTATCAAAGGGGGTAGCAAATTTTTAGTTTTATTTTTTGTAAAGGGCCAGATAGTAAATATTTTAGGCTTTGTGGGCCAAGAGGCAAAAACAAAGGATAGTATGGAGGAACTCAAACAATAAGAGAGACAACAGCTCTCCACATAATTTTATTGATGAAATTTAAAATTCTACTTACGGGCACTTGAAATATAAATTCTGTATAATTTTCATGTGTCATGAATAATAATATTCTCCTCTTGCTTTTTTCTAGTCATTTAAAAACAAATGAAAAAGAGAAAAAACTATTCTTAGCTTGAAGGCCATACCCAAACAGGCACAGGATGTATTTGGTCCAAGGGCAGGGAAGAGTTTGTGACCCCTGCTCTAGGTCACTCCTGGTCAAGCAGTGTCCAGTCCTAGAGTGAGGCCCACTGGTGGCCCTCCCCCACAATGTGACCACATGAAACCCCTTGGCTGGATCAAATCGATACAGGCCTAGCAGCTCCTAAAACAAGACCTCTCTTGCCTCTGACTTACCAGTCATTCTGGAGAAAACTGCTTTTTAAAACCCAAATACCAAATATGATATGAGCCATAACTTGGCAAAGTTATTTTCCTTCAACGAACACTCCTTTTCAAAAAATTATATATATATATATATATAAAGGCCAAATGCAATGTTTTTGCTCTCTTGGGGTCATGGTATGGCAGGTTAGCTATAATCTTATTTACATCATGTTCAATGGCTTCCACAATTAATCTGAATGCTATTTATAAAATGAACATAAGTCGGCCAGACTTCAAACACTCCTAGCAGCCTCTGAAGGCTTACCGTGAGTTTACTAAGCCAGGCAGGGACACAGACATCACCACTGAGGGACAATCCATCCATTCCCAGGCTGCAGGACCCCCGTCTGATGTCCACTATGAAACTGAGCGCATGTGAATTACTAAGTCTGGGCACACTTTTGATATATTGGTTTTGGGTTATACTACTGACTTATCCTACTTGGGCCAAGAACACGGAGTAACAGATGAGACAAACCCTGAATTAAAACGTGCAGTCCTGCCTCAAGAAGAGTTGGAAATAATTACAGAGAAAGCACATGTGAGTGAACTACTTCAAGGCAAATCCAGTGTTTAAAATGGCAATGCGGAAGGTGTTCCCGGACATGGAAAGGGAAAAACCACAAAATGACCTTTAAAGCTGTGAATGAGTCTGCCCAAAAATTAAGGGCAGCAGACAACCTGAAAAAGCAAAAGCTTCAAAGGAACACCTATTTATTCTCCAGTGGCCTCGGATCCAGAATCATCTCCCACCTTCCTTTGTAAGTCAGCTTATAAGGAGGTTATGAACAAAAGAGCATTTGTTGAGATCCTACTCTGAGCTTATTGAGCCCATCATTTCATCAAACATTTTAAAAACCATAATAAAAAGCTATGTTATCCCCATATGACGAAACAGAAAACTAGAGGCATAGGATTTTAATTAACTTGCCCAAGTTGCAAGGTTAGCTGATGTCAGGTCTGAGGCTCAAAACCTGTGCTCTATACAGTAGTGTATTACACAACTATAGCCCATAGGCCAACTCTGGCCAACTGCCTGTTTCTCTAAATAAAGTTTTATTGGAACACAGCCATTCATTTATGTATTGTCTGTGGCTACTTCATGCTCCAACCGTAGTACACGGAGTATAGTTGATGCTTCAACAATGTGGGTTAGGGGTGCCATCCCCTACACAGTTCAAAATCCACATATGACTTTTGACTCCCCCAAAACTTGGCTACTAATAGCGTACTGTTGAACAGAAGCCTCACCAATAACATACTCAATTAACACATATTTGTATATTTTATCATATATTGTATTCTTATAATAAAGTAAGCCAAAGAAAAGAAAATGTTATTAAGAAAACGATAAGGAAGGGCGCCTGGGTGGCTCAGTTAGTTGAGCATCTGCCTTTGACTCAGGTTGTGATCCCAGGGTCCTAGGATCAACTCCCGCATCGCGCTTCACACTTCATGGGGAGCCTGCTTTTCCTTCTGTCTCTGCCTCTCTCTCAATCTGTCAATAAAATCTTAAAAAAAAAAAAAAAAGCATAAGGAAGAAAAAATACATTTATAATACTATCCTATAAAAAAATAGTGTATAAGTGGACCTGCACGGTTCAAACTCATGCAGGTCATGGGTCAACTGTAGTTGTGACAGACTGCACAGCCTGCAAAGCTGAACATATTTACTGTCCACCCCTCCAGAGAGAAAGGTCATGTTCTTGTTTCCTGCAGGAACCTATCTTACAGCCCTCTTCTGAGGAACACCTCCACTCACAGGCCCCCGATGAGGCTGCATGCCTGGACAGCCCTTGGAGATGGGTGGATCTCCAGGATCCCCTTCTCCCACCAGCATCTCCAGCATGATGTCTGCACAATGGGAACACCCATGATGTGAGAGGTGGCCTGGCTTGAGTGCTTTGTCTAAAAGGCACAATGGTAACTGCACAGAACCAATAAGGTTCACTGCCTTGGAGGGTTGGAAGAGGGCAGCTGAGAGTAGGGGGCAGAAGCGAAAAGGTGTGAGAAGGGAAAGCAGAGACTGCAAGAGGAGCTGAGACACACTGATGGACCAGAGAAACTGGAGACAAGGTCAGGAGCCCCTGTTGTACCACAGACTGGTCTGCAGGCTTCTCCCAGTCTAAAGGCAGGGATTGCGCTCCTCATCCTTAACCAAGAGCATCTGGCACGCACCTCCTCCTCTCCAGGCCATGAGGAGATCAGAAGAGCTAGCCAGGCAGGCTTATTTTTCACTATACCAGCAGTTTGGTGTAGTGATGCACCCTCCCCAAAAACAAACCTGAAAGAAAGCAAAGAACATAGACCATGACCGAGAAACATGAACAGATTCTGAAGGATTGAGCTACTTAAGGAAAGGAGGCATGACATGACCCTTTCCCCACCAAAAAAATAATAAATATTTCATAATAATGTAAATAAAATTCTTAGTTATTCATGACATTTTCCTCCATTACCATCACCAATATTAGTATATGCATGTGTGTTTGTGTATTTTTTCTCATTTTAAAGCCAGTATGTAAGGGGTGGTGGTCTCTTCTCCTCTCCCCCTTCTCTCTCTCTCTCTTTTTTTTTTTAAGATTTTATTTATTTATTCATGAGAATACACAGAGAGGAGAGAGAGAGAAGCTTAGACACAGGCAGAGGGAGAAGCAGGCTCCATGCAGGGAGCCCGACGTGGGACTTGATCCGGGGTCTCCAGGATCATGCCCTGGGCTGAAGGTGGCGCTAAACCACTGAACCCCCCAGGCTGCCCTCCCCCTTCTCTTGATGGAAGGACCCACTGTTGTTTGTGAGTTTTCAAGGCAATCCAGTAAGAAATTGGAAGTTGGGTTTCTATCCTATTCCCCTTTTTTTTAAAAAAAGGAAAATCTTTATCCAAGATTCTACTGTATCAACTTAATCAAGTTTTTTAAAGTTAAATTTGATTTTCAAATCCCTTAGGTGATGAGACTCGTGGGTTTTTATCATTTTACTTATATAGACTTGCGGTTGCTTTTTTTTTTTTTTTTAACTTTTTTTCTCCAAATCAATCCAACAGAAAGTGAATTGTGGTCAATGCATAATAAAAATCAGAGTGACTCTTAGGAAAATTATTAGCATTTTGAAGTGATGGTTTCCTACTTCTTCAAATTCAAAAAAATAGCTTAGCAAGCCCAGGACTTCCTGAAATACTGGAGTTCTAGACTGCTCTTTTTCAATGCTTTCAAAACTCAAAGGGCACAGTGCAATAGAAATCCGGCTATTGAATAATGGGTAAACCCTGCAGAGATGTACAAAAACACGGCTGCTTGAGCCAGTGCCTTGGTGAAAGGCCTGGAGCCCACCCCTGCACACATGAACTTCTCATGACCCTCAAGTATACTCATGTGATATATCGCAAATACCATAAAGCAGATTTGTAATTACAGAGAGCAACTGATTTTAAAAAGCCTCTATCGAAATGAGTGCTCATAAAAATATAATAACCCAGACCAGAGAATTCAAGGATTAGAGCATTTTGAACATTATACTTCAAATTTACAAAGGCTGTGTATTAGTTAGCATTCACAAAGGTTAAAAAAAAATGGAATAGCTGTGTACATGGTGACTTCATTATAAAATCTAGATATAAAACAAAGAATATGAAACCACTCCCACCCCATGTTCAGGGCTAAAACCAGTTAAGTTCCCCTAATGTAATTAAAAAGCTGGTCCTGTGATCCATCCTCCTATTTGCAGATTTCAAAGTTAGGGAACATAGCATCTGTGGGAAAACCAAGAGGAGTACTCATTACATAGATGCCTCCAGGGCCAAGCCCTGGGGATGCCTTTTCCCAGTGGAAGGAATCAGCATAGAGTCCAAGGAGAAGAAAATGTCCGCAGATTTTGTTGAGATTGAAGGTATATCCTGGAGTGAAAACTGAATCATCAAAGGAAAATATTTCAAATTTTTGGGTAAGCTGAAATGGGGCGTCTATCATGGAATCCATTCATGGAGAGAGAAGCCACACATTGTCTGATACAGGTCACCACAGCATATTAAAAACATCCTCCATCCAGCTGTTATGATAGGGAAAGATGTATCTTGAACAGAGTTAAATAAATCCCCGTAAGAATGGAATGTCAGCTAAGCATGTTGGCCATTAACAGTGTCTTAAGAACATTTCAGTTATGTGGAAATACGAGAAAAACGTAACTGTAGTGTTTGGCTTTGAACCTGAACTGGTTTCAGCTGAAGTGACCACTTCCAGCCAAAATGAATGAATATTTCTTTCTTGGCCTTCTTCCCACAAATCTCTAAAAGATAATAGTGCTGAATGAAGACAAGTCCTTTAGAAACAAACAGACACAGATACTCATTCCTTTTGAATCTCTAGATAAATGAGAGTAAGAATCCTGAGAAGCAGTTTACATTTCTCGAATGAGTTTCATACATCTCACTGAATCTTCAAAAGAGCCTTCCTTAGGAAAAAGTAGATTCGAATTTAAAACAATTTTATTTCTCTCATTAAAAAAAAAAAAGGGATCCCTGGGTGGCGTAGCGGTTTGGCGCCTGCCTTTGGCCCAGGGCGCGATCCTGGAGACCCGGGATCGAATCCCACGTCGGGCTCCCTGCATGGAGCCTGCTTCTCCCTCTGCCTATGTCTCTGCCTCTCTCTCTCTCTGTGTGACTGTCATGAATAAATAAATAAAATCTTTAAAAAAAAAAAAAAAAAAGGGGATCCCTGGGTGGCGTAGCGGTTTGGCGCCTGCCTTTGGCCCAGGGCGCGATCCTGGAGACCCGGGATCGAATCCCACATCAGGCTCCCGGTGCATGGAGCCTGCTTCTCCCTCTGCCTGTGTCTCTGCCTCTCTCTCTCTCTCTCTGTGACTATCATAAATAAATAAAAAAAAAAAATTAAAAAAAAAAATCAGCCCCTTGAGGGAATCTCTAAGTTTCTCAGGTTTCAAAATCTGATTTTCTTTATCATGCCCCAAATCTGTCTGAACAAGAATTTCTGCCCAACAGTGAGCTCCCCTTTCATGACATCCGTATCTACCAAGATTCACTTCTACGGACCTCTGCAAATCCCTAGTTGTGAATCCCTAACTGAAGCTCGTGCAAGCAAGTTCAAGACTGGAGGGAGTGCCTGATGAGTTGCAACCAAGCAAGGGATGGGAGTGGAGGTAAGGGCACGATGTCATGTATATTTATCGGTTTCGGATAACTGAGACCCCACAGCTACTCTCTTTACCCATCCCCACTGCTGTAAGTTAATGAATAGACAAACACGTCCGTTTCTGACTGCAATCACCCTGGCACTACTTCTCGCTAGTGAAGAACTGAAATTCTTCAATAGCTAAGTTTTCCTACTCAGGATCTTCAGGAAAGTCATTTTTGAGGACATGGGTGAAATACTGCATTCTTTAAAAAAAAAAAAAAGGTTATACTTATTTTCATTTTCTATCATCTGATATGTTACATACTGTGTAAGTTTCTTATCCTAATAGAATATAACAGACTTCACCTTATTCACAGGTGTGTCCTAACCCATACCAGGCACTCAACTAAGACTTATTGAACAATTGAATTGAACAATATGGAATACACTGGATTCCATTTTGTGTAGAAAAAGAAAATCAAAGTTTAGGCCTCTTAAAATATTGACATGCATTGCAGAATTTACTGTACAGGCAAACTTGAAGAGAAGTCCAATGAGAAGAACTTCTAAACAATGGCAACACAATCAAGATAGGCCCCATTCCAATCCTGTATTTCTCTGAATCAGCTACTCCTTAGGTACACATATTGCTCCGCTCAGCCAATGGCAATTCCAGGAGAGAGGCAATTGATAATAATTATGTTTTCTGCCTTCTCTTGGGTTATGAATTTATCATGATGCAAAAGTTGAGCTACTCTGATGCCACGTTAACAATGATAAACACCATAAAGACAAAAAAGAAACTAAATTTAAGCATTTAGATTCTGCAGGGGAGTTTATTAAACGGATTAACTAAGGAAAGGCAAAGCCACGCAATTATGGAAAACAGGTAGCAGCACTCCTGGCTGGCTATTTTTGATGGCCACCTGAGAACAGATTTCAAATGCCCTCATTTCTGCAGGTACATTATCTTGTGTTTTATTGTTATTCACAGCTGCAAGTTGATTAATTTGTATTCAGAAATTCTAAGTGGCAAATGTGCAACGCATAGTAATATACATTTTCTTTATGGACACAGTGAAAATGCCTAAGCCACATCTCATGTGTAACTCTTGCTCAACCAGTGAGCAAAATGCATAAAAGAGTTTTACGAAAAGCTTTGAAAGAGTTGGATTTGAAAGGAAATCTGCAAGAAGCCCCTCTCCCCACCCATTCTCTTAAAAAACAACAAAAAACACACATACACACACAAAACAACAGCAACAACAAAAACCTAAGTCTGAAGGAAAATCAAACAAAGAGAATAGTTGGGTAATGTCTGGCTGCCAGAATCATCAATGTTGTCAGTTCATATTCTTGTCTCCTGCTCTCTAGGCATTTCTAATAAAACCCAGAAACACCAGTGATGAGTCGCACCAACGGACCTGTGCACCACAGTCAAAGCTTAAATAAGAGGTAATGGTATTTGTTAAATCCATTGCCTAAATGCAATCATGGTAGGTTCTTAAGAATACCGAACTATCTCTCCGTTTTCTGCACTAAGGAGATAAGGAGTGGCGTGGATAACCAAAATGGGTGGAAAATATATAATCACTGGTTTGGTAACACATATCCTGATCCGTCCCTCTCCTCCATCAGCCCCCTAGTCTATGCCCCTCACTGATTTATTTTCCCAATCATGTTTCCCCTGTTTAAAGTGAGTTTACATTCCCTTTCACACTGAACCTCAGAAGTAGATCTGAGACCTTGCTTCCTAGCTGGAGAAAACACCTTTCCCATTTGAAGCCTTTGCAAATTATCCATGGCTTTGACAACAGGTACTCAGCAGTTGACAATATTCTCATTGGAAAGTTTCATCAACCACCTAAGGTCACTTAAGATGCAATTAAAGTGCTATATTGCTGGGTAAACATACTCATCAATATTATTCAAATGCAATTTTTACTTTTTCATAATTTCCAACGTTTAAAACTCCTAACTGCCATGGACACGGCCCAAAGAATGTATCTGTCAAATACTCGCATACATTAGTTTGTGTTGTTTTCCACCCAAGACACCACAAACACAGCTAAACTCCTGAATCCAGGCTTTTGCAAGGTCACTAGAGCACCTCAGACATGACTGTAGACACTCCCACTATTTGTCACTCTTTAATTCAAACATTTCCCCAAACTTTCCTGGGCAGCATATATTAGATGGATTAGAAAATACCAAACTGTAAACGAGGAAAGAGACATCCGAGAAGGTTCTCTCGGGAGAAAGAACAATGCATGAGCTAGTAGAATTCATGAGGAAGGGTGGTACTGAGGGAGGCACTCTGGAAAAGGCTTCGCTAAAGGAATTCCATGTGGTCTGGATGTTTATGGCTTAAATGAGCTACCGACACTGAAACAGCCCACTTAATTAACCCAAAAACAAAAAGTATGGGCTGGGAATCTGAGACCTACAGAAACTCCAGAAACAGAAATTACTTCTTCCTCACGCTAATCACTCCAGGTCCTATAAATACACATAAGGTCACCAACAGTCCACATCATTATTTTTCAAAAATTATTACAGAAGAAACTAAACTTCTAAAGGGCCAGATATAGGTTAAATCATAAAACAGTGATGAAGAAAGTGAAGGTCTTTTCCAGAGTTCAAAAGAACAGGAAAATTTTAACTTGAGTTAAAAGGTTATTTGATCAAGAATCAGGAATTCAAGGTTCCAAGGGGGAAAAAAAAAAAAAAAGATTTATTTCTTCAAAAAATATTTATGGAGTTTTGCTGAGTATCCACACTATGATCCCTAGCTTTATTTTTGCAACAGAGAATTAATATTTGCCCTTATTGGTATGTTAAACTCAACCGATAGGAACAGTTAAGTAGACATATGATCACATGTTGGATAGATCCCACAGACAGCACTATACACATGGGAATGCTGGTATTATTTTATTGAGTCAAATGACAAGCTCCTTAGCACAAACCAGCCCTGGCATAATTCGAAATGACAAATAATCTAAGATATAAGAATAAAAATGAGTAGACATCAGGTGACCAAGGAGAGTGCTGTTAGATCCAACTTTTTATATAAGCACCACAAAGGACTCCAAACACTTAAGTTGAGATTGACACTTAAATTGGAACAGAAAGCCACCAGAGCCTTACCCTGGCAGAGCATTTCCACAACTCCAAAAGGGAGAAGAGAATACGAAATGATCTTCCAGCTGACACTGAAATGATGAAAGATGAAATCTCAACATTTGTCAAATAATGCCATTCACCAAAAGGCTCAAATTTTAAAAGCCTAAAATATACATATTTAAGTCATTTGAAATCCTATTTCATCTAGGAGAATGTGATTCCTAGTCATGAATCAGATGCCAATTGAGGTGGGGGGGGGGTGATAATGCATCTGGTCCTTCTTCCTCATAGATGCCTCTTTCCCATCCACTGAAGACGAAGTAGCAAGGGCAACAGAACACCTTAGACTTCGCGATGACCTTCTTGTGTCCTGCAACCAGCACTTGCTCTCCCCTGAAAGGCTGGAGGAGATGGGCCCCCGGAGTGGGAAGAAGCATCAAGGCATTTGTGATGTCCTCCAGCTCCCTAGAATGGTATTCCTTCCCAGCCCACTCTCCCCATGGCCCAGGCTGATGTTATTTGATTACCATAACTCTATTGGCCAGAGAGATGGTCCATAGGCCATGTTGGTATGGTGTCCTGGTGACATCTGGTGGTGAAATAGAATATAAATAAGCCTAAAATTCCACCCATGGCTGCATTCGGGCTAACTAGAAACCTAATTTCACCTTTGTTTTTCTACCTAAGTTACTTCTGACTTTACCCATCCTTCTCTGAAGAGGAGCATCTTCTTGCCAGTAAACAAGAGGCATATACTGGGGTCTAGGGAACACATACATTTAATCACACATCAAAGAAAACACTTCCCAGAAGTGATCATATACAAGACAGCAGCAACTTTCATTAGAGGAATGATAGGTATTTTCAAAGAGATAAAGATTCTGTCTCCCATTGGTCACCATCTATCCCACTGGACAAATAAAAAGGTAGCAGTACGGAACTATGGCAAGAAGGTGAAAGCGGCCAGGTAACACGTGTCTAGTTTCCCAGACTTCTTAAAGAAAGCATGGGTTAAGATGATAAAACCTCTTGAATTTCTATGAATAGCTATTCAATTGTGAGTAACTAAATAGTGTTAAAATATGTTTTACCACATCTTTCACCACAAAAGGTTAACTTAGGGTGTTTCTCTATCTGGGGTTAAAAATTAATCTTCTGGAGAAGATTCCACAAATAAAATGATTCCATAGTAATATTAAGAACCCACTTGGCTCTGACTGCAAACAGAGATGAAAAATATTACGTAGCACTGAGGATGCTAACAAGAAGGTAAACCATCTATATTGTGAACTGAAGAAGTACAGAAGAAGGGTATGTAGATGCTGACATAAATACCTCTCAGTGTCCAAAGTAATTTCTTTTTAAACATTTAGGAAGGCAAGAGGTGCATATAATGGAAGGGATATGAATCTGTCTATATGAAATCCTTATGTCCGGGAACAGCTCTTAACAGATTGACCTGGTCAGTGGAAATGCATTTCCTCATATGACAAACTGAACGTGTACCTTTGATAAGTGTGCCCATCAGCAGGAACCACAACACAGCCATGCCTGGCCTTTTATTACCTATTCAGTGTGACAATAAATGAGACACATTTGTTACCTAGTATTGCCTAGAAGAGTGGCACAGCAGTGAGGACTGAGCTACACAAGAAAATGTCATGGAATACAAAATAAAATTTTGAAGCATTTTTATTCTAGTATTTTCTAAGCAATGCCTAGGAAAAATCATTATTAAGGTTTCTCTGGCATAATGTGTATCCCTGAGGATGTGGCAATTTTAAAGGTAAGATCTGGGATTCCCAGGTGGCTTAGCAGTTTAGTGCCGCCTTCAGCCCAGGGTGTGATCCTGGAGTCCTGGGATCAAGTCCCACATCAGGCTCCCTGCATGGAGCCTGCTTCTCTTTCTTTCTTTCTCTCTCTCTCTCTCTCTCTCTCTCTCTCCTCTTTCTCAAATAAATCAATAAAATCTTTTAAAAAAATAAATAAAGGTAAGATCTGGAAACTCGAAATATTAGGGAGCCTTCTCTTATATGGCTGGAAGTGTCAGGCTTGGTGTCTTTTCCAAACCAAATTAAACCTAAACTCAAATTCCAGGTAGGTGAAAAAAAAAAAAATTCCAGGTAAGTGGAATTAGAGCATTTTTCCCCATGGGGCTCATGTCTGAGAATCTAAGATTATCCCTTGCCCACCCTCATTCCACTAATGTCTTAAGGATACCCAGATGTTGCTGAGGAATAGGTAACTAAGCAGTATATGTCTTCATTCTCAAAGGGAGCCAAAATGCCAAGTTCTTATTTTGTTGTTTAGATGCAGAAGTCACAGTAAAAGGAGTCACAGTTCCAAAACTATTTCTTAAAGTCTTGGGTGGGAAAAAAAACAATTATATATTTAGATGTAATACCGAAGTGAGTCAAGTTATAAAAAATGGAAAATACTGTCTATTTCAAAGAGACATATTGGTTGGAAGCTGAAAAACAAAATGTACCCCCCCCCCAAAAAAAAAAAGGATTCCAGGATTTTACATGTCAACTTAGTACTTTGTGAATTAATACAGAATAATTGCACTGGAGTATAGTTTTCTTAATCAGCCCAGGTGTATTTACTGGGGAAGGAATAAATTATTCCAATAACTGGTGTTAGGACAATGACTAATCATCTGGGGAAAAGAAACCAGATCCTTACCCCATTTCTCATGGGAAAATAAAATAAAATAAAATAAAATAAAATAAAATAAAAATAAATAAATAAACCCACCAAACCTCTCCCCAATGAATTTAATGATTTTAAAGTCAAATACAGATAGGAACATTTAGCCAAGAAAACAGACAGGAGAATAGAATGTTACAGTGAAGAAGGGCTTTTAAAGCATAACAACAAAGAGCAAAGACAACAGAGACCAGGCTGATCAATTTAACTACATTAAAATTAACCATAAATTTCTAAGACCAAAAAAAAAGGCAGAGATCCTGAAGAAATATCTATGATATATATAACAAAGGGTTACTATCCTGACCTGAACACACAAAAATTCTTATCAGTTCATAGACATAAAGGCACAGTGATAGAAATCAATGGACATGAATAGACCATTTCAAAAGAAGGCATTGTTGTTAAGTACATATATATAAAAATATTTATGTAGCTTCACTAATTCAAGGTAATGCACAGCAGAAAAAAAGCATGCCAAGGTTCAATCTGGCTTTCAAAAACAATAGTGAAAATATAAGCGAGTAATCTCTCAATCTTCCCAGAAGACAATTTAGCAATTTATCTCGAAGCCCACTCCTCCTCTTGTCACCAGCCCTATCCAGGCATACTCTGAAATCATTCACTGATGTGTGTGCTACAAAGACATTCACTGCAATTCCATTTACAATCAAGAAAAATTGTGAATAATTGTATGTCCAACAATAGGGGATATCAGTTAAGTAAATGATAATCCACCCATACGTTAGGGCACTGAGCAGCTACTAAAAATGATGCTGCGGAACAACTGTATAGCACAGAAACAGTGTTAAGTGGGAAAGTGCAGTTTTCAGGACAATTCTATTTTTTTAATCTGAGTATTTTTAAACTTTTTACAAGCAATATATGTTTTTGATATAAGAAACTAAAGATGGTTATTTTTGGTTATTTCACCAAAAATAATAACTTGATCCACTTAATAGGAAAGGAAAAATAATGCAGATGTAGCCTCTGGTCCCTTCCTTTCCACTGAAAGATCATGGGAGCCTCGGCAGTCATTTAGTCTGTTTGGGCCTCAGTTTCTGCATGTGTAAAACAGGAATAATGACCCCTTCCATATCTCAGATGTACAGAGAAGGCTAATAACCTGATTACATGAATATATTCTCTCTAGATGCATAAAAGTCTATTTTGCTGTGTTGTTGTTTTGGAAATGCTGTTATCATACCAACAATGTGAAAAAAAAAAGCTGCTCAATTCTATTTAACAAATGTGCCCACCTAGTTGGGCTGAAATGCCTTCCTGCAGTCTCTCTGCAAGTGAATTCAAACACCCTCTCCTTCTAGCAGCCCCGCCCAGCTGCAGGGAAGGCTTCCTCTTTCTGTTTCCCATGACATCTGCTCTGCATTGCCAGGTCCCTCAGACCATTTCCATGTTTTCTGTGGCATCATTTCATGGTCTGCCTCTCCTCATCTTGAGACATCCCTCACTCTGCCTGCCCCACCTTCCACAGGTTAAGAACCCCAGCATGCCTGACATGGGCCACATCAATCTCTTGGGGACCAGCCAAGCTTGAAAAGTACAAAAAAAGGCACATTCCACACAGGTACAGGGGTTCTCAGCCTTGCCACTACTGACTTGTGGGAGCTGGGCAATTCTTTCCTGGGGCCCGTCCTATGCATTGTAGGATGCTTAGCAGCATTCCTGGCCTGAACTCACGAGATGCCAATAACAACTCATTCCCTCCCTTCCCCAAAGAGACACGACAACGAAGACATCTCCAGACATTGCCAAATGCCCCCAGAGTGATAAGGGGGCAGACTGCACACAGTAAGAATGGCACTATTTTCTTATTACTAATGGGCATGTCCTCTAAGCAGCAGACACGGAGATCAAATAAATGATCATTTCAAGCACGGTGCCTTGACAAGAGAGTCCATGCGAGCGCCTCAACCAGTCTCCTGAGACTGAACGATGGCTGACAGGGAGGGCACTGTTCTCTTCCCTCCTCAGGTTCTTTCTCAGCCTTGAGCAAAAGGAAGGGGACAGCCCCCCTGAACCCAGAGCCTATTTGCGTCTCCTCTGAGAGCATGTTCTGGAAGCACTACGAAGCGAGCGTGAAGATCTTTTGTGAGATTACTTATCTCAAGCGCGTGTCACTTTTTCAGCACCATAAAACTGAAATACTTGAAATAGATGTCACTACATTTGTCATGAACTGACATGGCCAATTAATATTACAAATTCACCATGGAGAAACGCTTCCAGCTCCCAAGGTATAAACTGCTGAACATCACAATTTCATCTTGTAACAATGGGCCAACCTCGCCAGGGCTATAAATACGACGAAGTTGATTAAATGGTAAAGAGCACTGTTCACTGGGAGTCGCTTTCCAGGGTTGACACTTGCACCGCACCTAAAGTTAACAGGTGCCACCAGTGTCTTGGCTGAAAAAATATACTTTTTCTCTCTTTCTTCGGGAAAAAGTTGACTGCTGCGTACCATGTCATTCTTCTCCCCACAGCTAGCAGGTGGCATGCTCATTATGTGGCATGAAAGATTCTGGACACAGTTGTCCCAAGTTGTGGTGCCATTTAGCTGGTTGGTCTTTTTCTCTCTTTTTTTTTTTTTTCTTTTCCTTTCTTCTCTTCCTATCATCCTTTCTTTCCTTCCTTCTTTCCTTTCTTATGTAATTAAGTGGTGCCATAGCCAAACTCCTCCTCCTAATGAGGCCCAGGTGGGCTTTTGACCCTGAGACAGACATGTTGGAAATGAACTGGAAACAGCAACTGGCCTCCCCTTACCTTCTCAGGAGCCTGCTTCGCCCCCTGGGAGTGGACCATCTTAGCGCTCAAGCAGAAAAACACCATTGTTCCCAGTCACACAGTGATTACTGGGTGATTTTCAAACACTCCACTCACCACTACAAAGAGCGGGCATTTGACATGAACTCTACAGGGTATTTAGGGGCTGAAAAGCCTTGACTTTCCTTTCTTGGTGGAAGTTTTAAGTTCCAGTCCTGTGGCTTACTTCTTTACATTGTTGGTTTGGAAGACAGAGAGAGTGTAAGGGAAGAGATTATGTATTAAGGAAAATAAGTAGTGGCCAATAAATTACCCAAACAGAATAAACAAAGTCGACTCTGGAAATAAGGTTTTGGAAGAAGGTGAGACCTATATGCATGAGCATATGAAATGAGAGAGAAATGTGTCAAAAACAAATTACAAATCTTCCAAATACAGGATTACACATGAATGAATGGTAATAATCACACATCACTCAAACTCAGTGTGTGTATTATGTCCTGCATTTCATCAAACAGAGTTAGCTCTTGGGTCATTAATTAGCAACCTCGGTTCTAGATACCAGAATCTGAGAAAGGCTATATAGCATGCTGGTCCTGCCTCGGTACTGTGATTCATTTCCTTATCCACTTCTCTTTTTCGTCCATTTTGCAAAAAAAGAAAGAAAAAAAAAGCCTTCTGAAGAAAAAGAAGACTTTTCCTTTCAAAAGAATACTCATGAGTCTTTGCTCACAGAGTTCACCATTAATGGAAGTAGGAGACGGCTTTCTTCAAAGCACATTTAATTAAAGTAATTTACTAACTCCTTTATGTCTAACACACACACACACACACACAATACTATAAGAAGTTTTATGTATTTATACTGTACTTTTTTTCCCTTATTTTTATTCTCTCGATAATGGACTCTTCCTGTTTTAGAAAGCAGAACCACTCCATACAAAGAACAGTTTACTCAAATACAAATAGAAATTATAGAAAATATAAAAATCCCAGTAAACCCTTTAATCTCTAACTTTCCAAGCAGGTGAATTAATATAGAGGACATTCGAGATTTATTTTCTTTAAGCTCCAACAGTGAAGAGTGTTTCAAAGTCATTCTCAAAGCTCTGGAGATTTTAAAAATCCAAATGAACCAAGCTTAACTCTGTGGTGTGATATATAATAAAATCTACTCCAGGATTCACCTACTTAAAGATATACAGTACATTTGGATAAGAGAAAAAGAAATAAGAGAATCTAAACATATACGGATCTAACGATTAAAATTTTTGAATAAAGGTTTTTTCCTTTAAGTGATAAACACAAGCTTCTCAGCGGGTATTTTGTACCTTGATTTTTCCAAAAAGAAATTATTGTAGCAAATGCTACACGAAGGGAGGAAGCTACGAGCACGTTTCCCAACCAAAACAAGGTCCCTACCCTGTAACTGTGGGCACCTCAACATCATACTATAGCTGAGAATTGCCCTTGGAGTCCTTTCACTCTTCTTGGTTTGAGTCACTCCACCACCTGTAAATTGCTTTTCATGTCAAAGAGAGTGTAAATGGTCTTATCCTTAAATTTCTTGTCTTACATGAGAAAACATTAAGCATATTTCAAATAAAAATTTACAATTATCAACAGGCGTGTGAAAGATTAAATACCCAAGCTAAGACAGCTAAGTTAAAAAAAATAAATAAGAAGGTGATAAAATGGAACAGAGAATTTTGATTTTCTCTTTATAATCTGAAAATATCACTGGAGACTGTGGAGGAAGCCAAGGAACAGTCAGAATGCCTTTGGGGAATACTTAGGAAAAGTCATTTCAGTCATACAGTTATGATCGAAAGGAACATTTGTTAGATAATTGTTATTCACACTAGTAATTACCCAAACTGAATAAACAAAGTCAGCTTTGAAACTCAAATTATGGAGGAAGGTGAGGACTCCATGCTTGACTGTATAAAATCAGAATGATACTAGTTAATGTTATTCTTTTGCTTAATTGGAAACATACTCGATATAACCAGCCTTGCAATCACATGAAATTCACCCACATTGTATATGAGGCTCAAGAAATGGAACCCAAAACCCAAGAAATGGAACCCCCAAGAAATGGAACTCCAAACTCAGGAACACATCAAACAAAATTCCAACACATTCTAGACACCATTGATCGGATAAAGAATTTGAGTGAGTGCCCTGAATAACATGCATTAGCAATCATGGGGCATTACTTTACATACCATAGAAAGAGAAGTCATTTTAAATTACTTTTGAATTTATAAAAATACAATTGATAGAGTAATTACACTGATGATTCCTGAAACATTTTTAAAAACACTATTACTTCTTAAGATATAGTTCGTACACAATACAATTCACCCATTTCAATCGTACAATTCTGTGGGTTTTTGTGTATTCAGTTATGCAACCATCACCACGGTCAAGAAAAGAGAAGAGAAAGAAAGGGAAGGAATAGGGAGAGAAAGAAGGAAAGGAGGAGCAAGAGACTTAGAGGCACATCATCTACGGCGCATTCTCATGATGTTTGTCGCTGTAGGATTCTCCACTCTTTTCCAAGGTGACAGAGCGCCAGTTGCCTGGTTGCCAAATAAACTCTCTCACCAAATAAAGCAAGAGAGAAAGCAAAAGAAAACTGTTCATTCGCAAAACTGAGACTCACCGAGTTAAAAAATTAAGTTGTACAGATCAGAAATGTAATCATAGGAGACAAGCTCTGAGAGTTTTTCAATCACTGTGGGGCTGCATCAATTTAAAGTCATGTTACATTAAAGAGAAAAACGTCTGGGAGAGTCCCCCCGTGTCACTTTAGATTAGATTTGTTGTTGTTATCAGGCTGTGCATTTTGTCGGCTTTATTTTACATTTTAAAGATATTGCTTAATGCCCATAAATAAGAAACATATAACCTATGACTTGTTCTCGTTTGCCCAGAGATTAGCAGGCAGCACAAATTAACATGAAGAGTGAAACACAGTGTTCATCTAGATTCATATTAACATATTAACTAACTTCCTCAGAGCAATCAAACAGAAGGCAACTTCAAATCCAGCGACTTTTGTTTTTTTTTTTTTTTTAACTCTACTCCACTTAATTTAAAAGTTACACAAAAATCAATTTGTGGTCTGTCTCCCTTCACCTATTCCACCATGTAGGAGGGAAGTGGAAAATTCTATCCGGTTTGTCTCAGCATCTCGTCAAGTGCTACTTCCTTTAGCTCACCAGGATCTTGTTAAATTGCACACGAGTTTAGTTCTGGGCTCCAAGGATCTCTAAACATCAAGTTGCATAAAGGTGACACTTCACCAATTTAAGTGATAAGTTTTCAAATTGTGAAGCGCCTAATTGCAACAATAAATTCACCTGGCTTTCCTCTCTGACCAGACATCCGTATCTTTAACAAACAAAAGTGGCAGTTTAAAAACAATTAGACTCAAAAACTCTAATGAATAAAAATCACTGTTTCTATAGTGAGTATATAAACCTGGATGTGCTTCTACATGGCATGGCACACAGGCTAAAGGCTTCAGGAGCCAGGAAAGGGCCTGCCTCTGAAAGTCACGCCCCTAGACATCAGACATCTAGAGAAAACGTTAAATCCTCATCGTGACAGGCAAAAATGCAGTGACTTTATCATTATAGTGTGTTTTCCTTAGAGGAAGGAGAGTGCTCTTCATATTGTTTGACCACAGAATTCGATAAAAGACTGCTTCCTCCCCATACAGTCCAATCATAACACCCACCAACAAACCACCTCTTAATGACAAGGGCACTGAGAAAAAAAAAGGAGGGACAAAGTCTACAAAAAATTGAGACGGATGAATAGGGTTGGGCCTTTGCTTTCCGTGGAAGAGGAGGCTGGTGCTGAATATTACAGGAAACTGGCATGTGAGTTTCCAAACTGGCTCTGAGTTGCCAAGGGCATGTCATCCAGAAGGATCTTTGAGGGTCATTTGACTGCACTCTATTTCCCGCTTACATGCTGACTTCGGAACCTGACCTCTGCAGAAGACGAGTCTCCACGGTCTCCATAGCATACAGAATTATTTATCCCTGTACCCCTATATATTAAACACCCTTTCCCGGTAGGTGAAATAACTGTTTGCTGAGTGAATGGATGAATCTTATGTTGAACGTTACTAGCATGTGCAAAACACTTCATGTGACACCTGGCACGTAATAACTTTCAATAAGAGATTTCTCTGCTGAACTCCTGGTAAGCTTTTTGGTGCCTCTTAAGGTCAGAAGCTCAGAACCTGGCAGAAAAGTCTGGTAAGGCTCTGATCTCATCAGGTGGATCATGCTCAGCACAGCAGGGATTTGCAAATAGCAGTGTTCTGTCTTTAATAGTAAATTAGCCCATGCAATTATTTGGGATCCTTTACTTTCTACTGCTCAAACAAAAGCAATTTCCTCCTTGCCCTCCATGCTCTTCTTGTACCTTTACCATTTTTTTCACCACGGTTGTACCTACATACAGTTGTACCTATTTCTACCAGCCAGAAAGCAGGACCAACCTATTATCCTCCCTTTGGGCACTAAGCCATTCCATACATCCTGAGAGGAAGGCCAGGAAGTTAGGAAGGAAGTGCTGAATTTTATTACTGTGTATGTAGGGCAATGTGCTAACATTGTGTGGGAGACAGAACAATGCCACTCCCTCTCTCAAAGGTGCCCAGGTCCTAATGCCCAGAACCTGTGAACAAACTTAGGTCACATGGCAAAGAGGAATTCAGGTTGCAAATGAAATGAGATTGCTAATCAGCTGAACCTTAAACAGGGAGAATGCCGTGGGTTACCCAGGTGGCCCCAAGGATCAAAAGTGTGGGGGCCTTAAAGACAGGGAACAAGACCACCCCTGGAGCCTCCAGAAGGGAACCCACATCAGACTTCAATCCTACAAACCTGTGAGGTAAGAAGTGGGTGTTGTAGAACCACTACATTTGTAGTCATTTGTAACAGCAGCAAGAAGAAACTAATACTTCTGGATACAGTGAGCATAACTCCTGTCAACCCACCAGTGATCTGATTCACAAATATCCCAGCAAAGTGTCGATCTGCTTTAAATAATTAAGCCAGACTTCAGGGGTCACAAAGACAAAAAAGAAATTTTGTATTTGTTATCAGTATTACTATGGTTTCCTTATGATTTGTGCTTTTCAGCTGTTCATATTTAACAGACCAGAATCAGAAATCTCTTAAGATGGAATGGCCCACATAGGTCACTTGCCAAGGCAGGCAGTGTGCTTCCTGGAGAGGGCAATAGATAGCCACATGCTCCTGATACTGCTATGCCTTTTACTAGCTATCCTATCTTAAACCAGTTAACCTGAGCCCCGGTTTGCTCTGTTGTAAAATGGAAATAACAATAGTTCTAACACCTCAAGGATGATCATTAGGGTGTAAAAAGATAGGACACTTATGCATACAGTGCTCAACTCAGCACCTGACACATAGTGTTTGAAACTAGCAAGAAACAGCATGGGACTTAAGTGATTTGCCAAAGAGCAGAGTTACATGGCAAAGATAGAAATACGATGCAGTCTCCCTTCCCCGGCTAATGATACTCCCCTACAATACCCTGTGTCTGATACAGAACCTTTCATTGACTCAAATCAGTGGATTTGAGCCCACATTGGCTTAAATATCAAGGACAATCCTCTTAATTTAACCCCATTCTTATACAGGTCTCTATAAAGCCATTTGAATATAATTAAGTAGCAAACACTGTCACACCAACAGGACTAAAATATACCAAGCCGAGACACAGATTCCAGCCTAGCTCCAACTGTTTAAACTGGACAAAAAAGAATATGTATTCATTGACTGTTGACATTCAACCCATTTTCACGAAGATAAGGTGGTTCATTAGCAAACAGACATAAAATCAAACTATGAAACCTACGAAGGCCAAAGTGCATACAGAAGAGCGGAGCATCACGGTCACAAAGAAACCAAGAGCTAGCCTGGCACTCCATAGGTTTAGCAAGCCCAGCAGGGGCTTTAGGCATGAATGACAGGACAGACGAGCAGTATGGGAGATACGCTGTCATTCAGAGGAAGGCACCCTCCCAGGGGGGGCGAACACCAGAAAGGCTTCAGGGGAGGTCAGACGTGAATAGAGACATAACACTAATGGCAGCAATGCTGAGGGCCAGGCCCTGTGCTCGGTAACTTATAGGGTTTGTCATCCAACCCTCACACAAACCCTCATTGGTGGGGACAATTATAAACTGCGTTTTACAGATGAGGAAACTGAAGTTCAAAGAGGTTTGGCACTTGTCCAAAGGTCACACAGGAACTAGAGGGGATCCTTCTGAGTAACCCTGAAAGTACTGATAACTCCTGGCAAGAGGAACAGCAGGGACTATGTGGAATGAGCCTGTGGCAGGGGCGGGGATCCTGAGACCTGAGGGGCAGGGAGGTCAGTCTGAAATGTGGGACCCACATGGCACCAGCCATGAGCCCAGCTGTATAGTCACAGCACAGGTGGCTGGGGGACAAGGTGCTTCTGCCCCAGAACACTGTTTGGACCTCCTTTCAGTGCTCTGAAGAGCCGAGACAGCCCTACCAGGGAGGCACACAGCGGAGCGTGACATGTTGATCAGCTCCTGCTCTGCAGCAGGGCCTGTCCCCTCACACCCCGGACAGGTCTCAGACAGCCTCCTGAAACTGCCCTGGGGGCCCCAGAGGCCCTGAGGTCTCCAGAGCTTGTCACTCAGGCACCGAATACACTTAGTCTAATTGGATATTATTCCTTCTTTATGAAGCCAAGCAGGTTGTTACCCAGTTCCCTGGGTAAGACACTTGCAGCTTCATTTTGCAATTACATCTCCCTGGTATTTGTCATGGCACAGAAGTGAAATCTCTGTGTCGCTGGTCTCCGATGTCATCTTTTCCTTCTGTTTAAAACGTAGGTGCTATGCCAGGTCTTTTTAAATCTGTAAGTGCATTCCATCCTCTAAAAAAAAAAAAAAAAATCCTGCAATATCTGACCAATTATTTTCTTACCCACATTAAAAATAGATGCCATTTCCACTGCCACTGTGGCAATTATTAAAACTGCTAACAGTTCTTGCTAACAGAACTCCTGGTTCTTTAATTCTTTGGGGCACACAGTAGGCTTGCACGGCCCTGTCCTTTAGAAGTTAGGCATAGCTTTGGACTTGTGTGGGCCAATGAGCTGTGGGAGAAATAACACTTCTGGGTGGAAGCTTTAAAGGCCAGGCACTGATTTGCCATGTCCCATTCTCTATACTGCAAATAACAGAGGCATGTGTAGGAGATGGTGCCCGGTCAGTGATTTTACTGAGCAGAACACCTCCCCTTCCCATTTCTCATGAGTGAGAATAAATTCATTGTTTACTGAGTCATGGAGATCTGGGGATATTTGTTACTGCAGCACAACCTAATGCATCCTGACTGGTAAAAACCATTATAACCAGTTCAAAGTCCTGTCTTGATGTTCTATCTCCTCGTCACAAAGTTGGCTTTCCTTTTGTCTCCAGCAGTATGGGATCACTCATGAGCTATCAAGGGCGGGTTCGGCAGCCCGCCTAGATTGTGATGACCATCCTACATACCACATCCTTTTTGGCTCCTCCCTCTCTGTGCAACACATTCTCTTCCTTGGACCTAATTCAGATTCACAGAGCAAGAAAATAGACCCTGGTTTCCCTCCCTACCTGGTCCTGAAAGGTGTTGGAGTCACCAACATTTTAATTACAAAACACAAATCTAGGCACAACCAGCCTATTAGTCCTCAGAAGGTTTTCTAGAACCCAAAGCGAGGCACACATATGGTCAAAGAAGGGGTCATTCCTCTGTTCCCCTGGCAAATTGCCATGATTCTTGGGGCCTGAGTCCTTTCTGAATGCCTTAGCATCATTTCCTCTGAAGTTGTCCCACCAACCTAGATTGGTCAACCTCTACCTTCAGAGAAGCATCTCCTGTTCCTACTCCTTCCGTAACAGAAGCTAGTGGCCAAAGAAACAGAACGCTGAAATATTGTCAGCCACACCGCTGCTGAGGTCAGATGCTACTCTCTGAAATCAGGCTGCGATCTCTGCCGAGCGCCTTACGGAGAAGGGCAGTTCCTAGCACTGTATCACAAGCAGGGTGCTCACCTGCTAGCTACCTTCAGACACCCTTTCCAAATACCCAAAAATAAGAGAATATGATCAAACAAATAGAATTACCATGATGACGGGCTAGAGACCTAAAATGCATGATCTCTTATGTTCACAGCAAACTAAAGCTCAGCGGTGTGAAATGGCAGAGCCTGGATTTGAAGCACATTCTTCTTCTTTCGGGCTCATTTTCCTCCCACTCCACCAAACTTCCATCCCTCATGACTTTTTTTTTTTCTTTTTTGGTATTTTTTGTATTATTCTTCATGCCAGGAAGATCCTCTCCCATCATACCCATTCTGAAAAGTCTTATTCTCCCAAGTTATCCACACTCACCCCGAACCCCTCCTTCTGGAACCTCTTTTCCACAGTGTTATGTCTTATCTGTTCAGGCTGCTACAACAAAATATCATAGACTGGGGAGCTTAAATTACACACATGTATTTCTCAAAGCTCTGGAGTCTAGAAGTCCAAGATCAAGGTATCAGCAGACTCATTCCTGGTAAGAGCTCTCTTCTAGGCTTGCAGACAACCACCTCACCGTGTGCTCATATGCTTTTGTGCTTGGTGCATGCCTGCAGGGGAGGAGATCTCACTCTCTTCCTCTTCTTCTAAGGGCACTATTCACATCACAAGAGACTCCCTCTCATGACCTCATAGAACTGTAATCACCTCCCAAAGGTCCCATCCCCCCATATCATCACACTGGAGCTCAAGCTTCAGCATATGAATCCAGAGGGCACACAAACATTCAGTCTGTAACAATCGGCAACAGAATTGGTGCCTTAACTGTAGGCACACAGTCTAGCTGCCTATTTTTTCTAATTTTCCAAGGTGCCACTCTTTTGCTTCATAATACAGGTCTTGACAATGCACCAGCAGCAATAGCGACTGCCAACATCCACGGGCACTTTTAGATGCAGGGACTTTATTATAAAGTTCACACCTGCGATCTCCTATCTGCAGGGCTCTCTCCTGCACTCCACACGTGTCCCTCTCTGCCTCAATGTCAGCTCACCAATGAAGCCTTCCCCAAAAACCCTAACAAAAGTAGTGCTTGGCACACAGTAGGTGCACAACACATATCTCATGAGTGAATGAACGAATGGAAGGATGGAAAACACCCTTCAAAGGCAAGCCTGTGGACTCCTTATGATGTGTGAGTTGTATGTGATGGCCATGAGAAGACCCAGCTGGTTCTGCCATCAGCTTCCTGAGAAGTAACACCCACCCCAGACTCATGGGAGATGGATAGCACCGGAACTGAGCCCCGGATGACCCATCCTGTGCCATGGAGCTGGGTCAGGGCCAGAATCAGAACCAAAAATAAATGGCCTCCAGCTCTCTAGCCTTTCAGTAGGAATATCTGAAGTATCTTTAATCAAACTTTAGAGGCTCAAATTGCCCACAATTCTAGAAATGCCTCCAGTTACTATGGATTTATCAGTGAAGAGAATGAAATAAAGAAAATTTGTTTCATAGTTAAAGCCAAGGCCACTTTATCCCAGATGTACTTAAATCACTTAGCTCTTAACAGAATCTTTAACTATAAATATACTAAATTTGGTAGTAGGATAGATTAACTACAAAAGGAAATTAACACTGCCTCAGAGAATGGAGATAACATATTAAAGCCACTGATAGGCTACTTCTGAGAATTATAACTGGGTAGACCTAACATTTTTAAATGGATATTAGAGATGATGAAATAGTACGCGGCCACCCTCCGAAATGCAATTGAATTTACATTGATTAAGGCAGAGGGAGAAAATCTAGTATTAGAGAAGGCCTTACATTAAAAACTTTAAACAAGCCCCAAAATGATTCCTTAGGAAATAGGTTTTGGTGACTAAATGGTGTGTCATTAGTCCTCCAGCTAGAAACTGCAGTAGTTAGTTCCATTATGAACATGTGTGTGCAGGATTTCATCTATGGGTACATTAACACTTGGCTTCCAAAGAGACCAGCAGTGACAAACCAAGTTTGCAGGGCTCTGTCATTAGCTCTGTTTGCATTCTCCAAAGCAAACCGCCAGTCTCATGATGCACTACATTAAAAATCCTATGTGGTATCGAATGCCTGAAGCTGATGCTTCCCCGTTAAATACAGCACAGCTCAATTAACGGCTCTTCAATATACAATTTAATTTTTCTTTCATCTTGATCCACAGCCTGGCTCAAAATGAGGAATGCTAGAATAGATGTACTTTGAATATTGAAGCAAGTCTTTATAAATAAACCTATCACACTTGTAATGATTTCTGTCATAACATGACAAAAGAGATGAAGCTCAGCGTCTGGCACTTCTACTCACACGTCATTTTTCCAACATCACCAGAACCTACAATTTTTTTTTCTTGGCTTTTCCCTAACGTTTTTTTCCAGTTATCCCTGAATGGCATTCTGCTGTTTGAGAAAAGTTTATCCTTTTTTTTTTTCCTTCCCTGTGTGACAATTCTTCAGAAGGAACAAAGAAAATTACTATTCTGTTACTTACATGTAAGGTAAGGAATGTAACTTATAAATGAATTATGAAGGTCTTACCCTTGGAAAGACATACATATTTCATCATAAATGTGATCCATAACGTTTATTCCACATACAGTATTTATATTTACACATGATTATTCAAGGTTTCTTTTAATCTCACCAAGCTCATACTTTCATAAGCAAATCAAACATTCTCCTTTAACCTATAAGGCACAAAATAGAATGTACAAAAGGTGCTCCCAATTGACCCTGCAACACATACTCTCTCCCTGGATGGAAGGTATTATATTTACAAAGAACGCTGTGAATCCAGTGATTTCTCAAAGGTATATGATGCCGTGTTCAAACAGCTCCATGTGCTTGCTGTTGGTCAAAGCAGCAGCTGTTTCACTTTGGACCAGAGACCATTTCTTCTGTTTAAACATATTCATAAAAACAGATGTGACAATGCTTCATGCCTTAAGTAGCAGCAGAGTAGCAGTGACTTGGATTTCTCACAGTCTTTTTGAGCTGGTTGGGAAAAGAACAGGGCCCTCCCTCTACAAGTAAATGAAGTATCAGGGGAGACAGGCTAAAACTCCAATCTCTATCTGATCAAATCATTCCAACTGCTCTTTTTTAGGCCATAAGAGAAGGTTTCTTGCCAAGCTGGGTAACGTCATAATCACGTCACAATGACAAAACATTTATTTAAAATTTACTGGTTTTATCCCAGGGTATTTTTCATGTTATAATTTAAAACCTACTTTTAAAATTTTAAATACATTTCAGATTTTTCAACTCATTCAATGCCTATTTAAGCATAAAATAGAAATTACACATAAATATGTGTGTGTGTGCAGCCAAAAGAAAAAGCATTCAAAACAGGAACTGACAAAGCTATCCATAGTTTAAACATCTTCCTTCCATTCTTACCTTTCTTTGCCCAATACTGTACAGCTTATATAATTTAGAGGGAACTATGTGGGAAAAAAAAAAGGGCTGTAAGAGACTTTTTAATTGTCAGAGATAGAGCACTTAGAATTTATAGTAATTAACTAGTCATTATTTCAAATAAGAACATTAATTGGTATGTTCAGAAAATCTGCAGCATTGCAAAATTTAAAATAAACATTACAAAGATATCATTTACAACTAATCTATATTTACCATTGAAGTGAGCTTCAAACTATATTTCTTTCTATTATGCTTTTATTGGCTACAGCACACAGCAAATGGGGTGTGTTATGTGCAGCTTCCTAAACACCTAAATTTATAAAACCCAATTACATAAATTAATTAGGAATGAACCATACATTTATGCCTTTGTTTGCAACTGCAACATATTAAACATGACAAAGTTAATAAGTAGACCCTAAAAGAAAAAATAGTGCCATGTATTCATTTTCCATAACAAATTTTTATGAGATTTAATTTGACTTGTCTAGTCCTAAGGGTCATGATTCTTAATAAATATGCAGTTTCTTGCCATTTCATATATATGTAAGGGTATGTTTTTATGGTTCCTAAAGGACCAAGAATGTATAAATTCAAGAGCATTTATTTCCAGTTCGAGAGAAAGAAGGGCAAAGAATCACTCAAATGTTATTTCTATCTTGCTCATCTACCAAAGACAGCATTTTGGTAACCAGAGCAGTACACACACAAAATTAAGTGATTTGCCATCACCTAGCTTATCACAGGATACATCCATTAAAATAAGTTTAGTCTTAGCTCCAAGGGGGAATAAAGCATTGATAGGAGTTGAAGGCCATCAGAAGAACGTGGCTGGAAAGAGAATACAATTTTTTAATGCAAAAAATCAGAACCCCAAAAATGTGCAATATATTTTCAAAAATCAAATAATCCTACATCATTCTTGAATGGTATTTTCCTGCATGGAAAATGCTGAAAGAAAATGGTATGATTTTTTTTTTTAATGTAAAAGGAAAAAAGTCTGGAATGAAGATAATCTCTCCCCTTGCCCCCAGTCAACCCATATTCCTAAGAGAATCATTCATACGTGCCCACATGATTCTCAGGTTCAGAAACGCAAGCTGGCAGGAGTGTGTGTTTGAGTGCATGCTTTTGACCTGCTTAAGTCTTGGTTAGAGGAAGAGTAGTGACTTCATGAAAAGCCTGTTCCAGGCCTCTGTTCCATCACAGCCCCTGGCAAACATGAAATTCTTCAAGTCACAGACCACCTTGGCAAGTCAGATGATGCCCCGTGGTTCCCTGCCCAACCTGTTCTTGATGGCTGGAATAAGAGGGATCTCTCAGCAGAATAGATGAGAATGCAGAGCTCCTCCTATCACCATAGGAGGTGAGGCACAGTCTATCTTAAAAGGGCCTGACTTCACCTTCATAAGGCAACATCCTCTCCAAGGACCCTGTGGATGCAAAACCGTGAACAGAGGAAGCAGCTTCCAGGCTCATCAAGCCTCAGACCCCTTGATGGCTTGACCCTTCCATCAAGCCTCAGACCCCACTGCTCCATGTGGCTTCCCTACAGGTGCCTCCAGCTCAACAGGACCCACACGCACTCATTTCTCTTCCTCCTTCTCCTCCTGCATGCTAGCTTTCAGTGAATAGTGCAACAACCTAAGCACCACCTGGACACAGCTAGAACTCTTCCACCCCCCTTCGGCCATCCCAGCGCCCACCTCAGTGTCTACTCCTTCAGCTACCTCTCTCCAAGTCAGCTTCCCCTCTCCATCCCCACTGCCGGTGCCTCCCCAGCCTCTCACATCTCCTTCTGTGATAACTGCAAGACTCCGTTACCAACCTTAGCAGGCTAGGCTCCAAATGCTGCGAGGCTTCCCGAATGCTCACTGGAGCAAGGACAAAGCTTGCTTAATTACTGACTGCTGTATACCTCACCCCCATTATAAAACTCACACTCCCCAGCAAGCTATTAAGGCTTTTTGTGATATTCCCTCTCTTTCCTATTCATCTTCCTCTCCTGCCACACATTCATTGTCTGCCTATAGCCCAGCTCTCCTGAAAAACCATGGACCTCCCAAATGTGCTTCTACACCTTCAGTCTCCAGACCACTGCCCACAGGATATTGTCAGATTGCAATGCCTTTTTTTTTTTGCTTCTCTTCTCTTTGCTAACTCCTAGTAATTCTTCAAAACTCATCTCTTCTACCACACCTTCTCTGACTCCCTCTCCCACTGATTGACTTAGATATTATGGTGGTGCTCAAATAGGTCTACAAATTCTTTGACAACCCTCCCCTCTAGAGGTAGAGTCTAACTCTGCTCTCTGCGGGGTGGACTGGATGAAGTGATCCACTTCTAATGAACTGACTGTGGCAGAAGGGAAAATGAGTGACTACTGAGAAGGGGGCATACACAGTACTGTGGTTTCTACCCCACACTCTCATTCCTGGATCACTTGCTCTGGAAGAATTATAAGGACTCTCCAGCAGCCCTATGCAGAGGTCCCTGTGGTCTCCAGCCAAGAGCTATGTAGGTGCACCATCTGGGATGTGGATCCTCTAGCCCCAGTCGAATCTTCAGATGACATCTTTAAAAAAAAAAAAAAAAAAAGACTGATTTATTTTTCTAGAGAGAGAGAGCAAGCATGGTAGGGCGGGAACAGAGAGAGATGAGAGAGGAACTCAGACTCCACAGTGAGTGCGGAGCCCAATGCAGGGCTCATTCTCACAACCCTGAGATCACGACCCGAGATGAAACCAAGAATCAGATGCTTAAACAACTGTGCCACCCAAGTGCCCCTTCAAATGACATCTTGATGACAACCTCATGAGAGAGCCTGTGCCAGAACCACCTAGAAAAAGCCACCCTCCAATTCCTGACCCACAGAAACTCTGAGAGACAATAAATGTTGACTTTGAGTGTAACTTTTTAGATAATCTGTTATGCAGCAAAATAACGAATACAGATAGGTACTCTTCCAGTATGCTTCCACAACACCCTGCATCTCCCTCTGTATCTCTAGTACTTGGCACAGTTCATGGTACATTGTTGGCACTACAGACACTTGAGTAATATATGGCAGATGGCTGAATGAACAGATCTGTGAACAAATGAAGCAGCACCATGAGAACTACAGATAATACACATAAGATAGTCTCACACCAGTTATATGGATGCTATACTATGATGTCATGGTAAGATAATCATTTACACTCAACATTTATTCATTTTAGAAAGAAGAATAGAGGCACTGCCATGTATCCATAATATTTCAAGGGGCTAGACCATATATCTTCTTAGAAATCATTGTTCTAAGGGAACATTGTTCTAAGGAAATCATTGTTCTCATATATATTTACGAGAGATAATTCATATACCATGTAATTTTTCCACCCAAAATGTAAAATTCAATGGTTTTTAATTTATTCACTGAATTGTACAAATATCACATTCAGTTTGGAGGCATTTTCATGACCCCCAAAATAAATGAATAAATAATTTTTATCATCTTCCCAATGAAAAAAGTACAAATTTAAATAAGATTCTATCCCCTAAGTGGTACAGTCAGTTAACCATCTAACTCTTGGTTTTGACTCAGGTCATGATCTCATGAATCATGGCAACAAGCCCCACATTTAGTGGGGAGTCTACTTGAATATTATCTCCCTCTGCCCCACCCTTCACTTGCACATGCTCTTTCTCTCTATCCCTCTCTCTCAAATAAATAATAAATAATTTTTTTAAAAAAAATAAGATTCTAGTTTAAACCTGTTGAAGTGCCCAAATAAAAGGCAAGTGGATAATATTTAGTGTTGGCCAAGCTGTAACAGTACAAACTTTCTTAAGTAATGCTGCTGAAAAAGCTACTTGATCCAATTCTCAAAGTATTAGGCAATATGTATCAGGAATATAAAAACTATGCACACCCTTTAGAACAAATAAGTTCTAAGATTCTATTCCATGGAAGTAACCAAATATGTAATGATTTATATAAAAAAAAGGCCACCAAAGCGTCATAGTTAAAAATGGGAAAATAACATAAATATCTAACATGAATAAATAAATAAATTATGGTTTGTCTATGGGCCAGAACATGTCCATGTGGGTATTTATGAGTACCATGTTTTAAAAATTTTTAATGACATGGAAAAAATGCTCACAAAATAGTTAAGTGATATAAATACGAAATAGACATTATCAGTAGGCAAAGTAGAATTAATATCAAGTCCCTCATTTGTTAAGCTTATGGCCCCAGGAAAATTACTTAATCCTTCCATACCTCAGTTTCTTCAAATACAACTTGAAGATAATAAGGAATCTATTTCAAAGATGCACTAAAAGATTAAACTTGGTAATCCATACAAAAACTGCAATGTTCAACAGCTGGAAGTGGAAGGTATTATTAGCTATTATCACTATCTTAGCTTTGCAACACAAAAAAGGTTCAAGGGTCTGAAACCCTGTTCTGCCACTTAGCTGTGTGACCTCAGACATATTCCTTAAATACTCAGAGTTTTGCCTGACTTATCTAAGAAGACAGTGATATTTGTCATATCTCCAAAACATACTTTTGAAGGTGAGTGAAGTCTAGGAATACAGCAGGTGCTCAATAGTGACTCTTGGACTATATACACTACATCCACATAAAGAGTTCACCAAATTATTCCTCAGTCTTTGACCACAAGTAATACAGAAAGAAGATGACATTCTAATCTTTTTACTGAAACTTAGAAGGTCAGAATACTTAAGCTTCCCAGACCTCCTGAGAAGAGTTATAACCAGCATCTACTCTGTAAAGTCTCTCAGGCTTACACATCCCATCTCTTTAAGGTAAACACCAGAATGGGGCCAACATTCAGTGTTCCTAATTTCAGAAGCCCTAAAATACCAAGGTATTTTGTCTTTTCTTTTTCCCCTCTTCTTCTTTGCTTCTTCCTTTCTAATTGTTGTTTTGTTTCATTATTCAAACAAGTAGGGCAGCCCCGGTGGCCCAGTGGTTTAGCTCCACCTTCAGCCTGGGGTGTGATCCTGAAGACCCAGGATCAAGTCCCACATCGGGCTCCCTGCATGGAGCCTGCTTCTCCCTCTGTCTGTGTCTCTGCCTCTCTCCCTCTCTGTGCCTCTCATGAATAAATAAAAAAAAAATCTTTAAAAAAAAAAAAAAACAAGTAAAATACTTCATGCTGCTGGTGACTACAAAGAAAAAATAAAGTTTATTTTTCAATGACAGGCTCATTTCCAGTTACTGATCTTCCATTTTGGATGGACATTCCACTGCTACTCCTAGCACATTAAGATTTTTAGTCTCAGTATCCCTACTGGAACTAAACAACCGATTTGACAGAGGTGTCATATGGGCTTCAAATTATTGGTAATTTTTTCCTGTAATATTCTACTGAGAAGGATTCAGAGACTATTGCCACACTCAGCAGAAGAGAACCATGACCGAAAGTGGGATCTACCACAGACATGGGAGAGGTGAATTATGGCATCGTCAGACTGGGCAACAATTGACAGGAGCTGCTGCTTAATGAAATCTACACAAATAACACCTGTATCAAAAAGAAAAATTGTTCACATTACTAAGAATCCATCTGTTTTTAAATTCAAACTTCCAGGTATCATTTTCTTAGCATGGACACACACCTAGATCAGCCACACAGACTCCAAACATCAGAGTCCCTTCTTCAGCCCTCTCTACTTTGGCCTCAACACCCAATCAGTTGTCTGGTTCTGTAGATCATTTTCTCTAGTCTTGTCTGTCTCTCACTGTAGCCTCCTCACTAGATCCATGCTTACAGCATTCACCTCCAGTATGGTGCCAGAGGAATCTCTCAGGTATGCCACTTAAAAGCCCTATATTGTTCCACATTCCCTAGCATAAAAATTCCAACTCCTTAGCCTAATATTCTAGACCCTACAAAGATTTCATCTCATTTCTTTTCTATTACCATGAAAATTATCTGTTGACATGTTCACTGCAATGGTGAAACTTAAAATACTAGCAATTCAATGGATGGATGGATGGATGGATGGATGGACAGATGGAGGGAATAATGAATGGCTGATGGGATGGATGGGTGGGAAGATGGATGCATAGATGGAGCCTTCCCATCCTACTCTGTTGTTTCATGTATTTTTTTCTATTTGTCTGCCTACCTCCCAGCTGTTTTCAATCATATCCTTCTAGGCCCAACTTTTCCACAAAGCCTTCCTTCACCCCATCTTCCATTGCTCCCTGAAAAAGCCCCATCTGTGTTCTGAACTTCCATAGTTTTTATGTCATTTATTCTGTCTCCCTCATCATAGAGTTCTTTTATAAGTTCCCTGCCTCCTAGATTTAATTTCCTGGCATTAGGCACCAGCTTCATTGCCTCTACGGCACTTAGGACAGTGTCCTTAACAAAACAGCTCATTGATTAATAATTATTAATGAACTGGTTGAATATTCAAAGTAACTTTTGGCAGGATCCCTGTGTGGCTCAGCGGTTTAGCGCCTGCCATTGGCTCAGGGCATGATCCTGGAGTCCCAGGATCGAGTTCCACATCGGGCTCCCTGCATGGAGCCTGCTTCTCCCTCTGCTGCTGTCTCTGCCTCTCTCTCTTTCTGTGTGTGTCTCTCATGAATGAATGAATGAATGAATGAATGAATGAATGAATGAATAAATAAATAAATAAATAAATAAATAAATAAATAAATAAATAAATAAAATAGCTTCTGGTTTTATTTTTCACTCCTAAAAGACAACAATCTGGAATTTAAATGTTCTATGATTTTAAAAATTAGCAGTCTAAATGTACCTAATGGCAAGGAGGTATAACATAAGCACCAACAGGGTCTAGCTTTGCTTTTACACTGGACTTGCTGTGCAATCTGAAGCAAGTCTCTTCTCTTGTCCCTGCATACTCCTCACCCAAACAGTATCCAGGTATAAGAGCAGGCAATCTTTAGGGCCTTTCTACCTCCCCAATCCACAGTGCCAAAATTCAGATGAGAAGAGGAATGAAAATTGATGATCCTGACCTAGGCAGCCACTGTGAGTTTAACATTGCACTGGCTGACATTACAGTTTGAAAGAACAAAAGCGTCGAAGGGTCTGTCCACAGGTGGTAATAATAATTTTTCACACCTGTGTCCCCTCCAGATGGGAAGCCAACTCCAGTAGCTGTGAAAGAAGTACTCTTTCTACAGGTAGCATGACTGTCCTGCTTCCCAGCTGACTACACCTTCCTTAGTCACCCATCATCCCTCTCACTATTCCTGTCCAGGAGTTGAGGTGGTGGCAGACACGTGTCCATGGCAACGCTGTCATTACCAAAGAGAGCACAGATTATGAATTTGCTACCTTCTAACTCCCCACAACTGGGGAGAATTCAAGGCAGCAAGCTTTCACAATCACCATTAACTCATGCCCACTCTGAAAAGCCATGTTTATGACTTATTCCAGACACGATTTCCTTCATGTGATGATGATAATGGGCAAGGCAGGAGAGCAAATGTAAAAATTCTGCCACTACCACATCACAGGAGAAAATGGTAAGACTATGCCATGCCCAAGACCTTGGTGATCCTGATGTCTTATCCATCCCGTAGCCCCCTCCCTTTCCCATCAATGTTTATTCTCTTGCCTGCCTACAAATTCCCCCTAGTTACTCTCCCAACCTGTGGTGGGACGAACGAAAGTTAAAGCCAGAATCTCTCATCATGCTTTCATCTCGTAGACTGAGGCATGGTCTTCTTGTCAACTAAAAAAAGTTTGCCTAATTCAATTACTGAATATATTATATCTCTGCTAAGAGAATAAGTATGGGGCACCTAGGTGACTCAGTCAGTTAAGTGTCTGCCTTTGGCTCAGGTCATAATCCCAGGTCCTGGAATTGAGCCCCGCGTCAGGCTCCCTGCTGAGCAGAGTCTGCTTCTCCCCCTCCCTCTGCCCTGCCCCCTGCTTAGGCGCTTGTACTCTCAATCTCTCATAAATGAATGAATGAATGAGTGAATGAATGAATAAATAAATAGAAAAATAAGTATAGAACATTCCCCCCAACATACACAGAATTTTGCTTTTTCCTTTTTTTTTTAAGATTTTATTTATTTATTCGTGATAGAGAGAGAGAGAGGGAGAGAGGCAGACACAGGCAGAGGGATAAACGGGCTTCATGCCGGAAGCCTGACGTGGGACTCGATTCCAGGACTCCAGGATCACGCCCTGGGCCAAAGGCAGGCACCAAACCACTGAGCCACCCAGGGATCTCCTGCTTTTTCCTTTTTAAGCTTCTATCCAAATACATCCAGAACATTGTTATTATACAACCCAACAAATTTCCCTTCTCCATTAAAATACATTTCCCTTCTGACTGAATCTACCCCTCAATACTCTTCCTTAACATTCATTCACCCCACAACAAGTGTTTCACAGTTTGACAAATGCATTCTCCCATCATCTCCTTTGGGACCTTCTACTGTAGTGAAGGGTGGGCAGGGCAGAGGTGATGGTCCTGATTTTTTCAGAGGACCCAAGGAAGCACACTGAAGATAAGTGAACTGTGCAAGAGTCTGTGGTTTCTCACCTGTCTCCAGGGCTCTTTTTTCCCCACCATGCAGCCTTTATGGCCTCCACTTGGTCTCCTCTTTCCAAAGACACTACTTCAAGAAAGCAGAGAGGTAGGAATGTAGTTCCATTATTTTACTTTCCCACCAGGAAACAATGCTGATGGGCCTAATTCTACTCCTCTTGCTTCTACACATGGCAGATAGCAGCCTGTGCATGCACTTGTTCCCTAGAAATATGTTTTATTCTGTTTTAAACTATTCCAGGGTGCTGCCTGGGTGGCTCCATCAGTTAAGCCTCTGCCTTTAGGTCAGGTCATGATCTCTGCATCCTGGGACAGAGTCCTGCATGAGGCTCCCTGCTCAGTGGGGAGCCTGCTTCTCCCAATTTCTCTCTCCCTCCTCCCTGCTCATATTCTCTCTCTCAAATAAATAAATAAAATCTTCAAAAAATAAATAAACTATTCCAGGAATTTAGAGGTAAACACAAATTTCTTCGTGGAGCTTCCATACAAAAATGAAATACCAGAAAAGCAAGTAAACTAATATATAGCAAATATAATGAGAGGTTGGACCATCATTTTTTAAAGAGAACATAATACAGAATAGATATTTGAGAGGCAGGGTACCATTTTAGATAAGATACAAATATTTATTGACAGATGGATCAGTTCCTGGTACTCCAGTCAAATAATTCTTTTTTTCCAGTGAAGGTTTATTTTTAAAATATTGAAAGCCAAAATATATATGATTATTAAAATGTTCCCCATCCAGAAAGTTGATCTGATAAGCAGATCCATGACTAATTTAATGAATTTCATGCTTATAACCAAAGTCAAGATCACTTCTTTGATATTTAGTTCTTAAAAACTTGACAAACTTAGCCATATTCCAACATCTAAACCTCAAGATGGCCAAAGCTCAGATCTACTGAGCTTAAGAAATATGACCAGCTATATCCCTAGAAAGGGAAGGGAACAGAAGGAAGAGGCATGATCTGGAGAACAATCCTTCATTCACACCAGAGGCCTCAATGGCACATGGCTATGGAGCATGACACCAGGACCAACTACTCCTCTAAGCCAACTCTCTGAGCCCAGGCTAGAAAGGAAGATGGGGCCCCATTGTGCCCAAAACATGCCCAGTCTGCCCAACCAACTAGGTTTTGAGGGAATCCAGGAGCCAAGTCAAAAGTAGTCCCTTACCAAGTTTTCAGCCAGACTGCCAAACCAGGATAGCTAGCCAAAGTTTAGGAAATCAAAGAGAAGGTCAGGAGAGAACAGCTTAAAAAGTAGAAATAAATCAAAAAAGCTAAAGAATAAATGGAAAAGAATACTCGGTGAATAAGGTGAAGAGGAGGTACAGATGAACTTATTAATATTGACTCAGAAATAATTCTATGTGGGACTGCCTGCGTGGCTCAGTTGGTTGAGTTTTCAACTCTTGGTTTCAGCTCAGGTCATGATCTCAGGGTCCTGGGATGGAGCCCTGGGTCAAGTTCTGCCCTCAAAGGGGGATCTGCCTGAGATTCTCTTCCTCTCCCTTCCTCTGCCCCTTTCCAACTTGCTCATTCTCTCTTTCTCTCTCTCTCAAATAAATCAATCTACAAAAAAAAAAAAAAAAGGAAATAATTCCACATGCAGAGCTTGGCACACATGGCTAGCCTAGGACCTGTCCCAAAGGAACCAAAAATCATGTTAGAAAACTATTAATGGGGGTGCCTGGGTGGGTCAGTCATTTGAGTGATGAACTCTTGATTTTGGCTCAGGTCATGATCTCAGGATCCTGGGATTGAGCCCCATGTCCAGCTCCAGGTTCAGCGGGTAATCTGCTTGAGGATTCTCTCTCCCTCTTCCTCTTCCCCTTCCCCTACTCACATGCATGCACACACTCTCTCTCTAAATTATACAAATAAATCTTTAAAAAAAAAAAAGAAGAGGAAGAAAGAAAGAAAGAAAGAAAGAAAGAAAGAAAGAAAGAACGAACTAACTATTAATGTCTACTTTTCCCTTGTATTTCCTTCCAGGCTGTTATTTATATAAGACTGCTTTGACCTAGCCGAACACTTCTCATCATATCTCTTAGCTATTAACACTTTGGACTTTGAGTACAGTCTTAAAATCAAACTCAGATCACTAGTATGTTATCATGCCTTCTCATGCTTTCAATATTCTTGTAAACTTTGTACCTTTTTGTTATGCCCTCAATCTTGCCCACATTCCCCACGTAATGATGCTATATTAATTTTCCTTCTAGAAAAAAATTGTCTTAATAGACAAGCATTTTGTTCTTAGTTGAAATCTGTTCCCTACTTTAGTGGTTGCAGAAGAAAAGAAATATGCTGCCAGATTAGTGGGCATATGTTTACACCTTATGATGATAACATTTTTTGAGGGTGTTTCCCAATAGTACAGTCCCCTCTGTACAGAGTGATCAGTGGGGGCATAATCAAAAACCAGGAGCGATCGTACTGTTTTCAGACCAATGCTCCCTCTAACTGCTTCAGTGAGAGTGAAGAATTATGATCTCCATTTGGAAGGCAGAGGTAAATGTTTGCCTTTTAATCGTAAGCTTTTCTTCTGTTTGCAGTCCGCTGTGCACTCAGATCTGCTCACAAATAAAAATGGAATGAATTTTTAATAGCCTGAATTGAATTTGGGAGCGATGCCTGTTTTCCCCTCCAGTGCTGTGGATCATGGGTGCACACATGCAAAGTACTCCCACCCAGAGCAGGCATGCAAGAGCAGAGAAGGCTGGTCCAAGATGGAGCATGGTGATGCTTTATGTAAACAGGCAGGCTCACCTTGGGCAGAAGCCACCACACTCTAAAATTAATCCAGCCCTTACAGATTACAAAACTTCCCTCTGGCTTTGAACAGTGAAGTTGGATCTCCCAGTACATGGATGAACTGTGAATAAACATCAAGTGAGGGCAAACCTCATGCAGTCACCTACAAAGCCAAGTGCCCCTGGAACATGAGCACAGTAATAAGGATGACAATAATAAAATGTTTGTGACAATCTAGGACACAATGAATACTTTGCTAAGACTTCAGAAGTACTACCTCGGGCCCTCACAACAGCTCTACAAAGCAGATACTAAAACCATATTTTATTCCCTCAGTGGGAAACTGAGGCCAAGAGAGACCAAGTGCCTGGACCAAGCCTTTCTTTTTATTTATTTTTTCTTTCTCTTCTTCCTTCTGTCCTCTCTTTGCTACTGTTGCAAGCACAAATACTGCAACCATATAGAAAAATCAATTAAAGACATGCCAGCCAGGTGAAAGGAATGAAACCAAACCCAGCTAATTTAGCAGTGACCCAAATAAAACAGAACAGTAGGAACTGGAAAGCTGAAGCTTAATTTTTAAATGCCTACTATGTGTAGAGGGGAACAGAGTCAGAGGCCAAGGCCATGATCAGCAAATACTGCTGTTCTACCATTGACTCAAAGTCTAGCCTTAGAAATCTGCTGGAGACATTCAAAGGAAAATATTCTAAGAAATGCATTATTTATTTCCTACCTTGCTGTCCCAATAGGCTTAAAAAGAAAATCAGGTTGTACTCTGGCTATCAGGTCACTGGACTTCTCAATCCACTACTTTCACAGGTCCATAAATAATTATTTTTCCTACTTGGAATGGCTTTTCTTATGTATAGTAGTGGTTTCCCTCCTGCCATTGATCATTCCATCCAACAGGCTGCTCAGTCTGTCACTGACTCATTTATGATGAAATCTACATACATAAATGCCATCAGCTGCTTGATTCAAACAAGAGAGATCTTTTGAGTCTGGAAATGAGCCCAGGCAAGACACTCCCAGATGTAACTTGGGGTAGAAAGGGGTTCGGGGGACGGAGGGGGGAAGGCGGGGGGGGGGGTGAAAGGTGTACATGAATCAGACATTTAAATAAAAGACCACATCCTCGGGTTCAAAAACATCAGGTGAACTGACAGTAAGCCAATTCAGAATCTGCACTCCTCATGGCTTTAATGAACTAAGGGCAGGCCAGTATGATAGCCACTGGCAGAGGACATAAAAGGAGAACCCCTGTGGACATTAGGTTCATTGTCCAAGGGTCATGACACAGGAACCCTAGAAAAAGAGATATAATAGAGTCACATTAACTGGCCCTTAGGTAAGAAATATTTATATGACCATAAGGATGTGAATATGTATTGTTTCCCATCTTTCAAAATTAATCTATAGATATGCACATAGGTTTAATTATGGTTATAGTATGAAAAGTAAATGTTGTTATCCATGACAATACAGAAGTATAAATAGCAGGAGTTAGGGGGTGAAGAGGAAAAGGAAAGGTAGAAGGATTGGTAGGGGGCACTAGCAGGCTCACCTAATAAGGAACAGAGTCAATCAAGAACAGTTCCAGAATAGAAAACACACATAAACATATAATATACACACACATCATAGATGCATGCACACACATGTATATAATGTACAGAATGTATAATATAAATATATAATATACAAATTTGACATTACAAACATAATGGGAGGAAGGAGATACAACCATTAAAGGTGGTATATGTGAGCTGAATCCATATCCATAAAGCAAAAATCATTAGCAAGCCCCTGAAATTGATAGATCAAGAAATAGCAGTTTAAGCATATAATTAGAACATAGGACGGAGCCACTGGAAGCATCAAATGTGGTTGCCTTTGTTCATCCGGTAAGGCAGCATCCAGAAAATCATGGGGTACAGAATCCATTCTCTACATATCTGTTGAATGAATGAATAGTGGGCAAAAGCACAGGCCGAGAAAGGTAGGGAAGAGGCTGCTGCTGGCTATTGTTAAGTCCTTCAGAACTACTTGATCCTTCCTCTAATGATGGCAAGTACTGCCTTTCTTGTGTGTGCACCCCCTCGAGGCAGGGGTTTTGGTTTGGTATTTGGAGTTTGGGTTTTAGTTTAATTGCTCTGGCCTGAACCTGGTTCACAGGTTCTGGAGAGGTGACCTTCTTTAAAAGTGAGAATTCCCTGCATTAAAATGCAAGAAGTAGGTCTCAAAGTAGCTGCACTACCAGGTTAGCCTGTACTGAGTCCTCCAGATGCACCTGCCCCAGGAGGGAGGAGGCAGGCTGGGGATAAAGGGCTGGATTGCTAGCACCTGCAGAAATCAGAATGGCTTACCAAGTGCTGCAAGGGGACAGAAGCAGCTTTTTGGTTAATAACTACAGTTTTAGGCAAAGGAGTGAAAATTGCCATCTGTTCCACAATTACCACACACTTGCTGTTTATTAAAAAGAGGAAGAGGAAGAGGAAGGAGGAGAAGGAGGAGGAGGAGGAGGAGGAGGGGAGGAGGAGGGGGAGGAGGAGGAGGAGGAGGAGGAGGAGAAGGAGGAGGAGGAGGAGGAGGAGGAGGAGGAGGAGGGGGAGGAGAAGGAGGAGGAGGAGGAGGAGGAGGAGGGGGAGGAGGAGGAGTAGGAGGGGGAGGAGGAGGAGGAGGAGGAGGGGGAGGAGGAGGAGGAGGAGAAGAAGGAGAAGAAGGAGAAGAAAGAAGAAGAGATTAAATTAAAAAGAAATAATAACTAGTATGGGGGAAGGAAGGAGGAGTCTATGACCTTGTCAGTTTGCTAGGTTTAGTGAAAACACCGTGGCTCTGTTTTCAAATTCTACTTCTGCCAAGCACTCAGCAGTACAGCCTCAGGCAAGCTGCTCACCTCCTCTCACTGATTTTTCCCTCACTTGTCAGCTGGGGACACTGATGTCCATTTCATGGTGTTACAAGAGGATCAAATTAGATAATGTCTGTAAACATAGGGCATGTGATAAAGACTTAAAATTCCCCTTCTTCCCCTCTCTCCTTTCATGAATGCTAGAAGAATACATAGCTCTCTACCACAGAACGAGTTTATTCATAGACACTTCCTAAAATGATGGGACAAATGTTTCATGGTAATGTTTATTAAACTCAGATTCAAATTAACTTCAAAGCACGTGGAAAGCATTCATTAAATCCAAAAGATATTTTGATGTAAAATTTTTAAAACACACAAAATACAGAGCTCAGTCACTAATTAGCTGATTTAAAAAAAAAAAAAAAAAGCCTGTATCATTTATATAATACCTGATGTGAAATGGGGCTAATTCAATCACTATTCACGGTGTCAACCTCCCAGTGTGTTTATACTGAAGATCTCAGTATCCTTTCTCAGTATCCTTTCTATAAAAAGGAGAGGAAATCACTGATCAAGAGGTTCTCAAGAATGAGGAGTAACCGAGGTCAAGTGCCTGCTACCATGCCCGGCACAGGGCTGGCCCTCCACTCACGCTTCTATATCTTCCATGTGGGAAGGATTCCACTAGGGTAACAAGGAGATCAGAATCGTGTTTTGCCCTCACTTAAAATGCTCAACCCAGGCAGCAGTCAGTGGGGGTGATAAAATTGCCTCATGGATCTTACCATGACTTTTGTCCAAAATGATCAGAGAGTACATTAAATCATTAGCAGAAACTTTGCTGCCTGCTGATTTTACAATGCAGGCAATGAAATTCATTGCAGAAGCAAAATAGGGCCAATAATATAATTACGGCGCTCTGCCTATGCAGTCAGAGCTAATGCTATTATTTGACATTGCAAGGCTGTGTTTTCTCCCCAGAGTCTCGGTGCAGACAAGGTTCGCTCTAATTGGTTCCAAAGCACAACCTCTCCCCACTACAATCTTTCCTCAGGACCAGTAATGTTAATTTCCACACGACTGTAAATAGTATTTGCAAACAATACAAACATGGTAATAAGAGGCTAGGTGGGTAATTAATGTGGTTACAAAGTAGCTTATTTGCATTTTTATTTAAAAACGGCCTTCTTTAAAAAGCAGCTCAGATTTCTCTTTGCAAAAGGAGCCTTGGTTAAAGAGTACAACAGTAATTACTCTCTTTAGGGGTTCCTTTATATGTCCTTCAGGGAATTAGAATGAAAAGATAAGCAGAATTATAAAGGAAATCATGTAAAATATGAAATGTACTATAAACACTTAGTAGTGTATTTACCATAAGCTAGGCCTACCTTTTTCATTAATGGAATATTTTAACCAGCTTATAATACAGTCAAATTAATTGTAGATATGGCTAAAAGGTACAATCATCTAGTTAAACTTTTTTTTTTAAGATACAGTATTATAAGACTTTCTTTGCCCTCACAATAAATTCCACATGATCTTCTGCCAAAAAGTGCCCTGAATAGGGCAAAGGTGACCATGTGAGATAGAACACAGATGTGTGTTCCTCTCTAACAAAAGGAAACTGGAATGTGAGAGCAATAGTTACTTCTGTCTTTTCTTAGTTTACATCTTACATTCCTGGACGTAAGTCATAGGAAGTGAGGAAACAAATTCAAAAGCTAATTTGGAATGGAATTCACTTTTTCTCACATCTTTCCCAAATGTAACATCTAGAAATGGAAATTTCTAGAAGATGGCCAGTGGTAAGGACCATTCAGCAGCTAAAATATCTGAATTCATCTGGAGGCCATTTGGCCATCCCCTATGAACCAGTGAGAGAGGAACCAGGAGCCGGGTCACAGAGGTGATTAGTCACATCTCTATTTCTCAAGGAGTTCAGGCATTCTTTGGTAAAACTGACATGGAGGAACCTGTCAGGTTTAATAAACCTGTCAGGTAAGTTCAAGTCAGTTTGCAGGTACTGGGAAAAGATTCCCACTGGGCTTAATGCTCATGGAGCAGAAAGAGGCTAAGGGTCTGAACAGCAGAAGAGTAGAGGTCTGCAGGGAGAACTGCCAGCACATACCAAGGTACTGGGGCACAGAATAGCTTGATGAGTCTGGGGACTTGGATGAGGGAATATCCAAAAGGATCTTAGTTAGAATAACATAGAAAAAAATATAAGTGCAAATTTCAGCCAAGTTAACAACTCCGATTCACTTATTCCATCAACAAACATTTATTAAATAGGGCCTACTATTCCCAAAAATCTGTTCTACAGGAGAATGCATGTTTTATTGGGGGAAGGCAGTCAAGAAGCAATAAATATAACACAAGAGAAGATTAAATAAAATGTTAGCACATTATAAGTGCTAAGAATAAAAGAGAAGGGAGTTTAAAAGGCTCAGAAGTAAGGATAGAAGCAGGCAGGAGTAGCACTCATGGAACAGCGGACTAGGAGGATGAGCGAGGGCAAATATTTTTAAGAGAAGCCAGAAATTTGGAATCTTAAGTGATGTCTTTGTTTTTAATTAAAAAGCAAACATGTCACCCACAGAACAACTATAGTAAACCTGTCTGCAGAAAACCAAGGTAACAAAGCTTGTGGCCTTGAAAGGGGCTGCATGTTGGTTTTTAAAAGTAAATATTAAAAAGGTGTATCTTCACTCTAACTCAACCCTCAAAAAATTACAACAATAACAACAACAAAAAAACAAATTATTTTTGGCTAAGACTGCCTTTCCTCATTTTAGCAACTGTATTCATGCAAATCCTATGTAATACTGATACTGTTTCACTCCCAAGTCTTACAAGTCCCTAAACATTCAAAACATATTTTTCATAGGATGTATCATGGTGCTGCAATGAAAGAAGACCAGATCTAAATAAGACTGGCTATTTGGTGTTGTTTTGGAAACCGTCACGGAGTGAAATTTATTTATACTTCAGACAGAATTCAAAGGCTGTAATAATGTTTTAAATATGATTTCAAAATACTTGAGAAAGACAGAAAAGCAATGAAGTGGAAGAGGAGGATAATAAGTTTATGACATCCAAGTAAATATATTTAGAAAACTGGGTCATTTATACCAGAACTGCAATCTTTTCTGTTAAAATATGCAAACGACAGTATGAAAAATGGTTTGTGATTTTAAAGAAATATAGCACTACAAATGTCAGTGTGAGGGAACTCAATAACACTTAATGAAACTTTGGATTTCAAATTAATTACTGATTGACTAAGGCATCTAGAGGGAAAACAGCCTCGATTAGAGAAGTCTGGGATAGGCCGTAAATCTGGATGCCTCTTTAGAGGACTCTGAGCTGGTATTTCCTACTTGTGCCATTACGGCTAGGTTAATGGGATGCTGGTCACTGCAAAGACCACTGGTTTCATTCTCAGACATGAGACTAGTCAATATTTTCCTGACTCTTTCAGATCGACTGACTAGCCAGCCAGCCGGCTTACCTGCCTGCCTTCCCTCCTTCCTTACTTTCTCCCTTTCCTCCTTCCTTCCTCCCTCCCTCCCTCTCTTCCTCTCCTTCTGCCTCCCTCCTATCCTTCCTTTTTTCCCTGTGTGTATTTATGGTTTTACCTATTTAAAGAATTCAAAATAAAAGGTTAAACAACCTGTGAGGCAGTATTTTAGGAAAGATAAATGGTACCAGTATTAAGAAAACCATATTTGGTATACTGTATTACAGATTCACAATTAGTATTCCCTCCTTGCCTTTGCTATGCTTTCCTGTAGGTCAAGTATACCTTCTCATCCCACTGATGTCAGTTTTGGTCATGAGACTGGATATGGCTATTGGAATATGAGCAGACATAAGGTACATCAAGGTCTGAACAAAAGTCCATGAGCTTTGCCCTTCGTCATGAGAACAGCATGCCCCTAGTGACTTCTCCCGCAGCGTTAGGTCCTGGAATGAGAAGTCATGAGAAAGAGGCCAGGAAAGCCCAGCTAAGACAGCAGAACCATGGCCAACCTCAGCCCTCATGTGTCATAAGCAAAGAAATACACATTTGTTTTTGTCAGCCCTTGAAAATTTGGAATTGCTTATTACAGCAGCAAAGGTTGACTCATACACTTCCCTTGCCAGTTGGATTTCCACCACATGATTCAAATCATACTGGTGCTCTTTACATAAGTCACAGAATTCATTATATTCAACTATAGCAGCACTAGGTCCATAATAAATTCTCATCTAATGATAAAAGCTTTTTTTTAATAGTTATTGCCACAACATGGGCAAGGAAGAGAACACGTCAACAGCTATCTATATTGAGCTGTAGAGAAACAATCACTGGTTGCAAACAACAAGAAACCAGTAACATTACAAAATGTTTACAGTATGTCAGGCACTGTTCTAAGTTGTTATGAATACTCACTACTTCCTCCCCCAGGGACATGGGGCTTAATTTTATTCTCCTTTTATATATGAAAAAACAAAAACAGGTTAACTAACTTGCTGTGAAAAATAAATACATAGCCTCATCTTTGTTAACCTCCAGATAATTGTGGGTTATTCCTCATCAAATTGGTGTTCTGTGTCATACTTTCAATATAACCAAAGCAAATTCATTAAAAATATTCAAAGCACAAACATTCCATCATTCCTCAGGTAAGCTGCTCCTGTGGTCAAATATCATGTAAATTCTGAGAACCACTCCAGTCATTATTCCAATTCATTTTTCCACACAGCTGCACTTTCCAGCTTTCCTTATACTACCCTGAAATGCCATTCTCATATCCTGCCTCAGAATGGCATCCCTTCCAAGGATCAAGAACTCGCCTTGCTGTAAATCCCCCACAACCTGCCCCATGTAGGAAATCCACGTTAATTCCATCAAACTGTAGCTATAAAAACAACAATCATGTACAGGGGGGAAAAGGAGCAATCGAAAGGAATAAAATGGAATTAACATATTTATATGGGATGTTATATATAATGTGTACAAAACAGGTTTCCAAGGTTTTTAAAAAGAAAATTTCTAAAATACTGAGAACACATGACATATTTTTGGAGCATTTTGTTGAAAGCCCAAAGAGATATATTAGAAACTTATTATTCTGCTATTTTCCATTGGCAGTTTATTTTTCTACCTTCTCTACCTGTAACCAGAGGAAGATAATTCAAGCCAGTCAGTTCAACTCAATAGCACAGTCCAAGTGGTAAGGGGGCCTATCTGCCGGCTTGCACTGTGTACACCAGGCTGTGTCCCAGCTGGTGAGGGGCTGTGTGCCATGGGATGGAGGGGCACCTTTCCTAATTCTTACCAAAGGTCCCATGTGGCTAGTGGCACTAGTCTTGATAGGTGATGATCCTGTGGTCCAGCAGCACCATCTTGCCTCATCTAGTCCTCATCACAGGGGTTCGGAAGGGAGCACATAAAACATGTTTCCTTCCAATTTCACCTTTTTAAAGGGAGTAGAGGGGCACCTGGGTGGCTCAATGGTTGAGCATCTGCCTTTGGCTCAGGTCGTGATACCAGGGTCCTAGGATCGACCCACATCAGGCTCCCCACAGGGAGCCTGCTTCTCCCTCTGCCTATGTCTCTGCCTCTCTGTGTCTCTCATGAATAATAAATAAAATCTTTAAAAAATAAAAATAAAAGGGAGTAGAAAATGAAGCAAGTAAACCCAAAGATGGTACTCAACTTTAGTGTTTGGACATTTAAGACCAGAGACTCCAGACTCAAGTAAAGCCCCTTGACAAAGCCATGTAATTATCAGATTCCTGATAGCCTGGGTTGCAAGTCAACACCAAGTGGAGTTTGGAGTGACAACACAGAGAGAACTAAAGTATAACAACCTGTGACACAGAAGGCGCTGTGTCCAGAACTCCCCATCCTTAACATCATCATTTCACAATCCATGAAGTGTCATTCAGAAATTAATTACCTGACTCAGGTTGGGTATCCACTTAGAAGCTGAGCTAGGATTCAAACCAAGTGGTTGTGATCCAGATTCAATATGATTTCCCCGTGTGACTACAGGCAGCCACTGAAAAGATACGGGACCTGAACCAAACTGCTCTAAATGGGGCCCAACTCCTCCTCCTACCATATTTGTAGAAGAGAATAAATGCACATGAGCTACAGCAAGCAGGGGTTACAAGGGAGAGAGACTGAGGGTAAGAGACCTACCAGGCATGGTCCTTGGATGGCAAAGAGTAACCAGGTGGACTAGACAGGAGTGATTTGGTTGCAAGTGACAGAAGCCCAGCCAATACTAGCTCACACAAAGTGGCGTTTATCAGCTCCATAATATGACAAGGGCAGGGGTGAAGAAAAGTATTCTTTTTTTCTCTCCCATTTCAGCTTGCCTTCAACCCTTCTTACTCAGTCTCCTTATAGCAGGAAACATGGCTGCTAGCAGCCCATATGAACATCCTTCTAACTCCCAGTACCTCAGAAAAGAGAGCGTCTTCTCCACTGACTACTGACTAGTCTGGCTTAAGCCAAGTGCTCATCTTGGCACAAACTACTTTGGTGTGATGGACCATAACTGGACCAAACTAGGTCGTGCAGAATGCTACCAACACCTTCATTTCCTCAGTCCCCTTCATTTCCACAGATGGAGCTGTTACCAATGAGGGTGGGAGGACATGTAAAACAAGACCACAGCTGCAGTGGGAAGCCTTGGGGGGTGGGGAGGGTGCTGCTAAAGAAAGGTAAGAGAGTTTATTTAGTTGTTATGATTACATCAGCCACTGGCTTTCCCACTAATTCCTCGATCTCTCAAACCCGTCTCAAAAAATAGACTTAAGCGCTATTGTCTCAATTTTATACTCTCTGTGTATAGCTCTACTTATGACCTTCTTCACACGGCTGTGAAAATCGACAATGAGCAGCATCGTAGCAAAGACACACATGCTTTCCTCATGAATTTGCACTGACAAAGAAGAGGATGGAGACGGGGAACCTTCTGCTACATCATCAGAACTACCGATCAGCAGTGGTAAAGAGTAAAGCCAGAGGCACAGGTTCCCAGGAAGCCTCCCCAGTGAGCCCCCGAAGACTTTCCCATGAACTTGCCACAACCTGCCTCTGGAATCTACCTATTCCTGGCCTATGAACCCAAGTGCCCTCCTGTTTTTAGCATAACTCAGCTCCAAACCTCCCTACTGAGTTCCATCCTGCAGATGAGTTGCTCCCTCTTCAGCCACAGCTTGAGTCAAACTCAAGGTTCAATAGGAATATCAGGAACTCTGGTACTGACCTCACCTCTGCCTGCCACTCCAAATTCTTCCCACCGCCTCACCTTGCTCTCCTTCTCTGACACTCTGCACCTTCCTCCCATCCCTCCAAAGTAGTTTTATAGCAAGATCTAATCTAATCTTCATGGTTAGCCAAGCATGGAATCAAAACAGAAGATGTGCCACACTTCATCAAATGTAGGTTCCATTTTCTCCAATGGCCCCAAGAAAAATAATTCATATGATCTCAAAAGACATGTCTCCCCACCACATACACATACGCACCCAATATCCATTAGGGATCTCAAAATCCATAGATCTTTTGATACTCTTATGCAAGCCAATGACTTTTCAGCCTGGACCACAGACATCCAGCCTGAACCTGGATCACAGTTTAGTACCCTCTCTATAAAGTATTACTGTTAATTTTTTCTCAGCTTAGCTCCTTAAAATTTCCATATAATATTCCTACTATTCTGGGATTTTTCAAATATGACCCTATTACTCCAATCTCTAGCCTTAAAACTTTATTTTTCCCAACTGAGGTGAGCAAACTAGTTTTCTACATTTGGATAAAAGCTCTTCTCACCACTTTCTTCACTTTAGCTGTATCGATTTAACATTCATTGACAAGTAATAAATTCCATGGAAAATAGCTAGTTGGAAAACCTTAGAAAGTACCTTTTAATCAACCGAATAAGAAACTAAACACTCCCAAGTTCTCATAACCCTGGTGAGGAATTACAATGAATGAAGAGATGTTATATTAATTAAACTCTTGGAATGCATCCATAATGCTTAATGGAAATGGAAGCCCTACGAGGTCTGAAGTGCCCGGGAAACACCCATCCCTGAAATCTGCTCACATCCACCAAAGAAGCTGTTCAAATCCAATCATTTACATCGTACCAAAATAAGGAATTACAGAGGAAAAAATGAAATCAGAAGGGAAACAACAAAAATCCATCTAGCTTATGTACACTTATTCATTTTCTGATTTGGTTCTACATTACCCATTACGATTATTCAGAGTTTCCTTCAACCTCTAAGAAGAAAGTGACTGAGTCTGCTGATTTCAAGTGCATTCATTCACTCAATCACTCATTCAACAAACAGGTGAAAGGACCTGAAATGCAAGCATTCACTGAGTACCCACATGTGCCCAGTCCCACGCTTAGAGGCTTTACCTAGTTTTATTACAATTACACGATAATCATGTGGACAAAAATTCAGCTAAGTGAATGTCACTAGTGTGCCCCAAACTACACCAAATGCTAGATGTTCAAGTATCAACACAATGAATCATATGATAAACATCCCTTAGTCTCTTTGACACATGTGGAGCCTGAGGCTCAGAGAAATTAGATTTTTGTCCATCATCATGAGACTCTTATGGCCACTAATTGTATGTTCAAAACTACTTTTTGTTAGTTTAAGATTTCCAGAGTCACAACAGATCCTAAAGTGGAAAACAAGCATTGCAGATAAGATCCCATCCTTGGGCCAGGTGGGAAAACATACTCCTGGATTAATAAAATATAAAACATGCCATGTTGATGTATCACCCATAGAACTGGTATACATAATCCTGTTGTTTAGGCAAAGTGAAACCAAGGAATACTGTGTCTGCATCTAGACAATATGTATAAAAATGATGTGGGAAAACAGAAAGGGCCATAGAGGAGATTTACTACATAACGCTCTAATCCCTGGGTTGTTTAGCCTGGAGAAAATGCAGATGGGTACTTCTCCATGGCCTCCTAGCATGTTAAAAATTATGATACACTGTCCTCCACCTGAACAAGAAGTGGATACAAGTCCTAGGACACAAATACCCATATCAAGAAAGACTACTTTAAATATCCATAGAGACAAAAACCTAGTTAACCTTGTCATTTAAAAAAGCTTTCCAATGCAAACACACACACACACACGCACACACACACATATCACAAAAAACTCACAACTATTTCCAAAGTTTCCAAATATAAACTTCTGAGGCTCTTCCCAAAACAAAACAAAACAGAAGCCCAACAACTAAAAAGCAACACCGTAATTGTGGGAATTAGATCCAGCAAATTTCATAGAACATCTGGCCTGTACAGATCACACAAAATGTCTCTTGAGGGGAATGGCATTCCTTTCTCCTTGAAAACCTGGTAAGAAAATAACCACCTTCTAATGCGATTTCAGCCACTCTCACCCTGGTTATGGAGATATAAAGAAAGGGCAAGTGACGTTAATTCCTGAAGCCAGGCAAAGAGATCCAGTGCTATTCTCTGTCTTTGGCAGGTCAAGGCACCCATTTCTATTATGCCTTCTGATCAAACTATCTCTCCAAAGACCATGGGTTCCCTGAGTGCAGGCGTTTCTTCTGTCTGCCCAGCACCTCCTGCCAAGCTTGGCATTAACTCAGCCATGTGTTAAGGGTGGGATAAGCAAGCAAATGAACAGACCTAGGAGCAAAGAGCACCTTTTGCTACTAAACTGCCTATAAGCTTTACCCTCAATAACAGCCCTGGTTAAGAAGTAACTCAAAGAATAAAAATGAAAGGTGTTTCTTTGGAGTGATAGAATAGGTCCGTATCTTTTTTTTTTTTTAAGATTTTATTTATTTATTCATGAGAGGCACAGAGACAGAGAGAGAGGCAGAGGGAGAAGCAGACTCCATGCAGGGAGCCCCACGTGGGACTCGATCCTGGGTCTCCAGGATCATGCCCTGGACTGAAGGCAGCGCTAAACCACTGAGCCACCCGGGCTGCCCAATAGGTCCGTATCTTGATGGTGGGTGGTGGTTACACAAATTTGTATGCATTATTATATACACTGGATAACATTTCATAGAACTTCAGACACACACACACAAACTAGTACATGTCAGAATAAAATCTGCAATTTATAGTACTGTACCAATGTCCGTTTCCCAGATGTGATGTGATCACTGCACTAGGGCTGTATCAGATGTTACTACTTGGGGAAGCTGGGTGACAGACAACTGGAAATTCTTTGTACTAGTCTTTGCAATTTCATGAGAGTCCAAAATTATTTTGAATTAAAAGGTTTTTCTGGAAAGACTGATGGAAGTAGGAAATGCCAACAGGTCAAAGGATATAAATTGCCAGGTTAAACAGAGTTCTAGCAATTAGCGATTTGTGAGAAAAGACAGAAGATTGTACTTTTTTTTTCTACCCGATGCTTGCCCTTTAGATCAGCACTGTTCATTAGAAATAATGCAAGCTGCACGTGTAATTTGAATTTTCTAGCAGCCATATCCAAAAAAAAAGGTAAAAAGAAACAGATGAAATTAACTCTAATAATGTCTTGTTTAACCTAGTATGTCTAAAACATCATTTCACCATGGAAGCAATAGAAGAAATCTTTAAGTATTTTACATTTTTTTTAATACTAACGTCTTCAAAATCTGATAGGTCTTTTATTATACACTTACAAATCATTTTAATCTGGGCCAGGCACATTTCAAGCACTCAACTGCTACACACGGCCAGTGGCTACCATAAGGAATAGCTTGGCTCTAGATTCCACCTTTAGTTGCCATTAAATATCACTTGGACTGTTTTAGAGGTACCTGGGTGGTTAAATCAGTTGAGCATCCAACTCTTGATTTCTGGATCAGGACATGATCTCAGGGATGTGCGATGGAGCTCCAAGTCCCGCTCTGTGCTCAGCACAAAGTCTACTTGAATTTCTCTCTTATTCTGCCTCTCCCCCCACCTCTCTCTCCCCAAAATAAATAAATAAATCTTTAAAAAAAATAATAAAAGTAACTTGGACTGTTTTCATAAATTAGGTTCTTTATTTCCTTTGAACAAATTATCTCCAGCGTTTCAGGCCTACTGCCTCGTGGCAGTATACACCACTTGAGGGTGATATATCTTGAAGGAGTGCAATCTATTGAGGAAGGAAGGAAGGAAGTGAGGGAGGGAGGGAGGGAGGGAGGGAAGGAGGAAGGAAGGAGGGAAGGAAGGAAGGAAGGAAGGAAGGAAGGAAGGAAGGAAGGAAGGAAGGAAGGAAGGAAGGAAGGAAAGGTTAGCAAGCCAAAATCACAGCTCACCCTGAAGAAGTTTTGTGACCTTAAAATTTGGGGGGTAGGCAGGGGCAAGGGGGAGAGTTGTGGATCCTTTCTATCCAGATCATCATGAAATGAAAATAGAGTCTCATTAATTTTAAATAGTTTGATTATGGCCCACAGGAGGGTCTTTGATGCCTCTCCCATTCCCTTCTGGTTCAAAGTTGTCTCAAACACGGCATGTCAATTAAGTAACTACAGAAAGGTTTGAAGCAATCATGGGAGTCCTTAGGGCTGCCCTCTGATGTTCTAGTTCCCCACCTCCTTCTGCACCCATGGTGGATGTGCACCGTCCTGCATCTAGAAGCTAAATGTGGTCATGAGACCCGCTTTGGCCAACAGAACAGACCAGATATGGCAGTGTCACTTCTGAGCATAAGCATGATGAGCAGGGCACAGGGTCAGCATGCCTTTCTCTTCCTCTGTCACAACATCCAGCACTGTAGGCTGCTCTGCCAATCCCTGGCCGAGTGAGCTCCCCATCTAACAGCCACCCAAGCAACTCATGATGGAAAGAGAGTTGGAGCCAGAAATAAACCTTTGTTCTTTTAAGCCCCGGAGACTTTGAGGTTGTTTGTTATTACAGCATAGTGTAGCCTGTCCTAACACATAATTCAATTGTTGACTCCATGCATGTGACATCAACAATTCCATCCAGGGTGTCTCCCTGAATATTAGGGCTTATCACATCTGCTATATAACCCAGGCTTGGTTTTACAGTGGTTTCATTACCAACCATAAAAACTGTAACAGTGGAACTGTATAAACAAACCGAACAGTGTTTTTACTGTAAAACATGAATGTAATATAAATATTTGTCTTTGCCTTCTCTCAGCATCTGTAATGAGAGCAGAAAATTCATGCCATATGTTTATAGCATGAAGAAGGGAAAAAAGAGATCTCAACGATTCATCATGTGGGTGCCAGCTGAGCTGTTTAATATTTGTAATTCATCCATTTTCTTTCAGATATAAATCCTCCACAAATCATAAAACCCTTATGACTGTAAGTTACCAAATTCATGACTATTTCTACAGGAGAGGTCCTTGCTAGGGAGAAGGTGAACGCCGTGCCATGAGGTCAGTTTCTGTGACAAGATGAGAAACGACACGGTGAGTCACTGCATTAGACCGTGGCCTCTCCCAGCCAGCCTCAACGAAATTTGAATATGAAACCACTTCTCTGAAGACTTCAAAAAACCTATCCTACCTCTAGCTGGAAGTGCATCTGAACATTTGGGGTCCTGACAGTTCCTCCTTTTTGCAATCCTCACAGGGAGAGGCGCTGAGCATGTGAAGTGGCTTCTGCCATCTGTAGGATCTTCCGATCTTGTGGGAGGAGGTATTACTGCCACCACCAAGGTCTGTGCCAGGCACAGAATCCAGCCCCTCACACAGGGAGCAATGGGGGGATGTTTTTATTTCAGAGCCGTGATGGAATCCTTGATGTGAAGTTGCTGAAGCCTGCCCAAAGTGTTTGCACAGCCTTTTAGCATACAAGCCGAGAGGCACAGAGAATGATTCAATTTTCTCCAAATTGGCTCATGGACCAGAGGTTTCTGGAAACTGTCACTGTCCTACAAAATCCAATACCACAGAGAGGAAGCTTTGTTGAGTGCAAAGCAAATCTACCCAGTCATTCTGGCACTCAGGAGGCTGGCCCCTCGTGGGCACAAGAGATGCATGGGGGTAGTGGGGAGGGAAAGGGGAAAGGTAGGAATGCCTTAATGGGTTAGAACCCAAGGCATGGAGAGGCGACATTCAGAAGCTCTCCACATGGTGAGTGCCACTTGGGCACCAGTTACTGAGCATGGGCCGTGAGCCAGGCACTGTTCTCTCACTAAATCCTGACAAGCCTCCTAGCACTCAGGGATGCAATATTCCCATTTTTCCATAGTTAGATCAAGAGGTACAAGGAAGAGCACCTTGACTGAGATCACACACTGCCAGGGAACAACAGAGCCAGGATTCCTGCCGAAGCTAGACTGATGCCAAAATCTGTGCTTGTAACCACTAACTTGATGGCTAGAGTCAAAGAAAAGCCTCCATCCTTCTAACCAACCTGTCCTACACCATCCAAAAGTGGATGAGAAACACAGGCCTCGCATCTGCTCCTGCCCAAGGGTTTCTGAGCTCATACCATAAACCAAGTCTGGTTCTCCTCCCTACCCACCGTCATACACACAAACCTACTAGAGTATTTATATTATTATTACTATTATTAATTTACATGTCTGTCAACACATCTATACTCCTTGAGGACAAAGACACTGTCTTCTGTATATACCTATGCTCAGAGTCTAGTGGGATGCCTAGCATATGATGAGGTGTCAACACACATTTGTTGCTTAGGTAGGAGACCACTGGCAAAAAATTGATGCATAACCAAAGCATAGACTATAAGCTCCAGTAGGCAGGAACCTTTGCTTTTTCAGTCACTACCACATCACTCGTCCTTAGCGCAGCATCTGACTCAGAGGAAGGGGCTGCCAACTATTTGCCAAAGGAAGAGAGGGAGGGTGGGCAGTGGAGAGGGAAGAGCAGTCCGGGAAAGCTTTGCAGGAAGGATGCCCACGGAAAGGACTTGCAGGATATGGAGGTACTGGTTAGGATGAGCAGGCTTGGCTGCGGTCCTTTCCAGGTACAAGAAACATTCTAGGCTGAGATGCAGAGACACTGGGAGGTTGGGAGGAGCAGTGAGTCTGAGACAGTGAGACAAGGTAGAGAATGGTAAGAGATGAACCTGAACAGGCTGGCAGGGACCACACCACACAAGGGCTCCCCAAATATCTTTTTTATCCTTGCTAGCACTTGTAAGAGTACACACTAGGCACCCAGGTACCCTTCTAAGTACCCAGGTCACCTGCTTCGTAAATGGCAGAAATAGGACTCAAACTCAGGTACACAGGATCTCAAGTCTGTTGCCTATACCCTCGTAATATATCTTACAGATCAATCCTTTGGCCTGATGAAGTAAGCGAGTTCTAGCAGCCCCCTGCAAGCAGGTGCCAAGGTGCTGAGCAGTGACCCATTGATACTAAAGGAAACCTTTCCAACAGCCATCATGTTGGTCAGGTGAGCCATTTACTCCTCTTAAATAAAGTCTTTATATGCCTCCGGTTTGCCCACTTATAAATTTAAGATATATACTATCTTTTTAAGAAATCTATATTTAATTATACAGCATCAGTGAAATGTCACTTGGGGAACGAAAATCTAACATAAATGAATGCATCCAATAGAAAAAGCTGTAATTTAAAATAAATTACTGTGCTAGTCAGAAAAAAAATTTACTCTCTTCATAGAAAAAAAAATTACTATTTGATATTAGGTGGTCCTACTCAATTAGAAAACAGCATCAATAGCAAAGAACCAAATAACCACCCTAAATTCTTCCTCTCTTGGAGCAGGTTTCACTGTCGAGCCCAAACCAGGAAGTATGTGCAACAGCGCTGGCCTGAGCTTCATTAAGGCTTAAAGTCAATTAAGCCACGAATTGGAACAATCATTCCTCCTTTGCAAAGTATTGATATTTTTTTTTCCTGGCTGCTTTAGGGCTTTTCTAGCACTCACGAGGAGATTTATGTTAGACAATTTCTTTCTGATTAAAACAAATCATAGCTCAACAATTCTAATTTCCTCCTTCCTAAGCAAGAAATGATCAGAGAATGCTGAAAACAGTGATCAAACCCATCGTGCGGAGGCCAGCACTTAGAAGCTTGGCAAAAACACTCCTGAGACGTGTTTTCTCCATCTCTCTTTGCGCTTTCATCTCTATCCCTCCTTTCGGTGTCCATCTCGTGTTTGTCTATCTGTCTGTCTCTGTATGTCTATTCCCCAGGCTCCCTGATATCTCCCTCCCTCTGTCTCTGTTTCTCTCTGCTTCATTCTCTTTCAGTATACATGTACCTTGACAAGCTTCTGGACAATTACTTATTAGCTTAAAGGGGCATTAGAAGCAAAGCCAACCTAAGCTGGTTTTCTGACCTAAGTAATAGGGAATGAGAAGGTTCCTCTCTTTACTTCCAAAAGTGCAGCATCACCATAGGCCTTTTCATTTACAAGCAGTTACTGATTTCTGATCCGCCTTCTCTCCCTCGATAACACAGAGCCTTAAGGAGAGACCAGAAGTCTCCTGGATCCATGTGCTAGCCTTTCACACAATGTCCTCTACCCTCAGAGCTGACCTCTCTTTGTCAATGATCCATTTGCCTGTGCTTCAAAATTGAGTTGATTTAGGAATCCTGTCTTCATTGCAGCTAACTCCCACCACTCCAGAATGGCTGAAGAAGCTGACTGACTGAAATTTCCCAAATTGGGATCTGCAATTTTCAAAGAACTGGAATTGCCAGATGCTTGACACAATGTCCCATTAAGCAATGAGTCCTTCTTTAACTAGCTAGAAGGCAGCTGAAGGATGGGCGGGGGGGGGGGGGGGGGGGGGGGGGAGGGGGGCAGAGAGGCACCACAGGAGCATCAATGTGAAAAATCAATTTACATAGCTCAATACTTGAGAAAAATAATCTGGGTGCTCATACCTTCCGCTGGTCTGGTCTCCAAAAAACGAACCAACCAAACCGTCCCTTCCCACAGTGACAGGATGCTGCTGGTTGGGTTATAACGAGCAAGGCCCAATTTTCAACCTGGTTGCAACCCAGTCATTCATTCCACAAATAAGTCTGAATCCCTCCTATTGACCAGGCACTAGCCTACACACTGGGGCAATAAAAGAATAAAACAGGCAAGGCTCCTGCCTTCCTACAGCATTTCATCTCTGCTGCTTGTATGCTGTGTGACTTTGGACAAGGTCCTAAACTTCTCTGTGCTTCACATCTTCTTCTAAAAACAGGACTCATACTATTAGCGATCCAATAGGGTTGCTATAAAGATGAGCCGAATTAAGGATTTTAAGTGTTTTACACAGTGACTGGCACACAGTGCTACTAGCTACCATTATCACTATTTTTATTATCATAAAAATAAGGAGGAGAATCAAGCAAACCATCCAATTGGGCATTAAGTGTTGGGTCCTTACATTCCCGTCTTACATAAAATTTTCTGCTCTTCTTAAAAACCCATATATACATTTTTTCACAATAGGTAAGTGGACAGCATGATAATATGTCTCAAAAGGAGGCATAATTGGCTAAGTAACATTGTACAGGTCAGTCACCCTCTCTGGACCTGTTTTCCCATCTGTCAAGGAGTTAAACTGTCCTCAGAAAGTCCTTTCCAATCCTAAATTCTACCATTCTATAACCACAGTATACCCAACTGTGATCTGTTGATTCATAATTGCCCCTAAAAAAACAAAGAGCATCACTAATTCACATCTGAATTTCTTATCATGTTATTCTTGCATAACACGGTTCACATCTTTGCTGTATCCCCTAAAAGTAATGGCTAGAAGAATCACACAAAACCCAGTGGGTCATACGTGACCACAAAGAACTTTATTTTTAACAGAATGTAGAATTAGCTCTGCTCTTCTTTGATGCATCCCCAAAACCATCTGTGTTGGCAGGTCTGCAAGGATGCCATAATCAGCGGCGCAAGCCTGTGATACAGCTAAGATCACTGACATCACTGCCAAGTGCCCCAGCATTTCCACCAGTAATGCAAATTTACCCAGAGCTGAAAATAAACTTTTAACTAGCTCTCAGTTCTCCACATGTATAGTCCAGGCAAGCTGTGAACCATCCCAAACAAATGCAATTATAAAATGACCACTACTGATTTCTAAATGGCATTCTGGACAGATCTGCCTTGTGAAAGAGTCTGGCTCAGTCTAACATTGAAATGTACTGCTACTCCTCAAATATCCATCAGTATCAATAAGAGAGGGGACCAGAAGGTTGCAGACGGTGGAACAAATAATATGCAAGGAAGGGTCTCTGAAATGAAAACTTAGCAGACTGCTTGACAACAGATCTGGAGTCATATTTGCAACTGTCCAGAAAACAGGGACAGTCTTGGGTAGGGGGCTGGCCGAGTCTTTCTGAGAGTGGCATCGGCATCTTGAAAGGAAAAGTGCTAACAGGAGACAATCGAGAACTACAGGGACAATGGCCAGAATGAGGCTCAAACTGGCCCCATCAGAAGCCCGACCTGCCCCTTCCGCACTGAGTCTAGCAAGGCCAGCCACTCAGGGGTGACCTTCACTTAGGGGTGGATTCTTGGAATAATTAGGGTTCTCAGACTTGACAGTTTCTTTCCTTGCTTATTCTTACTCTCCCAGCATAATTATTATGAGCCTCTCCTTTGGCTCTCAGCATTTCCCGATTGGAACAATGAATTGTCTGAACACCCTACTTCTGAGAGAGGGTTACAGATAAGTAAACATGTTTCTATTTTCATAGAGTTTCTAAGAGTGAGAACCATGTTCCCCCCAAATTTGTTGAAGGTTCTCAGAGCAGGAGACATTGGAAGGAGTGATTATTTTTATCCTTTGGGACTTGGTAGTTGGATTTAAAAGCAGTCTTTGAATGTCAGGAAATAAGCAAGTACAGTGAGCATCACTCTCATCTTTTGCAGCTCATGGCTGCCACTCGAACCCTGCTGACCCGAGGCATGGCTAACACCGTCTCCGGCCTCAATGCTCCCCTCTCTATTTCATTCTGAGCATCCAACTTTCTGCATCATCATGTGTAGACCTGCATCATGCCCACTTGGATCTTTCAATGGCTGTCAGGACTGAGAGAATAAAGCCCATTCTCCTAGTAGAACAGAATCCAACGTCTTGAACAATCTGGCTTCAAATGGCAACTTCCGGCCTCTTCTCCAACACTACATCCAAACCTGACTATTCCCCCTTCCTTCTGCTCATGCTCTTCCTTACAATGGAATGCACCCCCATCATCTCAGCTGACTACAGCCTGCCAATAGCTCCTTCTTCAAGGATCCTGCTTTGAAGCCCCTGGGGAAAGCATCTTTCATGAATCCTAAAAGTACCACTCTTACCACGCTCACTGGGTACTATAACCTATGTCAGTAGCCAGCGAGCATAGTGATGACAATATTCTAAACTGTTTTTTTAACACCCACTATACCAAGGACATAGAAGATATTTAATAAATATTTGTACCATTAAAAAAAATAGTGTGAAAATCTGTAGGCTAATTAGCAAACTGGGTTGTGAGAACATCTAATTTTTGTAAGCAGAGATAAAAATCTGCCCTGCCCTTTTATAATTAAAAAAAAAAAAGCAATCAATCAATCAATCAATCAAACAGCCTGAGAATTATAGAGGGGTGTTTCTCAACTTTTATATGAATCAGAGTCTCCTGGAGGGATTCCAAAACACAGACTGCTAGGCCCCACATCCAGACATTCTAATCCCTTAGGTATTGGGGTGGGGCCCAAGAATTTGCATTTTAAACAAATTCAGTGGTGACACTGCGGCTGAGGAGCTCTGGGTCAGAAGGGGTTTGAGTGGCACTGTGGAAGTTTCTGCAGCATTGGAAACCACCGGGATTAATGAAATGAAATGAAACGCTACTGAGACCATTACAGATGTGCTCTCTCCCTTCCTTAAAAATAGCACCCTCCCACCCAACCCCCTTCATTTTTGTCTTCATATTGCTTACAATTTGATGTAGATTTTAAGCGTCCTGTAATTCATCAACTAATTCTCTCCTGGCTACACATTCCAAGTAATTAAAGTTCAGTAATAACTTACTCTTTCTGCTCCAGCACCTGCATTTCATTTGTTTATTTTCCCAGAGTCATAAATCTGAAAGGCTGTCAAAGTGCCACAATATTAGTGCAATAATCAAAGTTAATTAGTCCCTCTCAATAAACAACAACAAAGCCATTACAAAGATGCATTGAAGTTTCTCCCAGCTACCCAGTTTACAGATCACATTGTAGTTGGAACAATTAGACTCTGAGAATTGCTGGGTAAATGAGCGCAGTGTTCTTTAGTCATTTAAAAGGAGACCGTGCTCTTCATTCACACTGATTCATTAACTCCAGGGAAGGCAAAGCGAGCCTGGGCTCCGCATCTGCGCCCGCTGAAGGATGCCGGAACAGACGGAGCTCTCCCCAGCTGCCAAGCCTTACCAGGCGCATCCCAGACTCCAATAATGAAAGAGGACAGAGGTTGCAGAGTGAGGAGAGGGGCCAGCCTGACCGCCAACTTTTAGTAACCCGATGTCTTCAATAACTTTTGATTTATTATTTAGGGAATTTGAGAGATGGGGTTACCAGGCAGATTCTGATGAGAAGGCAGCCTAGGGAAACTCAGAGGGCAGGACCAGAGCCGGTGGATAGGATACACTCAGAGGAAGATGCTGCCTTCAATATAAGAGAGAACAGTGTAATTGAGAGGGGCTGCCAAGGGAGGGAGGAGCTTACATATCACTGGAAGAGTACAAGCCATAGCTGGAGGAGCTCTGCTCGGGGATGCTGTGTACGTGGTCTGCACAACTCAAAGGGTCAAACGAGGTGACTTGGACAGTTGACACCTCCATAAAAAAAATGAAGGTTCCTTGCTTTTGGAAGCAATGACTGGGTGAGTGTTCATGTCTTGTCCTCTGAATTCATTCATTGTCCAGTTCCTCTCCAGAGATCCTTCTCCCCTTGAAGCCATGACTCCTGTGCACATTACCCATTGCTATGCATCATATTTCCCCCAAAGCGCAGTGGCTTAAAACGATTAAGTATTTCTACCTCACCAAGTTCCACAGGTCAGGAATCCTAAGTGAGTCTGACTCAAGATCTTTCATGAGGTCACTGTCAACTGACAGCCGGAAGTCCCCTGCAGGCTTGAGGAGGCAGGAGGACCCCAAGAAGGCTCATTCCCAAGGCTTTCGGCAGGAGGCTTGGGTTCCTCGTCATGTGGGCCTGTCCACAGGGATGCATGAGTGTCTTCACAACATGGCCACTGGCCTCCTCAGAGGGAATAATCCAGGACAGCAAGCAAGGAGGAAGCTGCATGCCTTTATGACCCTCCCTGGGGGTCCTACTCCCTCATTTCTGCCATGTGCTACTTATTAAGTTTATCACTAAGTACAGCCCACATTCAAGGGGAGGAAAATCAGGCTCCACCTCCTAAGAAGAGGGTATCAAAGAATGGATGGACAGATCATAAAACCAACATGGATACTTGTGAGGCTTCCTTTTTTAGGATCTCTAAAAGTGAGTCACATCCGCACCCCAGGGTGACTAAGTGGCAGGGACGAGTATCCAATGAATGCCCTGGGGTCACAGTTTTTCTCCACTTCTCTCCCGCAGCAACCCCAAGCTCTGCAAAAGGGCAGCCAGCTCCATACCATCGGCATCTGGGGTGTAGACCACCACCTCGCCACCCCCTGGGGATGGAAGGAAACCATCCATCATTACTTCATCTGAATATTAACTGACACAATGATGAGAAGATGAAAACAGGCTTGCTATGTCCTAATACTCTGATCATTTATTGTAAAAAAAAAAAAAAAAAAAAAAAAAGTCATTTTCCAAAAAAGATTTCTGATATATTTGTCGAATTTAGGGATGTGATGAACAAGTCAGCCTCTCCTGAAGCTACCATTTCTTGAGTCTTTACTACATGCCACATTCTGTACAAAAGAGCCTTCTGAGACCCCAAGTGGCTCATTGAACCCAGAACATTTTATTCACTATGTCATCGGCTTATTATAAAACAATGTCACTCAAGAACAGCCAGATAGAAAAGATGCAGAGGGCAAGGTGTGTGAGAAAGGGCACAAGCTTCTGTGCCCTCTCCAGGGGCACCACTCTCCAGGATCTCCATGCATTCACCAACCCAGGAGCTTCATGAACCCTCTCCTTTTTGGGTTTTTACAGAGGCTTCATTACATAGGCATGATTAAGTCATTGGCCACTGATGACTGAACTTCATCTCCAGCACCTCTCCCCTCCCCAAAGGTCAGGGTGTGGAACTTGAAGTTCTAACCTTCTAATCACACAGTGGGCTCCACGGAAAATCAGCCCCCATCCTGGCTGGGGTTCAAAACTCACCTCATTAATATAACAGAAGACACCCTCCAGGGCTCTCACCACTTAGGAAAGTCCAAGGCTTTTGGGAGCTCTGTGCCAGAAACAAGGAGGAAGACCAAATGTATGTTTCTTATCACACATCACAAGATCACTATATGTGTTATTTTACTTCATCCTCACCATGAGGGAGAACAATTATTAGCACCATTCTGCATGTAAAAAAGCCATGGTTCAGGGATGCCTGGGTGGCTCAGTGGTTGAGCATCTGCCTTCGGCTCAGGATATGGTCCCGGAGTCCTAGGATCGAGTCCCATATCGGGCTCCCTGCATGAAGCCTGCTTCTCCCTCTGCCTGTGTCTCTGCCTCTCTCTCACTCTGTGTCTCTCATGAATAAATAAATAAAAACTTAAAAAAAAAATCCACGGTTCAAAGACATAACCAAATTTGCCCAAGGATACCCAGTGAGCATGTGTTCAAACGAGGATACAATCCCGAGTCAGAATGACTTCCAAAGCTGAGGTTCCCTTTACTCCACTGGGCTGCCTCCCTATAAATTAAAAATTAGTCTATTTTAAATATACATTTGAAATAAACCCTAACCTATTACAGTGTGTGCTGCCCCATTCTGAGACTGGCTGCCTCATCTGCACTGTATCTCTGCATTTGTCCTTGTGTAGGAGGTTTTACCATCTCTTCTCTGTTCAATCTAACACCTGCAATATCTGAGACTCTCTGTAAATGCCCCATAATAAATTTGAAAAACAGTCCCTAGCATGTTTTTTCTCTCTTAAGTAATGGAGCCTAAATGCCTAGTGGCCAGAAGCAGGCCTTAGAGCCATTAGCTGAGCACCATCTCAAGAGGAGATCCGTCCCTTCAAACTATGTCAAAATTGCTTAATAAGAACTCAGGGGACCCCGTATTAATGAAAGGATGCATCTGCTTTGGGTTTCACATGATTGGGAGTGATGGTTTGGAGCCAGCCACCTATGCTTGACTTCCACTCTTTAAAACTCCACAGTTAATCACAGCCCTTGTTATACAAAGGTTACAATGGATATAAAGTTTGAAAGATTTAATTCAAGACTGCGAGTGGTGGCCAGGGGAAAAAAAAGAATGTGGAAGGAAGACACAGAGACAATGATCAAAGAACAATGAATAGCACCCAAGACTATGTCAATGCGAAATGTTCAGAATGAGAAATGAACTGGAAAACTTGAAGGACAGGACCGGGCACAAGTCTGAGGCAATCTGCAAAGAGAGAAAACTCAGAATATTTTAGCAACAATTAAGTCAATGAGGGGGATGCATAATTTATTATCTGATAAAGAATCTTTCCTGAGTTTTTGACAAGAAAGGTCAAATAAGCAACGCAAGTAGAACAGTAAACACTATAAACACTGCTTGAAGTGGAAGTCTGGGAAGGAGAGCAAATTTGGTGAGGCGAGGTTCATCAGATCCATCAGATTACCAAAAGGGACCCTGGAAGCTCTCTTTCCTGGGGAAGCACAGGTTATCATTATCAGGAACAGAGAAATATTCACACATAAACTTGCAAACCTCTATGAATTCAATCTTTGGCTAAGACTTTAAAAAAGTGAGGCCAGTCTTTTTACAGAACATATACCAGGAATTTTGGATTAAGTGACAAGATGGCTTTGGCGTCAGGCAAATACGGCTTCGTACCCAGGATCCACTTCACAGCTCCCAGCTAGGTGAGCTTAGACAAGCCTTTTCACCCTGGCTAGCGTCCAATGCCTCATTTGCAAAGTGGGTTTAACACATAACATAGATATTTCATTGCTAAATGCTAAGCATTGTGCCTTGTAGAGAGACAAATATGAATACACAACCCTGTAGGCAGGGAATGATAATAACGTGACATTTTGAAAATGGAAGTGTCCTAAGGGAGAACTCTAAAACTTTACCTTCACCTTTGTGTGTGTGTGCGTATGCTTATTGATTTAAGCAAGTGGTTTATATAGTTCTTGCTGGTTCGCAGACTTATTTATATCATACTTTATTTATTGAAAATCCAATACTACACATAAAAACAATTTTTAAAGCAAAGAAATGAGGAACCAATCTAGAAGCTGATTTAAGATGAATTTTTCCCAATAATCTTCAACTATTCATAATATTAATAGTCTTTATATTTTTCGTTTAGCTAAAGATCATTCAAAACAATGGGGATGAGCCCTATAACTTGTGATGCTTTGAATGATGATCATCTTTCCTGAGCCAGGTCACCAGATTAGACAGGCATCAAGAGCTGTTTGCCTCCTCTACAACATGCACATACTGCATAAAAGAAGGCATCACACCTAAGGTCTGTGAAGTCAAATTAAGGATTTAAGCTTTTATTCTCAGAGGGGAAATTACAAACTCCAAAGCTATACCAGATCATAAAGTCACTGAGTACAATTTGAGGGAGCCTAACAGTAGCTGGAATCTTCCAGTGGTCCTCAAAAGTGCAAGCCACTTATTGCTTGGCATCCTGCCCCATCACTCTTAATATCATGTCATGAAAACATAGGGTGCTGGTATCTATTAAAAGCACAGCAAAGTATCAAACCCATGTGCCAAATACACTGGTTGGTACCAAGTCCTCCTTATCTGCAAATACTACTAAAACCATTATTTCCGATACTTACCTGCAGGGCTGCAATATGACATGACACCATCAGCTTTCTACATGCCTTCCCTCCAATGAGATAAACAGCCCCAGTATCAAGTCTATCGAAGATGGCAATAATTATGACACTTCAGTCCAGCCAGCATCAAACTGTGTGGTTACAATCAACCAGGCATGCGCTCTCCCTAACACATGCATATCCCATTACCTCTGACTAATAAATCTTTTCTTTTTACCCCTCATCTCTCTGCTTTTTCAATAACCATTTTGGTATAAGCCATCGCTAGCTGTTCCTGATGACTGATCCCTTAATCATCTTTCCTAAATATATGCAAAGTGTATTTCTTTGTAAATACAAAAGAAAAAGCAATCTCATAAATAATTAAGATGGCTTTTCAAATGACAGTTGAGTGCTAATATGAGCTCCACTGGAAAATACTAATCAACAAACTAAATACACATCTAATAAAATGTAGGAGTCCAGATACAGGAAGACAGAGAAAGAATTCATTGCAACTCCATTTGAATCATGCTGATAAACATCCTCCCTACAGCTCCTCTTGTAGCCAGTTGGAGAGGTTAAGAAGAGTAAGCATCATTTGTACCTTCATGTATGAATAAGAAATTATTATTGTTGTTATTAATAGCAGCAAATAAAATGTAATTGACTACTCAATCTACCCCCAGCAATGTGTTAAATACTACACATGCATATGGTCAGTGCATTTAATACTCACACTTATGTCTCCCGACATAGATATTATTATTTGGATTTTACAGATAAAGAAACCATGGCTGGAGAAGAAACTCACCCAAGATCATAGGGTATATATGCTTCTAAGGTTTGCCACTATAACACAGCATATTTTATAGCAATGGTAGTCAGCTGGAGATGATTTGCCCTACGAAGGGACACTGGCCCAGGAGGCATCCCGAGGACCACCCAGCCTGCCTTCTCTAGATCTCTTGGGAGTCTTGGTTAAATTACTCATGAGAAAACAAGAGCAGCTGAGCTGGATCCCTATTGCATTCTCCTGGCCAAATGCATGTCATCCTAACCAGTCTAGAAGACCTGAAGTCTAGGCGAAATAAAAACACAAGTTAGAAAAGCATGGGCTTGAAGTCTTCCTTGGGGACCAAAGCTTCTCACCAAACTAAACATAGTTGAGTCACTCCTCCCTTATGATAGGGGAACAGGTCCAAGCTACATTCTGAGGAATTAGGAGTGGGTCACATAATAACTCCAAGGGAAGGCTATTAGCCCCTCTTCCCAGGCCAGGCCACTTCTGCCCACCTCACTGGTCATCTCCATCTCCAGTAGATGCTAGAGCTTCAGAACATTCACTGGGCCCTGTTTCACTAATGGGCAGCCTCTATGTGTGAACTCTCTTACAGGATAAGCAACTGAGTAAGGGCCTGGCACACATGAAGCAGGCTGTCCTGCCCCACTCTTTTGATCCCCCAGCAACTCTAGCCATGACCCCACCCCTTTTTCTCCTGCACACAACTGGTAGGTAAGCGGGTGACCTCAGGCCCAGCTGCTTTAGCTCTATTCAACCTGCTTCCTCCCCAGGCCCAGAAGCTTTAGTTCCCAAGTTTTAAAAATCTAAAATTCAGGAATGGTAATAAGGTGAGAGAAGAGAGAGGAAGTAGGGGAGGCCCCACTTAGAATCTTTAAGGTGCTCCACATTGGGCTGCTGGAGTCTGGTTGGGGCTGTTTATAAAGTGCATTTTGACACCTGATCAACTATTGTTCTTTGCATATAACCCCCCAAAGAGGTCATTAGATTTCAGGATGGAGAGTGGGATGGGCCATACTTCCATAAACATGGCAACACAGCACAGCAGGGATTCAGACACATCTATCAGTGTCCTAAACGTAGAGAACTCACATGGAATCTTAGCATACAGACAGTGCTGCTACATAAAACAGAAGCCACTCTATCCTGAAAACAGGAAAGTAAACTTCCTGCTCAGCCAGCCATATCGGCTCCTTGGAATACCTAGGAAAAAATTAGGTGCTTGTCTTAGAGTGAGGGGACACTAGTCCATAATCCACTTAAGAATGTGAAGGGATAGATCACATCCTCCTACCAAGGACCCCTTAACAACACAGGCACTGAACCCCAGTTCCAGAGATCCTTTATTTAAATATGAATGGGGAATGATGGGCCTCCCTACCCTCCCTCCTTTCTAAATTATGCTAAATGGATTGGCCTTTTAAGAGGGTGGTTTACTTCTCTACTGTCCACGTTATCTAATTTTAATTGTTTTCAATTCTTATTACTAACTTTCAAGCATCCAAAACATCTCAGCAGGAGGGCATTTTCCCATGAAATAATTATTAGTAGTTGTAATTTCATATAGGCTCTTAATATAATTCCATATGGAATGTGTTTTCATTTAATAAGTTATATTTTACTAAATAGCCAGAGCCCCCCAAAAGTGGTTTGAGAACTCTATAAAGGATGTCTTCAATGAAAAGGGACTGCTTAAGACAATGAGGTAAATCAGTGTTGCTTCCCATGAGAAATTAGGGTTAATCCTGAAATTAATCCCTCAAATAGCATCTAGCAATTCTGAACACAAAGCCTGAAAGGTAATAAACATGCATGATGCCAAATGTGGTAGAAAAGCTGGGCCATGAAGTAGACAGACTTTGGGTTTGAAGACCAGATTGACCAACTGTGCCAGGAGCCTGCCTCTACACTCATCAGCTGTGTGTCTCTGGGAGGGTCCCTTCACCCTTCTGAGCCGCCATTGGCTCTTATGTAAAATGGAGAAAACCAGGCTCTTGCATCTCCTGAAGAGGGATATAAAGTGCCTCACCTGGCACTTTATATGGGACTCTCTATAAAGGATGGTTGTTAGATGCCCTATGGTAAGCATAGAATCATGTCCCACTGGCTTAGAGGCAGACATCAATGTTCTGGAACACGGCAATTCTAGAATGTGCCATGGAGGCAGGAACAGAAAGACCAGGCAGGGAAGAACACGTTGGGGAAGGCAGCATGAACTCCATCTCCAGAGCCAAGCTGAGAATGCCCACAGAGCCCTGGCACATACAAGCCAATGCTGAGCCAAACAGCCCACAGACTTCTGAGTGAGCTTTTGCTGCAACAAAAAACTTTGGATCATTTCGAGAGCTTCCCGTGAGGCGCCAATATGCTGCAGTACCTTCCCAGCTCTGCTACTGATAGGATTCATACCAGATAAAGTATGAACACGCTCAAGCTGGCTAGCAGCTGGAAAAACTGGAGTCAATCAAATTGACCTTGAGAAACACAAGAAGGTGGCATTTAATGATGTGCCAGATCGAGTCCCTGCCCAGAGAGGAGGTAAGCAAGGGCCTGAAGGAAGCCAGCCCAGCACGCACCAAGGGTGGGGTGGCGAGGGGAGCTCCAGGTGGATCACGGAGGCAGGTTCACACACACTGGGCACTACGGTAATAGAGCACTGACACGAAATGGCTTTCGGTGCTATATTTGAGCTTCCATAATCATAGTCTAGGGGGAATGAGGAAATGGTGTAATGATACTCGCAGACAACTAGCAGACAGATGAGAGATGATAAAGAGGTTAAGTTTATAACTTACAAAATTTGATTTAAATGTTGGAAACAGCATGTGAGTATTAGTTTTGGTTTTCTTCCCATTTCCTTTACTTATGTGTCGGACAGTGAATATTTTGGGGGTAACTCTTTCTCTGAGAGCAGCACTGTTTGCCGGTCGACCTCAGGTTACTGATATTACAAAACGAAAGCAGGCAATGATGCATTCTGTCATCAGAAACGGACGCCCAGAGACCCAATTATGGCTTACGACGCAAGGAAGAAAAACTAAATGGTGGATCTTTACACTCATACCAGTCAACCTTCTTTGTCAGAGGTGAGAAACCTGAGACACAAAACAGATTTGAAGGCTCTTGCCAAGGCCCCACAGGCAAGTAGGGAACACCCAGGATTTGCTGCCTCTCTTCATCAAACAACAGTTATAATGGGTTAAACACAGATGTATCTATGCTCAGACACAAGAAGATAATTATTTTTAAGATTTTTTTTTTTTTTTTGACAGAGTGAGAGCACAGCAGGCAAAAGGAGAGGGAGAAGAAGCAGGCGCCCAGATGAGCAAGGAGCCTGACTCAGTGCTCCATCCCAGCACCCTGGGATCATGACCTGAGCTGAAAGCAGATGCTTAACTGACTGAGCCACCCAGGTGTCCCATGAAGAGAATTTTTAAAATGCATAAACATTGGTGCTTTAATATTACCTTGCAAGACAGGTTAAAATATTCATATCATTATACAATACAGTTCTTACAGTATCACTAGGGCCACTGAATTTCATTTTTTTCCAGTTTAAAATCAAATGGCAAAACGTTATAGGTTAGACACCATTCGTTGCTAAACAATAGTACTCTTCCACTTTGACAATGGGGACAGAAACCACTACGACTCCACTAGATAACAACTGGGAACTGCAACCAAAATTTTAAATACAAATGCCTTTTGAATCAATGAGTCCACTATTAAGATTGTGCCCTATGTCACTCACAGAAGCACATATGAAGAATGCTCATTGCAGCACAGTTTAGACCCAATTTTGGGTGAAAATACAGGAGACTGAACTTTAAGAGAGCATCACTTGGAATAGCAAAACCGGACAAACAATCTAAAAGTCCAGCAAAAGGAAAGCTGCTCAGATAAATTAGAGCACAAGCACACAATGGAGATTATATAGCAGTTAAAAACAAGGTGGACCTATATGCACTGATAATAAAAGATCTCCTAATGGTATAAAGTGAAAAAAATCAAAGTTTGTAACGGCATGTGCATATTTGCCAGTATATACAAGAAATGGTAAATATTTCTCTTCCAAAAGGACTGAGAGGGACTTTCACTATTTGATACCTTCCCAGTGCTGCATGAAGATTCAGACAATATGCACGTTACCATCTGTTCACCTGTACATCTCTAAAGGTGATTATATCACCTAATATAGACTATTACTTAACTGTAGAGTTACAGAGATGCTCAGAGCATCAGAGCATGCTCAGAGAAAAAAAAATGGGCCCTGTATTTTTTTTAATGTAACTCAAAACTAAAGGATCCAGAGAACTTAAAACAATTGAAATACACTAAATTTGAAATATTTCATTTAAAATATACTGTAAAAAAAGCAGAAACAAATCTTCCTTTACTTAACTTTGATAACTTTTCAGCCTAGAACATCAGATGTTCTCCTAAAGTAACCATGGTCTGTTTCTTCCAATGGCAAGAAATCTTCCACAGCGTTCAGAAAACCAAGACATCTTCTTAAAAAAAAAAAAAAAAGTGGAGTACCTGGGTGGCATAGTCTGTTGAGCATTCAACTTTTTGCTTCAGCTCAAATTGTGATCTCAGGGTCATGAGATGGAGCTGGGCATCATTGAACTCTGCATTCAATGCAGAGTCTGCTTTGGATTCTCTATCCCTTGCTCTGCCCCTCCTGCTCTTGCTTTCTCTCTCTTTCAAATAAATAAATCTTTTTTTAAAAAAGAAAAATAAAAGGAGAGAGAAGAAAAGAAAAAGAAAACAAAGACAGCCTTGGGAAGGATCATCCCACCCCCTTTATGTTCTGCTCCCAGCTTCGCAAGTATCTCCTCCTTCTCTTCCCCCTCCTCCTCCCAGGGCCGCACACAGGCCATTCCCCTTGCCCAAGTGGACCTTACCCTCTTTCTTTCTCCACTTCTCCAGGTCTTTCCTGAGATCTGGAAATACTGAGATCAGCTCAGTCGCTTTCTTCTCAGAGACTCCAAATGTCCCCCACCTAGAGGCCTTATTCATCATTTTGGAGTACTCATACTTCCTAATACCTAGTATCATTATTTCACATTTGCATTGATGTTTATGTGTCTTTGGTTAAATCTGATTTCCACTCTGGGCTGAAAGCTGTACAGAGACAGTGTAGTAGCCCCCAGAACCCAGGACAGGGTACACATCCTAAACCTGAATAAATGACAAATGAATAAATGAACACAGTCTATGCTTCACACTAAAGCCCAGTGATCATGCTACAAAAGTGATCACCCTGTGCTACTCTGACTCAAACTCTCCACTGTCTTTTTTCTTACTGGCTCTAAGGCCCTAGTGACACCCCACAGCACCTCTGTCACCTCCTCCCCTGCCACCTGGCTCCAGCCACACTAGCCTCCCTGCCAAGCCTGAATCCTCCAAGCACACTCCTCCTTCTGAGCCTTGGCACATGCTGTTCCCACCGCTTACAACACATGTCCCTCCTTTACTTAATTCAAGTCTCATGTCAAATGTCACCACGTCAGAGGCTTCTCTGCTAAGGATCCAAACCAAAATGGCCCACGCTCTAACTCTTCATCCCTCGCTCTGCTTTCCTGTGTTTCATGTGTTTAAAACAACCTGGCAGTATGCTGAATATTAAACTGAATTATCCCTTATGGTCTGTTTCTCCTTACCTAGAAAGTAAGCCCAAGGGAGGGCAGGGGTTTTGTTCTGACTAATATGCTATATCCTTAGCCTCATGAGGACTGCGAACCCTCAATAAATGTTTATGCACAGACGTCTCAATATGAAAATCCACACAGAGAGAGAAAAGTGAAAAGTAAAAAACAGACACAGGGTTAAAGCGCACCCTCTCCTAACCTTAAAAACCATAAGCATAACAAAGTCTTAGCTGCATATGCGGGCATTAACCACATTTTATTTTTCTTAATAAATGAGCCGAATGAGTAAACATTCTCAAACCTCTGAATAATAAAGCAGATGACATTGACAATGAACCATAAACAAACGTGTGGATAATAACAGTCTTGCTTGTCCTTTCATTCATAAAATAAACAAAGTGAATATGACTTTAAAAATAAAGAAAACATTATTCCAAGAGCAATAAACTTTATGCGCTGTACTAAAACCTCCATGTGTTTATCCCAGCGTGTGTATTTGACAATTAAAAAAAAAGGGGGGGGTCAAGGACTTGCTTACCCATTCTCCTAAAATCTGTGACACAGCTTCATTGGCCCTTGTCATATTCCTACAGGCGAGGATCACATGTGCACCATGGAGGGCAAAAGACTTGGCAGTTTCAAACCCTATGGTTTAAAGGAAAGTCAACATTAGAAAACACAAATGCAAAACATTGACTCAGCTGAATGTCCTTTATTGAGCACCGTGCACATTACCATAGTAGCTCTCAGCCAGCGGCAATCTGTCCCCTGGTAGACAGTTGCAAATATCCAGAGACATTTTCAGTGGTCACAATTGAGGACAGGGTGCTATTGGCATCTCATGGGTAAAGTCCAGGGATGCTACAAAATATACTACAAAGCACAAGACAGCCCCCACCACAAAGAACCATCTGGCCTAAAGTGTCAACACTGCTGAGGTTGAGAAAACCGATCCCAGGAATACAGCTATTCCCAAGGTGTAGGATAAACCACAGGAGAACTACAGCACAGCGCACCATATAACAACCACTTAATATGAGCAGATCCTGCACTAAATATAAAGAGTAAGGATATATAAAGACTCAGACGTGGTCACTGCCCTCAAGGAGTTCACAGTCTAATAAGAAAAAACAGACCTGAAAAAGAAAACAAACATACAACATTTTTATTATATGTTCTGGATGGGATACTCTGTGTCGTGCTATATGCATGCAACAATGGCAGCCTGGGGTTCTCCCAATGGAGAACAGTTAGAAGAGCTGGACAAAACAACACACATACACACACACATGCACGTACACACGCACACATGTGCATGCACACATCCTTGAAAGCATCAATCAGAGGGACACTATGAGTGAGGATCCGGGACCTGGAAAAGCGGAAAAGCTAAAAAAGGTGAGCCAGCTTTGGTGCTCCAGTGAAAAGTATGCCCAGTGAAAAGTATTCTTCAAAAGTGAAGGTAAACATTTTTTTTAAACACAAAGCAAACTAAAAGCTGAGAGGCTATGTCACCAGCTATGGCCATATCCATATACTAGAGGAGACATTCAGGACACTCTTCAAGCAGGAGGAAAATGACCCTAGAAATCTGGAGGTGGAGAAAGTAACAAAGAGTAACATAAAAGGCAAGTTTATGGAAAAATCTAAATGATAACAGTAACACATAACCTAGGAAAAAATCTATATAAAGAAAAGCCTCAAAATGAGAACTCTGGATCCATGTTTTCAATAGACAAGCTACCAAACATGTAAGAAAATTAAAACACTTATCTTCCAAAAATTATTCCACATAATTGAAAAAGAAGAAAAACTCCACTATTTTGGTTTTTAGATTTTATTTACTTATTTGAGAGAGAACGAGCAAGCGAGCACAAGGGGGGGAGGGGCTAAGGGAGAGGGAGAAGCAGACTCCCCACTGAGCAGAGAGCTCAACACAGGGCTCAATCCCAGGACCCTGGAATGATGACCTGAGCTAAAGGCAGACTCCCAACTAACTGAGCCACCCAGGCGCCCCCCAAAACTCAACTATTTTATAAGCCTCAAACTCTAAGGTCATTAAGGAAGTGTGAATAATAATGAAATACTATTACATACCTAACACTATGATGGCTAAAATTTTAAAAAAAAAAAAAATTTAAGTATATGTTGGCAAAGACGTAGAACAACTAGAACTCTTATAAAGTCTAATTCCAGAGCCTGATCCCTACACCACTGCTCTAACCATAAAACAGTATGTCTTATAAGCTGTGTGGAAAGACCACACTGAGTACAGCACAATGACAAAGGAATCAATTCTACTAGAGGGAGCAACATTGTAATTCAGCCAAAGCCATGTCAAATGACCACAGACTATTGTTTCCTAGACACTGTTAATATATATGAAAAATCAGAGTTCCATTCTCATATTGAGGTTGCGATGTGAAAGAGTCCAGCAAAATTCATTCATTCATATCTTCTATATATCTAATCTTCATGGAGGCCAGTCTATTTATATAAACTAGCTTTCAGGGGAAGCCAGCACTGCATAGTGGAAAACTCAGACTCAGGAGTTAACACACTGATGTTGACCCCTGCTCTGGCTATTTATAAGCTCTGGGCTATGCCTTTAACCCATCAGAAACTGAGAGATCATTTCTTAAAATGAGGAGTAAGATAGTAAACTTACACTAAGAGCCTAACATAACAATTGTAGGTAGAAAACAAGTGTTAAATCCCATTCTTTCCAAAATCTTTGGTATAAAGCCTGGGTCTCCTCTCTGATTTGTATGACTTATCAAATACAGCCCAGTCATTATGACCAAAAAATTAACATTTTCTCCTCAACCTGCTCCCAGCAGCAACCCAAGAGCTAAGTGGCTTTAACATCAACCAGAACTTAAGCGAAATTAGCTACAAGACCCACTTTTCCATTTGTGTGACTACTGTCTCCAGAACACACGTGAACTCCACTGTTGGGATAACTTGAGTTATTTTTCAGGCTATGCCAAGTTCTACATCCCAAGATATTCACTTATCATTATCTAAGGACAATATTCTATACCTGAATTTGATGCTAACATGGTGCCCAAAGGATTTCAAATCTGAAATATTTAACATATACATCTGTTTGCAACCTCCTTGGTGTATCTAGTGAAAGCTGTTCGTTGAAGCCATAACTTAGAGCCATTGAGATAAGAAGACAATAATCTGAAATTTACTAATTTTGATCCATGATGCCAATTTTACCACTTACCACTAGTGGCAAAAGGCACCTACATCATTGGAAGAAAGAGAAAGAAGTAAAACACCAGGTTTTGTAGCCCAGCTGTTCCAAAACTGGATAGGGGCATGCATAGGACGAAATCTTGCTGACTGATATGCTACATCCATCAGACTAATGAAATGCTGACAGCCATATGGAGGGAACAGGAAGTGGCCAAAAATGACTTCACCTGCACTCCTAGGACTTTACACACCCAGAAGATCTTGTTGAAATCATGGACTCTGAATCCCTGTGAAATGTCCAGGTTGGAGCAATTATCAGGAATATTTTTCATCACATTTTCATCAGAGAGTATAAAAAGAAAAAAAATAATAAAGTCGGGAAAGATGGTGGACACAAAGCTTGGTCATTCGTCAGTCTTTTTGAGGGACTGAGAGGACATCAAAATGACCCAGGGTCAGGTCAACCCCAGGGCTCTATTTATTGGATTTACCTGTTTAACTATAAACTCCTTAGAATCTGTCCCTTTTTGATCCCTGTATCCCATGGGACTCACACCCAGGAGGATGCAAGACATATCTGCCAAAGGAACAAATGGTTCTTACAGGTTGCTAACAGGCTACAATTCTCGACTATTACAAACAATACAAGTTGTTTCAAACAATATTGATGGTCCTCTGACTTCATTTTTTTTACAATGAATAAATTTTAAAATCCTGCAAAAACAGGGTTCACTGTGATTTTAAATGACACTACCTAGAAATCTATGGGGAAAGAGCACGCCCATTTCCTATCAAAATTTATTTTCCCAAACAAACCTGTTTAAGTCACGCTATCTCAGTTGACAAAATGACCTACGGCAAAGGACTTTTTATTACGAAAAGGCACACACCTGATGTGATGACAGCAACAGGTTGCAGCCACAAGTCTGCACCCTCTCTATTTCACAGAATACCTGCCTGTGGTTACCGTCCAGCCATTTACCGGAGTCGTGTAAAATTACCCTCTGGCTCCTTATCTGAGCAATGCGTTACACATTGCTGGTCTCCTTTTAAAAGCTGCAAGAGACAGCTCCATTTTCTTATCCTTTACAAGTGCCCTTGGAGCCGAAACAAAAGCATGGATATTTCAAAAGATGAAGGTTTAACAAGAAAGGACAATAACACTCCTATAATAAACCATATCTCTAGAGTGTAGAGTTCTATGAAAAAAGAGAGAGAGAAAGAGAGGAAGAAAGAAAGAGAAAGAAAAGTTTAATAATGCTACCTACTGCTAAAGTCTGGGAAAAGCTCATGAGAATAGCATCCCTCGTGCTCCTAATACTGCATCTGATGACCAGTTTAATTAGCTAAAAGTAGTAGCGCTGAGCCAATTTTGCACAGTGCCAAAGTTTGTGCAAAATAATGAAGGCAATGGTTTACTAAATTTAATAACCTGATTCATCTTATAAAAAATTAACTTTATGACAATGTTTAAATTGAACCGGCTTAACTGCATGGAGGTGGCAAGTGTGTTCAGAAGAATATTTAAAGCAAATAATATAAAGAAAATAAAAGACGACATTTTAAAACAACAGGCAGCATCCGCTTTCTAGCACTTGTTACATCTCATCCAATCAGGAAGATTAAGTGGCCATGAAGGTTTAATATCTTGCTGTATAGGGTTTCAAGCTTTGCATACAAACATTAAGGTTCCATAAAAGGGAAAACATATCCCCCCCAAAAAAAATTATTAAATATCCACTTTTCTCACACTCGTTTTCATTCTCTAGAATGGGGGTTACAAACTGGTGATCACAGGACAAGTCAAACCCATGGCCTGTTTTGTTTAGCTCCAACATTGTTTCCCTCGCTCCTCCTCTCCTTTCCTTTCCTTCCTTCCCTCTTCTACTTCCCACCCTCTCTTCCTCCCTTCTTTCCTAATGTGAATTAGTTACCAGCATTAAAAAACCCAGAAGATTATGCATCTGAGGGCCAATGTCCAACATCTCTGAAAAAGCCTACGACTGGACCACACTGGGCCCCCATCCCCCTGCCCATCACAAGCCTGAGATGGGGTCTGTACCCTCCTGTTGGCCATGGTCACCACCCACACCACTGACTTCACCTGCCAGACCACTACAGGCATCTGATGCTCAGACGCACATTATACAAGTAAGATTCATGCTAGAGGGGTACCTGAGTGGCTCAGTGGGTCAAGCATCTGCCTTTGGCCCAGGTCATGATCCTGGGGTCCTAGGATGCAGCCCCATGTTGTGCTCCCTGCTCAGCGGGGAGTCTGCTTCTCCCTTTTCCTCTCCCTATGCCCCTCCCCCAGCCCATGCTCATTCTCTCTCAAATGAATAAAATCTTAAAAAAAAAAAATTCATATAGTGTGTCCTTCTCCGCTGAGCACTGGGTGTCATATGCTATTATGTTGGCAAATCGAACACCAATAAAAAAAAAAAAATACCAAAAAAAAAAAAAAAATCCATGCTAGAGACAATGCCCAAACCTTGCCACAAAACTGCCTCAATTAGTTTTCACACCCAAATGGTCACACCTCAAAGAATGTTTCATGCTGACTACTCAAGATTTGACTTGAACCCTGTCGAGTCCCACTCTGTCAAGCATGAGAAGATCAGGACACCAGCCACCCTCTGGAAGACCTGGCAGCAGGGCTCCACCTTGCACAGGAAATGCATGGTGACAACTCAGGAACCTGCAGGAATTGAATATGTGGTACAAGTTTCATGACCCACCTTCTTGGCATTCCCCAAATGCCACTGAGAGGTAGCAGAAACTCTGGGTGAGAACTATGCTGGAACCAGAGGACGTAAAAAAGAAAGGACGGGTGCATGGCAAGACAAGATCATGGACTGGTGAGGGCCTCATGTGAAGGAAGAATAGGGAACTAGATGGGAGATGAAAGCCTGTCCAGCAAGCAGAAAGTAGGGGACCCTGGTGAGGGGCAGGGAATGGCCCTATGAGCAATAACAATTAGCATCAGTATTTTAATTATGATTCTATCCATTTAAGATATCTCAGGTGGTCATGCAGAAGGTGGGTGAACTTGAGACACTAAAGCCCTGTGACCAGCCAGGAGGGCATGAGGTACCCTCTGAGGCTGAACAGCTAAGAGAAAAATGAGAAAATGATTTGGGAAGCAAACATCTCCAAAGCCTGAAGACAGCCTGAATCCAAGTCTGAGGGGGCACCCCAAGTCTCCAAAGATGCCAGCTGGGCCATGCGAGAGACTGGCCACTGGGTGACTAACCCAGGCAGTGACTATAGAGGAGGACCGGGATTGTGTGTGGTGGTGGAGGGGGCAGACGGAGCAGGTGACCACTCCCAGTGAGACTCACTGGCAGGACATACAGGTGGTGAGGCACAGAATCACAGATTCCTCAGGCACAACGGACATCAGATGGGAACCCCAGTCCCCACAAAGCTCCCAGTCAAGTAGGAGCTAGGAACAAGGCCAGTTCTTTCCCTGGTGCTAGGAAGGCTCCTTCTGGTTTAAGTTTTTTAATTTTCTCCATATTGTGGATTTACTTGGGCAGTGTCCCCATTTACTGTAAATTATGGTTTTAATTATCATTTTTATTAAGATGCCCAAAGGAGCTGGGGCTTACAATACCCGTAATTTCTAATGGGTTGTTATTATTAATTTATAATTGAGAAACACTGGAGACAAATGTTACTTGTAACTGCACACAATTAAAAGGCCAGAAAGATGGTGATCTCCACCCCCCAACACGCCACTGAAGCAATCTTGAACAAATCAACAAGTTGCAGAATATCCCAGCACCAGCCAACTCCCCTTGCCCAGGTGCACAACAAGAGGAGAAGCCTACTGTCTTTCATCCTGAATTACATTTGAGGAAAATTCAAATTCAAACACAGTAGTTTTCACATTACCAAACCACTGCTTTCAGCACCTCCATGTCGTCCCTGTAAGCACAAGGACCATACTTCCCAACCCCATCTGATTCATGTAAATGAAGTAATGGTGATCAAGTTACGGTGACCCTGACTCTGAAATCAAACCCTCTGAGGGGATCTCAGATGAAGTTCTAGGAGACGCACTGACCACTGCTGCAAGGCTGAAGCCACAGGTACAGGGACCAAATGACCCACACCCCTGTTTCTATGGCTACCTGAACTGCTTAAAATCATGTTACCCTTCACACCATTTTAATTGCAAAGTTCTGAGTTCCAAAGTCAGAAATCATAACTCTCTCTACCTTAACTGCAATTGCCAGCTCTCAATAAATTACAAGACTATGCAGGCCTCTCCAGAGGAATATAAGTCATAACTAGTCCTGCTTTTAAATGTGTGTTATACACAGCTGGCAACAAGTCCCACACAGGGGTTCCTAAATACCCTTCGTAACATAAATAGGCCTCGAATATAAATATTTACCACGGAAAGACACCAATTCGAGAGATGGGGATACGGAAGCAGGAAATGGCCAGTTCACATGGGGTATCTTTTTGATATATCTCCAGGCTGCATTTAAGTGTTCAGGGCAGTATAACGCTGAGCCCAGAACTTTTCTAAAACTATAGAATAAGTTCCAAGTGACTGACGGGGATTGACGAGAGGCAAGACTGACCCCAGGCAGCCTACTTGTGCTGCCACTGGGCTGGCCTAAATGACGTCTCATCTGACCTGCCAGTGACAATCATCCAATTCCCACACAGGGAGAAAAGTGTCCAAAGATATTACAACGAACATGGTCCTAGGCAGCCCTAGTGAAGATAGACTTTGTAAGGGCAATTAAACTGAACAGGATCCATGCAGGTCAGGGTATGGGGGGAACCAGGCAACCAGGTATATGAATGGTGCGGGGAGCAGGGGAGTGGGATGCAAAACAACTCAACATGTTTGGGGCAATTGGGCTATCTCGATCAAAGTGTACATGGACATGCCCTTTCACCCAGTTACTCCATATCCAGAAATGTGTCCTACAAATACACTTGCCCACATGAGTAGACATTCAAGAGGGATGTTTGACAAGCATTGCTTCCAACAGCCAAATAGGAACCCATCTCAATGTCCCATCAATCATGTTAAATAAATCACATGGCATGCACAGAACAAATACTGTGCTGTAGTCAAAGAGAACCAGGTGAAATGAGATGGAGAGACAAGAAAACATCTCCTGTTATACTATGAAGACAAAAAAAAAAAAAATCAAAGTGCAGAATGGCATGCATGTGTGTCCATCTATGCACTAACACTGACCTCCTGGGCACATGAGCTATGGGTCAGGAGCTGAGAGACTCATTTGTATTTGCCCACATGGATGCTATTTCTATTTTTAACACAAGCATGTATTACACCTGTAAGACACTACATGTAAATGACAACGTATCAAACTGATCATTTATAGGCCTTTACAAATTTTAACACAGAAAGATCAAGGCAAGTGAGAAAGGAAAGAGAATATGCCTACCGTATTTTCTGAGCTTTCAAGAAAGAAGGGGAGGAGGACGTGGGAGCACCACTACGTACCGGGCGCCATGCCAGGAGCTCCAGGAAATACATTATATAATTCTGAGATGCTCTTCACAGCACTGCTGCGACGTGTCACTGTCACCATTGCATCACGAAGAAACCAACAGGCCGAGAGGTTCTGGCACTCATAAGATCAAAGGGCAAAACGGGAGATGTGGTGGGCTGAGTCCAGGGCAGGTGAGTTCAAAGGCACAAACTTGCAGGAGCCCCTTGAAGGCAGGAAAAACCCAACTGGGAACATCACTCACCTGCCCAAGTGTCTGCTGGCTATACCTTGTTCTGATATATACCGTCTCTTATGATATGTGTTAACATTTTTTGGTCTGTGTATGACTTAAGCCAAACCTTATTGAGCTGTCATCCTTCTGAAAAAGAGATGGTCCCCACACCACGGGCTTCAGTGCCGACAGCCTACCAACAACGCCCATTTCTTTTCTGTCATCTTGTCAAGGCAAAGGACTGAGGCCTCTTCAGCTACTTGATTACATAAACGTACTTACTTAATGGAATCTGTCCCCAAACTGTGATGCATTATCAAATTACCTTCTCTCTTATTTAATATTTCATCACAGGGCTCAGAATTAACACCATCCTTTGCTTTCACAAACACTTCTCTGTGGAAGGCCTACTGGGCGGGATAACTAATCCGCAGAAATAACGTTTCTCTTCACATTCTCCAAGGTCAACAACATACAAGTACGGACTTAATTGAACCCTGCCTCTACGCTTTCAACCAGTAAGCCTTTTTACAAGGGACGGTCTTAACACCTTAGCCATTACAAGGTACGCTCGAGGTTTTTCTTTCGTTTCTGAAAGGCTGCAGTGCCAAAGTTTAGAGAACGGTCTTTATGAAGGCCAAAGACAAAGATGTCCCCACTGATTCAAGAAGAAGGTGATGCCACACTGGATTTTTTTTTAACAAAGCATACTGGTACATTTATAAACACAGGCCAGATACCTAGGAAGACAAATAAAATAGGATGAAATAGAAGAAACAAAAAAAAACAAAGGCTTTCCAGTAAAAGAAAAAAAAAAGTCCAGCTTAAGGGACATATTAACCACTATGTCTTTTCCAAGGTTCTCGAGGAGATATAGCTTCTTTCACTTGCTGGCACTAATATAGGAAAGAACATGACAGCTCTAGAATCTCAAACCCAGGACATGTGCTTTCCGGCCCACGTGCATGCTCTTTGGAGGGCAATACTTTTTTTTTATAACAAATCACACACACACACAAACACACACTCACTCCCATGGTGTACCTCTTTAATTCCACACGCACAGCAGTATTGCTAACAGAACCAAAGTGTCTCTGCTGTTTGCAAGTGGAAAGGTCTACCCTGAAGTTTGGCCTTTTTTCACTTTGATGGATTAATTTATAGCCACTTCAAGAGGAGAGAACCCAACCCTGAATCTGCAAGCACACCGTATTATGTTACTGAGCAGCTCATTGTTTTCACAGCTGGGCCAGGATTTCCTTTCCTCCGTCACTGTGCAGTCTGCTCAAGACAGGCTTCTTTATGATGCAGAGCAAACAAGGGAGGCCGCTGGGGTCTTGCACCGCACTTGTCCAGAAAAAGACCCCTTTCTTTTACTCTCTCAGCAACCAATGGGGCCAGGACCAGCCTATCTCCCAAGGCATTTTCCACTCCTGTCAATTAAGAAGTGGTGAGGAAGGAATTGTTTGAAAAAAAAGAAAAAAGAAAGAAAGGAAAACAAGAAAAAAAAAAAAAAAAAACCTTCCCCATTCCATTGAGAACTTCCAGAATGAAAAGCCTGCTCCGGCCTGCATCTTCAGTGTGAGCCATATAACCAGCTTCCAAATTCAAGCCCCCACTCTTTTTTTTTATTTTTTTTAATTTCAGATTGACCTTGGCACTCACCTTCTAAAGACTGGCATATTACTTTGCCTCTTTGAAAAGATTAAAGTCTTTATGCTCCCAAAGTCATGTGGAGGTGCTCGGAACACCACGCTGGGAAAATTCAGCACTTTTTTGAGGCTCACTTTAGAAGTGTCCAAATTGACTTTCATTCTCCACTGCCTATAACTTTTTAAGATGCAACTTCTCGGAAGTATGACTGAGGCTCCATTGTCAAAGCTAGCTGCAGCGGGAGACAAGCCTGCTAACTCTGCTCTTTGGGTCCACCGCAGCCTGCCCTAGAGTCAGACACCTCCAATTCCTTCTCATGCGGAAACAAAACCAGGAGCTGGACGTTTACTGTGATGGGTTAGGGAGCAATTATTAAAATTTGCTCAAAAGGAAAAATAAGGAGACACAGTGTACAGCACCTTAGAGTAAGCTGAATTTAATGCAAAAACACACCTAATGACAGGATAACCCTTACCTTGTAGTCATTAAGGAAAAAGCACCTCAGGTGATCTATGTTACCCAGCCCATCCCTAACTATTAATATAAGTGCTTTTCTATTTTTTACACAATCTAACAGGGGCTTGGCTGTGAGTGTATGTGCTGTTTCTTTGCTTTTTGAAAACACACATGCTGATACTATTTCATTTCAACTTGAGAAAAAAAAAACATTTTTCTTTAAACTAGTTGCTTCTAGTGAGTCCTCCTGCAATAGTCAAACAGTCCACAGCCGTCCTGCATGGAAGGCAGGGGCAACATTGGGCTTTCGGAAGAGGAAGTACAAAACTCTTCACCTTCTTGCACAAGCCAGGCTGCACACGGCAAAGCACAAGCAATCATTACTAGTTTCACACTTACCTTTCCGATAACACACTCGGTGATTACAGTACCTGGATCCCCAAGGGACACACAACTTGTAAAAGAAACTTTCCATTTCTCTGCCACTTCTTAAACTGAAATCTGCTTCAAAAAAAATCAGTCTCACAAGGGGGAGAGGGGAAGGGTTTTTTTTTAGTTTTTAGCTTGATAGCACTCTGTTTTGGAATATCATGATGAGGGATTGGTAAAACACACCAATTTTAAAATCTATACCTCTCAGTAAATGTGTAATCTAACCATCAGCTGTGATCAAGCACCTGCTTGGCGTGAATGTCAGAGATGCGCAGGGCGCCTTCCAGCTCAGGCTGATTTTGCCTGACTCCTGGAGATGCAGCCAGCTCTAAGTGCGTGTTTGGCTCCCCTCTTGCCACTGCTGCCTCTGGGCCAAGAGGGTCCCAGTAGGAGCCCCCACATAGGTAATATGCAAGATTAGGGATTAGGCTTAACTTCATTTCAAAAAAGGAGAGAGAATGCTCTGAGTTAAGACATGCAGGCTCTAACAGAGGACTCTGGCTTGCACAGAGCTTCTGTGCAAATTGAGTGCCCGGAGGGGTCTGGGTTCCCAGCAGTGGGAGCCTATGCAACTGGGCAGCAGCCATGAAAGACTCCAACGGAGATCTGCCTTCCTAGGATAGATAGCTGGAGGAAGCATGTGCAACTAGACTTTTTATTTGGCTCAAACATTCAAGCTGCCCCTCAAGCATATAACAGTTTAGGGGATCTATTAAGACAAGGTGTACTAGAGTTTCTTCCGGGATTTGAGACCGATAAAGGAAATATGAAATCAAAGAATTTCTTGGAGAAAAAACAGATCAGGAGATTTGTCAGTTGTTATGGACTGAACAGTGTCCACTTAAAATTCCTATTTTGAGCCCTAAGGCCTGATGTGACCATATTGGAGACAGGGGTCAGTAAGGAAGTGGTTGCGGTTAAATGAGGTCAGAAGGGTGGGGCTCTAATCGAATAGGACCAGGGCTCTTACAGAGATGTGTGCACACAGACCATGTGAGGACAGAGCAAGGAGGAGGCATCTGTAAGGCAAGCAGAGAGCCCTCAGGACAAACCAACCCTGCCAACACCTTGATCTCAGACTTCCAGCCTCCAGAATCAGGAGAAATACATTTCTGTCAATTAATTCCTAGCCTGTGATATTTTGTTACAGCAACCAGGATGGACTAATAACTAGATCAGGTTGTTCTAAAAGGAGAAAAGGCAATAAATCCTAAGCCTTCTGACCTCAACCACTGGGAATAAGATGAAAGAATTTATGAGATCCCTAAATGAGGCGAGTAAGTGGGGTGGAACAGATGAGACTTCTATCAGAAACCTAACTTCTCTTTGGGGTTTCCCTTGAGAAAATTGAAAAACATATCTACAAACAAAAGAGATATCTAAATCCTTGCTCCTCAAAGAAGGGGACCCTGACCAGCAGCACCATCACCTGGGAACTCAGAAATCCACACTCTCGGGCCCACCCCACAGCTGCTGAAGCAAAGAGCTGGGCAGGTGTTGGGCTCAGTGATCTGTGTTCTAATGAGCCCTTCAGGACACTCAGATTCTTGTTCAAGGTTAAGAAACTCTGGTCTTTTGAAGGCCCAGAACTCACCTTCTCTAACAACACATGCTGTCTAGAGCTTCACAGGTACACACTACTTTAACCCTCAATATCGCTGCCTGATGCTACCATTCCTACTGTGCAGATAAGAAAATTGAGGCTCAGAAAAGCCAAGGTCAAACAGCTAAGTGGAAGGCTTAAGATTGGATCAAAAAAAAGACTGGATCCTAGGGCCTGATACCTTCTCTAAAGCCCCCTGCAGCTTCCTCCCTGGCAAAGTGAGTCCACGCTCCCTCTGAACATTAATTCCCCCCTCACCAAGAATTTCAATCACCATCCTGTTCTGGTTATTCCTTGGGGTTAGACAGACTGGAGTTAGGATCCTGCCTCTGCCACTTTCTTGTAACCATTTAAGCCTTGAGAAGGATGCTGAATATTCTGGGTTGAATATTGTCCCCCTCACCTCAAAATTTACATGTTGAAGTTCTAAGCCTCAGGATCTCAGAGTGTGACCTTATTTGGACATGGGGTTTTTGCAGAGGTAATCAAGTTAAAGTGAGATCATTGGGATGGGCCCTAAAACTTTGGACTCAGCACGCATACAGGGAGAACATCATGTGAGCATGAAGAGGAGAATACACAAGCCAGGAGAGCCCTGGAACAGACCCTTCACTCACAGCCCGCAGAAAGAGAAAACTCTCCTGACACCTTGAATTTGGACTCCTAACCTCCAGAACTGTAAGGCAATAAATTTCTGTGGTTTAAGCCCTAGTCTGTGGTATAGCAACCCCAGGAAACTAATATACTTAACTTCTATGAGCCTCAGTTTCTTCATCTGTAAAAGGGGAATATTAAGAAGTACTCCTTGAGGGTTGCAGGAATATCAAATGAGATAGCTATGCAGAGTTCTTGGCAAGTTGCAAGCTCTTAAATACATTAGGCCTATCATTAATACAACATTAGCTAAAGTGCCCTCCATATGATTTATATCTCAAATTTCCCTATAAAAACCTAGCAATCTGTACAGGAGACTAAATAGGATAAATGATTCCTGGCCTCTGTAGTACCTATTCAACAATTAATCACTGGTACCCCAAATTCTTTAAAAAAAAAAAAAAAAGCATTTAGAACAGTATATTATAAACACCCGCATACAGCAGAGAAACTTAACATGAAAATCAGTGGTTGCCAGGAACAAGGGGCATGGGGGTGGGGGGAATAACAAATTGCCTGGGGCAAAGAAGCAAAAGGAACATTTCTGTGGAGGTGTAAATGTTCTATATCTTAACTAGTGGTAGGTTACCAAAGTGTACACATTTGTCAAAAGCCACATGTAAATTAAAATGTATGAGCTTTGTTATGTGAAACTTCCACTTCAAAAGGTTGATTTTTTTTAAGTGAATGTTTATGCCCATATTAAGAAAGAAAGAAAAAAAAAGCTGATCTAGCAGGAATGTAGAGTGAGCTGGTTACTTAAGTGAACATTCAAATGTTAGCTCTGAGCTTCCTGGCAACCAAGGCAAAGATAGGAAATAGAATTATTTATAATGCTCTCCTTATTAAATGAGAAAACACATACAAAGGTTTTAGGAGAGATGAGCTTTGTTTGCTTAACAACTCTCAGATTTTGTCAGAAGAATCCTTATATGAGAAATATGTGTTAATAGAATAAACCTGTGGTTTGCAAACTTTTTCTGTGAAGGGTACAATAGCCAATGTTTTAGACTTTGCAAACCATATAGTCGTAAGTCACCACTACTCAATTCTGCTATATTAAAATAACATGAAAGCAACCATAGACAATATGTATATGAGTGGGCATCACTGTGTTCCAATAAAACTGTATTTACAAAAATAGGCAAAGAGGGCTGGATTTGATCCATGCAACATAGTTTGCTGACCCCTGGAAGAGACAATGCACTTTCAAATCTAAGCCAAACGAGAACAAAGAATGGAAGGACATGAAGGCAACTTCAACCTATAAATTTTCTAGAACCCATGTGGATAACAATCACAGAAAATGTAATTTTAGATAGTTTATGAGATTCTCTGAAAGTATCTGTTAAAGAGTATCTCATTAAGACAAATATAAAACAAATTTTTTAAGTATTCAATTTGCATCGAAATCTTATTATACTGCTTCACTCTGAATTTCATTCAAATTCAACTTACTATAACTGCATTGGCTTTTCACTGCAGTGTTGGATATTTAACTATAAACTACATCCTGCCGCTCCCTTTGTGTGTAAAATTGACAAATGTGTTGTTTTTGGATTCCAGAATTCTGGGGAAAGCCAACTTAAATGAATTAAGATGACTAATGTGTTGATTCTGTTTCCAATCCAACAAAATGTTAATGTAAGAACCATGTCATATGATGCTATGTGTTTTAGTTCAAATTTAACATCAAATATTGAATAAGGCAGTTTCTAAGTAAATTACTAAGCTAAAAATATTCCTTCTGCGTAGCAAGAACTCCATCTTGTTTAAAATAAATGGAAATTTGAACATCTTCGCTCAGATCAGCCTAAATAAGAAATTAGAAAAATGCAAACCTCCATTATAGTCAACAGTATTGATTCCGTCTTTCTGGAGAAAGTAGCACAATATTGTATATATCAAAGGATTCATTTAAATTGTGACTTCAAGGTTCTACATGGAACAAACAGGCAAAAACTGTGCTCTTCCAGTGTGCCAGGTGAGTAATCACCAAGGCACCATGAATACAGTCATGAGACTGACAACCCAGGTGTCTTCCAACATCCAGCTACTACGGGGTACCTGGCATTCCTAGTTGTTTTGCAGCATGAGAATGTTTATACAAATGTTTTCATTGCATTTACTTAACACTTGGCGGAGGAACTCCTGTGGCTATAACACACTGCCACACAGTTTTGTTTTAAGTAAACTAACATTAGTTTTTCGTCACATAATATTTGAGTAATTTCTATATCCACAGAAGCAGTAACTGTGACACTTTTAAAAGCTGTTGGAAGTATTGCAACGCCTGAATGTAATTCCATAAATGTTTGCCACGTAACTTCCATGAATAAGACACTAAATGTCAGGTCTTAGATAGTCTGCTAATTCTAATGCCAAATCTTTCTGATTTCCTTAATTATACCTATTGACCACAAAAGAGGAATTTTAATAATTGTGAAAATCAAATCTATGAAGAGATTATTTTAAAAGAGAAATCAATAATTAGGGGGTCCCATCTTTCAAAAAAAAAAAGAAATTTAAAATTTTATAAGGAAGAATTTAGAAATCCAGTCTCTAGAAATGGAAACTACATAGAATATATGTATTTTGCCCCTAGGTTTTAGATTCAACTATGACAGCCTGTCAGTAACTGAAATTTTTTTCATTACCTGACAGTTACTTAGGAAATTTCCATTGTTTAGCACAGGATAATTCTGAAGTCAATAATTCTTTGTTAATTACGCGCTGATAAATTTCTATCAGAAAAGTAACCATTACAAAAAAGAAAGAAAAGGAAAAAAAGTTACCATTACCATAAAAAGAACAAAAACATCTCTAGGCATATTTTTAGTTCTATTCAATTCGATGACTTTTTTAATGAGTAAAAGGACTCTCCAAAGCAAGTTTCTATTTAACTGCTACTAATGATTCTAGTTCCTTAAAAGTATCAGGATTTCTTAATTCAGTGTTCATTTCTTCCCCCTCAAAATCGCACACAAGTGCCCAGCTACAAATATATTTATTTTTCCCCTGTGGGAAGGGGCCAGAGGTTCCAGGACATTCTCAAAGGAGTACAGAGGCCTAGAATTTAACTTTTTTTTTTTTTTTAAGAAGAAAGCTATGAAAACATTTTGTTTGTTCCTCTGAAGGGTAAACAGAAAGAGTATCATGTACTTGACCAAACAGAAAGAGTCCCAGAACAAGTCCATCTGTGCAATCATCCCCTTGTCCCCTAGCATCAGGAAAGGACCTTAACTATTATGACCTAAAATTGCCTCTGCAGCATCCTCAATAAGCAGCTGCCTGGCCGGTGCTTACACACCTTTGTGGCCGAAACTCATCTGCCCCAGGCAGCCTGTTCTGCCACTGGAAAGCAAGCATCCCCCAGTTAGTTCCTAATGGGTGATAAAAACAAGACAAAAGAGCAACTACTTCTGAAAATCAGTCACCATAAGAAAGCAAACTCCATGGGGGCAGGGGCTCGGAAGCAGGTTGTATATTGTGCTCACAGCAGTATCCCCAGACCCTAGAACAGAGATAGGTACACAGTAGGCACTCGGTAAGTAACTGTTAAAGGAATTGTTGTTGAAGGTCTGCTATGCACTGGGCAGCATCAATACTAGATGCCTTTTATAGCACGGTTCTTAAGGGGTTGAACTGTGTGTCATTCCAAGAAATGTACATTGAAGTCCTGACCCCCAGAATCTCAGAATGTGACCTTATTTGGAAAAGGGGCCTTTCCAGAAGGTAATCAAGTCAAAATTTGATCATTAGTGTGGGTGCTAGTCCAATATGACTGGTGCCCCTGTAAGAAGGGGAACTTGGACAGGGAAACAGACATGCACAGAGTGGAAATGTGAAGGGATACAAGGAACATGCCAGGGGAGCAGGAAAAAGACACTGGAATTGTGCTGCCAGGGCCAAGAACCACCCCCAGGCAGCTAGAAGCCAGAAGAGGCGAGGAAGGATCCTCCCCTACAAGTTTCAGGGGGAACAAGGCCCTGCTCACACCTGGACCTTACACTTCCAACCTCCAGAACCTGGAAACAAGGAACTCAGGCTGCTACTGAAGCCACCCAGTTTGTGGCACTTTGTTATGGCAGCCTTAGAAAACTAAGACAACAGAGAAGTCATCACAATGTGGGCCTGATCAATATCCCTAACAGAGAGCCTGCTAGCCTTTGGGGGGACCATGTGGTAGGGCAGTGCTTATCAGAGCAGGAGAGATCCAGTAATAGTGCAAGGGGGGACTGTACTGGACCCTTCCTGACACTCCCAAGTATCCCAGTCCAACATGACTCCAGCCCCTGTGACAACCACCAGCTCACATCAGGCGGTGGACAGACCCACCCGGGCTGCAGTGTTGGGTTTCCCTGACACTGTGGTATGGGTGCCGGTAGAAACCAACTTGGGATTCATCCATGTGCAACCCGCAATGCTAAGGTATTAATACCTGCAGAGGTACCCTTGTCTGATGGGGGTGGGAGCCAATGGGACAAATGTTTTCCCCCTTCATTCTGTAAGCAGACAGTTCCGAGATGCATTTTATAAGGCTCCTCTAGTGTTCCATGGAACTGAATGCTTTGCCGAGAGCATTGCTCAACTTATAACACACCCTTTCACTGCCTCTCCCTCCTTCCTTGTATAATCCTCTCATCCTTCATCATGCTCTCCAAAATCACATCCCTAATCATCTCCAGATAAACCCTGTCTCAGGTTCTGCTTTTTGGGGGAACCCAAGCTAAAATTTAAAAAAAAAAAAGAAAGAAAGAAAAGAAAAGAACTATTAAAACATTTGCAATACAGAAAACTTAGTAGTTTTTATAAAATGAATCAACGGAAAAGCCCCCAAGGAATGCTGCTTCCTTGCAGAATACTGTCCATTGGTTCCAGTTCTGTCCCTGGAAGTATCAAGCCAGGTTTCTCTCTCTCTCCTGGATAGCTATTGCAAGAACTAACTTACATAGACATTTCCCTCCACCCATTAACTACTAGGTTCTCTTGCAACATGCTTTGATGACTTTGTGAGCCCTTAGTTTGTCCGTGCTCCGACCAGAAGTGAACACGATATTCTAGATGTGGTCTGATCACTGGGACTGTGTACCTTTCTTTACAACACACCATGGAAGTTTCATCCAACCACAGGTATAAACAGGTTGTCTACAGCAGAGCCTTTCTTTTTGCAAATGTTAAGGGTTGCAAGAAACGTTGCACGGTAGAAACTTCTCGGAGCAGCTGTATGTAATAGAGATGCCAAATGATGATTGCTGTTCGGAAGACCCGTTTTCAACATGTGCTCCCCTTTCACATCAGTGGAGTGGTACATTAACCACTTTACTCTTGCTCTCCCGCAGCGTGGAGCACGTGGTTTTCGCAAGCTTGATTACAGTCTATGGCAGTTGGGTGATTACTACTGAAGTTAGGCAGACGCCTGCTGGCATCTCAGAGTGGGATCTCCCCGAATGTGTTTTATTATTGTACAGGAAAAAAAAATAAACAATTTTGAAAACAACTCAATCTAGAGATATGGATTCTTACCATATCTTTATTTCTGGGGAAAGGTCAATTAAATCCAGAGACATGTATTCTTGTTTTTTTCCTTTTCCCACCACATTGCAAGATGGGACGACGAACACCCGTAAGGAATTTACACTGGGAACCCACTGAAAGGTAAGTACCAGATTCAGTCTCTCATCTTCCTCTTCCCTTTTGTTTTCATATCCCTATTTTGAGCTAACCATATCATACACATCTTTACTGCTAAACTGAGTTCTAATTAAGCATTATAAAGAATAAAACAAATTAGCTGCATGTTATAAACATCCGTTAGCAAGTATAATAGCATGGTTCTTAATATGAGAAGTAAATTTAATAAAATTTAAAAGAAATATTTCATCGAAGACAGAATAATTAAAAGGCATACTGTGCTGTCAGCAAAACTGGGTTGGCTCCTGCAGTATCATCAGAGGGAGTGGTGCTGCTGTGCAATTTTGCAATTTTTCTACAGTGCAACCATTGGCTCTCCTGAAGATGGCGGAGCCAGTCACTCAAATGGCCATCCAAGAAACCATCTTCTGGACAGCTTCCGTCCCTTCCATTTAGAAAGCTGATTCGTTCAAAAGAATTCCCACTTCCCTTGAATGAACCATCCCTGTGCCCCCTTGCCTGCTTTTCACGTCCCCCTGTGTTGCTTGTGAGGCTCACACATTCTAGAAAAGGTTTAAATGGATGTGGGAAAAAACAGGCCTGCTTCACTCTCTCTGTTCTGTCACATTCTGTTTCATTCAAGTGAACATCTTAAATCAGATCCTTTTTACCTCTTTTAAGAAAAACTTAATTTCTCTATGTTGGCATACATATGAAATTATTCATGATAAAATCTTTTTAAAAAATAAATGTGAGACTTAATCCCAGAAACAAAACAATAGATAAGACAACTCATAGTGAGCAACACAAGATGACAGACATCATGTCACACTGGATACTTTCATTTCATCTCACTGGATTCTCCAACTCTGAGAAGCCAGCATCATGGTGCCCACTTTGCACATGAGGAAACAAAAAACAGAGACTCGGGGGTTAAGTATATAGTCCAAGTACCCAGAGTTAGCAATTTGGAAAGTAACAGAGGTTTAAAAAAAGAACGAACACTATGTCTAGTTATCCAAGAAAAGACGGAGGGCTCAAAATCTAAAAGAAAAACAGACAGTGGATTCTGGACACACATCAATGTTGGAGTCTAATCTTCTAAGGTTTAATAATTTTAACCATCTTAGTTTTTTATCGTTGGAGGGAAAGTGAGGGAGGTAGCGTTCCCATTTCAGATATGCCTTTCTGGATGAAGGGACTTCCATTTGTGTTAACACCCCAGGCCTCTCCGTCTTGCCATCACTTACGCCTGTCCATGGAAGGCAATGTACCTCGTGTGGTTAGGAAACATGAGAACTGGACCCACGCAGCACTGCCTTCCTCATTTATAGATATCACACACCCTGCCCTGCTGCAAAGGTGGGCCCTGCCCTCACAGAAGCTCTGACGGCATCCAGTACTGACCCATCACCCCATCTCATTCTAGCATTTAGGATTAGAAAGCCCACTGGCCCACACATATAAACCATATTCTTCAGCATCCACTGGACCAGTCATTAAGGTGATACTTTAGTCTTCCGTTTGCCTTATTGTTTGCCCTATTTCTCTATACCTTCAGAACTTGGGAAGGAGAAAGTATGCAATGTGCTGGGCCCTTCAAACCTCAACACTTCTTTAGGGGCTAACAGACCAATCTGAGCTCAGACTTCTGTTTTTGGAGTAAAAAGATCTATGTTCCTCAAGTCTCTGTAATTTAAGAAGAATGTGGCTACACATTTCAAAACAGTTTAGAACTTAATAAACAGATGTGATATAACAGCACATCAATCGGCTTTGTCCCCTAGACCCAAGAGCATTCACAAGTCACATGATTGAGACTAGTCCTCATAAGGTCTAAAAGGAGGGACATGTGAGGGGTGAACACCAAAGTACACATCAGGAAACAAGATCCTGTGTCCCGGGAGTCCAATAAGCCTATTATAAATTTGAATCTATACCATAAGAGAATACTTTTTTCTCAGCTATAATGTTATTCTTTGTTTCACTGTATCACTATAATTTTTAAAAAGCATAGGCATATCATGAAATCCCATGCTTTGTAAAAGATTCCATTATAAGAGTAATCATTATTGAACCTTTTAGCCCAGACGTAATTTCTTACATGTTACAACAAGTTTGGCACGCATTGTGAATTTCAGCCAAGGTTGATAAAGTTCAATAACTTGGCTAACCAACCATGTGTACTACTCATTATAGAAGTAATAAATAGATTCATCAAAATGGACATGAAAAAGCCATAAGAAAATCGGATGCCATTTCCAGCCTGCCTCATAAAAGCACCTCTTGGACTTTAATATAATTTTATATACAGTTATCACAGCTACCCATCATTCAATACCAGGCGTATATAAAACAATCATCCACCCACATTTGCATGCTGAATAAATTCCAGTTACACAGGTGAATTCTCTATTCTACAGATCTCAATAGTCACATAAATGCACATATTGCTTATATGTTCAACTTCTAAAAGAATTCACATCAAGTAGAAAAGAAAATCTCATTTTCCTTCAGATTATCTTTTTGGGACAGTTTTAGCAGAAATGCTTTTTTTTTAAGTAATACTTTTGGTCTAATTATTCTTTTAGCTTTCAGTTTTCTTTAACTTTTGATAACTGAAACATCTAGCAACAAGAAAGCCTGATTCAGACCAATGTCATCACTGGAAGAAAGAAGTCTCCGTTTACGGAACCAAAGACTCCCCAGTGATCAAATAAACAGAACTCAACAGAGCTGGCTTCCAATATCTGAACACAATTAACAAAGTTTCCTTGAGTGGGATAATAACTCTTTTGAGTGACAGCACAGCTGAAATATCCAAATCTCCCTACTGTGTGTCTCTGTTATGCTTCTACAAGAAACTCAAACACTACTTCTTGAAGGAAGCTAGAAGCCTACCCTTCTCAGAAAGGAATCTTCCTCTACATCTGGTCAACCACCATCTGGTGGAGCTGGCTAACATCATGCTCCAAACCAAACGTTAAAAGTCATGTTGCACACTTCGAACACCGTCTTGTACTTGTTCACACTCTGCTGGGTAAAGAACTATTCCTGAATTGTCACATTGGGTGAGCCTCCCTCCGTGCCAGGAGGGGAAGCCAGAGGGGTACAGTCTGCACCCTCTATTTCTCAGCAAGGCCGGAATACAGTGGGAGACAGGTTTGTCTACATGGCAGGGTCTGCTCTGTTACAGCATGTGGATTTTTCAGTGTGCAGACAACATCTTTTCTGCCTCACTTCTGCTCTCTGCCATTCTTGCTGTGCCATCAGCACCACAAGTCACCAGAAACTTCCTCTTGCTTCAATATAATGCTTTCTTCTGGATTTTCTCTCTTGTATAAGTCCTCACAGTGGGATCACTGCATGATAATATTATAAATATCCTCATACTCTCCTGGTTCTTTTCACAACTACCATGGAAAAAAAGCACAATCAAGCTTTCTAAAACCAAGTTATAGTCTTAACAGCAAGGAAAATCTTCCTTGTATTAATTACAAATAGCACTTAGATCATCACAACTTTAGCCAAATGATGTCAATTTTTAACTCAGCATAACCAGGACGCTCTAACAGTGGAGTACTTTAGTTTCTCAAGAAGTTCACAACTGTCAAATTCTTCCAGGAGCTTATATGCCATAATGACAGATACTGATGTACAGAAATATTGAAGTAAAACACGAAAGTAAACAGAGAATGAAGAGGTGAGCCGGAGATATGCTGTGAATAACAGAAGCAATGAAAAAGAGCTGAAAGGAGCTAAGGAAAGAGGTGTTCAACATCTCCCAAGAGGCTTAGGAAACGCATCACATGCAGCAGGCATTACACGCACCGCCTACACACAAAACAGTCTCTGTCATGTCCCTACTAGTAGCTGCTGTGATGCCCAGCATGAAAAATCTGGTGAAGTTTATGAAGATTTCTGATAGCTACCCAGAAAAGCTACCGGTAATAGCAGATAGTTGCCTATCACAGGCTTACAACAAAGCCAGGACGTCTGCCAGCATATGGACTCTGAGATCCAATACTAGTATTTAAGCAAAGACATAGTCAACATGAACAACATTTGCTGCTTTCTTATCACAAGACTTAACTCTCCCCAACAAGCGTGCACGCACGCGTACATGCTGCACCATACAACACAAAGCCATTCTTGCAGGAAATGGTTAAGGAATGTCTAAGAAAATACACATGGCTCCCTAACACCTGTGTAAGATCCACAAAATCTGTTAGGGAGATGGAAGTATTTTACCATCCACTTGGAATCCCTTATTTCTAAATGTGACAAGTCCGTAGTGTTTTGTTGCCTTCCCAGCTCAGCTCAGCCTTCAAGTGCATCTACTGCTTTTGCAAGCTGGCGTCCCTATGGTTAGCCTCTTGAGACGTGTAGTCTAGAAGCTTCAGCAGTTCCATCTTTATGTTCATTTAAAGCCATCAGATTTGTTCTTCAGGGGTAAGTCTGAAATTGTTTCACCTTCAGGTACTTCTCTATGACCAGTTTCAACAGAACGTGTGATATTTAAAGAAAGTATCTTTTGAACATTAAACACGATTAAATTCTTCATCCCAAACAAGACCAGCTTTATAATAACTAAAACTTGCAACCTCAAAGTCACCCCATAAAGAATGAGTGTGCCATCCTAAAATTTAAAAACTCTAGAGTTTTGCTAACTTTTTTTAAAAGAAATTTTGTTTGAGAAAGAGAGAGAACATGCTCACACACAAGCATGAGGAGGGAAGGAGGGAGGGAGTGGGATAGGGAGAAGCACACTCCCTGCTGAACAGGGACCCTAATGCAGGCCTTGTTCCCAGGACCCCAGGATCATGACCTGAGCTAAAGGCAGATGCTCAACCACTGAGTCACCCAGGGGTTCCAGTTTAGCTAACTTTTAAGTTTTACATAATAGGTAATTAAAAAAAAAAAAAAAAAAAAAAAGCTTGCTGGGAGTTCATGGATCCAAATATTATCCAAAAACGTGACCACTGTCTCTGGAGCCTTGACAGAATGTAAAATGCTATGTTTAAGCTATGATTTTCTACCTAATGTTCAAATACTGTGCTCTGCAGCCTCTACCATTCAAGGAGCTGGAAGATGGAACGGAGTAAAGAAGAATTATGGCAATTATAAAACCTCACTGGTACACATGGTCAGGTTAATAACCAGCATTAGCAGAGCTCAGCTACACCATCAGCAACTTGGGGAACAGAGAGCCTGGAGCTCCAGAGCTAAGGCAAAAACACTGGGCACAGCGTAGGAGCGAGCCAGAGAGACAGACCTGGAGAAGCAATCCGTCCATAAAACAAAACGAGTAAGCATGCCACTCAAACCAACTGCTAGACTATCTGAGCAGTTAACGACTGCTTTAGACTTTAAAGCATAGACATCAAAAGACACAGGATAAGCTTTAAAAACAATCATAGGAGAGCTGCATGCTTACTACCACAAGGCAAGCAACGAAACTGTGATTAATGTAAATTACAGAATAAGCAATTACACCTGACCACAAATCCACAGACTGTTCTTTGAGTTTAAAGCGGCTTTTTGCTCACCCTGTGCGTACTGCAGGTTTGGCTTTCTTTTCTGGTTGCTCGGAAGATGCAAAAGTGGGAACGAAGCTTAAGAAAAATCAGAGACTGATGGTAAGACTTTGTTTAGTAGAGATAGCAAAAGTTCTTAATTTACAGCAGCTTTGGTGATCATTTGCAGATGTCTTCCAGAGAATTAAAAGAAAAAAAGGCTTTAGTATCTCTACTTTTAAATACAGATACAGAAATACAGAAATAATTAGGAGCTACCAAGAGTCAAACACATGCCTACAGGGAAATGTGTGGTTAAAACAAACAAACAAACAAACAATTATACCATAAAGGAATGTTAAATGCTCTCTAGAAGCACAGAGATCAAGCCATTAGTATTTTGGTTAGTTTCTGGTCCCTTGGGGACCGGTTCTACACTGAAGAGTTGGCACCTAGTACTACTCAGTAGTGTTGTTGACTGCACAAAGGCTTGATCAAAGGGCGTTTCTGTGGCTATGAGCCAGCCAGTCCACTCTCCATGCAGCCCTCATCACAGACCCTAAACCAGGTTCTAGGCTCAAGAATCCACAAGAACCAGGCAGGTTCTGGACACTAATCACATAAAATAGTCTTGGCTAGTTGCAGGGAGATGGACTGCTGGGGTAAAGATAAAGATGTCTCAGCCTCAGAGCAATTCTGCTGGGTGGGCATAGGACCCCAGTGTTGTCAGTTCTTCTGATTTTTTGAGAGTCAGAAATCAGGATTACTTTTCAGTAAAATATCCTGATTTTAATATGTTGACAAGTAATCTAAGACAAAACCAAACAAAAAATATTACAGACTATTGTTATCTCTGTCCTGGTTGGGAGGCTCTACACTTAACTACATGGTCCCCACCTAGAGGAACGAGCAGGCATAAAAATGTCCCCCTCCCTTCATCGCTATCACATGATACTGAGTTACGCAGTGGCAATACACGGAAAGCCCTGGACATTTATACACCACCCCACTTCAGACAAGCTCAAACCGGAGAAAATGAGGTATCACAGAGTTGCTCCCAAACTTAACAGCATTAGGCCCAACAGACCAGACTTTTTTCTAGAAAAAAATCACTCAGCCCAAAGAACCATTTAGGTAAAAAAATAATAATAATTAAAAGAACCATTTAGGTAGGGAAGAGGTGGAGTGAGAACAGAAGTTTTTGATGCCGACATTGAAAGAGGGCAGACTGAATAATGGTCCCCCAAAGATGCCCAAGTCCTCCTAATCCCTGGAACCTGGGAATGTTACCTTATATGGCAAAAGGGACTGCAGAGGGATGGCCTGGGTGGCTCAGTGGTTAAGCGCCTGCCTTCGGCCCAGGGCGTGATCCTGGAGTCCTGGGATGGAGTCCCAGGATCGAGTCCTGTGTCGGGTTCCCTGCGTGGAGCCTGCTCCTCCCTCTGCCTGTGTCTCTCATGAATAAGTAAATAAAATCTTTAAAAAAAAAAAAAAAAAAAAAGGTTGGGGGGAAACTGTAGATGTGGTTTAAGACAAGGGCCCTGAGATGGCAGGTCACCCTGGATCATCTAGGTGGGCCCCATGAAATCAAAAGCGTCACTGTAAGAGGGAGATTGGACTTCACAAGAGGTGGTGATGTGATGTGGAAGCAGAAAGTGGGATGACACAGACAGAAGGAGGAGGAAATGACCACCCACCAAGGAACATGGTCGGTCATGTGAAGCTTTATAAAAGGCAAGGAAATAAGGATTCCCACCCCCCACCCCCCCACCCCCCCACCCCCGGAGCCTGTGAAGGAGCCAGCCCTGCTAACACCAAGTTCAAGCCCGGCGAAATGGATTTCAGACTTCTCAGCTCCAGAACCATAGGTGAACAAATGCGTATTGTTTCATTAAAGGAAATATGTATGGAACATACAACTGACCAGCACACACATGTGCACTCAGGAGAGTCTGAGAGTCCCACGACAGAAATGTGCAAACACTACCAGTGTTCCTTTCTTAAGTCCCTCTTCGATGAGGCCAACAGGCAATGGAAGCCAACCACCGAGCAAAGCAGGAACTCAATAGGTAAATGCCCAGAAACCAACAGCTCCCAAGTCATCTTTTCGTGCTGAAAGGATGGTATCCCTTGCCAAAAATCTGACTCCGCTCTCTGAGATGTTTCCCCGTATGGATCTGTTACAGTGCTCTCTACCTTGTCAAACACTCAATCTGGTAACTGTACATGAACGAGGAATTGGAACTTCCTTCACTAATAGATAAAGTTGTAATGGCATTGTTTTCTTTCTTTCTTTTTCTTTTTTTTTTTTTTTGGTAATGCATTTGGAATGCAATGACAATCTTTCAGCTAATAGAAGCTTCTCGAACCCAGCTGCTGAATTCAGAAGCCACAGCCGCCATACTGTACAACACAGCCATGCAGAAAACCTTAAGGCAGTCAGAAGACAAATCGAAAGATGCAAAAAGTTTTGAGATTTCATCCTCCTTACAGGCATCGGTGGCTGACACAGCAGAGTCTCTCCATTTGAAAGAGATTGATTATTTTCATTCTTTTCATTCATGTGATCACCAGGAAAACCAAGTTTCCAGAATCAAGATGTTGCTGGCAATTTTGTTGATGTCATGCGGGCAAACAGCACCCGGCTCACTCTTCCCACATCCATCTGCGTTAGCTCTGCGTTGTGAGCAGAGAGAAGGGGCCCTGAACAGCTGAAACTTTAGGGAACCAGGAAGGAAATGTTACTGTCCCACAGCTGACAACGTCTCCACCTATGAAAGATGCCCCAACACAACTACAACCCGTGGCCATTCTGCCTCTGCTGAGCATCCCATTACCCCGGATTTCTGAGTGTCTAGCTAGAGTCACAGCCCAGCCTGCCAACTCTGGAGTGGATGGGATCTGCTAACCTTTCCTAGTCCTCACCACCAAATCGACCATGCAGTACACAGCAAAGTTACTTGAAATCAGGTTACCTTTCTGAACTCTGGGGGAGATACTTGGTAGAAACTCAGCATATCCTAACAATAACAAATCCAAGAGATCCTATTTTATTCCATCCATTAAGGAATTAAATTACTTGCTTCTTCCTGCCTCCACCTTCCTCCAAACCTAAAGCCTCCTCCTCCTCCTCCTGAAAGCTTCTCTTTTCTGACAACCATTAGGTTTCTTTTTCCACAACTGTGAGCAACCACATAATCGTATGGTACTCTTCACGACTGCATTTGCATGTTGTCTTTTATCTGATCTTTACAAAGTAGGTGACAGAAAATATTATTCCCTTGATTTTACAAATGAGGAGAGTAAGGCTCAAAATACTTAAGTGACTTGCCTTATGTCAGGTAAGTTTATGACCACCTGTCTCACGGGCCAGTTCTCACCCTGACATGTCCCCAGGAGTCTCCAATAAAACCTATCATTCCCATTTAAGTGAAAATTCAATTCAAATGCTGATACAGTGTCTGATATGAACCAGTAAATGGGATGGCAAAGTTGGGACATTTATGCAGAATATACCAGGCAGTCCTAGAAACCGTCGTAAGCTCTAGAGAACAAGTGCTCTCAAGCTATGCTCTCCTGATAAAGACGTTACCATGATGCATTCGTTTCAGGTTTAATGGTGTTCCTTGCTTTTTGCTGCCAAGCTTAATAGATTGTTTTTTCTTCCTTCGCTGCAACAAAAATAATCTTGTCCTTTCTCTCTCTCTCTCAATACTTTTTTCCTGGATGAAGCTACTATCTGACCTCCAACCAAAAAATACCTAAAATGTTCCTTTCACACCAAAGACAAGTCAATGTCTAAACCAGTTATTTAGAAAGGTCATTTTAGGACAAACTCACAGATACCACAGCAGCCTTTTGAGGATCCAAGAACCAGGAAGCTAGGAAAATACCAAACTAATTTCAGTAACTTGATCGCCCTGTCTCCCATTCCCAAAATGCCTGCAGTTTATTAAGTGCCTGCAATGTCGAGCAGGCAATTCCCTGGGCACTCTGGAGTTCCCATCTTTAAAAACTTTGCAAAACAGGAATATCAGCTGTGTTTTATAGATGTAGAGCAAGAGTTCAGAGAAGGGAAGTAACTTGCCCCAAGACACTCAGATGGGACACGGTAAGGCCAGGTTTTGAAACTAGGTCACGTCTGCTTCCCGAGCCAGGATTTCTTCTCATGCACCCTGCTGCCTCTCCAGATAGAAACTCGCTACCTATCAAGCTTCCCCTGCCTGTCAGCAGAGCTATTTTCAGCAGTGGTACAATTTCACCACGCGGGAGCCAGGCTCATCAAATGAGATAATGCACAGAAAAGCTCTGAAGAGACGTAACTGTCGTTAATAGAAGATCTGGGGGAAATCTGCAAAAACCAAAAGAACCAAATGTTGCCCGTGCTGCTACCTTGGGACTCAATCACCCTGGTCAGTGGCCAACTGGTGAGTATTCTGGGGTGCACTCCCTCCTTGGATGCAGGTATTAAGCAGCAGTGCCCACGATGTGAGACATAGCTGGTGTCACAGATAAGACATATGCTTAAAAGTTTTTAGTGAAGCAAATGGGAGTTAGGCCAACTTCTTCCTCATGGTTTCCCTCTTGATTACAAGATTGAATGTATACTTAAAGTAACAGACACTTTGAGATAAATTAACTTCTAAGAGAAAGGGACATTCTGAAGATTAAATTATACCCCATGAATGAAGCAATCAATTAACGATCAATACATACCCAATAGTTACGAATATAAGATGAAAACGTAACTCATAAAAGAATAAATATAAATGGCCAAATGAGGAGCTGATCGATCTTACTAATAATCAGAGACATGCAAATATAAGTGACACTTCAGAGAAAGAAAAGCTCATCTCCAAGGTTGGCAAGAATGCAGGGCAAACGCGTATTCAAATTAGTACAAGTTTCCAAGGGGTGTGGTTTGATGAAAAACAGATCAAGATATTAAGGTTAGGGGACAAATCCCTTGATTCAGCAATTCCACTTCCAGAAAATAAAACTATAAAATAGACATGGATGGGTACAAACATTTAATCACAAAATGCTTCTCTCCACTCGACAGCCATCACAAAAAGCTGAAATTCACCCAAATGTGCCACAGCGGGAAAACGGTAAGAACCACATTGAGAAAATACCACGCAACTTCTTAAGATGTTGTCAATATGTAACGGCAGGGAAAGGCGGTCACGTTCCACAGTTAAACAGAAAAATCACAGGCGGAGGGAAGGGAAAAATGCTCAGAATCCTACGTGCTAAATATTAACATTTATGTTCGGCCGTTAAGAATTTGGGGTGATTTTTTTTTCTTATCTGCATCTTTTTATTTTTACTTAACTGCACATTCTAAGTGTTTCATAAGGAATTTATACCAATAACAAATAACTTTAAATTACTTAAATGTGAAGGCATGTAAAGCTAATCTAGCCTAACACCTGGCATATATAGAAGCTTGACAAACGCCAGCTCCCGTTCCCCCATAATCCTTCCCCAACACCAAAGAGGGATTCGGCAGAGAAGCCGTCAGCGTACTAACCCACGACTGAGCAGCAGACACCATGTGTGCCTCAATCCTCCCTGCAGACACCACTCCCGGCACACAGCCTGCCACAGACCGAGCGTGAAAGCCTGGTTAAAATAAATTTGTCGATTTCGGACTGGATGAGCTGCTTGGGAAGAGCTTAGTCAGGACCGTGCCCTGTTCCTTGGGGCAAGAAGGCACCAAGCAGAATGCAGAGGGCCCAGAAACGGGGTCCAACGTTCTCCGCTCTAGCCCTGCAACCCACACCTCAAGAGCTGTGTGATCTCAGGCAAGTTACTTCACCTCTCTGTGCTTTCATTCTGACTCGATTTCAAGATAGCTGTGAACACTGGGGTGGGAATTAAATAAGGCACGTGTGGAATCTTTGAGAATGAATTCTAAAGAGCTACCAATATGAAACAACATGACAGTGATCAATAAACACTAGTCTGGAATAATTAAGTACATTTTACAGGTAAGAGTAAAAACAAAAAAAAATATATTTTATTAGTTTTCACTTCCATTTCCATACGACTACACAAGAAACTGCTTTGATTCTGATTTTGTTCCTCTTCTCAAGAGATAATTCGTTCACAGGAAAGGCCTAACTCTATCCACCTTGCTAGTCTCTCCTCAACCCTAAAGAAATATTAAAAGCACTGGAATAGGAGCTTCCTTACCGCCGTCCCCTCCATATCACGCACACACCCTCTCCTGTTCTCGACTGCGTGAGCAGTCTTAGATCTTCTCTGAGTCCAGTGAGGAAACCCCAATTTGCTCTCAGAGACAGCACGATGGGAATATGGCTTATAACAAGAATCCAGAACACCAAGCAGCACTGCCTAATGAACAACTAACTCAAGATTTGGAACAATCAGATTCCAACCATGTAAAGCAACTCATTAAACAGGAGGACACTTCCTCCTTAACTCACTTAGTTGGGCTTGTATAGATAAAGACTGGCCCTTCATGAAATGTGGTGTTCTCTACTAAACCAAAAGAAGATCATAAATTTAGGCAAGAAACTCCTGCTTTTGGAATTTTGATGCATCTACCAAAGACCTCATTCAAGAGAGTTTTGCAAGAAGGCCCTACTCGTGACCCCTAACCATTATTCTGGAAAAGGCAGAGGATGTGAGTCTTAACAGTTTGTATACAGGCTGCAGTAAAGGACATGGGCCACGTCCTACTGAAAAGCGAGGGTCCAGGGGTGGTCTAACTGCCAGCATACCTTTTATTATAAAATCTGTAATAATTCCAAGGATAACCACCTAGTTTCAACAATTTTTATTTGACAAACAAGGGACACATCTGTATACGAATGACCAAGATATCTTTACTCTGGTGAAATCGTTTTGCAATGTTACAAGTATATTTGACAATGCTTTCAGTGCTCTTTCACTTTCAGGAGACAAAAAGTAAGCTGCTGAGCAAAAGGATAACATAAATAAAAGTATGTAACGTAGCGTATTCATTCCGTCCCCACTTAAAATTTGAAAATAAGCAGTTTCATAAAGCCAGAAGTGTTTCCTTTCCTGGGCCAAATCTCTGTTTGAGAGCTGAAGCATGCAATTAATGGGTTGCCTCAAACTTTAGAGAGCCAAAATAAAAATCACACTCCTTAAGATCTTGTATGCACAGAGCGCTGGTTACTTGCTTTATGTTAAGTATTTGGTTTCATATGGCCTCTCTGATTTAAGAAATACACACGGAGTCCAAAAGGACACGTTTCCTTTTAGTACAAAAACATACATTAATAAACAGTCTAATTACAAATAAATTATATAACACTGGGTGAGGCTAGGGTGGGAGGCGCAAGGAAACTCTATATTCTTAGAAAAAAATTCCAAGATCACCATGGCATTCTAAATGAACCTTAAACAGACACATTAATATTTAAATATTACAATTTCCACTTAGGGAAAGAAAAAAAAAAAACATTATTGATAGGCCAGCACACTCAAAACCAATAATGTCACGAAAACACATGCCCTTGTATAATTTGGCAGAACAAGCTGCTCCCTGAATACAATGGACCTTTTTATTAAATGGATCTCTTCATCCTTGGCATTTTATACAAAAAACAAAACCAAAAAAAAAAAGAGAGAGAGAGAGAGAGAGAAGAGGAAAAAGAAACAAACATGACACTAGTAACGGTCTTCAGCTTGAACTCTTTCACCGAGAAGTACAAGGCCTAAAAGACATGTTAGGAAAGTAAAAGGCATTATTTAACAAAAATGAAAGCAAGACCAGCTGAGGAAGAAAACTATACTGGGACACCAGGGCTTTTGTTCGACTCTATCGCGGAGCAACAGAGCCCCCTAGTGGACGGAAGGTGGAACTGGAGGAAGACCCTCTTCGGGGCTGACTTCAGGGACCCTCGCTGTGTCTGTCAACTAGTAAGGAGAACCGAGAGAGAACGCTTACTTAAGTTGGGTATTCTGTGAAATAACTTCCAATTTTTCAGACTTTGTAAAAACGCTTGGCATCTCAAATCAGGGTAGAAGTCTTATCTTTTAAATATTTGCTTTAAATGATCTTGAGCTTCTGTCCATGAACCCCTACCCTCTCTTGTTGTGCTGGCCACTCAAATAAAGACCTTAGCCGACATGCAAGTGTAAAATTCAACTCTTCTCATATGACAAAAAGTTTGACATCTAATCAGGCACACACATATGGCGTACATGATCTATGTGTCATTATGTATATAGTTATTCATGCATAATGTTTTTAGTGAGTATCAATGATGAGGTGAAGCTCATTAGGATATTTCAGTCAGTCTCTTCCTTTAGGTATATAGCTTCTCTGATACTCTTAAGGTTTCCAGTATACCCAACTCCATGTCCACTGAGCTAGATCATGTGATCGCCATGGATATTCAATGTCTAAGAATATTTAACTGCAAAATGGTTTATTCATAAGGCACTAATTCTCAATTTTATGTAATATCATTAAAGGACTTTTTCCAGTACTGTCAAAAATCTCAATAGCAAAATAACTTTAAAATCTCTGTACTTATAATATGTGGATATATTTTAGCACAAATGTTCTGGGATTTTTGGTTTTTCTAAGTTTTATTTATTTTGGAGAGAGAACGAGTGAGCTCGGGAAGGGGTAAAGGCAGAGGGAGAGAAAAAAATCTCCAGCAGACTCCTCACTGAGCAGAGTTCAACATGCAGTTCGATCCCAGGACCCCGAAATCATGACCTGAGCCGCAACCTAGAGTCAGCCACTCAACAGACTGAGCCACCAAGGTCACAAATATTTTTAATTTTTAATTTAATATACTCTCAAAAGGTTTTTTTTTTTAATTTTTATTTATTTATGATAGTCACACAGAGAGAGAGAGAGAGAGAGGCAGAGACACAGAGGGAGAAGCAGGCTCCATGCACCGGGAGCCCGACGTGGGACTCGATCCCGGGTCTCCAGGATCGTGCCCTGGGCCAAAGGCAGGTGCCAAACCGCTGCGCCACCCAGGGATCCCAAAAGGTTATTTAGATTGAGAAATTTTCCCTCTACAAAGCACCAGGTTCCTAAAAAGAAGATAAATGCCAAGATCCCACTATTTTGAGTCTTGTTGATAACTAGAAAGGAAATTGTTGTCAGGCATCAGGATCCCAAGTGTACTGATCCCATATGAGTAGGTTTTGACCAAGAAAATGACTGTAGGTTAGTCTATGGCCTTGGATTTATGGGATCTTTTGGAATAATGGGGGAGGGGGGAAAAAAAAGAAGTCATTGCATGATTTAGGATAGAAGGCAAAATTTAATAACACTAGGTGTGGAAAAGAGAGCGAAGAACTGAAGGTATAAAGGAACCTAGTCCAGTCCCTAATCTTGAAGTGTGGGTTTAAAATCTTAAGAATGAATACATAAAGAAAAGCACTCTTCCTGTATTATGGTAGAAATGGTAGACTTTACACCAGAAGTGAATTTGTCATGTTGGTAATTAGGATAAAAAAACATGGCAACTATGCTCCACACTATAATTTCAACACATGATTTAGGAAAAAGACCCCAAGCTTTAAAAAAATGGGCTCTCAAAGCCAAAACAAACAATTTCAACATTCTACTATCATTTTGGGATTCCTACATGGAAATGTGATACTTTCATTTTGTTTCAAGGTGAACAAATTTAGGGGTGACTGTCGTAGTCTGAGCAGGTACATTTAATATCTCAAAATATATCAATTTTGATATTTAAGTAAATGTACACAATTAGGATCCATGTAATAAAACTTAGGGAGGTGATTACATTACATAAATATCCAAAAATGAAGTGTTAGTCTTAAAATACATTTTACTGGCAAAGACAAAAGTGGTCAGCTTGTATTTGTTAAAGGGAAAAAAGTTTTATTCCTGGTAATGGGTCCTCTGGCTCAAAAATCGAAATCAGACCAGGCTATCCTTGATCTAAAGGCACAACATTTGATGCAGCCCCGTGTTAAAAAGGTTTAAAAGGTCAAAGGAATTTTTCATCCTGAATAAACCCTAGAAGGGACTTAACAAATTTTAACCACTGGTGGTTTAAGACTGCAAGGAGAAAGTTTTATCATCATTGCCCATAAACATTACACTGAAAATATTTAATTTGCTCATATTTGTTACTAGCTTTTTTCCTAAGACTTTTATTTTTAAGTAATTTCTACACCCAATTTGGGGCACAAACCCATGACCTCAAGATCAAGTCACATGCTCTATCAACTGAGCCAGCCAGGTGCCCCCTGTTACTAGTTTTTAAATAGACATTTGAAAAAACCTGGATTTTACTCCTTAAATGTGATGATGATTCTGTCTGCCTGCTACAACAGACTACATGAGTGCCAACAAAAGCCCCTGCTAACAGGAGACCATCAACAGGGTGGGTGCTGTCCTACATTTAGGCACATTCAATTAACCCCTCATTAAAAGAATCCTGCCTTTGATGAGCACGTCAGCCCCCAGGTTCAAGGCGGCAGCACTTTATACTGAACTATTTATACGCAGAGACAAATCAGCTCAATTGACAAGCTGAGTCTAGAAAAGCAGCTATGGCATCCTCTGTGAAGGGAAATGCCCTAGCCTAAAACATTCCCTCTCCAGAGACTTCCCGGTAAGGTTTGTATGTAATGACCACCCTTAAATGGTTGAAACCGTGTCCACTTATTTTTACCAAATTGGAGCCATCGAGCAAGCCACTAAGTCCAGTGAGTCGGGACACAGCTGCCCCTTCCAGCTCAGCGCTATGCTGAGAAATCATTTCTCAATTTCTATGAAGAGAAATCAGTTCCTCCCTCGTCTCTACTGGTTAGCGGTCAGGGCTGTGGGGTTCCAGGCCTCGTGATTTGCTAGTAGAAGCTTTGGGTGAAGAGATGACTTCCCCCTGGACAGAGATGCTGATCTCCACAGAGAGAGGTCCAAGCTACAGCTCTCAATCTACAAAGTCTTCAGGTTCAGAACGCTGGTTGAACAAAGGTCAAGGAGAGAAGAGTGTTAGTTTCTGAGGAGGTGACATCTGAGTGCTCATAGCTCCCTAAAAAGGTGGAATGGGCTGAAGCAAGGAGTATAAGACATTGGTGGGATATCCCCAACAGTGACACAAAGTATGCCACCAAAATCTTCCTGCGGCCCAGGGCATCAAATTGATCTAAATTTTATCTAAATTGTGGCTACTATATAGAATGTTGGGGTAATCCTACTTTGAAAGGGATTACATTGCCTAATGCAGGGGCTGGCAAATGTTCTCTGTAAAGAGACCGATAGTAAATATTTTAGGCTTTGCAGGCCATATGGCCTCTACTGTAATTACTCAATTTTGCTGAAAGCAAGAAAACCACCACAAAAAAAAAAAAAGGAAATAAATGGGCGTGGCCATGTTCCAATAAAACTTTAGTTACAAAATCAGACAGCAGTCAGATTTAGTTCATGAGCCACAGTCCGCCAACCCACAATCTAGACAGCTGAACCCAATCAACACCTAGCTACAGACTGTGTAAAAACGACTTCATGAACTCATAATGCTTTATTCTGACATCTCCTCAGAATCCTTGTATCTTCCAGAATCACCCTGATATTTCTGTGCTGAATTTAGTGGGAATCCCTCTAAATGCTATATATATATATATATATATATATATATATATATATATATATATATTTAGTACTATAATGTACTAAAAATTCTAATGACAGCTCCACATCACTTACAGCCAGAGGAGGAAGACAATAACACAAAATCTGCTCAGAGACCCTTCAAAGGGGGCAGTATCCTAGTGCAACACTGAAGCTCATCAAGGAATGTTGTCCCCTCTTAGCACCTGATCATCCCCTCCCACCACAGAGAGCCTCTCCGATAGCAATTCCAACCAAGCAATGCCTGTGAAGAATTTAAAAAATAAAAAATAAATCACTGGAAATACCACATTAGTAAATCAGGTTTTGCAAAGTAAATGAGGTTACCTACATTTCTTGTCTCAGGGCCACCACTCTCAGCATACTAGTATGCTTTGTTCCAGCCCACTCTACTTCAAAGAGAACAGACGCCCACAAGGCTAACAGCCGGACAGCTAATACACAGAAAACAGGCTCCCTTGAGTGGCAAAGGGAGAGTGAACACCAACACCATTAAAGCTGATAGAAGATGACTCCTGAATGCCCAGAAGTCTTGGAAAAGAAGATGCCCAATTCACTCCGCATTCAGTTATTTCACTTGAAATGGGCAGAAAACTGGTGATAGCAATTTATAAATCGACATGTTTCACAGTGCAGGAGAAGGAAGGACTTTATCTAGGAGCCACAGCCTACTCGAGCAAGGGCACTTTCAAAGCAGCCCCAGAGGATACAAAAAACGAACTTACTTACAACGAAAAGCCTTATGCCTATCTGCCTCTCTTCAGCTCCTGAAACCACTGCTGCAAAGTGACTTGTGAGGATTTGATTGCTTGGAATTTCCAATGCGATACTATTTCAAAAATTAAAAATAAAAATCTTTAGCACCCACCTAGGCCAATGCTTCCCACAAGTAGAGAAGGGAGGGGGTGAGCTAGCAGCACTAAAGGCAGTTTCTGGGGGAAAGCTGGCGCTGAGGAAGAAGTGTGGGTTTTGAACAGAAAGAGCTGGTCGCCCCAAGACCTGCCCAACACTCCTTCCACTCAAAGCTTTACAATCTGCCACCCTATCCACTGGACCATAGAAACCTACCTGTGGCGTCCGCAAAGTCTATCGTGGACATCAGAAAGGAAAGGTCTTTGAGAGGAAGTGGGAGCACTGAAGGGTTTCATGTCCATTCTATTCAACACACTTATTCTCAATGCCGAATCCCCTCCGTTGATGATTAAAGATCCAACGAAACAGAGCTCCTCGTGTACTCTGAACCAACTCAACTAGTCCTGGATCATAATTCATTAAGTCAGATGCTGCAAATCTCTGACAGAGCATTAGGATCATCTAAAGGGCTGCTACCCAATGTCAGAGAGAACAAAGTTTGAGCTTATGCAGAAAATAACTGATAGTCCAGTATCTTACTAATAAAGGAAAAACCTGTCTTGCCAAAATATTAAAGGAATGAGATCTTTTAATTTTCCGGTTAACTGAGTGTTACATAAAAAGAAATATTTTACTTAAGTCCTTAAGCATTTATTTTTCCTTAATTATTCTACACTGTATTGGTCCACACCCTCATATAAGAGTAGTCAATGCCATCAACACAACACATTGTTTCTTGGGTGACTGAGGATCCAGCTGTTATTCTTAACACAGCATCGTCAGTTTTGATATCGATGAGGATTATATAGAATCCACCCCAATACAGAAGTTCAGAAAAATTGGACTGAACATGTTCTGAGCCCAGGAGGAGCTCTAAGAGTTGATTTTAAATAAATCCCTTTCAATTTTTCAAAAATTCCATTTCCCTCCCTGCCTTCATGGACAAGTACAGTCATGAGTTCTGCTCTGGGACTACTGCTTGTCAAACCGTAGACCCTCTGCTATGGAATATATTTTCACCTCCTGTTCTTCCCCTGATAATGCCGGGAAGGTTTCTGGAGGTTCGAGAAGGATAGAGAGAGGAGACAGCGGAGGAGATGCACAGAGGAGTGAGGAGACAAAGCTTAGGAAAGAGAAGGCCAACAGGAGGGACGGTCGGGGAACTGGGAGGGGTCAGAGGGCAGAGAGAACTTGCCAGAAAACAGCCCCATGTAATTCTGCGTTTTGTCTGTATAAATTCCCCTGAAAATGCAAATCATTACTCAGAGCAGTCTGGTTCTTACAGGTATGTATGCTGACATCAGCAGATCAAAACAAAGTAAGAATAAAATCACATGGAAAGCTCTCATACAAGCATCTGCTTTGCCGCTGTTGCTTCTGGCAGCCCTGGACGTTGAAGGAAGGACACCCCCTGAAGCCATCAACTTGTGACAGTCACTGCAGTTAAATGCTGGCAGTTAAGAGGATTAATCAAGAGGTTACTAATTCCCCAACTTTACAGAGAAACAAGATCCTGTTCCCAAAGGAAAATGATACTGTCAGTGACCAGCTGAAACCTGCAGTATCCTTTGTTCCAAAGTCATGATAGGTTTTTGCTCCCAATATTCCATTAATCAATTTGGGTTTCAATACCCCAGGTAATTGAAATGTGTCCATACACCACACAGCTAAGCTGGAAACGCTTAGAGGGAACCTGTCATCTCTAACCCTTGAAAATACCCAAACAGCCAGAGTCTTTTGCTGAGTGTCTAGCTCTCAGAGAACTCAAGGTCAGCCCCTCCAGAGCTTTCTACAACAGTGGGATTTAAAAAGAGCCCAGGATCTTAACAAAACGATAGCAGGAGAGGCTATAAATACATCTTTAAATTAGAGAATTGCTCTCAAAGATTTTGTTGTTCAAATTTAAGTGGATTTCATTATAGCAGGTGACAAAAAGTAACAATGATGACTCTAAGTGATGGCTTACCTATTCCTGAATTAGCTCCGGTGACCACAACCACTTTGCCAGTGAAGTCCCGGCCCTGAAGGATCTCCATGGCGGTGGTGCCACCATCATACCTCTGCCTGCTGGTGGGCTTTGTAGGGTTATCATCCACCGTAAATGCCAGTCTTGGGTCCAAATAGGTGGTTCTTTTATTTATATGGCTGCAAACAAAAAAAAAATAAAGGAGAAAGCAGTGAGCCCAGGCATTTATAAAGATAAGGTCATCTTAGAGTTTAGGCTAGGCAAACCTCATTTTTCAGGTACTAAAAAAGGTTTCTTCTTAACCCCAGAAAGAACTGGCATCCATTTAAGTCTATCTTCTGGCCTCCAGAAGGATTACATTCCTGCCTGGAAAGATAGTCATCAAATCCTTTTCTTCAGAACTGCCTGCTGTAAAATGCACTGTGGCATACAAAAAACACTGCCTTGTATCCTGAGATCTCAAAAAAGCGAAGCAGCTTTGGGATTTTATTTTTTTTAATTCATGTAAATATGGCTGTAAGATCTATCAGCCACTCTTCTCAGTAGATTTCAGTGAAATCTCTGAACCCTGTGCAAGGGCATAAGAAAACTGGTAGGAGGTAGAAAACTCAAAATGATAAAAAATCTGAACATTCTGAAACTCTGATGATTTTAAGACCATATTCTTATCTCCTCCAAGCACTGTAGTTTTGATCGGGAATTGATCTAAGTCTTGTAGAAATAAAATTAAAATATATTGGTACATATGGATTAATAGGTTACTACTATGTAACAGAATTTTTTTACATTGTAAATGCACTCTTGAAATCTGAGGCAAAAGACCTCAAAAATATCTTAAAAACCAAAAAAAAAAAAAAAAAAAATCTTAAAAACCATTAAGAATTAACTCTCCAGAAGTAAACAGATGACATTTTGTGATTTAAAGGTGTTTTTTTGTAATGTGTGTTGCTTAATAGTTTAAAATCTGTACTTATCACTTAGAAATACAAAGACACAAGAAGAATACGACTTTCATTTTACTTATAACCGGAGCTGCTGGAGAAGTATGTTGACGTGCCCGATGCGAGACACCACAGCAGTGCTGCGGAGCAGCCAGCTCGCACCGGCGTGCCCGGGTGCATGTGCACACCTCCCCTGGCTCCTCACTGACATCCCCTTGGTAGCCTGAAAGAAGCCACGGTGAAAGTATGTGCACCATGGAGAAAGACCTGGGCTCCCCGCCAGAGCTGGTGGTGGACCACTGACCGGCCCACCACTGTAACAGGCTCAGGGGGGAGAGGCCGAAGAGTTACACAGGAACTTAACATCAATGCCCAGTAGGTAACTTGATAAATTACAGTATATCTGTACAAAATAATACTCCACGGCCATTCAACATCAGTGTCTTGAGAAATATATACATAAGAAAATGCTCACAAGACATTGTGTGGAGAAAGACAGAGTCCTACACAGTTCACACAGTGCACTCCCTATTTTTCTTTAAAGAAAGCAGATTTACAGAATACAAAAATTATTAAATATATATATATATACCACTGTTTTTTCTATATTCAAGGTATACTACTTTTACAATTAAAAATTCCCATTGAAAAGCAAAATGAGAATAGTTTCTATATAGACACTTACTCAACAAAAAAAACTTGTCCATTCTCATCAGTTTCTTGTTCCCATCCATAGGGCAAATCTGAAACACAGAAGACTGGCAGGTGTACATGCAGCAGGTGGGGTGAATGGACGCCCAGGCCCCAGGTCAGGAGGCATCATGCCTTCCAAGCCCCACCCCAAAGCCTAGCCCACTGAGCAGCAGCCAGACTGGGCCAGTTCAGGCCATGTGTACCGACCGTGACTGTCACAAAAAGCACAATCGGGATCCCTGGGTGGCGCAGCGGTTTGGCGCCTGCCTTTGGCCCAGGGCGCGATCCTGGAGATCCGGGATTGAATCCCACATCAGGCTCCCGGTGCATGGAGCCTGCTTCTCCCTCTGCCTGTGTCTCTGCCTCTCTCTCTCTCTGTGTGACTATCATAAATAAAAAATTAAAAAAAAAAAAAAAAAAGCACAATCACCATCACCACTCCACCCCACTCTCAAGGCCTCCCTCCTGCTACATCCCATGAGCTCCTCCACATGAAAGCCTGATTCCTTGATGGCTCCCTCCTAGAGAACCTTCAAGGAATGACAGAGCGGCCTGTCACCTGATTGTGACACATCTGCCATCTAATAATTAATGCTTTAAATGCAAGGTTCTTTGCTTTATGACAATAGCACACAAACCTCCTGCTATTCGTTTTCTTTTTCCAGTTTTTGGATGTTCCCACTGGGTCTTCTCCTCAGCGTGACTGTTGAAGGGGGGAAAATAAAGTTAAAAATGCACAAATAGAAAGTGAAGGTTACACTTCTAAAAATTAATCAACTGCATTAAGTTTGTTCCCCTCCCAAAAAACACTGTCTCCCAAGAGTAGTAAAGCCAGAGATCAGAAAAGAAATATTCAGAACATAAATGCTACTGTCTACATCAGGTCAAATTCCCTAGGTGGGAAGGAGAAGCAGCCCAAGGAAATCTCCTGAAAACCTGTCTTTGTGAGCAGGCCGTGGAGGATGAGAAAGAGAAATGGGCTGGAACCCCAATTGTGGGTTAGGAAACTCAATGAATCACTCAGAATATCTAGAAGTGTACTGTATTTATTTTAGTTTACTCCAAGATAGATGAACTACAGTCTAATTTACAACGCTGATATTTAGATGCCATTTAAATATTAATTATGAATATTTATTTTTTCCAGAGATACAATTTTGAAGCGTTTTAATCACCAACTCCTAATTGTTCCCAAGAGGTATTTAAGAATGTAGTAGGGTAGCCCCATAGGTTACCTAACTACATACCTAGCCAAGTTACTCAACTTCAGAGCCTCAATTTACCTATCTGCAAAATGGAAATAATCCTAGAACTGATCTCTCAAGGAAACGCTATGAAGGTAAGGCTTATAAAGGGCTGAATACAGTACCTGGTATATAAAAAACTCTCAAAAGTGCTACCTATTATTTTAAACAAATATACAAACCAGTCTCATTTCTGTGGCAATTTTAGCATTTTAACTAATAGCACACCAAGTTATAATTAAAATCGTGAGCCAATAACAGACTAGAGACACCCATCAAAAGGTGATAAAATATCAAGAAAAACATAAAATTACTTAATCAGAGAAGCAGCTGCATGTTGCAAGAGGCATTCAAAGGGGAGGCTGGATTTCCTAAAAGTTCATACTCATACCAAAGTAGAAGATGATAATTAATCATTGACATCTAGATGATAAAATTTGAATATGCCTTCCCTACCAATTACTTTTTAAAGAAAAAATATAGAGAGCATGAATCTGCTGTAAAATTTTACAAGTTTTACAAGGTTTTTGGAAGCCTGCTGGCTTCAGGTCTGATTTTTGCAAACTCTCAGTGGCCAGTGCAGGGGTTCTGTGAACACTGGACTCAGGAGGCCAACGCTTCGGGCTCCTACACGCCTGTGATCAGTGAGCCAGTCTCCCTGGCCCCACAACCCCCTCACAGGGCTGCTGGAAAGATAAGGGACACCCTACTTGTGACAGTGATTGGCAAAAAGTTAAGTCACCATACAAATGCAGGGTTATCAGTAACAAGGACCAGTGTCTATTGTACACTGACCACCATGAAATCCTACTTGCAGAGGGGGAGAGCCTGAGTCCCCGGAAAGGAGACTGCCCCCCCTTGCAAACTGAAGGAGCATCGAGCAAAGCAGACGCTAGCAACAGCATACCCGGCTCCTGCTCTTTGCTTTGCTCCACATGCCTTCTTCAAGAAAGTTTACAGGCGTGATTATGTTTTCTTCTGCCCAATTTTAAGAGTTTTCATTCCATAGGCAGGCATCAAACGAGCTTTGAGCTGAGCTCTAGAGACCTGCCCTCAAGAACCCACAAAGCGCCCCGTGCGTGTAACGCTGACCCCTGTGCAGCAGCCCTGCGTCTAGCTGAACCCTGACACCCAGCCCCATGCCTGGCCCAAGGAGCTGCCTAAGTGCAATTAGGCGGGATGAATAATTGCCTTCAGAAGTTGGGAAATATACTCAGAACAATTTTTTTCTACCCTGAAAGAATTAAAAAAAAAAAAAAAAGTCACCCCCATGTTTCTGACTTTGACAAAAAATGCCTAAGCCAGGCTTTCTTAGCGCTGGCGACCCTGACAGTCAAGCCAGATCGCTGTCTGCTCTGGGGGCTGTCCTGTGCACTGCAGGACGAGGAGCTGCATCCTCAGTCTCTACCTACTAGATGCCAATATGCCAGAGGGGTGACAGCAGAACCCGGACATTGCCAACTGTTCTGTGAAGGACACAGTGCCCCTGGGGGAGGATCCAAGGCCTGACACAAGAGAAAAAAACATCCTTTGGTAGTGAGGACTTCCGAGCCCAAATGCTCGTGACTTCTGGCTCTCCTGCTCACCAGCCATCTGCCCTTGAAGAGGTGTTCAACCTCCACATCTGTAAAATGGGGATAAGAGCAGCATCTGCTCCTTGGGGTTCCTGAGGACTGAATGAGTTAACACATGCGAAGAACTAAGAACTGTGCCTTTCACATGGAAGTATTAAACACTTACATATAAAACTTAATTAAAAAGTGTTCCTAATTGTAACCTAAAATGACTTCTTAATGAACAGAAAATCACGACACATGTCCCCAAAGTGTTATCTTCCTCTCCTTTAAACAGAAGCCTTCTTCTATTTTTTCTTCTTCAATAAGCTTTTTGTCATTTAAGGAGATAATTAACAGTGATCTTAATTTAAACCAAAAGGATCAAAATTAAATTCATACCCACATTACATGGATATCACTCTCCAGTATGCTATTCTAGAAATCTGGTCTTGAAATACAGTTAGTTAACTTGGAGACAGCTGACTGTGAGGAAGGCCAACCCTGTAGACGAGGGAACTCTCTCCTGACCAGGCAAGGCCAGCTGTCCCCCTGGCTGCCAAGGGGCCCCGGCCTAAGGAAAGGGCGCTGAGGGCCCAGGAAGGCCCAGTTGACCACAGTGACAGCCCCCGGCACTGAGACCTGGTCCTTCCATCACCACCTCCTGGCTTGGGCAGAGGGGAAAGGCCCGCCAGCTCTCTCTGGGCCAGGTCTCCCTCAGTGGCAGATGTCCTCCCCTTGAAAGCCCAGTCTGGTCGGCCCTGGAGCCCTATGACATGTGTGTCTTTGAGGTCTGAGTGCTCTGTGGGGCACATGAGAAAACATGAAGCCAACAGGAGAGGGGCAAAGATGAGTCGGGGAGGAGGGTCTCATCGGGAGCTACAGCCTCTGTTCTTGGGGAAAGCCTTGCTGCAGTTGAGAGGAAGACCATTAAAAAACATGAACTACTCAAAGAGCAGTCTTCTTTTAGCTCCCAAACCCCAAGAGAGGACAAGTGACCCTTCCAGAGTTAAGAGAAAAGAAGGACCAGGATGCTTGCAAGTCAGGACAGAACAAGGAGGCCTGCTGGGAATCTAGGGTTAGGACTGGTCAGAGGCATCCTTCCACCTGGAGAGCTAAAGAACAGAGGGCTAGGGGGACTGGAGAGAGGGACCCCCAGCTGGGGCTCAGCCACACCTTGTCACTACATTCAGCATAAAAAGGGGGCCAGACAGGCCACTGTGAGACCCAACACTGGGGAGGGCTGGGAGGAAAGCCTTTTCAGGGACTATATATGCACCAATGAATCCCCTGAAAGCTCTCGGAGGAGCTGGCTGGGATGTGCAGATCGTAGTAAAAGAAGAGCCCAGACACTGGGCACCATCAAGGAAGGAAGCAGATGGGAAAGGCCACCCAACATAAGGTTGGGTGCAGAGGGAAAGGCGAACCTGAAAGGAAGCCAGGGAGCCTAGGGTAAGTGGCCAGAATGAAGGTGACCCCCCCACATAGAGCAAGAGGCAGAGGAGGGCTCTAACAGCCCATATGCCAGTCCTGTGCACCTTTGCATTCCCGGGCTTAGCATGCCATCTGCTCAGGGAGGCCCAAGGAACCCTTTACCGGATGAACTGATTCACTCATCCCACATGGACTTATTTTACGTCTCCAAGGTGCTAAGCACAGGGGACTCAGAGGGTAACAAGAAAAGGTCCCTGCCCTCATGAAGCTTACAATCTGGGGAAGGAAGATAGAGTGCAAACGAGAAGAATATGGCTAAGATGATTGTAGACAAGCCCAAGTACCACGACTCAGGTAAGATGCTGGGAGGAGGGGGCAGGGACAAGGGAAGGTCTCTGGGAGGTGGTATTTAAAGCTCTGGGGGATGACAAAGCCCTTCCCGCAGCTCTTCAGGAAGAGGGAACGGCGAGTGCACGCGCTCAGAAGCTGCCTGGAGCCCTACAACAGCCTGATGGCTCCCTGCCGTAGCCTTGCCCCTATTCTCCAGGGCCAGAAGCCACCTCTCAAGAGACATAAATCCAATGGCACTCCCTGGCTCCAAGCCTTCAGTGGACCCCCGGGTCCTGGTGATGGAGCCCCAGCTGTCCCATGAGGCACAGAAGGGCTGCCTCAATCATCGCATCCCTGCACCAGCACCTGGGCCATAGAGAAGCCTCCTCCTGGGCTGCCCTCCTGGCCCTGAATATGCCCACTTCGACTTGTGCTGAGGCACAGCTCAGGTGCCAACTCTCCCCACTCACCTGAGGTGCCCCCATCTACCCACACATGCCTCGTGCTAGCAGGCTGCTGCTCACTATACACACCCTACACCAGAACAAGCCGTGTGTCACTCTGCCCTGTAAGACTGGGTGACAAATGGGTCTTATTTATCTCAGTACAACCAGTGCTCAGCTAAGAGCCTGGCACGTGATAAAACCTCAATGTGTCTTGAACGAACAAACTCACCAAGGTCTTTCTTTTCTCTTTCCCTTTTTTTTTTCTGGTTTTGTTTCTACCAAGCAACCAAAGACAGTAGTGGCTCACATAACACCGGGCAGATAAGAATCTCCTGGGAAGATTTTACAACATATCAGTGGAGGCGGGGAGGCCCCAAACCGGTTAAATGAGAATCTGTGGAGGAGGAACCAAGGAAAAGCTCTTGCCTAAGTCTTCCAGATGTTGGAAATCACTGATTTACACCCGTGTTTCTCAAAGCCAAGGGATAGCCTGCCTTATGGGGAAAGCCTATAAAACAGATCCCCCACGCTGGGTGTCTGCTGCATGGGTGGGTGGGGGGGGGGGTGTCTCTGAAATCTGTATTTTTCGGTCCACGGACAGGTGATTCTAATACTCAGGCTGAGGCGGTGCTGTCGCAGCTGCAGAGAGAGCAGGAAAAGCGAAGTCACTGAGCAGAGCATACTTATAAGATCTGGGCTACGTGTTCTACGTGCAGTGCCTGAATTAAAGTTCTATCAACCCATTTTACAGGTGGGGAGGGGGAAAAAAAAAACAACAACAAAAAACAAAAAACGGTGACTGGGTTCTTTCATGGGCCCAAAGTAGCACAACACGGGAAGGGAGAACGGGTGCACTGGGGTTTCCAAAACTTTGCGGGACACCATCGGGAGTTCTAGTATATACACACACACGAGTCTATGTAGGTGTCCATAGCTGCAGCAGGACATTTATTTAGACACACGTACTTCTAGCTCTCCTCCCGCCAGGCCCCCGAGGAAGGAGCTGGCATCAGCGGTGGTTTTCCTGCGCGAGGGAGTGAGGCCTGCGGGCCGCCAGGGCGCCGTGCAGCGCCGCCTCCTGGGCAGCAGAGGGCGCTCCTGGGAGCCGCCAGGTGCCCCCCGCGGGACCCGGCGCGCTCGGGGCCGCCCCGCCCCGCCCCGCCCCGGGACCCCGGCGGCCTCCCGGGGAGGCTCCTCCGCCCCCCCGGCCCTCCCCGCGCAGGCGGCGTCCCCCCTGCGGCCCCTTACTTGGCATAGTAAACCCAGCCGTCCTTGGTGGTTCTCTGCTCCCAGCCCGGGGGCAGCTCGTCCTCGCTGTCCGTGTCGTCCAGACCCGCGTAGCGCAGGGCTGCCATGGCGCCGGGGCGGCCGCGGGTGCCCGGTCTCCGCGCCCAGGAACTCACTCACTCCCGCTCCAACCGAGCGCCGCGCGCCGCGGGACCCGCACGCTCGCGCCTGCGCACTGCGCCGCCCCGAGCCGCTCGGACAACCCGGGAGCCAGAATCCGTCCTCCGCGGTTTGGCAGCCGCCGGCGTGAGAGGGGCGGGGCCTCGGGAGAACGGCGGCGCGAGTACGGGAGAGGCGGCGCGCCGGCGCTCGGGTGGAGGTAAAAGCCGGCGGGCGCTCCGCGGGGGAGTCAGGGGCTGGAGCGGAGCTTCGGGGAAGGGGCGTGGGCCTCCAGTCGCGGTCCGGGACTCCGCCCGTTGCTGAGCGACCCGTAATTACTTCCGCGTCGTTCTGACCAATCCTGCGGGGGCTCCTGCCAGCGAGCATCCTGGGAAATGTAGGCCAGGCCCCGCAGGAGAGGGCTGCGGAGCCAACGGGGGATGCCCAGGCTGGTCCGCTGGGCTCTGACCTCTCGTCTCCTAGGACCTTAGGAAGACTGAGACCTCCCCGAGCCTCCCATCCCCCGCCTGGCGGACACACTTTGTAGCCCACGTAACCATGACGCTATAAAACGTGGTTGGGTTAAAAAAAAAAAAAAAATGCAAATTCCCACCCCGGTTTGGAGAAGATGCTCCCAGCCCCAGCGGGATTCTGTGGATGCGTAAAGGACCAACGTTTATAGACCGCTTAATTCTGGGCCAAGAATTCAGAAACGTATCTCTTTCCTGTACTCGGACCCGACCCCCCCTTCCCCCTCCCCGTGAGGAGGGCACAGAAGAAGAAGAGCCGGGAAATCGGGAAATAACTGGCAGTTGAGACAGCGTTACTAATTCCACAGCTATTTGTGACTCCTGAACGGAGGACACGAAACCACATCTTGTGCTTCTTTCTATCACTAGCACTTAGTAAAATACCTAGACCTGCAAGTTTATTGATTGAAATGAATCAATGTGATTCCATAGATCTGGTCTTCTTGTAAGTCAACCTCGTTTAAAAACAAATTCCCAATTTACAACGTGCACGCTCTCAGGTCTTCCTGGAGCACCTACAAGTATTCTATCAATGTCCTGGGTCAAAAACTGGAAGCATATCTTTACCTTGGCCTTGCCTAAGTGGTTTTGCAGAACATTCCCACATTGAACCTTGCTCCCCAACTCAGCATGACAGGGAAGTCTGCTGACCAGGATTCCCATGGTCTAGGTCTCGGAAAAACACAAGCATCCATCACAAAAAAAAAAAAAAAATCATATTTTTGAAATTTATTTATTTTTAAAATTACATATTTTAATTAATTGATTGATTGATTAATTTAATTAATTAATTAAAATTACATATTTAAACAGGTGGGGGCCGGGGAGGCAGGAAGCTGTGTTGCCTCTTGTCTTCAAGTTCTGATTTTGATATTGCTTTGGGATTCCTGCTCTGCATGCTTTTTAGGGAAGTGAAAGACTTACTATCCTTTGAAGGGGACCAACCAAAAGCTAAGCTATATTTTAGTTTTAACACATCTACTATCACATCTCAGACCTACCAAAACATCACTCTCCAACCTGTATGCATTTAAATAATTTATTAATATGCTGCTCCTCTGCTGACTCCAGTTTAACCCCTTGTCTCTGTCATTCAATCCAATTTATTCCTTTGAAATAGAGATTAGGTCACAATGACCCCAAATGATGGGGAAAGGAATAAATGGAATCAAACTGATTAGTCTTGTCTCTCCAGTAATAATATGTAGCTCTGTTCAAGAACTGACTGCTTAGATTTATCCAGAGGTAAATCTGGCTCTCACCAGAGCCTCAAGGGGCACCTGTTGCCTATGACTCGGCATCAGGGCACAGGTAGTGATATAGTATGGTGTCTTTCCCAAAACTTGGTATTGGTCCCCTTAGTAAAATTCTCAACTTCTAGGTCAACCCTCTGCTCTGCTCTTCCTACCACTTAAAATACGCCCTCAAGGTTTCTCCTGCCATGAACATCAGGGTTTCTCAGTATCAGCACTACTGACATTTGGGCTCAGATAACTCTTTATTGTGGGAAGAGTTGTCCTGAACATTGTAGGATATTTAGCAGCATCTCTGGCCTCTAACCTGCTAGATGGTAATGGTGTCCCCCTCCCCCAAGCTGTAACAACAAACAAGTCTCCAGGCTGTTGCCAATGTGCCCCTGGTGCAGAACAGTAGGCCAAAAAAAAAAAAAAAAAACCTACTAACTCATAAATTAAATGCTGAGATTTATTTAGGATAAAGGAATCTCACGCCAGGAAGGCCAGAGATTTACATGGTAGTATTCAGACCCTGCTGGTTCAGATTGCCAGTTCTCTAGCACTCTCTGAGGGCACCTGTTTTTTCACTTCCTTGCCCCTCCAGAGTTGAGACACATGGGCTGACAGAAGTCTGGTTGAGTGGCCCAGACACCAATAATGGTCCCAGATGTTTATGAGGGCCTAATTTTATTACTCTCTTCCTGCTTTTTATCTGTGACTTCTATCAGAAGGTTAAAGGAGTAAGACATACAGACATTTGAGGACTTATGAGAGTAGGCATGCCAGATTTTAGGATTTCCAGTCTTTGGGCTCCATTCAAACTGATATTGTCTTAGTCAAACTTATTTGATTGCAAGCAACAGAGACTTACCAAAAAGTTTATGTCCAGGGTGCACATGAGCTAAATTAGAATGTTATCAGGGCCTGGGGGAACTCTCCTAGATTTCATGGTCTCTTGCTCCCTGCTCTCAGCTCACATTCTCCTGCTCTCTCTATACTGGCTTCCTCTCTGCACTGACAGTTCTGTGCCCCCTGAGCTTGAGTTTACACACGGCTTTAACTTTGGTCTTACAAGGATCTAGAAGAGGGTGAGCTCTACTTAGTGCATAAGATTATCACAGGTTTGAGGACACTTATGTTCGGGAATAAGCCAAGATCCTCAAGAAAGCCTAAAGAATAGTTTGCTTTTGTAAAGCCAACTAAATCACATTGGTAGGTAGTGAGGAGATTTAAAAAAAAAAAAAAAAATCAGTGTGTGGTTATACTACTGCACACCAGATGGCCCTATGTGCCCACAATTTAAAAGACTAAAGACCATTCTAGACAAGGCTTCTACATTTGAACTGTCTTTTCTCTTTGAGCAACCATTTATGCAGTGAGTGATGATTTATAAACACATATTGATGAGTCATTGCTAAAAGCAATTTGGCATTATTCACGCCATGAACATAAGCTTTAATGGAACATTCCTGGGGCCACTGTTCTTTTCGTTTCTATTATTACTGTGATGATGGTCATTGGCCGCCCCCTCGCACACACAAAAATACCCCAACAATTCTGCAAACCTGCATTAACAGAAGTCACCATTCTTTGGGAAATGAAACTTCATGTTTTGGTGCCAGAGGCCTGGGAAGATTCCTGACTCATCTGACAAACGTCTCATGGAAGGTAATCAATTAAGGAAGGAAGAATACTAAACGGGATTCCAAGGGAAAACTGTCTCCTGGTCAATGTGGCCTTACATAGGAAGGTGTGTTCGGATTTCACTTATTCATTCAAACATTCAAAGAGTGAGAAAAAATTGTGCCACGTGTCTGAGAAAAAAACAAACAAACAAGAAAAATGAGACACCCCTTGCATTCAGAAATCAGTCAATTAGGATAAAACCTACAGACACACAAAATACTATGGTTTGAGGGTTTTAAGAGAAGCGTGAACCAAGATGTACAGGTACACAAAGACAAGGGTGAGCTTCAGTGATAGGGTTTCCTGTAATTATCTTTGGAACCAAACTCAGCTCATGTCACAATGACCAAGTCACTTAACTTTCCTCATTCTGTTTCCTTATTCCTTGTTTTTACAGATGAAGAAACTAGGGCACACAGAATTTAAGTAACTTGCCCATGGTCACTCAGTGAGCAAGAGCCAGCAGGCACTGAGATTAGAATACAGACAAAAGGACTAGCCCCAAACTCATCTCTCAACCAATATCCCCCTGTGCTGTCTTTCCAGAACAGAAAGTCCCCAATACCGGTCCTCAGATAGATGCCCACGGGTTTTTACTCCTCCACAAGAAAATTAGAAAAATAAGGTAAAAGAAGTGAATTGTTTATAAAGCTAAATATATTTTAAAGTACTGTCTTTTTATTCTCTATGATACTGTGTCTGTTCTACTTTTATTCATTTTCTGGTGATCTACTTTATTTCTTTTGCCCCAATATGTTTTATTATAACATTTTTAAAAAGATTTTATTTATTCATTCATAAGAGACATAGACAGAGGCAGAGACATAGGCAGAGGGAGAAGCAGGCTCCCTGCAAGGAGCCTGATGCAGGACTCAATTCCAGGATCCAGGGATCATGACCTGAGCCAAAGGCAGATTCTTGGCCACTGAGCCACCCAGGTGCCCCATATTATGACATTTTTCAAACATTGAGAAAAGTTGAGACAAGTAAAATGAATGTCCATATTACCACCCCCAACACATACACACCTAGATAGATATAGCAATTGTTAACCTCCTGTCATATTTGCTTTATTTTTTTAATCTTATTTACTTATTTATTAGAGAGAGAGAGAGAGAGAGAGAAAGAAAGAACGGGCAGAGGGAGTGGCAGAGGGAGAGGTAGAAGCAGGCTCCCCACTGAGCAGGGAGCCTGAGAGAAGTGTGCCTGCATCCCAGAACTCTGGTATCCTGACTGGAGCCAAAGGCAGATGCTTAACCAACCAAGCCACACAGGCACCACCACATTTGCTTTAAAGAGAGAGAATTTGATTCCCTGAAGCATTAGGGGAGAGTGATTTTGTTTTATTACAAGAGTCCTCGGGACTAAGTAATAAGGCTCATTTCCTTCTAAGCCATAGGCAGGCACTCTCCCCTGGAGAGCGCATTTCTATTGCAGTGACATCTTCAAATCAGACCCTCACATTTGGAAATTTCACTTGTTTAATTTACATATAAAGGCCTCAAATTTCAAGTAGCTTTACTAATATAACTGCTAACTTGACATACCATTCTCAAAATTCTATTTCAGCCTAGCTTCATTCCTTGCTACTTTCTGCCCCACAGGGAGAAGAATTACCCTCCAGGGAGGCGGCCAGGTTGCCCATCATCACTTGAAAATTGTGGTGATGAGTCCATTCTGTTTAAAGTCTTCCACCACCTGCTTAGAGTGTCTTATTTTGACAGCCAAAGTTTCCAAGATGTCACTCTGATCTATAGCTGTTGCAATCTTGCAAATGAATTCTTCCAAAGATTCCAGGCCCTGAAGCCCAAGATTCAGCCCAGATCCTGCCAGACATCCACATGTAAATGTACCAGGGGAAGGGGACATAAAGAAAAGGAAAGAAACAAAGAAAAAAAGATAATGACTCCAAAGCAGTCAGCACAGGGCCTGGCACAAGGCAAGCTGTTAACCTAAAATATTGTATCACAGGATGTCAGCTATTGTCATTGTTGTGTTGGGTGCTTAGAAGTGGACTTTAAGAATTTTGGAATTCAACCATGAAGCACAACTCTGATTTCAGATCTGACCTTAAACATATGCATAATTATATGAAGGTTTTTACCAGCATTATCACATACGCCGTTGTGACAAACACGTAGAGGTGGGTATCATTAGCCCCACTCTACACAAGAGATCAAAACTAAGGTTCAGATTAGCAAACAGAGCACAGACTTGGCCACAGAGCAGAGACGATGCCCCGGTCTCTCAGGTCTAAAGTCTGTATTATATTCTTAACCACTTTGCTCTATTGCCTCCCGTGTTTTGCACAGGAAATCTGAACTCGTCAACACAATGAACTGTGTTTATGTGCACTTGTGGGATCCTCCAGCACATGTGTGGTAAGTTCTTTTAGGAAGAAAAGAGTAACACACTCTCCTTGACATTCCTAGCACTGCCTGTCACCCTCTCCCACCGCTTCTCTGTAAAGCCTGTCTACTGTCTGCAGTGGGCACCTTCGTCAGAACCGGCTATTTAAAATAAAAATCTAAACTACCACTCCCTTACATGAAAATGATTTCCTGAGGATTTAAAATTAGCTGGTGGTGGCTTCCAGGGTAGAGAACATTTCAGAGTAGTTGCAGTGAGTAAATGAGAGGAAGGCTTTCACTGTATCCACTTTGAATTCTGTAATTTGTGCCTGGATTATGTAGTCTCAAAAAATAATCTTCAACTTAATGCATGAATAAATACATAAATAAGATAAACATTTTCTTGGATCCCCTCTCCCCAGCCTTTTCACTACCATACTGTATCTAGTGCAAGTTCTATAGCCTAAACTTTTCCCTGTTTCCATTCACAGCTCATCTACCTCCGTCCCCTTCTTGGACTTGAGGCTATTAGTAATACACATGCACGGAAGCCTGCCCCTTGTCTCCGGTGTTCTCTGCCTCCAATGCCCTTCCTGCCTTCAACCACATGATTGCTACTCTCCTTCTTCACTAGCCTTCCTGTGTGTGTTACAGACCTGTTTGACATCTTTGGTTCTTTCCCAGAATAATCTCTTCAGGTGTATAAAATAAAATACATGGAATCATAAAGGCAAGTATATTGAAATACAATTATGAAAATATTAATAAAAATATAATAAAATAATACCTGTACCTCATTAATATGCATTCAATATCAAAATGTGCTGGTAGGTCTATCAATCACCATAGTTTTAAAACACTGATTAGAATAAACAATTTTCCTCCATCCAAGGTCACAGACTCCTTGAGGTCTGTCCATCCCAGGTTACAGAATTCTTGTTCCCGATTTAGCTGTTCCAGGGGCAACCTCTCCCAGAGAGTCTTCCCTGAATTCCCAACAGAGCTGATGGCTGCAGTAGCCAGCCTCCAAGATGGCCCAGGGATTTCTGCCGCCTGGTATTCTTGCTTTCACATAATCCCCTCCCACACGAAAGAGGGCTGCCTGTGTAATGTGCAGGATATCATGGAAAGGACAATATGACTTGCAAGCCCTCATCATAAAAGATATTGTGGCTTCCTCCTTGTTCTCCCTTGGTTCACTCGCTCTGGGGACACCAGCCATGTGACATGAGGGTAAAGAACTGCAGTCTCCTGCCAGTAGCCAGTAAGACCTTGCTTGCCGTGAGCAAACCATCCTAAAAGTAGGTCCCTGGCCCTGATCAAACCTTCCGGTACCTGAAGTCCTGACAGACACTTTGCTATAACTGCATAAGAAACCCTGAGCCAGAACCAACCTGCTAAGCCTTTCCTGAAATCCTGACCCACAGAGTCTGCATGAGATAATAAATATTCATTGTCAGTTTAAGTTCAGGGTCATTGGTTAAGCAGCCGAAACTACTATAATTAATACACTTTCCTTTTGTCTTCACATAGTTAGAATCACATATTTCTCTCCATGTAGCATTCAGTATGTAACATTGAAGTTGTTGGGTGATGTCTGTACCCAGCTCTGCTCATCCCAGAGTCCTTAGCATCCAGTATGCAGAGTCCAGCAGAGACTTTTGCCCACAGAGACATTAGTCAAAGCTTATGAACATTGAAGGATTGGAAGCCACTATTTTGCCACTTCCATATCTCAACACAAGGGTAACTGCATTCGGCCTCAGTTTCTCCCTCAGGAAAATGGGGCATAATGTCAATGCCTGCCTCTTGGGGGTGAGTTCATGCACATAATGAGGTTTCCTTCGATGATTATTGCTATTATTAATTATTAACAAGTTGTTGTGGGGTCCCTGAACATTAGTTTTTTCCATCTAATGGGGCTAATAGTCCCTGCTGCATAATAAGAGCTAACTAACATGCGTCGAACACCTACTATGTTCCAGGTACTGGCCTTGGCACTTACTAGGAATTATGTCATTCTACAGCCTCCCGATGAGGTAGGCACAGCTATCAGCCCCACTTTACAGGTGAGAAGATGGGCTTAGGGAGGTAGACGTGGCTTCCAAATCAGAGAAGTGGCAGCGCCACACTAGACCCTAGTTTTCTCTGACTCTTTGCCATGGCAACGTATACGTCACAGGCTCCAAAAGAAGTCACAGCTGTGACCTTGCAGACTGTTAAATCCCATTTTCAAACAGAGGATCCTTACTGCTCTTTGCCACTGTGCTGCACTCCTGGGCCCACCAGAAGGGTAAAGGGATGAAGGGAGACTGGAGTCTGGGAGGTTACTTCTGCTGCTTGGGTTTATCTACAGTACCTCATTTCATGCCTCCAGTCTCCACCTCCTCCAGTACGCTGACAAGCACACCCAGGCTAGGAACATAAAAATCACACAGCTGTGGTGAGCCCCATCGCTGTTCCGGGAGCTGGCACTCCTAAGAGGTGCTTAGCACAGGGAAGCCTGGGTGGCTCAGCAGTTTAGTGCCTGCCTGAGGCCTGGGATCAAGTTCCACATAGGGCTCCCTGTGTGGAGCCTGCTTCTCCCTCTGCCTCTCTCTCTCTCTCTCTCTCTCTCCCTCTCTCTCTATCTATCTCTATCATGAATAAATAAATAAAATCTTTAAAAAAAAAAAAAGAGGTGCTTAGCACAAGGCTAGGTGTTTCAGACTCCAAAGGTGAATAAATTTCAGGCACTACATCTGTTTAATACATGTCACTTCACTAGGCCCCGATTAATCACAAAGATAGACACTCAGATGGCTTATTAAAACTGGATAACACCTCCCCCTAATAGAGACAGGTACCCTGAATGAAAGATATGTGATTAAAAAAAAAAACAAAAAAGCAAAACCTGTAACAGAAGTGTCTTTAAAGTGGAAGCCACTATTTTGCCACTTCCATATCTCACAGACCACTTTCTTTAAAGTGTAGTCGTGCCTGTTGCACCTGCTTGTCCTCCATACTGCCAGCTAGAAAATGAATGAGATGTCTGGAGCTCAAGCAGCCTTCTTAGACCATGAAGTGAGGTTACACTCAGGGAAGTGATGAAAGCCACAAAGAGGCTAGGCCCCTGACAATGGTATACAACTCTTATGCCTACTCTTAACTCTCAATTCCATATTTATATGACAGAAATAAGCCACATGTATTTAAACCACTATTATGTTGGGCCACTTGACCCAAACCTAACTCAAGTAGTTCAACCACAATGCTATTTTTGCTTCCTACATTCTAGAATGTCCTTTTTATAATCTACTCTCCTGCTTCTTTTGTCCTTAAATATTCAATTGCCAAAACAAAATAAAAGTATGGCTTTTCATCATTTCAATGAGCTTTACAGAGAAAGTGGCTATAAATATATGTGTCTAATCTACTGTCTGGAATCAAAGTTTGCCCTCATGATATTTTTAAGAAAATTGAACAGTATAATGAATAGGAAATTCCCAGTGCAATACCTAACCCAGGGCAAACACTCAATAAATGACCACAATTATTGTGTCTCATTATCATTGTTACCATTGTTACTTCAAATGCTTTCTCTGGTGCTCATATCTAAAGGCCACAATAAATGCAAATTGAAAAACAAAAAGCCCCATGCCATGCATATATTTTGTAGCTGTGCTAATCTAAATCAACACACATTTATTGATTATTTTTTCATAAATCAAGAGAATATTTGTAGTGACGGGGAAATTTAAACAGCCTGATTTAGCTCCCCTAGGCACTACAGCGTATTTTGTTGAGTTAGCAGAAATAAAATGGATCACATACAAAAAAGCCATTCCCCTGCCACCCTATTTCCTCCTGGACTATATACTTGGAACCACGATTGAATTCTTAAAAGAAGGTTCAGGAAGAGATGTGCCAGGTTTGTTCCTCAGCACTGTGTGTGTGTGTGTGTGTGTGTGTGTGTGTGTGTGTGTAGTTGAGGAAGTGCTGGGGACAGTGAGGGTGCTGTGATTCCTGGGTCTGATAGAACTGCACTTGAACCCTCATTTGACCTCCTATTTCCAGCGGGTGCTTGGGTAAAAATCTGAACTTCATGCTCCATTTCTTCAGCTGAAAATATAAGGATAATTTATTTCCTTCCTCTTTCAAACTCCAAATTTCTGGTTTGTTTGTTTGTTTGTTTTTTTAAAGTTCTAATCTTTTCATCTTCACCTTTCTCTTTGTCCTAGTGCTTTCCACTTTTAGCAACCGCTAAAACTAGCCCTACAACCTGGCCTGGGCAGCATGATGGGTGCTTAGCACCTGTGTGCGAGTCCTGCTCTGCCACTAGTTGGGTAATTGCATTAGACCTCAGTTTCTCCATCCCCAAAATACAGGTAATATTAATGCCCACCTCTTGGGAGGGGCAGGGAAAGATTACATGAGGTAATGCCGGCAAATGCTTAGAACAGAGATTGATTCATGGTACAAGTGAAATATATGTGTGTAAATAATACAATGTTTCAGGCACTGTGCTGAAAACTTCATGTGGATTATTTATCACAAAACCCCTATGAGAACAATGCTATTATTTTCCCTACATTGCCAGTGAGGTAGGAACAGGTTAGTAACTTTCCTAATTTATCTGTAGAGTATAAATGGTGGAACCCAGGTTTGAAATAAGGACATCCACCCCAACAATCACTGTCTTGTCCACTACTCTATAGCACAAATCTGAATCAACTGTGGTGCTAAAAGGTAATTAACTCAGTTGTTGAACTTTCTTCATTTTTTTGCATCAATTTAAAAAAATATTAAGAAATTACTATGGTTGTTTCCTGTGCCAAGCATAGAAAATAGTGGCCAGTATTATTCAGCTCCTACTAAACACTTTAGACATTAACCCATTGAATCTCACAACACCCCTATAACGATTAATATTCCTATTACACAGATGTGAAAACAGAGGCTGAGAGAGGTTGGATATGAAGTAGTAGCAAGTGGCAGAGATCTGGTACCCCAATTCTTATCATGACGTCATACTGCCTCTGAAGACATGGTCCCAGCCCTTAAGGAACTTAGAATCTGCCCAGGAAGATAGCCCCTTGCACCTGCTTGTCCTGCTCATGTCTCTGCTCCCTCACCTCCCCCTACCACATTCTTTCTAAACAAATACTCAGAAACTGCCCTGCATGGAGGCTTACCTGTGTCAAAATTGAGTACTGAGCTGCTTCCCCCTCCACCATGACTACCCTGCCCTCACCCTGGTTGTAGGCTGTGGTGGCCCGCCTGTGGGACAGCATGATCTTAAACAGCCTTGCTGCACTGCACTCGAGACATCGCAGCATCCCTCACTTGAGGCTCAATGTCCATCTTGTAGGCATTGAATGCTTAGTGGAAGATGATCTTCATTATCTACAAGGAGACGGTAAGAGACTTGAGAGCCTGGGTCTCTGCTTCAGGAAACCCATCATCTGGGCTCATCTGTGTTTCTCACCATGATTTTATCAACAAGCCAGGAGACTAACAGAATTTCTCACAATTAGTGCTGGTGGAGGATGGGAATGATAGTTAAAGAGTTGTCTAAAATTTTGTTTGTGAATAAAGAAAATAATTAGGTACAATCCATACTTGGTTCTTAGGCTAAGGCCAGAAAAAAATTACAATTCTATTTTGATCAACCTCTCAATGAAATTTAGCATTTCCTTCCATTGTGAAAGGAGTCATAGTAGTACTCATGACTTTGTTTCCAATAAAAATGCTGGGTGTTTTTAAGTGACATTATAGTTGTTGCAGAAATCTCAAGCATTGTTTTCACATATCAACTTTTCTGAAATTAACCAAATTATTAGAATTTATTTATCACTAGATCTTATATCATGCATTTTTAAAGAAGTACATATATTCTACTCATGCATTTTTTGGAAGTATTTTGATAACTGTATTTTAATTCTATCCTTTTCTTTGTTATCTCATGTACTTTATCTTAGGCATTTTTAAAAACAGAATCCTGAGGAAGCTCCTGTAGTTTTCTCAGGCTGAGAAAGTACTCCATGGTGCAAAAGAAGCTCAGATTTTATACGAATTTATATAAGTAGTTTGTTTCTGACATTTCTTCCTATAAAAGAATCATCCTATGAAGTTTGTACTTTTTCTATCCTCATTATTGAGATGTGCTGAAACACTGAGAGAAAGCAGGTTTTCAAAGATCACACAGTATGTAGCAGAACGTGCCTCTGAAATCAGGCCTCAACTCTTAAACATAGTGTTAAATGGCCTCTTAAGTTGTGTTCCCTATCCTTAAGGAATTTATAATCTGTTGAGACAGATTTGTTCTACCTGCTTTACCTCCTCCTGCATGCAACTCCATTTCCTTCCCTACTTCAATCCTGAGAAAGTTTTCCTGTTCCCACATCACACAAAAAATAAAGGTAGATGTGTTTTCATTAATTGCAGATAGTAAAAAAAAAAAAATGCAGATAGTATATTGAGAATGGTTTAATCGAAAACATTCTTCAGCAGACCCTAGATGAAGAGGGCACCTAAGTTAACTTGTCCTATCTATGGATTAATTTGGCCCAGAATTTTAAAGATTGCATGAATTAGCTGGGAGATATGCTGCACATGCCCATTAAATTTTGGGGTGACTGATTTGAGAAATTTTCTCCTGTAGACACCAATACACATTATTCCAGGAGGGAAAAAAAAAACTCCTCCACACCCAAGAAAGAACCGTCTCTGTGTTATAGCACCAAGAGCCAAAAAAAGCAAGAACGGAAATAAAAGGAACTGAGGAATGACCTGAAAATCATCTACAAGGGATATTGGCCTCAGAGACAGTGTCTTCTGTTAGCAAGTAAAAGGAACTCCCAAGGTGAAGCATTTTTACAGGTGCATTGGTATTCATGCTAGTACAGACTCTGAGATACCTACTAACAGCTATTCCCCTCCTCCATGCTAAGAAAACCCTTGTTTATCTGGCAGCAATGTGCACCACCCCAGGACGTAGACCTGCATCATCCAAGTTAGTCAAAGCAACCCATTCTCTTTGCTAGCGATTGATTGGTAGATAAGCACATAACCCAGTTCTGGTCAATGAGATATTACGGAAAGTCTTCTGAGAGTTTCTGGAAAGGTTTTTCCTCTTGGAAAAAGAGAGCTTACATCCTACTTGGAACTCTGTGGCATAAAGACATGGTATGTGGAATTAAGGCAGCATGGCAGATACCATTTGGACACTAGAGCTAGCAGGAAAGAAGAACAGAAGAGCTTATGGTCTTAGATGACATAGCTAAGTCACAGTACTTGTCTTCTAGTTGGGGCCACTTGTGACAGCTACACAATTTCTAACAGCCAAGTGCACCCAAATAGGTATGCACACTTGCTTCCCTAATGGAACCCAAGATGGCCTGGAGAGACAGTCTTTTAATGCATGTGGTCTACCTCTCCATTTTGGTAGCCAAACACCTCACACATCATACATGGGTTTCAACAGGCCTTGGAAGAGCATGCCAGTCCTGAACAGCAAGCACACCAGAGTGAAGCATAACCCATTTTGGCCGTATGTGGCCAGCTGGAATAAGCATTTAGTCTCTGACACCACTGATGCTCTAGATCTCTTTCAACTGTCTAGAGTAACCAGGATCTATTTTTTTGTGGCCACCAGTAAGTCAAGAACTGTTTCTCCTATTGTAGCCTTCTTTGGGATCAACTGTAAGTCGTAGTATGAGGATGATCTAGGACGTGTACTAGGATGAGTACTAGGATGTACTAGGATGAGGAGCAAATGGAGAGGACTGAAATCTTAAGCATGGCCCATGTTGGCTGGCATGATCTGGCCCCTCTGGCTTGCCTCTCTCCAAACCCAGGTGCTTCTCCTCCAATACTTTCTCTTTGCCCTAAAACCACAGTGCTTTATGGCACCTAAATGCCTTCATACATGCTGTTCTCTCTGACCAAATTGTCCCCCTTTCCTCTTGGCCTTAGTTTAGACCTGAGACTAGTCCCTCAAAGCTCCACACAAATAAAGGTTTCTCTAAGAAGCCTTCCCAGCCCTCCAGAATTTGTTCTAGATCTAGTTCATTTAATACCCAATATGTCTCTTGATGGTACTTACCTTTATTTTTGGTGTGATATATATATATATATATATATATACACTTTATATATACTTTATATATATATAAAGGGAGTTATTACTTTAAAGTCTGTTACACCCAACAGAATGTTAATGATATTAGGCAGGGACCGTGCCTTAGTCATCCTGGTATCCCTAGAGTTTCGCATGGAACCTGACACATAACAGGTGCTCAGTAAATACCTGCTGAGCAAATGACTGCTCTCCAAAGAGAAGTTAAAATGGTGCAGACACTCTGTCACCTAGGATGCTCTCAGATGCAATTAATGAATCACAACTAGAAGCTGCTTATACAGTTAGGACAAAAATATCTCTGGTAATCAGAAGCCCTGATTTAGAGTGTTTTCAGGGCTGGTAATTTAAGGATCTGTGTTCTTTTTATCTTTTCATTCTGCTGTTCCCTTCAGGGCATTGGCTTCTCTTTTTGCACTGGCTCCATTCATGGTTTTGAGTTTGCTGCCACAGTTCTAAAGTGACAAGATAATATGCAAAGGCAGAAAAAGGAAACATTCCTTTCTTGTGCCCCCATCTGAGAATGAGGGAAATCTTCTAGGACACCCCTCCCTGGCCAGAATTGTGGCCACATGCCCATTCTTGAATTGACCATTGAATGGCAAGGGGGATGGCATTCTGATTATTGAGTTAGACCAAAGGAGACTCACTCTGAGGCCAGGGTGGAAACCCAACTGCATCGATTCCATAAACACAATCATGACTATATCAGCAAGGACAAAGCTGAGTATGTGTGCCTGTGTGGTGCTGATGCTCAGAGTGAGGAGAAGAGAAGTTTTATGGGCATCCAAGAATCTCTGCCACCCACCTTCATGGTGCATTCACAGGAGAACATTCATTAAAAGAAATACTGACAATAAAATACAGGGTATAGCCAAGGGCGAAAAGTATAATTCCAAAGGAAAAAAAATCACAATTTGAAGATACTCAGTAATGAATTCAGCACTTATAAAATACCCTTTAAGCATCTCTCCCTTATTAGCATTAGCTTCTAATTTATCCCTGCCCACCATTTATACCTTTTCGGCTAATCTGACTGATAGTCAACTGTACTAAACTTCTAACAATATAAGGCAAACACAATCAATAGAAATCAGTTTAAAGCAGAAGTCCAGATCTCTCCAAAAGTGTGAGCTTTCATGAAATCCATGCAGGTTATTGCAGAAATCTGCTTCAAGTGCAAGCAAAAGAAGCCACAAGAGCACACTGGTTAACAATGGAGTTGAATAAAGAATTATGAGCACTATATATATATATATATATATATATATATATATATATATATATATATGATTAAAGGGCTAAAAAAAGGCTACTGATAAAAATTCATGAAGTTCTTGAATATTGTCCTTATCAGTAAAACCTTCTTTATGTTCCTAATATGCAAGTCAGTTGTGAAGGGCAAGGTCTAAAACGCAATCATATAATTTTGCAGGAAAACTAACCATCCCTTCCCCCCAAAATGAACATCTGACTCATTTTTCACTCTAAAATTCTGCAGAGTTGCTATTATGGCCTACATTTGGACAAATATCAAGTAAAATGAACTCACTCTCATAATTTATAGCTACAGTTTGCCTCCATTGATAACACAGTCTTGGTTACCTCTCAACAGAGCTTAAGAGAGCAAATGATCTTAGAATACTTAGGGCCTTCAGCATGCTAAAATGATGATTGTGGAGATTCTGTAAAATCATTATTTTTGATATGATGCTAAATGTAAAGACATGGGGCACCACAGACTATCCAAGATAACTGTAACCATGTAAAAATATTTTATATATTTGGGTCAGAACTGAGGCAAAAATAAAAGTGGGCACATATAGGGGAATTAAAGCTAATTCCTTTTCTCCCCCTTTCCTTTTCCCCTCAAATATATTTCTAAATAATTTTTTTGGTTAACAATAAGCCCAGGAAAATAATTCAATATGCTTTTGAGCTATTTCATCTAGCATTGTAGTAGTATTGTGTATTGATTAGGGACAGCCCTGACTTATGCTCCCAGGGCATGAAAAGCAACCTCTAAGATACCCCCAGAGCCACCCCATCTCCTGGCATTCACACCCTTGAGTTATAGGGGCCCTTGAATGTGGACTCAATTGATCAACTCTCTTCTAAAGAATACAATATGACACAAGATATGGACGCTCTCTTCCAAAAGTAGGTCATTAAAGACTGTGGCTTCCAATCTTGGGTGTTCGGCCTCTCACCTCTTGCTCACTCACGCTGAGGGAAGCCATGTACTGAGCTTCCTTATAGAGAGCCAGAAGGCAAAGATCTGATGTCTCCTGCCAAGAGCCTCATAAGACAGAAGGATACACACCCACATGCACACACACACACACCCCCACAGGCACACACACACACACACACACACACACAAGGGCCCCAGTTAAGTCTAGAGATGAGGGCAGACCTGACCAACACTTTCTCTACAGACTTAGGAGAGACACTAAACCAGAGGGAACTAGCTAAGCCACACCTAGATTCCTGATCCAGAGACACTGAGACATCAATGTTGTACTCACCAATATTGTGCCTGGAAACATTTTTTTTTTTTAAATCTCTGGGAACAGAGTTACAAAACTGCTTTTTAGAAACCAATAAATGTCATGTACATATTTTATATAATAGCAGTATTAATGGCAATATTTATTTGAAAATAAAAAGCACATAAAGTGAAGTTTAAAGTACTCTAGGGTTTCTTAGACAATGAAAAACAAAGACTTCCCTACCTTGCTCTCCCTGTGCTTACTGAAGGGCTGAATGCATGCTGGAGAAATCTAACAACACTGGAATCAGAAACTGGACATGCCAAAGCCATATATCAGTGGCAGAAGGTTCCATAGATTTTCAGGTGGAAACCTGGCTATTTGACAGCCTGAAGTGAGCTTGGGGCTTCCTTTGCTGCAGAGGTGATCTCAATCCCATAAGCAGAGAGATCCAAGTAGAGGTTGTGGGCTCAGATTTCTGGTGCAGGCACCTGGAGGGAGAAGCAGGTTAGGGAAATTATAGAGAAAAACAATGATAACAACAGGGCTTTCTGGCTGATTCTGACCACAGGTCTGGCATGGATTGACGCATATGGTTATTGCTTATTATTTCAACAAGCACTGGCTGTGGGCCCAGTATGTGCTAGACATAGCATTGGGTTCTGTGTATACCAAGATACCGTAAATCTAGGCCCCAAATCAGGGTTAGTGGTATGGTATAACAAAGTGGGTTAAGAAAAAAAAAAAAAAACCAAAGTGGGTTAAGAGTCAAGGTATGTCTGGGCTCAAATTCTGACTGCTTCTACCAACTGTGTTATCTTATGTGTTCATTTGCTAGGGCTGCCATAACAACATACAACAGACTGGGTGGCTTAAACAATAAAAATTTACTTTCTCATAATTCGAGTGCATAGAAGTCTAAGATCAAGGCACTGGCAGGATTGGTTTCTACTGAGGCCTCTCTCCTTGGCTTGCAGATGGCCACCTTCTCACTGTGTCCTTACATGATTGCCTCCTAGTCTGCATGTCTTGTGTCTTAATCTCTTATTTTTATAAAGATATCAGTACTACTGGATTAGACCACACATAGGACTCATTTTTTAAAAAAGGTTTATTTATTTGAGAGAGAGAGTGAGCAAGAGAGAGAGCACACGAGCAGGGACAGAAGCAGAGGGAGAAGCAGACTCCTCACTGAGCAGGGAGCCCAACATGGGGCTCAATTCCAAGACCCTGGGATCATGACCTGAGCTGAAGGCAGACACTTAACTGACTGAGTCACCCAGGTGCCCCTAGGACTCTTTTATTTTAATTACCTCTCTAAAGACTCTCTCCAAATACAGTTACATTCCAAGGTACTAGGAGTTCGGACTTCAACCTATGAATTTGGGGGGAAGAGGACATACAATTCAGCCCAGCTGCTGAATCGCTCAACTGCTCTATGTTGAAGAAGTCAAAGATTGTCTAGTACTAACAAAGATTGTCAACTCCTACTGAAAAAAAGAGTAATCTCACCACTAATCCAGCAGGGAGAGAAGACACACATAAATAACTGCAAAATTCACAGGAAACATTTTCTCTCAAGACCATGTAGCAGCTATAGAATGCCATATGATTGTGAACCATTGCTTTGGGGGCTGGAAGATATAGTATCTATCTTCCTATGCCCACTTCTCAGAGCAGTACCTAAAAATAGTAAGTACTCAACAAAGGCTCAATGAGTGAATGATCACATGGTTATACATATACTTAAATATAGTACAGGTATCTGGGTAATAATCAACAACTCTCATGGTCCTTGAATATAACCTAGTTATTTAAATGCTTGTTTTCACAATGTTAAAATTGAACAGATTTCTTGCCCAAAATTGTACCAGTTACTGTGTCTCTTCCAATTTTTTTTTTAAATCTGTGGGTGTATGTTTAACCCACCAGTTAGCAGATACTTGTTCTGTCTGAGGAACTAATAAAGTCAGGAGTTTTCTTATTATTATTCTATACTATCTTTGGTGGGAAAAAAATGAGCCTTTGGTGATAGCACCAGATTGAATTTGGGATGTGAGCAACATAACTCTTCATAAACAGATGAGCCAGTTAGCAGAATGTGACTCATGCCATCTCCTATGTTACTCCAGCACTTCTTAGACTCTAATGAGTATCAAAATCACTCAGAGGTCTCATTAAAACACAGATTGCTGGGATCCACTCTCCACAGTATCTGGTTCTGGGGCTCTGGAGTGGGCATGTCAACTAGTTTTTGGTCATGCCAATGCTGCTTGTCTAGGGAGCATACTGTGAGAGCCAAGGAACTACACCAAAGTTTCTCAGCCCCAACACTATTGACATGGGGCCCAAATAATCCTTGGGAGTACGGCTGGTACCTTCTTCTTCTTCTTCTTTTTTTTTTTTAATATTTTATTTATTTATTCATGAGAGACATACAGAGAGAAAGACACAGAGACACAGGCAGAGGGGGAAGCAGGCTCCATGCAGGGAGCCTGACATGGGACTCGATCCCAGGCCTCCAGGATCACACCCCAGGCTGAAGGCGGCGCTAAACTTCTGAGCCACCCAGGCTGCCCCGGCTGGTGCCTTCTGTGCATCATAGGATATTTAGTAAATACCCGTGGCTTCTATGCCCTTAGTACTATAGCACATTCTCCTCCTAGTGTGATACCCAAAAACGTCTCCAGACATTACCAAATGTACCCAGGGTACAATCACCCCCAGTTAAGAACCACTGCTCTATAGCATTTTCTTCTACTGTTTGACTTTCAGATTCAATTGCTAATACATATTTCCATCCAGGGCTGGAGAGATGAAGTTTTAACGATGAAAGCTAATATTCATTCAATAGGTAATAGACACTATGTATTGGCCGTGAATTCTGCATATATTAACCAAGCAAATTATTACAATAAACATTGAAGTAGGTCTAAGGTCAGTGACATTTTACATTTGAAGGAACAGACACAGTGCAATAAGGTAAACTATATTGTGTAACCACATGGATCAGGAACTGATTGTACTGTACGTGTAAAAGCCTCTGGGGAGATTTAAGATGGGGAAACTAAGTCTGGTTTCTGGACTAAGGCTTAGAGAAACTGAGGAAACTGTCTGGGTTGCCTATCCAGGAAGAGGTGGAGCCAATCTGGCTCTAGAAACCTGTTCTCCACCTTCGCATACTTTTTTTGTTCCACCTTACCCACTCTGGGGGAAAAACAGGTGAGATCAAAAGCTGAATAAAACTGTTAATAAGGATTTAGGTTTGCTCTAAATTTCAGTCACCCATGGTAACCTTGAGTCCCTTCAAAACTTGTTAAAAGAGGGGAATCCCTGGGTGGCTCACCAGTTGAGCATCTGGCTTTGGCTCAGGGCATGATCCCGGGGTCCCGGGATTGAGTCCCACATTGGGCTCCTTGTGGGAAGCCTGCTTTTCCCTCTGCTTGTGTCTCTGCCTCTCTCTCTCTCTCTCTCTCTCTCTCTCTCTCTTTCATAAGTAAATAAATAAAATTTTTTTAAAGACTTGATAAAAGAGAAATTATTGGTCAAAACACAAGTCTGCAGAAAGACACTCCTTAGTTGGAAGGAGTTCTTGTTGTCAGATTCCTAGAGACTTTTTTCTGAAACAAATAAATATTCATACAGTATTACTAACTCAAGTCTAAAGTTTATTCCTATTTACTCAAATACCCTCCAATGTCCTTTCTTCGTCTTGTGCGCTCATTGAGGACACCACTTTCTATTTAGTTGTCATGTCTTCTTAGGTCCCCTAGACTGTGACTTTCTTTGCTTTTTTTTTTTAAGGTTTTATTTATTTATTCATGAGAGACAAACACAGAGAGAGGCAGAGACATAGGCAGAGGGAGAAGCCCGTACCCCAAAGGGAGCCCAATGCGGGACTGGGTCCCAGGACTCCGGGATCATGACCTGAGCCAAAGGCAGATGCTCAACCACTGAGCCACCCAGGTGTCTCAAATTTCCTTGCTTTTAATGACCTTGACCATTTTGAGGAACGCTAATCAATTATTCTGTCGAATGTCCCTTGATTGAGATTTCTCTGATATCTTTCTCATATTAGTTCGGGGTAGTAGGTGTTTGGGGGAAAGGCCACAGATCTAAAGTGTCATTCTCATCATGTCATCTCCAGGGTACCTCCCACCATCATGACTTACTGCTCTTGATGTTGACACTAATCTCCTGGCTGAGATCCTGTCAGGTTTCTCCATTGTAGTTGCTCTTCCCTCCCTGCTTAGTCCTTTCCGTACCATTGTCTCTGGAAGAAAGTCACTGTGAGCAGCATATACCTAAGGGGTTGGAGAGATGCTCCACCTTGAGGGTGGAATACATACAGACATTATCTGGAATCACTCTGGATATTTTTAAATATTCTTCTGTTTCCTTTCCAGTTTCTTGCACATAATAAAGGTTTATGAAATGTATCTGAGTGAAAGAATAAGAAAAAATTATTAGAACTAGCATTTTGTTCCACTTATTCTCCTGAACCAACAATTTATGAGAACTTTTTCTCTGAACTCTGGATGCCTTGTAAGTCTGTAAGACTTCAAGGGCAGAAACCAGGCTTACCCATCTTTTGCAAGGATCTGAAAAACTGAAAATTTGAGTCTGTCAAAGTTTTAAAATTTGTATTTTTTTCTTCCTGCATCTCAACCCAAATTTGATCAGTAATTAATTTTCTGGCTTTGAAGTTGTACCATGTTATGTAAGATACTGCCATGGTGGATACTGGGTGGCAGTTACATGGCAGGAGAGGGTATTGCAATCGGGGCGGGGAGTCTAAAAATATTGATAATGAAAACAAAGTTGAGAAACACTGCTCTCAGGTGTTGTTCAGTGGATAATAAGAGGATCACTCTGAGAGCTTGGGTAGAATGCATTGCTAAAAGACATGTCCATGGAAAACCAGGGATCTGGTCCTGTTTGCCCATTTAAGAGATGAAGAGATTGAGACCAAAAAAAAAAAAGATGTGAGTTGACCCTTGGGCCCTTTAGTGAATTTGTGGCAGACCCAGTACAAGAAACAGGAGCTTATCATTCCTTCCACTTATGTAAGGAGAGCATTTACCAGATGGCTGTTGTGCACCTACCTGCTTTCCTGGTCATGCTGCCAACATTGATTAGAAATACGCCTGCACCAGCCCAATTTGGCAAAAAGAAGAATCCAACATGGCTCAGAGCTTGTGGCCAATTTCTGAGGGACTTCGAGTCTCATGATTTAGCTAAGAATTCATTAAATGTTTAAGTGTTTTTTGAGCAGAAAGAAGGCTCTGAAAAGTTTGAGGTATGCAAGGACTTGCTTTAAGAGACATTTTTATAGAACTATTCATAAAAGAGTAATCTTCCTTATACTCTGAAATCATGTAGAACAGAATTTTAAAACGTAGTTACACCTGTTGAAAACCTATTACATTGATGTGATTACCAATGGTCTTTGGAAGTTCTAAGTATGCATTTACAGGATCTGCTAACTGGAATGAAGACAATCATTAAGAATAACCAATTACCTCTTTTACTCGTCGAATTACAACTGCTATGCTAATAAACTCAAATAGTGAGCCATTAAAAAATTGTTATCTTTTTTCTTTCTTTCTTTGCCAATGTACGAATCATGCAATAGAGCAAACAGACATATAAGGACGGTGGGGAGAAAACCGAAATTCAGTAAATACACAGAATTATAACTGAGTAAGCGGTACCTTATGACAAACATGCAGCATGTTCAATTAAATTAAATACAAGTGGAGGAAGCCCAGACATCCTTCAGCAATAATCAGAATAGCAAAAGGCAGTCATCAGGGCTTATGTGCAGGTCTGAGTTTGGCCAGGTAGAATCTACAGGTCACTTCTACAGCTGTCTGTTTGTATTAAGTATTTTGCTGGAACCCAGCCCCACCCATTGTTGACATATTGCCTGTGGCGGCTTTAGCACTACAAAGTCTTTTGGAAGGAGATAGGAGCCTCCTTTGCTAGAGGAAGAGAATGTAATCAGATCCTTTGTGATTTGAGAATTTAAAAAGAAAAAGCTGCCCAGTTCCAAAGTGTGCATCCACAGGGAAATGCAGAGGGTGGGATCCCACTTGAAGCTGCTGGGACACTGGAACCAGTCTGGCTGGGGGTGGGGGTAAGGCAGACTGCTCAGTTGGGAATACCGAATGAATTAAGCACTGAAAGGACACCCTGGGTGTGCTCAGAGATGCTCAGTGCTAGAAGAGAAGGTCTGTGCTCCCTGGAGGGGCCCCTGCTGGGGTCAGCAGGTCTGCTCAGTCTCACTCTCTAGCAGATGAGAAGCCCCCTCCATCTGGCTGGCTCTGCTCACAACCTGAGCCACAGCAACCTCAGGACCAGTAGGAAATGGGAGAAGAACCAGGCCCAATTCTCCTCTGTTTGGGGTTGTACACATTAAGGAATCACTTTCTGTTCTAGAGATGAAGCTAAAAATAGTCTTTCCCCTGTAAAATGAGGGAAGCCCAGAGAACTCAGATTTGTGTGGTCAAACACATGAAGTCCTGAATGCCACCTCTCATCTTCTGGAGAACCAGAGGGAAGAAAGGGAGGCTCCTCAGCCAAAGAGGAGAGGTGAAGGCTCTTTCAGTTCCAGAGACTGTGTACCCAGGAAGAGGGGGAAGGGCTGAGCTGCTGTGTGCAGGCTTCTGTTTTTTTTTTTGTTTTTCCAACCACCAGCCAACTCTCCAACACCCTGTGGGTGCCCAATCATTCCACTCAATTCTGATACTAGCCTTCCAGAATTCACATAGACTCCACAGCTCAAGGGCTCAGTTGGACTGACCCATTGAACTGACCCCACTTGGGACATCAGCCACAAACAGGGCGCCCAAGCTATCCACGCTTGTCCTGACCCCTAACCTCCTCTAAGGTTTGTGGTAATGACTCACAGAATTCTGGAAAACACTTTACTGATGGTTACCAGTGTTAAATTAATCGAACAAAGAGGCAATACACTGACGTGCCCTGTATAGCCTAGGCGGCTTGAGATAAACACACCAAAAACCAAACCAGTAACTTGCCTCAATGTTAGGAAATCACAATGCTAAGGACAGCCAATCACAAACAGCCAGCGAGGTTTTAAACTGCAGTCAGTCGGGGCACCTGGGTGGCTCAGTGGTTGGGTGTCTGCCTTTGGCTCAGGTTGTGATCCTGGGGTCCTGATCAAGTCCCACATCGGGCTCCCCTTGGGGGGAGGGGGGTTGCTTCTCTCTCTGCCTCTATGTCTCTCATGAATAAACAAATAAAATCTTAAATAAATAAATAAACTTAGCCAATCAGTAATAGCCTTACTTTGCTTCCACCTTTGCTCTACAAAAGCCTCCCCTGAGCTCCTATTGGAGTGCTTCTAAGCATACGTGGTTTGGTGCTGCCCTTCAAATCAGTTTTGCTCAAATAAATTCTTAAAATTGTTAATGTGCCTGAGTTTATCTTTCAGTAGTTCTGGTGTCAGAGAGGGAACCTGAGGAAACTCCTGACATCCCCCAGGAGCTGCAGCAACCAGGCGAAGGTACCTGCTGGGTCCCTTGGGCTCACTGCTCTGGAGATGGTGGGCATGTCCTACCAGGATCCCTTTCAGACTATTTGAGTTTTTTGTTTTTTTTTTTTTTTTCCAGAAGGTCCACAAACTGGCCAGTCAGGCTGGGTCTGACTCAGAAGCTGGGTAGGTCTGGTGTCAGACTGGTTCTGACTTAGAAACCAGATGCATCCGGGGTCAGACTGGTTTCAGGGTCGAACTGGTTCTGGTTAGAAACTGGACTGGATCTGGAGTCAGGCTGGTTCCAGCAACCCTTGGTGGACTGCGTCCGTGTGAGTCCTCAGGTCATAAAATTTTGTTTTAAGATTAACCTGTTAATCTTGCCAAAGACAATCTTGAATTACAAGTAGCCACAATGGAGAGAACTTTAAACCGAGATAAGCTTAGCCATTTATAAAGCGCCGTAGAGAAAAAGGAGTCTCGATCAGGCGTTCACTATGAAGGAGAGAGGAAATTATTTTGTCCTCCTCTGTAGTTTCTGGTGACCAGGATGAGATCTGATGGGCACCCCCCACACTTTGGAGTTTCCCGGCAGTGTCCTTGGAAAACTAGCAGAGGATGGCAAAGGGTAAGAATTCTTACCAAAAACCCAAATACCAGATCTTTATCCAGGGTGCCTGGTCAAGGAAGGAAGGTTAGAATTCATGTTGTCTCTTCCTTTCCAAATTCCGGTTGGCAGGGGAAAAAAAAAATTGGTTATCAATCCTTTCCGTCTCTAGGACAGCTGTTGCTATCTTGTTTGTCTCATTTTGTGTCTGGTTCTACCAACTGTTGCCAGCTCTCCAGGGGATTGTCTCAGTCGTTCTTTTGATTTTCTTTGGGAGTGACTCTGGGTCTTGGGAGGGCAGTATTCTTTGCACCTTTTGGGGGGAATCTCCTCTTAGATCCTTTGGGGGTCTTCTCTTGCACCTTCTCTTGTTGCTTATTACTGCCAGGAATATTTACTGTTTGTCCCAGGTGAAATGGACAAGATATTCAAAAGGATTTTTTTTTTTTTTTTGAGTAGCTCTGTGGTCAGAAGTTAGCCAAATCGGAAGCTGATATTCAGAGCTTAGAGGAACTTTTTTTAAAGGCCTTTTCCCCTAAGTGAAAATGAAACTATGTACCCAGAGGGAAGGAAAAGCATCCTAAACCCTTTCTTTGTGGAAGGATTTACTGAGACATTCCAAAGAAATATAGTTCTAAATCTAGAATTTAGGATTTTTTACAAGTTTTTTTAAATTAATTTTTATTTATTTATGTGTATATGTAAGCTCTACACCCATCATGAGGCTTGAACTCATGACCCCAAGATCATGAATCACATGCTCCACCAACTGAGCCAGCCAGGTATCCCTAGAACAAGGGATTATTTGATTTCACCTTACTTGAAGAACTTCTCTTTGATATAAAGCAAATGGAAGATAATCTAGTTGGATGGGTAGGTCAGTATCTTGATAGGATATCATTCAGGTTGCGACCCAGTGCTTTGAGGAATTAAAACTAACTGTGCTTGTCTTACAAATCAAGTCTTTACAAGACAGAAATGTGGGTATAAACAATTTAAAGCCCACCTATCCTTTTTACCAACCCCAAATCTCCCCCATTTCATCTCAAAAGTCTTGCAGATACTGTAAAAGATTTGAATTTAGAAAATAAAAACCCTTTATGGAGAGAATTTTATCTTTTCTCTGTGCCTTTGAGATGTCGGGGTTGTACCTGGTCTCCAGGAACCCAGAGCCAGCTCTTGAAATGCAAACTTCAGGGAGGTAATTCTTGTCAGGAAAAAAAAAACAAAAAGAAAAACCAACACCAACGAAAACCCTGTTTGGGAAATACGATGGATGAAAAACCTTAAAAGTTTTTCCCACAATTATTAGTAAAAGCTTTAGCCATCTGAGCAGGTAACCTTAATTTACTTAATCTGCCAGAAACACAATGTGCATCCAAATGTTTTATAAACTAGTGAGTTTTCATTACTGTACTTATATGTTGGCTAAAATTTTAAAACAAAAGCGCTAAGATCTTTGAGTCTGTATACATTTTTGTATATATATATATATATATATAATAGATATGTGTTATTTTGTATATATATATAATAGATATATGTTACTTTTGCATATATATGTATATATATATAATAGATATGTGTTATTTTTCTGCCCCTGTATGGTATTACCAAAATTGATTTGTAAAGAGCTCTATTACATTGGCTTAAAGACAAATAAGCATTTTTGTAAATTAAGTATCCTCTCAGAAATACAGAAGTGAACCCAAATGTTTTTCAACTTCATGTAATCTAGAATAATCAGAAAAAAAAACCTATTTAAATTTGTTCATTTAATTAAAACAGGCATATCTTTAGAGTTATCAGCATTGAAATAATACTTTTATTCCATCTAGTTTAGTGAAAGTCACACTATCTCTGTTATAAAATTTATCAGCATAAAAGATAAGATGATGGCTAGCTGTTTAATGTCTCATGAAATTTTTATGAGAAATCTAAGAATAGTTGTTAAGAACAAGTAAATAGATATAAGATAAAAGTTCATAAATAAACCTTTCAACAGTAATGGGACTTTATGGTATGTCTACATAAAAATAGTTTCCAAATTTTTTTGGTAACTTGAAACCTTAAAGTTGTACTGAGATGAGTTAAATGGTAGATATTTATTAAATGTCTAGATCATTTCCCAGAAAGATAAAACGCTGAAACATTAATTACTGAACATAGGTTTATCTATCCTGGGCCTTCTTTTACAGCAGAACTAAAGATACTTGGGCCTAGTAGTAAACATGTTTTGTGCCACATAGAAAAATTTAATAGGAGTAAGAATATATTCCTAGAGATTGTGAAATGTATTTATAATGTTGTCAGTCCACAGAATGCTAGTGTAACGGTCCAGCATTGCTTATTTCTTAATTTTCACCAGGAATTAAAGATTCTAAGGGCAAAGAATTCTAATCAATATATGTAATTAAAACTACTTAGAAATAATAAAGATGAAAGGAAACAACTATGTACAAAAAATAGGTAAGGAAAGTAGATTGAGTGAGTGTTCCAGAACGAGAAATGAATATGAAAAAGTTGTAGAAGGTTTATGGAAAAGGAGTCTTGGAAACAGAATTTCATGTTTGGCCACACTGACTAAAATGGGAAAGGGTTTGTTTAAGTTTTTAAAGAATGAGTTTTAATTATCAAAAATATACTTGTGCAAAATTAGAATTTGGTTTTCTCTCTATTAAAAGGACAAAGCTGTCTTGGACTATTGGTCTGTACTTGGTAAGAGATTGTGAAAGGTTTTGGGGTTTTTTGGGGGGGGTTGTTTTGTTTTGTTTTTACCTTTTGGGTAACCTACCTGGAAAGCAAAGATGTGTGTTACCAAAATAGTTTACTCTGCTTCACATTGTCTTTATCAGCTCTTTGATTACATAAGAAAATCCAGTCTTGGTGCAGGTGGGTGGTTCAGTCTGTTAAGCCTCCACCTCTTGATTCCAGGTCAGGTCATGATCTCAGGTTGTGAGATCGAGCCCCACGTTGTACTCATCACTCAGCACAGAGTCTGCTTGAGACTGTCTCTCTCCCGTCCCTCTGCGCCTCCCCACACTCGCACGTACACATGCTTGTGTGTGCTCTCTTTCTCATACATGCATACATACATACATACATACATACATACATAAACTCTTCTAAAAAAGAAAACCCAATCTTCTCAATATTAAAAAGTTAAATTTTGTTCACAAGTGTGTAACCTTCTATATTTGCCTTTAAAATCCTCTATTGTCATATTGGTGAAATAAATAAACATTAAATGTTAGTGATCTGAGATCCATCCTATATGGCTGATATTCACATCTTTTACATTCTGGCAACGTCCCCAAATCAAATTCAAAATGGAGTATTTTTAACCTCAAAGTAACTTTGAGATTTGAGGGTCTCTGGACAAATCTTATAGAATTTGTCTCTCATCTTGTAAAAGAAAGATGTTTAAAAATCTGGTGTGTAAATTGTAAGGGAAGCATTGTCAAATAAGAAGTGATGATAAACATTCTTAGGTTATATGTGAATGGATATATGTTAGTAATGTACATATCCCAGAAAGGTTTAAAGTTTCTAGAAATTTGTCAATACTCTCATTGTTCAATTATCCTAAATTATTTGTATGCCACAAAACTAATGACATTTCCTTATCAAATGTCCTCTCATCAGATCTTTAAACCATTGCCATGGGGTTTTTTTGTTTGTTTGTTTGTTTGTTTTTAGTTTTTTTGTCAGGTACAGACAGTTAATTTTTTGGTGCTTTGCAAAGGTACTTCATCTTCAGAGCATTTCACGGAGAGGATTCTGATCAGCACTCAAGCATATAGGTTTCTGAGAACTTTAAGACCCAAAACTGAACTGGGTAAGAATTTTCAGAATGAATGGAAAAACTGGGTTCAAGCAGAATAAGAACTAATAAGATGGGATTGAATGAACTGAGGAGGATGCTTATCACTCTTTTACAAGTTTTTCTTTGAAACATTGCTGGCTTCTTAATATTTTATTTTTCTAGAGAACAAAGGAAGTATAGTTACTAAGGTGCTTTTTGTGATGACTGAGACATCCAAACATGGTCTCAAGGACTTCTAAAGATTTTTTTTAACATTTTATTTATTTATAAGAGACACACAGAGAGAGGCAGAGACACAGGCAGAGGGAGAAGCAGGCTCCATGCAGGGAGCCCGACGTGGGACTCGAGCCCGGGTCTTCAGGATCAGGCCCTGGGCTGAAGGCGGCGCTAAACCACTGAGCCACCTGGGCTGCCCAGGACTTCTATTAAACCAAATTTGGAAGCTAGATTGACATCCCCCAACATCCTTGGGCTATTTAAATTCCCATGGTTCTTTGACACTTGTAAGGTTGGAAAAATGAGGCTTCAAGCAGGAGATGTTGGGATAAGGCAGGTTGGCCCAAGTAATTTTTACGGTGAAAGATTGGCTCTTTTTATCCTGGTTATGAATGGCAGACATGCCTGCCATCTCTCGGTTTGGACCACTCTGGTTAATGCCCAATGTGTCTAAGATAACTGATCAGTTCTTGGAATAGTAGGTAATGGAATCTCTGACCAATTTTGTTTGGGATGATCCATGTTTTGCCCGAAGATTGAGCAGTCTGGGTTGACGCCAAGTCATGTTCATTGTATCCTTAGCACAAATTGATTAGAGAAGTCTACAGTAACTAACACCCACCATCACCACCACCACCACCCCCATGCTGATGACTCAGCCTGTGGAGTTGCCATTGTGCAGTTAGGTGGGAAAATCAGCTGGGCAGATATCCTGGAAACCACAACCACCCAGTTGGGTGCTTTTTGTAAATAGCCTGCCAGAGGCAGAATAGGCTTGCCTGTAGGCAATAAATGAGCTAATAATCAACTTGTTGGCTTAGAATGGAATAAGTGGGAAAAACAATGTGAAAGATCCTCCAGTCTCTGGTCCAGTCTTGTGATGGTGGCATTAGCTCCATAAGCATTGCAGGATTCCACCATGTAATCTGGACTGAGCCCCAGCACAGAGCAGGTCTCCCCATGGGAGCCATCAGCCACCACAATGATTTTGGGCCAGTCTGGCACCACCACCTTCCTTACAGTTATCTGTAAACTGAGACACAAAGATGGGATGATGACGAACAGAGCACACACTGACAGGTATAATGACGTGGATGTTTTCTGTCGATGAATGAGGCAGTGACAAGCAAACAGATATGGCTATTCTCTTTGTTGCTGCTACTATCATTAACAATTTTATTAGTCACGATAATTTTATTAACTCTTAGAATTATCATTGTAGTTTAGTAACTATTTACTATCCTAAGCATGCGCTAAGAGTTTTATATGACGCTTGCATTCAGCCTCAACAATTCTATGAGGTGGGTATTATTATTAGGCCCATTTTATAGATGAGAAAAATGAGGGTTGGAGAAGTGAAGTAATAGTCTGATATCCAAGAGCTAATTGGGTCCTAACTGAACATATGTCTCCTATCTTAAAGCCATGTTTTTTTTGTTGTTGTTGTTGTTTTTGTTTTGTTTTGTTTTTTGCCACTGCTTTAGTAGGTGCTAGAGATGCAGAAAGGAATAAACACAGTGTCCACTCTCAAGCCTAGAATGTTAGATGACTAATTGGCAGAAACAAGTATCAGAGTAGAATGTAATATTTTGCCCATTTTAATGTTGGATTGGCTTTTTATGATTGAATCATAAAGGGCTATATGTAGATCCTAGATACAAATCAGATATGTCATTTGTTATCCCATTCTGTTGATTGCTTTTGATTTTTTTTTTTTTTTTTTGGTGGTGTCCTTTGAAGCACAGACATTTTGATTTTGATGAAGTGTGATTTGTCACTTTTTATCTTTTGTTGCTTGAGCCATTCCCTGATGCAGAGTCACAAAAACTTACACCTACAATTTCTTCTAAGAGTGTTATAGTTTTAGCTCTTACATTTAGATATTGGATCCTTTTGACTTGATTTTGGTATATTATATGAGGGAACTTCCAAACTGAGTCTAATGCATATAGCTATCCAGTTGTCCCAGCATCATTTATTGAAAAGATTATTTTCCCCATTAAATGATCTTGGTCGTCTTCTCAAAAATCAATTGCCCATAAACATATAAGTATATTGTTAGACTTTCAATTTTATTCCATTGATCTATGTCTATCTATGTCTATCTATGTCTATCTATGTCTATACTATCTATGCTAGTATCACACTGGCTTGATTATTCTAGCTTTGTAGTAGCTTTCAAAGTTGGGATATAGAGACGCCTGGGTGACTCAGTGGTTGAGCATCTGGCTTTAGCTCAGGGCATGATCCCAGAGTCTTGGGATCAAGTCCCACATTGGGCTCCTTGCATAGAGCCTGCTTCTCCCTCTGCCTGTGTCTCTGCCTCTCTCATGAAAAAATAAATAAAATCTTAAAAAGAAGAAAAAGAAGTTATGTGGTATGTGAGTTCTCCAATTTTTTTTTCCTTTTCCAGATTGTTTTGTCTCTTCCAGTTCCGTGCATTTCCACATAAATTTTAGGATCAGCTTGTCAATTTCTATGTCTTATGTCTTTTTTTCTTCTGCCAAGAAGCCAGCTTGGATTTTGATCTTGATAGCATTGATTCTCTGGATCAATTTGTGGATTTTTGAAAGGCCTTACTGTGTCAAATCCTGTGCTAAGCATTTTACTGTCATTTTATCACTATATCCTTAAAGAACTTAACATAGGTGCAATTACCATGCTCATTTTACTTATGAAAACAGTGAGACTTTTAGAGTATCAGAAGTCAGGTTTCTTGAGAAATACATTCAGAGACAAGATTTTCATGCAGCAGGTTTATTGGGGAGTATCCTCAGGATTAACATCTGGAGGGCAGGAGGGGAGCTAGTTGGAGAGAATAGTTGAAATGGGGTGTTAGTTGGAGAGAATAGTTGAAATGGGGTGCAGTTACAACAGAGGTCTCAGCTGACCCCATGGGAAGAGCAAGGGCCCAGAATAAGACAAGGGGCCTGGTCTTTGCCTCTCATCATCAATGTAGGCTGCCCCAGGAGAGGCATAGCTTTGGGTGAAACATCTCCCTCCAGTCAAGGGCAATTCATCAGGAGAGACTCATCTGGAGCAAACAGGAGTAAACACTTCCAGAAACTAGGAGAATGAGTACCTGCATCTTGGAAGGTGGATGTGGAATGCCCCACAGCATCTACTGTAAGGCAGTTATCACTCTTCCTAGATCATGCAAAGAAAATGGCAAATGGTAGCATCTGAGCCCTGTCAGGCTCCGCACTCTTAACCCTAACAACTAAATTTACTCTTTTGCATAGGTTCAGTTAGTGTTGGGATTATCCAAAACATCTCTTGCTGTGGCTGAATGTATATGTGCCCGCCCCCCTCCCAATTCATATGTTGAAGTAATAACTTCCAAGGTGATGGTATTAGGAGCATAGGGCCTTGGGGAGGTAATTGAATCATGAGGACAGAGCCTTCATGAAAGTGATTAGTGTACAAAAGAGACCCCAGAGTTCTCTAGCCCCTTCCATTATATGAGGTCAGCAATCTACAGTCCGGAAGAGGGCTGTCACCAGAACCTGACCATGCTGGTACTCTGATCTTGGACTTCTAGCCTCCAAAACTGTAAGCAATTTATCTATGCTGTTTATAAGCCATTCAGTCTATGGTTTTTTGTTACAGCAGCTCAAATGGGCTAACATCCCTGAATTACATTCTCAGCTACACTTGATCCCAACGTTGAACTTGTAACTTTTGAAGTGTCTTAGTTTAAGGGCTTGGGGATGAAATCTTACACTGGGGTCTCAAGACTCGAGTTTTAGACATGAATTCTGTGAAATGTAGCTTAAGCTTCCCCTTGTTAACTCTGCTTAGTGATGAAGTGTGAATGCTGTCTTGGTGGTCTGGGCTTACAGAGGGAGAGTCTTTCTGATGGCCATCTCTGGCTCCTCAGCTCACCTCACTTCCAGAAGAGGAGTCCATAAACACTCTCTTTTCCAGCAGTTGATCTGTGAAACACAAGGATTCTCTTGAGCAATTTAATAAGGACTCATCTTTCCTTGACTGTCAGCATGGCAAGCCTACAGATCTTGTACTCTGGGAAGTACAAAAGTTGCTTTTGAGGGTACAGATGAGTCTCCACAATCAATGCAGTTTAACCATTTGCTCATGTTTTTCCAGAAGTCCATAATGAGTTGACAAATGGCTATAGAATTTAGACTTAGAGTTTCAGTGAATTGAAATAGAGGATTCTAAACTGGAGCTTACAAGGCCCTTGAAGCTGGGTGCCATGTGGATGGCATATGTGTATACATGCATTTTATGGGAAGAAAGCTCAAGCTTCCTTGATGGACTAAATAACTCCTCATACAATACGGGGACCATTGGTTTAAAAAAAAAACCCAAACTATCTTTTTTTTCTCTTTTTTATCACTCATATATCTACTTCTTGATTTTTTCGGTCTTGCTGAAAATTAGTCTTGGGTTGATAGTCTGGAACTCTAGTATATCAATCATATGGGTAACAAAATGGAAAATCACAATCCATCACAGCACCATGCATCTGTCCATTAAACCATACACGGGTGGCCCAACTCTGGTCTTTTCTCTTCCTCTGAGAGTTGGACATTGTGCTGGCATTGTGCTTTTGCCTTGTTTTAAAATATCTGTTCATGTTTTAAATTTATCCTGCAAATATTTCTATAATATATTAGACCATACTATGTGCAAAGTCTACATAGTGTATAAAAATATAAATTACTGTAATCTCAATAGGCCCTCAGGCTGTTTAAGACTTAAATAAAAGGAGGGAGAAGTTAATATCTATTGAACATTTTTATTTTATCAAGCTCCTAGAAGCATATATTATCCTATTTGCATCTCAACAATCTGAGATTGCTATTGCCCATTACCTCAACTGACATTTTTTTTTTTTAAACCAGAAGACTAGAGGGTCCTGGTAGTCCAGTAGGTTAAGCATCTGCCTTCAGCTGAGGTCCTGATCCCAGGGTACTGGGATCCAACCCCCTGCTCAGCAAGGAGCCTGCTTTTCCCTCCGCCTCTCTCTCCCCACTTGTGCTCTCTTTCACTCAAATAAAATCTTTTTAAAAACCCCAGAAGACTAAGGCTCAAGAATTTGGAGAATTTATCCTTGTTCACACAGAAAAATAAATGCTGAAGTATTTTTAATGGGCGCACTTGTTCTTGTCTATACAATGGGGCTCTTTCTCATTCCTCTCTTACAGGATTCTCAGTGGGTGATCAAGGAAGACCCCAGTACTTCCTTTTAACTTTAAGCATAGGATACGAGGACTGTTTCTATCCCAGTGAGAGCAATAGCAAAGGAGGATTAGGGAGAGAAAGAAGAGGTGAAAGAAGGATTCCTCACTTTCCCCTTTCTCCCACCCCATTTATTTGATAGGAAAGGTCAACTTTAAGTAGCATGGCATAACTTTCAGAGTTGAAGGGTCTGGGAAGAATATCCTAGTTAGGCTTCCTTATTTTTCTGGGAGGGAAACAGAAGCTGGGGGAAAGGGACTATCATTGCCATTCAAATGATTTAATAGTTAAAGTATTCCATCCCCATCGTCTTCTCAGCCTACCTTCCCGTGATGATGTATGTCCAAAGGATATTTCTGCCCATGCTGCCTCTGTAGTGCTAGATTTTCAAGGCTAATACTATGATTGTATAATTATTTACTGTGTAATAAACACACAGCTATGTTTGTGGGAATAAAATGACTACCTTCTGCATATGTTTCCATTTATTGGATTATACTAGAAGCACCCCAAAGGTGCATGGTATAGATAGGGAGACCTCAGAAGAGGGCTACCCCATAATTCAGTGTCAAGAAACAAACCAGTCCTTTTTTTTTTTTTAATTTTTTTTTTAACTTTTATTTATTTATGATAGTCACAGAGAGAGAGAGAGGCAGAGACACAGGCAGAGGGAGAAGCAGGCTCCATGCACCGGGAGCCCGACGTGGGATTCGATCCCGGGTCTCCAGGATCGTGCCCCGGGCCAAAGGCAGGCGCCAAACCGCTGCGCCACCCAGGGATCCCAAACAAACCAGTCCTAATTAAATACTTACCTTGTGTTAAGCACAGTACTTGACACAGCCACACATCTCATTCCATTTAATCATCAATAATAATCCTTTGAGTTTGGTACAAGTATATCTAATTTTTAGTGGAGGACACTGAGTATCTGAAAAGTTTAGAAATGTCTGATTTCTGATTTCACCTGGTAATTAGTCATTGGTGAAGCCTATATATAAATTCATGTTGACTAATTTCTAGTTTTTTCTTCTACATCAGACTACCTTTCAGTGCTTGTCACAGCAGGTGAGCACATAGGATTTGGGATCTGAGCATGTGGCTATAGAGGAGTTGAGAATGCTTTTCAGGGGACTGGTTTTTATTTTGGCCCCATTAGGGAAACTAGCAGACACTCAAGGTGGAGTATGGGAGGGCGGGACGATGGGGGTCATATTCTCTATAGTTGGGAAAATATGCTTACAATGGGATGACAGGAATAAAGAACAAGAAGAGCTAACATCATTGGATACTTATAGATATCTGCTAAGGAACCCATGGACATTGATTCAATTCTCATAATGACCCATAGAGTCAGATACAGATCTACAGATGAGAAAATGAGCCTTGCCCCAGTTAGCTAAGTGAGTTTTTTAGTTAACTAGAAGTTAGGAACCTTACTTTGTACACAGGTCTGGCTGACCTCAGAACCTTAATTACTCTGTTGGATTGCATCTAATATCAAGAGTGATTATTCATTCATTCTGTACCCAACAACTACTAAAGCTCAGAAATCATTTATTTCTGGGCAGTTCACTAAGTAAGTTTTATTGCCTAATGTCAGATCTCTTTTATTTAGAGAGCTGCCAATGTGAGATAACTTCTCTCTTTAGTTTGTTGGTAGTTATTCATTCATTGGGGCCGCTTTAATTTTAATTACTTGTTTGACCTTTGACCGCTATAAAGCTCATCTGATTAAAAAATATTTTCTTGACAGAGAAAATTGCCAACAAATACTAAAATCACTAGGTCAACCAAGCCAGACATCCTTGAATAAATAACCACAGAGCTTATAAAATGTTTGCCTATGCCCTTGACATCTGTAAAAAGACATTTATGACTCCAGCACAATCTTTGCTATCATCAGGTTATTGCTAACATACCAATCTTAACTTGACCATCAGTTTGATTTTTCCACTGGCAAGAATAGCTTAAGTTTTTCGCATTTTTGGCATAAACGTTACTATACAGCTCTCACTCCAATTAAGACACACACATACACACACATCCGTATGTATACTTTCTCATCGAAATAGGCTGACACAATATAAACACTGAGTACTCTAAAATACAGAAAGGCAGAAACTTTCTATATTGCTAGGGAGACGGGGCTTCAAAGATAGCAAAAGAATGTAAATTAAGTATAAAAGTGGATTTTTTCCTCTTTGTTGGAAATTGGAGAAGTCTAATGAGTTGAAGAGTCTTTATTTGCTGAGTGTCCTGCTTGGAAGACGCTTGTAATTAGGGTCAATTTCTTCGGTAATTTTTGGATTCAGGGAAAAACTCTTGGATTTTTAAGTGTTCCATCATATGTTCTTAAATCTTTTCATTGGGCTCTTATTCTTTTGTGCTAGTGTACAGATGTCTAGGCAGAAGTAACTTGGTGAAAAATATTTGAAAGGAAGGAAGTATAGGTATGATATTTTGTTTCTGGTCAGAATTTTCCTATAAAATTTGTATATGTGAAGACTGTTTTTGCTCCACGATTCTGAGATTGAGTCTCCACAGTCACAACCTCCCTATATTGTAACCTGGGATGAAAGCTGGTCTCTGGCTACTGGATCTGTGTTACTGGCAAGTGAAAAAGTTCTTAAGACTTGGTCTCTGCTTCACATGGTTATTTTTCTTTTTCTTCACCCAGCCCCTTTCTTTGAATTGGTAGATGTACTCTAGCTGTAAAAATATGTCTGTTTTTTTCAATAAAGTGGGCTGTAACTTAAGTCAATGGAAATCTTAGTTACTGAAATATTAAGCTTTCAAGTGAGTCTATGGTCTTTACTGTACATATTTGACAAGCACAAAAATATCAAAACAAGTTGGTTCATTAAGTCCACTTACGTACATAAAACATTTTCCTCAATTTAAAAATAATATATATGTTCATCTTAGAAATTATATAAAATAGGGAAAACACAAAGAAGAAAATAAAATTCACCCGTAAAATCCTATCATCCAGAAACAACAGTTTATTAACAATTGAATGCATTCCTTTTCAATCTTGTGTGTTTACTAATGACTGCCTGTCTAAAAATACACAGCAGTATCTGCTTTATTGTAAACTTAATAAGTATTTGTTGTATGTGAGCAAGATGATTTATGTGACCAAGGTCTGTTTTGTTTTTGATTACTGTGAATGGTCTGTCAGTTACAGCTATAAACAACATTAATCTGTTGTAAATTATTCCTGCTTGGTACTTGATTTCCTTTGGGTGTTTGACCTTGAGAGCCTGCTCTCTAGACTTATCTACATAAATATGAAAGTCTATGTGAAAAGTACTAATAAATTAATGAGATAATATAGCCACAGGTTAATGTTAATTTTGATCTTAATCTGTAGTATGCCCCCAGAAGTGAGTGGCAGCATGGGGTGTTAGACTGCTGACCTTGAAGCCATGCAGATGTGGACTCTAATCCTGACTGCAATTTTCACCCTACATGTCCTAAACAAATTAATCTCTTTGAGCCTTAATTTCCCCATTGCTAAAATGAGAGTAAAAATCCACATCATATGATTCTTGTGAGATGAAAATATATACAAAGAGGAAAAAAATCACTAAATAATTTTGAATTAACCCATAATGGGACTCAGAAAATTCTTTTTAAAAACCATAACTTGGGGGAAAAAAAAAAAGAACAAGACTTGGGATCCCTGAGTGGGCTCAGTGGTTGAGTGTCTGCTTTTGGCTCAGGGTGTGATTCTGGTCCAGGGATCAAGTCCTGTATCCGGCTCCCTGCAAGGAGCCTGCTTCTCCCTCTGCCTATGTCTGTGCCTCTCTCTGTTGTCTCTTATGAATAAATAAATAAAATCTTTAAAAAATAAAAATAAATAAAACTTATGGCTTATCATGCCATGTAAGTCTTTATAAGTCAGAGAGTCATAGTGTTATAAGGCTATACAGTAGCCTAGGCTTTTATTTATTTATTATTTATTTATTTATTTATTTATTTAATTTTATTTTTTAGCCTAGGCTTTTTTTCCCCCCAAATGAATCCATGCTAAAAGACGACAAAATTAAAATAGAGTGTTCACTCTTCAAAGAAAAACTGCAGGGCTGATGGGCTGGCTAAAATCTACACCTTGGAAAATCACTGTCATTTTAATTTTCTTCTCCTTGTTCTTTGAGTACTCAGGAAATTTCTTTTCTCGGAGCCACGTGATATTTGATTTTTGTGCAGTTGCTTCTAAAAAGATGAGGGCTTTCTCTCCAGTTTCTAGGTATTGGTTTGCAGCTGGAGGTAATTTTCATTTTCTAAGCCTCTCCTATAAGCAACAGATTGCGACTTGAACCATCTCATAAAATTGTTACAAAAACTTTAATGAAGTAGTATTGTTCCACTTCCTAGATATTCTCAAATGTTACCTGCATTTTACAGGCGAGGAAGTCCATTGCTTTCTCTCTGTCAAAAAAAAAAAAAAAAAGCTGGTTTGAGAACTAGCTTTGCCATTACAAGGCAGAGAGAGAAGACAGTCAAGTCCGTGAGTTGTCGCTGGCCCCCCTTGCCAGCCGGTGTTGGGGGTAGAGAGGCTAAGTCAGGGGCGATGTATCTCCCAGGCTCGCCTCACCTTGGTGCCCAGGAGAGGCGGAAGCCAGGCCGCTGCCCCTTCCTCCCCAGGAGGCTGAGCAGGTGCTCCTGGAAGGCGCCGACCCTGGTGAAAAACTGGCCTTTGCGCCCGCAGCCCTGCGCATGGTGGAAGTCCACTCCCAGCGGCCGGAGCAAGCGGACGCTGCCGGGGCCCAGCGCGACCTGGACGGGTGCCCCAGCCCCGGGCCCCGCGCGCACGCGCCCTGCGCCGTCAGCTTCAGCACCGGCCGCAGCGGACAGCGCCCCGCGCCCCGCCCGCCGCTCCCGCCCCGCGCCCGCCACCCGCACAGCCGCGCAGGCGCGCCGCCGCCGAAGCCCGTCCGCGGCCTCCGTGACCGCAGCGTGCCCCGCGCCGCGCTCGGGCCCTGGGGTCCCCGCACCCGTCGCCCGCGCCTTCTGGGCCAAGCCGGCCCCTGCTGCAGCCGCCCCCTGGACAGGGCCCCACCCCCTGGCCTCTCTCGGGGAGTCAATCCCATTTACAATTGCACCCACAAGCATGAGATACCTAGGAATAAACCTAACCAAAGAGGTAAAGGATCTACACCCTAAAAACTACAGAACACTTCTGAAAGAAATTGAGGAAGACACAAAGGGATGGAAAAATACTATTTCCCAACACGGAAATAGTTCCAGAAGTGGTTGGGGCTAAGTGTACCCCTTCATCCTCGGGCTCGGGGCTCTATCTCCCTTGGAGGCTGTCCTTTTGATGTCACTTCTTTAGCCCCTGCTGTATTTCACAGTACGGTTGTCGTCGTTTCTAATTATGTTCTTTTTTAAAAAATAGATTTTATTTATTCATGAGAGACATAGAGGGAGAGAGAGGCAGAGACACAGGCAGAGGGAGAAGCAGGCTCCAGGCAGGCAGCCCGACGTGGGACTCGATCCAGGGTCTCCAGGATCACGCCCCGGGCTGAAGGCGGGACTAAACCGCTGAGCCACGAGCCACGGGGGCTGCCCTGTAATTATGCTCTTTTGAGAACTTTTCATATAATGCTGGTCGCCTATCTGTGTTTGTTCTTCACTATAGGCCCAGTTCTTAGCACGACGTGCCATTTGTGGAACCCAAATGAATATGCCTAATGTGATAATAATGTTACCTGCCCTGTGAGACTTCTTCCAAGTGCCCCTCTCTGTATCGCGATCTGGTGTTTTGTCTGTTTTGGGTTTGTTTTTGCTCAGTAATTAATATTCGTCAAATGAACTATTACCAAAAAGTGAACTGTTTTATTTTTTAATCCCAACACTTTTATGGAGATAACTATTATGAATATTATGAACCTCTTACATTACTGTTTTACTCTTCATCAACTTATTTACGGGTCGGTATTCAGTGAGGTGAGATGACTTCCAGGTCACAGAGCTAGTGAACACGCAGATGCTGGTATTTAAACCGGGGACTGACTGACTCCAAAGTTAGTGCATATACATAGTACTAGAAGTCCTGGCCTCAGCAATAGGCAACAAAAAGAAATAAAAGGCATTCAAATGGGCAAAGAAGAAGTCAAACTTTTCCTCTTTGCAGATGACATGATACCGTATATAGAAAACCCAAAAGACTCCACCTCAAGATTGCTAGAAATCATACAGCAATTTGGCAGCGTGGCAGGATACAAAATCAATGCCCAGAAGTCAGTGGCATTTCTATACACTTACAATGAGACTGAAGAAAGAGAAATTAAGGAGTCAATCCCATTTACAATTGCACCCACAAGCATAAGACACCTAGGAATAAACCTAAGCAAAGAGGTAAAGGATCTACACCCTAAAAACTACAGAACCCTTCTGAAAGCAATTGAGGAAGACACAAAGAGATGGAAAAATATTGCATGCTCATGGATTGGAAGAATTAATATTGTGAAAATGTCAATATTTTTACTTTGGTTATTAATTGATTGATATACTTGGCAGCTCCCACATTAGGGGCATAAATATTCATGATTGTTAGGTCCTCTTGTTGGGTAGATCCTTTAAATATGATATAGTGTCCCTCTTCCTCTCTTACTACAGTTTTTGGGATCAACTTTAATTTATCTGATATAAGGATTGCTACCCCTGCTTTCTTTTGAAGACCATTTGAATGGTAAATAGTTCTCCACCCTTTCATTTGCAGGCTGTAGGTGTCCTTATGTCTAAAATGAGTCTCTTGTAGACAGAAAATAGATGGGTCCTGCTTTTTTATCCAGTCTGAAACCCTGCGTCTTTTGATGGGATCATTAAACCCATTCGTGTTCAGAGTTACTATTGAAAGATATGAATTTAGTGTCATCATAATACCTATTCAGTCCCTGTTTTTGTGGATTATTTCTTTGGATTTCTTCTTTCTTTTACAGAGTCCCCCTTAATATTTCTTGCAGAGCTGGTTTGGAGGTCACATATTCTTTCAGTTTCTGCCTATCTTGGAAGCTCTTTATTTCTCCCTATTCTGAATGAGACCCTTGCTGGATAAAGTATTCTTGGCTGCATGTTCTTCTCATTTAGGACCCTGAATATATCTTGCCAGCCCTTTCTGGCCTGCCAAGTCTCTGTGGAGAGGTCTGCTGTTAATCTAATACTTCTCCCCATATAAGTTAGGGATCTCTTGTCACTTGCTGCTTTAAGGATTTTCTCTTTATCTTTGGAATTTGCAAGTTTCACTATTAAATGTCGAGGTGTTGAACAGTTTTTATTCATCTCAGCGGGGGATCTTTCTATCTCCTGGATCTGAATGCCTGTTTCCCTCCCCAAGTTAGGGAAGTTCTCAGCTATGATTTGTTCAAATACACTTCCTGGTCCTCTGTCCCTTTCAACACCCTCTGGAACCCAAATTAAACGTAGATTTTTCCTTCTGAGGCTGTCATTTATTTCCGGCCTGATTAGATCTAAATTCTGCAGTCATGAAGTCTCTTGAATCCTTTATGCTTTTCTCTAGAGCCACCAGTAGCTTTATAATTGTGCTTCTGAACTGGCTTTCTGACGTCGAATTGTAATCCAAATTCTGTAACTCTGTGGCAGAGAGTACGGTTTCTGATTCTTTCTTTTGTGGTGAGTTCTTCTTTCTAGTCATGTTGCTCAGTGCAGAGTGGCTAAACACGAGTTGTACTGGAAAAAGGAAGAAAAAAAAAAAGAAAAAACAACAACAAAAAAACAAGGAATGGTACCCTCTGGTTCTATATAGTGTAAATCCCTCGACTTCCCCTGGAGCTTTCCAGCGCTGCTCAGTCAAGAAACTGCTCTTCCACTGGGTGTTATTCTGTACGTTGACCAATTGAACACCAATAAAAAATAAATTTATAAAAAAAAAAAGAACCTGCTCTTCCCCTGACCTTCCAGCTGGTCTTCTGGGGGAGGAGCCTGCTGCGCTGACTCTCAGGTGTGTGCACCTGGGGGAGCCCCCCTCCCCCCGCCAGGTGCCGGGCTCAGTGGGAGCTGTGGACCCCGTGAGGCCTCTGTCCCCTGGGGCCCCGCCCCTCCCCGGCGCAGGGTGGCACCAGGAGGAACAACCCCACTGGCGGCGGCCGGGTCTCCAGCCCTGGAGTCAGCTCCCGGTAACCACCGCAGCTCCCAGTCCGCACCGGCCTAGGTGTGCCCGGGGCGGGGGGCGCTGACCTGCGCAGCTCGGGGGCGCCCGGGGCAGGAGCATCCTCACTGTCCTGGGCCCTCCCCGCCTCCGCCCGTCCCGGGGGAGTGCAGAATCCGGGGCTGTGTCCCCTGCGCTCCGGGGCTCCGGGGCCTGCGCGGCTGGAATCCACTCCCGGGGCCATGCAGCCCCCACCCCCACCCCCCGCGCGGAGCCCCCGCCTGAGCTGCTCCCCCGGCCCCACCGGCGCTCCGGCCCTTCACCACACTCTCCCTGGTGCCCCTCCCCTGCTAGTGACCCCGGGAGCCTCGGGGCCCCACCGCCCCTCCTGGGATCCTGCCCCAGTTCCCTGCGAGCGCCTTTCCTTCCGGGAGGAATCCGGGTGGATTTTTATAGTTCCTGCTTCTCCGGGTCGGGGCTTTCCTGTCCTGGAGGCTCTTGCCTCCAGGCGTTAGCCCGACTCCTTGCGGGGGCCCCTTCCCCACTGGATTCTTATGTATGTATGTATGTATGTATGTATGTGTGTAAATAGGTAGGTATTTTTCTGTCTTCCTACCTTGTTAGAAGCACAAACTCTTCTCTCTGTAGCGTGCCAGCTGTTCTCTCTTTAAATCTCAGGCTGAATTTCAGGATGATTTGAAAGTTATCTAGGTAAGTCGGTGGGGACAGGTGACTTGGGGACCCTACTCTTCTGTCATCTTGCCCTGCCCCCATTTATTTTTTTTAAGATTTTATTTATTTATTTTTTAAGATTTTATTTATTCATTCATGAGAGACACAGAGAGAGAGAGAGAGAGGAGAGAGAGAGAAGCAGAGATACAGGCAGAGGGAGAAGCAGGCTCCATGCAGAGAGCCTGACGTAGGATTTGATCCCAGGTCTCCAGGATCACACCCTGGGCTGAAGGCAGGTGCCAAACTGCTGAGCCACTTGGGCTGCCCAAGATTTTTCTTTTTAATGATAGTCACACAGAGAGAGAGAGAGAGAGAGAGAGGCAGAGACACAGGCAGAGGGAGAAGCAGGCTCCGTGCACCGGGAGCCCGATGTGGGATTCCATCCCGGGTCTCCAGGATCGTGCCCTGGGCCAAAGGCAGGCGCCAAACTGCTGCGCCACCCAGGACCCCTGCCCAAGATTTTATTTATTTATTCATGAGAAACAAAAAGAGAGAGGCAGAGACATAGGCAGTGGGAGAAGCAAGCTCCCTGTGGGAAGCCCAATTAGAGACTTGATCCCAGGACCCCAGGATCATGACTGGAGCCAAAGGCAGACACTCAACCTCTGAGCCACCCAGACGCCCCATACAATCCTTTTAGAAAGCAGCTTAGCACCAAATTGCAAAGTGCTTAAGTTATTCGTACACTTTGATTCAATAATTCCACTCTGGAAATCTCTCTTAATGGGGGAGGAAAATCCAAAGTCAAAAAGAAAAAAAAAATCACCACAAAGATGTTCATACAGCATTGTTTAGAACAAGAAAAATTAAAGCAAAATTTCCATTTATTAAATAAATATAAAACATTTATATTTAGTTAAGTTTCAACTATAAATGTATTTGAAAAATTGCAGTTGCATATGTGCTTAAAGAATAACACATTGAAATATTATAGAACCATGAAGAGAATATTATGAAAAAGTAGGAAAATGATTTTTATAAGTAAAATAAAGCAGGATATAGCATTGGCTAGTGAAGTATCCTCTACAACTTTGTATGGGTATTGGTAGAATCAGAAACTGCTGGATATATATGCTCAATAAATATTAATTGGCTAAATAAATGAAAAAGTCTGAGATAAAAGATAATTTATAAAATGTCTTTTCTATATTTCAATCTTTTTTCCTATGATGAGGTGTTTTATTTTTATAATGCAACAAAACTATAAAGGTTCCATGTCTAGGATATTTGCTTTCTCATAAATTGTATTTGCAAATTTTACCTCACTGTCCTGGAATGCTCTATCATTCCTACTGATAGATGAGGAGTGGGGGGCCCCAAAATTTATTCTTACCGGGAGTCCCGTATGTCTTAAGTATGGAATCTGGGTCTTTTGACTCTAAGTCACATGACCTTATCTGACTTCGAACTAGGCTACCATGTTCTAGGCTCTGCATTCGAAGACAGAAAACTGAATTCTAGTCCCTGCCCTGTCCATGGCTTGCTGGGTGGTTTGCAGTAACTCACTTCTCTCAGGGTCTCTCTTTCTTGGATTTTTGCCTTGTTGATTGTAAGATGGCTTTCTTTTCTAGTCTGTCTCTCAATGGAGAGAGAGCTGTATCAGAAAGGGTTGATCATGTCTAATATTGCTCTCTCTAGTCACTCCATCTTTTGTCTCCCTGTTTTATTTTCTTCTGTTACTATTTTTATTATGCCATTTCATTATGCCATTTTGTCATGTCAGTCTTTCCACATTTTTTATATCATTTTCAGAAATGACTTTGTTTTGTTTTTTTGCATGTTTGTTCTGTTTTGACAAGCTAGGGACACCTGGGGGGCTCAGCAGTTGAGCATCAGCCTCCAGCCCAGGGTGTGATCCTGGAGTCCTGGGATCGAGTCCCACATTGGGCTCCCTGCATGGAGCTTGCTTCTCCCTCTGCCTATGTCTCTGCCTCTCTGTGTCTCTCATGAATAAATAAATAAAATCTTTAAAAAAATGTTTTGCCTATCTAGATGTAAACTCTGTGAGATCATAACCTAGCCTATCCTGGCTGATATGGCAATAAAAACTAGCCCAAATGGAAAAGATAACTTGTCTTGTGTAGCTTGAAGGAATTGAAATAGCTCATAGAATTTACAGAAGCAGAAACCAGGACTTTAGAAATGACAAAGTCCTCACTGTGTGAACATACACACCTTCATGCGCTTGTTTCCTCTACTCTTCCCCTTCTCATCATTTCTCATTACTGCTTATCTTTGCTTTCCTTCATTCTGCATGTTGCATCCAACTGGAAGGGAAGAGTCCTGCCAGAAGCCCTAAATTGACTTTGCCCCAATTTAACATTTCCAACAGAAAGAGTTTCATTGCCCCCATGTCAGAGGGCAGCCCCTGGAAAAGATTCTAATTGCTTTGCTGGGGCTCTGTATGCTTCTTTGAACCAATCACACTAGGAGTAGAATTGTCAGCTGTGCTTGCTCATATGTGTGCATGTGTTTTTGTTTTTGTTTTTGTTTTTCATCATTAGCATAAATTCAATTTGGTGTTTCTGTGCAAAAACTTATTTAAATCACCGACCATTTTATGGTGTTCAATTTAGGCAAAACTACATAGTAGTAAACTATAGTCCACTTACTTCCATATATAAATAGAGGTACTAATATTTTCTTCTTAGACTCCAATGAGTAGTCAGTCTTGCTCTCTTCCTATGTGCCATGTTGTTATATCCTTGAGTTTAGGAACCATAATTCACTTTTCTGTCTCTCCAATATTACCTAGCGAAGTACTTTATAGTTAGTAGCTATCCTCTGAATTTCTGACATTAGATTAAATGAGCTAATTGACTAGCTGAATTTGTAGGCTTCTTCATTCATTACATGTGTTTTATTTGGTGAGAATATGATTAGGTTTCACTACTCTGAAAGCAGGAAAGACTTTAATTCTCTTTATTTTTAGTTTAAGAAATGCTATTCAGCAGTGCTAGGGAAGAGAAAGAAATCATTGATCATTGCAGTAAGTCTTCCTTCACATCATGAATTCCAGCCTCTCTTATTGATATTTCCTTTAACTAATTGATTTTTACCTTGTACCTCATTTAATGATATGGATAGCGGCATCTGTGGTAGGTAGAAAAATTGCTCTCAGTATTATTCTTCATTCAGATGAACTGCAGGTCTTACCTTTGACATTTGAGTTAAAGAAAAGTAAACTTGCAGGAGTCCATCTGAGACTGTCTCTGGGCAAGTAACTAAAGCTTTAGGCTCTTGCTCTCAGATCATGGTGTGTGATCTCGTACTCTTGGTTTCAACTGTAAGCTTTTAGAAATCCAGAATCTAGGGCCTCAGCCCAGACCCTCAGGATCTGCAATTTAACAAGTTTCCCAGATGATTTGTAAGCACAAGAAAGTTTAAGAAGCACTGCTCTATAGATTAAAATCAGCTTCCTGGAAGGCTTGTAGGACTTTAACCATTGGGCTTGGCTTATAATTGATATGTTCAGGAAGCCAAGTGTTTACCCTAGGGATGACAATGTTGGTAAATGTTGATGTTCTCGTACCATGAGCTTGTGAGAGACATTACTAATTGCTTAGGGCACTATTTCCACCAAGCTTCAGGATGTTTGTCTACATTCTGTGCCTAGTCTGGTAACTTTCATGGAGACAGAAAAATTGGCCTAAGATGGGACACCTGGGTGGCTCAGTAGTTGAGCACCTGCCTTTGGTTCAGGGCATGAGCCCACGGTCCTGGGATTGAGTCCCACATTGAGCTCCCTGCATGGAGCCTGCTTCTCCCAATGCCTATGTCTCTGCCTCTCTCTGTGTTTCTCATGAATAAATAAATAAAATCTTAAAAAAAAAAAAGAAAAATTGACCTAAGAGTTAAGACCTATTTATTAATCTTGCCTGAAGATCAATTGTTTGCAAAATAGTATCCAAAAGGCAAAATAGACTAAAGGGAAATCTAGGTTATTGAATCTGTGGGTATGGTTTTTGGATAATTTGTTGGCCAAATAGTAAAGTCGAGGTCATGAGTTCGGCTCTGGGCAAACCAGATAATTTCTTAATCTACTCTTTCCAGTTTGCTTTGTCTCCCATCCATCTGCTCTTCCTCATGCTAATCTCGTGATTTCCCCTCACTAACCTTCATCTGTTCTTTTGAATTAAGCTTATTTTGATCTTTCTGGTTGGAGTACTCGGAAGAAGGATCATCTTAGCTATATGCCCCATCTCCTGGAGACCCAAACTCTGACACAGACTTGTATGAACCCTGGTTGTCTTTATTTACCCTTTTGAAACAACCTCAGACTGAATGCCTTACCAAGGTCAGCTGTTTGCCCAAAATGTTATCCCAACTGACAGAAACTGGGAGAATGGATTAGAGTCCACTTCCATTGCCTACTTGAACAGCCTTGACATTGTCACAGTTCTTCCATAGTTGCCAAAGAAGTAGGATCTGAGTCAACTTTTTGGGTTCTGGACACAATTCCACTACTTCCTGGAGTGTGATGTGGGACAAGTTAGTATCTCTCTTTTCTCAGTTTGTTCTTCTTTCTATGAAATGAAATAATTCTAGAGCCTAATACCCAGGTTTGTTATAGAGATTAATGAGAATTATATAAAATTTGGCACAATACCTGGAGTATGATGAGATTTTACTACCATCAATGTCTATTAATTTCATTATTGTCATAATCTTTGTGGGGAATTCTACTGTGTTGGAATAGGGGATGGGTCAGGGCCTACCAAAAACAACTGTAGGTACAACTTTCTTTTTAATATTCTCCTCCTCTCTTCAGACTACCTCTTTATTGTCACATAAAATTATTCTCCTAAGATATCTAAATCACCAGTTCGATCAGATCTAGGGTATTTCCTCCCCTCAAATTGTGCCAAGTTTGATATAAACTAACGTAGTTTGAATAACTAATCAACATCCAAATACATCCACGTCGATCAGAACTCAGGCTTTATTATTGTGCAGTGAAAAAAACTAAAACTTAATTCCAAGCACATGTAATTCGAGTTTGCAAAGAAAGATATTGTTCATAAAACATATTCAATATTTAAAGAAGAAAATGACATTTATTTGAAGAACAGAATATACTTAGAATTCCTGGCTTCTAAAAAGCCCATTTCCCCTATGCCTAAGCTTTGTAATTTCATGTTAGGCAATAAAGTTATTTTATACAATCTAGTTAAACTATTTAATGGAAATAGCATTTGACAGAATAAAATATTGCATAGATGTATGACTCCAAAATAATATTATTTAAATCCAATGTTCAACCTCCAAAGGTAGATTGCCCCTAATAGACTTCAATATATGCTTGTTTACACATATATAAGTACATAAAGTATGTAAAGGAAACTGACATATATAATATCAACCCTCAATTTCATCTAGGAGGATAAGGATACTAAAGCAAGGGAAAAGTAAACATATTTTTTTCCTACTTTATTTTCCCATACAGTTTGCTTTAGTGTTACCTATTCAAGTCAGAAATAGTAATGTAATTCTGGGACTACAAATTGACCAAATATCCTGTTTTATCATTCCCTTTCAGGACTGGACCGGGCATTTTCAAAATCAGGGTGTGTATATGGTGGAGGAAGAGGGTCATGAAGAAAACAAAGTTAAATCAGAACATTTCTGAGATATCCATGTTCTGATGTGGCAGACAGGATGCAGGTCCCACCAGGGGATGCAATGACTCAGAAAGGTTTATGGGCTAGCAAAATGCTATGACTGGGTTGGAACAGATTGGGCATCAGACTAAGAGGTTTCTAGGTTATATTGCTCCCAGAATTTCTGATTTAGAGAATGCTCATCAATCAAATATAAACTTCCAAGAGAAAATCTTCCAGGTAGCTGTTGTGTTTTTAACAGACCTGGTTTCTGTACAAAGGAGAGGGCCTAGGAAAGTGGGAAGGATTAGATAGCCCATTTTGCAGAAGCCACATTAACATTGTGCACATAGCTGGATCATTATTTCTGACCTCCTATACTCCAAAGAGAGCAAAATCACAGTGAAATGTGGTAGCAAAATTGGCTGACTCGTGTTTACCTGTGGACACAAAAGAAGCCCATGTGACAATTCTGACTTACTCTTGTGAACCATCAGCCTGTAAATCGTGATCAATCTTGCATTTTTGAGAAGGGTCTATTAAGGGATAATAAATTCACATATGTACCTCTTGGTGCTACGACAGACCTCATCACTCCATTTGCCCTGAGCTGACTGGGAGAACAGGGCACAGTTTTCACGCTTACCGCCATTAGGCTGTGCGTGGTCCCAGTTGAGGAAGGAGATGGTGACTCCATGGACATCAACAAACTTGCCCTCTGTGACCATGTCATTGATGCCCAGCCAAAAGTCATTGACACCTGGCAGGCTTCTTTTACCATAGTCTCGGAGGGCATTGATTTCGTCAGAGTTTCTGGGGATAACCAAGGTTCCTCCCTTGGAGATGCAGTCTTCATTGGCTTCATGGAAGTGCTTCAAACCTTCTGAAGCAAGGTAGCATTTCTTGTGAACTTTTGTGCCTCGGAGACAGACTGTAAAGATGTGAAATTTGGTATATTAATGTTTTTTTAGTATTATACATCCAGGATTGGACTTGGAAAATAGTAGTTAATATTACTATTAATTATAGTGATGTGTGATCATAATTATAAATTAACATTTATTGGAGATTTTGTATGTGTCAGACCTTGTGCCAAGCACTTTATAATAATGAACTAATGTAATAATCACAATAATCCCATAAAGTGAGATTTTATTTCTCTCACCTTTACATATCAGGATATTGAGGCCTAATAGAAGTTGTTACTTATAACGACTTTGTGTGTAAAAATGCAACTTATGTAGCATATAAGATCATAACTACATGAACTCAGGTCTGTCCCACCCTCAAGGCATTTTTAGTTTCATGCTGCTTTGATATACACATGCTTGTTTCTTTGTGTAGCTCTATTGTATGCTGCTTTCTTTGGAACTTTTGGAACTAAAGTATTAGTATTTCATAATTATTTAAGAAAACAAACAAAAACAAGAGTCTGAATTGACATATGGAAATAAAGTGGTTTTATTATGCAGGTAACTCAGCCCTGGTAATATTGTTTAGGTTATTCAGGATAAACCAAACATAAAGATAGTTTTAGGGCAAAGTCTGGAGAACCAGACTCTGACATTTACTAGGTGTGTAATTGTTGGAGAAAATACTTATTTATTTATGCCTCCGTTTTCTCATCTATAAAATGAGGATAATCATAATGGTACCTATCTCATAAATTGTTGGAGGACTAATGTTTTAATGTTTGTAATGTATTTAAAGTGCCCAGCTGTGGGCAAGGCATTAATAAAACTCTTTTGCCTTCCTCATGGGCATTTAATCTTCCTTTGGCTTTTGTATTCTCTTCCTGGAAACCTGATAAATGGAATATGTCACCAGTATGACTAGGCAAAGTTGCTTGTGGTAAAAATGACCTTGAACTGGTAACACAAAGCTGGCCTGGGAGTTATAAATCCTTGATGGAAAGCCATAACTTTAGTCTTCCCTAAAAGCAGTAACTCTTATAATTGGACAGGTCTCTCGCAGGACCCTTGAAGTTCTGCTTTTGGAGTTGCTATGTGAGGTGTTGGATCCTGGAGGTATAACTCTTGTGAGCAAGGGCTATTCTTGAACCCACCCAGTGTGGCTCTCTTTTCCTTAGCCCGTGGGAGCCAAGGAGGGTAACTCCTGGAAGACAGGTGTATAGCTGCATAGGCTGTTGGGAGCTCTACTCCTTTGTAAAGAGGAATGCCAAGCTGTGCTTCTAACCAATGGCTTTCCATTTGCATCTGGTCCTCCATGTGGTCAGACTGAGTCCTGTGATCCCGTGTTTAGTTGAACCTCAGCAGATCTCCCAGTGGGCACTTAGTAAACATCTAATGAATGCTAAGTATCTTCACCAATGAATATTTGCTTCAATTCTGTTTCATTGACTATTAGAGAAGAGTTATGGACAAACTTTTAAAATGCATTATTCAGATGCCTATTTTTATTTCTATACCACCTATATATAGGAGAAGGGAGTGGAAAATCAAGCTGATTTCCCAAAACAATTGTCTCCCCAGCTTTTGGATCCTTTCTCCTGGATACCTCTCTGGCTTGTCAATCTCTCTCTTTTTGTAAAGATTCATTCGTTTGTTTGTTTGTTTGTTTGTTTGTTTGTTTGAGGTGGGGAGGGGCAGAGGGAAAGGAAGAGAGAAAACCTTGTGCATACTCTGCTGACTGAGTGTGGAGCCCAATGCGGATGTCATGACTGTGAGCTCATGACCTGAGCCGAAACCAAGGGTCAGGTTCTTAACCAACTGGGCAACCCAGGTATCCTCGGTTTGAAAATGTCTCTTTTAAAGAGTGTCACTTAGAACTTGACATGTATTGTGGGTATAGTTTGAATTGCTGGAAAATCATGATTTCTTTTCCTCTGTCTTTTGAGACAAAGTCCTGATACGTTGGGTCTTACCTGTCTGTAGGGCTTGCATTTCCTTCAGGGCATTGACTTCTCTCCAGAGCTTTTCAACTTGAGTCTTCAGGTCTCCATCCTTTTCTGGGGATATTTTAGGGTGGGGTAGGGTAGGAGGAATGGAAAGCATGATTAAAATAAGATAAAAATAAAATAAAGTTTTGGAACCCAGAATCTAAGCTGACAATCTAAGGTGAGGGTGGTTTTCATGAAACTGGGCCAAGTGTACATGGAAATTAATGCATGAAAGTAAGTTGGTCAAGAAGATTCATAAGAAGTTGGTCGTGGTAATTGTACTAAATGGTCCTTCTCTGAGACAGGGCTGCTATACCTCTCCAGCCCCATTTTGTGGGACTCTCCCCCTATCAGGCATCAGACTTGTTGACTTTCAGAGCATCTTAGAGCGAGGTATGTCATCTTGGGATCCACTCTTTTGGGTTCCTCCTGCCTGGAACACTCTTGCTCCAGTTCTTGTCCATCTCCTCACTGAGCTGAAATATCTTTTCTAAAACTCTTCTATGGTGATTGTCTCTATATTAGCATCTGTCTGACTGATCTCTTCCTTTGAGCCTTTACTTTTCTTGGGAGAACTTTTCTCTATAATTATTTTTACTTAATTCGATGTGTCTTACTGTCCATAGTGCTCCTGATGATTAACACAATGCTTGATGTATAATAGCTGTTCATAGTTGAATGAATAAACAAGATTCTAGGACTGATGGGGACTGTTTTAGAAATTGACAGTTTGAACTCTTCAAAGGCAAGAATTATAATAAACCATAATAAATGACAAAAAATATTAAAAGCCATCATGCACTGTGTAGTAGGGGCTTAATTCTTTCAATATTCCTGTGAAATAGACACTCTCAATATCCTCAGTTCATAGAAGAAATAGAGGCACAGGAAGCTGAATTAACCTGCCTTAGGCCCGCCAGCTCATAAGGTGTGGTCGGGATTTGAATCTCTTTTACTCCAATTCTGTGCTTTCATATCCTTCTGATCTGCTCCTGCAAAGTAATTGCCTGATCCCAAGCACATGGCCTTGGACAGAGAAGATGCTTAAAGTTTGGCATGGTTTGTCCCCATCTGCCTCATTATCTATTTGCCTTATGGGGAATCTGTGTTCTGCTCTGGATTTTTCAGCACGATACTAAATCCACAGATGTTGATTCATCATCCTCTTAAACATGTGATTTGCAAGCCAGGTGTTTCCACATTGGGTTAGGAATGCCTTCTGCTGTATCCAGGGGTGGACCCCACCTCTTGTTTCACTTGATAATGCACATCAATTTTGTTTTTGTTTTTTTTTTAATTTATTTTTTATTGGTGTTCAATTTACTAACATACAGAATAACACCCAGTGCCCGTCACCCCAATTTTGAAAGCATCCAATAGCTCAGCTCAGAAATATAATAACCCAAGAATTTCCTCAAAGAGACCATTCAACCCAGAATAAATATAAGGGCACATTCAGAATGGAAAACCATCAACTGTTGGAGGCCTGGTTCACAAAGACCACTAAAGACTTGCTTCCAAGTTTCAAGTTGTCAGCCATACCAATGTCATCCCCCTTCCCTCTCAGCTTCCTGCTCCATTCTGTATAAATATGCGGCCTCTACAGGGAAGCTGTAAGTATTGTAATTACCATGAAGACATGAATAATATTAGGCTCCTGGGAGATCATTATGGAAATCATTATCCAGGTGGCTTGGCTTCTGCTTCTAACCTTTGTGACAAATGTGGATGTGCTTTGTCTACAATGAATACAGGGAATAACTACTTCAATGTAAAAATTAAATTGTATTCATTTGTGCAACACGTAGTTTGTTGAGACCTATGAATTAAAGGCCAGGGAAATTTTGTTTTTGAGCTAAGTCACCCAATTAACATTTTGAGTAAAAGACCAAAAAACTCCCTTTCATTTTATTATTGTTTTTCTCCAAAAGTAGTTTCGGTATAGAAATACAAAAAAATTCCTGGAAAATCACCAGTAGATATATGAAATATACCTTCAACCTCATTGACAACCAAAGAAGTGTCAACCTTTTTAGCAATTAAAGAAATACAAATTAAGAGAGATATTTTGTTTTTTGGTTACCTTGACAGAGCTTAAGCTGATGATTCAATGTTAAGTTGTCAAAGTATGTGGGAATGGTCACTCTCATACACTGAAGATGGGAGCAACGTGGGTTGATGCTATTATTTTGGGAACCAGTTGGAAAATGTGTTGAACATGCAGTTTTCTAGAGGTGTATCATAACACCCTTCCTCGTATGGGGTCAGTATAGGTACACAAAGCAGTTCACTGAGGCATTGGATCAAAAAAGATAGATTAGAAGCCACACAGAAGTTCATCAAGAGAGAATAGATAACATGAATCATGACACATCTATGCAGTGGAATATCATAGGGTCATTAAAAGTACTGATATATCCCTTACACTGATAGTTATCCAAGATTCAATAGATGAGATAAATGAATAGCCAATTCTTATTCGGTTAAAAACAGGTTTTAATTGTGCATTAGAAAAACTCTGGGAATATTATTTCCCAATAGGTAATAGTGAGTAATTTTGTGAAGAGGGCTGGGAGAGAAAAAATGGCTTTCACTTTTTTTTTTGGCTTTCACTTTTGATTTCATAAATTCTCAGGTGCTTAAAATGTTTTAAAAGCGTGTGCGTTAGTGGGGAGAGAAGCGTTTGGTAAGTTTAGGCTTATTACTTCCCTTACAGCTGTAGAGTCCGCTTTCTTGGACCTAATAGCGGAGACTCACAAAAATTCCCTTGGGAGGATGATGTTGAAGAGGTATGCCCCGTCAGTTAAAAAGCAAAAAGGGAAAAGCATGTGTGCACACTTGCATGTGGTTGGGGGTGGCGTTGGGGAGCTCTTGGTGCTGAAGTGAATGACTTCAGAAACATGCCCACAGCATACACACATCTCCTCTTCACATCCCTCCCCACATCCCTACTGGGTGGTCACCGCTTTGCCTCTACCTCCCAGAGCTGAAGAAATGCTAGCAGTAAAAATAGACCACATCACACGGTATCTTCCCTGCCCTCATCTTCACCAATATAGTTTATCACTCACAAGAAGTATTTTAATCTTCTATTTAAAAGAGGTAACGAGAATGTTTAATATTTTATAAAGGAAAAAGATGCCACTGAAGAAACTTCGCATCAGATCTAAATCATAGAAATAAATGCCCCCTTTTCAGGGCACTTCATTATATTCAAAACATGACACACCAAGAGAAGCCTCCTTTTTACCCACCAGCCGTCCACACTGTGTCAAGTCCAGGCTTGCACTTTGTTGGTATGTTTTATTACTAATGAAATAAAATTGATAAGGAAATAGTATCATATATATTGACCTTGAAATACGCTGGTAAGAAAATGAAAATGACTCAGAGGATAAGATAAAACATCACTCTGTCTCTCTTGATGCTTTTTCCCTCTTGCTATGGTTTCAGCATATTCCAAATAAATTGCTATCATCTTTGTTCTTTGCAAGGTTTGTTTTTTTCTTTTTTTCTCTCTCTTTTTTTTAAAAAAGATTTTATTTACTGATTCATGAGAGACACAGAGAGAGGCAGAGACATAGGCAGAGGGAGAAGCAGGCTCCCTGCGGAAAACCCAATATGGGACTCAGTCCCAGGACCCCGGGATCAAAGCCTGAGTCAAAGGCAGACGCTCAACCCCTGAGCCACCCAGGTGCCCCCCCTTAAAGATATACTTATTTATTTGAAGGAGAGAGAGTGGGCAGGGGAAGGGGCAGAGGGAGAGAGAATCCCCAAGCTGACTCCCTGCTGAGCATGGAGCCCACAGGGCTCGATCTCAAGACCCTGGGATCATGACCTGAGCCAAAACCAAGAGTTGGTTGTTTAACTGACCGAGCCACCCAGGTACCCCTGTTTTTTCCTTTTTTTGTCTGTTAACCCAGTTCAACCCGCTCAGATTTGAGGATTGCTTAGAGATTCAGTATTGCATTAAAATGTTTTCGAACACTATGTAACTTTGCATGTTGAAATATTTTTAAGTTTAAAAAGAGGTTCAGTTTCTCTCCGACATGAAAAAGCTTAAACATGCAGTATAGACTGTCCTTATATTGTCAGAAGTGTGAAAATACACCTACATGATAACCAGTGACGAAATGGTCTATATCTTTGACTACACATTTAATAAGATTATAGTTATCTTAGAAATATATTTGAACAGCTATACTATGTATAGAAATGAAACAGTATATTTTAATTATCAGTCTATTCCACTTGATCCCTTGCTCATAAAAACCAGATATCCACATATCCAGGATATCCACATATCCCTCTGAAGAGCATTCTGCGTGGCAAAGCTTACTTGACAAAGGCTATGCAATACAAAACCATTTTCTATTAAGAAAAAGGCCTGCCACATGATTCCTTTAAATATCAAACTGTTCCAGAGAATTAAAAGGCCACTCTGTCCCCTGAGTTGCCATATCCGCACGGTGGCATGTACTATCACCAGAGATAGTTCTCCTGGAGAAGTTGGGAAATGAACATTGCCCAGTCCCTCCCCACACTGGGCAAGCCTAGAATTTTGCTGGACTGAAAAGCCCCGTTACCTTTCACTCGGCGTTTGCTGTGCTTCCTGGCTTTAAATTTGGATGTGTGGCTGGTGGTCTGGTCCAGGAGTAAGGTGATAACCAGGAGGTAAATTACAAGTCCATTCTTTGCCATGGCTCCTGGGCAAGTCTGATGACCACCTTGCCAGCTCCTGCGAAGTAGTTAAGAGGCAAGAAGACTGCACAGCCACATCTTGCTCTGGAGAGCCTGGGCCAGCTTTATAAAAGTGCGTGTGAAGGTTGGCTGGAATCCTGCTGACGAAATGTTTGAATTCCTCGGCTGGCCGCAGCATAAGGTGGCCCATTGTTCTTGTCTCATGTTAGACTTTTTTAGTTTTTAATGTTCCCGTTACATTTTCTACTTGACTCGCTTTTTAGAGCGTATCAGAGTTAACTATGGGATTAAGGGTTTTGCCTGCTTTCTTCTCCTTCTTTGTCTTCTTTTTTTTTTAATTTAAAGGGCAGAAAGTTTGGAGTAGCTCTGTGAAGACCCCAATATTTAAGCCCTTGATTTGGAGCTCTGCAGTTCTTTTAATGTTCTGGGAAATTCAATTCCTTTTTCGGGGCGAATAAATAAAGCACACCCCAAAAAACTAGGAAAGCTACTGCATATGCGTGTGTATATGTGATGCCAGAGTTATACACACATTCCTGTGTCTACACAGCTCAAGTGGAACTTGGGAATGGCTTGCTCACAGTGAGTAACAGGGTTGGCCAAAGTAGATAGTCCATGATAAAGCAGAAGGCTTTCTAATAAGATTTTGTGGATTCATCAAGAATTACAGTTTTGGGAAACACACTTTAGAATGAAAAGGAAATTGAGAAGGTGAATTATTTCTGTAAGAATAATGTAAAATATCAACTATAGCTGTTTTGCAAATCCCCATCACCCAATGCTTTCTGCCTTGAAATTATCCTACTTAAATAATTTCAAAGGGAATATAGAAATAAGAGAATAATAGAGTGAAAGATTTGGTTTAATTATTCTTACCTTAACAATGGGCTTTTTAGGACAAGTATTAGGAACCAGACCGACTTTTGTATCAAAAGCAAGGGACTTCCCTTATCTTTCATTTTCTTTTTGAGACAACATAGGAAGAACCAAGGGTTGATTGATTCCTTCTGGATCTTAGGAGAAAACCACCGTCTAATCTATCTTCATTGCCTTCCAGTGAAAGCCTCTTTGTACCCTACCCACGTATTAACACCAAAGTAAGCCCGCTGATAGAGAAAAGCCTGACATAATTTAGCAATGTAAGTGTGGAATAAAGAGTAAAGATTTTACTTATAAAGCAGACTCCTTGTACTGATTTGGGCATTCTATGAACAGGCACTTGACAGCATTGTGGAAGCCAGCTGAGCTGTGTTCAGGTTCTAATTTCACCTATTTATCAGCTGTGTGATCTTGGGTAAGTCACTGAACCTGTTCTCACACGGAGCTAGGAATGCCTACTGTTGGAAAGATTAAATGAGATAATGCTACAAGCTCTTAGCACAATGCCCAGTGCTTAATGATAATAATAGTAATAACCTCTGTGACATTCTTACCATTAATTATAATAGTATGTGCAACTCATGGAACACCAGATCTCTTGGGTATTCTAAAATACTCCATGATTTGTATTCTCTCCATTTATAGACTGGATTGTATTGAATAAGTATTCTCTCCATTTATAGATGATTGAATCTGAACCTCAGGAAAGTTAAGTGGACTTGTTCATCCGTCAGATTCCAGGGGAATTGCAGTAGAATTTAAAACCTAGTTTTGATTGACCCTGGAAGATCTCTCCTTTGACCTGGCCTGTGAAAACTATGCTTTGATATGCATGTGGAAAAGGATCAATGCTTTACAACTGATCTTATGATTGATTGAAAATACTTCTTGCCAGCTTCTCAAATCCTTTACTCTGAGAAGAGATTTTTGAGGTACAGAATAGCTGTGGAAAGCTAATGATTTCTCTTGGATCTTTGATCTATGCTATATTCAAACTAGATTTGTAAGAAAAGGCTGCCTTTTTTCTTCAAAATAAATCTATATTGTTTTAGGCTCTTATTCCTTTCCAGGAAGCCTCTGACGCTTTTTTGGATTTGTTTTCTTTTAGCCAGATTTCAAAGCCTATGCTTTCTTCGTTTTAAATTAATACTTTATTTTTTTAAGAACAGTTTTAGATTTATAGAAAAATTGAGCAGAAAGTAGAGAGAGCCTGCCCTACCCCCTCCCCAGTTTCTCTTATTATTAGCATCTTGCAAAAAAACAAAAGCCAAAGAAAAAAACAAAAAATCTTGTATTTGTGTGGTGTATTTGTTATAATTGATGAATGAATATCGATCTGTTACTATCATTTAAACCCTATGGTTTATATTGGGGTTCACTATTTGTGTTGTACAGCTCCATGGGTCTTGGAAAATAAATGTATAATGTCGTGTATCGACCATTACAGTAGCATCCAGAAGAGTTCTACTGAAGCCCACACTTTTTGCTCTAATTAAATATTTGAGGATTCATTTCTTCCCTAGCTGTACTGCCAGGACTCTCTCAGGGGCTGCTCTAATCTCCAATTCTCTCTCCCCAGATGATCTTAATCCTTCTTGTGACTTCCAATTCTCTGTCTGGGACTCTCACATTTACCTATCAATTTGATCTCCTCCTTCAGATTGATAGTTCCAGTGGCCCATGTGACCTTTCCAGTTGGATGTCTCAGACATTTCAAACTTGTGAAGGTTGAAGTTAAATTCTGGGTTCTACCCCCATTAACATCCCATGGATTTTTAAAAGTCTGTTTTTCCTGACTCTTCTCCAGCACAATTCATGTCCCCAAACCACTCAGGGGGCCATTTCTGAAAACTTGGAAGAATATTTGTGCCTTGCCACGCCACCCCCCTCAATTTTTTGTCTGCAACACCCTTCCCTGTGTCCTTGTCAGCAGCAATGCTGTGGTTTCCACCACCACATGGGTGCTTCCTCTTTTCTGTCATCATCTCATCTGACATCACCAATAGCTTTTGTCCTGGCCCAGCTCAGCCACTCTGCCCCTACCCAACTGAGGGAATGCTCCACACGTCACTGATGGGATGTCACTCTCAGATTTAAAACCTTCCAAATCCTTCCATTGTACCTATGATGAAAACCAGACTTCTTACTTTGGTTTCCTAGGACCTCCTACCTGGTGAGATCCACCTGGTTCTTCCTTTGTGGAGATCTTTTGCCAATTTTGAGCTGTATTTTGTTCTGTCTTTCCATACCCATGGTGCTTTTCCACACACTTTTTCCCTGTCACTATACCACCATCCCTTCCCAAACTTGACCTCTTGGTGTGAGTCCAAATTAGTGCTACTTTGTAGATGACTGACTCTTTCTTGTCCTCCAGATTTGAACTTGAAGATCGCCTTCTCAGACATAGCTTCTCTATCTGCATAATGTAGCAAGGACCTACTCTGTTTTCTCTAAGAAAGTACCTTGCTTCCTTTATAGCACTTCTCATAGTTGGTACTCATTTAAAAAATGTATTTACTTGGTTTACTGGTTAGATGTCAGGCTCTTCGGCTAGGCTGAAAGCTCCCAGAGGGCAGGAGCTGTGCTGGGTTAGCTCCACTATGCATGCAGTACAGTGTCTGCTCAATAACTCTTAACTAATGTGTAGCAGGATGGTTTTGCTTTTGCTTCCCTCCTTTTCGACCTCTGCTCTGAGACTCCGGCAACAAGGCACTTGACCAAGGAAATAGCAACTCAACTCTTGGAAGAGTAAAGAGACAGACTCACTTGGCATAATAACACTTGGAGTCATGCTAGGAAACCATCCCACTCAGCACTGGGGAGACTCTGGTTGGCTTGCAGGTGCTTGGCCCTGAGGCCAGACAGGGCTGGGAGCTTTCCCTTAACTTCTCTTCCTCCTGCTGAGATTCCAAGTTCAGTTCATCTTCCTTTAGGGAAAACCACTGGAAACTAAATGCCTGCAGGATTGGCTGGAAGAAGATGAAAAAGAGTTGGATCTGAGGATATTCTTAAGGTAAGGTTTTTGTCCTTGTCCCAAAGCTGATTGACATCAGACATGGCCTCCACCCCCAAAACCCCAATAGGAATAGGATGGGGGAAATGGTAATAATCTGGGAAAAGAGCACATCAAGAACTACACATACATCAAAGATAATGGGGGGCGGGTGTCCCTGAACCCACCTTGTTCTCGGGGAAGCCAGGCCTCACTCAGTTTTCTTGGAGGCTGAACAATCCCTTTTTTGTGGAGCAGGATGATGTCACCAGCTTGTCTCCTGGGCTGGACCAGGGCTTGTGAAAGGGCTATTTAAGAAGAAGTGCACATTTATAGCCAGGGAATAGGAACCATAAAAATATTGCCGTTAGGTGGAAAGCCTTTCGGCGAGGATTTACAAACTGTCACTAGAGTTTAAATTTCCTTAATAAATTGCTGTTTACAGCACATCTCCTGACCACCCTGTGTAATTGATGTGTTTATTCCACTGGTTGCTATTTTAAAGTTGCTCTAAGCTGCTGTTTTCCAGAGTGTCTAACAAACAAGTCCATCGTCCTACTTGCTGTTTGTTAGTACTCAAGGCTGAAATCTTTGAAGGCTGTGTTCAGGTGTTCAGAGGTTCAAGCACAGCATTTAGGGAAAGTGACAGGGCTGAAGTTGGATATAACAGAGGTGAGGTTGAAATGCTTGAAGGAAAGATTGGTTATGGTGTATGTGTAAGTTGTCTTGTTTTTACTTAGGGCTTTTACTTGTAGGTGTGACGGGGAAAGTGTCAGGAAATTTGAAGAGAAAACTGAAGACAGGGTTTAGGAATAAGGTTCAAAGACCCTGCTAACATGAGGCAACATTGGATATACATAAAGAGCCAAGGACTCCAATAGTTTGGGATTAAAATTTCAGCTCTGTTACTTTTTAGTTGTGTGATGTGGTCAGATTTTGTCCTTTCTCCTAACTGGCTTCCTGATCTGTCTTAGAGAATACTGAGAAAACTAGAGCATGTGTATAAAACACGCAAGCCACGTCTTGTCACTGTAGGGGATCCATCCAGGGAGCCTAGGCTTCCCTAATAACCATCAGATAGATGCAACAGGTATCTCCGTAAGGTCCTCAGATTCATCCTTGCCCTTACCTCAACCCCATAGATTTGGTTCCATTTGCACCCACAATGAAAATACTTTATCGTAAAACTTGTCAATATTTTATGATTATTTTATATATTTGTATCTCTCACATCTTTTTGCCTTGGGATGGATCTTGCCAAGATTCTCTGCTGATTTCCTAGACCAACACTGTCCAGTAGAACTGCTCAGTGGCCACATGTGACTAAGAGCTGCCATATTAGCACAATTTTAGTGCCTCACAAAATGACTAATACATAGACATTTAATAAATGTCTATTATGTGAAATGGTCCAACCAAGAGGATTTGGAGTAAAGAGAGTGGTGATTTAGATTCAATTAATCTCATCGTGACTATTGTGCTAGGATTTTTTTTTTGTGTGTAAATCCTATAAGGAAAGCATTATTCTAGGGATAGAAGGTGGACTTACCCTTAGGGAGTAATGTGACCTTTCTTAGAATCTTCAGCTTCTAAGTATTAGTCAAACTTGGTCTCCTTAAGGGACACCTGGGTGGCTTAGTCAGTTAAGTGTCTGCCTTTGGCTCAGATCATGATCCTAGGGTCCTGAGATTGAGCCCCTGCATTGGGCTCCCGGCTCAGCCTGGAGTCTGCTTCTTCCTCTCTTTCCTCTGTCCCTCCAGCCCCCTGCTGCTCATGCTCTCTCACTATCTCTCAAATAAATAAAATCTTTAAAACAAAAACCAAAAACCAAAAAGCTTCATCTCCTCAGTTGAGGGGAGGACCCAGCTGGTGGTGAAGGGGATTTGGGGCTTTTGTAGGCTTACCTAGGAAGTCAGAATGAGATTTTTTTTGTAAAGTCAGAGTAGTGGAATTAGAACAATGGAGTCCCAGGTTTAGGAGAGACAAATCTCCACTTTGAACACTTCTCATGATGGAAAATTCACTACCCAGTAAGGCAGCCAATTTTGCTAACCTCTCCCTGAGTTTCTTGGGTTTTGCTCTAGGCCTGTGGTAGCTACTTCTCTGAGCTAGTTTCTAGTGTATGATCTCATCTTGAACCAGCTCCCTCTCCTCTTCTGGGACCAATTTTTCTTCTGGCTCCATTCCATTCTCCCTTCCTGTGGGCCCTCTCAGACAGTGGCTAAACCAGTGCATCCTTGGCCCTGAAAAGCCAGACACCTCACTGAAGTCCTCACTTCCCATAGCAACACAAAGTAGTGGAAAGTGCACAAATGACATCATATGGACCCAGGGTTGAATTGTGGCTCTCTCACTTACCAATTAGGTGATTGGGGCTAGCTCACTAATCTCTCTGAGCCTCTCAGTCCTATAAGTTGTTGGTCATAATAACTGTATGCCACCATTATTGGGAGAATTAAAAAGATTCTCTGAAAACAATCAATATACTGGCTGATACAGAAGAGATATTTCATATGAGCACTTTCTATTGATAAATTAGTTATTATTATAACCATCATCATTATAATAATGTCCTAGCTCTTACTGACTTCACTCTGAAGTCATTCCTCTGCAGCCATCCAATCTGCCCCCTTATTGTTATCTCTCTACCCCCTCCAAGCACCCAATATAGTGAACAGTTCATTTTTCAAAGAAAGCAAACATTCCATTGGTCTGTTTTTCCTAGGTGTACTAACGTTTCAAATTTATTGTGAGTTTTGCCTGGCCCTGCTGCCAAGATGGTCCAAGAATACAAATAAGTCAGTATTCACCTCCCTTCTTCTGGGAGCAAGAGCAGCCCTCAGTGGAAAACCTTCATAATTCCTCTCTGTAGGCCTCCCAAGGTTGGACCTGGGGAAAACAGTTTTCAACCTTCAGGTAACAACAGTGCGGTCCTTGTTCTTCCTTAGAATCCAGAGGCTTGCAGACTCTCTCTGTTTAGAGCAAGATGACTGCAGATTGTAGAGTGAACCATTGAGAAAACCTGCTTTTCTGGATATTAACTAAGTTTCCAACTTTTAAGTCCATGACCATTTCACCAGTGGAAATTTAATGATATAACTAAAGCCATCTTGTGTTTCCCTTGAGCTGGCTCAATTACATAGTCAAGCTATTTCATTTGGTTTAAATGGCATAAAGAGGGATTGCCTTATAGTCATCTCCCCAGAAAGTGCCTCCTGAGGCTGAAACCCTGAAGAAATTGTCCTTGATGGGCATACCAAGGAAATTGTGTCCATGATATCTGCTTCTTATAAAGAGTAGGAAAAGTAGCCAAATAGTTAGATGAATTGTATGTACAAGGCATTACTTATATTTCTTTGTAATCTAAGATAAATGAAGAGATAGAGGAAGAGAAGCATAAGATGGAGAGGATGGAGGAATTGAGACAAGTTTGGTATTCGACAAATCAATCTTAAACTTTTCATGGGACACTGCTGGATTTGTCTAGTTGATGATAGGAAATAATGATTGGACACTAGAATGAAGTTAAAAAAAAGAGTTCTTCGAGAAAAATCAATAATTTGTTAATAGCGAATCAATGATACATTAACAGTGGGAAACTGATGATGGGTCTGAAGCCAGGACTCTCCTACGGGGAAAGAGGAGGATCAGAGACAAATCCATGGGGTCCCAGATACTTAACGGGTGGGTAGAGACAGGGAAAGGAGTCAGTGGTCAGAAAAGCTAAAGAAAAGCTGTGTTTCCCTTCATTGATTCCACATTTTTTGAACCTGAAGTGAAGGTTCCTGGGGAGGAGAGTGGAGACAGAACTGGCAAATATGTCAAAGAAGTAAAACAGGAAAACGACTAAAATAAACATTGGTCTTGAGAGTTAGAAAAAGGACTCTAGGCAATTTTTGTAAGGCATAAATCACGGAAACTAGATTGCAGTGAGGAAAATACTAAGTAGAGATTTAAAAGTTAATTTATTTAGTAGAGTTTTTTTTAGGTTCACAGCAAAATTGAACTGAAGATGCAGAGATTTCCAGTATGCCCCAGCCCCCTGCATGTATGTCCCTGCTCGTTTTGTCAGGGGCAGGAGAGTAGGTGGTGTATGGTGCAAAGGGGGAGCACCTCTGTCCCTCCACAGTCTCCTGCCTGATCCCTGCTTCTACCCCATCCTCTATGCAGACCTGGCTCTAGACCCACAATCTCGCGTATCTGTCACTCTCAGTGCAGGAATGTGCCGGCCACGAGACCACACACATCCATGCCCACAGGCCGGTGGGCAGAAGGTGTGCCCACCACAAGCTCTCTGTGGAAATGGCAGGGGTGGGGGTGGTGGTTAAGGCTGAGGACTCTGAAGAGAGACCACCTTGGTTTGAATTCTGTCTTTATGACTTCTCAGCTGTGTGTCCCTGCTACAGTATCTCCTATCTCATAGGAAGAGAAGGTGCAATAATGGCACCCACCTGCTAGGTAGAGATGAAGTTAGTGAATGCCCATAACACACTGGCAACGATGTCGGTTCAATAGCAAATGCTGGCAACACCCATTAAATAGATGGAAATGTTGAGTGGTTCTAACTCTGGGGTGAAATTTTTGTCCATCACGGTGGGACTAATTGTCCATTTGGTGAATTGTCCTACAGCCTCTACTGGGAAGCTGGCCTCCTGATTCTTAATATAGGAGGGCAGTAGGCGGATGGCTGATGGCTCACAGGATCCCAGCTCTCTGCACCATATAGAGGCGTCGGATGGGTCTGCAATAGCCACAGGTTTGCACCTGGTACTCTGCCAACAATCCAAGTTCTCACACACTGTTTTAATGGATACATAACATGTGCCTTACTTTACTAAACTTCCTCCAGTTGTTTAATTTCCAGTTTTGCCTTTATTATAAATGATGGTGAGATCTACATCTTTGTGTGTTAATTCTTTTTCTGTACTCAAGATTATTTTCTTAGGACACTTTAGTCTATAAATGGATTTCCTGAAAGGCAGCATAGTCTAAAGGTTGACAACACAGATTGGAGTGTGGATTGCTTGAGATCAAATGTCGACTATGCCGCCAGCAGTTGAGTTTTCTCAGCTCTCCCACGTCTTGGTTTCCCCTATCTATAAAAGAGGGGACAACAGTAGTATTTAAATTATAAGCTTGCTGTGGGACTTAAATTAATTCTTGTAAAGCACTTGCTTAAAGCAACAGTTAGCCTGCAGTAAGCATTAGTAATATTTAATGTTACTGAGCCAAAGGGAATGAATATTTTAAGATTCTTGATACATATTGCTAATTATATTTGATGGGAAGGAGGAGAAGGCCTTAGCTTGTCTACTTCCCAGGAGGAGGGAGCAGTGATGGGCCAGGAGGAATAAAGGAGAGTCCGTTTTAGGACACAGGTTAGATCACATGGCCTGGCAGGCAGGGTCATTGATTCTTTTTTTTTTTTTTTTTAATTTTTTTTTTAATTTTATTTAGGAATAAAGGAGAGTCCGTTTTAGGACACAGGTTAGATCACATGGCCTGGCAGGCAGGGTCATTGATTCTTTTTTTTTTTTTTAATTTTTTTAAAATTTTATTTATGATAGTCACACAGAGAGAGAGAGAGAGGCAGAGACATAGGCAGAGGGAGAAGCAGGCTCCATGCACCGGGAGCCCGACGTGGGATTCGATTCTGGGTCTCCAGGATCGCGCCCAGGGCCAAAGGCAGGCGCTAAACCACTGCGCCACCCAGGGATCCCTAGGGTCATTGATTCTTAAAAGGGTTCCACATGGGAATGGCTGGCTCTTTCTCTTTGCTTCTTCCCATGAACATTTCTTCCTATCTCTTTCTTCTCTGTAATATGCAATTGGATGGATGGTGTTAAGGTCCTCAGATGTGGGTCTGGGCTAAGAAAGATACAGACGTTCCTAATTTGGGGCAAGGTTCTGTGTTCTAGTTCAGTATACTGTGGAGTGCTCTGAAGTGGATGTTGAGACACAAGCTCTGTGCTGGCCAAATCAGTCCTTGTGTCCGTTCACCACTGTCCTTCATGCATGAAGGAGGAGGGTTGGGTGGGCCAAGGCAGGATTCAGGTATTTATGTGCTCACTGACCATAATATCATCTAATAAGGCCCCAAATGCCATCATTGCACATAACTATTTAAAATGAATGTGCCCATTTTCCCACCAGGAAAAAAAGTATGTAAGAAGCAGATTTCTATGTTATATCCTTTCTTAGAGATGTGGAGAAGACCCTCAGGTTAGGGAGCAAGATGGTGGCTTACTGGAGAGCCGTGTTGGTGTCCTGAAAGCACTGCTCTTTTTCTCAGAGCCTTTAGGGCTTTAGAATATGAACCAGTTTTTCTTTGCTTTCAGGAAACCAGTAGCACATCCATTTTGAATGTCTGGTAAACAGTGAAGGAGTCAGTGTTTTATGAGTATCTACTTTTCATCTCAGGAGATTTTTTTCAGCTTTTGCTTTCCCCCGATGAACAGAGAGGGGCCATCCAATTTGCATTGGATGCTGGTTTTTGCCAAAGGCTTTCTTCCAGTAGAAACCAGACAGGAAATATTCCCAGAGCCTGGTTTTTTGGGTGTGGAGACAGCAAGTCCAGGAGACAGGCTGATGTCTCTGAAAGACCCACATTCACCACGCCTGCTTCCTTCTATAATTTATTTCTGCCCAAGGAGACTAGGCCACCCTCCAAAATATATACCAGATAACTGGGATTGCAATTGAAAAACCCACTACTTGCCTTGAGTATGCCTTGTTGGAAATAAAGGAGCAAACAGTCCTGGCTTGTGTCTGATGACAGTTTAGGAGTAAGTAAAATAATTATTTCTATAACCAAAAATTGAAAGAGGACTACTCAAGGGGGATTAATATATCGGACTTCTAAGCCATCATTAAAATTCTGCCAAAAAGGATATGGAGCAACATGGAAAATGCCCATAATATATTTCTAAGGGAAAAGAGCAGTTTTAAACCAGAACTTAGGGGTGGACAGTAATAGGTAGACAGAGTGTGAATGAGGGCGTGTATATGTAAATAGAGATAGGTGAAAATACTAATTATGGTTACTTTTGGGTGTTGAGATTATGGCGGGGTTTTTTCCTCTGATTTTCTAAGCTTTTATAAGTGTAAAACATATATTTAAATACAAACATTTTATTGAAGTATAACATATGCACAGAAATGTGCCCAAGTTGCAAAATACAACTTTCTGATTCTTCATAAAATTTAAATCTGGCCCTCCTACTAGTACCTAGATAAAGCAAACAGAAGGTTCCCGACACCCGCCCCCCACCCCCAGAAACTTCTTGAGCCCTGTCCAAGTCACTGTTCCTTAAAAGATAAACCACTGCAGTGGCGTTGAACGATGTCAACCTCGCCCAGTTCAGCTGTTTCCCAGAATTCTCTTCCCTGTATATTTTGGGTTATAGTGAGGCATCAGATTCCCCTGCAGATACACGCAGCATCGAGGTAGGAGGCAATGAGAGATTGATCAGGATTTGGCATGTGTTTGAGGGTTCTAACTCATTTTCCCTCTCTTTCACTTTACTCCCATCTTCCCCTTTCCTATGGCCAGCCCTATGGACCTTAGGCCTGAAGACTACAGTCTTACAGAGACCATTTAACTAGCTTGCACTATTGAATAAGGTCAAATCCCTGCAGTAATCCCTTTATTTATTTTTTTAAGATTTTATTTATTTGAAAGAGAGCACAAATGGGGAAGGACAGAGGGAGAGGGAGAAGCAGACTCCTCACTGAACAGGGAGACCCATGCGAGACTTGATCCTAGGACCCTCGGATCATGACCTGAGCCAAAGGCAGATGCTTAACTGACTGAGCCAACCAGGTGCCCCCCTGAAGTGGTCCCTTTAATATGTGGGTGTGTACGTAAATGTGTGCATCTTGTAATGGCTTTGCTTCTCGGGTAGAACCCTGTCTGATAAAACAGAATTATAGGCAGATGATGGCCAGTCTTCAGGATGGCTCCCAATGAATAGTCCTCACTTCTTGGGACTACAGTCCCCTCTTATGAGCAACACTGAACTGTGTCACTAGTAAGATGTTCTGGAAATGGCAGTATGGGACTTTCAAGATTACATTATAAAACACATTGCAAATTCCTGACCCACAGAAACTATGCAAGATAGTAAACGTTAATTGTTATTTTGAGTCGCTAACTTTTGGGGTAATTTGTTACACATGGTAATTCCATTAGACCCATGGAATTCTGAGTAAGCGAAATAGCTATTATTTTAGGTCCATAAGTTTGGGGTGGTTTGTTGCCCACAACAGATGTAAAAATCCTTTCTAAAACCCTGACAGTCTGCACCTTGCACAAAAGGTGCTTTTTTTTTTTTCTTATATAATAAAAAAATCTAGAGGGAGATTGTTCCAGGGTGGGCTCAGTGGCTCACTACTGGGCATGGGTTCAGCATCTTCCCAATCCTCTGGGCCTTCTCCTCAGTTATAAGATGGCTACAATAACTTCAAACATCACATCTTCATAGCATCACTTTGAAAGCAGAGATCGGATTTGTGGGATGGAAAGAATCCTCACATGCCCCCCTTTAATCACAGGAGGAAACTCGCTCTCAGATGTTCCCTAGCAGATTTCCTCTAAATGTGTCATTGGCCTGAGTTGGGCCACAGGGTCATCCCAAGAGGTAGGCCCATTTTCTCTGACATGAAGGGCACACTACAAGATCCCTCTTTTTTTCCATGGGAGACACACACAGAGACAGAGACACAGGCAGAGGGAGAAGCAGGCTCCCTACAGGGAGCCGGATTTGGGACTCAATCCCTGGACCTCAGGGTCACTACCTGAGCCAAAGGCAGACACTCAACCACTGAGGCTCCCAGGTGCCCATACTACCAGATTCTTGAATAAAACAGGGTTCTGTCAGCAAGGAAGAGTGTGGAAAGACAGCCAGTAGGGTTTGCCACAAAATCTTTACCTGACAAAATCCCACTTATCTTTCAGATCCCTGTCTCTTTATAAGGACTACTTCTGTTAAGTCAGAGCTTTCTTTTAAACTCCTGGGGAGGAAGTTGTATGTTGAGTTCTTTCTCTTTGGAACACCAATCACTGTAATCTGGGTAGTTTGTTATTTAACGATGTCTGTATCTCTTGCTATACTATACATCTCATAATTCAGGCCTAAGGATACAGGATCGGGCACATGGGACTCCAGGAAGTCCCTCTCCTTCCCTGATCTGGCTCGCTCATTCAATTTTTTCCTGATCAATAGAAACCATTGTAAGCAGTAAACTTTTCAGTGTTCCACTGACTGTTATTTGTAAATCTGTCCCAGGAATGTTCAATTGACTTGTTACTGTTTAATAAAGCAAGATTCTTGGATGTTTAGCAATTAGAATGTTCCACTGTGAATGAGTAGTCCCATGACAGGGAAATTGGATTTCTCCTTTACTTTGTATAACTGACAAGGCTTGATTAAATATTAATCAGACTCTCCTGGAAACAGGCTCTGAGTTTAGCGATATAATTGTAGCTCATATTCATAACTTAGGATTCATGCTCCTTACTGCTTCCTCTGGAATAATAATGCCATCCCCCACCAAGGCTTGTCGAGTTGATGAGAATAAATAGAGAGGGAGATGGGTCATGTGTCAGACCTGGTTTGCTGGATTGTGAATGGGAAGGCCATTGGTTAGTTTTTACAGGAATATGGCCCCTGTCTGCATCCTTCTTTCAGGTTTGTCCATTTATTAATATTGATCGGGTTCTGCAATGTGCCAGGAAGTGTTCTAGGTGAAAAGATACAACAGTAAACCACACAGACAAAAATCTCTGCCCACATAAAGCTTAAATTCTAATGTTTCCTGACATCTACACTTTTGAGAACTATTACGTGTATTCTCAATTAATGCTCACCTGTGAGATACAATTTCTTATTCCTCCATGATGGACATAAACAGATTTTTTTCTGCCCATATGTTTTTCTTCTCTTGGTTATAAAATCTCTGCTGTAAGGAACAAATTCTGCTTTAGGTAGAGATGAACAGCTCCCATTTCAGGGCTCCAGAGGTAGACCAGTAAACCAGATTTGACTAACCAGAAAATCTTATCTCCAGGCCAGTCATGCCAAGCCAGGCCAGAGTCCTCTCTGGGGCATAAACATCAGAACCATCAGCAAGACTCAATTTTTCCCCTGTTGAGACTACTGAGGAAGTAGTTACTGGCAGACAAAGATTCACATGCTACTCTTTACCCATCTGGACATATCTAATGCACACACACGTGTGAGAGAGAGTGAACCAGTCTACCAACATCTTTGGAAGTTCTGGATTTAGTTGTTATAATTTCAAATATCTTACAGAACCAACCTGGCTGTTTGTTTCTTCAATTTCCCTCTTTCCTCTCTTATCTCTCTGTTTTTTTGCCAAATATTTATTGAATACAGTTTTAGTTTCATATTGCTGTCTAATATATTACCACAAACTTAGAGTCCTGTTTATTACAAACATAAGTTTATTTTCTGAGTCTTATTGGGTCAAGACAAGGGTCAGGGCTTAGCCAGTCCTCTGCTCAGAGGCTTCTATCAAGGCATCAGCTGGGCTGTGTTCTCATCCGGAAGCTTGCTTGGGGAAGCATCTCTTCCTCATTCACTCAGGCTTTTGGCACCATTTACTTCCTTGGATCTGTATGACTGAGGCCCTGTTTTAGTGCTGTTAGCCACAGGCTACTCTCAGTCCTCAAGGCCACCCATGGCTCTTAGCTATGTGGCCATTCACAAGCCTACCCATGACATAGTAACTCACTTCCTCAAAGCCAGCAAAGGCTCTAGTTTGCTAAGATGGAATTGTATACAATGTAACCTAATCTAGGGAGTACCGTCATCACAGTTGCCATATCCCATTGATTAGAAACAAGTCACAAGTTCCACCTCCATTTAAGGGGATGGAATTATGTGTGATTCACTGGGAGTCACCAGTAAGTTTGTCTGCTATGGGAACCTACTTTATGTACCGGGCATCACACCAGGGAATACCAAAGTGCAAAAGAGATATGGCTCCTGCTGTCTTGGAGCTTACATTTTTGTAAATTTGGATCTTGTAAATTATATAAGCCAATGCAATGCTGCCTCTTCCCCAGTTTTGTTTTGTTTTTCCCTCTAGGCTAGTTTGAGTTCTTGGCAGCAGAAAGAATCCCGATACAACTCCATTTTGTAGATGGGACAAATATGTAGGTTGTAGGAATTGAGGATCCTATCCTAGGGCTCTTTCCATGGGCACCTAGTCACGGAATGGGTAAGACTTTGGAGTGAAATGTGGGGGTTATTTATGTCTTGGTTCCACTGTTTACAGGATCTCTAACCTTAGACACTTCGCCTTTTTGAGCACCAGCCTTTTGGTCTCTGAAATGAGCATAGTACCTATCCACTATAGGCCTATTCTGTATGGTTCCTCTGTGACAATGTTCTGAGAACAGCGCAGACCTAGGCAGATATTGCTCAGGTACTTGGAGACCAGAAACAAGATCATATCACTATGGAATATTTCTGGACCAGCTGGTGGCTTACCTGGATCTTCCCAAAGGACACATCTTGAGAGGAAGGACTCTGCATCTTTGCTTCTCCAGTTCTTGACACACAGAATGTGCTAAATGAATGCTGGTTGGTCCTTCCAGGATCCTATGTGTGCTTTCATCAATGCATTTATGGGACATGGAATAATGGCCCCTCACAAATGCCTATACTTTGATCCCTGGAACCTGTATATGGCAGAAGGGACTCTCCAGATAACTCAAGGATCTTTAGATGGGGAAATTGTTCTGGATTATCTGGGTGGCCAGTGTAATCACAGGGTCTTCATAAAGAGAGAAGCAGAAGGGTCAGAGGTAGAGGGAAGGAGATGTGGTAACAGAAGCAGAGTTTGGAGTGATTCCGTAGCTGGGAGGGACCACAAGCTAAGGAACATGGCAGCCTATAGAAGTTGAGAAAGATAAGGAACAGATTCTTTTCTAGAGTTTCCAGAGGAATTTGGTCCTGCTGATACCTTGATGTTGGCCAGTAACACTCGTTTCTGAACTTCTGACCTGTAGAACTATAAAATAATAAATTTGCATTGTTTTAAGTTGCTAAGCTTGTGCTAATTTTTAATGGAAGTAATTCGAAACTAATATAGTACTAATCTGATAACAGTATTGTTTTGTATGTGTGGCCGTATTGTGTGCAGGAACCGACTAGTATCAGCACATCAGAACCAGTGTGTAAGTATTTGGGAATTTTGCAAGCTCTTTGTCAAACTTGTGATAGCATGGAATTAACCATGTTGGAATTATTTACACAAATCAGCAGCTATAAATTATAACTTAAAAAATTCTGGAGAGCTAGTTTGCCAGCATACTCGCTCTGAGTGGGTGTCTGTGTGTTATGGGGAGCGGGGGGGGGGGTGGGCAATTGGGTCTAAGTGGAGATATATGTGATATATGGTGATTCCAGAGAATACCAAGGCCCTTGAAGGCAGGACGCATGTCTTGCTAATTCTAAAGCTGTTCCTCCCCTATGCTTTATACATTGCACATCCCCAAAATATTTATTAAATAGACATTTATCTTTTAATATGTTATCCTTTAATGACTGGCCCACATGAGATCAGTCCTTCAGTCTTGGCCTCTTGCATTACTATTGTCCAACCAACCATCCGACCAGGGGCACAATAGCAGAAAACTATGGGATTTGAAACCGATGAGAATCTGAATTTGAGACACTTCCTTGTCACTGGTCAGTTATGGGACCCTGAGGGAGTAGCCTTTGTGAAGTCCAAGTTCCTTATCAGCATGATGGAAATTATGCTTGCACACTATCCTGTGAAGGTCAAACACAATAATGGATATGTTTGTGGAGGGAGTTTGTAAGCTCTAACATGCCATATAGAGGTCACTAACACATTGAAACCTGGGCAAGAGCCTCAGGATGTAAAACTGATTTCCAACTTAATGTGTGTGTGTATGAGAGAGAGAGACAGAGACAGAGACAGAGAGAGAGAGAGAGAGAGAGAAAGCAAGAGAGAGAGAGAACACGTAAGAAATAAAGATCTATAGAGTTTTTAAAAATATATTTACTGGGAGGGAGCCCATCTGAGGCTTTCTGAATATGAAGCTTTGGGAGTGGGCCTCTCCTGAAATAGACGGGTGTATTTTCAGAAAAACCCCATGGGTGATTCTAGTTTACACCCCCTGTTGCATGGAGGAAAGAGTGTTTGGGGTGATTTTTCAGAGGAAGCTGCACCATTGGGAATGACTTGACTTAATGAAGTGACTGGTAGCATTACTACCAGTGAATAAAAGTCTTATTTACCTTCAGAGTCCTGCGAAGTGCCTGACAATACCATAGGCGCTTGACAAAGGTCTGTTGGATCAGGGAATGAGAAATGATGGGAGGTAAAGATAAATTAGCAGCGTGCCTTTGACTGACCACTAGGTGGTAGGAGCATCGCGCTAAGTCCAAGCTCAGGTATCTCACTGCCTTGGGATGAAGATGGTTGACCAGGCCTTCCTTGGGGCCTTGAATATCTTTCTAGAATAAGGTTTGCATGGGAGTGTTCGGGGGCGGGGGTGTGTGTGCAGGGAGCCAGGAAGCCTTCTTCACAAAAAGCCTCACGCTAAGACTACAAATTCACGAAAAGGCCTCACAGACAAATGGATTTATTTCCGTTGTTGTAAAAATACAGAGAGAGGATGGAAAAAAAATTTTCATGCTATTATGGATCTGTGCATTTTTTAAACTTAACATTTCTTAAATTCCTTAAATGTATAGATAATCTCAAAAACATAAGTAGCAAGTTCTCCCCACTTCCCTGCTTCCCCCATTACACATTCACCAGTCCTGCACGCTTTCTCACAGAGCCAGGTATGGGACAGGGCCTGCTCATGGAAGGGATGGTGGGCTGTAAATCGGAATCCCAGGAAGCGCTTTAGTCTGCGGTCACCCTGGCTATGAACTAGCTGCCTGTGATTCTCATGTACAACCCACGCGTGAGAACCACTCTGCTGGGCTTTCTCAGGAGGCTTCCTGAGATTCTCATGGGCCCTTTCGGAGGTCCAAGGATGCTCCAGCCACCTCCAGCTTCACATACATACACACACGCACAAACATGCAGACAAATGAAGACATATGCACATACACAGGTTGGGTTTTTTTTTTTTTTTTTTTGGATTATATGCACCATGGCCCGTGGTCTTTTCACAAATTCACACATTATGAGAGTAATTAACACAGGAAACAGAAATCCTCCGTAATGTTGTAGATTAGAGCAAGTTAGAATGTTAGTAGTTGATATTTTACTGCCTTCACTCTTGACCCCTCCCCACTTTTAGGCAGAAGAATAAAGTCGTTTTCTTTTTCCTCCAGAAAACCTTAATCAAAGCAAATAGGATGCCTAACCCTGAAAGACAGACTTTCAGAGATGTGCAACAGCCGTCTCTGCTGCAGGTAGAGGGACCTCATTATTGCAATAGTGTATGTTCCTGAGAAACACACTGGAGTCCGAGTTCAAGGGCATCTTCTGGGACACATTTTTTTTGCTGTATAGTGAGGCTTAGAGTTTGTGAGATACACACATGTCATTGTGCTCTTTTGAGATTTCCTTCCCTCCCTGACACCGCGGCTGTCAGCTATGCCCATAAATTGGTGGTGTTTGAACCCTTCCTTGTGCCAAGCACAGGACTAAGTGCTATGTCTGTGATCTCATTTCATTCTATGGCAACTCTACTGGCTGGCAGCTGTTAGCATCCTCATTCTATGTATAAGGAAAGTGATTATGGTTACATGAGGTGATGACAGGACTGGTCTGTGGGCCCATAGGTAGTAAAGTAGTGATGGCACCAGGATTTCTGAAATCCATGTAGTCTAACTTTAGAGCCACACCCCTTAGTTACTACATTATTAATGGTGCCATCCAACTGTTTGCAATGCCAGCCCAAGAGATTCCTTGTAGGCATTTGCTGTTTTTCTTAAGAGAGAATCAACCATGCTTTACTCATTGTCTAGGATTTCCCACTAATTCTCTCCACAATAGTGCAAGGTGGGTGCTCTTCCATTTTGCAGAAAAGAACTGGTAGTTGGAGAGTATGATAGGCACCGTTCTTAGTGATGATTCCTCCAAACCCTCCCCCTATGATTCCCTCCCTAGGGTCCATGCCCTTGTATAATCTCCTCTCCTTGAATGTGTGAAGAACTTGTAATTCCCTCTCAATTAATATAGGATACAACAGAGGTGAAAGGATTTTGCAGATACATTGGAGTCCTTGAGCAGTTGATTTAGAGCTAATAGAGAGATTATTCTGAGTGGGCCTTGCTTAATCAGGTGGGCTGATGAAAGAGGGTCCAAGCCTTCCATCAAGCTAGAAATATTGTTCTACTGACCTGGAAGGTTTATGTTGCCATGTTGTGAGAAGGCATGTGAGCACGTGTGAGCATCGAAAGGGCCCTGGGATCCAGAAGGGAATACACATTTCTGATAACCTTGATTACAACCCTGTGAGACAAGTGAAGGACCCATCTAAGTAATGTCCAGATTCCTTATCCATGGAAACGATGAAATAATAACTGTATTGTTTAAAGTCTCCAAATTTGTGGTGATTTATTATGCAGCTTCCCTGTCTTACACACCAGACCCAGTACTGCAGGATCAGCCTACAGGATCTTTATAATAATTGCCTCTGGGATTCTTTGGCATCTTTCTAGAATTCATACACCACCACTTTTCCACCCCTAAAAAGTTCTGAAATGATTGGGCATGCAGATTTTAGTGAAAGATCCCAGAAGACCCAGGTCCTACCTATATTGTCCAGCCCTGTGGCCTAATAGTTAAGTCACACATCTTCAAAGCCAGAGGTGGTGGTTTGGAAACCACTATATTTGTGGTTTCCAGAATTAGCAAATAAAAATACAAGATGGATACCCAGTTGCATTTGAATTTCAGATACACAGCAAACGCTATTTTAGTGTAAGTCTGTCTTGTGTAATATTTGGGACATTCTTATATTAAAAAGTTATTTGTGTCTGAAATTCAACTTTAAGTGGGCATCCTGTATTTCAGCTGGCAACCCACCAGCGAGCTTCCTCTTTATCTAATCCCATGAGGCAGCACAGCTTAGTGGTTGATGAGGGCTGAACACATGGATTCTAGAAGCAAACCTGAGTCTGAATCCTGTCACCACACAGCTGGCTGTGGAATCAGGGCAAGTTACTTAACTTCTTCATCTGTAAAACGAAAGCATATAGTGAGAAAATGAGATGAAATAAACCCTGCAGAGTGCTTTTTGGGGTTCTGTCTTGATAAGTGATACATAAATTTTGGTGGGGATGATGCTGGAATCCCTAAGGATGTCCTAACAACGACAGCAAAATACTCCGTGGGCATGGCTGTGGTTTCTTCCCTAGCACTCTTGGGCACCGCTAAAATTGAGCCCTTTCAAAGTACTGGAATTATGGGGGGGGGGGCCTTTGGGGGATTCTATTTTGATATTGGGACTACAGATGCTTGGCAGTGAGTGACAAGCTATAGATGCGGCTGACAGATGGTTTCTCTTTACATCTGAGTTTCCTGGTGTGGAGGAAACAAAACTTCTGTGGATGATTCATTGTTGAAGCTGGCCTTAGCCAGCATTTAAATAGAAACGGCTGGCTGAAGAAAACATTGTCACCACCCAGAAGTGAGATCTGTTTCAAAACTGTGGTGTGCGAAGTGCATTTCTTAGAGACAAACCAGGGTATTAAATTATATGCACTGGCATGTCTTCTCAAGAGGAGGCAATTTTAATATGATAAAATGATGTTGGTATGTCTTTTAAAATCTTTCCCAAACTCACTTATCTCTTTTTTTTATTAACAAGAAACTGACCTGAAGCCCAGAGACTCTAGTAGGCACTAGTTTTTAACCAGACTCTAATAATGCATTATATTAGTTTTTAAAAGTTATTTTATTTATTTATTCATGAGAGACTCAGAGAAAGAGGCAGAGACACAGGCGGAGGGAGAAGCAGGCTCCCCTCTGGGGAGTCGGATTCGGGACTCGATCCTGTGACCCCAGGATCACGACCTGAGCGTAAGGCAGACACTCAACCACTGAATCACCCAGGTGCCCCATATTAGTTTTTTTAAAGTGTTCTTTTGGTAATTTTTAATTTTGACAAAATTTCCAATAAACAGGAAAGATGCAAAAAAGAGTGTAAGGAACTCCTTTATACCCTCCACCTACTGATTACCTTTTGCCCAATTTGCTATGTAATTCTCTCTCTCTCTCTTTCCCTTTTTTCTCTTTCTCTCCCTTGCTTCTCTCTGTTTCCCTCCTCCTCCTCTTTCTCTTTCTATATGTTTTTTAAACCACTTGAGTGAATTTTGGATAATTATTCCCCTTTATACCTAAAGTACTGACGTGTGTATTTCCTAAGAAACGGGACTTTATCTTAATGATCAAAATCAGGTCATATCCTGTTGATACAGTGCTCTTACATAATTTGCAGTTCATAGTCAATTCCATCAGCTGTCCCGGTAAAGTTCTTTATAATACCCTCCCTCCACCGCCACCCCAGTCCAAAATTCTACTCAGGATAGCCTATTCCTTTAGTTGTCCTGTTTCTTATCTCTTCAGTAGTTTGTAATAGCTTTTCAGCCTTCCTTTAGCTCTATTGATCTGGCCATTTTTGGAGAGTATAGTCCCTTTTCTTTTTGTTTGTTTATTAGAACATTCCTCAGTTTGGGTTTGTCAGGCATTTCCTCGTGAATAAATTCAGTCATGCACATTCTAGCAGGAATGTTACTGAAGTAATATCCTGTCCTTCTCAGTGCATTTTATCAGGAAGCATATAATGTAAGTTTGTCCATATTAGTGATATTGCCTTTGACCACTTGGTTAACACATTGCCTGTCAGATCTCTCAACTATAAAATTATCATTTTTCACTTTGTAATTGATATGTGATTTGTGGGGAACTAGTTTGAGACTAGGTGAATAACCTGTTTGTAATCAAAATTTTAAGCAACTGGTTGATTTTTTAACATTTCCTTTGTATTTATTTGTGGGCATTCAACTGTAATTATCATTTAATAGTAGACTCTTAGATTTTTAGATTTTAGTCATGGTTCATAATCCATGACTACCATTATTTATTTTGATGCTCGAATCATCCCATATTCGGGCAGTAGGAATCCCTAACCTACCTTCATTGTATTAATGTTTACGATTACTTTCTCTTCATGGTAAATGATAATTATTTTCCATTTATAGTAGCAATGGAATTTTTTGAAATTTATGTTTAAAAGTGAGTTTATTTAAAGAAAAATATTATTATAATTAATTATATAATATTAATGATATAATAATATATGCACATACATAAAATATTAAGAAAAATATTAGTGATACTTGGGGCCCAAGTATGACAAAAATCACAAAAATGTTGGTATGCAAATAACAGAAATTTGGGAAACACTGCTCTTATATTGTAGTTGGGTTGGCTCTATTTTTTTGTATTTCAAATATTTGACCATTGTGTCCCAATTAAAAACTTGGAATGTTTCCAAAGTGCTTCTGTTTTAACATGCACACTTTGTCTCTTACACTGCCTCTTTTCCTCGTTGTGCAATAATAATCCTTTGTCAGGCTTTATGTCCTGACCTTCCTTTGAGAAATGTAGAATACAGCCGGGAAAATAAACCCTCCCCATTACAACCTCACCAAGTTTTTCTTTTTTTGTTTTTTTCTTTTCCTTTTTTTTAAGACTTTATTTATTTATTCATGAGAGACACAGAAAGAGAGAGGCAGAGACACAACAGGCAGAGGGAGAAGCAGGCTCCATGCAGAGAGCCTGACGTGGGACTTGATCCCGGTACTCCAGGATTACACCCTGAGCCAAAGGCAGGTGCGCTTAACTGCTGAGCCACCCAGGCGTCCCCTCACCAAGGTTTTCAAGGCTCAGTTCAAAGACCCCCTTTTAATCAGGTAGGGCTCTTTATGCATGCAATAAAAATTAGGTCTGGCTTACTTAAGCTATACATACAGGATTGCCCACAGAATCTAAGACAAGTCTGAAGATCTAGACTGGGGGAAAATAGAAACATGATATCTTTGGGGATCTGGGTAGCAGGGAATCATGGGGAGGCTCTTTAGGGTACCACCATTGGGATTATGCACTCCGTTCATTTTCCTGTGTTTGCATCCCTCTTCTTAAACTTCATATTACTAGGAAAACATCCATTTGGGCTTTCCCTGGGTCATGAGTCCCATTTGGTAGAGAAGGGAAGGGCACCTTGACTTACCAGACCCTTGAAACAACATACAAAGCAGGGTCATTCCCCAAAGGAAAATCAGGCACAATTGACAAAACACCTCAAAATCACAAGTAGTTTTTATGTACCAGGCACTCAGTTAAAAATTCAACATCTGTATTGACTGATTTAATATAAACCACAACCTGATAACATTTTAATGCTGTCATTCCCTCCCCCCCCCTTTTTTTTGTCATTCCCCTTTTACAGAGGATACAACAAAGTAAGAGATTAAGCACATCATGTGTTCAAGGTCATATAGCCGGTAACTTTTAAGAGTCCCAAACCTAGTGATCTATGGAGTCCCTGCTTTGACCACTGAGCTGTAGGTAAAGTGCAGTCAGTACTTAGCAGAAGTCTAGTGCCCACCCTCTTCCATTCCATAGAGACTTAACTCTTGTACAAATATCACATCTACCAATTTTGCATCCTAGAGCTGTATGCATCTCTCCCTTTTACACTGCTAGCCTTCTCTGCGTGATTGGGTCCCTGTCTCACTCTGTCTTCTGGACAGTGGGCTCCTTACCAGCAGTGCCAGGCTGTATATAGCTCTGAATCCTTAACAGCGCATAAAACAGGGCCATGCACATAGCAAAAGCTGAGTAAATATTTGTAGACTTGAATTGAGTCTCCTTAGTAATATTTCCCTTAGCTTAGATAATAGTAATATTTCCCTTAGCTTAGATAGATAATAGATACGTACATACATACTTATATATAGATAGAAAGACAGGTCGCTCCTGATTGAGAATGGGAGCTTTTAATACCCTCTTAATTCATCTAGTTAACAATAAAATACTTTGTGTCAAAATGATGTACAGTGACTTCCTGTCTTGCTAGTTGATTAATCTCAAAAGATTATTGGGATATCCAGACTTCTGCCCTCAAACAGACAATCAGCCCCACTCTTAATATCACCAGTCTGAGCTTAGGCTCAGTAAATAGGTATTTATGCTTATTTTTGCAAAGGATTGGTTGTTTTTGCAAAGAGATCAAGAGATCAAGTATGTTGTGATGTGTGTGTTAGTCTGACTCCCTGCTTCCCAGCACAGCTTTTTAATTCATCAGGCTGTTGGGCCCCCTCCTGCTGGCTTTGGATAGAATTCTCTGGAGTCAGAAAAACAGCAATAATCCTTTCTTGCTCCCTGGGTAGGCTTTTGAAAAACTGAGAAGGTCTGGCCCCAGAAGTCATTTTAATTGACACTGGCTTGGCTTTTGAATAATTTTTTTTTCCAATTTGTTAAGTGGTATTGTGTGTTTTCAGTGACTCGGGCATTAGAGAGTGCTTAGCTTGATTTCTGGGCCCAAATTCTGGAAACTCAGTTGCTCTGTGTAGTGTTGGGCATTTTACTTAACTTTTCTCAACTTTACTTTGTCATCAGTAAAATAGGAATAATATCACTTACTTTATAAGGTTGTTGTATTTGGAAAATTAATACATCAAAAATGCTGTTTTCTCCCAAAGTAGCCCCCAAGATAAGGACTTGGGTGCAGGTCATTTATTTAGAAGGTGATATCAAGAAGCAAGAATTGAACCTTTGAGATCCTGTGTAGAACATGCCCCAGAATCATGACAGCAGAGGGAATGTGGGCATTTATCCACTGGCTCCCACCCTCTGCTTCCGTGATTGGTTTAGGATAGATGCGTGACCCAGGCCGGAGGAATCAGAGCCTTCTCAAGAGCTCCTTGATTCTCAGCAGAGCTAGTAGATTGGAAGTTTTAGGGGTGCTAAGTTAGAAGTGCTGGGCCCCATCTTCCCCAGCTGAGTAAACATGGCCAGGTCACCTAACCTGTCAGAAAGGTGGTGTGCTTATCTGAAAGCAGGATTGATGCCTTCTATCCAAGGAATTGTTTTGATTCCGCAAGAATATACGTAAAATGCTTGGCAGAAGCAAATCCTCAGTTAAATATTAGTTTTGTTTTTGTGGTTTGCCTTGATCTGATTCCATTTTGTGGAAATCTCTGAACGCTAAGCTGGGACAGTTTTTTGAAAGCGATTCCCATCTTTATGCATGTGAGTGTTTGTGAGCATGCCATGTGGGTCCTCTGTTAGTTTTGACACCCAGCTCTGATAGGTGGTGATTTACGTTCTGGGGACTTCCCATGGACAAGCGTCCCCCAGTCCTCAGGAGAAGGTGCATCAACAGCCCCTCGTGGTCTTACCACTCCAGAAAGAAAGATGTGTCCTTCTGTTCCCACTCATGCTAGATTGGTAGCTACCTTAATTCATGAGCAAATAGACAACGGGTCGGCCTTGGGGGACAAACCAGAGAACCACTATGTGCCAGGAGGACATTGTACCACTATGTCCTCCCTCCCAGTCTGTTCTGCCTCCCCAAACTAGACCAAGTAAAATGGTGATATTTATTTTTGGAAGATTTTCTATTGTTTTCTCTTACTTGAGAAGATTCTCCAATAATCCCTTGATTAGTCTCTATGCTTTTAGTAAAAATCCAGAACTCTGGAAGGGACCTTTGTGGCTTTCTATAATCCAATCTAGTCCATCTTTTGTCTCTCCTCTCAATACACACAATAGCTAAAAGGGCCATTCTGTGAACCTACCCCACTGATGTGCCCAAAGATAGTTTTTTCTCCTGGACAACTCTCTTCACCTGCTCTTGATGGACATTATTCAACAATTACAGCACTCTTTACCACTCTGCCCACATAATTTCTCAGTACCAAGGCAGGCTTTCCAAATAAGCTGCCATTTCCAGAAGAGATATAATTTATTTGTTATTTCATCATTAGATTGTAAGCTTTTGGATGGCAGAGGCTATGTATTTCTTATTTTTCCTAAGACATTAAAAATATTGTGTTGGGAAGATGCTAAGTATTTGATTGATGTTTGTCAAATGAATGAAAAACCTTGTTTGAAAGCATTTACCATCTGGTTTCCAGACTGGAACTTGTGGGTCGTGGTTTCAATCTGCTCACACATACACAGTTAAATTTGATCTTCATAACAATTCGAGGCCATAGACAATATGATTATTCCCATTTTAGTAGGGGAAGGCTCAAATGCCAAGGAATTTGCCCAGATTTGATCCCCAATTTGCAAGATTCCAAGTCTTATGCTCTTAATCACAGCACATGTGGGTACATATGCTTGTGGTGTATTGAGGTTGCAGTTGCTCCTGTCTGAGTCATTCTTTCGTTTGGTGTTTGGGTGCCAATTTGAATAACTCATGGGACATATTTCCCAGCATCTTTGCTTGGCTGATAATGGGAGCTGTGCTCATTATGCAAAAACACTTATGTCTTAGACAATCCAGGCTGCTGTAACAAAGTGTTGTAGACTGGGTGGCTTCTGAACAATGGAAATATATTTCTTATTGTTTGGAGGCTGGAAGTCTGAAATCAGCCTGCCAGCATGGTCAAGCTCTTGAGAAAGCCCTTTTCTGGTTGCAGACTGCCAATATCTTTGTATCCACACACGACGGGTGTGTGTGTGTGTGTTTGGGGAGGGAGGGGACAGACACTGTCCTGGCTTTCCTAATGGCAGTAATCTCATTCATGAGGGCTCCACCCTCATGACCTCACCTATTCCTGATTACCTTCTGAAAACTCACCTCCTGATATCATCCCATGGGAGGAGAGAATTGCAACATAAGAATTTTGGAGTGTCACAAATATTCAGTCCATAACAACTATTTTTCTTCCACAATCAAATCTAGAAATGAGGGGCACCTGGGTGGCTCAGCAGTTGAGCATCTATCTGCCTTTGGCTCAGGTTGTGATCTCGGGGTCTGGAGATCGAGTCCTGTGTAGGGCTGCCTTCGAAGAGCCTGCTTCTCTCTCTGTCTATGTCTATGTCTCTGCCTCTCTCTCGGTGTCTCTCATGAATAAATAAATAAAATCTTTTTAAAAACCCACACAAATCTAGAGGTGAAATAATGAGATCTATGTATTTTCTATTGTTAAAAAAAAAAGGAAGCTACTATTTCCCAAGTATCCCATTTTTCCCTGCACTAGCAAATGGGAAAAGAAGCCAAGAAGCCAATGTTGATGCTTACTATGTACCAGGCACTATGCCATGTGCATTAAGTACATTATTCCCATGAACAACAGCCACTCATCTTAAAAGTCCTCACTCAAAAAAAAAAAAAGTCCTCACTCAAGCATCACTTCCTCTGTGTACACTTGCCTTGACACCCTCTTTTATCATAGAGTTGACCCCTCTCTACTTTGTGCTCCCACTTGCCCCCCTAACATTGTCTCTTTGAAGCTATGTTGCATATATCGGTGTCCATTTCTGCCCATTCTCTAGACCTGTCTGTCAAAATGGAAGCCTAGTCACAAGTGCTACTGAGCATTTGAAATGTGTTCAGTCCAAATTGAGATGTGCCGTATTAAAATACACACGAGACTTTGAAATCTTAGTGTGAAAATTGGAATGTAAAATATCTCATTAATAATCTTTATATTGACTGCATGTTGAAGTGATAACATTCTGTATATTGGGTTAAATAAAATATTAAAATGATTTTTTTTTACTTTTTAAAATTTGTTAGAAAATTTAACCAAATGTGTGGCTCATATTCATATTTTTATTGTATAGCATGGTTTTAGACTGAATTTCTCAAGGAAAGGTCTGTGTCTTCTTTTTTTTTTCTATTTCTAGGACCTGGAATAAGGTCCTATGCCCCGTAAATGTGCATTAAAAATCTGTTGAATAAATATGTCTTCATTTAACATACAGCCCCAGATCTTCTGGCCCCAGTGATGAGACCTGAAATTTGCAGGAAGACCCCAATGAAGGAGCTCATCACAGTGAAGGTTAGGTGGGGGGCAGGCATTTTGGCTGTCTCTGCGCAGAAACCATATTCTTCAAGTCAAGAGACCAGTTAACGAAACAAATGCAAAACAGAAAGAGTGGTATGAGCTAATGGGATAGCTGGAGTGGGGAAGTAGTTAGTAAGCCTGGAGTATGGCTAGTGGAAAGCCTCAACAGCTTCCCCCTTTGACTTCCAAAGAAAGAGCAAATTCCCTGGAAGAGTCACAGTAGGAGCTTTGGGAACTTAGCTGTTCTGAATTCCCTTACTGCTCCCATATATCCTAATGTCTTCTTGTGGCAATTCATCTGAGGGCACTGTCTGGTGCATGGTTCGCACAAGGTGATGGTCAAGTGCGTCAGGGAATCAACACACTTGTTAGAAGCAGCTTTCTACCAATGATACATTGGAATTGATGGACATGCGACAACTTCTTTACCTTTCAAATGAAACAACTATAGGGGCTGTTTACCTCTCCCACAGTGGTTACTTGTTCATCAACATAACCTGAACTGGCTTCTTCTCTATCCCTCTTTTCCCCAGCTGTGCTTCTTGGGAATACCTCCCAAGACTGCTGACACTCAAGTCCTTGTTCTGACACTCAGTGTCTGATTCTGGAGGATCTGAAGCAGGGCAGGGGGTATGAGGTACTTGATGTCTAAGTGGGACCACATTTAGGCTCATCTCCTATTGCTCATCACACTGAACCCCACATTCACTCTTGGTAATCACCTCCATGCCCAAACTTTCATGCCACAAGACCACCACACATCCTGTTCCTTTCCACAGAAATCCAAGATTATCAACTTGACATTCAAAGGCCTCCACATGTGGTACTGACTTCCCATCCTGCCTTCTTCCTTTTCCACTCCATCCCCATGTGTATATTTCAGCTACACTGTTCTACTCTCCACTCCTCGCTATGCCCTTCAGATGTTCTCACCTCCTGGCTTCTACACAAATGTTTGCCTATGGCCCCAAATGGCTTTTTTTTTTTTTAAAGACTATTTATTCATGAGAGACATAGAGGGAGAGGCAGAGACATAGGCAGAGGGAGAAGCAGGCTCCATGCAGGGAGCCTGATGTGGGACTCGATCCCAGGACCCCAGGATCGTAACCTGAGCTGAAGGCAGATGCTCAACCACTGAGCCACCCTGGTGCCCAGCCCCAAACAGCTTTTGAAAGGTTTACCTCCATTACCACCCAAAGCTCATTCACACTGCTGAAAAGAATTTTGTTTCCAACTGCTTCACTTCTTCCCCATTCTCAGAGTGGTGCTGGGCTGTGTTTAAATGTGACGGTGTACCAACACTGGCTAAGTGAGACCATAAGATTTATGTGGGATACATGAACATTAAATTAGAATATGTAAGAAAATCCTTTGTGGAAGGAATTTCACTGACAATGTGAGTAATATTTCTACCTTGCAAATTCAGGTTTATGTATGTGGCTTTTTATTAATATGGGGCTTAGCTCTATTTTTTTGGCTTCCTGCTGAGAATATGGTAAACACAGTGAAGCCTCCCTAATCACAAATTCCTCCTTCATGAAATCTTAGCCTTGGGGATTTACTTTTGTGTATCTCTTTGATAACTTTGAGGATCATGAAAATGAAATGGTTGAGATGTGTGAGGTGTTTCTTTTGTTTTTGTTTTTTGAGAGTAAGATGTGTGAGTTTTAAAATCAGCACCTCACTGAACACTGGGATGGAGCCAGAAAAAAAAAAAAAGCTTCTTAATATGCATAGTATTTGCTATACAGCAAAACAAATTTACAAACATATCCTTGAAATCAGAGGAAACGGAATACCTGAAGAGTTTCTAGGGAACAAGGGATGGTAATTTGAGATGCATCATATTTCACCCTATTTAAGCCAAGAAGCACATTAAGGTGGTTAAGAGCATGGGTTCTAGCTTGGCTCAAAATCCTGGCCCCATCACTTACGAACTGTGGGATCTTGGCCAAGTGCAAAACCTTAATCTTCATTCGTGTCACCTATAAAATGGGTGTAATGATAAACCCTGCCTCTAGGGCTGTTGGGAAGGTAGGAAAGTTACTGTATACAGTATTTAACTTTAGTTTATATATATATATATATATATATATATATATATATATATATATATACAGCTCTCTTAACAGCATATTGTAGGTGGCTTATAAGTGCCATTATAATTATTGCCATTATTATTATACGATGTCTTCAATAGTCCTTTTATTTAGTGGTTATACTTTCTTGCTTGAGGGAACTTGAATATTTTTTTAAAGGCTTCTCTCATCCTGACTCCTATTTCCTTTACACAGTCTTTAGTTTCTCATTTGAGAATTCTTCTATCACAAATTTTTAATTTTTTTCTTTTTTAGTCACCCACTCCTTGCATTTTTAATAGTGGGGCTGCTTTTCCAACAACTATTTATGTGGAGTCACCAATGCCAGGCGAGGTTATGCTATGCTGAATACTTTATTTATATATTTTATGTAAACATAATTTGCTTTGTAGGCACAATGTAACAAAAGCTCTAAAGCCACAAATACATTAGACAATGTTTCAGTTCACTCCAATCAAGTTTAAATGACAGAGAAGCCTTCACAGTTCCTTTAAGGCAAACTGAGACTTTCTTACACTTCCTTCAGAAAACCAATCACGTGACAGAAAGAAGGTGCTTAAAACGAGAGTGCATTAAATGGCTAATTTTGGCATTATCTTTCTCCTGTTCTTCGCAGCATAGCTTGACCTTGATAGTCAAACTCTAGTTTTCTCTTTTCACGCTGTATTCTGAAGAGACAAAAGGGTTTTCTTTAACCAACTGCCATAATTTGTGACGACTATTGATTTTGCTAGTTGAAAAACAGATTTGGGGAAGCATGATTTTCTTTAATGCCTCTCCTCCGGATAGAACAAAGGCCATTTGGATTCTGCACGTAGAGTTCCCACTCCCTTGGCAGAGGACAGCTCTGATATGGCCAGTGGCTCTTTGTTACCCCAGCCCTAGAAAATGCCATTCTGTCCAGCTCACCAGGAATGTCACTTGGGTTGTGGTTCTCCTTAAAACCTCATTGTCAACTTGGTTATGGGAGAAACATGACCAATAATACAGCATTTAGCAAAAGTGTTGGGGGGAGGTGGGGATAAACCTCCTCTTTCTGAATGGCCCAGAAATGAAATATTGGTGAGCCCTGGGGTACGAACAAAAGATGATGTGAGTGTCTTTTTCTGATACTCTCATCTCTCTGCTCATCAGATGGCAGCACCCTTTCTTGTCTTCATATTTTACAAGTACATTCACAATGAGGAGAAACTCCTGTCAGATAAATATTTGGCATAAATAAGTCATCATCACAAGCTCAGGGTAGGAAAAAAGAACATGATTAATGAGGTGACATTTGTTACAAAAGGACTTTGGAAATAGAAAGGTAATTGCTGGAATGCATTCATTCCCATTGTTTGGGGAAAGAGTTGGGTCTACCCTAAGGCTCACTGGTGGAGAGATGGGGCAATCAGGGAGCCCTCCAAGGTCTTTTAGAAGGCAAAGTGACTTGGGGTGCTAATAATGTGGGCTCCTTGTGTCTCCAGCTTGGTTTGTGAGTGAAGGAGTCACTCTTTGAGCCATAAGGAGTGGGAGGAGGGAATGAGGAGTGCTCTTGTGGAGACATCGAGCCTCTCCTTCATCCTCCAGGGGAACTGTTCACCTCAAGACATGTCAAGTATTGGTGGGGCAGGTGTGGGGTTTCTTAAGAGTTTAGGAGCTGGAAAATTCGACAAGGGTATACAATCAAGTAGTTTGGTCCCTGATTTCCAAAAAGCAGGGGCTTGCAAAGAGTCTGCACCATAATTTTATATTTTAGAGGAGAGGAACTGCACATTTGGCATCAGATACTGAACATCAACCGGTTTGTATCGCTAGAGTTTGTTACATGTCAGAACATGCTTTGGCAAGAAAAGAGATACTCATTGAATATTTTTCCCAAATATGGTCTACAGGGGAGGTCTTCCTTGGGGATCCTTGGTAAAGGTAGCTGCTCACTACCTGGAAATGAAAAGAGCAAAATCAGTAATGCCCATGGCAAGTGTGCAAACGTAGGCAAATCTCAGTAATGACTTCTGAAATAGTCCCACACATGTGGAGTTTTCTTAAAATTAAAAGAAAATATATATGGTGGGGAAAGATTTTGCTCATGAGACCTGGTTTCAGAGGAGAAATCTCTGTGGCTGATCCTCAAACTCATGCTATTGACCCATCTTCTATCCTGAGAAATCCATTATCTACTTTCCAGTAATGATGATTAAGAACCAGTGAAGGGATCAAGCATTGGAGGCTGCGAGGAGAGTGGTTTAACCTTTTGACCATTAAAAAACTAAATGAATGTAAGGAAGTTGCCTCTTAAATGGGGAGAAGGAAAGTACTATTTGGAGAGATCCTACACATATGGGTTCATAAAAGCACCTCCTGGCCTACCCTCGTTCTGCCAGCCACATTGGCAAGTGCTCTTGTCAGAATCATGGGTGGCTGGCAGCAAAAAGTGTCATTGGCCTGAAGAATTCTACAATCTGGACAGTGCTTTTATGATAACACCTTTTAATCCACACTTGTCTTTGCCCATGACTGGTCTCGTAGGCATTGGGCCTGTGGGCTTGTATTAATTTGCAAGGCTGTTCTAGAACTGTTCAAGAAGGACCCAAAGATGTATAGTTTTGAAGTAGGAGAGAGTGTAATACACAGATGGGGGAGGGACATAATACTGCATGGAATGGGATTGGCACTTAATGTCAAAAACAACAGTGATCAACAGCTTTTTAGCTCAGCTGACTGCAGACAAACACAACACACAGTGGACTACAGCATTTGTTCACTGGGGCACAGAAGAGCTTTCTCAACAGGCTCCTCTTGTTCCAAACCATCCTTCACATTTTCCTGTCTGGGTCCTGGGTTACTGGATAAAGGGCATCCGCTCCTTGTTCTCGCTGTCACCCTCGTGGTCCTCCTCCTCTTCTCCCGCCTCACTGGTCTCTGTGCTGTCATTGGCCATCTACAATTCAACAGAGGATGTGTTAGAGGGTCTGCAGTCTGTCTCTTACTTTCTTCATATCTGAGGACGCCCCTTGGGAAGGACTTCTTTGAGAGCTCAGAGTTAGGGTTGCTTTCTTCCCCAGGAAGGCAGTGTGCTGCTAGCCATCTTCTGTTGGGTGTCCTAAGAAGCAGACTCTGAGATAAGGATTTGAATGCAAACATTTGGAGTTTGGGAGATGATTCCAGGAAGCACAGGTAGGGAGGGAGGAGATGGGACAGAAAAGGCAAGGAAGTCAGGACAGGATGTGTTAATAAGTAGGCTCCTACTGTGGGCACCTGGGGCTCAGTCCTGCTGGGGACCACTGGGAGCCAATGAGGGACACACCTCATAGTTGCCCTACTTGAGGGAGAAGAAGCCAGGGAATGGCTAAGGTGGGTCATCTCCCTGTCATCTCTGGCCAGTTCTAGACATGCTGGCCCAACATGCTCCTGCCACTAGAGGTTCTCAGGCAGAGGGGTCAGCACTGGGGGAACATGGGTGGGCAGAGAGAGCATACCCTGCACAGACTGGCCAGGGTTTAAGTCCTGGTGCTGTCAGTTACTAAGCCGGAAAAACAATGCTAACAAATGCATGTTTGTCTACTTTGCGGTCTACGCCCTTCGCTTGGAAGTTGTTTCTGTGAAGACGTGGAGTTTGATTCTACCCAAAGCCTCAGAAAAGCCCTCCTTAGATTCAGGAACAAGGCCCTTGGCATATGCCAAAGCAGGCTCTGAGCTCTTACACTCAAAGGTGGGTTTTTCAGCTCCTGCTCTGATGAAAATCCCTTGTGGTCAAACAGGCCTTCCTAAATCCCAAGGGTCCCAGTAGGACCTCACGTGTTATGGATACAGACAGGAAGCTGATGTCAACTATCCTGCTTAAAAGCAACACACTGTCCAGGATGGTCCTAGATCTCTTCTACAGACAGGGTAAAATAGAGCTGGTTATTTGTTTTAAGAACAACACAGGTGCAAGAAGACCTGTGACCCAGCCCCCTTCCCCTAGTCTCACCCCCTCATCTGCTTTCAGACATTTGCTGGCACAGTCCTGGAACTTAGTAAGCACTCACTGAACAATGTCCCTATTGTTATAAGTCACTTGCACTTTGTAAAATGCCTCCTCATGAAGCCATCCTTCATTGAGTGAGATGACCATCACTCCCAAACTACCTAATGGTTACAAAAGCCAAGGAAACAAAAAAAAAAAAAAAAAAAAAAAAGCCACACGTGGTAAAACATGCAAAGATTTAAAGATTTCAGTTCTTTCTGTTTTACAAACGTCTGATGCAGATTTGAGACTAAACAGGTGAGAAAGCAAACAAAAGACTCTTCCTAAATATGTTCTTGGTTAAGCCTTCCCTAGGATTTAGTATGAATTCCTGTGTATCATTCTACCCGACTTGTGAGAATTTACCAATCTCCAGTTTACAGGCAGGGGTACGAAGATGGAGTAGCAGAATGACTGCCCAGGGTCACCCACAGGAGCTCAGAGCCGGGCTTCAGGTGGAGGAAGTCTGAGGGCGCTCTGTGTGTAGACCACCCACCACATTGCCCCCTGTCCTGGACCAGTGGCCACTGCAAGGGGGCTGGGTGAGCGTGACATGCTTCATGCCTGATGGGTTCCATGGGTGTAAGGGTATCATCCTGATGAAAGGAGACGAAAATCAATGCAATCATCAGGAGGCATCTCGGAGGCAGGTGGCATCCTCCTCTGAGTACTGAGTGTGAGTTTATTAGATTTTACCAGGAATTCCTCCCACTTGTGGCAGCAAAGAGACGGCCCTTGTAACCGACACGGGTCGATTATCCGCTCCTTTCCCGACTGCCCTCTGATTGCTCCTCAAATGCTCTCATGGGCACCTTCCTTGCCCTTTCAGCGTGCGTCCCAGCTTTGTGACTAATGGCTCATTTGCAGAATCAGTTGGTTAGGCTGGTCGAGAACTGCGGGCTTTCCCTCTACCTACCCCGTACCTGCCCCGGCAGGCCCTCTTCTGCTGAACTGAACGGATCCCTCGGCTTTTGACTCACCAGTGGAGTCGGGGTCTTCTCCACATCCAGAATTAATTTGCCGATGTTCCCCCGGTCATGGATCCGCTGCATGGCCTCCTTCACCTGAGAGGAGAAAAGCAGAAGCGCTGGGTGGGGGAGAAGCGCCCAGGTGGAGGAGCCGCCACTCGCCGCCCGCCTGGGGGGCTGTGGCTCAAGGTTAGCCGCCAAGCCGCGCTGGAGGGGGGCCAGGGTGCGAAGACATTCCGGTTGTGTCACTCACGCACACTGAGCTTGTGCAAGCAGCTCAGTCTTCTGGGTCTAAAAAATGAAACTGGTAGTTCCTGAAATAAGACGAAATTTTCTTAAAAATAAAGGTGGGGGGGGGCACCCCGGGTGGCTCAGAGGTTGAGCGCCTGCCTTTGGCTCAGGGTGTGATCCTGAAGGCCCAGGATCGAGTCCCGCGTCGGGCTCCCTGCATGGAGCCTGCTTCTCCCTCTGCCTGTGTCTCGGTCTCTCTTTCTCTGTTGTCTCATGAATAAATAAATAAAATCTTAAAAAAAAAAAAAAAAAAGGTGGGGGGTGGTGGAGAGGAGAGGACTGTGTAGTTCTAAAAGACAGAGGACACATCAGCCAGAGTAAATTTTGACCAGCAAAATCATTTTTTTTCAAAGTCACTTGTGATCCTGCTTACCAAAATGTTATATAACTCTGATTCATAGTTTTAACTAAAATAACCCATTGCCTAGGCTAACCCATATTCAGGAAAATTCCCTTCAGTTAGTCCTGGTTATTGGGTGGAAATTTTGTTTCCACCAAAGTAGAGATTTTTCCAGAATTAGTAGTCTACCCAGAAAAGAAGGCCTAGATTCCTTTTCATATGATAGGGGCCTGTCAGACCAAGCCCCTCTAAAAAAAAAGGCAACGTGTGCCCTCATCTGATTGATGCTTTAGCCTTTCACTCCGTGGCTGTGAGGAAAATGGACTTGGAGGGGGTGCTGTGCGGGTAAAATGAGATAAGGAAAGGGCCACACTACCCAGTGCTGGGCATGAATAGGTCCTCCACATCTCCTACTGCAACTTTTTTCTTTTAAAGATTTTATTTATGAGGGATCCCTGGGTGGCACAGCGGTTTGGCGCCTGCCTTTGGCCCAGGGCGCGATCCTGGAGACCCGGGATCGAATCCCACGTCGGGCTCCCGGTGCATGGAGCCTGCTTCTCCCTCTGCCTGTGTCTCTGCCTCTCTCTCTCTCTCTGCGACTATCATGAATAAATAAATAAAATCTTTAAAAAAAAATAAAAAAAAATAAAGATTTTATTTATGCATTCATGGGAGACACAGAGAGGCAGAGACACAGGCAGAGGGAGAAGCAGGCTCCCTACTGGGAGCCCGATGTGGGACTTGATCCCAGGACCCCAGGATCACACTCAACCACTGAGCCACCCAAGTGTCTCTCTCTCAGTGAAATCTAAATGGAAATACAGCATCTCTTGATTAAACAACAAAACAAAACAAAAACAAATAAACAAACAAAAAAAACAAAGCTACAAGAGATCTAGCCTAAATATTTTTCCTACAGTCTCAGATTTTTAAATATTTTTGTTCACTCATTCAGTCCACAAAGTATTCTGTAAATGTCCTCATAAGCTAGATGCCATGTTTTGTTTTTTGTTTTTAATTTTAAGTAAGCTATGATGTCTGTCTTTGAGGAACTCAAACTGGGGCTGATGGAGTAGCGTTTGCTTAAAACCCCAAAGCTGTCTTCTCATTTGGATAACAACTTGACAGAGCCATTTAAATGTGCATACTCTAATTGCTTTTCTGGGACTTATCCTAAAGACATAATTCAAATTGTTGGGGGAAAAAAAAAACCTTAATCACACAAAAGACACTCAATCACAGCATTGCTTTTAATGGCAAAACACCGAAGCAACTTATGTATCACAGAATAAGGGAATGGTTAAGTAAACCATGGCTCTTACATTTATCTATGAAATGGAAATATTTTGTTGCTATTAAGCTGCTAATTATAAAGAATGTACAGCAGGATTAAAAGCCTTTATAATATTGCTAACTGAAAATTGAGATGCATATTTTTATTTATATCCCCATAAAAACATGGACATCCTAAAATAACTAGAAAGGGATTTGGATATATGATAAAGCATCAGGTAGGGGAAATAAATGCCTTTTAACTCCAAACATTGCTATTTGGTAACATGTTATCAAATTCAAATCAGTACTTAATATAAGTTAAACGCCTATTTAAATATAGTCTTTGGAAAACCTAGCATTGGTTAGAATCAGCCTTTTTTATAGACTGAACTGTCATATGATTGTTAAATTTCCTGACCCTAATACATATGCCAATAGATTTATTTCTGTGGTGAACATTGCTTTTCAAGATGCTGTCATGTCTGGTCATAACCAGAATTTATTTACTGAGAAATTAAAAATTTGGCAGACAGCTTCCACAATGGCTCCCCCCCATCCTTTCCTCCTGACGCTTACCCTCCCGTGTAATCTCCCTCCCTTGAGTGTGGGCTGGACCTCCTGACTTGCTTCTGACCAGTAGAATATAACAAAAGTGATGGGATGTCACCTCTAAGATTAGGTTATAAAAGACTGATTTCTGCCTGTTAGTCTCTTTCTCTGACTCTTCCTGCCTTCTTCCTCTGATGATAAAAGCTGCCATGTTGTGAGCTGCCCTGTGGAGAGGCCCACATGGCAAGGAACTAAGAAAGACCTCCAGCCACCAGCCAGTGAGGAGCCATTACCCTTAATCCAAAAGCCCATGAGGAACTAGATTCTGTCAACAACCAATGGGAGAGCTCAGAAGCAGACCCTTCCCCAGTGAAGCCCAGAAATGAGACCTTATCCCTAGCTGATACCTTGATTGAAGCCTTGGGAAATCCTAAACCAAAGGACCCAGGGAGCCCATGCCCAGGTTCCTCACCCACATAAAATGAGGTCACAAATATTATTTTTGGCCACCAAGTTTTGGGGATAATTTGTTATGCAGCAAGAGATAACTAACCTTCTTATCTTTCATATACAATTCTTACCCTGCGAGACCTATATTATACCCATTTTACAGGTAAGTACCTTGATGCCCAAAGATATAAGCAATTTGTCCAAAGATGATAATGGCTATCAGTGACAGAATTGTGATTCAAACGCAGGTTTGTGAAGACTTCAAAACTGATGTTTTTTCCAAGTTCCACGCAGACTGTGTTTCATTTAATTCTCAAAGGCAGAGGAAGGTGGTAGGTAAAGTCTCACATAATGACTTCCCAGAATTCAGTTGTTTATTACCCTGGCAAGTCATTAAGCACCTGGAAACTCCTTGGAGATCCAGAACAATTTTTGTGCTGCATCTCCAACTAGACAGAGCCCAGGGAAACTGAAAAGCTGTTTTCCTACCAGTTAAAGCTTATTGTGATGTTACAAAAAAGCCCCCTGAAGGGCTGACTCTAATCTGCATATTTTGGGGGACATTTCTTCTTTGAAATGAACTGACTCCTTGAAGTTCCTTTGGGGGGGGGGGGCGGGTAGAGAAAAAGGTAGGAGTCTTTCCAAGAGGTGACTGAAGTAGTCTGATCCCCAGCCATGCTGTCTGAGTTTATATCCTCTTAGGCTGCTCTTGGAGACATGCAAGAGACCTTTTGAGGACAGCTTAGAAAGAAAGAAATGACCAGTTTTTGATCAATTCTTTATCAGGTACAGTATGAAGCGTTTTACATACATTCCTTCTTTTTATCTGCACAACCCAGCTTCATAGACGAGAGACCTAAAAGGTGAGAAATCTAAGGAATCTGTCCCAGGTCACCATCTGAAAGGTGACCCAGGAACCACCTGGGAACCAAGAGAGCGGGTTCCCCTTTCCCAGAGTTCAGACAAAATTCAGGACAGGCAGGGCTCTGCTGTCCACACTCCAGAACTGCCCTCCAGGAAATCCATGGCAAGGTCAAGAGACTTTGCTCCTAAATTACCAGTTTATAAGCTGAAGGACCTCAGTAGGTGACAGTGACCAAAAGGTGGTGGCAACAACCTCCAGAAAGCTACTGGTTGTCTCTTTGGCTAGCAGTTTTCGATACAGTACGCTTCTGCTTAAAACTCTCTCCCTTAGGACTCAGGAAAAGCTTGGTAGACCTGCATTGCCTCACACAGTAGCCACAAGTCACATGTGGCACTGGGCACTAGAAACGAGGCCAGCACAGACTTCAGCGCACTGTTGGTGTAAACCACCTGGCCAACTTCAAAGACTTAAGACAGAACAGACCCTGTGACATCGATCACATGTTGCAACGATCGTGTGTTAAATATTCCGGGCTAAGTAAGACATACTACTAAAGCTAGTTTTGCTCACATTTTTCTTTTCTGATGTGGCTACTACAAAACTGAAAGCTTCACGTGTGGCTCGCGTTGTACTTCTGCTGGACAGCCCTGGACTTGATCTTCAGGAGCTGCTGCCTGTTGCTCTTTCCGGCTTCCCTCTTTTCCTCTTACACCGCCCTCACTCCTGCTGCTGGAGATTTATCTGAAGTTCACTGGGTTTCTCATCTTTGTGCCTCTGTATGGATTGGGTTCCTTCCTGGAGTCCTGGAGCTAACTCACATCTGTCCTGTGGCTGGTTTAGATGTGAACCCTTCTAAAGCTGCTCTGCACCCCCGCCCCTGCCCCTTGAAATTGGGGCCGAGTCTCCTTTGAGCTCCCTTCACAACCTGGGCCAGCTAGTAATGTCACCCTTGCCCTCGGCTTAGAACTTGGCCCCTCTTCTCTACAGTACAATTCTCTAGACCAGTGCCGTGCAGCAGAAATAGGAAATGAGCTATAGAAGTACTAAAATTTCTCTAGTAACTCACACTAACAAATATGAAAAGAAACTGGTGAAATTACTTTTAATAATGTATTTTCTTTAACCAAATCTATCCAAAATATTATCACTTAAGTATATGCCCCATATAATAACGTCTTAATGAGTATCTTATATTCCTTTATTTCCCCTTTTGTACTACGTGTTTGGAATCCAGGGTGTGTTTTACATTTACAACATGTTTCAACTTTGGAGAGCGCAGCTTCAGATGGTGGGACAGGGCAAAGGGACCCCAGGGCACAGGAGTATTTAGCATATGATAGCCTCCAGAATGAATGAATGAATGAATGAACAAGCAGGTATGTGGAGAGAGCGAGATGCCACATGGCTGAGCCACACAGGAGGTTTCTGTTTCATGTAACCCATATGCCTCTTGGTGGCCTCCTCAGTGCTGCCTGCCTGGGTGGCCCAATGGATTCTGTTTGTAATCAGGGCCATGGTCCCTTCACATCCAGTTTGAGATGCCACTGCCAGCTGTGTGGCTGGCCAGATCTGGTGTTAGCAGCTGGATTTTCCAGGGCGAAGGATTCTGGGCATACTCAGACTGTCCCAGCCAGAGCTGGTATCCCATCCAGACAGTGGGAGGAAATTTGAGTCATCTCATTAAAACATCTCAAGATGCCAAGATCCTGCACACAGAGGCTACGTGAGCTTTTCCTTGGTACCATCCCAAGTGAATGGCATAGGAGGCAGTGAGATCATCACTGAGTCCCAGGCTCTGCTTTAACTCAGCAATGTCATTCCAGCAAGTTACATCATCTCTACTCTTCACCTTCTTTTTTTTTTTTATTTTTATTTATTTATTTTTTTATTTATGATAGTCACAGAGAGAGAGAGAGAGAGAGGCAGAGACACAGGCAGAGGGAGAAGCAGGCTCCATGCACCGGGAGCCCGACGTGGGATTCGATCCCGGGTCTCCAGGATCGCGCCCTGGGCCAAAGGCAGGCGCCAAACCGCTGCGCCACCCAGGGATCCCTCTTCACCTTCTTAATATATTAAATGATATTAGCTATTCTATCCATTTATTCATGCAGTCAGTCACTCATTCAACAGTGCCAAAGCCCTACTTGGGAGCTGTGTATAAAGTAATGGATGAAACAGATATGCTTTCTCTGTGCCGAGGTACTCAATGCAGAGGTACACAGTGCCTTTTTTTGCTTATTAGATAGGCTAGTCATAATAAAAAGAATCTCACAACTAAAAAATGTGTTCTTGATTTGTTTAGTTAGCCCCCACAGATTGCAACCCATCAGAGCTGATCCTTTACCATGGGTTCATGCTCCAGCAAAGTCCACTGGCATTCAAAGTGGTATTCAAGCATGACCTACGGGGGAAATGTAATTGATTCAGACCATGTTTGCAGAGGAACAGTAGTTAACGGTCATTCCTATTTCTGTCTGCAGTAGAACTAGGAGTTGCGGCTTCTGGAAGCCTAGGAAGATAACGGTGAGTAAACACCTACAAGATTCCCTGCTGTCATGAAGTTCATGGTCTTATGGGAGACATATGCAATCAAAGAATGATTCGAATAAATGTAAGATTGCTGCTCGATAATTCTAAAATGGTGTTAAAAGAAGGTGGATAGGGAATTTGATCTGGTTGGGAAGATCAGGGTGGGCGTCCCTGAAGAAATGGTAACTGAGCTGGGATTTAAAGGATGAGTAGGGAGTAACTAAGACAAAAAAGGAGACGGACCATTCCAAGTGGAAGGAGCAGAATGTGAAAAGAGAGACTGAAAAGAAACCAGTGGGCATGAAGATGAACAGCAAATGTGAATATAGGGCAAGGTGCTGGCAAGTTTGGTTAGGGCCTTTGGTATTATATTTCAAAGAGTTTCCAAGGATGAGGTGGCCACACTGACCATACAAATCTAGAATATCTCTCTACCTCCAGTTACTCACTGAGTAGTCAGTTTTTCACACTTGAGTAATGAGAGTTAACAATGCTCGATCTTTGTTGGGATCTCATTTAATGTTTCACGGCATTCAATTTCCTTTTGAATGGTGTGAAAGACACAAAGTCATTAGGGTATAAATGATACCACTTAATAATCAAAGCATTTGGCCTGTGCTATGAATAATAATAAGCCTAGTCACCTAAAATAGGAAAAAAATTAAGATGGGTTATTCCATGGATCACTGTGCCTATTAGGTGATAAATTAAAAGGTTTGAAAAGGAAGAAATGAGTAATACTATAATTAAGTAGCACATCTACCAATGTCATCTATGGAAGATTACTCACATTAACAACAGCCATCTTTGGGATAGCTTAAAATACAAAGTGGGTGTTGAAAAAACACATTCGTTGCAAGTGGACTTGGAATCCGGAATTTCTGTGTTCTATCAAGTAGCTCCAGGAGTCTAAAGTGAGTGAGCTCCCAGATTTTGACCTAGATGAAAGAGTGACCAAAAAGGTAAAATGCCAGGGACCATGGATTAACCCACTTGGGAAAACAGAAGATTCAAACAGTCAACTGCTTTTTGGGGCTAGTTGCACATGGGGTCGTGGCAATAATACTGAGTCTGGACTAGGGTGGAAAAGGGGAGGTGACAAGGGTGCAAAATTTAAGGATGCACCCATTCTCAGGGTCATGCAGGGGTTGGGTTGGCACCTGAGAGGAAGCCCCTCTTACCTTTTAATCCTTGTTACCTGCCTGGCTCCATCCTAGTTCTACTCCTAAAGGAGTTTCTTTAAGAAGAGAAACATTAAGTAGCTTTTAGAAGCATCTGTTTGGCCAGTGGACAGAAAATGGAAGTGCTCCAAAAGGATTTTTCAAGAGGCCATTAGTAGGGAACACTTGTATAAAAGAGGTAAGGAACATTCTGAGTAGGAGGAAGAAGGAAGGGAGAAAACAAGATGGTGGAATCTGGCTGGAGTAACTGGTCCTTTGTCCTTCATGGGTACGTGGACGACACTGACTCTTTTGACCAAATATATATTGTGGTCACGAGGGGTTCAATGAATTGAACCAAAAGCCAGGATATTCTGTAGAAATCTGCAATTAATAATTGAGCCAAACTATATATTTTTATCCCTATTGTATTTTGAACTAAAGCAAAAGAGGAAAACAATCTTATGAATTCTCTCCACTGTTTTATCTCATTTAACCGTGTTTCCCAGTGTTGGATTTGGATGGTTGGATAGAATTGAAGTGGACACTCAGTGGACTCTTATTCCAACATGAGAGTGAGGTTTCTGGGGAGGAAAAAGGTGCAGAAGATGATTCCTGCTCCCTGCAGAAAAATATCTGTTGTACAGTCCGTAAGAGGGACATTTGAAATGTGACAGGGCATAAAAGAGGAAGCAGTTGGGGTTAGGACAAGGATGAAAACCAAGGAAGTAGCTCTTAGTCTGAGACTCATAGGTTGAGTAGAATAGCCAATAGAAGGACACTCAGCCAATAGAAGGACATACACCTAATCCATAGGAGTATTGCTCAACTCAGAGAATGAGTCACTGATGGCCACAAGCACGTGGAGGGTGACTCTCATATCACTACGCAACTAGGTCCAGAGGTCCATACATTGTATTAGGAGAAGGCAAGAGTGCCAAGGAAAGAGCTGCATCTAAAAATCAGGTAAATGTAGAGGACAGGAGGGCAGAGGCAGCACCTCCATGGGGTGGAAGTGGGCGTTGTTCGTCATCATCACAGCGGCTGACATAGGACGAACACTCAGCAGGTGCTGTCACCGAGCAAAGCACCTTATAGGCATGACCTCATTTCATTGCATCAACCCGGTGAGGTAAGCGGGGGTTTGTCGGACTGTCAGTCAGAAGTACATAAAAAATTCTCCAGTTTCTTCTGGAGTCCCCATTGCTCTTGGAGGACAGCTGAGATGAAACTGAGGTTTAGTGAGGAGAAGTGGCTTGCCCAAGGTGAAACAGTGGAATACGGAAGAGCCGGGCTTCCAACTGAACCCGGTGTAACGCCAGGGCTTAATGCACGGTTGCAAGGTATGCAAGCGTGGGATGCTGCAGGAAACAGGAGGGAAGGCTCTGGGGCCCGGGGCCCTGCACTGTAGGACCAGTAATGTGTTACTTCCTCTGTACTTTGGTATACGCCTTACTGGTTTCTTGGTTATGACACTTACTCCCTTCCCTCTTGAAGAGTTTCTCAACTGAGGTACTATTGACATTCTGCACCAGAGAATTCTCAGTTGGGAGGGGCTGTCCTGTGCATTACAAGGTGTTCAGCAGCATCTCTGGCCTGTACTCATTCAATGCCAGTAGCACTTCCAAGTTTGACACGTAAAAATATTTCTAGCTATTGCCAAGTGTCCCCTGGAGGGCAAAATCGCCTCCAGTTGAGACCTGTAGTATTATGGGAGCATATTCCCCATTATCCCCTCTCCACCCCTCCCACTGGTCTGTGGGCTCAAGGGCAGGCGGTTGCCACACCTCAGTACTCACATGTCACCTTGGACAGGGACTTGCCCACAGGATCCTGGGTTCTGCTCTATTCCTAGGACTAGGAAGAGTGTGTAGTACACAGCAGGTGCTCAATAACAGAAGAACACAAGATGGCCTATGATCTCAAAATGCTCATTGGTTATATTAGGTTCTCTCAAAGTGTGGACTGAAGGCTGCCTGCACCAGAATCACAAAGCATGGCTTTTAAAGTGGTGTTTTGGCCTCGCCGTACACCTGTTTGTGGAGCCTGTGGAGATACTTCACTTTAGGTGATTCAGGGCTCTTAAGTTTCAGACCCTTGAACTTCACTGGTTCTTCATTTAACAAATATTGACTGCCGACTATAAATCAGGCACTGTGCTTGGCTAACTCATGGCAAGGAACAGGAAAGACAAGCCCCCTGCTCGGCTAAGATCGCTCTTAGAGAATGAGCTTCTATTCCCTTTTCTCATATCTGGGTAGAGCCTAGTTTAACACTTGGCTTATATATCATTGCATGTTAGAATGTGGCAGAGAGCCACAGCTGCAGCCCCTCCCATTCGGGGCTATAGGGGAAGTAATCAGATGTCAGCTTTGGTTTTGCACCCTTGTGTAGACCTCAAACAACCTGATTTCTGCTCAGTGCATCAAGAAACCTTCAGGATATTGTCTTATGATTAATTATACCCATTCACTGGCTCTGTGTGGCCCCTCAAAGGACCCAGCAGCTGAGTTTCATGCACTCATGGTTGGAAGGGATGATGTCTGTGGTGGTGGGGGTCATAGGATGTGTGTGTATCAGTTAGAGTCAGTGAGTTATTGAGCAGTTCACAACCTGTGGTACAATGCGCCAGATCTTACTGTGACATGAGCAAAAAAATCAGAAGCAGAGTTGCATGCTGGAAATGCAGTGGGAAGGCTTGTTTCATTTTGAGGAAGGAAAGTGGGATCTAGTGTGACCCAATGGCTGGTAGAGACATACATCCTTGAATTAAGAAATGCAAATCAGTGCTCTGCAAGGTGAAAAAAAATGTCCAGAAATAAAAATTGTATTTAGCTATAAATACAACCAAGTAAATAATTGTTTGCATATAGACAGGAATCTGATAGTAATACCTTGAATAATCATACCCAGTCTACCGCTAAACCATTCTTTTCATTAAAAAAATTATGAACACGTGGTAAAGTTTGGGTAATAGTTTTGTAGGGCTGCAGAAACAACATACATCAAACTGGGTGACTTAATAGCAATTTCTCACACGGTTCTGGAGGTTAGAAGTTCAAAATCAAGGTTTGATTGGTTCTCAGCTGCCGTAATTTAGAGGAGACATGTCCCTTTATCCATTATTTAATTACCAGTGATAAACAATTCCTATAGCAGAGGCAGAATAAACTATTTTTTCCTTATATTTACCGGTAGCAACAGCTTTTCAAGAGAAGCAAAATGAAAGAAGGAGGATAAATCCGTATGAGTAAAACATCCACTACTTTAATAGTTAATATTCCTTATTTGATATTTAAAGGCTAAAAAACTAGAGAAAGATATTCATTGGGAATAGAATAGTTATGAGAATTGCAGGATATCTCTGTATCTTACTGACATGATAAGGAGAGTAGGTAATTGTATATTCAGTGTGATCACATGTATATAAAATACATATTAATGTAAATAATAATAGGTTGTATCAACCTAACAACCCTGGCGACATCTGAGTGGTAAGGACATGGCTAGTTTTCATTCCCCTCATTATCTGTGTTTTAAATTTTTATTCATTCATTCATTCATTCATTCATTCCACTTTATTGAAGTATAACTGACATGTAAAAAGCTGTATATAATTGATGATTACAGCTTGATGAGTTTGGGGATAAGTGTACACCTGCGAAACCATCACCACCATCAAAGCCATAAACATACCCATACCCATCACCTCCCAAAGCTTCCTCCTGTTCTCTTCATTATAATAATTATGTTTTAGTCATATTTTATGAGAAGAGCACTTAATGTAAGATCTACCCTCTTAGCAAATGTGAAGTGTACAATACATACAGTGCTGTTAGCTGTCGGCACTATGCTATATAGTAGATCTCCCACACGTATTTATCTTGTATAACTGAAATTTGACTTTGCCTTTGACTACTGCCTCTACAGTCCTCCCTCCGCCAGTCCCTGGCAACCACTGTTCTATTCTCTGCTTCTGTAAGTGAGACTAGTTTAGATTCCACATATAAGTGAGATATTTTTTTCTGTGTTTGTAAAAATGTCCACAATGAGCCTGTATTCATTGTAGAGTATAAGCGATGGTGAGTATACTCTCTAGGTCCATCTGTGTGGTTGCAAATGGCAAGATTTCATTTTTTTTTATGGCTGAGTTATATGTGTATGTATATATATGCCACATCCTCTTAATTCATCCGTCTACGGATGGACACAGGTTGCTTCCATATCTTGGTTATTGAAAATAACGTTGAAATAAACATAGGGTGCACATATCTTTTTGAATTAGTGTTTTTATTTTCTTTGAGTAAATACTCTGTAGTGGAATTACTGGATCATATGGTAATTCTATTTTTAATTTTTTTTTTTGAGGAACCCACAGGGTATAATGCTAAGTAAATCAGTCAGTCAGGGAAAGACAAATACCATATGATTTCACTCGTATGTGGAATTTAAGAAACAAAACAAAGAAAGAAAGAAAAAGACAAACCAAAAAGCCAGACTTTTAAATACAGAGAACAAGCTCGTGGCTGCCAGGGGCGGGGGGGGGGGGGGGGGGGAGGGGGGGGTAGGGAAAACAGGTGATGGGGATTAAGAGTAGACTTATCTTGATGAGCACTGAGAAATGTATAGAATTGTGGAATCATTATATTGTACACCTGAAACTAATATAACACTATGTTAACTATACTTGAATAAGACAAATAAAAGAAATAATCCCACTTAAAATAAAAGTGATGGTGAGTAAAGCAGCAGCTCCACTTGGATCATCCCAGTAGTGAATGGAGGTTACAGAGCAGCGGCAGAGGGAAGCTTATTGGGGGTGGGGGAGGTATGGAAATCTGGAGCCTTTCATGGAGATGTGCAAGTGAATCCAAAGTAAATGAACCAGCAGCCACACGAGAGAACCATGTGCTAGCACAATCAGTGTCTCTTTGAGGATGCCCCATCCATGCTGCCCAAGAGGACACTCATTATTTTCCACCTGACTCTCCCCAGGCCACCAGAATCGAAACTCAACCTTTAACTCCAGAAGGTGCCACCCCTGTGGCAGCCAGTCAGTGGGAGGTCTTTGCTTTCATCTCTTTATGTATGTTGTCTCCCCACCTCAAGTCCCCCATCCTGGAGGGTGATTTTCCCAGCCTCCTATCTGGTCCCAGGCTCCAGTTTTTCCACATTCCAGTCTGTCCTCATTCTGCTGCCAGAGCCATGATTGCTGATGGATACTGTTGTTTGTCTTTCATGCCCCAGATGCTAGGACTGTGCCGTAAATTCAATAATGATTGTGATAATAATCATAATTTTTAATGGCTATTCTTGACCACTTAGCACATGACCTAGGCACATGTTAAATAAGCACCAAGTGTTTTTCATGGACTATTCCATTTGCTCCTCATTATAAGCCTGTGAGGGATGTATCATCATTACTCTCATTTTACATCTATAGAAAATGAGGATCAGAGAGGTTAATTAACCTGCCTGAGGTCACAGACACAGTAGCTAGAAGAGCAAGGATTTCTAACCTAGATTGTTTATGAAATATAGACAAATGAAACTATTATGTCTGGGATTGCCTTAAAACACTCCAGATAAACAGTGGCGTGGGGTGGGGGCAACAGAGAAAACAAAACTGACCAAACGTTAATCATTGTAGAAGCTGGGTTGATGGGTGTGTAGTTGGGGGAGGGCAGTTATGTTGTTGCTAATTTTGAATACGTTTGGAATTTGGCAAAAAGCTTATAAATATGAACTTTGAGCATTGCTCCCCTAACAGCAACCACAACAACAACTGCAGCACCCAAATGCTCAACTGTTACACCATCATTAGGAACCCAGTATATATTTGATGATGACGTTACAACTGAGGGCTTTGGGTTCCTTAGAAATTTGGTGCTAGAGAAGTTCGAGGTGTTGATATTTCCCCATAGAGAAGAATGTACCCTTTCAACCAGATAGCCCAGCTATGAGAAGGTAACAACTTCCAGTACTGACCACATGCCAGGCTGCATTAGGGGGGATGATGCACGTAGCCCCTACCCTCCACGAGCCCAGGGCTGCCGACAGGGGAGGCCACGGGAACACTCAATTCCAGGAGAGTGTGGGAAGAGCTATATTGTGGGAATTAATGAAGAGGCGTTGGAGCCAGGAGATGAAATGACTCAGTTTAGAGAAAAATGGCATTTGTGTTGGGTTTTTAAGGATAGGGAGGCGTCTTCCGGGAAGAGGAAATGCGTGTACTTGAGGCAAGAACAGAGTGCTGGGAGGGAATTTATGACTCATTCAGGGAACTGAGTTTAAGTGAGGGGGACACTGCGTGCTGAGTTTTGATGGTTGGGCTCTCTCGTGGGTACAGGGAATGGGGCAGGGAGTGGGAGAGGCCTTCACCTGGATGCAATCGGAGGTGTACCCTGGCAGGTGGGGCACTGGACAAGGAGAGACTGGAAACCAGTGAGATCCGGGACTTAGGGATGCTGCGGACATGGAACTGCCAAGATGGCAGTGGGATGTCGAGATATGCTGTTAAATCCCACTTCTCCTTTAAGACCATTTCAGGCTATTTCCAGAAGCCATACAATTCCCCAAAGCCTAGAAAGATCCTCTAAAATGTCCTATGTTTTGAAAGATTCTCCATCAAGTGGAGATGAGATCTGAGGTAATCTGATTTATCTTCATCCATTTTAATTAGCTTTGCAAACAGATGACCTTGCTAGCCCTGGGACCTTCCTTATGTCAGAGTCTGTGACGCTGAAGTCTAATTTCTAATTATCTGTGCCCATTTGCCGAGGCTCAGAGGAGTACTGGGGGGGCTAGCCTCTTCTTTCCTGCCTCTCTCTCTCTCTCTCTCTTGCTTGTCTGTCAGCTTTTTTTCCTCTAAGCACCAAGGAATAGCTATTAGCCTTGAGATGGGGTTGCCATGGCAACGAGAAGGCAAACAGACTCAGTGTGGGGGGGAGGAAGTAGGAAGATGAGGGAGTTGTCATCCAGCAACTTTCCATTCCTGGTCAGGGGTCCCCTGCCTCAGCCAACTTGTTGGCATATAGGGGACAGAGTGGCTGAGTCACTCTTGCTCCAAAGTGGGGTTCAGTGACTGTGTGGTCAAACTGGACTGATCTCTAAGGGATGGCTTTTGGACAAGAGTCAGATCCTCTCCGTTCTTTGGGGGATGGTGGATCTGGGAAGGTCCCCATAACAGACAAAGGGTTTGGTAGTAGCTGGAGAAGCAGATGGCAATTCACCTACACTAATAAGACACTGAGGTCCAGTACTGTAGGAAATGTTTGTAGGGTCTTTAAAAAAGTCCTTAAAACACCTTGCAAAGCCTTTAAATTTCCCTGACTTAGTAATTCCACTTTGGGGAATACAGTCCAAGGAAGTAATCCTACAAATGGAATAATAATAGAAAAAAAATATCCAAAATGTTTGTTACAGCTCTAAAAATAAAAATGAAATCTAGATGTCCAGAAACAGGGAACAGTTGAGTAAACTCTGACATGTTAATTTGTTGGCATATTATGTGACCATGATAGTTTAACATGCTTAATAAGAGTCTCTGAGAGGCGAAAAAAAAATCAGTCTGCCAAGTTTTTAAAGCAGTGTGATTATGATTGCTAAAAAAAAAAAAATGTCAAATCCCTGAGCCAAAGAAAAGCAAAGCCAACCCCCCAAATATGAAAATATCAGAAGAAAAAAGGAAAAAAGTACAATTGACCCTTGAAAACAGCAAGGTTAGAGCACCAACCCCACCCCCCAGGCCCCACAGACAATTGAAAATCCAAGTATAACTTTGGACTCCCCCAAAACTTAACTGCTAATAACCTACTGTTGACTGAAAGCCTTACCAATAACACAGTCGATTAACACATATTTCATACAACACATATTGTGTGTTTCATATACTGTGTTCTTACAAAGGGGTAAGGCAGAGAAAAGAAAATCAAAGGGAAGAGAAAATGCATTTATAGTCCTGTATTATAAACAATCCGCATGTAAGTGGACCTGCACAGTTCAAACCCATGTTGTTCAAGGATCAACTGTATTCACAAGGGTTTTTATTGGGTGACGTGGCTACAGATGGGTTTTTTTCTTATATTTTCTCTTTCTTTAAAGGGGCATTTTTTTTTTTTTTTTTTTTTTAGGTTTAAAAATCTCCTCAAGCCTTCATTTGTTCATGGTAAAGGGGCATATTTTTAATGTCTCCACTGAGTATGTGTTATTTTTCCAGCTGGAAGGAAATTTTTAAAATTTCTACAATCTGGAATTGGCCATGTTTTCAAGGAATGAGCTGATAGGCTTAGCAAGTACAGGTGCCACAGGCCCCTTACTATATACTTGTTTTCAGGACCTTCTATTGTCAAAGCACTTTTAGGCATTGTGGGACCTAAAAGACCAGGTGACACAGCAGTTTTACCCCATGGATATGACGGACTAGGTCTGTTAGCTTCTGCATGGTTCTGTCACTGAGCATTCAGAACAGACTCCGACTCACCCCAGACAATCTGTACGAACACACAGCAGACAGTCCTGTGTACAATACGGAATCTGTAATTAGCCTCATCATTTCTCATTACTTGGGATTCCATGCAGATTTTAAAGAAATTATCCCTTGGATGAAGAAGGGTTGGGAGAGCGTTCAGTGAATCTCTGCGTGTGTGCAGGTGGAATTATGCAAAACCTGCCCCCGTGAAGGTCCCATCTGCCTGGGTTGTTTTCCTTTACCACTGCTCATCGGTCTGCAAAGTCCTGGCACAAAAAAGAGGCAGGTATACCTGCCTTTCAGCCACCCACAGCTGTTTAAGAAACTGAAATAGATCCAGAATAATAATGTGGACAAAAATAGCTATTTGAGCTCTGATTATGTTAGGCAATATAATAGTAAAAGTAATGATGATAACGGTTATGTTTTCTGACTACTTAAAACATGCCAGCAGTGACCGGCTGATGGGTTTAGAGGCATCACCTCCCTTACTTTTCACATCAGTTCTGTATATGCAGGTGCATTGTTTCTACTTTACATGAGGGAATCAAGAATCCTAGAGCTTCCTATGCTCAAGGTCACACAGCTGAAAAAGTGGAACAGCGAGGATTTAAAGAGGGGAACCAAGGTATTTAAAATATACTTTAAAAAAGTCTACTTTAACATCACCATTAAGGAAGTCACTAGTGCTTCCAAAAACGTCTGAGAAGCTTGGAGCATCATTGCAGTTTCTAAGGATGAGAACCCTGAAGCTGAGAGAGGTTGAGTGACTCTCCCAACATCGTGCAGCTGGCAGGCAGCAGAGCTACGATCCAAACCCAGGTAGTGTGTGTGTGTGTGTGTGTGTGACCCTAGAGCCTACTTCCGTCTCCCTCCTACAGTGCAGTGGCCCTGTCACCTGGCAGGGGCAAATATTCCTAACACTCTGCATTGAGCCCAGGGCAGGGCAGATGCTTAACAAGATTTGTTGAAAGCCTGAGTAAATGACATATAGAGGCTGAGAAACTCTAAGCAAGACAGACAGTGGGAGTTCCAGGTGCATCCATCCATCCCAAACGTAATAGTCAACCAACCAAACCAAAGCGTCTTTGAATCAACATCAAGAGTGTTGCACACCAAGTATCAGGGTGTTCATCCATACCTTATGACTGAAGAGGTAAAAAAAAAATCATGCTCTAAGTGACTGGTTTTGCTGTCCTGGAAACTAGGTGCTGCTCCATGGGGCTGCCTTGCTGGGAGGTGCCTTGGAGTGTCATATGGGAGGCAGTCACCAGGAGCAAATGAAGAGAGCCATTGTGGAAAGATGAGGGAAGTGCCACTGCAGTCCCAAGATGGTCCCTAACTCCACCAGCAGAGTATGAGACGTAGTTACAATTCACGGAGGCTATGCCATTCCTTCTCAGCATGGGAACTCCAGAGATGCTTCCAGTATCCCAATAGAACAAACACATCTTCCACAGTGACCCAGCTCACTAGCTCTTTAGATAGGTTCTGCAGCCTCGACACCGGTGGCATCATGGGGTGGATGATTCTTTGTGGTGGGGAGCTATCCTGTGTATTGTGGGATGTTTAGACCATCCCTGGCCTCTATATGCCAGTAGCAGTGGGTGAGCAGTAAGTGCCAGTCTCCCCCAGTTGCGAGAACCAAAAACGCTTCCAGACATTGCCAACTACCCCCTGGAGAACAGACTCTCTCCCAGTTGAGAACCACTGCCTAAGAGGTAGGCATTAGAAATTGCAAGCTGCAGGGGAGGACAGGTCTGTGGCCAAGCATCATGCAGCCAAGTATAGGTGGAGTTAACTCTGAAGTTGTATCATCTTTAAACAGTGCCCCTTTTCCTTGGTACTGCATTCGTGGGAGGTAAATAGGGATGAGGATCCTAACAGCATTCTGATAGCTACCACTGCTATGGGAGAGCCATGTGTTCTGTGCTTCTAGACACATGATGACGCCTTGAAGTTAAATGACTTGCCAGGGACCACACAGCTAGTGAGTGGCAGGTCTGTGGATTCAAACCATGGTGCTGCAGTGTCTACATGTATATGACCGTGGGGCCTCCCTTAACCTGATCCTCCTAGGTTGTGAGTGTCACTAATTGGAGGAGAGACAGAGAGAGCTGTTCCCTCAAAGTATCTCCCCTTCAAAGGTTCCACTCTCACCACTGCCATTACCACTCCAACCTGTGGAGGGCGCTGCTGTCCTTCCCTGTCTGGCCCGAGTGTGCCATTGCAATTTTTACTTACTGAATGAGTTGAAAATTGGTTATAACATGTAACTAAGGCTTAACCAAAGGCTCTGACTTTACCCCTTCCAATAATTTACTCATCTCTGGATGAAGACCATGGCATCTTCTCTTAGCCTCAGGATAACCCGGCAGTGATAAAGAACAAAGAACGCCAAGGAAGAAATCAGCAGTGAGAGGTAAAAGGGACTAGCCTGAGGACACACAGCTACCCAGTGACCAAGTTTGGATTAAGATCCTAGTCTGTATGACTTGGCAATCCCGGCTCATTCCACTATTCTTGGAGGACTGCAGTCAATGTGGATGCTGAAAATCTCGGCCAGCACACTTAGGGACTCACAAGCAAGCCACGATCACTCTTTCATGAGAGGCAACAGCAAGAAAGAGGGAAAGGTGGCTGAGTTGGGTTCTCAGAAGACCACCAGTGGAGTATGGTTTCGATGCTTTAGAGGAATCTTGACTTTTTGCCAGTTGCTTCATTTTCATGCCTCTGGTTTTTCTTTGGAAATAGGACTGGGGGCAGGTTCTATCCGACTTGCAGGTACCAGTGTTTAAGAACCGCCCCCACCTGCACATCTCATGGATCATCTGGAGAATTGAGATCGCCTCCAGAACTGAGAGAGCCACAGCAACCTTTCTAGAAATGACTGCATTTGAGGAGGCTCAGACAAGCTGCCAGGGGTGTGGCCACCTGCCACAGTGTCACACACCAGTTTGCAGAGAGTCTGGCCTCAGACCACCTGCTCTGCGTCCATGCAGCCTCTAGCCCATCCTTGCTTCTGAGAGCTTGTCTCCAAGACAGTGCACCTGGGCAAATGACAGACACCCCAACACCACCAAAGTTGACCCATGTGATCTATTCACTCAACAAACATCTACAGGGATATACCACCTCCTCCCTGGCTTAGGAGCTCACTATCAGGGACCAGGGAGGGCCAAACAGCACACTTACATCCAGAATAGAGGGGTCTACTTTGGGAGGATGAAGCAAGCACTGTGACATCCCAAGAAGATGGTCCCTAACTCTGCATGGGACTGTGAGGTTTAGTTACAATTCCCAGAGGCTACCCCAGTCCTTCTAAGGATGGAAATCCAAGGAATCCCTCTAGTCCTCTAGTATAATATGCCTTCTGGAGTGACCCAGTTCAGTAAATCCTGCCAATAGCTTCAGGAGGTCAAGTGGCCTCCTCTACTGCCCTTCTGCTCTGTACCTTGACAAGGAAATTTAGCGTGAATTCAGTGTGTCTGGGCTTGTGCTGGGTCATGGGGCAGAGCTAGCTCAGGGGAGACAGTAACACTGGAGCTCCAATCCCAGCCTCATCACTCCCAAATGGGGTGACCTTCAATAGGTCACTCAACCTCCCAGAATCTCACTTTTGTCATCTACAAAATGGCATAACAACACCCACTCCATGGAATGGTAATAAGGATAAATGAAAGAGGATCCTGGGTGGCACAGTTGATTAAGTGTTCAACTCTTAGTTTTGGCTCAGGTCATGATCTCAGGGTGATAGGATCAAGTCCCACACCAGGCTCCATGCTCAGCAGAGAGTCTGCTTGAGATTCTCTCTCCCTCTGTCTCTGCCCTCCCCCACTGATGTGTGTGCACATGCATGCACATTCTTTCTCTTTCTCAAATCATCTTAAAAAAAAAAAAAAGATAAAATGAGAGAAGAGGGTAAAGCCATAAACAGAAAGCCAGGCATATAGCAGGAACTCAATAAACAATGGGTCTTCTCTTCCTCTTTACCCTAGTGGAAGAGGATATTCAATGTCATGGTCAGGGTGAAAGTGAGCTCTAACAGCAGGATGTTGACTGGGACTGTCAGGGGGCTGAATGAGGCCCTTATGAAGTACCAGGTGGATTAAATGTTTTTCTTTCATTTTTCTTACTTGCATGCTGTGTAGATGGGCTTGGGTCAGAAGATGTGCATCATGAGAGATAAGGCAAGAAGGGCAAGATGGGCAGAGCTTCAGATGCCACAAAGGGTGTTTTGAGCCTCAAGTGGTAGAAGAAAGGGAGCTACGCTCCTCATGCCGGGGGCTGATGCATCTGAAGGGATGCATGAGGATAAGGCACCGAGTGCAGGGACGTCTGCTCCAGGGGTAGAGAAGGATGCTTGTGCTGACTCAGACCTGGTTCAAACCCCAACTCCATCACCTACAAGCCACATGGCCCTGGGCATGTCTTGTAACCTCTCTGTCCCAAAGTAGTTGCTTCTGCAAAATGGGAAATCATTTTTAGCAACTACAGTTTTGGGGATTTGCATGAGATGTCAAGGAAACATGCCCTGTGTGGTGCCTCGCAGCATAATCTGAAACCTATATGATACATGGTGTTTAAATCCAATGGTGTGCTGGGAGCCAGCTCCTACTGGTTCATGAAAACTGTGCACGTTTCTTCCCAGTTCTGAATCCAGTGATGTCATGTTGGTTGCTTGAAATCAGCCATGGTAGGAATATTTACACCAGAAAAATTGGCACCTGCAAATCAGCATATGACAGCACACCACTGCCTGAGTCTAAATCTATTTGATTTAGATGAATGGGAGCAGGAGATACCAAAGGTAGAAAATAATTACAAATGCAACCAAGCTGCCTCCAGGCCCTTCTGCCCCCAGAGAGGCTTGCAAGCATACCCCATGGAGGCGGGGTGTCATCTTCTGGAGATTCCCAGATGCAATTGACTTCTGCTTCATCCAGATACCTCCTAAGGATCAGTAGCACATTTAGTAACATGCTTAAAAGAAAACTCTGAGGGCCGCCTGGGTGGCCCGGTCAGTTAAGCATCCTCCTCTTGTTTTTGGCTCAGGTCATGATCTCAGTGACCTGGGATTGAGCCCCAGCATCATTGGGCTCCATGCTCGGAGAAGATTCTGCTGGGGATTCACTCTTCCTCTCCTTCTGCCCCTCCCACTCATGTTCTCTCTCTTTAAGTACATAAATCTTTAAAAAAAAAAAAAAAAAAACCCCCACCAAACTGCTGTGCTGCATAAATGAAAAACATAAGAATCATTTACTATAAAAAGCTAAGCATAGTAAGTAAAATAAGATGCAACAATTTTATTACATCCTAGCTTGATACCACTGCCTGCCTAAAGACTTAAACCTGAGGCCCACTCCCTCTTTGTAAAAGAGGGAGAGGAGCAAGTGTTCTAGAGGTGTTAAAGCACACTAGCTCCCCCGCTGGGATTTTACTCTTTGCAGAGAGGATTAAGGTGGAAACCCAAAGGACATACCTTTCTCAACGGGTGTTTCAACCCTGAGGCTATTACATGTTCAAACCCTACACCGTGCCATTGCACGTAAGCAGATGAAACACTGTATTAGATGTTATTAAAAGATCTGAAAGCAGGAGGAAAGCCATTTAAAAACATTTATGCAGGGATGTATCATTGAGCTGAATGCAAAAATTCTCATTAACCTTAAAACCAAGTCAATGGTGTGTTGGACTTGCTCATGGGAATTAATGGTTAAATTCTCCGGATTTTCAGCAAGTCAGTAGACAGCATGTTGGCCGCTTTAAAACCACAATGGTGGGAATCTTTACATCATGAATACTAGCAAGTGCTACAAATAAATCAGAGCTTCCCATACCCCTAAAATCCCATTGTTGAAACATTCCCGAGCATTCCTCCAGCTAAAGCTTTCCATGCCATTTTGAACTTGTAAAGGGGTTTCTTCATTAGGCTTAGAGTTCTGGGGACATCCCTTCCCTTCCTCCTGCCTTGGAGACTCGGTGTGGAACAATCTGAGATGTACTGAATAACTTCTTTAAGTGTGATGACCTCATTTCCATTATTGCATCTTAAAGAAGAGTGATAGAAACCGCCGCTGAGAAATCGGCCGTAATTGATTATTGTGTATAAAGCACACTGACAATCCTTCTTTCCAACACGCACTCTTTAATGAGCTCTTTTAGTGCTGGCTCTGCTAACTGCTGGAATTGATAACGCCCTGGAAACTCAGTGTCTGAGGGTATAATGGCTGTTAGGGAGCAACAACAAAAACAAACTATAAGACAATAAATTGAGTGCGTGGATTTTTCACCCTTTGTATTCCCTCGTGTCACCACTGTCTGTTTCATTCCAAGCCTCTCTGTGTATCTTTTTGGCCCAAAATCCCAAACCCTTTGGTCTTCACTAACCCAGGAAGAGAGAGACCACACCCAGGTTACCTGACAAGGAAAGGGTGGGGCTTTATCAGTGTGCTGGTTAAGTGGGTAACCAAACATTTGTTTTGGATCTGGTGTGTGTGTGGCGGGGAATCTGATGCGTGGCACTTGCTGATTACTACGACCACAGCCAAAGTTAAGCTACATTATAATGTCACTGATGCATAGTTGGAAAGAGGTGCATTGTAAGGGGCTCTCAGGAGCTGGTGCATGGTGGCGCCAGCACACTCCTGAGTGTGGCTTAAGTGAATTTGCAGTCCTTCTAGCATTTCAGAGAACTAACAAGTGCTCAGTTCTGCAGAGAGGTGTGGACAGGTACTTCCCCACAGTTTGGAAAGGCGGTGACAAATTCCAGTCAGCAATGGAAGGGTTGGCCTCCTGTCCTCTGTGGGTGGGTGGAGTCCATGGGGACCGGAAGGGGGCAGCAAAGCGCTTGCAGGGGAAGAAGCTGCTGGGGGGGGGGGGGGGGGGGAAGAGGCGGTCCAGGGCTAAGCAGTGCCGATGGGTGCAGGTGGAGAGGCCCGAAGCCTCATTCCAGGAGCGGAGAAAGGATTCTGGGACACATCCGAGCCAGTACACCCCTTCTCTCCCAACCCTGCTCTCACATTTCCACTTTATCCTTCTATTTTCTTAGCTTCTATTACCTTCTGATACAGAGTGAAAAGCTATTTATTTATTCATTATGTTTATTATTTTCCTCCCCAACCCCTATCCAGAAGAATGTAAGCCCTAGAGATTTTTTATTTTTTTGTTCCGTTTATAAGCGTAGCTCAAGTGCCTAAAACACAGCTTGGAAAGTAGTTGGAATTCAATAAATAATCTGTTAATTCGGATCCAGTAGGCAAACACAAGAGCTTAGAGCAGAGGTTCCCAACTTGTGATGGGAATTAGGGTCAGCAGGGGATTCTGATAAAATGGAAGACTCTGGTCCCCTTTCCAATAACCTCTGGTTTGCTGGGTCAGAGGGGAGGCTCGGGATTCGCTCCACGTGGGTCCACACTGAAACGCAGTCTCTGTACTCAGAGGGAGTAACTACAAGTGGCTACAGCTCATAGGAGGAAGGGATCTGCCCTGCATGTTCTCAGCACCCCCTTCACGGGTGGTGGCAGGCAACTGAGTGGACCTGTCAGAGGACGCCTGGTCGGGGAGGCATGACCCAAGCAGTGGTCTTCTCTCTGGGTAAGTTCAGAACCATTTTAATTAACTGTGGCTCTTCTAGTGCCAGCACCAGCATCAACAGACGTGGAGGTGAAATAACCATTTTACCTGTTCAGAACGATGCTTTTTATTTTCAGAATTGCGCATTTTCCCAGTTCCTAAATCTTTCATGACTTAGCATCTTCCTTCAAAGACCATGGTCCTATCTCAAGTCTTGGGAACGTTTTCTTGTTAACTCTCTTAAAACCTCTGGCTTAACAGCCTGTTTTGAATCCTCACCTCCTAGGGGCATCACAGCTGGTTGCAGGCTTGCTGGTCTTCTCCTCTATGTAACTCTACAGATGCAACTGGCCTTGTCCACAGGCTTTTCCCCTGGTCTCAGAACTTTGCTCCTTCTCTTTGCTGTTGGCTTTTTCATGAAGGTGGGAGGCAAGTGCATTGCGGCAGAAAAAACTTCCTGCGTGGTGATTTGAGAAAATTCGGTGCCTTTCACCGAATTGAACTTAGTGATCCTGGGCAAGTCATGAAACTGCTCTGAGCCTTAGTTTCTTCTGCTCTAAAATAGGACACATACTGCTTCAGAGGTTTAGGCAGAGGAAATATGGCTACAGAAGTACAAGAACCCTTTGACCTTCGGTGTCAGTATATTAAGATAACTAGGCTCTCACTGTACCTACCAGGCCTTTCCCCAATCAGCCTAAGGAACCAAACAGCCTAAGCATGCCTCCCCCTTTCTTCCTACCTGCTCTCCTTTCACCCAGGCACATGTCACCAATTCTTGGAAGAGAAAACTCAGGGGGTGTGGAGGATGAGAGGCAGGATGCTCTGGAGAATGAAATGAATATTTATTAGGCATCTACTATGTTTAGACAGTGCTGGGCACTTTACATACATCAGAATGCTTAAACAGGCCTCACACAGGTGTGATTCCATCAGTCTGATGGATGGAAACCTGAAGCTCAGAGCTTGGACATCTTGCCCATGGTCTCCCGGATAATTTGCGCCAGACTCTGGTCAGCGTAACTTCGCCACCAGTACTGATTATACCAAGCAGTTCCGTGTCCTGCAAGGGCTGTAGACACAATCCTAGGAGTCTGAACCTCTTTCTCCCATTAGAACTTCCTGTTCTGATCTTCATTTGCTCCCTCCCTCTTTGGAGACAGCCTCTCTCTGTCTCTCTCTGAGATTTAGGGTAAGGGCAGGATCTTCTCATAAACATCACTGAATGGGCAGTGGAGGGAGTACTGGGCACAAGGTTCCCGCTGACTGGAAATATTTAAAAACTTTCTGGTGCCCCCAAGAGGCTGCTCACCTCCGATTTCCCTAGGAGTTGCAATTCTGTAGAATATCCGTTCCGCTACCCGCACTGCCAATTTATTTCATTATCTATAATGAGCAGTAATGACATTTCTTAATTGCACTCCATAAAAGTCTCAGTTATCACTTTAGAATTATATCAGATTCGGTGAAGAGACGTCTCCTACAACTGAAAAAAAAAATTCACTCTTCAAATAAGTCTGTCATAATTTTTTTCAGAGATGTCTTATATCCTGTGAGTCATTTGTGCTGGTTTCATTGGAAAGTCAAGAGTCAAGTGGAGTAGGCTACATTCAGTGGGGCTACAGTAAGAGAGAGGAAGACTGTCTAAGGAAACATTCTGGGGGTCTATAGGCAACAGAGTATTGTGAGGATACTCAAAAATGAAGGCTAGATGAGGGTCCCTTTGAGAGGTCACATGAAAGATGGGTCCGTTATGCTGCACTGAAATGGCTACACAGCCTGCAGAGTTCATCCATGACATGTAGCCCTTCCTCTTGCTCATCCTTACCCTTCTGTCATCTCTTGCAGGACCTGCCATAAATGGACACCTCCTGCTTGTCTTTGAAACCCTGTGCTACCACACTATTAATTTCGCTTCTGTTTTCCACTTGAACAATAAAGCCATCTGTCTCCCTCTGTCTTGTCTGCTCTAATTCCTAGGTTTCTGTGGTGGCCATTGTTTCATGTTTTACAGTTTTCAAAGCACTGTTCCGCATACCCCTGTATTAGTTTCCTCTTGTTACCACAACCTTAGTGGCTTAAAATGACACAAACCTATTTCTGGAGGTCAGAAGCTCCAAAATGACTTTCATTGGGCTAAAATGAGGATGTGAGCACCTCATTTTCTGTTTCTTTGGATTCTGGCTATGTCCTTTGGCTCATGGCCTTCGTCCTCCTCCATAGCCAGCAGCATCCTCAAATCCCTCCCTGACTCTGACCCTCCTGCTTCCTTCTTATAAGGACCCTTGGGGTGACATTGAGCCCACCTGCCTAATCCAAGCAAACATCCCCACCTTGGGACCCTTAACTTAATCACATCTAGAGATCTTTCATTTTGTCCTGTAGAATAACATATTCACCGTTTCCAGAGATTGGAGCATGGACATGTTCGGGGGGCACTCTTCTACTTAACCACACCCACATCCTGAATAGCAAGTGGTACATGTAGGAGTTTAATAAATAAGTCCATGAATGAATGGATTTCTAATTTAGTCCTCAAAATAGCCCTGTAAGGTACATATAGCATCTAGAGTCAGACAGCTATGGGTTTGGTCCTGGCTTTATTACATAATACCTGAAGGACCTTGGGCAAGCTACATTCTGAGCTAGTTTCCCCCAGTTGAAAATTGGAACTAAGGTGAATTGCAAGTTGACTCAAATGAAATAGATTAATGAAACTGTTAAAACGTGATACTTGAAGTATTCTATCGCATTAATCTCCTTTTCTTCTCTTGGCCATTGAAATTAGGTACTTGAAGGTTTGAGGTAGAAACACGGGTGCTGCCCTGATCTGGTCCTCTCCTTCCTGGACACTCGGGAGAACTACATTTCCCAGCCTCGTTAGAGTGAGCCAGGACCATGTGACTGGTTTTAGCCAATGAGACTGGTGTGAGAGAATTGTCCCACTGCATTGTCCCTCAGTGCACACTTCTAGCATGCTTCAGACAACATTCTCTTGTGTGCTCTCTCAGCAATCCTGGTTCAGAAAGACCCCTTTTGTTTTTCTTCCCCCCCTTTGGATTTCTGTGAATTCATGGAGGCAAACAAGAATGTAGGTTGGTGGGCAGAACAGAGAGAAAGAGCAGCCTGGGCTCTGTGGCTGGCATAAATAGTGCATGGTGATATCTCACAGATTGCTTCGTTGGTAGGAGGTGGTATTCTTTTCCCCAAACGTGCTGCATCTCTACTGTGGATTCGAAGTAGGGAAGCACCATCCTGTCTTTCCCCCAGGTTTGAACTATTCCATTGCCAAGATCTGACAGTCTGATGGCAGAGACATAGATAGCTATATGTCTGTAAAGAAGGTAGTTTCCCAAACTGTGCTCCATGGGACACTTGTGCCTAGGAACCTTTAAGTGAACTACAAAGGAAGAGTTTCCACAGTCCAAAGTAGGACAGTGTAATAGAACCTGTTAACAAGAAGTCCTGCACCAAGGAGGAAATCTGCTGAACTTTCTTTAACCTGGCACTTCTTAAACATACCCTAGTTCAAGCTTAAAAGATGCATTTCCTGCATGTCCTCTCCCCACCTTGCAACAAAAGAATAAGAATCCAAAGATCACCCTGCACTAAATGTCCTGGTATGGATGGGTGAATGAAAACCTGAGGCAAAATAATACTGGATGACTTCCTTAGAGGAAAAACGGATAGCCGAAAAATAGCCCAGTAAAGATACTTTTTTTTTTTTTTTTTTTTTAACATTAGTTCAGAAGTTTTCTTATCAAAATAGCAAGTTAAAGGCCACATTCTGCTTAGGTATAGAATTTGAGTTTTCTCCCTAACATTTTGAACTTAATTGATTACTACTAAGCTGCCGTGTGCCAACATTCACTAAGGCCCATACATTTCTGTAAGCTATATAATGTTCATATCCCCTCATGGGTTTGCAAGGAATTATGACATATTCCGATTTTATGGTTTCCAACTAGATTCCACTATACAACATTCTGTACTTACATGTATATGGGGTTTTTCCCCTCTATAGTATCACTTCCTAAAAAGTGATGAAAAGTACTATTTTGCACAAAAATGAAATTGGGATAGATCTCATAAAATCAATGAATTTTGTACACCAGCAAATATAGTATTTGACCCCAGAACCTTTACTCCCTTCCCTGATCTACCTTTTAAGATCTCGCAGGCCTTACTCTTTCAGGAACACATGCGGGAAAATCTGATGTAAAAATGATTTCTAAGTAGATTGCTACTGTTTGTTTCCCAGAGATAAAATCTGTGATCTGGGCCAGGTTGTTTTACCTCTCTGGCCCTAAGTTTCCTTATTTCTATAGGTAGGTAGATAGTAGATTAGGTAGGTATATATAGCTGGGTAGGTTAGGTAGGTAGATAAGTAGGTACAGTAGGTAGGTAGGTAGGTAGGTAGCTTAAGTAGGTAAACAAGTAGGTAGGTAGGTTAAAGAAGCTATTGAACATTTCACTTCCAATATTGTCATTTTGTGTGTGCTGATGTAGTCTTGAATGAACTAAGCTGCTTAATGCCCACTCACCCCCCTTCAACAGAAGAATGTTCTTCTGAGGCAATAATTCTGATTTGGAAAGTAGTCTAATAAAAAGATTAAGCTCTTAGCCTCTGGAGTAGAATGACTTCGGTTTGAATTTCAATTCTACTACCGACTGGCTGTGTGCTTCTGAGCAAGTGACCTTTTTTTTTTTTTAGCCTCATCTGCAAAATGAAGTAATACTTTATCCACCTCTAGAATTGTGAAGTTTAAATGAGATAAAATTTAAAATACTTAGTACAGAGCCTGGAACATCACAAGCACTCAAGAAACAAGGCTGAATATTATGTCTTAAGGTTGGGTCAGGGTCAAGCTGAAGAGAATAAAGTGTCAGAGACCAGCCCACCTTTTTTCACCTAAAGGACAAACGCACTGGCTGGAGAGAGAACATATATCTTCATGTTCCCTTGGATAACTCTGCAATATCAGGATAGGCCAAGAGGAGATGTACGTCTCCTATGAATAAGAACAAAGGATTTTCTTAGCAGTCAAGACTTTCAGTGTTCTGGGATTAATATTGTCCAAGCACTAAAGGGTGATCCATGCCATACAAGGCCCATGCATGGGGTTTTACAGGGTGTCAGGGAATTCACTCTGTGATGTAAATTGAAGCAAGAAGAGCCCCGAGACCCATCTAGAATACTGGATCAGGATTAGGGGTGTGCAATTGAGTATGATTCAATGAGGTGTCATCTATATGACACCAATCCCCCACCCCCACCCCCGGAACCTGTCTCACATGCTGTGACAATCATTCAAAGCATAATGTTATCCTGAAACCAATACTACACTATATGTTAACTAACTTGAATTTAAATAAAAACAAAGGCCAATGTCCGACTAAACTTCTGCTTGTCCTCCTCAGTGTGGTGAGACACAGGACCGATGGATGGGAGTAGGGGAAGGTGGCCATTACACAGAAAACTGCCGAGCAGTGTACCCTAAAGAACACTAGGTAGTGGTAACAGCGAAGAAAACCCAATGGCTGCCACTGGGGCCGCGCATGGCTAACAAACTCAGAGTATGGGCTGGGGTGGAATCTGGGTTTCATTCCACAAATGATAAGAAATATGGCCCCACGATAGATGTTGGTGACTCATTTTAGGAAGATGGAATATGGGCTGGGGATGTTGGTGGGAAGTGTTGGTGGCTCATTCCAAGAAGGACAAGATGTGGGTTGGAGAAGGGGCTATATTGGTGGTTCATTCCAAAACAGATGGGGGCCATGGGTGTGGTTTAGAGGTTCATCTGGAAATACAGTGCTATTTCTAGGAAGGCATGCAGGAAGCAGAGTGTATTATGTTGGATAGGATGGTGGCCTGGGGGGATGGGCATTTCAGAATCATTCTGCTGGCTTCAAATCCCAGTTCTATCATTTACCAGTAGGGTCTCCTCAGACAATTTGCTTAACCTCTAAGTGTTTCCTCAACTGTAAAATAAGGGTAATTATAGCACCTCCCTCATATCACTTTATGAGTATGAAGCACTTATTAAGGGTGAGGGTGGCCTTTGCTTCATTCTGTGAGAGTCTTCATTCCACCACAGAATTCCCGTTTGATTCCCTGTCTCCCTCTCCATTCCGGAAATGTCACTGGTTTGAGATATGTTGACTACTTGGGAAAATGGGGCTGTTTGCTTCCATTTCAAATTTACTTTTATATTTTAAATGTTCTCTGGAACATATCCATGATTTGCTAGAGCTGAGAATTGCCACTAAGGCTTTATTTATGAAGTATTAAACACTAAAAGAAATTCAGCATGTCTCAAAACTCCTTAGGGAATAATACAAATATATGTTCTTAAAAACACACGCAGAGAGCTTGTGTAATTCCTGTTCCCACCAGTGTAGAAAAATATTGCTGGTCTTTCCCTTACTAGTGATCTCTGCTTGGAAGAGAATGTCCCACTGTTCAGGTGGCATGGAGCCAAGTGCTAATTATTGAAGAGGGGGCGGGGGATTTCTGGAGACAAAGAAAGATGTCATAATCCATCCATCTAGAGAATTCAGCGCTCAAATAAAGGGCATTCAAAGTACATCAATACCATGCAGCATTAAAATAACAGCTTTCTGTTGCAGTAACCTGGAAATTTTCAAATACTCTTTAAAAAAATTTTTTTACTTGTCTGATTCTATCAATGTAAGATATTTTGCACATTTGTTTTTACAACTGATTTTAGTAAGTCATCATGAGGATGAATATGAAACAAGTTATTTCAGAAGGGATTCTTTCAAATCTTATTCCCCTGATCATAGCTACTTCTTTAAATGTCACCATAGTGGTGAGAGTGAGGTACAAATGCTTTAAGGAGGAAAGGTTGCACATAACACCCAAGGGAGAGATTTCCATGACACCAATTAACGGGACATTTGGATATGACTTTTGTCTCACATGTAATGTAATGTTATAAAGAGTCTCAACATTTGATGATGAAGTTTTATAAGCTGAGACACAACCTCTTTCCATCCCTAAGTCCTCCCCCATTCATGTGGAATAATAGTGAGAGCCAAATAATCAGTTAGCAATAGTAGAATTAATGAACAGTCTTTACAAGTACTGGGTATGGAGCTAAGTGATTACATAATTTTTCTCATTTAGAGTTATCCACATACACATTTGTCAGAAAGGAATGGTGTCTAGAGAGATTATGGCTTCCCTGGCACCTTATGGGTAGCTAATGGTCCACAGCTGGGTGGGGATGTCCTCACAAAGATTTCACAAAGGGAAGCCAGCTCTGGGGTCTTTGATGGGATTCAACTACATGAAAACTCCCTCGTCAATAAGTCCTGCTATGAAAACGTTCCACGTGAGCCAGCAGACACCAACAGAAGAACTGCTTTATTATCTCTCTGATATCGCAGAGAGGAGGCATCTCATTGGAAAGAACAAGGATCAAACCAGAGGCCAAATGACACTTGATTTCCACACACAAGAGAAAGGGGAGTTAGAATCAGGAATGCTAATTACAAGAACTTGAATTTTGAAGTTCAAAAAATTGCCACAGCAATTTTATTTTCTGAACTACAAGTCAGGGCAGATGGCAGGATGTGAATCAATGGGTGTATCTAGAGTGACCACAGGGACACAGCAGTTGTTTGACCTTCATCAGGTCATCAGGTCATCCCTGATGTATTGTTATTTAAGCTTGCCAAGCCTCAGTTCCTCCATCTGTAAATTAGGGACAATAGCAGTACTCACTGTATGCAAAGCCCTCCTGTGTGCTGGGTTCTATGTTCTCAATAAGTAGCTAATGATTATTATATTGTATTGCATACTCCTAGTGGGATAGATGACTATGTGAATGTGTAATTGTCATTAAAAATCTGGAGGAAGGGATAGCCATGATCGAGTGATCCGAGGAGCTGGAGTCCTTCCTAGGTCACAAGTCGGGGTAGAAGTGCCCCCCACAAAGGGAGACTGCAAGAGGGATTGCAATTCTGAGCTGAAAACAAAGGCTCAGTTAGAGCTGTGGGTCAGGAAGCTGCACAGTCAAGAAAGCCATTGGGCCTGGCGGTGGGGTTGGGAGGACTGTGAGCCAAGTTTATTTTGTATTCCGAGATACTTTAAAAAAATAAATAACTGCACATACTTAATCAACTACCACATTTTTGAGTGTTCTCTTTTTTCCCCATTATTCTTTAATGATGGATCATTGGCAGGAAAGAATCAAATGGACATGAACCATTGATCATCAAAGGTCCAAATAAAGCATCTAGTCAATTTCATGGTCAAGGACTTTCAAAACAAGAAAAGGTAGTGGGGGGGATTAAAGAAAGATGATGCTTCCAGATTTTTATGTTGTTTTAAAGATTTCTCAAAGGGCACCATCTTGTGATCCAGCAATGACTCCCAAGTCCACGATCTATAATAATCTCAATTTCCTCTAGCCTCTCCTCTAGACTTTATATCATTCACAGTGCTGGGGGAAAGCAAAATTGATTTTAGGAAGGGAAACCGTGAAAATGCTTTGGGTTAGTCTCCTCTCCTGCTGAGTTTCTTTATTAGGTACAGAGAAAACACTGGAACCCGGGAAGCTGAAAGTGTCCTTTTTTCTTATATTAGCTGGGGCATGAGGAAAGCAGCATTTACTGAATGAACACCTTTCATATATGGACACTTTTCATTTGTCTCAACAACTCTTTACATTTAGGGGTATGAACTCAATTTTATAACCAGGGTGAAGCTCCAGCAACTGAAGTCCAAATAGAGACTATTTGGTAAAACTGGGCTCAAATTCACACCTGTCAGATTCAAATAACTATGAGGGCAGACAGTGCTGTAACCAGGACAAGAGTAAGATGAGATTTAAGGGGGGGAGGGTGTTCACTCACAAGATTGTACATGAATCTGAGAGTGAGCAATTCCTCACATTTTGCACTGAGTGCCTCCTCTGTCCTAGCCTTGTCCATCCATGCGACTGTCAGGATTCGTTATTGGTGGTGGGGAGACGGGTAAGTGGGCTCCTAACTTTAGGGGCCTTCTATGAACTGGACAGTCTGCCAGGAGCTTTATGTAAAGAACCACTATCTTCTGAAAAGCCTTGAGAGACGGTATATTTACCTTCCATGTGCCCATAATTAGGTAGAAACAATTTTATAAACCAGAATTTCTCTTCTTGAGAGGCCCATATACTTGGCAGGAAATCCTTTTAATAAAGAGAAAAGGGACAGAGAATGAGCTGGCATGTTCCCTGCCCTGGGGCTTAGGTATTTGCTGATAGCAAGTCTAAGAAAAGAAGAAATTACTCTGCCAGACAGAGGGAAAAAGAATTTGAAGGTCTTAGGAGACAGGGTTGAGGGAAGATGGAAAGAGGAGGGAGTGAGTGGCAATTTAAAGAAGGCTGAGGACTCGTGAACCTTGATGTGACCCCTCCCCACACCCTCATATGTTCTTAAGTCTCGAGCAGATTTGACTAAAGCTCAGTGTGCTGGACATGTGTGGCGGTGTTGGTGGGGTGGGGTCGGGAGGGGTGTGTTATGCAGTGATGGTGCTGAATTGATGCCAGGATGGCTCCCGGTGAAACAGAGACCCTGCCACAATCATGGGAAGACCACCAGATCACAACAGAGCAAATCCTGGAGAGTATCAGACTTTTGCAGACCGTGGGAATCGCTGGGCATATGAGCCAATACTGTTTTTTAAGGGGAAAGGAGGTCCCCAGAAGGCATCTGTATATTAGGTACAATGGAGAAGATGAGGTTTGGAGATCTTGAGTCTTCTGCTCATTGGCTTACAGCTGGAAAGAGTGGGGGTCCAACCTCTGGTGTGTCTAGGTTCAGAGTTGCATGAACCTCGTCCTCATGTGTGCTGGAGGGAGAGAAGGTGGGAAGGCAGGTCCCAAACTATGAGGGAGACATTAAGGCTTGTGGAAAGAGGCCTAACTCGACAAATACATCCCCTACACACCAGTTTGTGGCCACTAAGCTCTGAATAGCTCTCTGATGGTTTTCTCAGCAGCCATTTGTTTTCGTGGAACGCACTTTGTTTTCAGAAGCTGCATCTATCAACTCAAGTAGGAAATTTAAGCAAGGAGGGGTATTGGGAGATGTCCTCGCATTTTATGGCTTGGAAAACCAAGGCCCAGAGGAGAAAGTCCAGTGACCATACAGGAGGCTGGCTTCTGAAAAATGCCAAAGGGATTCTACAGAAGCCCAAACGAGAGCAGAAAAGGTTTTTCGAGTGAGGAGGTCTGCTTGATTTTGTTAAAATCAATCCTTCCTGGGGCAAGGATTTGAAGACCTGATTCTGAGTCTGAGGTTGCTCCTTTTAATGGACGGCCTGTACCCAGTCCCTGGTTACTTACTTGCTGGCTGATAAACTCCCAGCTGCCCCTCCTGCTGAACTACTCTCTAGAAGCTGAGGTGTGTGTGTATTGGGCTGGAGGGAGGGGGATCTTCAAGTTATGAGGTCAGCTGCTGGGGGAGAGCATCATGAATTGCAGAAATTTCCAAACCCCGGCCCTGTGGCAAGAGGCTACCAAGCCTAGTGCCGTGGTTCTCAAGATTTAGTGCATGTAAAGTTCAATTAGGATTCTGAATTAGAAGCTCTGGGTTGGGGCCCTGGAACCCACATTACAGAGCTCCCAGGGAATCCAGCTCGGGTGCTTCACAGACTGCGCTCTCAGGGGTACTGATCCAGAGCAAATCACATGGGTTGGGAAGCCCCACAAAGCTGGGTTGAAATCCTGGCTCTCCCTACTAGTAGCTCCCTGGCTGTGGGGAAGGAGCTTTGTCCTTTGTGCTTATTAAGCTGCTGCTGCTTTTTTGGATCTAAATGGAATTCTAAACTGAATTAAAAGAATTTCTATAACATCAAGACAAAAGGGTGCTGATTGTCCTTAAGCTTCTTCATGAATCACATGGAAAGGGTTTTAGGGGTATGAAAGTTTAATAAGAATTTCCAAAAAGTGCCTAACACAGTGCCGCATATAGTAGGAGCTTTATAAATGTTTGCACCCATCTCCCCCTCTGCCCGTCTTTGAGAGGTTGCTTGCTTTCCCGCTTCTCCCCCACCATAAGCTCCCACCTCTGCTGTCACTGCCAAACCACCTCTCTTCCCAGCTGCGACAAGCCACCAGCAGCTGCCTTTTCCTCATAAGGAATTAATCTCCATTCACTGTGAGGCCAAGGCAGAAAAAGAACCTTCCCTTGCAACCATTAATAAGCAGTGCATTTCTCACAATGGCTCAGGCTTCCTTTGTCTGTTCAGTTGAAACATGTCTAGCTTGGCTGCCTTGATGGAACAGGCCCTGGTAATTACTGTACTTTTGTGGCTCTGAAACACTCAGCTTGAACACTGTGCCTTTTAATTCCAAGACCCAATAAGAGCTGCATGCATTTCATGTACATATGCGTGTACAGACACACAGATATGCACGCAGTTATTCTTCATTTTCCAAATACAGTGTCCCACATGCTTTGAGTTTTCCAGATTGTAATGACTTGTCTCAATAGGTGCTAATCTGAAAAAAAAAAAAGTTTTCCTGAAGTGTACACAATTCCCTGTTATTTATTGAAGAGGCATTTGAAATGGCTTAGATACATATGCCCCCAAAGTCTCAAATAAGGACAGAGGGAAAATGTTAATAGAGACATAAAGTTAGGGGTGGGAGGAGCAGACAAAATGCCTACAAAAGGCCCTACAAGTTTATGGGAGAACCCACATCTGGCTCCCACAACCAGAGCATAGAGGATTTGCAGTCTCCAGCAGATCAGAGACAACCCGTTTCTTAAGAGAAACACTGTTCCTCCTCCCCCTGGATGTTTTTTCCCCACGGGTCCTCATCAAGGGGAACGGAACCCCTGACATGGTTAAAGTTCTGCAAACGCCCCCATGAGATACATAGCGAGTCTCATCTTATTGCAGCGTCTCTCAGGGGAGAACAGGAAAATGTCAGCACACCACTCAGTAAAAGCAGTTCCATGAGGAGTCAGACCAATAAGGCCTTGATTTACAGTGTTCTTGGGCTCTCACTTGCTTCAACTAGGAAACCGTCAGAAGCCTGTCAGCACTCGCTTCCCAGGTCCCAAGACAGTCCTATCACCTTTCAGTAAGAGCCCTTCTAGCTAACATGAGATTTGGCCTCCGAATCCTTCCCAACACAGATTTCCAGGTAGCCCCTGGCAACCCACTGAAATTGGTATGTGAGAGAAAACTTATCTGCCACTGTTACTCATCTAGAAGAATGGATGTTCGTGTTAACTTCTAATGGATTCGTTATATTGTGTGTGTATACACTCTACATGCACACACACTGGATACGCTTATAGAGTGCATATTCATATACAGAGGCATATTACGTATACATATATACTTAGTCTTCTGATCATTAGGTAACATCTTGAACTATAATCCAGTGGGGTTTTTCAAGTGCTAATGTGCTCACAGAGTTATTTTGTTCCTGCTATAAATGGCAGCTGTGTTTTGCTGAGACCTGTGGACGGCTTTGTGGAGGTCTATTCTGCTTTTTCCTCCCCTGTTGCTGGGCTACTGGCTGTCATACTCCTCTCCACAACTTGTGAGTGGACCTGCCTCTGTCAGTTTCCTCCACCTTTTATTTTTTTTATTTTTAATTTTCTTTAAAGATTTTATTTATTCATGAGACACACACACATACACACACAGAAAGAGAGAGAGAGAGAGAAAGAGAGAGGCAGAGACACAGGCAGAGAGAGAAGCAGGCTCCATGCAGGGAGCCCGACATGGGACTTGATCCCAGGGCTCCAGGATCACAAGGATCACGCCCTGGGCTGAAGGCAGCACTAAACCGCTGAGCCACCCGGGCTGCCCTTCCTCCACCTTTTAAAACTTCATATCCCAAAGCAGCCAAGATCTGCAGTGGTTAGAACTGTGTGAAAAGTACAAGTCCCCAGGTGCTGAACTAGGTCACAACTGAGTAGGCTTAGGCTTTCAGCACCTCTTTAAAGTTCCAACAGTGAGGTCTTTCCCTCTCTTCTGGAATTATGACGTGTCTGGGTAAGGTTTGCAGTTTAGGTAAATGAGATGTGTTGAACCTGTCCTAATAGGTCCAGGTATTTCTTGCTTTCTGAAGTCCTGCTCTTGGGATCCCTGGGTGGCGCAGCAGGTTAGCGCCTGCCTTTGGCCCAGGGTGCGATCCTGGAGACCCGGGATCGAATCCCACATCGGGCTCTCGTTGCATGGAGCCTGCTTCTCCCTCTGTCTGTGTCTCTGCCTCTCTCTCTCTCTCTCTCTCTGTGACTATCATTAATAAATAAAAATTAAAAAAAAAATGAAGTCCTGCTCTTTGAATCCAAGAACAAGGAGATTTAGACAGAAAAGGATATTTTCTCATTTCTTGCCCTTTCTCTGTTGTCTCTATTTCATATACAGATGCACTTTCAGTCCTGCTCCATGAGATCCCGTTTAAAGAAATGGGGTCTGAGAAGACAGCTCAAACTGACTCAACCATCCTTGCAAAGTCCCACATCCTCCTCACCCTACCCAGCCCCGTGGAGCTGGAGAGGCAGCAGGGGTGGGGGGCTCTCCCATTCTGCATATTTCCACCTCTAATTAATTTTAAATAGGCTGCCTGGCAGTGTTGTTGCTGAACACTTCACATTCCAGCTCCTGACTCTATTTCTGTTAATTGGAGAATGTTTTATTTCAACTAATCAGCCCAGCATCCTTTCCAATCAAAACAGCATTCTGGTCTAGGTACAACACCCATCACCAAAGGGCCAATCAGATTTGCAAATTGGGAAGCACCAGTGACTTTCTATCCCCCACTCCTGACACCCAGGTTGCAGACAACACACACACACACACACACACACACACACACACACACACCTGGAAATTCTCAAGGGACTTGTATCCTTTCTCTAGTCTAGTGGCTGGCTGGTTTCAACCCTTCCACTTCCCCACTGGCACAGTTTCTACTGTGAAAGGTGATATTGATGCCTCAGCATTGTTTATCAAACCAAGACTCTTGTGAATAAATAAGAAGCTAGATAGGAAAGAATGATGGACAATGCCTGCTTCCCGAGCAATTTAATTTTAACTAACAAGCAAGCTAACCTAATGAGAGAAAGAACGCACTATTCCACTGAGCAGTTACTGGGAGCCTATCCTGGGCCAGGTATTGTGTTATACATTCCGAACCCTGAGATGATAAAGCAAGTTTCCTGCTGCCAAGGAGCTCAGAGTTGGATGGATTTGCCATGAAAGGCAAAGTAAGAATTATGTAGAGTATAATAAGAGATAGGGCAGAGGAAACCCATGGGTCTTGGGAGCATGGTGGTGAGAGTGGTTGGCTCTACATGGGGAGCAAAGAAGGCTCTCTGGAGGAAATGTTTGGTTTGACTATAAAAGAATTCTTGGTAGGACAGGGTTTTTTTTTTTTTTTTTTATTCTTGTGACCTTCTTTTCCACCCTTCCTCATCCATAGTGTCTGTGTTGGAGGGAGGTTGCCTCTGGATAGAAGAGTAGAAAGAAATAGTTTACTTAAAAAGTAATATATTGAAGTTATATTATGGGAGGGGGGTGTCAACAAGGTCACCAAGAAGAGAAACGTGTTTGACTTGTAGATGCCCCTTTTGTAGAGTTAAAAGGCAATATGCCTCTTTGACTACACAGCAGGATGGAAATTGGGATGATACCCATGTGTGCTACTCCAGGATGAAGCCAGGGCCCTGTGGAGTGTCAGGGATGAGGAAGGGCCCAGGAGGCTGTGGGGAAGGAGAGAAGACAAGGAACCCTGAAAGCTCATACCAAAGAGAGTATGGACTAAAAACTTAAGAAACCTTGTTCACTGCCCCACGAGATGCATACTCATGATCCCCTTTGGAGGGCTGACATATCTCCCTTCCATTTTAAGACTGTATTTTCAGGGATGGGGCTGGATATTGAGAAACAGTCAGAAGAGGAGATTTTTCCATCCCTCCTACAACTCAGGCACATCAAGTGCATTGTGAGTAGCACCTACACTCCCAGCAGACATTTGCTGGCCACAAGGAAAGCAGGAGTCAATGGGACTGGAAGCAAGGAGACAAGCGGCCAGAGAAGAAGCCTAACAGAGAAAACAGTGAGTGGGCTTATAGCAAGTAGCCATAAGCTACTTTCTCCCTTTTCTATGGGAGAAAAGACTAAATTCAAGAGAAATGCAGAAGAAAGAATGGATAAAATATGTGTCTGTGGAGGAGAGGGTTTTGCCATGGCCGCCTGTGTGGATGATAGTACCGTTAATTGGGATATAATGAGAACAACATATCCAAATGTCTCCATCAGTAACTAGCTTACTGGGCTCACTGTATCATCTTTTCCTAGCCTCTGAGACAACACAGAATAAACAGCTTGCTGGGCCAGCTGGTGTAGGGTCAGTGAGAGAACCTTTCAGTTTCCTGAGCCAATTAGTAAATTCCTTAATGCCTTTGCTTTGCATCCCCACAGCTCCCCATTCACACACTTACTGGACCATGAAATTCTTCAAAATGTGTCTTTTTGATGGAAGAGATTCAGGCTTATGTCTCTTCTCTTCATTTCCTTGTCTAGGTGGATGTCCTATAATTTATTGTTTCCTAAGATGATGGGAAGGGGCTGCCTACATCTGGAGGGTCTTATAGATCGAGAAATTCAGTGTCTGACTCGGGTGATTTCCATTCCTGGGGCTCCCATGAAGATGGGGAAGTCTGGGAATTCAGGATCCTCCCAACCTGTGTCTCCCACTCAAAGGCAAAACAAATCATATACCTTCCTCGTTACTCTTTAACATATTTCAAGAAATTTACCTGGCAGTATAGTAGAGGGACCCTTAGGTTAGAAAACAAGAATCAAATCTCTGCTCCCCCCATACCAGTCTTGTAGAGCCTTGGTTTTCTCTCAGTAGCTATGTAAACTGCCTATTAATGGAAGCTGCAAATACTGCAAAACATGAAGAAAACGTGGTTAGTTCTCTAGCTGGATTGAAAAGTGCCTTCCTAAATGCAGTGATTTCAAGCTGAACAGGGATCTTTGGGACTACATTAGGATGAATTTAATGATCTCAGTTAATTTGCAATGGGACCTGAAAATCCCTTTAGCAGTTTCTTTTTACCCAATATTAGAGGAGGTAGGGTTATAGGAACTACTTTAATAAAAGGTATTATCACTGACATTACAAAGCGTAGATATGCCTTTGCACATAATAGGCATATCTTAGAGCTCAATATGCCTTAACCTTCCCTTTCTTGTCTCTTCTAACTTTTCTCCCCTTCTGATTCCACCTCCCATCTCTCTTCGTAATACTTACTGAGAAGATGAGCCTAGACTTCCTCTAATCTCTTCCTTTCTTTTCTTTTCATCATCTATCCAAATTGGCCCTCCATTAATGAAGTGAGACTTCCAAGGTGATTCTGAGAATCTAGGTAACATTTCAGAGGCTCTGTTAGGCCAAGAAGACAAATCACTGAAGAATATCTCTTATCTTAATCCTTCAAATGCTGGCAGATGAATCATAAACTTTGATTCACTGAAGTAATACACAGAGATGACTTTTATTTTATTATTATTATTACTTTTTAAAATCAAAGCAATGTGTGTTAGAGCTCCTGGCTGGCCTGGCTATTACTCTGAGGATGACTAATGTCACCATGAGAGCAATCATCACTAATCAGAGGGCACTCTTTGCACAGGATGTTGACAACAAAGTGGAGAAAGGACAGAGGTTGCTTTGAAGATGTGCCTGCCTTTCAAAAAAGGAAAGAATTCAATATGTCATAAGAAGGATCCCCTTAGGAGGAAGTTAAAAAAAGAAACTCTGCTATAGATTCCTTTAAAAACCTTTCTTTCTTTGATATTTCTACAGTTGATAAAATAACAAAATAGCAATTTAGAAACCATCCTCACATTTATATGTATATATTCTTTATCCTCAAACCAATCTTATGGGAGCACAGTAATATTCCCATTTTACAGACAAGGAAGAGACAAGGACCTCCTGAGTTTCATAGTCCTGTAGCTAGTAAGTGGCACAGGTGGGACTTGAACTTTAATCTTCTGAACCCAAGCCCCTGGTACCTTCTTCTGTACAATGTTGTAGGGATCCTATCATAGGAGAAGTTCCTGTGGAGGCAGCATTTCCAAGGATACTTCTTTGCTCAAGAACATGCTCACGTGAATCTCTACTGTTGAATTCACTAAACCCAAAATTAATGGGTATAGCAGACGCTCATCCTCGCTGATCCCAAAGCGCTGCTCACCCATTTCTTTGCCCAAAGGCTTCCTCTTGCTGATGCTACCAACACAGCAGGCCAGAAGTGTAAAAATATTAATGTTCCTCATCCTTGGAGCATCTGTCAGAAGTTGATACTTAAGTGTTCTGGTTCCCCTCATCCCTCAGGTGGGATTACTCTGAGATGGGACTTTTGTGGAGCCTCCTATCTCCTCCGTCAGATTAACCTCCATTACCCACAGGGGTAGTTGGTTTGCTAAAGCACCTTGCAATGATTGCCTTTCTTTTCCTATTCTTTCCTACTTCTCCCAGGATTTGCTGGATCCTAAATAAGTATCTTGTACTTAGATCCCTGCTTCTGCCTTCTAAGATCCTTTGGTCCCATCTCATCTTTCCCACCCCTACCCCATTAGTTCTCCATTCATTCATGCAACCCTATAGGCTTAGTCTTGGAGCACAATCAGTCCTAAATGCCAATGATATGTTCTCCTGCCTCTAAGCTTGTGCTTACTCTGTTTTTACTCAACCTTGGCACTGTCATATTCTATGCTTTCTTTAACATTCTACTCCTGTCCATCTCCTCTGTGAGGTCTTCACTGATGATCCCCATATGGGTCCCTTCCACCTACTTACCAGGTCTTCTGCATTATTTCCCCACAGTAAACAATATACTCTTTTGTCATGTTTCTTTGTCCCCTAATTCTTCTTTCATCCATAGCATTTGTTTTCCCAAAAATAGACTTTAAGTTCCTGTATATTAGGATCATGTGCACAGCCAGCAGTATGCTGGTAAATGTTTAACAACTGACTCTATGGGAAAAAAAATATATATGCATATACTGACATATATACATTTACTAGAATTTTACTGACATGGAGAATAGATAGTCCACAATTTACGATTGATAATAAGACACACTCTACTCTTTATTTTAAAGCCCATATGAGTCAACTGACTCGTTTTCACAGAATGCTTTTGCTGATTTTTGCAGAACTGTTCTATCTGTAACCAACCGATGGTCACAATTCAATCATGACTTGACAAATTGAGTTGCATGCCCAATAGATTCGGTGTTATTGACCCTGATATATGATTGATATCTGATCTACTGTTAAGCTATTTCTCACCTCCATCCAGATTTAACTCAATAAACTGTCACGTCTTTCAGCTTCAGCACCAGATGTGACATATTTTCAAATTTAATCTGCAGTATTCACATTTTCTGCCTTACTTTCTTAAGTTTATGCAATCAACGGCAACAAAAAATCAAGCCCTGGTTTCCATGGTGTAAATACTCCCACTGTAGCTGATCTTCAAGCTACCCAAGTGATGTCACTGCATGTAGAGTCATGAAGCACCATTATATAGTACTTTACCCATGCAGATAAAATAAGTAACCTCAAGAGCACAGAGAGTGAAATATAAAATAGTTAAGAACTCGTGAGTTTTAAGTATATATTATCTTTTCTTACAACATAGTTTTTTAAATTATAAGTTTATATACTTTGATATTTAATAAAATAGTTTTGTTGAATGACTGGCTCACAAAATTTCTGAGTATCTAACAATAGGCTCTTGTGAGCTGGTATGAGCCAGCTCCGGCACACCACTGCATCTATTTTGTAATTCAGAGTGTCTAGCACAGTTCTGGGCTGCAGTAAAAGCTCTCTGAATACTTGCTGTGTGAATGAGCAGCTTTAGTTTTCAAAAGGGCAGAAGACCAAAGAACTTGAAAAAATAAGGCAGCCCTCAGTAAATGTTGTTGCCCAACTGCTCAGGGCACCAAGCCAGAGGATGAGAGGGTCGGTCCTTGCTCTGACAGTGGGGAATAAGGTCAAGTAATAGAAGCTGCTGATTGACCTCTTTGTTACTTCCTTATTATAAACAAGGATTTTGGCCAATTAGCATTTGGATTCCCCTTTTCTCTCCTCAACTGAGACATGGAGCTAACCAAAGATACTGTATGTCTAAGGTTGGGATTATGTTTCTCATTGTCAGTTAAAAACTGGCATTCTGGTTGAGACATTGGCCTTATTGGGTGGTGCAGGCTGGTGTAGATACTGGCTGGTCACTACTGCAAACCAGTTGGGCAGCCTTCTTCTGCAGGATGATAGTCGATGTTCACATGTCATGATTATAAGCAAGGCTCTGGAGTCAGTCTATTTGGGTTCAGATGCCCGTTACTAGCAATGTGACCTCGGGAAACGTATTGAATCTCCCCAAGACATTGCTTCATCGTCTATAAAATGGGGATCATGATTGCGTCTTACTCACTTGTTGTCAGGGTTCAAGGTGAAACTGAACATAAAGCTCTTAACACGATGCCTGGCATGCAGTATGTGCCCAAATAATGCACGATGCTCATGCTGATGCCAATGTCAGTGATGTGCTAGTGCCTTTGGGCAATGATCATCTAACTGGTATTAATAAGGTTTCTTTAATGCAGACTTCTCCAATCCTTAAGATGTCACATGCCAAGTGATACTATATGCCAAATTTCCCAAACCGCTGGTATTCATGCTTGTGAAACATGCCCTGAGAAGTCCATTTTTAGCTCTATCTGGAACTCTTTGAAACTTCCCTTCAGGAGAAAAGAGCAGGTGCTGCTTCTCAACTTTTCATTTTCCTTCCTTTGAAGTGGAAATGTTATTTGTGCCTGTTTGTCAGATACCGGGGCCTTCGTTAGAGCTCCAGGGAATTGAGAGGAGCTTCAGGCATCCCAGTTTTCCATGTGGGAAAATGTATATATTTACAAACAATATTCAAGTCTAATTAAATTTCACCCTGTTGGTCATTCTTGTTTCCCAAGAGATCAGAAGAGGAGTCTCCTAAGACTGTCCTCTCTAGCAGTTTGGCTATAGTATTTTCAACTATATTCTTCCAAAAGCCTGAGGTGTCCCTGAGCAGCTCTCAGGAGGAAGGTGGGGAGGGGTTGCTGGCGGGATGGGGTCAATAGGCTGAGGCAGTATGCAGGCATGGACAGATTTAGCATCCCAGTGATGCGGGTTCAAATCCTGTCTCCTCCACCAAGTAGATGTGCAGTGTTGGACAAGTTCTGAATCTCTGTCTCCCTGCCAAGGTTGGACTGGTTGTGAGTAGGTTGCAAAGATCACAGGTAGACTGCCTGGCACCTAATAGCTCAAGAAGTCTTTATAATCCTTAATGCCGAGAAGCGAGGCAAAGAAGTGCAAGAGGAGGCAAGGATTAGAGGAAACATACAATTTTTTTGAGAAAGAACTGCCTTCACATTTTTTAAAATTAATTAAAATTAAACTAATTTTTAAAACCCTCTTTAGAAACAAGAGATTGTCTTCTCTTTCATGTTTGTGTGATCCTTGGCAAGTTACTTTCTTCCTCTGTGTCTCATTTTCTTTCCTCTGAAATAGGGATAAATAATACTACTACTTCCTATGGTTATGGTGAGGGTCAAATGAAATTAAATAGTGCATTTAAAGTGTTTAAGACAGTGCCCAGGGCAGCCCCGGTGGCACAGCGGTTTAGCGCCGCCTGCAGCCCGAGGTGTAATCCTGGAGACCCGGGATCAAGTCCCACATCGGGCTCCCGGTGCATGGAGCCTGCTTCTCTCTCTGCCTGTGTCTCTGCCTCTCTTTCGCTCTCTCTTAATAAATAAATAAATAAATCTTTAAAAAAAAAAAAAAAAAAAAGACCGTTCCCAGTTCATTGCAAGTATTCGATGTGTGTTTTGTATTTTTATTATTATTATAGTATTGTTATTAGTATCATCCTTTGCCCACACCTTCCTGTTGCCTCTTCTCTCAGTTCTCTCCTTGTCTTGTTTTTTGGTTGTTTTTAAGATTTTATTTATTTATTCATGAGAGACACAGAGGCAGAGACATAGATAGAGGGAGAAGCAGGCTCCCTGAGAGGAGCCTGATGTAGGACTCGATCCCAGAACCCTGGGATCACGACCTGAGCCAGAGGCAGACACTCAACCACTAAGCCACCCAGGAGCCCCTCCTTGTCTTATTTGAAGTCACTAAAAGATCATCACTACTAGGTGATGGCTGCCTAACCCTTCTGCGCATCCTACAAGTGTTCTCGCCTTCTGAGCTTGGATAGATGCTATTATCTGGGGCTTCACTTGAGAGCTAATCATGGAGAGCCTTAGGATGGCTTTTTTATTGTTGTCTGAGCTGTTATTCAATCTTTCTTTGCTACTCTCTGCTTCTGTTACCATTCTCCCTAAACAGGTACGAAATAAGAGTTAGAGGCCCTCTCTCTAATCACTGATGCTGAGAAACACAGCTGGGCTTTTGCTCTTCCCAGACCCAACGTACCCTGCTCAGGGGCAAACACAATGCACAGCACAACTCAGTACTCTTTCCTGGGGTAGGGAAGAAGAGAACTAATATTCATGAGGTTTCAGGCACTGAACTGTAAGTTAGGTGTTGGGAATATAAAACTCAGCACAGTGTCTGCCCCTGCCTTTAGGAAGCTCACAGTTTGGTGGAGACTATGGATGGTGGAAAGACAGTATATCTCAGTGTTGGAAGTACAGGGTGCCGGGGAGCCCACAGAACAGACTTGAGCTGAGAAAAGTCCAGCAGGGAGTGGGGAGTATCCAAGAAATGCCAGGTAAACAGAAGCCTAAAGACTTACGCAGGGCAGCCTGGGTGGCTCAGCGATTTAGCACCGCCTTCAGTCCAGGGCGCGATCCTGGAGATCCGGGATCGAGTCCCATGTCGGGCTCCCTGCATGGAGCCTGCTTCTCCCTCTGCCTGAGTCTCTGCCTCTCTCTCTGTGTGTCTCTCATGAATAAATAAATAAAATCTTATTTAAAAAAATCATGCAGAAATGGACCTGAGGAAGGCCTGAAGCCTGGATACTGATTTTTTAAAAAATATTTTTATTTATTTCAGAGACAGGGAGAGCAGGAGTGGAGAAAGGAACAGAGGGAGAGGGGAAGGAGACTCCCCACCGAGCAGGGAGCCCAATGGGGGGCTCGATGCCAGGACCCCGGGACTATGACCTGAGCCAAAGGTAGATGCCTAACTGACTGAGCTACCCAGGCACCCCCAGATATTGATTTTTTTAATAGTCTCACAGTAAAGATTCTGGAATGTTCTGAGATTGTTTCCGCCTGTGTTATATGGCACCGGTGGTCAAGCAGGCACATAGCCAGGTTTGCTCACACAGGAGGCTAGCAAGAGTGAGCTCTGTGCCTGGTGGAATGCGTCCTCCAAGTGACCGGACTGTCAATCAAGCCCTGGAGCCCGGGGCCGAGGCATGTGTACCCGGGAAGCTAGCTCCCGCAGTCGGTTATGTGCGCCTCTTCTCAACTGCACATTCAGTGACGTCCTATTGATCACCTGGTCATGGTAGGAGTGCTTACGCCACCGACACTGGCAAGTGCGACACATCAAGGCTTTCTTCTCCAGGCCCAGTTGCTGAAGCACTTACTACCATAACCACTGTGTGCACCTCCTGTTGAGAACTTTCTGTGCTACCCCTCGCAAGGTGTATCCCCCTTGAAGCGTCTGCATCTTATTTCACTAAAGAAACTTTATCGTATCAGACCCCTCCTACTTAGCCCTTCATATCTTCTGGCTTCCCTTCCTACTCTAGCTGCTGCCGCTGGAACCATAGAGGTGCTGAGCAACTTTGTGCAGTGCTTCAGTCCTGCTCACACCTGTGCCTCACCCTGAGGGGTCCCTGACGTGGAAGTGGGGGACATGCACGCACAGCCCCGTGGCACCCCCTTTGCTAATGGGGCCTGACGTTCAGTGATCACACCTCCCCTCGGGTGTCCTAGGAAAGCAGTTCCGAGACACGTTTCCTAAGTGTCCCCAGGAATCGAACACTCTAGCTGTATTTACTCATACAATCTACCCACGACCAGTCTGACTTTGGCAGCTAAAGAGACGAGGGCTCAGAGTGACTCAGTCACTTGTCAGAGATGGTGCATCTGCTCGGGAGGAGACTGAATTTGGACCCGCATCATTGGGACTCTGAGTCTGTCCATACCTGCATACTGCCTCTGCCCATCAACCCGGTCCTGCCTGCTTCCCCTCCTCTCCTCCTCCTGATGCGGCTTGTATGGGATCACCTTGGTCTCGGAAGAGTGTGGTTGGAAACCACTTCCCAACGCACCGGCTGCTTTGATAACACATCCTTTCTTCGGTTCCTGAATGTTCGCCTCCCTCACTTCTCTCTCCTCCTTATCACTTCCCACATAAATGTTTGCACACAAGCCTGAACGCTAGGCTCTGCCTTGAGGGGATCCCAGCCTAAGACATGTTCTGACTGTACCAACCAACACCTCGCATGTGACCCACCTGTTGTGATAACCACAGTGATAAGTAGGAAGTGGCCCAAGACGGAGAACCAGATCAAGGGCCACCTTGAAGCCTTGCCTCGCTTCCCTACCCCTGGTCATACTGTGCTCCCCACAGAACCACCCTGCTCTAGAATGGATGGATTTACACACCAGACCGCTCTCCTTCCACACTCGAGGCATTAAGGCAGTAGGCACGCTGCTTTTCTCACAGCATTCCCTGGCACAGAGTAGGTATCAGGAAAATTTCTGAAGAGCGAATAAAGAAGGCACTTTTTAAAAAGTTTACTGTTCGGCACATCTGAGAAGAGCCTGTTGGTCCAACACTCACTGCCCAGTGGAAGATGGAAACAAGAAGTCCCGCTGTGTGCCAAGGCCATCCCCAAATGGCAGAGATGGATGGTGAGAGGAAACACCAACAACTGGCAAGGAAATGTAAAAAATTAAGCCTATAGCAAACATGAGCCCTGACAAAATGCTTGGAATGTCAATGAGAGAAGCAGTGGCCACTGCTCCTAACTATTTTTAATGACTTTTTTTTTTTTTCCCAACCCTGCAAGTCTGGGATAAGCTCATAAACGCTTTAGGGGAAGCACAGACATTGGTGATGAAAGCGACAGAGTGAGTCATATTTGCAGAGCATTGAGGGAAGATCCTGTAACACAACAAACCTAAATTGCATCTAATGACATAAACAGAGAATAGCGATGCAGGGAAACCTGCCAACCGGGAAAACAGACCAAAGGAAGTCAACTTGGAAATAACAGGATGGCCAAAGACACTGGGAGCCACCGGGAAACCAGAAGCAGGAAAGCGATGAAAATTGATCTGAACAGAAAGATGATCTCCGTGGGGGCAGCAGGGACTCTTCCGTATTTGCTCTCAGAAGCTTGCCTCTGGGGAAGATCTAAAGAAACCTCCAAAATTTTAAACTCAAGAAATAAAGGTGGAATCTTGGCAAAGGGAAGGAGGGCAGTAAGAATAATATCAGCTGTCTCCTCTCAGCGATTGCTTTTTCTTCTTGATTCTGCCTCAAATTCTTTTTTTTTTCCTTCTTTTTTTTAATTCTTTTTTTCCTTAAAGATAACGAAGCCATGGCAAGACATTGACTCTTACCTTTCTTTCTCTTAGCCATAGGAAAATTATTTCAAGATCTGGAGCACCGAAACATTCCATTGTCTCCGCAGGCTGCCCACCAGGGACATGCAAATAAAGCCCGGGTCCTGGACAGGTAGGAGGCTTTCGTAACCAGGTAACCATTCAGGCAGAGCTGAATTCCTTCTGTTTGCCAGCAGGCTTCCTTGTGAACCTCTCCCATTATTCAGCTTGCAACACTATAGTTTAATTTTCTGTTGACACGTCTGCTTTACCACCAGCTGGTATTCAAGGACCCTTTGCTTTTCTGCCTCTCCAGCGCCCAGCTCTGGGCTTGGGAGATAGCAGGTGCTCAGTAAAGGCAAGTTGGGTTACCAATGAATGAAGGATTACTCCATGCAACTACAGGGAAATTGAAGAAAGCATTTTCTTAAATAAAAAGTGGGTCAGGGAAAGAATCCCTGAGTCTCTCGAGCAATATTGAAAGCACGCTTCTTTACCTGAAACCCTTGTATTAGAAAAGGATTGATCTAAATGTCTCTAGGGAATCAAGGAGGTGCTTATGGACTGAATGTTTGTGGCCTCCCCTCCCCCCCAAAAAATTTGTATGTTAAAACCCTAACCCCCGATGGGCCAAAGCAAATACCTCCTCCGTTTTTAAGGGATACTTTGTCCCTCCTTAAGCAAGCATCAAACACACTCCTAATTTGCTCACACAGGCCCATAAGCACATCTGGGGCACTTAGGACCACAGTTTTGTGGGCAGGGGCAGCAGATGTATAGGAACAAAGCCAGGAATGGGCTACATTAAAACAATAGCAGTCGTTTTGCTTAGGGTTGCACAACTGAGTGATCTCTTCTCTTTTGTTTTCTAAATGCTGTCTACTGTGATTATATGATATTTATATAACTTATTCTTTTAATTGCAAGGAAAAAGTTATTCTGAGGAAAAGGCAATATAATCAGCAACGCATGCACACAGACGCACAAACACATACTCACAAACATACATAAGCTCAAAAAAAAAAAAAAAAATACATAAACTCCAGAACAAGAAACCTAGCTTGGATTCCTGGTTCTGCTACCTCGTACACATTATCTTGCCCAGTCCCTCTTTTGAAAATTCTCTATGATGGGCATTGTGTCATCTGTCCTGCCTATCACTGTGGGTCTTGATGCCCAAAAGGCCAGTAAAATACTGTGCAAAGAGAAGGTGCAGGGCAGGGTGCAGCCTCTCCGAACTGTCACCTCTATACTTCCCAGCACAGCTTTGCATTCAGGGGTTTGGATGATAAAAGCCATCGTGTGGAGTACATCCAAGTGCCGAGCAATAGAAATGCAATAACATTAGCCCCAACTAGCTCATAATTTGTAGCCACTGGTGCAAGACAGGGAAGGGAAGTAGCGAGCTCAAGTACCAGCCTTGAAGTCAAGGTAATCTGTGCTGCCATTAGAGTCCTGTGTCTTGGAGGAAGCATCAGCTTGCCTGGCCTCAGCTTGCCTGGCCTCAGTCTTGTCATCTGAACCGTGGACATAACCATGCCACCTACAAAAGATCGGGGTGAGCATCATGTGGCCAACAGCTAAATCATCATGTCCCCATCCTCACATGTCCCCAACCTGAGGGTTTGTTGAGCAAATTCGCCGAATGATAATGTGTGTATGTGCTAGGGAAGCCATAAAAATGACACACATTTGGGAAGAGATATGGCAAGAAAGAAACTAGAGTTGTGTTAAGCACCCACTCTGCAGCATTTCCATACAGCATGCAGTCTACAGCTTACACATGGCTTGTAACAGACTTTAAAACTGGCAGGAAGAGCAAGGGTTATCAGCCCATTTTTACGGAACCAGGAAACTGAGGCTTGCAATTCAAAGTCACCCGTTTGCAATCACTGAAGTTAGGGAAGAATGAACCAAGGTCTTGAAAGACCAGTCTTCTTCCCCTGAACCAAGTGCCCTCCAATCAGGAAGACTGGGCAAGCAGGGTGAAGAAGGGCCTGGGACACCCCTAGGAGTCACCCCTACTCCTGAAGGGGCCAAGCTGTGGCCATGAGCACGGATTCAGGAGAGAGCCAGCTTGAGAGTTGAGTTTTGGCTTTAGCACTTTTGTCTGTATGACCTTATCCAAGCCACTAACCCCTCTCAATGTCATCTGGACAGTGGGGAAATAATAGTTCCTTACAGCACTCAGGATTGCTGTGAGTCTAGATGAGCCGGTGCATGCAAAATGCCCAGGACGATGCCTGGCTCAGGCTAAATGTCAAACTTGAGCCACCATTGTTACTTTGTCGCTTGCCCAGGGCTCCAGAGGCAGCTGCTCACTTGGAGTTTATTAAATGACTAACCAGAGCATGGCACTTTCCTGGCAGCACCACCTCAAACAAGCTAACGGTTTAGTAATCAGAGCCTAGATGGTTGGAGGATCAGAGGATCCAAACACCAGCATGTGTTTATCATTTGTGCTGCTTAGAGCTTCTGTTCCAGAAAGCAGCTCCCACAGATGCCTTTGGAAATGAGTAAAAACAAAGGCAAGAGCAACGGTAAAGCCTGTTCACGTCATGGTGGTGGCAAACCAGAGAGGGGCCAGCTCTGGGAGGATGAATTATAAGAGACAGGCAGGGCCATACCCTATCCATGCATCCCCAGGTGATAACACAGCTGACTTTTATAGGGTGCCTGGACATGCCCCACAACCTTGCCCTGTACCACCCATGGCATTTGCACAACAACCCCATAGAGGAGGCACCGCTACTATCTCCACTTCACAGATGACCAAAGGGAGCCTAGAGTCCTTTCCCAAAGACTCACATCTGTAGCCAGTGGAAGGAGGACTTGGCCCTGTTTGGGAGCCTACTCTTAGGCAAAAATTTGTCTCTTCAGCCCTTTACGTTTCACAAAACATTTTCTCATTTTGAGTGTATCTGACTTACCATCTGTTGTGTCTTGAATTGCGCTCCCAGGCCCTCATAGAAAATTCATATGTTGAAGTCCTCACTCCCAGGACCTCAGAATGTGACTGTACTTGGAAAGAGGGTCTTTGCAGATGTAACTAGTTAAGACGTTGGAGTAGAGGGAGCCTTATTCCAACAACTGCTGTGCTTCTAAGAAGGGGAGATTTGGAGACAGACTGTCACATAGAGAGCGCCCCATGTGAACACAAAGGCAGACATGTGGTGATATGTCTACAAGCCAAGGAACAACCAAGGATGCTGGTGAACCACCAGAAGCTGGGGGAGGGGCTGGAACAGATTCTTTCTCACAGCCTTCAGAAGGACCCAACCCTACTGACACCTTGATCTGGAACTTCTGGGCTCCAGAACTGTGAGACAATATATTTCTGTTGTTTCAAGCCATTCAGCCTGCGGTCCTTGGTTCCAGCAGCCCATTTTCAATGGAGGAAAGGGATGCTGAGGGAGGAAAATGCCTCCAGCAGGTGGAAGTAGAGGCAACATCCACAGCACGCCTACCTGCCGACGAGCAACCTTTCTTTGCACATTCTCTGATTTAAATGTGTGCTCTAGTGGTTCAAACGATCTTGGTCTGCCACACGGTTATCTTCGTTATCTGCTTCTAGTGAATAGTTCAGAATCTGTGATTAACACATCAGTACAATACCTCGGAAAATATTTGAAAACAGTCCTTCTGGTGTTAGCCTTGCAAATGAGACCTATAAACTGATTGCTCCATCGACTTGGAAAGCAAACAGAAGCAACCAGACATTTCTAGCCTCAGAAGCAGCAGAATTTTGTCTAGGTCTTTTAAAAACACAGTCAAAAGCAGCCTGCATCGACTCTATCCCTGGCTTACAAGAAACTCCAGTTTTGTGATGTATTTTCAGCCAAACGATAGGCTTGGAGGCGAAAGCAATCATTTTCTTCATCACAGAAATGTATTCATTGCTGAGCTCCCAGAAGGAGTACTTAGCTGTGAATAAACCTAATCCCGCATCCTGCTGTGGTCTCTGGTGGAGACGAAATTGGTTAGAGCCTGGATGGTTAGACGCTGCACGAGGCTGATGGGCACACCTGCCCTGAGGCCCTAGAAATCTTCAGCATGGCGCACCCTGTGTTCTCCTTGCTTGATATTTTGCCTGAGAGTCTCTGGCCCCAAAGATCTCAGCTCTGTGGGGGATACATTTACATCACACTGCAAGAGTAATAGCTAGTGAGCACTTAATATTTGTCAGGTATTAGGTCATTTAATTCCTCCAATTAGAAACTGGTAGAATATACCATTTTCTCCATGTATCTTTTTTTTCCCCTTTTCCCCATTTTTTCATAGGTAGCTGTCCATTAACATGTTGATGAAGGAGGCAAGCCCAGGGAACCCAAAATCAGAGGTTCCTCTCTTGGATTTGGGCATCATGGCAAGACCATGGGATGTTGAGGATGCTTTTGCAGAAGAGCCAACACCATCCCTGAATCTTGAAAGGGGAGCAGGGACGTCATAGGCTAAGGATGAGGGAAGGGCATGATAAGCAGAAATAACAGAAAAGCATGAAGACAGGCAAGGGGGCAATAGAGACCCAGGTTCTTGAAGAACCACACAGTCCAGTTGGCAGGAGTGAGGATGGCACACTGGGTGGGGGTGGGAGCTTGCACGTGCTCCGTCTCCCCATCCTCCTCTCAAGGTCTGCCTCTTGGCGTCCCCATCACTTCATGCTCAGCCAGATGCACCTTCTCCCTGTGCTTGGATGTGCCAGCCACCTCCTCTCTCTCAACGTCCAGGCCTGGGCCTGGGCTATAGCACATGTCTTGGTCACCCCTCCAGCTCTCTCCCTTGGGTTTTATGTCCTGCTTAGGTAACCGTCTGGCTGTTCACTTCTGCTACCTGGCTGCTACCTGAGTGTGGACCCACCGCTTCCCACTTATAAGTGTGTTTTCAAAGCCCGGCCTCTGTGTTTGCTGAATAGATGTTGTCTTAATTCCCAATTGCTGGGGCAGCCCCGGTGGCGCAGCGGTTTAGCGCCGCCTGCAGCCCGGGGTGTGATCCTGGAGACAATGGATCGAGTCCCACGTCAGGCTCTCTGCATGGAGCCTGCTTCTCCCTCTGCCTGTGTCTCTGCCTCTCATTCTCTCTCTGTGTCTCTATGAATAAGTAAATAAAATCTTAAAAAAAAAAAATTCCCAATTGCTGCTGTCACAACCCCCACCCCCACCCCAAGCTCAGTAGCTTAACAATACAAATTTATTCTCTTACAGTTCTGTAGGTCAGAAGCCCGAAATGGGTCTCTGCATTAAAATCTGGGAGTCCAGTGAGAATGGGGAAAATTAGCAAGGCAGGAAACCACAAATGTTGGAGAGGATGTGGAGAAAGGGGAATCCTCTTGCACTGTTGGTGGGAATGTGAACTAGTGCAGCCACTCTGGAAAACTGTGTGTGTGAAGGTTCCTCAAAGAGTTAAAAATAGACCTGCCCTACGACCCAGCAATTGCACTGCTGGGGATTCACCCCAAAGATACAGATGCAATGAAATGCCGGAACACCTGCACCCCAATGTTTATAGTAGCAATGTTCACAATAGCCAAACTGTGGAAGGAGCCTCGGTGTCCATCGAAAGATGATGGATAAAGAAGATGTGGTTTATGTATACAATGGAATATTCCTCAGCCATTAGAAATGACAAATACGCACCATTTGCTTCGATGTGGATGGAACTGGAGGGTATTATGCTGAGTGAAGTAAGTCAATCGGAGAAGGACAAACATTATATGTTCTCATTCATTTGGGGAATATAAATAATAGTGAAAGGGAATATAAGGGAAGGGAGAAGAAATGTGTGGGAAATATCAGAAAGGGAGACAGAACATAGAAGACTCCTAACTCTGGGAAACGAACTAGGGGTGGTGGAAGGGGAGGAGGGCAGGGGGTGGGGGTGAATGGGTGACGGGCACTGAGGGGGGCACTTGACGGGATGAGCACTGGGTGTTATTCTATATGTTGGCAAATGGAACACCAATAAAAAATAAATTAAAAAAAATTAAAAAATAAAGAAGCCAGAGAAGAACAATTTTATATTTCAAAAAATAATAAAATAAAATAAAATAAAATAAAATAAAATAAAATAAAATAAAATAAAATAAAATAAAATAAAATAAATAAAATAATCTGGGTGTCTTCAGGACTGGTTCCTTCTGGAGGAGAATCAACCTCCTTGCCGTGTCTGGTTTCTGGAGGTGCCTGCATGCCTTGGCTCGTAGCACCACATCATGTCATGTCTTTCCCTCAGCTTCCTTTGTCACATCACCTTTTCTGACTCCGGCTCTCTTGTCTCCCTTTTACAAGGACTCCTGTGATTATGATCACCACACAAATAATCTATAGTAATCTCCTTCCCTCAAAATCCTTAAACACATTTACCAGGTCTCTTTTGCCACATAAGGTAACATCTTCAAAGACTTTGGGGATTAGGAAGTGGACATCTGGGCAGCCCGGGTGGCTTAGCCAGTGGTTTAGCGCCGCCTTCAGCCCAGGGCCGGATCCTGGAGATCCAGGATCGAGTCCCGCGTTAGGCTCCCTGCATGTAGCCTGCTTCTTCCTCTGCCTGTGTCTCTGCCTCTCTCTATCTCTCATTCTGTGTCTCTCAAGAATAAATAAATAAAATCTTAAAAAAAAAAAAGGAAGTGGACGTCTTGTGGGGCTGTTATTCAGCCCACTACAGATAGATAAACTAGCCGGAGCTGTGTCTCAATTTGCTGATGTGTTGGGTAGCTCTGAGCAGGGTTGAGGGCAGGTGCATGGGAGGGCTTGTGGGCAGGATGGCCCTGGGATGTTTGAGCTGCAGAAAATACCTGTGACTGGGGCATGCAGGGAGACTGTGCGTGGAAATGGAAATTGAGATTGTGTGTGCGCGCATGTGTGGGGCAGGACTGATTGAATTGAAAAATCTAAGATTCTACTTGAGAGGAAGGGGAACATGAGGCAAAGGAAGAATGAAGTTTAGGGACACAAAGCAGACATAGCAGTCGCTTCTGGAGACTCGGTTTCCTTATCTGGAAACTAGAGGAAGGGACCAAGATACATGGATGGTTTCACAAGGTCATGCAGATAGGATTCTCTAAGGATAGGGGCCAGGGATCTGGACTCCCCAAGCTGTACCTCCTCCCATCTCTCCCATTCCCAATTCTATGCAACCCCTCACAATATAACAGCCTTACTGAGATATCATTTGCAAACCATACTGCATGATGCATGATAATGCATATAATGTATTATGCATATAATGCAATGGTCTTTAATATACTCATAGAGTTGTGCAACCACTACCACCAGTAATTTTCGAACATTTTCATCCTCCAAACAGAAGCACCATACCACTTAGAGGTACCTTTTCATTTCCCCCCCAAATCCTCCAGCCCTAGGCAACCACTAGTCTACTTTCTAAACAGCCCTACCCTGGAGCCTGTTCCTCCTGGCTATTCTCAGAGCTTTTGTTCCACTCAATGTGGAATGGGAGGCTTATGCTGGCTGTCAGCCTGTCTTACCCACACGTTCCCTTCCTGACTCTCTGCATCCAGACTTCTGCTCTCATCATCCTACAGAGAGGGCTTTCTGAAAGGTCAGCATGACCCAGAGTCAAATCCAAAGGCTTTTCCTCTATGTGCTTCCTGACTTGTCAGCAGCAGCCGACACTAATGACCTGTCAGACCGTGGTGGTCCCCATGCCACCGCCGTCTATGGACACCTCATCTTTTGCCTGCTGTCGTGAAGGCTGGGGGATTCTGGGTCTCAGGCCTTAGCCCTCTTCCCTCTGCAGCAAAGAAGTGACACGGACTCGAGAACCGATCTGTCTTGGTGTGATTGCCATCGTGGACACATACCAGCCGTGTGACCTGGGGCACCTTACTTCATCACTAATCCCATTTCCTTACTCGTGCCACAGTGATAATAACACTACCCACCCCTCGAGGTTATTGTGGGGATGAAATGAGTTAATTAATGGAAAGTGCTTGGCACATGTAGACAGGAGATGCCAAGTGTTTGCTAATGTGATTATTTAGCTTATTCTTTTGTTCAGTGAGTTTAATCATTGCCATTTTTTCAATAACTTCTCTGCATCAGACTTCACTGGGCTTCAAATTTTCATTAAATTCAACATAAGCAGGAGATTTGGACAAGTATAGCTTCCCAAAAGCCTCACATTTGTAACCTGGAGGATGGGGATAATGGCAGCTGGGTCTCAGGGCTTGGGGCAGTCCAAATGATTTAATACATGCAGAACACTTAACAAAGTCCAGCACACAGTGAATCCTCTGGAAATGGCAGCAGTAGCCGCAGCAGTAGTCACAGCACCAGTCAGGACCCTCCTCTTGCATCTCCATGTGATTGGGGGTTTGAATTGTGGACATCTCCACCTGCATGTTCTCTCATCCCCTTCAACCAAACCCATAACTAAGTTCATCAGATTTTTTTCATGGTAGTATCTACCACTGCTGAGTAAAAATGGTGTTTTCCAGCACCCCACTCCTCGTCTCCTAGGTAATAAGACCCTTGGTCATCTCTGACTCTTGCTTCTCTTTTCTCTTTTATTTTCAATTTCCATCCCTTCCAGTGACCCCGACTCACTTATTCTCTCCCATTCCGCTGCCCTCACTTTTGCCTGGGGCTCACCTACCTGTATTTCAAAATCTGCAGTGACTTCCGGGCCAGACCAGCTGCCCCCAATCCATCCTCCAAACCAATGCACCCATGATACAGCACACATTGTCTGCTTTGGGATGATGTCTTTAAAATACCCTCCCTACCCCCAAGTGTGTCTCGAAAGGAGCTTCTAAATCTTTAAAGACAGTCCATGCAGCCAGCTGCCAGCTGCCATAATTAAGTGGAATTTTTCATGGTTTCTCCTTGAATCTTTGCCTCCTTAGCTTGAGTTTAGACAACTGTTTCCGATGCCTGGCTTCATCTTCTGTGAACTTCCCAGTCTGGTGTTGGAGTCGAAGCCTGCCATTCTTTTACACTGACAATCACACTCCCACCCAATCTGGTCTCTTGGGTCATTCCACCTTTGGTTGCTGGTTTCAACATTAAACTGTCTCTTACCAAGTTACCCTCCTGCTCCAGGACAGATAAGTGTCCCTATCAAGCTCAGCATTGTATTTTTTTTTTCCTTCATTAATTCTTTTAGGCAGACCTATATCTCTGTATAGGTTTTGTGATAGCTTTGTGATGGCATAGGATGAAAGACACACATGTAATTAAACCATGACTATTAACAAGAAGGGGAAAATGCAGGGAAAATATAATGAGGGCTTAGGGGCACTTAAATAAATGACTACATTTGGATAGCAAAGAGAGATACACAAGGAAGGGCATAATTAATATAATTTGCTAAAAGGTAATCATGCCAGATTGCTAGGGAGGAAAATTTTTTCCTACTTTCAAATAGAAGGATGACATCATCTCAAAGATCAGCTCCAGCAGGATTTCTGTAATGACAGGCACGTTCTTCTATCTCTGCATGGTCTAATACGGTAACCACCAGCCATGTGTGGCTATTGACCACTTGAAATGCACCTAGTACCCCTAAGGAACGGAATCTAATTTGACTTAATTAACTTACATTTAAATAGCCACATGTGGCTAGTGGTATCAAACTGCAGAGTGCAAACACAGACGACTATGTAAATAATATTGTAAAATGCTACAGACAGTGCCTTTAATAGAAGATTTTGAAACTGCCAAGATCTCCATGCAACCCTGTATCATTTTCCTGGGGCTGCCATAATAAAATAACATAGACTGGCGGCTTAAACAGAGACTTATTTTCTCACAATTCTGGAGGCTGGGAGTCCCCGATGAAGGTGCCGACAGGGGTGGTTATACTCTGGGGCCTCTCTCCTGCCCCTGCAGATGGCCATCTTCTCATCATGTCTTGACATGGTCTCTCCATATGTCCTAATCTTCTGCTCTTAGAAGGGTACCAGTCAGACTGGATTAGGGCCCACCCCAAGGCCTCATTTTAACTTAATTAATTCTTTAAAGGCCCTATCTCTAAATATAATTCCATTCTGAAGTACTGAAATTAGAGCTTCCACATATGAATGTGTAAGGGTATGCAATTCGGCTCATAAGAGAGTAGACCCTGTGCTACAAAATGGCAGATGGGAAAGGCATTTTTAATTAGAGGCCACACCTACATATTCCAGGTGTATCATACTAGTGTCCCACTTGGGACCAGGATGGGCTTCTAGGAATTGAAAGGATCAGATGGTACCATGCTCCTCAGACCATGCTCTCCAAGAGCGATCACCTCACCTAGAACATCAGTCCTACTTCTCTGCTTGGCAGTGAAGGCCTCCAGGATGTGACTCCATGACCAAACCTACCTTCCTCTCCTCCTTAGGCAACCACTTCTGCTGTGTTTCACTCAGACCTCTCACCCCACCTACCCCCTACTCTTGCTTTGGAGATTTTTCACTGTCCCTCCTGCTTAGAATGCCTTGTTTTTGTCTTTTTTTTTTTTTTTAAGATTTTATTTATTGTCTGAGAGAGAGAGCAGGAGTACAAGAAGGGGGAGGTAGAGGGAGAAGAAGACTCTCCGCTGAGCAGGGAGGCTGACTTGGGACTCAGTCCCAGGACCCTGGGATCATGACCTGAGCCACCCAGGTGCCCCTGAAAGCCTTGTTTTTTTAACCCAACATCATCCAAGGAATTTGTATCCTTCTGATCTCAACTAAGCCCCATCTCATTTTTGGAGCCACTTCTGAGCATTCATTCTTACTTAACAGTTTTTAACCCCACGACTGACACCTCAGTGTTGTCTCAGAAACTAAGTCACAAACTTAAGGATCAGGGAATCCTAAAATAGTACTAGCACACAGTAGGTCTCAATAAAGTCACTCCTGCTGGTTGACAAATACAAGTATTTTTCATTTCCACGTCTGAATTGTTGGGAAAGATGAGCTTTTCTCTGACTTAATGTATAGCTACACATTTAATATCTAGAGGCAAACCTGAAGCCGGAGTGTATCTCTGCCTCAAGTATTAAATTTACAATAAAGTCAAAGACAGATGGCTAAAAAAGAAACACTAAATTGTTTCTGAAATTATTAAATCTTCTAGTCTGAGGGCTCAGAGAGCCCAAGAAAATTTTCTTTTAATCCCTATGGGCTTTATATTCCATTGATGAAGTTACAGAGCTGGCCTGAAAAGCAATTTTGTGAAATCGTTTACCAAAGGGGAGGGGAAAAATCATTACAGTCATCCTTCTGAGGTTCGCAAGTAATAAGCAGGCTCTATTCTCCTCAAGCCCAGAAGAGCCGCGTGGGCTTGATAAATAACCGAGTCTGTCCCAACTGCAGCTCTAAACAGATGTCTGTAAATATTGTAGAAAAGAACCCCCAGAAAGTCGGTGGGTGTTACTGATGAGTGACTGTAGATGTTTTTGTTGGCAAACAGGCAACATCCTCTGTGGATGACTAGCCTGCTACAGGAAATTGTAATTCCTTTGTTATCCTAGTCACTATCTTAACCAATATGGCTTCTTTTAAAGCAGTGTTTCTCAACTAATGGATGCTTTGCCCTTCTTCCTATCCCATCTGGGGGACATTTGACAATGTCTAGTGGTATTTTTTATTGTCAAATAAAAAATGCTGGCAGGGAGGGGTGCTGCTGGCATCAAGTGGGCAGAAACCACTTGATGCTTTAGATGCTGCTAAACATCCTACAATGCATAGGGCAACCCCTACCCCCAGCAAAGGATGATTTGGCCAAAATGTCAATTGGGCCCAAGTCATCTTAAATAATACCTTGTTTTTGTATGTCATTCAACAGACATTTATTGTTGAACGGAGACAATACCCAGGTAGTCCTATTTCTGTGTATTGCTGGATTCATCAATTCACTCATATAATGCATGTTTATTGAGCACTGACTCCATGCCAGGCACTGGGATGTTGGAATGGCACAGTCGGGGTCTTTCCTCATCTGAGGTTTATTTCCTAGTGGAGGGAGACTAGAGTCTCCACAAGCCAACAGACCAACTAGATAATTTCAACTAATGGTAAATACAATGTAGATTGTGGAACAGGGTAAAAAGGGGGAGAATACCTGGGTGGGTGGTTGTGCAGGAAGCCACTTTGAGGAGGGGCTTTGGGAAGGCCTCTTTCTATAGGTCTCATTGAAGTTGATAGACGAATTGGTAGAAGGAAGCAGCTCTGTGAAAATCTGGAGAAGGAGTGTCCAAAATACCCCTATTCACACAGGTTTGGGTAGTTTCAGGACCAGGGACACGCGAGCCACTGAAACTCAGAGGGAGGAGGTGAGGTGGACAGTGTAAAGATGGTAAGTGGGGCAGGAGTTGTACAGTCCAGGAAAGAATTCAGACTGTATCTCAGGTGCAGTGGGAAGTCATGGCGGGAGTTTAAGCAGGGTGGACGTGTCTGGGTTAGGTAGTGAGAAGTCCACTTGGGCTGCTGGGTGGAGAATGCGCTGTAGAGGGGCAAGATGGAAGCGAGGAGCCAGTCAGGAGCTCACTGCAGGAGGGAGGCCAGCTCAGGCCACAGTGCCATGAGTAGAAAGGAGAGCAGGTGGGTATATTTGGGAAGCATTTGGAATAAAGTTCCTGGACTTGCCTGGATAGGACCCATTACTCAGTCCATTGCCAACTGCCAGCCTGAGCTACCCATCTCTGGTCAGTGCGCATCCTGAGAACCTTTGCTCTGCATCCTCGGCTTAGCCCACCCTGTTAACTCCCACCTGCACAGGAGTTCCACAGTCCCCCTGCCTTACATGAGCAGATCTTCCCTAATAAAAGCCGGGTTTACGTTGGTGACCCCCTCATTCCTTGATCAGGTTGAGAGCTTTCCTGGATATCAGACTTCTACAGCTGGAGCCTGGGATGCAGCCTTAAAATTTTTGCTTCTTCCTTGGTGGATAATACCCTTGGGGGTCCCAAATGTGGCAGCTTTTGATCATGACCTGTTAGCAGCCTCCCATGGGACTTAGACTAAAATCCAGATTTCTATCCAGCCCCTGCTCACCTAGGCAGGCACTCCTTTAAACAAATTTTTTTTAATTTAAATTCAATTTAATGAACATATACTGTATTACTAGTTTCAGGGGTAGAATTCCGTAATTCATTAGTTTCATACAACACCCAGTACTCATTACATCAAGACCCCTCCTTAATGCCCATCCCCCAGTTACCCATTCCCCTACCAACCTCCCCTCCAGCAGTCCTCGGTTTGTTCTTTAGAGTTAAGAGTCTCTTATGGCTTATCTTCCTCTCCGATTTCCTCTTATTTTATATTTCCTTCCCTTCCCTTATGTTCATGTTTTGTTTCTTAAACTCCACATACGAGTCAAATCATACATTTGTCTTTTTTCTGACTTATTTCACTTAATGTAACACCATCTAGTTCCATCCATGTCATTGCAAAGAGCAAGATTTCATTCTTTTTGATGGCTGAGTAATATTCCAGTGTGTGTGTGTGTGTGTGTGTGTGTGTGTGTGTGTGTGTTTATATACCGCCCCCCCACCATGTCTTTATCCATTCATCTGTTGATGGACATCTGGGCTCTTCCCATAGTTTGGCTATTATAGACATTGCTCCTATAAACATTGGGGTGCATGTGCCCTTTCGAATCACTATATTTGTGTCCTTTGGATAAATACCATTTTCACATTTGCTCACACCAACCTGTTGAAAGGGGCCACATAATCCATCCCTCTAATCCTTGTCCTTTTACTTTTGTGGGCCTCTGCCTTGCAGGGGCACTTTTTTTGTAGCTTTCTGCCTCTTTCATGTCCCAGCACAAATGATACCTAACATTTTTTGTCTGAAGTCACTCAACAGCATGTATTTCCAGTGAGTACAATACGACCCCTCAAAGGGATGGAAATTGATTCTTGGAAGATGAAAAAAATCTTACTCTTCTAATCTGTAAAGCACAGATATACATGCAGGACATAAACAGCAGGGCAGCTAGCTAGATGATAGGTAGGTAGCTAAATTGATACAGAGGGATGGATGGTATACCCATGGTATTAGAATATCATAGAGGGGCTTCAGCAGGAAAGGAAGTCTAAAAAGTCTCCTGAGAGGGCAGATAATAAGGAAAAAGAGGTTGAAAATCAATGGTCTAGGGAGACCATCTCCCTGTTCCACTTACTTGCCAACATATACCCTAATTTAAATTTTTTCAGGAACTTCGGAAAATTGACAAATACCTTGCTTATTTTTGTCTCCTTCCCAGTATTTTCTGGGCTTCCCCCATCCCTCTAAATGTAAGCTCCATGAAACCCAGGTATCTTGGCTGTCTGGTCACCACTATGTCTCCAGCATGTGCACAGTGCTGGGTATACAGTAATTATTCAATACATATTTGTGACCAAGGAATACCATTGTGACCAAGGAATGATTTCAAATACTAGAATAAGGACTCACCAGGCCAATTGGACCCCTTCTGGATTTCATCTCTTACTTAAATGCTTCCAGATTTGTTGGGTCCTTCGGAACATTGAGTTTAAGTATAAGCCCCCTTCTTTGTCCCATAGTCAAGTTCATCTCTTAGCCCTGGTCTTGACTACCTCCAGTTTTCTCTCCTCTCTGACCACTGAGAACCAGTAACCATGTAGTCCAGCCCTCCTCGATGCCACTGAGATACCACAGTGAATATGGAACAGATGTCTGACTCGGTAAATTAAAAACATTTTTGAGGAAAGCATAACAGTAGGCTAACCATCTTGGAAATTACAAAGCAAAGGAATGCACGATTATTGGGTTTAACAAGAAGCCGAATCACAGTGAACATCTGCAAAAGAAAAAAGACTGGAAGGACGCAAACCAAAATGTCAGCAATGTTATCTCTGGAATGTAGACTTGCAGTTTATTTTCTCCTTATGCTTCTGTTCTTAATTTAGGACTTTCCTACAATAAGCATGTATTTCTTTTATTAGAAGACACAAGGGTTTTATTGGTTGGTTTTTTTTAAAGACCATCCAGGATACTGCAGTATCAGAGAGGCATATATAGGCGCACCCCTGGTCCGTGTATCCAAGACCAGTTCTACTTGATTACATGCGGACCCCCACAAAGCTTTTTGTAGGGCGATTTCTGTGCTTAGGGGAGCCATTTGATCTCGGCTAACCTAGTTCATTAGGCAAATAGCACCAGCTTTATTGCCAGGACAACACGTACTATCCATTCCACAGCACATTATGTTTGTTAGCTTTTTCAGGGATGTGTGTGACTCCCAAAAGTACAAAAAATTTCTTGTATTGTAAGGCACTCACCCATGCAAAATGCAAAGACGAAACAAACACAAAACACATTCCCATATTTTTTAAGATATTTCTCAGGGGCTTCATGGCTCCCAGAAGCCAAAGGTCTGACTTAGGAAGATTTCCCACTGAAATGTCTCTTGAAACCTAGGCTGTACCTCTTTATTTTCTCCTAGCAGGTAGCCACCAAGACTGGCCACCCATATGCCCAGAACTTCCCTGGTCCTGGAAGATTTTCTAGACCCTGCCTCCTCCTAACACATCCTACCTGCACCAATGCAGACAGTTCATGCTTCAATATCCTTAAAGATTCATTAGGGATTCTTGATTTTTTCATGGTCAAAGGAACACTTTCAAATGCTAGAACTTTTGGTAGATCAATTAATACACTCAGATGAATACTAGATCCAACAATTCATTAATAATTACAATGCCCATTGTGACAGCTAATAGCATCTCGTCTCCAGGGGTCTCCAAGCATTGAGGTTTAGCACACAAAATATATCAGCTCTGAGTCATTGTCTGACCCCACCTTAATGTCATATGCCCACAAGGTGATATCATAAATGATGCTGCAGTAATATTCATGCCCTCTAAGAACCCAGGTGGATCGTCCACACCCATGAAAACCTGGTGGCCTGAGAAGGGGTCATAGTACAAGTGGTAGTTTGAGGCACAAAGTTTGAAAATCACTATGGAACTGAGAATATTTCTCATATCCAAAGCACGATTCTAGAGGACAACAACTTTTAGGACTCTCATTTAAAATGAACCAGCCCGGAGAATAATATTCGAATAAAAGACTGTATCTGGCTGCCCAGATCTTCTTGGAGTAAAAAGAGATTATTTGCTGGGGGTGGTGACATCATTCTTACCTCCTCTAGGGCCCAAAGGGAGTCTACCACAGGCTTGATCTTCTTCTGGTTGTAGAGCCCAATGAGTTTGTCCACCACTCCTCGAATGAGGCCTGCACGGCCCTGTTTGAAGAGCAGATTTAGGAGGGAAAATCCTGCGATGACTTTGTTCTCTTCATAGAGCTTGATGGGGTTCACCTTCTCGACCTGCCACCACTGGAGGGAGAGCAGGTGTCAGTTAGAGGGAGCCCAAGCCAGCCCTGTCCACAGCACTGCAGGCAGAGGAGGGGGCTGCTATAGTGGGGTGGGTTCCAGCTGGCCCAGGGGTGGTCCTTGTTGGGGTATTTTTTTAAAGCAGCTATTTAGCTGGCAGAGCTATAAGTGCCTGGTGATGCTCATGAGCAAAGCACGAGCTCTAGGTGGAAGTGAGAAACAGACTTCCTGAAAACAGCTACTAGGACACATGTCATGGGACCATTGAGGCGTGGGGCTGGGACTGTTAGCTCTGGAGCCAAATCCTGGCTCTCACTTGTGCTCTCTCTTCTTCTGTGTGTTTCATATCCCTTGGCTACGGATAGTGGCTGGGTATTTCCTCAGGTTTCTGGGAGAATTTAGCGTATGAATGGTGATGGCAGTGACCTGGTGGGGGCAGGAGCAGGGTGGCAGAGAAGTCCACCAAGTGTGGTGGGGACTCAGTGGGATGATGATTTAGCCACAAAAGCAGCTTTCCTAGGGGGGATGATGGCACAGCTGGAGAAGTGGGTGGGAATCCACGAGGAAAAGAGCGAGGGAACATAATATAGGCAGAAGGAACAGCATGATGTGGCGGCGAAGCCATAGCATTGGGACTAAGCCAGAGGTTCTTATCTGAGGTAAGTTTTACTTCCCGTGGGACAGGTGATAACATTTGAGGACGTTTTTGTTGTGGTGACTGGAAGGCAGAGGAATCTACTCCATCTATTGGGTAGAAGCCAGGGGATGCTGGTAAACATCCTATAGTACACAGGACCAGAATTTAGAAACCCCAAGTTCCAATTTCTAGAGGGCTCTAGAAGGGAAATGTGATGGGCACTTAGGAACATTGGTAATGTTTATATTATTGGTGTGTTTATTTACACCGTGTCTCTTTCCTGAATTGTGGGAGCTCACAAAAGATTTTGATTTTTTTTTTTTAAGTGGGAAAATCATATGGTCAGGAAAATCAGTGTGAGAAAAACAAGTCAAAAGCAAGGATAAGATTCATGCACAAAATTTTTTACTAATGCACATTCCCTGAGGGCCCGGAGGCCAGCTCCAAGAGACACATGTATTTGGCCATGGACTGGCTTCCCATAAAAACCAAGTACAGAAATGATTAATGACTCGTTTCATGGTGCATCTGCGGTGTCTCAGTAAATGTTTGTGAAACGGATGCTTGCTAAATCTGCAATTCCTGCATAGTTGTGGTTAAGTGAGTTCTAGAGCCAAGTGTCTGGTTTTAAATCCCAGTTCTGCCACTTACTAGCTGTGCAATTTTAAGCGAGTCACTTAACCTCTCTAGGCTGTGTTTCCCTACTGCACCTCATGGGGTCATCATGAGGATTAAATGTGTTAATATACAGAAAGCTCTTGGAACAGTGTCTGACCCAGAGTAGGTTTTCTATAAATATAAAATATTTCCCTTATCTTTGACTTAGTGAGTAGGAGCTCTGAAATTGGAGTCAGATTGCTCTCTAAGTGCTAACCACTGTTAACCATTGCTATAGTCTAAAAGCAAATAGCATATTTGATAAAGAGTGAGTACAAGCTCTGCAAGAGCTTTAAGGTGGAACATAATTAGGATATCTGAGAAATTCTTGTATAGTTCTAAGTATGGCTTTAATTTCTAAGCCTTTCTTCAATAGGTAGAAGAAAATTCCTTTCTAGAACCTTCTAGAACAATGTCATCATTCCACTCCTTAGCATGCCCTATCTTCATTTTGCTTCTAAATGACCAACTAACATTGGACCAGGTCTCTGAAAGGAAATAGTCTTTGTTCTTGACCTCCAACTATATAGCATTCTTGTAATCGGCACCCCTGTTTCAGGCAGGAGAATCTCAACCTCCATCCTGGCCATGTTTCTATGAGTGCTGTCATTGAACCTGGGCACACTGCAATTATTTCATTAACACTGTGTGTTGTGATTGTGCGTTGAGGGGAGAAAGGGAAAACACTTCTTACAATTGCATGTAATTTGGGATCAATCTGGTTACCCACAGCAGGCTGTCAGCATCACGTTAATTACAGCCACAGCAACAAAACAGCTGTGAGTGGCACAAAGCCTATCTTCAGGGGACTTGCTCCAGACAGCATCCTTCATTACATGCCATTCTTGCTCCCTTACAGATTCTTTTGTTGCAATGATCTTGACCTAAACTCTGAAGTTTAAGGGCAAAAACAGGCCCTTAATTCTACTGTAACAGGGCAGGCAGTACTAATAATTCGAGAATCAGGGAATGTTTAAGGGTAAAGCCAGCCGATGTTGGCACTTAGGGGGCATATGAATGCCCCATAGTGCCACACGTAGAATGATTTCTATGGCTTTCCCTGGCCACCTATGCAAAATGCCTCCACCCCATCCTGCATCTTCTTTTTAATCCTTTTCAGAGTTCTTATGACCACTTAGAATAATCATCTTATTAATATGTCTTTCTTATTTCAGTTTGTCTCCCTCATTAGAATGTAAGAGTCACAAGGGGCTAAAATGTGCCCATCTCATTCACTGTAATCCCCTGGTGTCTTGCACACATGGCAGGTGCTCAGAAGATGCTTGTAAAGCAAATGAACCAATGAGTGCTGCACTGGCTGCTAAGGCAGTTGAGAGGAGAGGATACAAGAGCAAACTCTCTCATAAGAAGTAGCAATTCCCTATTGAGGGGGCATGGCTAAAAACTGAAGTTCTAGCCCAAATGAGCTTAATTCTAGCAAGTGTTGTTCTAGGTAGGAATAGCAAATACCCAGGGATGTGGTTTCTCAATCGCAAAGTAAACACTGCATTCAGAGCATGATTATTTAAGCTAGTGGTTCACAAATTTGCCTATGTCTAAAATCACCCTGGGGACTCACTAAAATTGTGGGATCCCATTTGTATCTCCAGCTCAGTAGAATGGAGATACGGAGAAATCTTAAGTACCCCCAGAGGACCTGGTCAAAAGAGGCCACACTCACAGTTGGTTTCTCCATGAAGCAAATAAAATTCACTAATGTAAGTTTATTTTTAAGCAATGATGAAAAACACAAGAACTTAAACAATCTTGGCTGAAATCAAAATGCTTTTGTGATTTTCTCAAACGTTCCCACCTCTCCACTTCATTTAGACAAAGCAGCCGAAGTATATACACAGTCTTGCCCGTGTGTAGTGTGCAAGGCAGGAATACACAGGCTTTATTGAAAATGAATGATGCAGATGAAGAACAAACAAGATTTAGGTGCTTAGTCAATGTCTTTAGTTGGAAGAGCTCACAACATGCAAGTCACTGCATTACCACAGTACATTTGACATGTATGGATACTTACTGATTTTGCAAAGCTAAAGAAGCTCTTGGTCTCTCCAGTCACCATGTTGGATGAACCTGTAAATGGAGGATTCCCAAATCAAGCTATTGCTAATGAAAACCAACATCTCTTGCTATACATGGAAGAATGGCAGTTGTTTGGTCCAAAACTGCCCAACTCAGCCTTGGAAAAATGAGGGAAATGGAGGGAGTGATGACATCAAGTTGACTTAATTTTAGCCAAGTTTCCCTGGATCAAAGAGAAAGTAGTATTTCTCAAGGTGACCACGTCATTATTTTGGAAAATTGGGCATGTAGCCAAAATGTGATTTACATTCTAATACAATGATGAATTGCTTAAAATATTGGTTCTGTTCTTCAAGATTGGGAAGTGAAATTCTATGTGAGCCTAATTCATGGTTTGAATTTGATTTCTTAACAAGTAAGGAGCTTGGGGCTCTGATATGGGCTGGACACTTAAGTGGCAGGGAGAGATGCGACTGCACTAGAATTTAGATGAATGAAAAGATGGCGTACAGGAGAGCAGGTGTGGGTGAAAAGAGGTTCAGGAGCCAGGGAAGTGATATGATGAACATACTAACTCCAAAGATATCTGAGCAGAGAGGTCAAAACCACTTGAGACAAATAGTGTGAGAAACCGAGCTTTGCTAATGGAAACAAATAACATTCAGAAAGAAGATGGGAAATGGTGTTAGGAAGATTTCCCAAGATTCTCTTTCAGAGAGAAAAGACTCCCTTGTGTGGTTCTTAGGAATGTGGAGGGGATGACAGAGCTCTTAACAAATCAGATGCCATATCGGTGCCTTTTCGGTGACTTTCCTGCCTTGTCCCCAGAGATTGGGAATAAGCCCTTAGAGAACCATTACTTAATGAAAAAACAATGTACATTTTAAACTTCATTGTTTGGCCTGGGTAGACTAGTTAGTTAATCGCTGGCCTGCTTTTATGGGGTGACTACCACCAAGCATCATGGTACCAGGCTTTGGTTCCTTAGTAATCAGTGTAATCAGTTAGATACTTGCAAGGTGATAAAATTGTACTCTGCCAAATGCATCATGGAAGTGGGGCAAAAACAGAACTGGTGAATAAGTAAGAAAGAATAAATTGGCCATCGAACATTTGACTCCCAGGTTAGTTCTATCCAATATCCCCCATTGTGCACTGACACAGCTTCTGTTATCAACAGTAATAGTTAAAGAATTATGAACCCACTTGTAAGGACTTTCAGATACTATTGAAGATACCAGAACACTCCAGCAACGGGAGGCTTATTCCCTCTCTTTCTGTCATAATAACAATGACAAAAAGATGCTTGAATATTTATATCTTTCAAATATCTCTTTTATAAGTTTCTCAGGGAATAGCAGGGAAATGAAATTTTTTTTTCTGAGTTATACAGAGCTAAGTCTCAATCTTCTATGGGATCTATGGAACAGAACTGCCAAAAATCTCAAATGTTGGCTAACCCCAGTATCATTTGGCTTTGTAATATGATATCTGGCTTCAGATAGGCTTTTTTGACTTTGTAGAGAGACTAATGTTTAAATTAGTTTACAAGCATATTACAGAAGAGAGGAAGAAGATGAGGAGGCGGCTCTGAAGTCTTCTGCTTGAGAAAATCTCCCAGATATCTTTGATAAATCCCTCAGACTTAAGAGCATACCGGGGGCTGCAAAAGAGCATACCGGGAGCATACTGGTGTGCTTTAACCACCCAGAGCTTCTTTGTGATTTGGGACATACAGGGGTAGTTTCAAATTTGAGAGTTGTATTTTGCAACATCATCTCCACTAGGGAAGAATGGCCCTAAAACCTGCATATCCTAGCCACCCTTCCCATCCTATTGTGGGTCCTTCATTCCTCCATTTTTAAAATTTCCTTTGAAGCCATTAATATTTCCCACCTGTGCCACCTTCTGTGGGCCAAATCAATGACTGCACTGGCTTGGTCTTTACCCCTTTTGGAATGAGAAGTATTCACAGGGGTAATAGGGCAGTAGACACATATGTTACTTTTATTTATTTTTTTTTAAACCTTAATGTTTTTGTTTTCTTTTTATTTATGATAGTCACAGAGAGAGAGAGAGAGGCAGAGACACAGGCCGAGGGAGAAGCAGGCTCCATGCACCGGAAGCCCGACGTGGGATTCGATCCCGGGTCTCCAGGATCGCGCCCTGGGCCAAAGGCAGGCGCCAAACCGCTGCGCCACCCAGGGATCCCCATATGTTACTTTTATAATTGAAAATAACTAATGGCAATAGCAGTATTATGGAAAACACTAAAAAATTAAGCCCTCCCAGGGCTCCTGGGTGGCTCAGTTGGTTGAGTGTCTGACTCCTGATTTTGGCTCAGGTCATGATCTCATGGGTTGTGAGATCAAGCCTCATGCTGGGCTCTGTGCTCAGCGAGGAGTCTACTTGAAGGTTCTCTCCCTCTGCCCCCCTCTCTCTCAAATAAATCTTTAAAAAAATTAAGCCCTTTCAATCTCATTATCCCAACATATCAACACATTTCATTCATCAGAGCTTTTGTGAGCATATGGACAGTGCTCCCTGTTGCAGACCATCCCCACTTCTCTTTAACACTTACCATATAAAATGTAGGTTCCCAGTGGTTTGAGAAGGCTGAGACCTTTTCCAGTGTTATCCCCACAGAGGCAATCCAAAACAATGTCCACTCCTTCAGCCGAGATTCTAAATGGTGTGAAGACAAAGTAAGATACTGTTACCTGTTAGGGACCAAACTTGATTACTCTCCCTTACTGTGTCATGCTGTTTACTCCCAGAATCAGGAAGAGCAAGGGCTCTGGGAGTAGCCATAAATAGGACAGCAAAGGAGTGCCTGGGTGGCTTAGTCGGTTCGGTTAGGCATCTGCCTTCAGCTCAGGTCATGATTCCAGGGTCCTGGGATGGAGCCCCGCATCAGGCTCCTTGCTCGGCGGTGAGCCTGCTTCTCTCTCTCCCTCTGCTTCTCCCTTCCGCTCTGCTACTCCCCCTGCTTGTGCACATGTGTGCTGGCTCTCTCTCTCTCAAATAAATAAATCTTTTTTAAAAATTTGAATTTGTATCTAGCCACCTCACACTGCTTCTCTGAGCCTTAGCTTTCTCCTTTGTAAAGTGGAGTGAGCATGTCTTCTTGTGCTGAGGATGAAGAAGGTGACAGATGAAATGTGTGGCCCATTGCCAGCCATACAACAGTCACTCCGTAAGTGAGTCACTCAACAAGTCTGATCTGTGGAGCTTAGGTTATGGGCTAGACTCTGTCCAAGGTGCTGGAGACAGAGCAGGGGTGGGCAAAACTTAACATGCTCCTGTCTGCTTGCGGCTTCCAGTCTAGCAGGGACTAGCTTTCCTCACTCTCTCTCTCCATCCTCAGTGCCATAAAGGCACATTAATGTAACTCACAAACTTGTATTCATTCAATCTCTAGGTTCAATCTAAAATGGAATCTTTGAGGAAGAGGGTTAAATAGATAGGACCTTGGAGCACAGGAGTGGCTTAATTGGTTAAGCAGCTGACTTTTGGTTTTGGTTTAAGTCATGATCTCAGGGTCCGGGGATCGGGCCCCATGTTGCGTTCTGCACTCAGCAGGGAGTGTGCTTGTGGATTCTCTCTCTCCCTCTCCCTCTGCCCATCCTCCCCTAAAATAAAGAAATCTTTAAAAATACATAGGATCGTCTTATAACAATAGAAGGTTCCAGAGTATAACCACATTTGTATTGTATTAAGTAGACAAAATATTTTTTGATCCCTTCTTCCATTAATTTATTTATAGATTCATTGATTCAACTTACTCATGCATTTAACAAACATACACTGGGCTTCCACTGTTAAAAGATATTATGCAGAAGGGAGCTGTAAACAGGAAGGTTCTGGGGATTGTAGGGGAGCTATTATTCATGCTCCCAGGGCTCCCAGTTGTGGTTAGGCCTTGTTCTGCTAAGACAAGAATAGCATTTCCCCGGATTTGTGAGTTTGCAGGATCATCTTTCTTAGCACACTGCTCAACATTTCTACCTCCAACCTCATCCTCAAACCAAGTTCGGCCATTGCAGCTCATGTGGACAGCTAGATCCTGTTTTCAGAAGTAGGAAATTCTGCATGTGCATTTTTAGAGATCAGACACTAAGTCAACTGCCCCATGACCCAAGACAGCTGAGTCATGACTTTCGAAAGCTGAGTCATGACCTTCAAAAACTCTCGAGTCAAGTCCAAAATCCAGGCATTACAAAGACTCATCAAAAAATTATCAGCTTTGCTTTTGCCTAATAGGATCCTTATCTGTAAAGGTGTATCTATTCAAGTTCCACCTATAAATTCAGAACCAGGGAGTTAGGCCAGTGGATCTAAACCCTTCATGAACATCAGAATCTCCGGGGGGCTCATTAAAAGAGATTGCAGTTTGCCCTCCCTCCCCCTCTTCTCCTAGCTTGATTCACTTGGTTTGAGGTGGGCCCCGAAGATGTGCATTTCTAACAGGTTCCCAGGAGATATTGATGCTGCTGATTCTGGCTCTACACTCTGAGAACCACTGGTCTAAGCCAGCTACTCAGGAGCCAAACTGGCATTATTTCTTATATTAACAATTAATTTGTCGATTAAATATTTGGCACTGCACTTGGCACTGGAGACACAGTGGTGAGCCCAAACAGCTTTGATTTCTCCGCTTTTAGAACTTTTATTAGGTAGATGTTAAACCCACGATTACACGAATAAAAATTAAATTAAAATGCATGGTGTCTAGTGCCACACAGGTGCTCTGAGATCATGTCAATCTAGAGTTTGCCCAATCAAGTCTGCCAGAGAAGGCATCCCTGGGGAAATGCGAAGTGGAGGAGTTATCTAGGTAAAGAGCAGCAGGAATAATGTTCCAGGTGAGGTAACAGCACATGCAAAGGCCCTGTGGTAGGACGAAGACTGGGAAGCAGCCAGTTTGGCTGGAGCAAAGGAAACGTAAAGAGGCGAGGCCTGAGAGGCAGGTGGGAGTTGGAACACACAGACTCCATTGGTGGGCTCTAGGTTGGTGCCTCACACCGACTGCTCAGGTCTGTACCTTGCATCATGGGCTGGGTAGCTATGCTCCTGCCTTCCTCACTTCTCCCAAGTTTTTTTTTTTTTCTGCCAAGTGTGTTCACTCCTATAGAAGTAGGACCCTCTCCATTTCTACTACTAGCCATCCTGGGCCACCAAGTCTTCCCTGTAAACTGCTTTTCTGCAGGACGTGTTTCCTTTACTGCAAGATGCCCACCTGGGCTCAGGAGCAGCCTCCCAAATGCTGGGCTGTGCACACCTTTTGGGTATCCCTAAAGGACCTGCCCCCCAAATGCTCACTTCTTGCCTGATGCTCCTCACGTCTGTATTCTGCTTGTGAGTGCACATTTTCTCCCACAAACTGCCAGTCACACCTGCTCGTATTAATTAGCTGCCCCATCTAGGCCTGTTACTCTATACTCTGGTTCTGCAGAAATGCAGGGCAATCCATTGGCAAGGGGTGACCTATAAGCTACAGCCCACTTCCTCATCCTCACTTGCCACTAACTGCTCAAGGCATTCTGACCTTGGAGCTATTCCTAAAACTTCCTTACCTCAGGTCCTTTGCATATGCTATAATCTCTGCCAGAACAGCCTTTCCCCAGTTCTACTTGGAGTTGGCTCCTTCTCATCTTTTAGGTCTTACCCACATGTGACCTCCCTGGAGATGATGTAACTAACCACCCCACCTGAAGTGGCAGCCCCCCGTTATCTCTGCTTCAGTATCTATAATAAAGACACTTTTCAGTTTGTCATAAGCTGTAATTATTCTATTTCTTTGTCTCTTCCACCAAAACCTAAGCCCCATGAGACAGGGACCATGTTTGTGCTGCCTGTTGTTGTATCGTTGGTCCTTCTCATTCTGATGGATGAGGCATTAGATCTCAACATATATTGATTATATGAATGGATGATTAAATAAATGGAGGAGTGAATGAATGCAGAACAATGAAGAAAACATTTTAAGACTGGTATCCCACATTTCTATATATGTACTTCCTTCAAAGGAAACTCACATTTTCTGAGCTCTGCTATATCCTGGGCATTTCAGAATTAATTTTCATGACAAGTCTGAGACAGGCATTTTAACTCCCATTTTTTTGAGGAAGAAATGGAGGTTCTCAGATGCAGTGCCTTTCCCAAGCTTATGTAACAGGTACAACTGGAATTCAAACCTTGGTCCAGTTTCACTCCAGAGCAATGGCCTTTTCACCATTCTGAATTTGAGATTTAATTAATGTTCAAATCAGTCTAACTATGGAAGCATCGTTTTAGCAAGCAGCTCCGGGAAGCAGTCAATTTAATTTATTCTTTGTAGAATTCTGGTTTAAATGTTGTCTTCAAAAATAAATATAGATATATCCAGAGTTAGACCATGTTATTCCAAACAGATAGGCCAGGAGGTTTCTATTTTCAAACTGCTTTTTTTTTTTCCCCATCCTAGATTATAGAAGAGGCCCAAGGTCAGGGTTGCTATACATTCGTTCTGCATTTCCAGCCACTGGACAACCACTCAGTGCTGATACTATGCTGGACAGGGTATATGCTGAGCTGGGGGGACATAGATAGGAGCTCAATTCCTCCCTGCCATCTGGGAGCTTATGGATATTAGGGAAGCAGACTAAACAAATGGCCCAGCCAGTCACCACAGCTTCAGCAGAGCCACTTGGGGCAGTGGAGGAGTATCCTGTTGAGTGCTGATGGATGAGCAGGAATTAGCCAGGTGATGAAGGAAAGGCATTTTACAGAAAGCACTGTGACAGGTTGACCCAGGGCAATCAGTGCTGAACAGGCCAAAGGAAGAGGCTTTGGGACACCAACATGGTAATGAGAGACCCTGTCTGCACGCTGTCTCCTTCCAGAAGGACCCAAGAGTGTCTGCCACAACTGACAACCAACATAGAGGTAGAGGGCAGGCATGGGGTTGGCATGGGGGCAGCATAGCACTGGGCTTAGGAATATGAATTTAATCTCCATATTAATCATTTAGTTTGCCTCTCAGTGTCCCCAACTGTTGAAGGAAATGATGGTTATAACACCTGCCCCATGCTTCTCTGGGAAGCTTGGATGAGTTGATGCACATGAGACATACGGCCTGGCTTACGGTAACTTCTGTGTCCATTGGTAGCTTTTTAATTATTTTTTTCAGAGTGGGCCAACTTAAAGAGAATTCTTTTAGTTTGGGAAAGGAGTATAAAGGAAAGACTGCAAAACCTCAACAACCAAACCATTAACCCAAGCAACCTTCAAGGTGGGTGTAGCCACCAGTCCAGAAACCATTAGAGCAGAGGCTTGATACCCTTGATCCTCCTAAGAGAGCATGTCCCACATTCAAAAGCACTTGCTATGTGCCAGGCACAGTGCTGAGCACTTCCTAAATCCCATCTCATTGAGAATGCCTCATGCCAACCCTTTGACTCAGAGGCCATCATTACCCCACTTGTGCATAAGGAAGCTGAGACTCCATGGAGTCAGGCAACATACCCTAGGACCCACTACAGGGAATGAGGGGACTCTGGTTTGACCCATCACATCTAGAAACCATGTGAGGGCCCCTGAAGCAAGGCAGGGTTTCATACAGTGAGCTGTGGCCAGCCCTGGTGACCACTGCCGCCACCACTAGGCACGCAGGCTACCAGCAGGGGCTGAGAAAAGCTGGGAGCTGCCTTCTTGAGCTTCTTGCTGGAGGGAGACACCATAGATCCTCTGTGTACCTCTCTCTCAGCCTCTCTTGGCATTGTGATAGCTGAATCAGGTAAGATAGGGTTTGCACAGGCACAAGGGTCATATAAGCCACAAATTCATGCCCCTTGCTGTCACTGTGTCCTTTTGAAGGTCAGTGGTGGGGTGGGGGTGGTAGGTGAGAGTAAGATGGATAGTGAGCAGAGGGAGATGTCATTTCCCAGACCCCGAAGGTGAGGATGCTTTGGTTGTTTCTATCAAATCTTCAAGCAGATGTTGCTCCTTTTAAGGCTAGATATGTTCCTTCAGGTGGGTTTCAAAATTGAAAAAATGCTCCATCATGCATTCAATCAATCAATTATAAGTCCAACCAATGAATCGGACGGAATGGGACTCAGTTGCATCTATTTCCAATGCTCCAGGCCCCACAAGAAGTAGCCTTGGAACAGGGCCTCCTTTACTCAAGCTCACACTGAAAAGCACCTTAGCAGCTCTTTTTAATGGAATAATCATGAAAATCACAAGCAGAGCTAGGTGACTCCTCGGAAGCTCAGAGGCTATCCTCATTTCTTGGCACCTCCCCAATCCCTGGGGGTGTCGGCCTCGCCTGTGTGTGCATAATCATAATCACACAAAAGCAGACAGGATGAGGGCTTTCTCCTGCTGCCACAAATCTCTGCAGATTCAAAAAAGCAAACACAAAGAGCCTCGGTTCAGAGATTCTCTGAGCCAAATTCAGCAGCAAGACATTTTGGAAATGCTGATCCAAGGTTTTCCAAACCCTGCCCCTCCCTCCTGGATCCCTAAAAAACTATTGCCCCTTTATTGTGAATGCCATCACTTTGCTTCCCACCCACACGGGTGAGTGAAGAATTTCTCCTGAGCAGTGCTAGGTCCAATAGGGCTATTACTGGGAGAGAAGCCCTTGACTTTGCCAGGAAATTAATCCCCCTTTAACTTTCATCTCCAGCTGATTCTCTGGCTCTCCACTCAGTGCTTCTCTTTCTGAATTCCTTTTTCTCTGAGAATTCATCTGTGCCATAGCTTTAACCATCACCTCCAAGCTCATGATGGAGGGATGAGGCCATTTCAGGGTGCCCGGCACACTGCCTGGTGCACAGCAGGCTTCTCCCAGAGGGTCCAGCACAGTGTCTGGTGCACAGAAGGCCAAGTGCAATTCCACACACACATAGCAGCCTTCTCCCGGAGGGCTGTGCACAGTACCCAGTGCACAAGAGGCTTTCCAAAGGGTGCTGAGCACAGTGCCTGGCACAGAGTAGGCTTCCTAGTGAATGTGTACAATTACTTAGCAATACCATCTCTAGGAATCCATTCCTGATCATGGTCTCTGTTCTCTCCAGGTGATTAGATTCCCCTTGATTTCCACCATCTCAGTTTCTTTATCTGTAAAATGAGGAACTTTCCCCTTGCAGGACTGAGAAGCATGCACCATGGTCCAGTCGTATGGGTCAGCAGAGGGAGAGGAGGCCAGCAGAGCCTGGTGCTATGATCTGCCTTGCCTGTGCCCACTCGCCTTGCTGGGATTCATTCTCCACCTCCCTCTACCTGCTGAAATGTGTCCCATCCATCAGGCTCCCTGTCGGGGGCTGCCCACCTTGTTGCTCTCTCTCTATCTTTCTTTACTTTTGAAGTCCTTACAGCCAGATGCACATGACTCAAAGCTTCTAATTCTTCTACTCGGTTTTGAGCATAGTCAAACAGAGAAGAGGCTAGTGACATAAAGGTTAGGTCTATATTACAAATAATCTCCCCCTGCCACTCCATGTCTGGCTGAAGGCTGAGAACGTGTTCAAAAGAAGATTACCAGTTGACTGGCTTACAAAATACTTTCCATCTCAAGAAATCTTATATTGTTATTTTTTCCCTAGCCTATCACCACAGAACACTATAACAAACAATATCCGCAGTCAAAAACCAAAGAGAAATCACTCTACATTCTGCTCCTATTGCATATTAGTGGATGGATGTTTTTTTTTTTTCCCACTTTCCTTTCTTTTTTCTTTTCTTTTTTTTTTTTTTTGTCTTCATGAGCCAAGAATTTATACAAAGCTGTGATCACACTGTAGCTGGAATTTGGCATTCTGCTTTTTTCCCCACTCAATATGCTACCGTGGGTATTTTTTCATTTTGTCACAGAATCTTCATAATTATCTTTTTTTTTTAAGGGCTGCATAATACTCAAGCGTGTGGGTGTAGCATAATGCACTGAACTGTTTCCCTCCCGTTGATAATGGAGGCTCGTTCTGAAATCTCACCATTACAGACAATGCTACAATTCATCCCGTTGGTATATGCTGAGCACCTACCATGCAGAAGTGGTGCTTGGCTCTGCAACAGGCACCGAGTACCTGTTGCTTTTATGTTCTTCTGGATTCTTTCCTGAGAGAGGGTTGGTGGGAACCTATCTGTGGCTTCCTAGTCATTTTTAATGGAATCCTCGGTTCTCTGCTTAATAACATAAGAAATCACTGGAAGTCGCTTTTGAAAGAAGATGGTGGCTAAGTGGGTCTCAGATGCTGTCATCTCCGGCTCTTCTGACATCAGCATGAATCACTGACTCAGGCTAGCAAGGTGGCAGGCTGACGACTGTGAAGGGTTGAGGGGGCTAGGAAATTCTCCAGGGAAAACAGGGAAGGCAGGAGCTCTCTGGTTATGCATTGTCACTTTTTTTCTTTTAAAAGAATGGCCACCTCGTGACCCTCTTTGCCCATTACTTCCTATATCCTACTACCTTCAGTGGCTCTGGTCTCCTTTCAGATTCTTGAATTTACCAAGTCATTTCTTTTCTTTTTTTAATTTTTATTTATTTATTCATGAGAGACACAGAGAGAGGCAGAGACATAGGCAGAGGGAGAAACGGACCCACCACGAGGAGCCCGATGTGGGACTCGATCCCAGGACCCCAGGATCACAACCAAACCAAAGGCAGATGTGCAGCCACAGAGCCACCCAGGCGCCTCTACCAAGTCATTCCTAACCCTAGGCCTTAGCACATCCAATTCCACTTGGTCAGAAATGCTGTTCCTTTGTCCAGTTTCTCCTCCTTTAATGCTCAGTCTGAACCTCACTCTTTGATGTCTGATCTGCTGCCTCCATGTATCCACCAGCACCTTGCATTTCTCCACCAGAGCACATACCAAAAGTGAAAATCAATACATTTTAAAAATACTGGTTTTTATCCCTCTTCCCCAAGTAGACTCAAAGCTCCATGAAGAAAGTGACTCTCGAGGTGTTTGTTTGTTTGTTTTGCCAAATCTTCTGCCCTAGCACAGCACCTGGCCCATCACAGACACCTTGTATTAAGTAGGTCAGGGTATGAATGAGGAAAGGATGCTTGCAAAATTATCATTTAAGGGGTTAAAGGCAAAGACTGCTGGAGGGACAGTGACAGTTCATTTTCCAGATCACAGCTTGAGAGATGCAAGTTACAAGAAGGAAGAGCTACCCAATGGTTAGGAAAGTAGGCCAAGGTCTAGCCTGGAAGCCTTGAAAACATGCCTGCAATGTCTAGACGTCTGAGAAACAGGTGGCAAACTTCTAATATTTGGTCTGGAAGCTCTTTTTTCATGTCCCATCGGAAATGTTGGTACAACCTTAAATTCTGTGCAAATCTCTACATTTAACATTTAAAAACAAATCTGAAAATCCAGGCCATCAGAAGACTCTCCTTTCCAAAAAGCTCCCCATAATTCACCTAGTCTGGTCTATCGCCTTACACAACCAGATCTCACATCTTCTCAGTCCCTCAATTTGGAGAAAGTTGCTTCTTTATTATAATGCTAGTCAGACAACTGAATTTCTTTGTATCTTACAATTTAGTGCTGGGAAATGAAAAGACCACAACCACAGCTCTGAGACATCTCTGAATCCCCTCAGGAGCTGCTTAGCAGAACCTGAGCATCAGCCTCCACCCGTTCTGAGCAGCAGCAGGGGTGTGACGCACAAATCATCTCAAAGATCAGCTGGGCTTTCCACCTGATTCCCTGTGTTGACATGCACGGGCCACCGTCAATAGCTTCAGGATCGCAGGTGGAGCACGGGTCAGGTTATAAACCAGCATTCCCCAGCTTGGGTCTGCAACCACCAGCAACCCGATTTCCCACCTCCCAGTCCTTCTCTACACGAAACTCAACTCTGATCATGTCACCACTTTGTGCTCCGGGGGCTCTCAGTCACACAGGGGTTGTTCTCTTACATGAGTGAGAGATAAACTTCTCTATGTTAAGGCCCTGTTATAGCTGCTATCATAATTTAGCTAAATTATGCAAGCTTAGCATGTTATCAACTGCACGGTTTCTCAGTTTTATCCTCTCAGAATAGGGGCATTATAATAGGGCTGCTGAGAATTAAATGAGAGCATAGATGTGAAGTATTCAGTACAGAGCTAATAATACTATGGCCCCATTATATCCTTACTATTATTGCTATCACTATTATTTTTATCAGCCCTCCTCTAAACAAGTGCTATTGTTCTTTAAGAAAGAGAAGAGCAAAAAAAAAAAAAAAGAAAAAGAAAAAAGAAAGAGAAGAGCAAGGAACAACCTGGTGCTCTTTAGAGCAAACACCTTACCTTTTCACTTCTTGCACATAGTCTGCATTTCTGTCAAAGAGGTGGGTCATGGAGTCTTTGATTGCTTCATGCTTGAAAGTAGAAGCTGTTCCAAAGACAGTCACATTGGGGATAGTGGAACACAGCTGAGCCACAGCTTGGCCCTGGAAGTGAAATGCAATAGACAAGTCACGCAGGACAGTTATCATCCAACAGCCAGTCTTGCTGGTTTAGAGCAGGGTTTCCCAACCTTGCCACTGCTGACCTTTTTAAGGCTGGATAAGTCCTTATTGCAGGGGGCTAAGTTGGGCATTGTAAAATGTTTCACAGCGTCTCTCACCTCTGACCTGCCAGGTGCCAGTTTGGTTTTGATAACTCAAAATGTCTCCAGACCTTTCAAAATGTCCCCTTGGTTGATGACTACTGGTATAGAGGAAAGTCAGGGTGAGCCAGCAAAACCCTAGTACTTAACCATCTTAACAACTATTATTTTATCACACTGAGCCTTAGGTTCCTTACCTATAAATTAGCAATAATGGTACCTACTCCACAGAGATCTTGGGAGATGTCTTAGCCTGGATCCCCCAGAAGCAGATCCTGAGGCAAGGATTTGAGAGTAAATACTTCATCTGGAATATGGACCACAGGAAATACAAGTGTTTCGAGACAGAAAGAGGAGGCAGCCAATAAAGGGTGTGCTATCAAGTCAATACCCACCATGGGTAGGTAGAACTCAGTCCCTTTGAGGAATTTCCTGAGCATGTGTAGAATATATCTCAGAGTTATCCCAAAACACATGGTGGGGGAGGCTGAAGTATTTATTCCCCAAATTTCCATCTGATATCACTCGAGGGTTGTCCCTGTAGCGTTAACTCCTAGATATGCCTGGCTTGTCCTCTTGGGCCAAGCATGTCCCCACAGCCAGACAGATGCCTTAAGTAAGCAACCTTCAGCCATGTTGAGTGCAGAGAAGATATGAGGACAGCATCTGCTATGGGGTGTGTTAAATGAGGCAATATGCAACACAGGTCAAGCACCTGGCACAAAACATGACACTTAATATAAGGTACCTAAAAACTCTTCATCATCTTCACCTTTTTGTGGCTGAGATGTCCAGGCATATAAAGAAAAGGTGAATGCATGAAGTTTAAATATTGAATGGTCTAAGAGAAATCACAAACGTATTTAGGAAGGGGTGTTTTTGTTCATATCCTTTTTCAGTGTGGTCAGAAATGTAAGCCATCGGACAAAACACTGTGATCATGTGAATTCGAAAACCTTCCAGTAAAATCCAATGTGCTGGTAATGAAGGTGCATTCTAAAACCAAATACTCAAAAAAAAAAAAAAATTTAAAACCAAGTACTCTTTCCAGTCTTCCAAGTGCCATCCTGAGGAGGCAGGAATTATTCTACCAAAGTCACCTGTGATATTAACTTCTGCCTATCACCTCATTACGTGCCTTCATGTTGGTGGACTAAATCAGGTTGGCAGCTCTATTTTTGGAAATATTATTCTCTCTAACACTGGCAGTGAAAGGCAACATTGACAGAATCCTGGAATGTCAGAGTTAGAAGATCATCCAATTACCCCCTCCCCATCATTGTTTCACAGATGAGGGAAAGGTTAAGTTGACCCAGTTCTTCAGAGGCAGATCAAGATGTGAAGCAAGGTCTCCTAACTTCTGGTTCTTGCCATTTTCTGTAATGCCGTGCCGTCTACTTATTTTGACATTTTAAGTTAAGCAGACTTTGAAGTTGCTGCCTAAAATAGACTTGGAGGTCAACATTTCAGAACATGGGCATGAACCTAAGACTCCAGTCAGGCTATCATTTTCTGTTCTAAGAATACCTTTGATATTTGGTTAATATTTTCTTTCATCACTTGATTTTAGAGAACAAAGAGGGAACTATCCTTCTTGGTGACTGGAAATATCGGCAACCAATGCAGCAGTCCTCTAAAATTCAACAGGGCTGGAGCTAACCTCATTTGTCCTGGGATGAGAGATTAGAATGAGTTCCAATATCTGTGTGGTCCGTCCTGCCCACTGTCCTTAGGCCACCATGACATCCACTCAACTACTTTTTCAAATTCCCATTATGTACTGGTCACACAGTGCTATGGGTGGATGCAGGAGTGTCAGAAATGAGTAACACACTTCAATCTCTGTTCTCTGGTCCCAGGTCCCCCACCGAGTCTTAGATTCCTGTACTGAATGACCACTTTGGTGCCTGTCCCCACCTGGCTATCCAAAACAACACTTCAAATTCAACTCATCCAAAATATAACTCTTGGCTATCTCCAAATGAGTTTCTCCTCATATTGCTTTGCTGGAGCAGTTGTAACAAAATACCACAGACTAGGGAGCTTACACAACAGAAATGTGTTTCATAGTTCTGGAGGCTAGAAGTCCAGAATCAAGGTGTTGGCAGGATTGGTTCCTTCCGATGGCTGTGAGACTGGTCTCGTCCAGGCCTCTCTCCTTGGTTTGTAAACGGCTGTCTTCTCCCTAGGCCTCTGCACCTGGTCCTCCCTCTATGCCAACCTGTGTCCAAATTTCCCCTTCTTGTAAGGACACCAGTCCTATTGGGTTAGGACTCATCCTCATTTAAAGTTGATTACCTCTATAAAGACCACAGTGCTAGAAGGGGACACCTTTTGAGATATTGGAGGTTAGAACTTCAACATATGAATGGGGGGTGCACAATTCAACTCATAATATTCTTCTTACTGCATTTCCTGCCTCAGTGGATGAAACTGTACCATTCACCTATCCCTAGACTAAAGTCAGGAATCCTGGGGTCACCTGACTTTTCTTCTTCCTTCAGCCCACATCCAGCTAAGGTATCATTTCTACTCAGATCTTCCTGACTATCACTTCTTATTCTGGAATAATAAGAATAGGAATAAGAATAAGGAAGTTCTTATTGTTGAACTTCCTCGCCTGGATAATGACAAGGCCCTTCTGGCTGGTCTGGCTGTTTCCATGTGTACTTCACACTGTGGACAGTGATTTTTCTCAAACAAAACATTGAGCATCTCACTATTTGTCTCAAAGCTTCCCAATGCCTACCATGGCTTTTAGAATGAAAAGTACACCCTTAAGTTTCTCCCACAGGCTAGTGCTCTGGATCTGACCCAGTCTACCTCATTAACATGCCGTCCCTCCACTTTTCCAGTGTCTGCTCCCTGACAAACATGGTGCTCTATCCACCGCTGGTTAACATTCGCCATGATCCCAGTGTTGTGCGACCCTCATTCCGTGATGTTCTCAGAATGAACCCTTAACCTGATTTTGCTGAGGAGACAGAGGTTAGACACCAGGTCCAAGGCCAGTAGAGTAAGATGGTAGACCCTGATCTGCTGTAATCATCAGCTGAGCAAGCTTGAGTAACATATCAGTTCTCCTGGTCATTCATTTTAATATGCAGAGTGTAAGGCTATATATATCCTAGGTTTTTGTGGGACTATTTGACATAACGCATCCAAGGACTTAGATTCAGTGAATGCTCAGTATTTGCTATTACTACTACTATGAATACTAGTATTATTTTTCTTGCTATTATTATGTCAGCGGTATCTGACAGTATGTCAGCAAATCTACTGTCCTACTCTCCTGGATGTATCATGCCATTTTAATTTTGACACTAGTTCCTTACATGCTGTCCCCTACCTACCATGCTTGTCCTTCCACTTTCTTCTTCAGACCATAGCCACTCCCCCTTAGGGGAGCTCCTTTTCTAGAAATCCTTCCCAGGCAGTCACTTGCTTCTTTTTGTGCCACGATAGACCTGTGGTTCTTTCCTCCAGGACAGCGGCCACCGTGGCCCTCTGGGGCTGCTAAGGGACCCATCTGTGAGTCCCATGAGACCAGGGACCATGCCATATCTGACTCTGTACCCCAGTGTCCAGGGAAGAGCTTGCCACATAACAGGTGTTACTTAGTAACACTTGTCGAATGGATGTATGAGAAGCTACAGGAATGTGACGTAATGGGGAGCCCCCTCATAATTTTGCAGATTGCCATGTCCTTTACTATTGCATACTAGGTGTAAAGCACAGACTCATTTAACGTGTCTAGCATCTGACTGGAGCAGAACTTGATCATTTCCATTTTCAAGAAAAAGATACATGTGGTAGCAAAGTGAGATGATGTAAGTAACTGACTTATGTATTTATATAATTATGTAGCAGATTATATGAGTATTTTATATAGTACAAAACACAGAAATATATAAATATTATATAATATGTATCACTAGAAGAATATATAATTTGTATTATATACACATATACACATGTAAGTAGTAATATCTGGTATATAATATATAATTAGTGTAATGTTACATGGTCATAATATGAGTAGCACAACCTGCAAGTATTACATAGAATATTATATCATAACTTGTATCACTATATAAATAATACTGGGTGGAAAACCAAATTCAGTGGACATCTGCTCGTACCGCCCTCAGTGTTGAGCTCTCCATTAACTCACTAAGGCAATGAGAAGCCCTTGCAAGATCCTCAGTGATCTAAAGTAAATAATACTCAGCATTCTGTACTGAAGTAGAATGTGTGCTTTCGCTCACATTTACAGAAAATCTGTATTCTCTCCCTTCTCCGACTCCCAAGGTGAGTGCCGGATCAGCATCTAATTTATCCTTGTTTCTCCCACGTGCCCAGAAAATAGCATGGGCTCAATAAACATTTGTGGAAGACGGAATGAATTTTCAATAAAAAGGATTTTGCAATTTACCTACAGACCCAGAACATAAAATGAACAAGGCAATCCATTCTCCCAGCAACAGCAGCAAATGAAGCTTTGCACGTATTTGTTTTTAATTGATTTTCCTGTCCCTCTTTGGAATGTAAGAATTCTGCAGCGAGCCTCTGCTTCTCTGCCCTATGGCCAGCAAGACAGCAAGTACAGCAGCTGACGTTCCCTTTGCCTCGCCATATGCCAGGCACTGCGCTTAAGTGCTGTGTTAAATCCTCAAACCACTTTGAGAGTAAATGCTTTTATTTCCCTTTTGTACCTGAAAATGGGGATCTAGATGGAGACAGGAACTTGTCCAAGGTCATATGGCTTGTAAGTGATGAGGCTGAGGGTCAAATTCAGGTCTCCCCGACTCCAAAGCCACTCTGCTATTAGTCTTCTTTTCCATCCAGCTAAGCACTCAAGTTGCTGACATGGAACCGAAATCTTAGAGAAAACCATGGGTGCTTGGCATCAGTCTGGAAGGCTTCCCTGAGTCACTTTTTAGATAGCTCTGTCTCAGGTTCATGTGGGTGAGTGGATTTCAACTAGCTCAATCCTAATTCCAGGGCTGTCGGGAAACAGAGCACAACTATGAGAAATCCAGGGACAGTTGTTACAAGGGAGCTGTTTGGGGTCACGGAAATCTCTTATCAACAGACTGAGGTTCAAAGCTAAATCCTATTCCAAAAAAGCCAGACAAATGAGTCCAGGGGTAAATGCATCTATATCAAAGGCTTAGTACACTGTCTGGTACATACTAAGTATTCAACAAATGGCATTTTTTAGCTATCACTGTTCTGGAATTAGGACTGAGCTTAGTAGAAATTCCAGTTACCCCTTCAATGAGAATTTAGGATAGATGATCCTGTCAGTGCACTGATATTCATAAATCAGCATCACAGACTCAGCTAAGTAGGATGCAAAGAATGGATGGCTTTCTCTAGAACACAAATAACATCTTCCTCCTTAGACTTGTTTTCATCATATACCCAAACTCTATGCTTAGTCTTTCCTAAGTGCCACCCCCTTTCTCACCACAAGACCTTTGCACATGAAGTTTCCATTGCTTTGAATCCTTTTTCCCTGTCTTTTCTCCTGGATGGGTCTAGTCATCCTTTGAATCTTGGCCCGTCTGGTACTTCACTGAGTCATTCATTCCATCATTGAGGTTATTTATTTACTTACTTACTTACTTATTGAGATATACATATGTGTGTGTGTGTGTGTGTGTGTGTGTGTGTGTGTGTGTGATAGTGCCCAGTGGTCATCCCATCAATGGTCATCCCATCCTCAGTGTCCATCACCTAGTTACCCCAACCCCTCACCCACCTTCCCTTCTGCAACCTTTTGTTCATTTCCCAGAGTTAGGAGTCTCTCATGGTTTGTTTCCTTCTCTAATTTTTCCCACTCAGTTCCCCTCCTTTCCCTTATACTCCCTTTCGCTATTTCTTATATTCCCCATATGAGTGAAACCATATGATGATTGCCCTTTCCTGATTGACTTGTTTCACTCAGCATAATAGCCTCTACAGTTATTTAATATGTGCCTCTAATAGGTTAGACATTATGAGAGGTGCTGGAAAGATAAAGGTGAGCAAGTTATATATGGTCCCTGTCATCTTGGAGCTTGCATCCTTGTAGAGGCAAGCATGTTAATAAAATAAGCATACAATTAAAAGTACTGTTATACACCTAAAGCAGGAGGCTGAGAATACCAGTTTCAAACCCTGAACCACTGGGATAAGACCACATTGGTGGTACACTATGGTTTTTTTCAAATGTACAGAAAACGAGAGCCATGTACTAAAATGAACATGTGGGGGAAAGAATAGATAAGATGGACACTAGACTTGGTTTCTATATCCTCTCCGGTCCTAAGATTTCTAGCGCACACCAACCAGTTCTTCAGCTGCTAAAGAAAATCTTTTTGAAGAAGCCTCCCAAAGAGAATGCACGTTTGCTCATTACCCGAAGTCTGATGAAAAATGTAACTTTCTATGGCTAACTTGACCATTTCTGAGATCATTTTAAAAACAGGATTACGTTTATCTCTTCCAAAAGTCGCTTTCACTTTTTAAACAGCTCATGTAAACCACCGAGCACTTATGTAGAGCCAAAGAATGGAAAAGAATTAGCAAAGTGAGCTCGTGAAAGTACCTAGAAGATTCCTTGGGTAAATGATGAGGAAAGATTGTTTTCTTCCAAAGAATTGTCAGTTTACCTTTTCATCTTCGTCAGTGCATAGAGGCACTTAGACCGAGAGAGCTAACTGAACGTTCTCACATCTTGTGCATTGGGTTCCTGAGCCGGCCTTATGCTTTTCTTATGACAGTACACATTCCCACGTTGGGATTTAGACACAAGTTTTGAAACGTTTATTTCAGAGCGGTGCTGTCATTTGCTGTTCAACAATTCACTTGACTCAATTGTTATAAGGGGAGGATTTTCAAATCCCACTGTGGGGGCTGATCCGCGTGACCTGTCATCAAAGGCAGCAAAGAATATTCTATGTTCTCACCGAGTACACTCTAAGAATCAGTCAGGTTTCTTTTTCTTTCTTATTTGCACTGCAAACCTGTTGTTCTGCACACGATACTCGCTTTAACATACATGTGCAGAGAAGTTCAATAGCAAGGAGCTTCAGTGGCTCCTGGCTGAAGGACCAGAGAAAAGGAGGAATCAATTGCTCGAGATAGAAGTATGGAAACTTTTCTTTTTAATCCAAGAAAGCAGTAGACACATTCCAGGGAAGACCTGGTAGATAAAATCTTTATTTCCTGCTTATATTTATTATATACATTAGTGCTTCTCAGTATGTGGTGCTGAAACTAGCGACCCCAACATCACGTAGACTCTTGTTAGAAAGCTCCACCACCCTGCAGGGACGCCAGGGTGGCTCAGTCTGTTAAGCGTCTGCCTTTGGCTTGGGTCATGATCCCAGGGTCCTGGGATGGAGCTCCACATTGGGCTCCCTGCTCATAGGGGAGTCTGCTTCTCCTTCTCCCTCTGCACCTCCCCCAACTCCTCTCTCTCTCTCTCTCTCTCAAATAAATAAATGAAATCTTAAAAAAAAAAAAACAACAACTTCAACCTAGACTACAGAATCAGAAATTCAGGGAGTGAGGCCTGAGAATCTGAGTTTTAACAAGCTTTCCAGAAGATTCTACTGCAGCTCACATTGAGAACCACTGATATAGATCATCTTTAATGGCACACATTCTATTCCACATAATTTAGGCACTAAGGCCCCTATGATGCTCAGGATATCTTAATATCAGATACTTCATTTAAAACCAAGGTGGGGCTTTATTATTAATGTATTATTGTATTAATGTATTTTATGTACATTGTATACATTATGTATACAATGTATTAATTGTATTAATGTATTATTAATACATCTTCATTGTATAGAGTAAATATTTATAGTATGCATAATTCTAACATGCAGCCCTTGCTGCAGTCCAGCGCTCTATAAAGTATCCCTTCTACCAATTTGGTCAATGATGGCATCATAGCAACCCTCTTTTCCTAGTTGGGGTTGACATCACAGCCCATGAGTTTACGATGTGGGATCCTATAGATCAAGGCATGACTAACACGATCTTCTGTGAATCAGAGGTGCAAGAAGAGAAAATAAGTCACCATCGCATTAGCAGGGTCTGAAGTTCTGGACACTTGGAGAAATTCAGCCTCCTTGCTCCCCAGGCCTCAGCTTTGCTGTCCATCATCCAGGTTTTCCAAGCCATTCACAGCTCTGCCCATCAGATGACTGCAAAGGTGAATATTTAACCTTTTCCCCTGCTCATACGGCACTGAGCTCATCCCAGAGGCACTCAGATGAGAAGCAGGAAGGCAGCAGTGAAGAGTATGGGTTTACTCATTCAACTTCATCTGCATGGAGTTTGCTATATGCCAGGCCGCGTCTATATGCTCTCTACAAACACAGGCCATTTGACTGCACCGTGGCCTCCTGGAGGCTAAATACTATTGCATCCTCATTTTCTAGATGAAAGAACTGAGGCACAGAGTAGTTATGTAAATGCTTACAGTCACACAGCGATACCAGAGACGAGAACTGACCCACACTGTCTGGCTCCAGGACAGTAATGACTCTGAAGGCCAAGGGGAGAGAACGAAGGGGAACTGTCTCATACTGGCTAGCAACTCTTTGTCGAGCCCTGAAGGCACTTCCTACACCTCATTTTACCTCCCGACATCATATTCCCGTCATGAAGACAGGCTCAGAAATGGAAGCTCAGAAAGATCAGTGAATGCACTCAAGGTGATCCTGCCAGTAATTGGAAACTGAGGTTCCAAAAGTATGTACTAGCAACTGGAAGTGATGGGATTTAGACCCAAGCCTCCTTGTCACTCGGCCTGAGTTCTTTGTTCTGGACCTCAATAGAACACAGATGAGACACATCAGGGGTTGCGGAACAAGCTAAAGTTCCTGAATCCCACACCTGATTCAGTCCTGCGGTCACCACCTAACCTGGCTGAGCTTCTGATTCCTCTTATTTAAGTCAGGGATGATAATGTCTACTTCATGAGGTCTACTTCATGTGGGACAAAGGAGACAACATAAGTAATGTGATTCCCCAGGGATGACCCAGAGCAGGTGCTCAATAAGCGAGTTATCTCCCATTGCCCTCTGAAGCTACCTCTTCTGAGAAGACCTCCTGGAGATCCCCAGAAGGGTTAATATCTCCTGCTTTGCCCCAAACTCACACACATCACTATTCAACCATCTTTTACTCTGTTCTATGATTCTTCTCTCTCCTCACCTCCCGGCTCCCTTCTTCCTTTCTCCTCTTCCTTCACCTCTGTCTCTCTTCCTTTTGTTTTTTTTTAAAGGTTTTATTTATTTATTCATGAGACACTCACACACACACACACACACACACACACACACACACAGAGAGAGAGGCAGAGACACAGGCAGAGAGAGAAGCAGGCTCCATGCAGGGAACCCAACGTGGGACTCGATCCCCGGTCTCCAGGATCACACCCTGGGCGGAAGGCAGGCACTAAACTGCTGAGCCACCCAGGCTGCCTGCCCTCTCTCTTCCTTTTGAAAAAAATCTTTCTTTTTGTATCTCCCACCGGGTGTCAACTCCTTAAGGGAAGGACCATATCTTATTCCCCTCTTTATCTAGAGTATTGAGCCCACTGCTTAGTTCTCAGTGACTGTGTTATTGACTGTAGGAAACAGCAGTAAACAGAAATTTGGAGAACAAATAGCAAAGGTCAGAGAGGACTCTCGAGGTCAGAGGGCAGTCCAGGGCTGAGCCTGGGGATGCAAACCCTTCTCTGCTTTATCCCTTGGTTGATGGGGACAGAGTCCACCCCACACCCACTTGGTAGTTACAACTTTACACTGATGAGGGAACTTAAGTGCCTTCCAAGAGTAGATATTTTCTGGTTTTTCTTTTCCACCATCCATATGGAGTGGGGAGAAAGGTGAGATGAGGGAGGGATAGGGAAAGAATGTTAGGGTCAGGCAGGTGTGGGCTTAGAAATATATTTCTCGCAGAGCCACCAGAGCCTTGTCACAGTTGGCTCACAGCCTTCATTCCTCCTTGCCCAGTGTTTGGCAGATGCTGCTCTCCCACCCGTGCACACCTGCCAGTAGAGGCCTGCTTCTGAGAATCTGGTCACCTATGGGGACAGAGGGATGTGTTCATGAAGGGACTTGGCAAGAATGACTCCCACACCAGGCATGAGCCCAGCTCCCCACCTGATGCCTGAAACCCTCAGTCTTATCACAGCTGGTATCCTAAGGACTGTGCATCACCAAGCAGCAGGCATCTTGGGGACTAAGAGCAGGAGGGAGGTGACTTTTGCTTTTCCAAAGTTCCTCCTAGGAGATGGTCCCATGAACACAGGGTCCAACTGGGATGATGCCCTGGTGGCAACTCGGCCTTCTGCTCTGATCGAGAAGGAGGCCAGTCTGGTATCACTTCATGGTGTGTTTGAGGGTCCAACAACATGGTGCATTTTTGAGCAAAAAGGAAGGGTAGCCCCAAGATGGGTCGAGGGAGACACAGATATGGGGTCATAGAAAAATAGATTATATGAGCCCTCCCCCCTTCCAAACAAGACCCAAAGTAGGGTGGCTCCAAAGGGAGCCCTGGACACACAGGAGCAGAAATGCTGAGTCCTGAGGTACCTGCGTGACTCTTGATTTCAGCTCCGGTCATGATCTCAGAGTCATGAGATAGAGCCCCATGTTGGCCCCGCACTGGGACTGGAGCCTGCTCAAGATTCCCTCTCTCCCTCTTCTTCTGCCCCCCTCACCCCTAAAAAAATACTGAGTCCTAATCCTCCTGCCATTTCAGCTTGAGTTGCTCATAATAGCAGGAAGGGCCAGAACACAGGACTTCATGTAGGACATCTCTGCAGTCCCACATGAAGCAGCTCAGCATGTTGGGAGAGAAGAATAGGGACTTTAAAAAAAAAAAATGGAATGAGATTAAAAGAGAAAAGCTCCACATATTTAATATATACATTTTCATGAACTTAATGCATATATCCCATAAAACTCTCACAATAAATAATGCCACCAACTCAACCGGCACCTCTAAAATCTCCTCCTTCCCTCTTTCTCTTTTTTGGTGATAACATTTAAGATAAGGTCTACCCTCTCCACAAACTTTTAAGTATTCAGCACAGTATCATTAACTAGAGGCTCTGTGCTGTGCAGGAAATCACTAGGACTCATTCATCTCACATAACTGAAACCACACACCCTTTGATACCTCTCCACCCCACCTCCTCCAGCCCCTGGCAACCAGCATTCTACTCTCTGCTTTTGTGACTTTTAGGTTCCTCTTCTAAGTGTGATCATGTAGGTTTTGTTCCTCTGGGTCTGGCTTATCTCCTGTAGTATAACGTCCTTCAGGTTCATCCATGGGGTAGCAAAGGGCAGAAGCTCCTTCTTTCTAAAGGCTGTAAGATGCTCTCTCGTGTGTGTCTATACCATATTGTGCTTATCCATTCATCTGTTGAAGGACATTTGGGTTGTTTCCGTGTCTTTGTGATTGTAAATAATACTGCAACGAACATAGGAGTGCAAACATCTCCCTGAGATCTTATTTCAGTTCTTTGAGACGGATAACCAGAAGTGGAATTGCCGGATCCTACAGTAGTTCTATTTTTAATTTTTTGAGGAGCCTCCATAGTGTTTTCCATAGTGGTTGTACCAATTTGCATTCCTCCCTACAGTGCACAAGTGTTCCTTTTTATTCACATCCTTGCCAACACCGACCTTTTGTTTTTTGAGAGCAGCCATCCTAGCAGGTGAGTATCTCATTGCGATTTTCATTTGCATTTCCTTGACGGTGAGTGGTGACCGAGCACCATTTGAGTCAGCGAAACCTGAATCTTGATGTACCACTGACAGGCTGTGTGAGTTTGGACAGATACTCCATCTCTCTGAGCTGCAGTGTCTCGTCTATAAAATGGAGAATGAGCCAACTATGCAAAGCGTTGGTGAGCTGCAGACTAGAATGCTTAGTGCCAAGCAGATAGTAAATTTTAGGGCCCTTCTGTTCTTCCCACATGCTATGCTGCTGCATGCTATGCTATGATCTTCAGCCCGCTAGTTCCAGGCTATACAGCCTATTCTCAGGCGCTCTGGGATTTATGATTGTCAACGACAGGACAGGTAGCTGGGTTGGAAGGGTTTGATTTATGGCCACCGCTCCCCACTCCCCCACCAATTGGCAGACTTAGCTGTGAGCCCTGGCAACTGGAATGTGGGCATCTGTATCGTAAATTTTTCAAATTTCCCGTAAATTACATGAAGTTTTGGCACCTTAAAAAATCTTTCTGGCTAGGGAGACTGTCCTTCTCTAGGTTAGCCAGTCTTAGAAATAAAAGAGGGCTCAGTTGGGAGTATGCCACTGATATCAAACTGACTAATTCAGAGCCAGACCTCCTCCACCTGGTCCATATACTCCAAGAGGCAATACTCCTCTGCCTGGATCACCCCAGGGCCAGATACAGGCAAACAGAAACCATCTCTGTAACCCAGACCCCACACTGAAATTATTCAAACTAGCCAATCCTAAACTGCCCACGCTGCCCTGTCTTGCTTTTCCCCAGAAACCCTAATAGAGACCATTGCTTAAGTGCATGCACCACTGCTGTCTTCTGCCTCCTGACCACCCTGGTATCTTTCCCTTGTGGTCCTGCGTGCCTCCATGTCTTTAGGACCTACGAGTATAATAAACTGTTTTCCTGACCCTCGCCTCTGTCTCCTGTTGTGGCCACATCTGACTGACCATCTACTAAAACTATACAAAAGAGCATCCCTCTTTCGTCCCAGGAGTCGAGCGTTTTTGTGCAGTGTACAACCTGCCCAACTACACAAGGGGACTCTACTATCCAGCCCTCATGGGGATCATGTCAAGTCTTGCATCTCTCATCAGTACCACTTTCCGACTGATGGAAACCACGGGTGGCCATAGGCCAACCCCTAGTTCACAGACTCCCACATTGCCTGAGATTTGGACTCCAGGAACCACGTGACTGGAACGCTAGCCAGGGAGCCAGTCCAGCCCACCAGATGGCAAAATCTCCTTCATGGGGCTCTAAATCATGGTGGGGCAGAACCACTTCCAGGCTGGCTGCCTTCCATGCAGTGCATCTGGATAAATTTCCTGGATGATTACATTTGCATGGTGGGATGCCGGATTCACATTTCCAGCCAAATTACAATTTGTACCCACAGTTTGGAGCTGTGGTTTTGATAAATGCATCTATTTCAACCAAAACCTTGTTAGATAGAGTGATCATAGAATTTCTTGTCTAAATTGGGAGACTCTTCGCGAGTGAAGAGGGATACTATTATTTTTTTTTTTTTTAATTTTTTTTTTTAATTTTTATTTATTTTATGATAGTCACAGAGAGAGAGAGAGAGAGAGGCAGAGACACAGGCAGAGGGAGAAGCAGGCTCCATGCACCGGGAGCCTGACGTGGGATTCGATCCCGGGTCTCCAGGATCGCGCCCTGGGCCAAAGGCAGGCGCTAAACCACTGCGCCACCCAGGGATCCCAGGGATACTATTATTAATTTTTCCCATCCAATAGGTATAAACTGGAAGTGTCGTGGGTGGATTGGGTCACCACTATTGGAGTGGCCACCCTAATAGTAAGTCAAGGAAATTCAAGGTGGCCAGGAGAGGAGAGCAAAGGTGCAGGAATCTATGGGATTTGGAGTTTGATCCTTGGATCTACTACTCATCACTTGAGGGACAATGGGCCACTTATTCTGAATGGACAGCTTATCTTTAACATTGGGGTAATGTTTCCTACCTCACAGGGTTGGCATGAGTGTTAAATAAACATATATTGAAAAACTCTGCACAGGGTCGAGCACAAAGAGGGGCTTAGGAGGTATAAGCTTGCATGCCCTACTCCCCATCTACTACATTGCTTGCATCCCAACTGCAGAGTTTTTTTTTTTAAGATTTTATTCATTTATTTATGAGATACACACAGAGAGAGGCAGAAACGTAGGCAGAGGGAGAAGCAGGTTCCCTCCAAGGAACCTGATACAGGATTCGATCCCAGGACTCCAGGATGATGACCTGAGCTAAAGGCAGACGCTCAACCACTGGGCCACCCAGGGACACCCAACTGCAGAGATTTGGGAAGACAGATGCATCAGTGCCTGGCAGGGTCTGCTCTCACTCGGATGATGCTTTCCACACCTCAGTGACCTGCCTGCCTGCCTTTCCCTGAGTGTCCCTGTTCGTTGAAGACACCTCATTAACCAGACCTCGGGACAGGAACAGGAGCCTGACCTACTGCTACAATCAACAGCTTCACTGGAAAACAACTTCCCCAGGCATGAAATACCCAAACTCTCAAAGCGCTGCTCTCCCCTGCCTGCCCTCGGAGATCACACACCAAGGCTCTTTCTGTAGCTTCAAACCCCTCGGCTGAGGTTCTGAACCTGACACTGCAGAGCCTGTCTGGGCATGGGGTGGCATCGGATGCCTCTGGATAAGAGCACGTTTCATCTTCAGGCCTGTGGGGAAGCGAGGTGCAGAGGCCAGTCTCCAGATGGGAATTCCCAGGGGGATGTTTAGCCCAATTCCCCGAATGCTTTCGGCCTCTCCATCCTCAGACCCACTCTCTCTAAAGAGCAGCTCACTTCCCAATGCCTTGTCCTGCTGTCTCAAATCAACAGCAAACTTTCAAAGTTAACCAACTTTCTTTGTAAAGAGAACAAGTGTAATATTAGTCCACTCTTGATACTGTTTCTCAAGCCCTCTCTCTTGTTTACAGTGACGCCACCAGGTCCAACACTATGTCTTTAACAGCCTCTATCAGGACCCCACCTACCTTTGCATAGCACCAGGCACATGGAAGGCATTCATAAAAATGTGGGAATGAATGAACAGAAGAAAATCTCTTCACATCTCTTCCTTCTCTGGCACATCTCAGTAAGGTGGCATCCTGCTCCTTTCACGGTTTGCTTTTCACAGTCCTACAAATCTTACATTTACCTGTTGTACCATTCAGCACATAAATCAGTGTGCTATGCTCTATACATACTTAATTTGTGCCGTGCACCGAACTGGGTTCTGGGAATACTAGCAGCAGGCAGCAGGTTCTGGACACAGATTGCCTCTGGAATAGCCCTGGCTGTGCTTACTAGCCATCTGGAATTGGGTGAGTCACGTGAGCTTTGAGAACGGTAGTTTCCACACATGTACATGGTAATGGTGCCCGCCTCTCAGAGGGTGTGAGGAGCGACAGATGTGATCCTGTAAAGGGCTGGGCATCCTGCCTGCACCAGCTAAATTATGGTTAAGGACGTGGACTCCTCCTCCATTTCTCCAGCAAAGACTCTCACCAGGCAATCACGCACGGTGGGACAAAGAGGGAGGACCACGAAGTGTTGAAAGCCTACATTTGGAGTCTTCAAGACCTAAAGATGTTATGGGGTCCCTGCTCTCTACCCACACACCTGGTGCAGAAAGCCTGACTCAGCTCCCGCTATGTGCTTCTGGGATGCAAACCGATGAGATGGGAATGGAGAATGAATGGCCTCCCCGGTTAGCCCATCCTGTTTGGGGCCAACTCTATGGTTCTGAAGGTCTCATTTACATTGTGCTGTGGGAAGCCTCCCTGTAGATTTTGCTCCCAGAGGGCATGGCACACAACACATCTGGAGGTCTCATAGCCCATATTACTACTCTGTTGATAGTCCTAACATCATTCCTACATCCCGAATCCTTTTTTTCCAGCCTGTGTCCAATCACTTCAGTTCTTGTCACTGACAAACAGAACTATGTCCAGTGGACAATATAGAATGGAAACCCTCTTAAATGTGGCATGCTGGGACCATCTCCCTCCACTTGAGCATTGGCAGTTCTAGATATTTCTGTGTTCACAGCCTACTTTTGTATAACAGAACTTGAATAGATCAAGAAGATGAGAAGAGCACCAAAAAAGTAGGGTGAAATTCCATCGCTACTCACGATCACCGTGTAGCAGTATCTCACAGTCTCTGCAAAGGCAACACAGTCATCCCACGGTCTGTGGGTTTTGCCACTCGATTTTAGAACTGCTTAGTGGCTGATCAGGCTCTCTTTATAGGTCCGCATAAGACAATGGTCTTGCATGGCCCAGTAAATAGGTATTTTTCTTTCGATAACCATATCATTTAACCTCATTTTGACACACAGCAAGTAGTATCACATGGTATGCTGCATCTTAGAGCCCTCTCAAGTCCACACTCTGGTGGGCAGGCAGGATATGCCTCCTCAGTTATAGCAAAAGCATGCACGTGGGTCCTTATTGCCACTTTTGTGGCACTGCTGGTACAGTATACGAGCAACCCAATTCGAGGATCACAGGTTTGTATGGGGGACAGAAGCATGGGGAAGCATGGGGGGACATGGGGGAAGCATGGGGGACAGAGGGAGAGATAGGTCGTTTGGCTTTTGTCTCCTTCCTCCCTGCCCTCACATATCCACTGCTTCTAGGCCACTAAATATTTATAGGTTGCAATCAACAAAGGCACTGAAGGTAAACCATTCACAGTTTCTGAGTTTCCTGTCTGCTTCCTCATTCCCAAAGAGCTCCTGGCAAGATTGAAGCTATTATTTCCCCAAGCACAGCACAAAACTCTGAACATCTTAGTAAGCTCTTCTGATATATGGGAGGATGAAATGCCACATTTTGCAGTGGAAGGATCTATTCTGATTTCCACTAAGCTCTTTAAAAAGTATTATTATGAAAGCAACACATGTTCATGCCCATGGTAAAGAATAAAATGTGGAAAATACAGGAAACTGTAAAAATGCCAACCACAATGTCGTATCTCAGAGATAAATACTCTACATAATCTGGCTCATTTTGTGCCAATAGCTTTGCAACATGTAGACATCAATATTTGATTGTCCACAGAATTGGAATCACACTGAATATACCACTGTGTAGCCTGATTATTGTTTTCTTTCTAAGCTTATATTGTAAGCGTTTTCGTGGGTCATGAAAAATTCTTTAACACCATCATTTTGAATGGCCGGGGAATCTTTTATTATGTAGATCTATTATAATTTCTCTTAACCAACCCCTGTCTTACAGGAAATTATAATGCCACAGTTTTATAAGCCATATTTCAGGGAATATCTTTGTACATAGATCTTTGACTTTTAGTTTCAGAAAGCAGAGACTAAATCCGTTTTATCGGCTGCTGTATATTTTGTGTCGAGCACACTGTTGGACAAAGTGTGGATGCTCAATGTTTCAATACAGACTGGGTCCCTGTTTGACGAACTCTGAATCTTTCTTTAGAAGATATTGCCAGTAGATAGCACAGTGTCATGTATTTTAAATGGCAACCCTACCAGTATGAAATTTCAAGGTCAAAAGCTTAGCAGAGTTCCAAAGAGAAGACTGGAAGGCAAAGCGGGAATTCCAGACTCTGTGACCCACAGAGTGATAAAACAGAGCCTGCCAAGAGCCGTTTCTGCTTTGAGAATACATTTTGGTTTTGGTAAATCAAACATGGTCACTAGTTTAATGGCTTACAAGCTATATTAAGTAATGAAACTGCCTCCATATTGTTCACAATTTGATGAAAACATACTCATTTATTAATTCTACATACTTAATAAATGTACCTTCCTCTGTGTAATTAAAAATCTCATTATCATTGCACAGATGCCGTCTGCCTGGAACAGGTGAAGCTCATCAGTTTAATTCGATCAAACAATCACCATGCGCCCACTCCATCCTGGATCCTGTGTTATGTGCTAGAAACACAGCAGTGCTTAAGACTCACTCTGCCCTCAAGAAGATCCGTCTAGACAGGAAGACCCATAGACAGTTGTGGCATGCTAGGTCTTGGCATTTGGAGGTAGTTTATACATATCTGTTGGATGGATGGATGGATGGATGGATGGATGGATAGATGGATGGATGGAGGCTGGTGAGAGCAATATCAGTAAAACAATGCTGAAGGTATAGAGATGAGAACGTAGGAAAGGCTTCCAAGAGGAAGTAACATTTACTTGATGGATGGGAATTTGCCAGGCAGAGGAATAAAGGGAACTAGCAAAGGCTGTCAGGTTGAAAAGTATATGGTCACAAGGGGAAGATGGAGAGATGGGCATGTCAGAAGATATGAGGGTTGGTCAGGGCCGGGGGATGATGGGATGAGGGATGCTTGAGTTACTTTTGGCTGACCATGAATGGCTTATTCAGATGGTTTGTGACCCCGCCCCCCAAAGCAGCCCCTAAGATGAAGATCTATGTGCATGTAATTTACTTAGGAATCCCAAAGATGGGATGAAGGAGTAAGATGAGGGTGTGGGATAGAGAAGCAGGGGAGGGAGAGAAGCCCATCAAATGGTGGGCCTGGGTACACAGCTGGACATATCCCTTGGGGGCGGGGAGGGCTTGTGAGAGACCATGCAGATAGTGCTGATGCTCATCCTCCCACCACAGGGTGGAAGCTCAGGAATCTGGCCCCCAACCCCCTCGCTCATATGTTGTGGGAGGTTCCCAGCCTGCCCATGGAAGGGCCAAGTGCAAGCCAGGAAATGACCTCAGTGAGTGCTGGCACGAACCAGGAGGGGTGGGCGTCTGGGCGCCTGCCACAAAGCCCAGTGGGTAGCAGCCTAGATGCCAGCAAGCCAACTCTGATGAGGCGGGGAAAACAGGCCCTTTCCAGTGACTTGGTACCATCAGCAATTCCTGCCTGGGGGAGGTTTGGTGTTTCCTGAAGCCCACAATGAGCTTCTTTTGCCTCCTTGTCTCTGCTCAAATGTCCCTCACTCAGTGAGGTCATCTTTGAAGATTCAATCTGCATCTTTTTTCTTCTTTATTCTTAATGCTAGCACCTTGATCCTTTATTTATATTTGTATATATACACATATATAGAAAACATGTACCCATGTATTTGTTATTTGACTATGTGCCTAGCTCCTTTACGCACCACTGCCTTCCAGACACCTAGCATGCTCCTAGCACACAGTAAATGCTCAGTAAAGGTCTGTTGAGTGAATAAATAGGATCTACAGCCTGTCTCATGTACTCCCTGGCTGAGGACGGCTCGTCTCCTCCATTGTCCCGTCTCCTATTTCCAGGCTTTAGGGTGCTGTCATTTCTTCATGCTATGGGCTTATGTGGCTGCAGAAGAGCCCTGAGCAGCAGGGAGTAAGGCTGGCTCTGCTTAGCCCTGGATGGGGAGTCCAGGTCTTGGCATTGAACTCATAGCCACTTGTCATCATGGGGATGGGCTCTAGAGAACAGGGCTCTTTCAGTGCCTTTCTTGAGGCTTAAAATATTTGCCCTCCTTAATGCATTCCTCACTGGATGTATCTCCTAATCATCTAAATCCAGGATTTCAGCCTTGCTAGTATAATTAACTCCCTGGAAGGTTTAGAACTTTTTGTGGGAGAACTCAAGGGCCCCTGGAAAGTGAGGATTGCCAGATAAAATCCATATTTGCTAAACCTGGCAACCCTATAAGGATCAACCTTCTGTCAGGGCCCTGGAGAAGTGGGGAGTAACGTGGCCACCACTACACGCTGGGTGGCTCGATGCATACCCACCACCTTGCCCTGCCCCCTGTGCTTCTCTCCTGCCCTCCCACGGCCACCTGGCTGCTCAGGCCAATGTGACCCTATATGCCATCAAAAAAGACAGCTGGTAGCAAGGTAGCTTCGATGCTCCCAAAATAGGTGAGTAGGCAAAAAGCATTGAGCAGATGGGTAGACCTGTACCTGCTGTCACCTTCCTCATTCCCTGGCTTACCTTAGTGGTTTAAAACACAGGCTTTGAGAAGGACCCATCTGAGTGTGACTTCTACCTCCATCTTTGCCAGCCTTGTGGCTTCGGATAACCGACTTCACTTCAGCAAGCCTTGGTTACCTAACTCTCAAAATGTGTTGGTGATGATAAATATATACCTCACAGGGTTGTTGTAACCATAAATAAAATAATGGGTACAAAGCATTTGACAGCATGCTTGTAAAAACATTAAGAAAAAATATATTTCCATGCCTCATTTTACATATATAAAATCTATATACATTATACATAAACTTCCTAAAATCTGAAAAATTGGCATTTGCCGATTAAAACATCATTTCCAACAGAACAATTAAAAATAGCCAAATGGACATTATTCCGTGCCATATCCCGCTGAATCTTTGGTACGCATCTGCTTTTACTAGCAAATGCTGAAACATATACAAAAGCATTATCCCATTGCTGTTGTCTCCTCTGAGGTAGGGCGTAACTTGGATGTAATCACAGGCACCATTTACTGTGTGCTCACCTGGAGCTGGCATCCTCTGATGATTCTCTCATCTGGCTAACTGAGGGACCACAGCGAGAGCATGGTGCTATCACGCCAGCCTCACACACAAGGGGATGGAGCCTTAGGTTAAGCAACTGGGTTAAGACCATCCCGTCAGTTGCTGAAGCCAATATGCAAATACAGGTGGGTCTGGCTTTGCAGACTCTAAGCTTCTGTGCCGTGATCAACATGAGCTAGCCGGCCTCAGCACGGAGGACTGAAGTGACTACTAACGCGTTCCTTACGTCTATATTTAACGTGCATTACGTAGGACAGCACTGCCACACAACGACTGCGATGTCTAATTCCTCCTGAACTTCGGTCCTACGCAAGCTCTCTGTATCGCTGGTTCTCAAACTTGAGCTTGCATTGGAGTCTCCTTGTGGGGGAGGGAGGTGCAGTTGAAACACAGACTGTGGGCCCCATCCCAGCTTCTGACTCTGTAGTAGGTCTGGGGTGGGGTCCAAGAACTGACATTTCTAACAAGTTCCTAGGTGATGTTGATGGTCCGGGGACCACACTTTGGAAGCCACTGAATCAACTCACTGAACACTCACATCAACACTTCATGATGCGAGGGAAGAAGCTGAGGTCTTAAGAGTTTACGTAACTGGCCCAAATGAAGAGAAATACAGCTTTAATCTCTTCTTTGACCTTCTCTTCTTTCAGCTGATCCCAGAAAAGAACATTACTTCTCGAAGCTGCTGGCAAAGCCCACCACAGGGGCCTAACGCCGGGGGCCGCATTAACCCAGCTCAGGGCCATTAACCACAACTCATGTTGTGGTTATTCCAATGTTTTGGCTGGTACATATCCTTGGTGTATTAATACCAAGAGAAGCCCAAATGATTGAGGAAGAAAAAAATGTTCAGCAGCAACCTTGTTCACCCACTTGTTCAACCCATTAGCATTCATTAAGCTCCTTCTGGGCACTCAGGGAGGATTCTGAGAAAAGAGATGAGTTTCCTGAACTAAGTGAGACCAGGGCTATGAAGCAAGGTCTAAGGGAGATCCATCACTGAGGTATGCACCCAGTGGACCAGGTAGGCAAAGAAGTTTGCATGGGCTCCAGATACGACACCTGATAGTAACGATGGGCACCACAATAATCATCATAGGTCAGGATCCCTGAAGAAGGACTCTGAGTGAGGTCTGCATGCGGGGTGTTTACTGGGGGGTACTCTCAGGCATGACATCTGCCAAAGAATGAGGGAAGCAGGACTGGGGAGACAGGGGAAGTTGAGCTGGGGCGCAATTGCAAGAGATGCTTTAGCTCGTCCCAAGAGTTGCTCCAAAACTGGGCTAGCTCTTCAGAGTTGTGTCCATTGAGGCAGGAGGACTGGGCTTTTGTAGCCCTGTATCCAACAGTGATGAGAATACGGGCTGCCCCAGCAAGGGGCAGGAACTTGTACAAGGCAGCTCCTTTCCCCGAGGCCTATTTCTAGAGAGGGATATGGTCACCAGGAGGCATCCACCGTGGCAGCTAGGGGAAATGAGTACCTCAGTCCTGAAGGGTCTTCTGGGTGGCAGATCACAGCTTTATTAGGTAACATTTATTCAGTACACACTGTGGTCAGGCCATGTTTGAATGCTTTATACGTACTGATTCATTCAAGGCTCCCAGTACTATGAAGTAAGTATCATAACTATATTATACATGAAGAAACTAAAGACCAGCTAAGTAAGAAGTCAGAGAAATCAGCACTCAAATTGAGCAAGTCTGCCCCAGAGACTGAATGCTTAACAACCATTGTTAACTGTTTCTCTAACTGTGAAAAAGTTTCAAGAAGGGAGCCATGGGTTAGGGGAGGGAGTGCTGTTGAGGAGAGCGACAGGTTAGGAAGTTTTCAGCTGGTGGGTAAAAAAGAAAACACACAAGGGACACCTGGGTGGCTCAGTCGGTGAACAGTCTGCCTTCAGCTCAGGTCATGATCCCAGGGTCCTGGGATCCAGACCCGCGTTGGGAGTCCCTGCCCAGTGGGGAGCCTGCTTCTCCATTTCCCCTCTGCTCATGCACTCTCTTTCTCTCTCTCACTATCTCTCTCACAAATAAATAAATTCTTTAAAAAACAAAATAAAACAAGAATACACGTGATCTCCAATAAAGGACAGGGCTTAGAAACCATGTATCTTCCTAATTTTACCCATGAAATATTGGGTCTACCTTATTTTTACAGAAGCAGGAGTGGCTCTGCCTCATTTTACAGAAAACCTGAGACACAAGAAAAGGTTATTCAAAATGTGAATAAGGCTATTCAGGTTCCACTATGATGATACCAGCCCAAAGCACAGAGTCTTGGGTACTGCCCTCCCTCTAAGTGCTCTAATGAGAGAAGCTGGAGAGAACACCCTGGAACACAGCCATCTCTAAGTCACCCGGCTGACACCCTGACCCACTCAATCTATTCACCTTCTGGCAACACAGGAGCTTATGAAAATGTCAACCATGAGTTAAATGTCTGCTCAAAAGCCTCTATGACTCCACATGGCTTTTAGGGTAAGGATAGGGATAAAATTATCAACACGGCTGCTATGTGGTCATTTGTCTGCCAATGACTCACTGTCACTTCTTTCTCCCTCTCTCCTGCCATGACCAGGTCAGCTCCATGAACGTGTGCAGATTCCACGTCATTGCCCATTCTTGTAACCTTCTATCGCTCCTCCATTGTGCTTATCTCCCCATCTCCTCCTCATCCTTAGATACCAGCTCTAAGTTTCGTTCCTAAGCACAGTCATCTCTGATGTCCTAGAGCAGGCGCTTGGGTCCCATGTTCTACAATCACTGCCCTGTCATGCCATCAGGGATTCATGGGCCTCCGGGAAATGTGCATGATATGCACAAGGCTGCAGGCTTCAGTGGGGGTCGGTGGGTAGGGAGAGAGAGAGAAAGAAGAAAGGGAAGAAGAGAGACAGAAAGGCACATAGAAAGAAAGAAGCATGAGAGAGAGAGATCTAGAGAAACAGAGAAAGAGACAGAGAAAAAGCCCAGGCAAAGAGAGATGGGAGAGAGATGGGGGTGGGGTTATGATCAAGGGTGATGAGTGTGAGCCAGAAAGGATGGAGGCAGGGTGGGAGGACTCCACAGCTTGTGTAAGCAAAGACTGGGTTCAGATTTCTCAGTATCCTGTGGCACAGCTGAGAAGCCCGAGCACATACTGAATAGGGGTGAGTAATACGTAGTGTTGAGTATCATGGAGTGAGCTGCAGGGTGCCCCGGGGCCAGCCTGGGTGCTAGGGTACCCAGGCCCATGGCCGACACCCTGGTGGTGTCCGTGAAAAGAAACGAGGCTGCTGCTTGCTATGCATCTCACTTTTTCTCAGCTGAACTGGTTTTTCTTCTTAATAAGGGCAATAATATTCTGAACAGCAACTGTGGCCTTTTGGGTGTGTCACTGGGGAAGCGGATGCATCCCCAGGGCCATATAAACTCAGCAAAGACTGGTTTATGTCGTTTGGAGTTCTTGGCATGTATCCAGGGGCTGGAACTATGGAGCTAGGTTTTCCTTAAAGTCTAATTATGTCGTCTGTGTTGGAGGAAAGTGATGTTTGGAAAGGGGCTTGTGTGACACCCCACCTACCCCTACCTGGGAGCACCGAGCAGCTGGCTGTCAGGGAAGATCCACAAAGGGAGCATAGATCTGCTCAGGCTGCCCGTTGCTCCAGGTTCCAACCACCAGCCACCAGTGGACTCTACTGTTTGCTGCCCGCTGGCTTCTGGCTATAAAGGCCGGAGTACTCTTGAGTAATATTCTTTAATCAGATAATGATCTTAATAACATGATGGTAATAATAATAACACTAATAATAGCCGCTGACAGTTGAGTTTTCTGAGCCCGTTACAAAATGCTCTTTTAAAACATCATATAAGGGACCCCTGGGTGGCTCAGCGGTTGAGCGTTTGCCTTCGGCTCAGGGCATGATCCCAGGATCTGGGATCGAGTCCCACATCGGGCTCCCTGCATGGAGCCTGCTTCTCCCTCTGCCTATGTTTCTGCCTCTCTCTGTGTCTCTCATGAATAAATAAATAAATCTTTTAAAAAATAAATAAGCCATCATATAAAAACTATGAGATAGGCATTATACCCATTTTTTTACAGATGATGAAAAAAGGTCCAATGAAGTCAAAGTACTTGTTCTAGGTCTTTTCTCCCCTGGAAACCAGAGAAGCTAGGATTGGAAACCAGCTCTGACTCTGGGATCGGGGCCATTATGTCCATAACTTCAATGCTGCCTTCTTGGCCCCCTTCCCTCCTTCTGAAGATCCTCTAATTCCTGGGCAACCCCAGGTTGGCCTCAGCTTCTGGGGGGAAAGCCACCAACAAAACCTATGAGGTGGAATCCATTTCACCACAATCTAAGCAGAAGCAATCTAACCTGCCAGCACCACCTCATACTTGAAAACGTGGGCTCTCCTACGCGCCAGCTCTTCCTCTTTCGTAGCTGTGTGACCTGGAGCAAGCTACTTAACCTCTCCGTGTCTCTGTCTCTTTGTTAAAGTGGGGATATGATAGTATCTTCCTCAGAGACAGGGTATGGAAGTGACTGGCTCCCATCTATTCAGCCCTTACCTGCTTGTGAACTGATATACTTATTCAACTACTATTGAATGAATGAATCCCATCTCAGACATCAAATTAACCTTTATAATTTTTATGATAAAGATAGTTTCTTTGATCCTGTCATGATTTACTATAAAGGAGTTAAAAGCAACTAGAATAAAGATCAAATGAGGCTTTTGCAGGCGTAGATATAGCCTGGAAGAAGTGTTTGTAGATATATTTTTTTCTTAACCTAAGGCATATTGCTGATAAGGAATCCAAGCACTGCCTGCCAGCCCCAGAGGTTTCCAGAAGCAGGGAGGTGGGGCATTGCTCTAGGACATGTCACTGAAGCACCTCTGACATTTAGGAAGGTGATGGCCTTCTTCTTGGGGCCATCAGAGAACAAGGCGTTGGCCATTTCAGGGTCCTCGGTCTGCAGCCCTTGCTGCTGGCGCTGCCGAGCCGTTTATCCTCGGACTTTCGATTATTCATGAAGGATATGACGCAGCCACTTTGTTCTCTTTAAATTTTCAGAGGCTCCATTTCCTAGTGCTATAGCCCCCGGGGAGCTGGAGGTCTTGCTCTAGTGAAGTCCTCATTGTCTGGGGTGCAGGGTGGGGCGAGCAAAAGAAACGAGAGGAGGCGCGCATCTCTGAGGTCTAGTGCCAAGAGCACCAGATTGGGAGCTCCCCCCAGCCCTGGATATTTGCGTTTTCTCGATCCTTCCTACTAATTAACATTGCAGCCTCAGAAACAACAGCAAACCTCTTAACCTACCAAATATGATCACCACATTTCACTGGGTGTTCATCCTCTGCCGAGCACTGCTCCAAGTTCACAAGTTCCACCCAAGGCTAGAACTAACATCACCCCACTTTACAGATAAGGAATTTGGGTCTTAGGGTTGGGAAGGTGGAGCTGGGGTTAAACCTAGGGAGGTTGACTCTAAAGCTCATGCTCCAGCTCTTCACCGCCATGTGCCATCCAACGGGCTCCATTGGGGGAGAGCTGTTATGAAGGCTTATGTGAGTCACATTTTCAAAGATTCTACTACACGGCTGGTGTATGTTCGACACAAGTTGGTGTCGGTCTTTGTTTCCTTCCTGCCCTAAGGTCTCATGCATATGTCATGCTAGTTGGGCAGGGCGGGGAGGGGAGGCTGAAGGATACAGGCTGAGCATGGCTGGACCATGGAATGATGGAGGGGTGATGGGTGGGACAGCCACAGGGCCATGAAAAGAGCGCCTCCTTCAACCAGTAATGCACACTGAATGCAGACAAAAATCTCAGTGAAGAACACTCAGAATGTTGGATGAGCAAGATCACCGAGGACTGCTTAATAGATTAAAATTGGTAAGATCGCTAAGAACAATTTCTCCCCCCTGGGATTAACTCATTGACGGGGCTCTCCTTAGCGCAGCAAGCAACTCTTCTAGAACATAGAAAAATGGCCTGCAATGGCTTTTTGATTCACAAACGTTTACTGCCCTTATTAAGTAGGAAGGAACAGACACAAAAAAGAATAAGACCCAGGTGCTCTGGGATAGGGCTTAGAGCTTGGGGGAGGGGATAAGATAAGCAAACCAACAAATGATGATGATGATGATGATGATGATAATAATAATGATAATAGCTAACACTTTGTGTCTGGTCCTATGTTAAGTGCTTCCTGAGCATCAACGCATTTGACATACACAAAAACCCTCTGCAGAATAAATGTAATGTCAGTATTCCCATTACTGAGAAGATGAGCAGCTCGCCAGAGGAGGTGGGCTGTGGAGGTAGACTGTCTGCCTCCAGGGCCTGTGCCTTTGCCGTTACCCCAGGGACAGCAGAGGGAGGAGGTGGGTACAGCCTGGGGATGCAGGAGAGCCAGGCGCCCTGTGTGTGGAGTAATGGAAATGCAACGCTAGCTGCTGTGACAGGCAATCCCTGGAATCTCAGGAATCAAGACAACAGAGTTTCTTTTCTTCCCCTGCTCGCATAAAGCCTAAATGGCAGTGGGGTAGGGGCAGGGACAGGACGTGGCATGAAAAGGCAGTCATTGAGGGTCCTGAGCTGGCGAAGTTTCTACCATCTTCAACATGTACTCCCAGGTCAGCCTTGCCACCTGCCAGGAAACCACAAAGACAGAGAGCATGGAAGGTCTCACAGGAAGGGGCAGGCCTGGAAGTGAGAAGCATCACATGGCCCCTGCCATGTCCCATTGGCTTGAGCTCGGGTGTGTGCCCCAGCTGGACACAGGGGCAGGGATAAGGGAGAGGGGATTGGAAATGCTGTCCCTGGCTGGGCAGCCAGTTCAGCCACACACCTGTGGAACCTGTGAGTGTTTCCGTGTTACTGAAAGAAGAGGGATGGCAAGAAGCGGCCAGAGGGAAAGACAAGATCCAGAAAATGAGGGCCATTTGTGCCAAGAAGCTCAGGAGACTGAACTCAATCCTATCAACAGTGGGAGTCTCCATGGGTTATAAGCAAGGAGTGACAAGAGCGGATTGGCATTTTGGCTGCAAGTACAGAGCTGACTTAAGAGAGGGGACTGTGCATGGAAAGGCAATCAAATGCCTGCTACAGGAAAGTGGGTGAGAGAGGCCAGGGCCATGAGAAAACCAGCAGGAGATGGGGCAGGGAGAGGCGGGTGGCTATAAGAAACATCCTGTTGGCCGGAATTCTTTATATCTACCCCTGCCTCTATTTCTCACAAACGCCTTACCCTCCACCTCCACCTCCAGTCTTATCCAGCATGCCTGCTTATCATCCTGAGATCGCAGTGCAAATGCCACTTCCTTGGGCACCCTGAGATCGCGGTGCAAATGCCACTTCCTTGGGCACCCTCTGCTGAGTGCCTAGTGCCTAATCTGATGTCTGGAACTGAGTGGGCCCTTGCACCTCTGTGGTGGATGAGCGAATGAATAAAAGAATGAATCATAGGATATGGAAATTTACTGCATACAGGAGAAGGGCTCCCCACAACTCATGGGTTGCTGGCTAGGCTGGCTGGGTAGATGCTGGTAACTTTCATGATCAATGAGGATTTTATTTTCAACGAAATATTCTCAAGTAGTGATTCTGCAGATGGTCATGTCCTTCCTGCTAAAATGGAATGACTATCTGATACGTCCCAACCGTCCAACCCACCAAGGACCCCTACTCTTCCCAGGTTCTGCCACTTTAATGTTGACCTGATGTATGGCTAGTTGGCCATTCAGGGAGGACCGCATGAGGTAGGGGAGCCTCAGGATGCCTCCTCCAAAGATCCTGGCTCTCCCTCCTTTATGATGATTTGAAAGGCACAGGAAATGCCCCATCCATAATGAATAGAACTTGAGTAGTAGCCATTTGAGTCTGTCCGGAACTTGAGCTCTGCTATCCTTTCCAAGTCTCTGGGCCATCGCAGGCTGCTCCTCTCTGTTCAGATGACATGATGAACAGGTAAAAGGACGCCAAAACCTGGAAAGCATCAATGTCGGACACAGACACAAGTAACCACAGAGTGACGGATGTGCTGCTCGGCAGAAACCAAGCCCTTTCCAGTCAAGATGCTCCAAGTCACAGCAGCTTGTCAAATGGGCCGGGCAGCAAAATCGTCCCCGTCATGGGGTCCCGACGTGAGCCCCTCTCGGTTGCTTTTCTTGTTACTTCTCCTCTAAGAGATTGTCAGACCATTTTCGGCCAGAATCGAAAGAAATGATTTGAGGGACCTCCCTTCTCAGACCATCTGGTTCTGTTATTGTCAGTGAGAACGTGTCTTCAAAGACATGACAGAGCAGTGTAGACACTCCGGCAATTCCACGGAGAGACTAACCTGCTCTGGATCGAATGATTTTCCTATACAGCGATTCCCCCTTAGCCACGGTTTCTCTTTCCACAGTTTCAGCTACCCACAGTCCACCTGGGTCAGGAAGCAGATGATCCTCCTTCTGATGTTTGGTCAGAAGGTCGGTAGTAGCCTAACGCTACATCCCAATGCCTACATCATTCACCTCATTTCAAGTCAGCAGTACATGGGCATTTTGTCATCTTGCATCATCACAAGAAGGGGGAATACAGCCCAATAAGGTATTTTGAGAGAGAGAGAGAGAGAGAGAGAGATCACATTCATAAGGCTTTTATTACAAAACACTGTTGCAGTTATTCTATTTATCACTGTTGTTGTTAATCGCTTACTGTGCCTAATTTAGAAGTTAAACTTTGTCATAGGTGCGCACAGGTAAGAAAAAACATGGTCTACATAGGGTCTGATACACCTGCAGTTTCGGGCATCCACTGGGGGTTCTTGGAATGTAATCCCCTTGGATAAGAGGGTGCTGCTGTGCTGTATTAGTGTTCTTCAAAATCACGCTGTAGGCGGGCATTCCTCACATTCTGTCTGTAAGTTCCCCCAACTTTTGATAAAAATCAGATGGAAGTCTTGGTGCTGTTAGAACTGCAAACTTCATATTAACTCGACTTAGGAAACTTTATCCTAATTAGGGGTTTTGTGGGGTTTTTTAGAGAGGGAGAGAAGGTGAGGGAGATGGGCAGAGGGAAAGGGAGAGACAGAATCTTAAACAGGCTCTATGCCCAGTGCAGAGCCAGACATGGAGCCTGATCTCACGACCCTGAGATCATGACCTGAGCTGAAATCAAGGGTTGGATGCTTAACCTTCTGAGCCACCCAGGTGCCCCTTTCCTAATTAGGTTTAATCTTTGTCATGTCATCAACATCAAGTGAGAAAACAGGTACTGACCACAGCCCTTGGTTCTACAGTTAACACTGGGTAGAGGTTGAACAAATATTTGTCAAATGAATAAATGAAGGAATGAATGATCTGGGTTCTCCTAACATTCTGAGTTGTCTAATGGAGAGAATAGGTTTTGGAATCAGCCAGACTTGGGAGCGAATCCTCGTTCTGGGCTTGCTACTTGCATTTTTTTCAAGTCCCTGTGGGCTCTCCACCACGAGAAGGGAGGCAGCCCAGGAAATGTAGCTGTATTCACTTCCTATTGTGGCTGCAATTAGAACTACTCACAAATAGTGGTTCCCAAAAAAACCCAACACAGTTGTATTATATTTGGTTCTGGAGATTAGAAGTCCAAAATGGATTTCACTAGGCTAAAATCAAAGTGTTAGTGGGGCTGTTCCTTTCCAGAAGCTCCAGGGGAGAGCCCATTTCCCTGTCTTTTCCAGCAGCTAGAGCCCGCCCACATGCCTTGGCTTGTGGTCTCTTCCTCATCAGCAAAGCCTGCAGTGTAACATCTTTAAATCTCTTTCTGACTCTTCTACCTTCTTTTTCCATCTGTAAAGACCCTTGGGATGACATTGGGCACACCTGGGTAATCCAGGCAAATCTATCCATCTGAAGGTCCTTTCCTTAATCACATCACAAAATTCCTTTGCCATGCAAGGTAAACTACTCACAGATGCCAGGGATGAGGGCATGGACCTCAGTGGGAGGTCATAATCCTGCTACCACCACAATCATGAGCCAGAGGCTGCACTTACCAGATTTGTTCAACAGTGGTGGGAAGTACCTCCATTTCTCCTCAGGGTACCACAGAGAGCACATAAAAAGTACTCCCTAGGGAGATCCCCCCACCATGAGAGCAGTGTCTATTTGTTTCTTTGGGGGGAATCTAGCTCTGCCTGGTCTTTCCACAGTGGAGCAATGGAATGGTCTGGGCTTTCCCTAGGACTGCTCAATTTTTATAAGATAGTGTCAACTCCACCCAGTTTGGTTGAGTATTCAGATATGTGGATCTGCACTTGGCCAAAAGTCTTTCCTCTAATGGTCACCTTGAACTCAGTGCTGCACACCATCTGTCAAATCTTGGTTGAAACACCATTCAAGGAGACCCACTCACCTGAGTGTTGAGCTGTCCAATGACACCTTTAAACTCTCCAGAGGTTAAACCAGGCCGTCTCCTTTTGGCCCCAGGATATTTACTTTCACAAAATATTGCTTTAATTTGGTGCTATTAGATGACATCTGGGGCACATCATAAGCAAAAGCATCACGGAAATAGTTGCATTTACTATAACAGTTTTGCGGAAGATGGTTTATCGCATGTCAGCATACGTTTCTTATGAGAAACCACAGAGAAATACTTCCAGTCTCAGACCCAGTACTAGCTGCGGTTCCCCTGCTAATTGGTCTGTTTCCTCTTAAATGAACACCAGCTCAAATGGCTGATTGTTTTTCCCTCTTTGCACTGACTATTAGGAAGGAAGAACTTTAGGACATCAGAGTCCACGTTATGGGCACCCACTTATCTTGCAACCTCATTGTCTCTTCCCCCTGTTTGCCTTCATCTATTTTGCATTTTGGGTCTTATTCTTTTAATGTCTAGAAGCCCAGAATAAGGCATGATAAAAACTTTTGTTATTTTCCAAGATTTTCTTCCCTTTTGTGAGACACATGTCCCTGATACATTCCTCTTTGTTCCAGGGACAAACTCAAAATGAAACACACACACACACACACACACACACACACACGAAAGGAAACATGTTTAAACACTGGGGCCCAGCCAAACTGGGCCCAGCACCACTGTAGAGACTGGAGCTTATGTTGACGATATGAAAACAAGTCTCCCAAGTCTCTGTCTCCGGTATGCTGAGCACGCTGAGACCATAAATGCCAGCATTCTAAATGGCTTGCTTGCTGTTAGTAGATTCGCTGGCAATGAAATCCATTTCTTTTCTAAGGATGTTTAGCTTTTATTATATCTTTACTCATGGTCAGGAGACATCAGCACATTTGCTAAAGCGATGGAAGATATTCCTCATAAGGCATTCCTAAAGTTTCACATCTTTGCCTTCATGTTTTCGTAGGAGAGTCTGTCCTCTTGGAAAGGAAAACAGAAATGCGCTTTACACCATGTAGGGTTTTGATAGTTGTAGAAATCCAAGATAAGAAAAAAAATGATGTTGGGAGAACCCCCAATGAAAACATCTTCAAGATAGACCCCAACATACAAGCTCATTTCTGAGCTCACCAAACCACAAAATCACCAGTACTGAGAACAAACCCTATTAAAGGGTGTATTAGGAACGTCTCTTTTAAATCTCTAACCTATAAGAATCCAGAATATGGTATATATTCAATAAATACTTGCTGAATTAATGAGTTAGACCTCTCATGCTCAGAAAGACTGAAGTTCTACTCCAGTCCCAGTAGATTGCGATGGGAACACAGTGCGTTCTGTGTGGCAGCCATGCAATATGTACTGACAGACTGGCACTGAGATATAGCCAAACCATAGAAGAAATTTCTGCCTTCTCAAAACTGCAGGGCAGGAATTTTGTATTTCCATTATTTCTCCCCTTATCAAAGACACACCTGATAGGTGATATTTGCTTATTCAACCACTCTCACAGCTATTCTTAGGTTCATGTGTAATTCCCAGTGTGCTAATACGATCTCCATTCACCTCTCCCACTCAAGAAAATATATCAGAACACGAATGAATAAAGATGTCACTAATATGGGAACAACCTAGGATCCATGGCAACTTATTGAAGAAGTAAGTCATCTACCATTTTGGCGTTTCAGATAATATTAGTCGTATGTGACTTATGAGGCATCACACAATGACTGACATCACAGCTTAGTGTGCTACCAAGACTGAAACCATCTCTGAGACCCACTGAGTCCTAATATGCCATCTTGGAGACCTCTCAAACTCCAGAGGTTCATCCTACCCCTAACACAGTCATCCTACTCCCAATGGATGGGGAGTTCTGCCAGGCATGTGAGCTTCATCCAGAACCACAGAGATCATCACTACTAGAGGACATAGCTCACACAGGAATGCCACTGTTAACTGGATATCAGTCCACTTTCACCCTTATGATTTTGAGGAAAAGGACGCACAACCAACCAACTTACCACGCCGCCACCAGCTGAGTGCACGAGCACAGACATCCCTTCTCGGAGATTGGCAACTTCAAAGAGCATCATATAGGCTGTGACGAAGTTCATGGGGAATGCAGCGGCCTCCGAGAAGCTCATGTCATCTGGGATCTTGTAGACAAACTCCACTGGCGTGCAGACCACCTCTGCCCAGGCATTGTAATTGACAAATGCCATGACACGGTCCCCGATCTGGAAACGGGGAGGCACAGGGTTAATGGAAACTTATTACTCTTTTCTTAAAGATTTCTCAAATCCTCTTAGGAACCTAAATGGAAACTATAGATTCCTTTCCTGAAAACACAACAAAACAACCAAACCCTCAAATATGCACCCCCTCACCTGCCTCCCAATTCCAAGGCATTTGTGGATGCTCTGAAGCCCATCTATGAAAACTTGCCAGGGACTACGGAAGCCAGGTTCTCTACCCTTCTTCTCAAGCATAACTATACAACGCCGTCACATCACACACCAGGCCATGTTCGTGTCAGAAGCTCATTTTACCCACTCAACCTCTCATCCCATCTCTGTTTGGGAGTTGAGGAAAATTAAGCCATAAGGAAGTTTAAATGGGCAGAGCTGGGAATAAAAATCACTCTCATTCGTTTTATGCTGCTCCTTAGGGATTCCCTGCCAGGCTAGTTTATTGGGGTATTTGCATCACAGGTTAGCTCTGAATTACGGATCACAGTAGATGTGATCAGAAGAGCCATGTAAATCTAAGTGCAGAAGACTGAACAAGAACAACTAGACTTAGAGCAAAATAGGATACCGTGAGGTGTGAATAACAACTAACCCTTTTTTGGAACACATACCATATAATAGGCATTGTCCTAAGGGCATCACATGCTTTAACTCATCTGATCTTTACAAAACCCCTAGGAAGGCATGGCCAAATACTGTGTTCTTTTTTATCAGTTGTTTACATAGCCAGACATCATGCAAAAAAATAAGAAATAAAGCATTCTTCCCTATAGAGTGGTTACCATGGCATGCTAAGCTTTTCCATATCATTATTAAAGGGAAATACAAATGAGTGAACTGATCCTAGAAGCTTGTGTGAACTGCCAAGCGCTGGTGAAGTCAAACCACTCTGCTCTTTGACATTAGTTGCTTGGACTGCGACTTTCAAACATAATCTTCAAACTGCTGTGCTCAGAGTGAATTTTCAATAAATGAATGGCTTTCATACTCGTGTGCTTTAGTTTTTATATATTTATAACTGAGTCTCCTGTTTTATTTTCTCTGAAGCTTAGCACTTCTCTTCTTCCCTACTCAACAAACAACAACAAAAGCCTCCTATGAGATGGGTCTATAAGAGCTCACATTACAGATGAATGATTATAGATTTTCCAGACATTGAAATTGAGGCTGAGAGAGATGAAAGCACATGCCCAAGGTCATGCAGCTAGGGAGTAGCTGAGCAAGGATTTAAGTCTGGCAAGGCTGATTCCAAATACAAGTGATTAATTCATCACACCTGAGGTAGGCGCTACAAAGAAGACATGGTTCTCTAAGGGTGTACACCAGGGGGATCTACCACCTCTGGGAATATTAGTATAACTCTTTATGTTTCCTCAACTGTAAAATAAGTATATTAGGAAAGGGTCCTTATGGGGAGATTAATATAATATGCATGCAGTGTATTTGTCATGGTGCATAGAAAGTGAGGAAAGAACACTCAGTGTTAACTCTTAAAAAGAACAGACTGGTTTCTCATCCCATAGAACTGATGGAAAGGAGAGGCTGCCCCACTGGCAGGGAGTCTCTCAATCCCTGGAAGGGTTGAAGACCAAATGATGAATGTTGGGATTTACCATTTTAAATGCAACCACTTAGACCAGAGGATAATCAAGGCAACACTGGCATCTTTTGTGTGTGTGTGTGTGTGCATAGAATCATGCATCCAAAGGTACATAACATCATGGAGTATGATGGCCCTGTGCCAACACAGAGGGCAGTGCAAAGTAGCTCAACCACCTTGACAATGATGGTCACAGCCAGCACACCAGGGTTGACCACTCCAGGTCTCTCATTCCACTTTGCTCCATCATTACATTATAAAAATGGCAAGAGTGGCTTAGCCATCACATCAGCCCTAACCTGAGTCCAGAGGTAGGCAGCTTTTTTTTTTTAATATCCAATTCATCTCATTATTTGATTTTGTTAATAAAAAGAAATTAGTTCTGGGTGACTGAGCCCCAATTACTCCTTTACTGCTGTGCCTCTGGAGACAACTTTGCAAGCTTCCCTTGCAGTAGATCAAACCAAGAGAGCTATTCAGTGTACCGCCCCGTGAAATTCCATCTCTGACATGACTAAAAATCTTAAGTCAAAATTATAGAGGGAGGGCAGCCCAGGTGGCTCAGCGGTTTAGCGCTGCCTTCAGCCCAGGGTATGATCCTGGAGACCTGGGATCGAGTCCCATGTCAGGCTCCATGCAGGGAGCCTCCTCCTCCCTCTGCCTGTGTCTCTGCCTCTCTCTCTCTCTCTCAATAACAAATAAATAAATAAAATCTTTAAAAAAAATTATAGAGGGGATATTAGTATTGGTTTTCCCCCAAGTCACACCCTGAAAGGAAACCTGGAGGTGACTTCCTTCATTTGTTTGTGCAGCTAAAAGTCACTGGAGGGGAGTGGGAGTGAAGGGTAGGATTGACAATAAGTAAGCAAAGCCTAAGCATCAGAAGAAAGATCATATATAAGGGAAAAACACATAATCAAGCATAGTATGTCCTCCTTCTAAACCGAGGCCAACAACATCCCCATCTACTGTTATATTCTAAAACAATGGATTATTTATGCAATGCTCAGGATTAATAGCATTAGTAGCATGATCTTTTCCTTTGGGACCAGGTAGAGGAGCGAAGAACAGATAATATTTCTCATATGCAGCACTTTCAGGGAGCGTTGGCGCTGCCTCTGGTAATATTGCTTACCTGGGGACAGAAAAATGCAAAGTCATATGAAAGAAAAGAAAAGTACATTTACTTCTTTCTTACACTTCTCTGCTGTAATATCTGGAAACCAGTGACATAAAGACTGATGTGTGGGATGAGATTTTCAGACATTCATCACAGTGAATTTGGAACATTCGGATATTTTCAGAGTATGTCGAGGCTCAGACGCACTGAGCCTGAGTGGCGGGCTCCAATTTGATGCCAAGGGCATTTTGGCATTGCATTTGTAGGATTTTCGTCTCTGCATTTAGCCCTGCAGCTTTTGCAGGTTGGAAACGGGTGAAGATCTGGTGACTTGAATCCATGTTTGGCTACCTTTCTGACTTCACCGGAAACAACTGTACCCTTCTGAACCTCACCTCCAAAGGGATAATAACAATCTTTACCTTGCATCATTGTGGGAAGGCGGAAGAAGGATGACGTGTCCATGTTTCTGGTTCTGGTGGATTCTCAAATGTTAGCTCTATTCATCTCTCCCTGGGGAAGCACTTAAGTTATGCGCAAGAGCTCTCGTACCTGATTGGCATTGGTTTTTCTCACTCCAAACTGCTGCAGTTTTGTGCAATTGATTTGCCCACAGTTTTTCAGTTTTTAAGAGACTGGATTCTATTTGATTTGCATTACAGGGGTAGGAAGGGTCATATATCTTTTCATCGATTAAAAATTTTTTATTATGGAGAATTTTTAACACATACAAAAGAGCCAGAAAAATAAAATAACCCTTTTTATCCATTGCCCTATTCCCAAAGCCATCAACCCATGGCCAATTCTGTTTCATTGGAAGGTGCCTCTACCCTATGCCTTTAAAATCATCATTCAAAAATGTCACTTCCCCAGTGTCTGAAATAATCATTTATAAATGATTTCTTAAATGCATCAGTTAAGCAGATAGTTAAAGGAACCAGATTATGAAATACAGGGATATTTCTCCCCATTTCTCTTATATGTTTTGTAGCTGGTTTCTGAGCCTGAGATAGTGGGAAAATGGGAGCCATGGGTAGGGTGAGGGGGTATGCACACCTAGTTAATCCAAGGCCAGGAATTCTTACTAACAGCTACCTTACATGAGCAAAGGGAAGACAGATTTTGCCCTGGCCACTTCACCAGGCTGTTCCCAGGAGCAACCAAGATGGTACATGAGAAAGGCATGAGGCATGTGGAAAATCCTATCATTTATAAACATGTTAATAAGACCGACCAATAAGACGACAACAATGACACACACCATAGATTCTCTCAAACATTTTTTTCATCATCTTTTATTATCTCAACAGATTCCAAATAGGTATTACTTTTTTCCATCATGAGTTGAAATATTACCTCGTATCCTTTCACGCTGTCCCCCAGAGCTTCAACAATCCCAGAACATTCAAATCCTGGCACTAGGGGAGTCTTGGGAGGGTTGTCGATGTTCCCCTGTCGCACCATCAAGTCAATGAAGTTCAAACCACTGTGAACAGCAGATGTGAAAAGAGAGACATTCCAAATGAATCCAACGGAACGCATGGGCTTGACTTTTTTTACATTCCCTTTTTGACCCTCTCTCCCCTCCCCTGTTCCTCTCCTTTCTTTTGTTTCTTTATGGTAAAATATGCCTAATAGTAAGTCATTTGGCGGATGTCACTAAGAAAGCAAAAACAATGATCTCTATAAACAGGGAATGCTTTCCTGGCAGTTAGAATGACCGTTGCAGATGTTACCCTCTGATTTAAACGACAGCCCCCTTGGCCTCATTCAGAGCCTGCTAACTCTTACTCTAATAACACGTGTCGGCTAGCCTGGTCATTAGCCATGCTAGCACTTCCTCAAGGGTAAAGAACATACTAGGAAGAAGTTATAAGAAGACACATGGAAAGCAGCCAGACACAATGGCCATCAGCCATCTATGAGAAAGAGAAAGAGAGAGAAGACAAATTTAAAAGGTCTCGAAATAATTGACACACAATTAGTCATTACACAAACTCATCCCAGCACTGTGCCATACACAGCACCCATAATGGCAAATACGAGCCATCGAGGGACGATGTTACATCCAACTGGGGGAGTGTAACTAGAAGAAGTGAGATCAAATGGATGGACCAATGGATATGGTAATACTGGAAGGTTTGCTTCAAAGATCTTAGTTCTCTTTGGATGAAAAAAGTGACTAGGTCTCTTCGATTAACATATTACTTTTGAAACAGGAAAGCTACCATTAAGATATATTAAGCCATCACCTTGGAAAGCCATATACTTGATTTTAATAACATCAGTGCTCCAAACTGTTGTTAACTTTTTAAGAGCTAGTCTTGGAAACTGCGCTGAACAGTCATTTACTAATCAAATGAGAAAACACATCCCACTGAACATGTATTTTTTTTGCCAGATGTTCTAATGTACTTCCTGTTTTCATAATCCCCCATTTTTAAAGGATTTTATTTATTTATTAGAGAGCACGCACAATGTAGGTAGAGTGTATAAGCCACCATTCTAAGAAAGACTTGGGTTATAGAAACCAAACTGCTTAGTCTGGCTCAAGGTCCATTAGCATCTGGCCACAGCTTCTTTTCCAAGCAAGATGATTCAAAGCTTGCTCATTCCTTCCTCGGCCTCTCTGGAGAAAAGGAAACATCAAATTCTACCTAAATCTCCTGGTCATTAGTCTCACCCATTGAAAATGGGTAACGATGAGGAGATGACTTCCTTGAAAGGTGGGTTCAAGAGTGGCCAGCTTCTCAAGGTTTTCCTGGCCACACATCAAGCAAGTTTCACAGTGGCCCTAGCTGAAGTATCTCTAATGTGTGTCCTCCTCAAAGGCAGCAGAATGCCTCATATTTCTTTGTTTCCAGAGTCCCCGGCATGCATCAGGCCCACAGCAACATACAAGTACTCAAGTAACATCTGCCAAATGAAGGAATATTCATGAGTATTCAAAGAGAGGTGCTGCCCGTTTGAGTCCTAACTCCTTTCAACAAGTGGCCAAGGGGTGCTCGAAGTAAGGGACACGTTGCTGGAATGTGTACGTAGACCTCCAAAGATGCTACACTTTGATTGCTAATAGTTCTTAGGGCCATTGTCTAACCAAACTGTCCTCCAGTAGCATGGCCAGTTTCTTAAGAGCTTGGAGAGGCCTGAGCACCAATCTCAATTTCACCACTTCCACCTGTGTCTTTGGACCAGCTCCTTAGCCTCTGTAAACCTCCATTTCCTTGTCACTAAAATGGAGGCTCTGGTAGTACCTGTCTCACAGGGATGTTGGGAAAATTCATGGCAGGTAAACACCTACACATGATGCCAGGTACATAGCAAGTATCCAGTAAATGCTTACATTTAAATTTGCGCCTTCTCTTAAGAATGCAGAAGTATGTGATACATTTTAGGAAGACTGCCATTAAACGGGAGTTAAAAATAGTTTCAGAGCTGTGATGGGAAAACTGAGCTACCCATAAGCTCCACTTCTGTGAAACAGCCCTTTTTCCAACATAACCAAATAAATAAAGCATCACCACGTAACAATAAAAGGAATTCCTATCTCCCAAATCAAGCACTCCATCTCGTTTCATGCATATATTAGCTCACTGTGTTCTCCTTTGAGTGAAACCCTATGATTTCCCAAGACCCTGATGGAGAAATGCCAGAAGAAATTACTTGACAGTTCTGTAAACATACTAGCCCCCTGGAGAAGGTTTCATCCTAGATGCTTGTAATGCTATTCAATCGGGCTGCCTTCTACCCCTATCCAGCATGAAGTGGGCACACTGATTATAAATTGAGAGCCCAGCTACTCAAATTCAGTGAGAAGGGCAAAGTAAGACTGACTTTATTTTTTTATTTTTATTTTTATTTTTATTTATTTGTGAGAAATAGAGGCAGAGACACAGGCAGGGGGAGAAGCAGGCTCCCTGAGGGGAGCCCAATGCAGGACTCGATCCCAGGACCTCGGGATCACGACCTGAGCCAAAGGCAGACGCTTAACCACTGAGCCACCCAGGCGTCCCAAGACTGACTTTATAAGAGCCCGTAGCACCCCACCTCCGCAGTGAGGCAAGCAGCAATTCTGTCAAGGGCATGGAGAGCGCTGCCCATCTTCAGGAAAGCACCGTGAAGTAGGCATATCCCAGGGGACGTTGATGAACAATGGTTAGCGGAGTACCTCTACATGTTGTACCAGACCTATTTCCAACTGCCTGCCCACACACCTGCTCCTGATAAGGACATAGCTAGCATTTACTGAGAGTTCCCTTTGTAGCAAGAATTATGCTAAGTGCTTTACTTTCGTTATTTAAGACCTAATCATAATACTACGAGGTATGAACTATCACCCATTTTTCAGATGAGAAAACTGAGATGAGCAAGTTGAAGTAATTTGCTTAAGGTCACATCTCTAAAAACTGTCAAAATCAGGATCTGAATGCAAGCAGAGTCTAGAACTTGAGCCCTTACATGCAACACCTCTTGTTTTTAAAAGATTTTATTTATTTATTCGTGAGAGACACAGAGAGAGGCAGAGACGTAGGCAGAAGGAGAAGCAGGCTCCTCGCAGGGAGCCTGATGTGGGACTCGATCCCGGGACTCCAGGATCACACCCTGGGCCAAAGGTAGACGCTCAACTGCTGAGCCACCCAGGCATCCCAAGATTTTATTTATTTATTCATAAGAGACACACAGAGAGAGGCAGAGATGTCGGCAGAGGGAGAAGTAGGCTCCCTGCAAGAACTTGATGCAGGACCTGATCCCAGGCTCAACCACTTAGCCACCCAGACATCCCCATACCACACCTCTTTATGGGAACTTCGCCCACTGCCCTTGCTGAAGTGACATGTCCAAGGGGCCACGCTTATAACTTATCTTTCTGACAGCTGATTGCACCAGTGGTGGGCCCAGTGTTGGAGGAACGGCCATTCCTACTCTAAGCAGGAATCCATTGCATTGTATGAAATAAACGAGCTGATCTAAGAACTGAATGTTCTCTCAAAGACTCTGAATTAGGAAGCCTGTAGCAAGAAAACAACTAATCAGAGAGGACGTCAAAAGATAAAACTGAGCTAGAGGGACCTACTGACCTACACTCTGGGGAAGCATAAGTGAAAAAGCCAGTAGGTAGGGAAATTAAAAGAAAAAGACAAAGAGCCTCAGAAGCAACCCAACAGCTTGCCCCCGGATGGGCTTTACAAACTTCTTTGCCAAGTTGCTAAGAATGTGAAGGTCCAGTCTCCAGTGAGGCCCAGGCCCAGCGAGCCCCCTGCCCTCCGATTTCCCAGGATTCTTTTGCTACTCCACACCTGTCTTTAGAACAGAGAACCTCTTTGTTTGGGTTACGTGTGCGGTCACTGTCTCATGAAGCCAAAAGACAAACTAAAACAAATACCGTAATCAATAACCCTAAATCATCCAGCGGACAGACATTATTGACTTCGTTTTTTTAAAAACAAAACCAGTAACCCTGTGTAGAGATGATAAGTTATTTGCCCAAGGCCACACAGACAGTGAAGAGTGAAGCCATGGACTTAAACTGGGGTCTAACACTTTTCTTTTGCCAACCTATACACCTTCTTAATTATAGTTTCCAGTATTCTCTAAGATAATTTGATCTTCACTTAGAGATTGTTTTGGGATGGCAGTGACTATTTTCATGACCCGGCCTCACACAGGGGCTAATCTTCAGATGTCTCTCTTATCTAATACTTATATGGCTCTTAAACATTTAAGATTGTTGCAAGAAATAAAATAGTGCTGGAAAGTGCTTGACATAGTATTCTGCTGGATAATCTTAGCTTTCTCAAAGATTAGTATAATTTTAACAAAACAGGCCTTAAGTGTTTCCTCCCATATTCTTATTCAAAGCCCACGTTTAAATGGTTATTAACAAGACATTGGATCGTGAAGGAATGAAGACAGGTTTGACAAAGGGACCCCCAAAACCTCAAAGCAAAGGACGAGAGATGTTATAGAAGACACAGGGAAATGTGGGGATAGTCCTTTTAAAAAAGAATCCTCTGTTACATCTGAACCGCATGGTGCAGTTTGCAGTGTGCTTTCATACACATCGAATTAGACCTTGTAACACCCCAGAAAGGCACAAGTACAGATGTTATTATTCCCATTAAATAGATGTGAATAACAAGATTCCTTAGCAAGCAACCTGACTTGTCAAAGACAACACAATTAGCACATGGCGGAGCTGAGACTTGAACTAAGGTCTTCAAACTCCTTGCTTGTTGTGTATCCCATGACACCAAGAACTCTTAGATACAAGTAGATGCGGCCGTCCATGCATGCAAGGGCCTTGGCCGAGTCTCCGAAGCCCTCCCCAGCTCTCCCACGCTGTTCACTTGGCGCTCCTTTGTCCTGTGCACTCCCCTTAAGATATTATCACATCAAAACTTAGGTAAGTAAATAGGGGGGTTACCTGAGTGGCTCAGTTAAGCGTTTGCCTTCAGCTCAGGTCATGATCCTAGGATCCTGGGATTGAGCTCGCATCAGTCTCCCTGCTCAGTAAGGAGCCTATTTCTCCCCCTTTACCCTTTGTGCTCTCTCACTCTCTCTCATAAATAAATTTAAAAATCTTAAAAAAAAAAAAAAAAAAACTTAGGTAAATAGGAAGGAATGCTTGGTGGTTTTAGGAAAAGACATTGATTGGGGATGCTTAGATCCTATTTAGAAGGGAGGCAAAATACCATGACCCCTATCCTTTATTTTCTGTTATCTACTAAGTGATGGATGCTAACCTTGTAACGTCTCATGAGAGAAGTTTAGCTGTCTTCTTTTTATGTTCTGCTAGAGTCAACAAATATTGCTCCCCTGATGATGCTACATCCATTAAAGCATGGACCATTTCATTCTCCATTTTGTGCAAGAGGAAGGTCAGGCCTGGAGAAGATAAATACCTTGTGTATGACAACTGGGGTACGAGCCCTTTTCATATGACTTCCAGCCTTGCGTTGTTGACCACTAGGATAGTCGTTCTGTTAACTGTACACCATGGTGGACTACTATGTATTCCTGTCCTCAAAGCTCATGTCTGGGAGCTGTCCATTTCTTTTAGATATGCTAATATCTTGAAGAAGACACAAATTATTTATTACAGGACACCACTAAGTGGATGATGGAAGAATCGGCTATGGTTTATGAAGTTTCCAATTTGAGATAAAATTGGCCCAAAGATGTTTAGCAAAGAAGAGGCAAGTAGATATGGAGAAGTTCCACTGTCTTTTATTCCCTAGGTGAAAGGAAGTGGGGAGGGGTTGCTTATACGAAAGGATTGTAGATCTCTTGTCTTTTAGTTCCTTCCCCCTATTGTCAGTACTCTTGAGCATTGGCCATGGGAATCCGAACATCGTCCGACCACAACACAGAGAACAGTACCATGAAAACCTCCCTTTTCCAGCAGCTTACTTCTGTTGACACAGATCAGTAGAAAGAACCCCATCATATATTCTGATCTCACATTCAATAGAAATCCCAAGTATTGCCTCGTCATTGGTTCAATTAAGAGAGAGATGGCCAATCCCCTTCAGAAGCCTATTATTTTACCTACTAGGGAATATTGTTGAGTATATCATGTGTTACAATATATATTTGCTTCTTTATGAAGACAGAGGAACTGTTCCTCATACATAAGCACAAGGACTGATTTGTATGGATCTTACGGTCCCAGAAGTTTATAAACTAATGGTATTCCTTTCTTTGCATTGGCTAATAGGAAGCTGAGCCAAATTTGCAGCCCTCCCCCTGCCGCCACCCAACTGCAGAGCTTTATGGTATTCATTCTGTCATCCTAACACTCAACTTCATCTTAACTTTCTGAATGCTTTGGAGTTTCTTTAAAAAAAACAAAAAACAAAAAACCTTAAACTCTATGATAACACATCTCAAAACTTATTATGTATCAGAATTCCCCAGAGGGCTTGTTAAAATGCAGATTGTAGGGCCCCACTGCTGAGTTTCTGACTCAGCAGGTCTGGGGTGAGGTCCAAGACTTTGCATTTCTAGCGAGTTTCCAGGTGATGCCGCTGCTGCTGGTCTGGGGATGCCACTTAGTGAACGACTGCCATATCCTTTCTTTTTAAGCTACTTCAAGTCCTTTTTGGAATGAGGCAAGGTAAAAATTAATAGACGATGATTAAATAGATAAGAAAATGGAAAGCTCTCTCAATTGTTCTCTAGGGCACTTGAATTTTTTGATCCCAGTCCAAAGGATTATATGTATCCTTGTGAAATGTGGTCTTATTAGATTAGCTTCATCATGCCAATTTGTCTGGCTCTTTTTTGGATCCTAATTCCTTCATCCAAAATATTGGCTCTTCCTCTTGAATTTGTATCCTCTGAAAACATGATTATCATGCCACTTACATCTATGCCCTAACTGCTGATAAAAATATAGGTTGTCACGTTCTTGGTGACTTGGGGTATTTGTGAAGATCATGGAAGATGTCATGGGAGGGGATCTAAAACACAGGAATAGCTGACATGTCTTAAGTTTCTTGAAATCATGAGCTCCTACGAACCTCTCCAAGACCTTTGAATTTGTGTGTAACAAGTACTCACCCAGTAAGACCATGAGACCTTGGTCTTTGTGGGTGATGGCAGTCAGTCCCCTTCCTCTGTAGTAGTAACTGCTGACCACAGAGGGTGCAGCCTGATAGAGCCTAGTACAGTCATTTTCTGGGTCACAAGTTAGATTATTATGATGTTCACTTATATATATATATGATTTTTTTTCTTTTTCTAAAGGTGTATATCCTGACCCAGCAATGAGTCGCTTTAGCCCACACACATATTCTCATGTGCTGTTAGGGTTGAGAAAAATCGCTCTAGTAGCCCAAAGCCAGCTGTTCCCCCAAAGAACAGATGTACTCTTTCTGAAAAGGGTTTTCTCATAGGGATTTGTGACAATTGGAGGGTTCCCCCTCCATAAGCTGGCAGATATGTAGAAACCCCTATTCTAATTTCTCTGATGATAGAGCATGGGGACAAAAGGGATGATCTGTGGCTACTAATTGTGGCTAGATAACATTTATGGGATACTTGCTATGTAGCAGGCATGGGATTGAGGGTTTCATAAGCATAATTTTTACAGCAACCATAACAACGCCAAGAGATAAATCCCATTACCACATTTTACAGAGAATAAAACCAAGGCATGTTGAGGTTCACAAAGCCAAGGTGTAAAAGCAAACAGTGTGAGTCCAAAGGCTGTACTTTTTGCTACTGTGCTTTGCTTTTGAGAGACCATCACTCAGTTTTCCCAGTTACAGAGAGAGGGCTTCTCGACTCATCTGCCACAATGAACACTTCCTACATCCTGAGCATATTCTAAGGACTGGATATACAGAGGGAACAGGGGGCTGCAAGATTATAAGAGCTGATTACAGTACGGCGTGATGGGTGGCTTCACAGAGGTATACACAGAGTGCTCACACAGCCACCAGGACATTTGCTATCCCACAAGGTAACCATGAAATCAGAACACTGACCCCTAGAAAAAATTTCCCAAGGAATTGTTCTAGTGTTCCTCTGCAAGCACTAAAGCTAAATTTAGGTCCTTAGCATTAGCTTTCTGACTCCCCCTCAAGTGAGTTGCTGCAATCCTTGAGCTTTAGTTTATTCATCTCACAAATGGGGTAGCAACACGCTCACCCTATGGGGTATTGGTGTGGATCGTATGCGACACTACATGTAAAACAGAGTGCCTCACACAGAGTAAGTACTCAATAAATGTGAGCTGCTGTCATTGTCACCACCATCCCCCACTCCCACCATCACGACACAAAGAAGTGTCACAGGTCAGGTTCCTTGGGAAGCAGACTCTGAGCCTGAGATTTGCATGCAGGTGTGATGGGGGGAGCTCTAGGAAACAACACAAGGGGTGCTCTCGTGAGGCAGTTGGGCTGGGCGGAGGAAGAAGTTAAATACTGACGTAGTAGTAAAAAAGACTCCATCTGGCCATGGAAAGTTCCAGAGCTAGGATGGCCCCTCGAGTCACCGTGAATCAAGGCCAGGGGACTAGGCCTTCATACCCTCACATCAGCTTGTCATGGGAGGGAGTGCAGCCTTGGCCAATGCCTCAGCAGGGATATAACTGGGAGCACTCAGCCACCCTCAGTCTGGGTCCTGGGTCCTAAAAGATGATTCCAGGTGGTGTACCCAGTATCCACTACGAGAGGGGTGGCACATTCTTCCTTTTCCAGGTTTTATTCCCTGTGGGCACAAAGCAGTTGTCACTGATGGTGAATATTTATGGAGCTCCTTTGCATAGTGGCCCCTGAGGAGGAAAGTTCTGGGCGTTTTATAACTAATGCAGAGAGGGAGGAAAAGAGAATGAGATCTTTACGCCCCAATCTGAGAAAATAAGAGGAAAGGGAAAGGCAGGAATTGAAGAGATCAAAGCACCAAGGAAAGGACAGAGACTGAGAAAAACAAAAAAGGTAAAAGGCAGATGGATTTTCAAAATACATGCAGGTGGGACACCTGGGTGGCTCAGTGGTTGAGTGTCTGCCTTTGGCTTAGGTTGTGATCCTGGGGTCCTGGGATCGAGTCCCACATGGGGCTCCTCGTAAGGAGCCTGCTTCTCCCTCTGCCTGTGTCTCTGCCTCTCTGTGTCTCTCATGAATAGATAAATAAAATCTTTTAAAAAATTACATGCAGGTAAATCGCTTGGGAAGGTCCAGGAAAAATAGGAGTTTGGGGCTTTCTATGGGTCTGTATGAAGTCAGAGGTTACAGGATACTGGAAGCTACGTGGACATGAAGGAGAACGCTGTCACACTCCAGGGGGGAAGTGTGGGATTTGCTCGGCTTGGGGAGCATCCGTGGGCACCTCCGCCAGCTCCGGGAAGAGCGAGAGGGCCACACGTGAGGCTTTGCTCTGAGCAAAGGGGGAGGTGTGCCTTCTTTATTCTGCACTCATCTTGCTGTTGCGTATGTTCATCAAAGCATTTAACTCCGAATCCAAGGGAGGCAAAGAAGCAGATGTCTGAGCCATTCCCTCATCTCCCCAGAGCTGACATTTTTGTTTTTGTTTCTTCATCTCAGCTGATAACTTGAGAAAGCCCAGGACAATAGGCCATGATCTCAGAAAATCTTGCCTTCAAATTCCCCACCCCCACCCTTTTTTTTTTCTTTTTGGGCTTGTGTAAGCACCTGTTTTGTTATCTCAAGACTGATACCAATCTGCTGGGGGAGGGCAAAAAAAAACCCCACTCATTGTCTAAAACAGGACACCTTTTATGCAAATCTCAAATGGCACCTCTCATTTGAAAACAGCCAGAACTGTCCCTGGATGGACCTCAGGATAGAGAAGCCACCCGTGTTCCATCAGTGGTTGGAAGGGATGCTCAGACCCCCTTCTTCCCATCGCTGGCCTGTGGTTCCTCACACTGGCTCCCTCAGTGTTCCACTCCACATGTCCCTGCCCACCCTCTCTAACCACTATTTTTGGATAAACAGACCACTGTGGCCATTGAAACATATGAGGTTCTCTGACACATCTGATGTTTAGTTATCTACCATTTTGCTAATGAAGTAAAAAATCCTATCGTTGCCCCATCCCACCCCCAGAGCCCCATAGCCACAAAATCTGGAGGATGATGAGGGCCACAGTTTGGGCTAGCGTTGTACACGTCTGTTCTGTTCCCTCTGAGAGAGGAAATATATTCAAGCCATATGTCCCAATTAGTATTCAAACCACACTTCGGTAGTATTCCAAACATGGAACAAAATGGCCAATGATTGAGAATCTAAATATCAAGAGCCAGCTTTCAACAGAAGCAGACAAGCATGGTACCAATGGGTTTAAAACAAGTTCTGCTGGATGCCAAGACTCATCCCTTGATTTTTGGACCTAGAGTTATTTATTTACTTGTAGCCTCTCCTGGGGACACAGCAGGTATTTGTTCCTGAGAAGGTTCCAAAAAATGGTTAAAATCTCTGGGTCCCATGTTAGACGTTGACCAAGTCTTTGACTTCAAACAAGTGCCTGGCAGGGATTGGTTATGTAGAACATTCAATCTAATTCGATTGAAACTCAGCAGCCCCTCCATGGCTTGGGGCTTGGCTCAGCATTAATGTTACCACGGTGACAATGGCAGCTCTGCTTCCCAGGAGTTCAGAGATCAACAAATAAGTGACTACATTGTGTGACACTCCCCCCTAACAAGAGCCGGTACAAGGGTCATAGCTAGAGAGGGCAGTTACTAACTCGCTTTGCAGGAATCAGAGAGGTGTCTCCAGGAAAGTGTCACTTAGGAAAAGGGTGTCTCCTTTGCTCCTGTTCTCCTGACCTCTTCTGCTTCATCCCACCTCTCAACGGAAGGAAGAAAGCAGTGTCAGACAGTACAAAGCAGTTCCTGCTTGACTTCTCACTGGAGACCCAGAGGGGCAAGGGCCCCACAAAGAAAAAGTCCATTTTCGCTATAACATGACAGTTATCCTCTAAGTCATTGCTACTGATAAAAACAATGTTTAGTATAACAATTGTTTCGTAGGGAAAAAGTGAGCTGAAGACAAGAGCAGCCAACTGTCCAACTGAACATTCTGCAGCAGTGGAAATATTCTGTACCTGGCCTGTCTAATTTAGAGGCCACTGGCCATATGTGGTTACCAAACACTTGAAATGTGGCTAGAGTGATTAAGGAACTGAACTTTTAATTTAGGCTAATTAATATTTAAATGTAATTAGCCTAAGAAGGAGGCAGTAGCAGAGTCACTACCCTGCTGCCTTCCCCATAGACAATGTGCAGCTCCAAGGCAGAAGAGTTTGTCTTAAAATCCACCTTTCTCATGCTTAGCACAGGGCATGGTCTGGTCTTGCAAAAACCATTCCTCCACTGAAGGTGTCTGTAGGAACATAGGAATGACTCAAGCTCTTTCTTTCCCTCTTGCTGAAGGGAATGATCTCAGCCTTGTTGTGTACTTTGGTGGAGCAGGAAGGAGGTAAACAGAGGATCAAAGTCCTGATGTGCTTTAGGAAGAGTAGAGATTTACTTCTGGAAGATAAAAGAATAGGCGTGAAAGGTGAGCAGAGATAAATGTATAAGACAAGAGATCCAAGGGTAGGATTTGAGAGTCTGGAGGTGTTTGAAGAGCACTGGGGGCCAGCCTGGAGGTTAGCAGGAGGCATGGGGGGATGGAGATGGGAAGAGGACATTTTTGGGAGGCTTTTCTCTGTAGCACAAATGGATCTAGCACTGGTGTTTTCCAAAGGACTCAACAGAATTTGACAGTGCTTTGAAATTATATTGGAAGTTGGGCTTCTATTCAAGAATGAACAGACCCACCTACGTCAAGGATACAAAAGGGGTAAAGAAGAATAGGAAATGCAAAGACAATGTTAAAAGAGCAAAAGCAAGAAGTCAAGTCTCCCACAAGTGCTGCTGCTGGCTGAGGACAGAGAGGATGAGGGGCTCCAAGGGAGTAGGAGGGTGAAAATCACCTTTGCTGTTTATTTCCTATGGAGGAGGAGTCCCAGAGGCAAGGACTTGTCTGCAGTCAGAGAAGGCTCTCAGGGATCCAAAAGCAGATAAACCTGGAAGGAATGTTTGGGGAAGGTGGGCACATTGCTAGCTGCATTTCACATCCTGGGTTCTGGCTGCAGAATGTGGGCTCAGAGTTTATTATAAAGGTCCCCCAATAAGTACAATGTTAGTGAGTCTAGTGGGGAGGGTAAAAACATGTCCACTTACAAGATCCTTCAGGCAAATCAGAAGAATAGTGATAATAGTGATAATAGTTCATCATTAGTTGATGAACTGGGTATAGTATAGACAAATGAAAAACAATTGTTTCTGATCTTAGACAAGGAATTAAAAAAAAACGAAGTCTGTAACTTGATGGATAGTCCATTTGAAGAGGCACCTATGTCTGCATTGGGAGGAAGGAGGGGGGACTACAGAGTTACAGCTTGAGAGCCTCATCAGAGTTCACTGTAGAACTCAGACTGTCTGGGCCAGTGGAGCTGCCACTATGGATCATGAAGAGCAGCTAAGCCTTCTGGGGAAAAGAAAAAAGATTCATCCTAAGGGAAATGTGAGTTGGAGAATATAAGTAATTCTGGGTGAAACCACCTGTGGCAATTCAAGGCAGGGAAAGGCTTGCTTCTGATATGAGGTATATGCTACTATGCGAATCACCCGTCATCTCCAGGGGGGCTAAGTCTAGGACAGAGCAGTGGACAATGGGTACAAAATCCCTGGAGAGGGAGAGAGAGAGAGAGAGAGAGAGAGCGAGCCCTGGCTCAATCAACATCAGCTCTCTTTGTCTAATTAGTTGTGTGATCTTGAGCAAGTTCCCACACTTCTTTGATCGTGCATCTTCATCTGTGAAATGTTTGGTATCCTAGAAGTTCCTATAAAACACTTAGCATAAATACTCAATAAGAGTCATTATGATAATAGCGATGAGAAGTAATTAACGAAAGAGTGTTACATTTACTAGCTCTGAACAGCAGAGGCATGAACACATAAGGTAGCATATTGATGCTTTTCACCTGTATGAAGTAGAAAGGGTGCCATGGTCCAAGCAGAGGGCTACAGCACCAGGGATGGAGAAGAAATGGGGAACATAGCGGGGTGGCTCCAGTGTACAGTAGGAGGGATGGAACAGGGCAAAAGGAGGGGGTCAGAATCAATGGGGCAACCAGGAGAACAGTTTGTGAGTGTCAGGGCAGCACCCCCTAGGAAACCCCTGCACCCACCTGGCAGGTGTCAAAGGGGGGGGGGGTCCTGATACCTACTAAGGAATGTAGGAGCTATCATGGACATACTCTTTGTTTTAAAAAGACTAGGTTTTCCCCTCCAGTAGTTTGAAATAACTGATTTATTTTCCAGTGTTACTGAGCTATAACTGACATATAACATTGCTTCAGGTGAAGACGTACAGCATAATGATGTGATATATGTGTATATCGTGAAATGATTGCCTCAGAAGTTTGCTTAAATACTGTTTGAGCATCCAGGCTGCTGGGGCCTGGGTCCCCTGGTAGACAAACAGCGCAGGAACACTTGAGTAAAGTGCTCCAGGAGGAATAATCCCCAGACACAGCACCGAGGGTTCTCTTTAAGATCCTGGGCCTCCAACACTTGAGGCAGTGGGATGTCAAGAAGGAGAAAATTATAGACATCTTGAGAAGTCAGAGACCCACATTTCCCAGCCTAGGGAAAGTAGTTATTAGAGAATTCAAAAAGCCAACATCCAGTTTCAAGAGAACAAATTGTATCAAGAAGACGTAAAATCAAACCATCTGAAAACATTTGGTACCCTCCTTGGGTGTCCTCTCAAGTCTCCACTAGAAGCCCCACATGCTGGAGAGGAAGTGGAGGTGACAGAGGGGAGCTAGAAACCACATTGGCGTGGACCAGCTGCCCCCATATTAGGAAAGTAAATACTACTGGTATTTGCAAGCGACACAGCAACTTCTGCAGAAAGTTGCTGCAACTTGTGCACCTAACGTTTGAGGGAAAGTCGGTAATGTATTCGTTCATTCCCCAGACATTTATTGAGTGCCTACTGTTAACCAAGCATTAGGCTTGATATTCAGCAGTTAAATGATAATAGAACAAGTTTCCAGAATTCCCAAGGTTACCAAAGAGATTTAAAAGATAGTGGGCCTTGGATAGAACTAGAGGGTATTTATTATGCTGAGCAAAGTAAGTCAATCAGAGAAAGACAATTACCATATGATCTCACTCATATGTAGAATGTAGGAAACAAAACAGAGGATCATAGGGGAAGAGAGGAAAAATAAAACAAGACGAAATCAGACAGGGAGACAAACTATAAGAGACTCTTAATCATAGGAAACAATCTGAGAGCTCCTGGAGGGGAGGGGGATGAGGGGATGGGATAACTGGGAGATGGGCATTAAGGAGGGCACATGATGTAATGAGCACTGGGTGTTATAGAAGACTGATGAATCACTGACATCTACCTCTGAAACTAACAATACATTATATGTCAATTAATTGAATTCAAAATTTTTAAAGAAGTAAAAAAAGGACAATGGGCCTCAAAGTTCAAAATACATATGTCATTTAGATGATTCAATCACTTTGTGCTAAGAATATAAGGTCCTAGGATAGGAAATGGAGCTGGCTTCTCCAGTCCCTTCTCTGATTCGTCACTTTTTGTGGTGAAGGTCAGTCACCCATTCCCCGCGGTGGCTACCATTTTGACCAGTTCAGTGTGTTTCTTACCCTTGTCTTCTGATAACTGCCCTCCATTCCTTTCAGAGTATATACCCACCCCCCAACACACACATACACACACACTTCATGCGTTCCTAGTAGAGCAATCAATCATGATGTTCTATTCTTCTAGGTCAGGGTTGGAGGGCATGAGATGCAAATGTTGCCAAGCACATCATTCCCTTGGGCCAGGCAGAGAGAGGAAGAGAGATCCAGAGGCTGGTATGTGGGCCATTAAGATTCCTTCCTTGATATTTGAAAATTGGGAGAAAAAATTGGGGCTCTGCATTGAGCCTTGCTACACTTGCACAAGGCATCTGGGGCAGAAGGCCACCATCTCTCCAAGTATCAGGAAGGAAGCTCATTGCAGGAGAAGCACATGAAGCTACCTTGTGAGAAGACAAAATAGGGAAGTGAAAAGAAAGGGGGGAGCCTAGAAGTCCATGATGGTTGGCAGAACTGAACTAAAGGAAAAAGAAATCAGAGCAGAAGTGACTGGTCTTCTTGTTGAAGATCCATGAGCTTGGCCCAGCTTCTGGCACACAGGAGGAGACAATACATCTTGGCTCTGTTTCCTCTCCTGTTCCTTCAGAAATTCACCTGATTCTTCTTGCGTATCTCATGGCACATCCTGTCTGGACCACCTTTGATATCAGTCTTGTGCCCTTTGGAATCTGAATAGGGACTCCATCCAGAAAGCTTCATGGAGTCTGGAGGGACTTTTTAATGCCTTATTCTTTGCATCTCCTCCTTCCCATTAATATATATTAAACATATACTATATGACAAAGACTTAATTCAAATTACAAATATTAAATATGCCAACATCATTGCTAGATACTTTAGACATATTTATCTCTTTTTACCTTCCCACAAAGAAAATATCCCATAGGTGCTGTAAGTATACCCATATTACAGATGAGCAAACTAAGGTAATAAAAGCCAAAGTCATTTTCCTAAGGTCAGACAGGTCGCTAAAACAATCAGATCCAGGACTCAAAACCAGTTCTGTTTCATTTCAGACATTAACTATTTTATAACCAAAAAGCATACTTCCTCCCATCCAGTCTGGGTGTGTAGTCAATGCCAGCCCAAGAAATGAATCATTACCATTTCCCTCACAGAAGATAACTATCCTACATTGAGCTCTGGGGACTACAGCCATTTAGACAAATCGGGAGTAAGAGGGCCCAGTGCGTTCACTTCCCAAGGTAGGTCTGCCTGGGAAAGCACTGTTTAGCACACCCCCGGTCCCGAACAATGGTAGGGATGAGGCTTAGCTCAGGGATCAAGGGTCACTGACAGAATGAGATTGCGGACAGAAGCTCCCTGTGTGTTTTCATCAAGAAAATATCACGTTCAAAGATGAAACAGCCTCTTTCCCTGAAGCACGTATTTTGTCTCCTGGGCCTTCAAACATTAAATTTCCTCATTTTAATACCATGGCTCCAACTGATTTTCTGTGTGAGATCACACACAGAGGAATCAAACTAATTTAAGATTACACGCCTGTTGGCCTTTTCCTATGAAGAGGCTCTTCTTGTTTCTAATTAAACTTTTTCTTCTCTGACAAATGCCAAGATGCCAAAAAAGACCCCTATTAAGAGAAGTGCCAGGAACTTGGGGTCATAGGGGTGTCATTTCCCCATGCCTGGGTGAGCTCTCTTGTCGGTGGTAAATGTCAGTGATGTGCCCAAAGGTTGTGGGATTTTGGTTCCTCTCAATGAGAGTGAACCAAACTTCAGAGGCTGGGCTCTTCGGTACACCCCACTATCCTAGAAATCCCTGCTGCCACCAAAGGGTGGGCATGCAGAGGGCTGGTGTGAGGGTAGCTGTAGATCAGTCCAAATCCATTCCAACCCTGGGGAAAAGATTCAAAAGCCAGCACCTTGCTCCTTGGTACTAATGTAGTTTGGCAGGAGAACAGCAAAGCCAGGAACCAGAGGATGGCATCAAGTTTTCACCTGTCTCTTACAGCTTGAGCAACTGAGGAAGGAAAATAATCTTTCTTGAACACTCCTGGTGTGCAAGGAGCAGTCGGGCCTTGATGGACTCTCAGCTGGTCCTCATAACAACACTTAAAAGTGGGTATAATTCAATGAGACTGAAGAAAGAGAAATTAAGGAGTCAATCCCATTTACAATTGCACCCACAAGCATGAGATACCTAGGAATAAACCTAACCAAAGAGGTAAAGGATCTACACCCTAAAAACTACAGAACACTTCTGAAAGAAATTGAGGAAGACACAAAGAGATGGAAAAATATTCCATGCTCATGGATTGGCAGAATTAATATTGTGAAAATGTCAATGCTACCCAGGGCAAGGTACACATTTAATGCAATCCCTATCCAAATACCATGGACTTTCTTCAGAGTTGGGACAAATCATCTTAATATTTGTGTGGAATCAGAAAAGACCCTGAATAGCCAGGGGAATATTAAAAAAGAAAACCAGAGCTGGGGGCATCACAATGCCGGATTTCAGGTTGTACTACAAAGCTGTGGTCATCAAGACAGTGTGGTACTTACTGGCACAAAAACAGACACATAGGTCAATGGAACAGAAGAGAGAACCCAGAAATGGGCCTTCAACTCTATGGTTAACTAATATTCGACAAAGCAGGAATGGCTATCCACTGGAAAAAAACAGTCTCTTCGATAAATGGTGCTGGGAAAATTGGACATCCACATGCAGAAGAATGAAACTAGACCACTCTCTTACACCAGACACAAAGATAAACTCAAAATGGATGAAAGATCTAAATGTGAGACAAGAATCCATCAAAATCCTAGAGGAGGACACAGGCAACACCCTTTTTGAACTTGGCCACAGCAACTTCTCGCAAGATACATCTATGAAGGCAAAGGAAACAAGCAAAAATGAATTATTGGGACTTAATCAAGATAAATAGCTTCGGGACCCCTGGGTGGCGCAGCGGTTTAGCGCCTGCCTTTGGCCCGGGGCGCGATCCTGGAGACCCGGGATCGAATCCCACATTAGGCTCCCGGTGCATGGAGCCTGTTTCTCCCTCTGCCTGTGTCTCTGCCTCTCTCGCTCTCTCTGTGTGACTATCATAAATAAATTTAAAAAAATTAAAAAAAAAAAGATAAATAGCTTCTGCACAGCAAAAGAAACAGTCAACAAAACTAAAAGACAACCTACAGAATGGGAGAAGGTATTTGCAAATGACGTATCAGATAAAGGGCCAGTATCCAAGATCTATAAAGAACTTCTTAAACTCAACAGCAAAGAAACAAACAATCCAATCATGAAATGGGCAAAAGACATGAGCAGAAATCTCACAGAGAAAGACACAGACACGGCCAACATACACATGAGAAAACGCTCCGCATCACTTGCCATCAGGGAAATACAAATCAAAACCACAATGAGATACCACCTCACACCAGTGAGAATGGGGAAAATTAACAAGGCAGGAAACAACAAATGTTGGAGGATGTGGAGAAAGGGGAACCCTCTTGTACTGTGGGTGGGAATGTGAACTGGTGCAGTCACTCTGGAAAACTGTGTGGAGGTTCCTCAAAGATTTAAAAATAGACCTGCCCTACGACCCAGCAACTGCACTGCTGGGGATTTACCCCAAAGATACAGATGCAGTGAAACGCCAGGACACCTGCACCCCGATGTTTCTAGCAGCAATGGCCACAATAGCCAAACTGTGGAAGGAGCCTCCGTGTCCATCGAAAGATGATGGATAGAGAAGGTGTGGTCTATGTATACAATGGAATATTCCTCAGCCATTACAAACGACAAATACCCACCATTTGCTTCCATGTGGATGGAACTGGAGGGTATTATGCTGAGTGAAGTTAAGTCCATCAGAGAAGGACAAACATCATATGGTCTCATTCATCTGGGGAGTATCAAAAATAGTGAAAGGGATTAAAGGGGAAAGGAGAGAAAATGAGTGAAAACATCAGAGAGGGAGACAGAACATGAGAGACTCCTAACTCTGGGAAACAAGGGGTGGTGGAAGGGGCTGTGGGCAGGGGAGTGGGGGTGACTGGGTGACGGGCACTGAGAGGGGGGCATTTGACGGGATGAGCACTGGGTAATATGCTATATGTTGGCAAATTGAACTTCAAATTAATTAATTAATTTTTAAAAAGTGGATATAATTACCAAAGTGAGGATATGGGCAGGTTGAAAGTACTGTTCGCTTAATGTCACACAACCATGGTGTGGTAGAGTTAGGGTCTGAACTCAGATCTTCTGTAGCTTCTCGCTCTTTCCACTTCAGCTCTGAAAATACGCATGATAACCTCACGGAGTTATGAGCATCTTATGGGAAATGGAGGATAATGGGCTTTGTTGCTACAAAGATGGTGCAAGTGTAGGGTAGGATGAGCACGATTCTCAGCCATCACTCCCTTTGCCCGTCATGGGTAACCTGCCATTGGTTTCTGATGAGTGCCGATATAACTAAGATCGGGCTGCTACTTATGGGAACCTGCTGTAGGCCGGATGTTCTATAAAATGTTCTGTACTTCCTTTTTCTATGAAATAAAAGAAGCCCTAGTTCTGGGCTTCCTTTCTTCCTTGAATTGCTGGGAAAGCAAGAAGCCCATTCCATTGTTGGATGAAGAGCAGACATAGTCACTGACCCCAGCTCTCATCAGGGAGGACACAGTTAATGGGAAAAATGCAAACTTTCATGAATAAAGTAAGATCCCTCCAGTAGCATCTCCATCTCCTCATCACCAAGTGGGGCTCAATGTGAGTCAGCACAGAGTCATCCTTTCCTGTCAAATCCTGATATCTCTATCCAACACAGAGTGATTCAGAACACTTTGTTCCAATCTCCATGCCAGAGTGGCTCCTGGCTTGGGTATTACAGGACCTTCCAAACAATTTCTCAGTTTTACAAACATCGGTATCACTTAACCTTGTGCATTCTATTCGTTTATTTGCATAAACACAGGAAAGATAATATTGGCCATATTTCATTAGCCTGGTTTTATCAGTGACACTTTAATCCTATGTTGTTTGGGGATATTCTACAGTCAAGTTGTCAATGTAGCAATAGCCCAGTCGAGGCAAAGGGGGCAGAGGAAGGAATCTGAATGTCTTGAGTGGGTCCAAGGAGTGGTGACTGTGTTTAATCAGCACAGATATTCTGGGTCAACAGCCATAGCAATTTGATCCAAAGTGGATCTCCAAAGGGTCCCATACATCAGCAGTGGAGGGAAAGTGGATGTGGTTTGGAAACCCAATGGCCATTTGGAGGGGGCAAGATGGCACTGTGCCATTTTGAGTCTTATCAACTTCCAACCAGTCAAATGCACGCATGGTTCTTTGTATTCTTGATTCCAGTCTTTGTGTCTGTCTGCCTCTCTGTATTTCTTGGTCCCTTACTCTCTCTGTGTCCTTTCTCTCTTGTGCCTTTGTCCCTGAGTCTTACTGATTTTCCCAAATGTAAAGAGTCGAGGAGCCCGTGGACTTGGATTAGTTGTTTGTGATCTTAACATATCTCTGAATGTCAGTTTCCCATCTTTAAAATGAAGATAGTAGTATTGATCTTGTTGAGTCGTTATTAGGTAAAATGGAACGAAGTACAGAGCAGGCAAGTCAGTTTGTGGCTCCTCACGAGTGCTCAGCCAATGTCAGTTCCTTCCCCTGGCCCAGTGCACTCTACCCTTCTGACATGTCAGAATCCCACCGTGTGTTGGCTTTCCTTTAGTGTGGCCTGCCCTCAGCCCATTTTCAGATCAGCCAATAGAGCCATGACCGGCTGGGACCATTTTTCATCCAACTGCTCTCATTCTAGCCTCTCTCTGTAAATCAGTCTGGGAAAATAAATGTCCCCAATCCATTAGTGCCTTTCCATCACAAGCCAATTTGAGCCACAAACCAGACACGGCTTGTTAATGGCCACTTAAATATATTTCTGCAGCCCAGCCTAGAGACCCTCAGCCTCAAATCCTCCTAGCTTCTGTCCAAGAGAAGTCCCCACTTTGACAAGACGCCAAAGGCATAGACCTGACCCTTAGCAGTTAGTGTGGGGTACATGCCTAGTTTGCCTAGAACAATTCTAGTCTGCTCCTGCTCCAGAGTAATTTTTTTTTCCAGAGTAATTATTAATCAGTGCCCCTTTACCCCAAAAGTTCCAGTTTGAATGATAACACTGTAGACGGTAGCTATGGAAACCAAGAACAATGGTTTAAATAATAATAGCTATCATTTATTGACCACTTGCTATATGCCAGGCATCACCAAAAAGGTCTTTATACACTGTATCTCATTTCAGCTCCATGACAACACTGTAAAGGGAGGTGCTATTATCATTTCTATTTTATAGACCAGGAAACTGAAGTTTAGAGAAGTAAACAACATGTTCAAGGTCAACCAGCATAGAGAGCCATGTTTGTGCCTCACTCAGATCCCTTTTTCCTGGGCAGTACACCTATCCCAGTTGGGGAACTGCTGGGAGCGTTGGCGGCTCATGGCTCAATGCAGTGCCCTAACCCCCCACCCTCTTCCAGAGGAATGGAGCTCAAACAGAAGACACCTTTGCCTGAGAGGCTCCATGCATCCACTGCCCATACCCGACTGACGACAGGGGGTTGGGGTGTGCAGGAGGCACAAAGGCTTCCCCTATTGCTTCAAGGTCAGATTGACTCTATGGTACAATTCATGCTCCAGAACTCCTGGTGGGGTCCAGGGGAGATGAAATCCTTGCTTAGCTCCTTCCTTGTCTTGTTCCCCTTGCTCCCATTCTCCTGAAAGCACCCCCTCAATCAACCACTTAAAAAAGCACCCGTCTCAGGCTCTGCCTCTGGGGTGCAAGACCCAAGACATATGGTTAGCAAGTGGCAGGGCTGGGACTCATGTCTAGGAAGGTCTCACTCTTCATCACTGAGCAAATGTAACATGACATTGCCTATATTATATACATGATTTAAATGATGGCCTCCAAATTACCAAACTGTCAAGAAATAAGTCATATAGGCATAGATACTACAACCATGATGACAACAGTCACAACAACTACTACCTATTTAGTGCCAGTCTCTTTCTTATATCTGATCCTCTGAACAACGTGCGGTTCATTGTATTATCTGCATTTTGCAGTCGAGGCGTGGCAAGATGGAGAAGCTGAGATGTGTCTGTTGAGGTCACACAGATAGGAAGTGATGGGGCTTGGGTCTACATCCAGATCCTTCTTCTTCCAAAGGCCAAGGGCTTTTTCCGCGTGGCCACTTAAATCACTTGCTATGTAAATTGCTCGATGAATGGGTTCCCCATCAAAGCTGATGCTCTTGTAACAAATTAGAAGACTCTGCAATCCCTCCCACCCTACACTCTCCGAAGTGGTTCTTTTTAAGCTGCATTTCACCATCAAGTCTCCATTTGAGGAGAAAAGCCCTATTACTCTGGGAATAGCCAGAGAATGTTCTCTTAAGTTGGACATAAAAAGATCAAAGAAGCCATATTCTGAAGAAAGGAAGGAAAGCAAGCTTGCATGCCAAAGGTCCAGAGAGGTAAATCACATTTCCTGTGGCTCTTTCACGGAGGGAGACCAAATGGAATAAAAGGAAAACAGTAGAGCTTTAAGGAGAGACAGGCCAAGACTCAAATCCTAACTGTACTATCTGTGTGATGTTTTTAGCAAATTACTCAACATCTCCAAGCCTCCATTTGCTCTACCATAATACCTATCACATTGGACCATAAATGGGAGGGAGTAAATGAAATAAAATATGTATTTCCCTGTACCTCCTCTCTTCCATTTCCACAAAATTTATAGAGTAACCAACTGGGACCTTCATTCCAGGTCTGAATAATACTAGTTAAGATGGACTATGCTTTATCCCCAAACAGCATATCCTACTTGATGATAAAAGGTTTCCATTAAAAATAGAGAGCAGATAAAAGGGGGACCTTCATCCAGGAAGCCATCAGCTGATTCATAAAAATACAGAATGAGTCATCCTGGCTCCCAAGGCTAAACTTACAATCAGTCGGCATCTTTGGCCAGCCAATCCTGGCCCAGAGGAGGAGGAAAGGCCCAGCGGGCAAGCTTCACAAACCTACCTCAATCCCTCCTTGCAAACTGATTAACTATGCTTCCAGCTTAGGGAAATGAAAATCAACCTGGGCCCTTTGCAATACTGGATCCCACTTGTTCCCGCATGCCTGGTTGGCTTCCTGAACAACTAGGGTGGGGAATCTGCAGTGATTCTACTGTGTGCATGCATGCGTGCGTGCGTGTGTGTGTGTGTGTGTGTGTGTACAGCTCCGATAAAGAACAGGCTTGTGCATCTGGCTTTGAAAAGCAATCTCCTGGCTTTCATCTTGACATGTATCATTTCAAAATGCTTCAGTTCCCATCAGCATCTATGCAATTAGCATAAGACTAGAGAACCCAGACCTATTTGTACTGCAAATGATGCTCTTTTCTTTAAAAAGTAGTTTCAACACTTCCACTCTCTGAACATACCCTGGATGGAGGGTCATAAATTATATACATACACACACACACACACATATAAGGAGAGAGAATTTTCAATACATAGTTTTAGTTTTACGAGGCAGACGTCCTTCCAACAGCAAGTGAAGAAATTAAGGACTCAGCAAGCCCGATCCAAGCATCTTTTCTCACTCCATTCATTTAGCAATAACTTGGTCCCTCAGCAGGAACTGATGCTGGACATACTGTGTGCCAAGCACTGTGCTGGGCATTGGGGATTTATTTGTGCAAAGGGCAGACGTAAGCTCTGCCTTCTGGGACCAATCAGCTTAGTTCACAAGAGTTAACAAAATAGAACTGTACAGGATCCCCCAGTTTGCAAAAGCCTTTCCCCGTACCCTGAATTCCCAAGAGTCATGTTTAGAGTCAACCATGACCGGCTACATGTATGAGGAGTGAGTCAGAGACCAGAGCCCGCTTCTCTTGCCAGCTGCCTTCCAGCCTGGCAAGTGAATCCTGCACCTGCTCTCAAAGCAGTGAACAGGAGAAGAATCTCCTTTGCATTTCTCTTGCCTCTCTGCATATGGTCCTAGAGTTGGGGTTTGGGGTCTAACCTAGGAGCAGTAAGCTGACTGCTGCTTTCCAGAGCATTGTCTACTGGGGACTTTAAGACACAGACATGAGAAAGGGTAAATCCATCTCACTACGCTGGGAGCAAGTGCCCCGTAGGTGCTTCCTACTACTGCATAAAGAACTCAAGAGTGTTGGATCCAGGGAACCCTCTGGGGTGAGCCCTCCCTCCTGGAACTTCAGAGAAATGATCATCTAGTGACAGCACACGGAAAAGCTTGCAGGGGGGAATCCTAGCCGGGCAGGAGTTCCCCCGGGAGGAGCGAGTGGGGAACGTCAGGACCCTCAGATGGCTGAGCTTCCTTTGAGAAGGGGGCACAGGAGTCCTGAGGAGGTTGCCGGCGGTTGGTTCTTCCACTTTGGAGAGGCACGGAAGATGCCAGCGGGGCAGAGGGGGCCCTGGCCTCCCTCCTCGCCAGGCCGGGACTCCCGCGCCTGGCCGCCGGCTCGCGGGCCCGGTCTCCCCACCGGGCAGACCCCGCACTTGCCCAGCCCCGGCTCGGGGGCCAGCGCCCGCGCATCCGCCGCTCACAGGGTTGCGGGATGGAGGAGCAAGCCCCGGGCGGGCCCATCGGGAGCGGCGGGGGGCACCGTGGGCGCCTTACCCCGTCCGGGCCCCGGTCTCCTCGCCTGCAACGGGGGGCAGAGATGGTCCCCGACTCCCTGGGTCCCAGAAGTACTAAACGAGACCGCACGCATACAACTCTAAAATCCAAGGCGGGGCACAGGGGGCCGGCGGTGACGATCACGGTCGAAGCGGGGCGTCCAACTCCCCCTCCCGCGGCCGAGCTGCCCTGCCCGACGGGCCCCGGGCGCTGGGCGCCCCCACCGGGCCCCCCTCCCCGCCCCGCACCCCCGCCCCGGCTCCGGCTTGCAGGGGGCCGGGGCGACCTCGCGGCATCCTCCCCGGCGTGGGCCGGCCGCGGGCTGCGCGAGGCCCTGCGACCCGGGCGGGGCGCGGGGGTTGGGGGTCCCCGCGGCCGAGGCTCCGCCACCCCCGCCCCGCGAGCGCCGAGCGCGCAGAGGGAGACGCGAGCGAGCCGCGGATACTGGACCAGGCTTTGACGCGGATCTTGAGCTCGCCGTCCTGCGGCTCGGGCATGGCCTTCCTGGAGACCCGCAGCTTGTTGAGCCCCCCGAAGCCGGCCAGCAGCACGGCGCGCATCTCCTGGGCGTCCCCGAGGCGGTGAGAGCCGCCGCCGCCGCCCTCCGCAGGCTCCTTGCCTGCCTCCTTCTCGATCATCTGCTCCGTCTCCTCCGCCTTCTCCGCGCCTTCCTTGGCCATGGCGCACCGGGGCGCGGGGCGCACGGGCTGCGGCGGCTGCGGCGCGGGGGCTCGGCCGGTGTCCCGCGGGCTCCTCCTGTTGAATGCGGGATGCTCGGCGGTGCAATGGCTGCAGCCTCGGCGAGCGCGCCCCGGGCCCCAGCCTCCGCCGTAATCCTCGCAAGAGCCGCGCCCCAGCCCGCGCCCCCGCCCGCCCCGCCCGCCCCGCTCCGCGCCTCCCTCGCGCGCCCGGGCGAGGCGACCGCTGCGGCCCCGGAGCCCGTCTCCAAGCGGCCCGTTGGTCGCCGCGGCGGGGCCCAGATTTGCCGAGGCTCGTGGGTGAACACGCAGGGGGCGCCGGGTCCTCCGCGGTGGGCGCAGTACTCTGTTATTTACGGCACAGCCTCGGCGCCTCGAAAGGGACAGAGACTGTCGTCTGGGCCTGGAGGGCGCCTCCCCGAGCGGGTGGCCGCCTCCCGGGACCCGGTGCCCGCCTCGCCCGCCGACCTCACCCGCCCGAGCCGCGGGGCAGGCGGGAGCGGGAGCGGCCTCCCAAACCGCAGGGGCCGGCTGCAAAGGGGAAGAGGTTCGGGAAGCGGGAAACGAGAAATCTCACCGCCCCCCCCGCCCCCAAGAGTCCAAAGCGGGGTCTTCTCCCTCCAGCCCCTCGGGGTCAGGGCAGATGCTCTTCACCAGGCATCACCGGGAGCCGCGTAGGACGGCTAAGTCTCCCCACCCGCACCCTTGCCGGCCATCAGAGAGTCTTCAGAAAAGAATTCTGTACCTGAAAGGGGTCCTCTTTGTGTTTTGACCACCACAAGATCCATGTGCACACCCTCCCCAACACACACGCACACACACACACACACACACACGCAGACCCCAATAACTGGCTTTCTGGGGTTTGTTACGAGCCCTTTGAAAAGGAGCTTATAGAAAAACTTGGACTTTTTAGAAAAAAAAAAAAAAAGATGGGCAGGTGGAGGAAGACTGCCATGCAGTTGTTTAAAGAGAGATTGTGGTGGGGGAGTGATGGATGTTTGTTCTACTTACTGCGCAGCCACTGCCAGCTTTGGGACTTGGGCAACTCACTCAACCTTTCTGGTCCTCAACTCTCTCATCCGTAAAATGGGTACATTAATCTTGTGTATTTGCATTGTGCTAAGCGCTGGAGTGGATAGGACTTTCAGTGGCAACATGGCCCTTACCTCTAAGGTACCTTATTCTCAAGAATGAGAGAGGGAAGTCACAGCCAACAAGTAGGAAGGACAAAGTGAATGGTATAAGTGGCTCTTCTCCTTCTATTCTCCCTGCGCCTCTCTTCTATTCCTCAAATAGAGTATTGTGGTCCCTCCTACCACCTGTGCCTGAAATGTATGTTCCACTTCCTTCATCTGATGTTATCTTCTACTCCACTTTCAACTTAAGCACCTATTCCTTGTATCCAGAGGTTGGGTCTGCAACATTGATAGTAAACTCTTGTGGCAGTTTGTAGTGAACTTTTATGTGATCACTTGACAATTAATGTCTGTTTCCGTTTTCCAACTGTGATCTTCATGTGGGCAAGAGTGATTTCTGCTTTTATCCAGCATGGTTTCTCTGGCGCTTAGCACATGCTTGGGACATCATAGAAAGTGCTCGGGAGAACCCTTGTTGAGTGAGTGAATGAATGAATGAGCCAGTGGATACAGATGCCCAGAGGGAGCATCCTCTATGGGAGCCCAGAGGAGGGAACTGGCTCCTGGAGTTGGAGAGGTCCTCACGGAGGTGAAGAGGTTTGAGCTAGAGCTTGAACAATAAGTCAGATTCCTCAGACAGGGAAGATCACAAGCAATTCAAACACTTGGAAAGGTGACAGGTGGAAAGAAAAGACACTGTCTTGTTCTTTGTAGGCTGACCATTAGCTGTGGCTAGCAACCACTGGAGAAGGTGCTGAAAGATTGGAACTAGTTTTTGAGGTGTTTTACATACCACATTATAAAATTTAAGACATAATTGTGGAGGCGATGGGTACCCCTGAAGTCTTAAAAAAAAAAAAACAACAGGGAATGGCATTACGGTATTTTAGCATAATAACTTTGGCAGTAAGTGGATGGTGGATTAGAAGACAGATTTACTGGAAGCATGGACATTGGTTAGAGACTATGGTGCAGACATAAACAAATAAATAGATAAATAAGAGCCCTAACTGAGGTAGTGGCTGTGGGACGGAAGAGGGGCTGGAGAGGAAACTGAATAGACAAGGCTTGTTAGTGAATTGAATATGTCATTGTGATCCCCAAGTTATGAAGTCAGTTTCCAGTGTAAGATATAGTGCTGGATTCTATCCCGAAACAAGACTTTGAGTGCCAGTGGTTTATTTTGGAGGTAATCCCGGGAAGCTCCCATCAGAAAGTAGGAAAGTGAGACAGGGAAGCCAGAGAAGCCATCCAAGGTGCATTAATCAGCAGGTTAGCACAGGGATGAAGGGGACTCAAACCCACAGTAGACCCTTGTGAAACAAGCCCCAGAGTTGTCCTGCCCAAAGAGCAAGGCAATGGGTACTTACCACTAAATTTTCTGCATGATTGGCTAAGGGCTATTCTTGGGAATATTAACTCCCTGGCACTTCCAACCCGCCTCATGCCCCTGGGCTGAGAGAATCCCCAGGCAGAGAACTTTAAGTGCTTTCACTAGGGAACCATTGTCTTGTTGTATAGGGAATGGTGAGTCCAAAGGAGATGGGCTAGAGGCTGACAATCTACAGTATATGATATTGTTTTGGGGTATCTGCTGTTCTGGACACTTCAGATGTGTTTTATAATTAGATTCTCAGAATAACTTTATTCGATGAGCATTATTCTGCTTTCTAGAAGAGGAAACTGAGTCGTAACATCAATGCTCTTAACATCTCATCATGCATGTTTACTTGAACTGGTCAAGCCGGCTCCACCCCTGAATGATAACACTCCATGGCATCATTTATGTTCTCTGTTCATTTATTGGCCTCCTAATATCTCTGTCCTACCAAGATTCCTCGCCTTTATCCCGAGGGTTTTCCTTTAGCATGAGTAAAGTAAATCTACTTTGCAGTCAGCACATAGCATGTTTAAGAAAAAATGTTTGCCTTATATGTTAAAGGAAATATAATTACTCCCTCCAAGGGAATCTTCTAGCAGTTTACAAACCCCAGATTATAATTGGTATGCAGCTGATTGTCACAACAACCAAGAGGAAGCGTACCACAGTCTGTGCTGCTGGGGGGACAAAAACCTTCCTCTGAGTCCTATATTCCACTATTTGGATTGTTAAATATTCCCAAAGCTGTGCCTCTCTGATGGCAAGAGTCATGCTGCAAGGCACCTCTCCAAATAAACACAATAAATCTATTTTCAATTTGTAAAATTGCTTTCTTGGGCATTCACTCACTTAGAACTTCAATTGGGAAATAGTTGTAGGGCGATGTCAAACAGCAGCCGCTTCTGGTGGGACACAGTATTACAGCTCAGCTCTACGGACTTGTTTATAGCCTGGGAACAGCTGGGTGTGCCTTTAAGAGCAGTGCAGACAGTCGAATTTAGGAATCCCTCAAAATACTGACCATCTGAGAGAGTGGCTAACAGAGGTGAGCTCTTTGAGTAAGAATATATGGGAAGCAGTCTTAGTACAATTTTAGGAGTGGTTTTCTAAATAACTTGAAATGGTTCAGTAACTTTCTGGAGAAATATGTTACCTGGAGCAAGGAGAAATGTCTTCAGCTATATCCTTTAATAATATTTATTCTCAGGACACCTGGGTGGCCCAAGTGGCTAAGCATCTGCCTTTGGCTCAGGGAATGATCCTGGGATCCTGGGATCGAGTCCTGCATGGGGCTCCCCACAGGAAGCCTCTTCTCCCTCTGCCCACGTCTCTGCCTTTCTCTGTGTGTCTCTCATGAATAATTTAAATCTTTACAAAATAATATTTATTCTCTTGTGGCGCCTGGATGGCTCAGTTGGTTAGGCATTGACTCTTGATTACAGCTCAGGTTATGATCCCGGGGTTGTAAGATCGAGCCCCACATCAGGCTCCATGCTGGGCGTGTAGCCCGCTTTGGATCCCTCCATCCTCTTTTGCCCCTCCCCAGTCTCTCTCTCTTAAAAAAAAGTTTAAAAAATAATATTCTCTTGTATTTTCCTCAATACAAGTAGGGTCATTTATTAGGCATATGTTATATTATTTAATCTACAAAGCAATCCTGTGCCATAGGTACTATTATCCCTATCTTATATGGGAAAAAAAATTAGTAGAAACTGAATAACTTTTCCAAGGTCACCAACTTAGTCTGTGGCAGTGACAGGATTTAAAGTGGGAGCCATTTGAGTCTAAAAGGTGGATACTTACCCACTATGCTGTAATGTCTGTAGTTTTATATGCTGTTATAGTTTCAAAATGCCATAGAATGGGTCAAGAGGAAGGAGACAAATTTAGAAGGTCAATAGTAAAGAAAGGTAGGAGATTCTGGCCATTGAAAACCCTTTGTAAAATCTAAGGGCTCATACGAAAGAATATGTGCCGTAATTTCCTATAGTTTGTGTTGATGTAATTTAACAGATAATGGAGCATGATTGCCATGGGCATAGCATTATTTTCAGAGAAGTGCTGGATAGGTGTGCAGCCCATCCTGAATGTGATAGAGTACGCTTCCTAATTGTATCTCATAGGACCAGTCATAGGCGGACAACTCTAGATGTGTAAGAGGGGAGAAAAAAGTGAACTGACATTTATTCATCACCTTTTGAGTGCTGGCCTTGGGCTACTGCTAATACTGCAGATAGAATGGTGAATAAGAAAAACATATTCCCGGCTCTAAAGGAGCAGCATTCCTCCCAGGGAGACACATATTGGTTGAGGTTGGGTTCCCCAGAAGCAAACCTTTCTTCATTCAAATTCCTGAATGCAAATGACTTATTTGAGTGGTGATTCCAGGAAACAGGGGTCTGTGGAAATGAGACCAAAAAGAGAAAGAAGTCGATACAAGATACATTATCCAGCAGGTTATCACTGTCATTGGCTCAGGTGAAATCCTGTTGGAGAATTCTAGATGATGGTGTAGAACATATTTCAGAGGCATTCTGATCAGGAGGCAAGTAGATGGAGTGTCTACCAACTCCTGTCAGTCCTTGGTCTAGGGCTGTTGGGGGCGGGGGAGGGCGCTAGCCATCTGCCCCTCTGGTCTGCCCTGTGCAGTGGCTGTTTTAGAGTCAAAGGCTAGACCAAGCTATCCTGAAAATGTTGCACATGCTTCAGTGTAATGCTGCTCGACCGTCCCACATGGCAGTGAGGAGTTAGTTCCAAGAGAGTGTGGGTGGAGCATTGAGAGTCTCTGCTACAAATATTAAGCCAAAAATATTAAATAAGTAATTAAAACATTTCTCAGCCTGATAAGCACTATAAAGAAGAAGTATAAGATGCTGCCTAGACAGTCAAAGAAGGCTTCCCTATGAAAGTGATGATAAAGTAGTAGATTCAGCTATGAATAACAACAACAACAAAGTAAGAAGTGGCTTAAAGAAGATAAGCATATATAAGGATAGTATGGAGTCTCTACGAGGTCAGTCACCAAGGATCAATGTTCCTTCCAGCTCTGTGCCTCAACTAGATGAGGATCAGCCCTCAGTCTCATGGTTCAAGTTACAGTCCTCACATCCATGGTCCGGGTAACAGGATAGAGATGAATGGAAGGGAGGAGAAAGACCCACATGCTTCTTTTTAAGGAGACTTCAGAAGTCCTCTACATCCATCTATTCTCTCTTTTTGGCCAGAGCTAGACACACAACCACATCCTGTTGAAAAGGAAATTAGGAAATAATAGCTTTTTCTTACTTATGTGACATTGTCCTAGGTAAAAGTCAGGGTTATTCAAGTGATGGGAAAGACGAGAGAAAACACTGGAAGGTATAGCAGCGTATGGAGATGCCACTGGAAGAGAATGGGGAATGTGTGGAGGATGGAGGCCAGTCCTTCCCAGGCCTCCCAAAAGCACAATGCTACCCAAGGATCTCAACCCCTGTGACCCAGCACTGCTCTCTCATCAATTCCTTTAGGAGAATTTTCCACCCTCTTGGAATCTTCTCTTAATAAGAATTCTTCAAATGAATTTCTCTTTATAGAAACTGTAATTTTATAAAGGAAATTAACAAGAGAATCCAATTCTCGTTCTATAACCAAAAGATACCAGTCATAGGTCACTGAAAATTGTCTTTACCACTTTGTGAACATGATTATGTATGAATAGAAATAGAAACATTTCACCTATGCTTACCCTTTTATCCATAGAGAGATGATCTTATCAATTGTTTAGTATCATTTGGTAAACGTGGATGGCTAAGTAAGGAGAATATATCACCGAGGACTGAGTAAGGAATTTAAACAAGTAGTTTATGTTTTTGAGCACTGTTCATGCTAAAAGGTAATTTCTAAGTGATTTCTTTTACCCTTTCCTCTGATTATTATCTAGGGTTTTCCCCCTAGTTTGAGGTTGTTTGATTTCCTTCATGAATCATCAGTACAATGATGCTGTCTGCCTCTTTAAAATGTTGCAGAGAGCTGTGTTTTCCCCAAAGTACTTTGTTATAGATCACGGTGAATAATGGTAAAGGGAGAAGGATGTGAAATTCAGGTTCAGAAGTAAACAAAGCATTCACTCCTCAGATGGAGTCCAAGAGAAATCAGGAAGGAGGAGCATTCCCTCCCCCACCCATCGTCACCATTTTTCTTATAAACCGAGAGCATCACACTATAAATCAGGATGAAGTAACCCTCCAGCTAACTCAGCCTCTTATTTCCCTGATATTTTGGGGTTAAGAGTTTATTTCTCTGAGAGTTTTGTTTCCTTTGTTGTTTTACTGGCCCATATCCAGTTGGTTGGGTCTTTCTCAGAGTAATGACTGTGTGAAGCTACAAGACCTCAATGTAAATTGAAAATGCTCAGTATGAGAAAAGCACATTTTGCCTTTCCTGTTCTGAGATTAAAAGACTCCAACCCCAGGAGAAAAAAATTTCAGGGGCAGGCATCCTACCCTATCCCTTTAAGTATGCCCCTCCTCTTTACAAAGTTTGTGGGGTGCTTTACCCAAACTAAGTGGGCAAGAAATAATGTCCATTCATCATCCATCCATCCATCTACCCACCCATTCATCTATTTATCCATCCATCCATCCATCCATCCATCCATTCATCTGTTTATCCATCCCTCCACCCGCCTAGTTTTTGTATCCCTGCTATGCAATAAGCAAGGTGGAAGGAGCATATAACATTTCCAGAACTTGTTTAGATCCCAGTTTTCCACTTACTAGCTATGTGGCTTTTGGGATCCAATAGGTTAAGAGAGTTGCCCAAATTAAAAACTAGAAGACCTCATTTTCAGGCATAGTGTGAAAAACTGCATAAGACACCATGCCAAACTCTTCCAAGTATTATTCCCCACACATAACAGTAGGTGAATGGACAATAATTCCCTTTCTGCTTCCTTCATGACTAAGGTTTGGTGCATGTCTTGAGAGGGAGACAAACATATCAACAGCATGGCACAATGTCCCGGAGAGGCAGGACAATGAAGATACAGGATAAATGCATAGAAACTGGGGTTGGGCAGGCTGTTTTCCAACCCTGGCTTGAACTGTTCCTAGCTATGTAACCATGGGCTAATTCCTTAATCTTTCTGTTGCTTTATTTTTTAATCTGTAAGATGTGGATATTGATCACACCTACTTTACCAGTTTGCATGGGAAATTAAAAGAAGTAACCCAGATAAATATCAATGCTTGGAAAAATCACGATAATACTCTGTAATTGCCTTTGTCATAGCACTTAGTATCTTTTTTTTTGCACTTAGTATCTTAACAACTGTGTTTACTTTGAAAGTTTTAGAGTTCTGATATAACCTTTTCCAAAGTACATTCAATAAAACAGTAGTTTAGAGTACAGAAGACAGCCTCACCCAAACTTGCTCAACTTCTAGCCCCTTTCTTTCCTTGAGGTCCACAACTAGCATTCTGCAGGGTATCTTTTGGGAGATATTGCTCTGGACAAATCAATGGAAAACTCTTCCTGAATGTCTGCTCAGGGTTAGGCCCTATTGGAGAATCAAAAGGAGGAAATGACATGATCTACCCTCAGTGAGCTGAGAGGCTTTCTTGAGAAAAAATGAAACTACAAACAGTTTTGAGAAGACTTAAATATTAATTGGTGCCCAAGAAGATGGTGAACCTAATCACATGTCTGTGTGGGGGGAACATGAGAGGGCAGTGGGGACAGTGATACACAGGAGGGTAGACAGCCATTCTAAAGAGACTGGAATCAATTCGATTTCGATCCCTCATGGCCATGGGAGAATGCGTGCTCACAGAATGTATGCCAGGTCTCCCAAATGTTCAAGAGAAGCCAGAAGTCTGGATTTTTAGGTGAAATCTCCCAAATTTAAAAAAATCTAACCAATGTTATGTATAAGGAACAAAACATAGCTGAGCCAAACTTAGCCCACATGGTACCAGTTTGCAATTTTTGCCCAAAGTCAGTAGTTCTCAGCCGGGGGTGACTTTGCCTCTCTGGGGATATTTGACAATGTCTACAGACAGTTTCTGTTGTCACAACTCGTGCTGTAGATGTCTAGTGGGTAGAGGGAAGGGATGCCACTAACCAGCCTGCAAGGCACAGGAGAATGCCCACAACAAAGAGATCTCCAGCCCCAGATGTTACAGTGTCAAAGTCAAAAGATCCTGCTGGAAGCCATGGATCCTTAGATCCTGTGAGCAAGGAGGCCTGTGGTTTTGACTTGCTGCCTGTGTGACTTTGGAAATGTCCTTGTTCCAGTTGGTAAAAGGAGACACTTGCACTAATTGATGCTCAAGGGACTTTCCAGCCCAGGGGCTGAGGTCACATCAGTCGTCAATGTTGGCAGTGGCCTGGCACCAGGGCTGTCTCTGCAGAAACGACATTGATCAGAAATGATAGCTCCTGAAATGACAGCACACACCAGGGGAATGTGTCCAATCTGGGATACTGTTTGTCCTTTGGAAGAGTTCAGAAGCCTGTTTCATGCAGGTCTCACTCCAGGCACTTGAATAAATTTGAAGCTGATCTTAGAGGGCTGCTAAATCATCTTGGGCAGTTTTGTTTTAGACACAGTTCATATTTTATTGAGTGGGGGAAGAATCAAAGGACATGCTTTAATTTAAGATACCCCTGCCTTTCCAACTAGGACCATCTCTTAGATATTGAATTTGAGTCTTGGCATCGCATGAACCTGTTCATCCAGTTGATTATCATGTTTGTGTAAGTGTAAGTTTGTGTAAGTGTGTGTGTGTGTTGTTTTATCTTTTTTTTTTTTATGATTTTATTTTATTTGACAGAGAGAGAGCGCACGTGCACAAGCAGTGGGAACAGCAGGCAGAGGGAGAAGGAGAAACAGGCTCCCATTGAGCAGGGAACTGGATGCAGGGTCAGGACCCTGGGATTATGACCTGAACCAAAGGCAGACACTAAACCTACTGAGCCACCTAGGTGCCCCTCTTTTGTCTTATCGGTATGATTGAATTCAATCACACCTACAGCAGAATTGAGGCAGGCTGCAGGATGAGGCGCATGGAGTGGGGGGGTCGATGCTTTGACCCGGATAAGCAGTGGTAGAAGGGGAATAGGACAGAGTAAATGGAGCTAATGTGACATTACACCCAGTGTGTTACTGCTGATGTGAACTCTGAGCCCATCCCCCCAGGCAGTAAGCCACCCACTACTCAGGCAGCCCTCCTGTGGACTCATTCCTCCTCTCCTCCACGTGCTGTGGGGTTTCCCACATGGGGTAAAGCACTCTGGAGAAAAGGCTTTCTGTGATGCTGGAGAAGTACAGGCAGGGATGTTGTTTAGGGATCCTGGGCACTGACCAGATTCTCCCCCCACCCCCACCTCCAACCCTGCAAGAGGAGGTTGTGACCTTTGGTGGTGCCGAGCCACGTTCAGGAACGTTCAGGGAAGCTAGGGGTTTACGATGTTTGCTTTAACAGTGGTGTGTAGATTGTTTGGGCAAGATCTTCTGGTAATACAAGTTTGAAGATACAACAGCAGTAGCAAAGCAAAACCCCATGCTGGGTGCACACTGTTCTCGGCAGCTGTGCCCCTGTTAGGTCTGAGGCCCAGAGAAACTGCCAAATGTGCTAGCTCTGCCCCTTCTCTGGGCAGTAATCACTCTTCTGGTGACTTCCTGTACCCTCTGCTTACCGGGCTGGCAAATCAGTGTAATTGTATGATACATGTGTGAGTGAGTTCCTGCAATCTCTGGCAGCCCTTCACACACATGACATCAGGTAAATGTACAGTGTTGATGACGCACAGCTATCTTAGCTAGGGTTCCCTGTCAAGCAGACCCGGAGGCTAGGATGTGCATTCCAACAGTTGGGAGAGGATCCCAAGAAGTGGTGGTACTGGAGCGAAGAATAGATGAGGATTGGAAGGAAACAGGAGAAGGGTGCATTTGCAAGCAAGTTGCACCCAGTGCTCATCCCCACTGGGGAATTATGGAAGACAGTGGAACACATGCCTTTGGGTTATTCCAAATGGGCACCGATGAAGCGGAGGTATTTATGCACCAGGAATTTCCCTTGTACGATTTGCTGAGGGCTGCTTTCAGGAGCATTAACTTTTCAGAACTTCTGGCTTGCCCTGCTTTCAGGCCAAGCTGGTTCCCAAAGCAAAAGCCCTCAGGCAGAGAATAGCAGGTATTCATAGCCAGCAGCTTTAGGGGTGCAGAGGTGAGTGTTAAGGGCATACAGGTAGGGCAGCGCTGGCACCTGCTGTAGCATATTGATTTAAGCTATTATTACCATCACACTACTTATAGAAATACAAGCCAACTGTGATATCCTTATACTTAGAGCCCTTATAAATGATTCAAAAAGGCAAGACATGCTTACATGCTACATTTTTATTTTTTATTTTATTTTTAATGTATTTATTTTTTACATATTACACTTTTAAGCAGTAAAAAGGAATACAAGTCAAAATTACAATGGTAACTTGATGCGATAGGTGGTATTGTTTGGTCAAACAAAATCAAGTTTTGCACCGTAAATAGGGCGCTAATTATCAAGGGGCAGGTTCTACTGAATCCAGAGTTCCAGTAATATCCTGTGATAATTAGATTTCCCGCTACTTTTCTGTATCCCAGCTGCTGCATAAAGTCAATCCAGCAGTTAGGAGGTCATTTGGTCTTCATGTGACATGGTGCATCATCTTTCAGGCCAGGTCCTTACTTGAAACTGTCTGATCTAACATACAGAGGATGGGAATTAATTGGAGGGATGTTGGGTCACTTGGGGGATCTGTGGGAGGATTGGTGGAGTCCAGGCTCTGGAAACCTGCTAGAACAACAGAAGTTGAAAAGTGGACAGGAACCCAGCTGAAATTATGCCACAGGAGCTGTCTGGTAAGGACATGGCTCTCACTATATCTGGTAAACATGGGACCCCTTCGTGCCCCCACCACCAACAGCAGGCATTGGGTGGGTACCACTGCTGTTCCATCACTCTGTTACCACTAAAACCTTGACATTGCTGCCCCTGCTCCAGGCACCCATCCTCAGAGTCAGTTCTCTGCTTCTTTGCCGCAAAGCCCAGGTTGGGCGTGAATCTGATCAGTGGCACTTGGACCACAGTCCTGCATCTTAACCATGGGGGAGACTGGCAAAGCAAACACGTTGTATCATCAGGTCCTAAATTGGGATTCAGGTTTTGTCTATTCCTAAGGTTCAAGGCGGGGCATGCCTAAGAAGGAGGTTCAGATGAACCTGAGTAGTCAAAAAAGTTGACTAATGTCCATTAGGATCTTTTTCTTTTCTTCCCTTTTTTTTTTTTTTAAGAATTTATTATTTATTCATGAGAGACACAGAGAGCCCGATAAGGGACTCGATCCCATGACCCCAGGATCATGACCTGAGCCAAAGGCAGATGCTCAACCACTGAGCCATCTAGGTGCCCTGATCTTTCCCTTTTCTTTTATCTTTAGTATGTCACCATGAAAGAGGCAAAGGAAAGCTTGGTGGGCTGGTGATAATCCTCTGAAAAAGTCCCAAAAGAGTATTAAAGTAGTCAAAAAAAAGAAAAAAAGTTTTAAAGTTCCCCAGATAAGGAATTGGGAAGTGCTCTGAGTAGGTAAGCACAATGTAATCTTATCGCTGCATGCCTGTTATGACATCTCATTCTGGAAGGCCAGGGTTATGTCTTGTTTATTTCTTTGAGGACAAAAGTAGGCATTGAATGTGTCCTTAAAGAAGGTAAGGAGGTGGCAAAGGAGAGAAGGAAACAGTTTCTGTTAGGTCTCCAACTCTTGAACACAAATAGATCGGGGCAATGAATCTTCAGGCAGGAGCCAGAAGAGAAGTGCAATTTTTAGAACAGAGCAGAAAAGAATTCCACTTGGTATGGGAAAAGATATTTTGAAGGGTAGGGAACCGCGGTTGTGGTTTGAAGAAAGAACACATGGGTATAAAACCAAAGTATTTATAAGAAAACCAAATGTTCTATAGAAAAAAATACTAGTGGGACATTCAAAGGTGATATGGCTTTCCAGTCTGGAAAATAAAATATTTCTCTGGAAATAAAACACAAAGGAAATCTCCTAAACAAGACCTCTTGAACAGTAGTTCTTGCTGACTTCAGTAAACACACCAGAGCTTCTTTGGGGGGAAATGAAGCTTTTATTATTTTTAATAAAAAATTCTAGGGTCCCAGGTAAATTTGCTTCACCAACTTTTCTATAATTATGTAAAAAATAAAATTATTCCCAGAAGAAGAGTATTGGAAACAGATGGGCTGTATAATCTATTCAAGAGTTTTCCATCTGTATTTTTGGGTATTAACTTGGGATTTCATGGAAAGGCATATGCTCAGAAGTGAAAGTCATTTTCAGATAGACACAGTTCAAGTGAGAAGACCATCCGTATTCATGGAAAAGTCCCAAGACACACAATCTGGATAGGACAGTGATTTATTTAAGAATGTTCCAGTTGGTAAGCAAGTCGCATCTGAAAAAATAAGCTCAAATAAATACAAATTTGAATGCTGAGCTCCTTTCTCTTGCCAGGGAATTTGAAAAGCATGTGACGAGCGTGTCGTTGTGTGTCTTTGAATGCTACAGTCCAGCGTGACTACAGGCATAGAGCAGAGGATCCACATGGGTGTTTTTGGAGGTGAAAAGTGGTACAAACATTTGAGAAGAGAATTTGTGCATGTGAAACAAAAGGCTCTGGAAGATATAAATTTTGACTCAGCAATTCCTTTTTAGAAACATATATTAAGGAAATTATTAAAGACGTATGCAAATATCTCCTCTCTAAGCATTTTTCACTGTGGCATTAATTATAATACTCTGAGTCTGGAAATCTTAACTTCTACAACAGAAGTGAGAATAAGAGATTTGTTTTTCATATCCATAAAATTAAAAATCATGAGCTCTTTGAGAATATCATCAATGGTAGAGTATTTTAAGCAGGTTGAAAAAGCACTCAGATAAGCGATACCTACATATATGCTTGTGTATTTAATGTTCAGATGATCAGCAAGGATCAAGGGAGGTCTTCATGGTGATTATCTGTGCTTGATTATTTTATGAATATCCTGCAATTTTTATTCTTTGTGCGTATCTGTACTTTATAATGTTTCTACAATTAGCATATATTGCTTTCATACTGAATACTTTTAAATGACTTTGTTTTAAGAAAAAAAAAATCTGGCGTACATCTTCCCTTCCAGCTCTACTGATGGGAAGAAGAAGTAATTTTGAATAAGTAAATGAATAGCTGTATGGTGTATGATCTTTATATATATATATATATATATATATATATATATATATCGTCTCATTAATTGACTCAATAATCTATGGAGTAGAAAGTAGATTTATCTTAGTTTTACTGTCATTTATAAGAAACTGAGATACACACACCAGAGAATGGAAAAACTGGGTACAACCCGGGTTGACTGGTTCCAAAACCCATATATGTTCATCACACCATCTGTCACCAAGTCCCAAAGGATCTTCTGAAGGACTCTTTCACCTATGTTTTTCATTTCCCAAAGTTCTGTCTGGCTTCGAGATCCTTTTCTGGGGTTGGGGGGAAGGCAGGAATTTAGTCTATCAGATTTTTAAACATCCCAAAATATTTACCCTTGAGGTGGAATTACTTCCTTCCTCGCCCTTCCCCTGGGACAGACAATATACCAAGCCTCGGCAAATAGATGGTATTTGGTAAAAGGACACAAGGTGGGGAAAGAGGTAAAGTCCTCTGGGACAGCACAGAGGGCAGGTTACAGGTGGCAGCAGAGAGGCCCCAGCTACACTGAAGATGCTTCACCTGCAGGGTCCAAGAGGAACATGCATCTTCATTCCCAGTGAGCTCACCCAGAAAAAAAGAAAGGAAGGGAAGAAGGGAGGAAGGGAGGGTGGGAGAGAGGGAAGGAAGGAAAAAAGAAAAGGAAAATCTCTCCCTTCACAGGAAAGTGGGGAGAGATAAAGGACTAGAGACACAAGGGTAGTGGATGGAAGAGATAGGGAGAATTTAAAAAGGAAGAAAATATTTTTAATCTTTTAACTGTAAAATAAGTAGTGCTAAAGCGTGACCTCAGATGCTTAGAGTTGGAAGATCTCATCTCTGTTCACTTGCTGGAGAGTTGGTGCTAAAATGATGACATAGGGAAGCCATTGGCCCTAGGGTTGGTATGGCCTGGATGGTCTAACCCAAACCCAAGATGAAGGACTGTTTGGCGGATGTGTAAGCAGCCGACTGACACTAGGTTGCGTAACATCGGACCACTCCTTCCTGGTCATCCTTGTGGATTTCACTTTATTTTTTGAATATGTGCAGCATTAACATCCTTCCAAAAGTCAAAACTATACAAAAAAAAGGTATGCTTAGGGAAGTCGACTCCCTTCTGCATCTCTTCCCGCCCTGTTCCTCCTATCCGAGCCTTGTAGGTAACCAAGTTCATTGTTTTTGGGCTTATCTTCGTTGTCTTTTTGGAAAAGATTAGTGCATACATGTTTGTTTTCTTTTTGTCTCTTCTAACACATTCTGTATGCGCCTTTTGGATCTTTCCTTTTTTTCACTTAACAATCTCTCCTGGAAGTCACTCTATAATCCGTTCATGGAGATCATTCCTATTTCTCTTTACAGCTGCTCGGTAATCCATTGTGTGTATGTACCAAAGTTGATTCTCACCCCATTTTAAAATCTCAACAAATTTAATTTGTAAAATAGACTAAAACACATCTGTGGGCTGTGAGTCTATCACCTCTGGCCTGCACGTTCGCATAGAGTCAAAATGTCTCTGAGGAAAGAGAAGATTCCAGGGTTAGGAGGTTAGGGAGGCAGAAGCAGCCAGGTCATAGGCGGGTGTTGAGACTCTTTTCTAGGACTGAGGGAGGGCTGCGCATTCCATGAGTGATCTAGACCCCCACTCTACCCCCTCCCAGCACAGGAGAGAGGTGACTGATCCACGATCCCCGGGGAAAGTAGCTGTGAGGGGGAAGCTCAGAGGGGGCTGAGCTCCAGCTACCAGGACCCTCTGCCTCGCCAGAGCCCTTGCACTCATACTGTGCTTGGAAGCAATAGGACCATACTGATGAGGCCCAGGAGGTTCCTGAATGAATGCTCTGCTCTTGGAAAGACCCTCAGGGCCTTCACAAGTTGGCTCTAGAGTTCCATTGCTGTACTTTCTGCCATCCTGGTGGGATGGGTAATCAGCATAGATTTTTTTCTATGTTGATTCTATAAACAAGTAAATACTTGTTTGTAGCTGAGATGCAAAAGGCTGTTAGGCTACATTTTATTTAGAGAAACAAATGTGATGTTCTTGCACCCTGTATGTTAGAGCTAACTTCAGTGCCCCTTCATATATATAACATCTTAATTGATTCTTCTAGAACTCCCAGAAGATTATTCCCACTTTATAGATTTCAAATTTATAAGATCCAGAGAGACTAAGTTTCTTGCCCAAGACCACACAGCAAATAAGTGACAGAACTAGAATTTGTACCCCGTGTCTGATCCGCAAATCCCCAGGCCATTTTCTTCAAAGAGTCATATTTCTCAAAAGCACTGAACCCACAATAAATTTATGGTGGCAGCAATCAGAGTCTTTCAGAGAGTCGAAAACTACATTTTGGTGTGTTTTGTTGCTTTGTTCAAAGCTCAGAATGTACAGAGCAATCCAAAGTATTATACGCTTTAGAGTCTATACAAGAAAATCTGTAAATATCCAGGAGTGATTTTGAATAAGCAGATGAAGCAGTGATGAATATTTATTTGGCATATTTTACGAATCTCATAATTCAATTGTACCTCTTGTTTGGAGTGGGGGAAATTCACTCTGAATAGGAGGGCAGCCATGGAAACTCCAAGAGCTATAGGTGAATTAATTAGCTTGCTGCAGAAGTGGTTTTGGTTTTTCAATACTGTCTGTCTTAAAAGCAAAAGAAAACCTTCAACAATGGGCTTAAAGAAAAAGCTGGTGGTGTTTGGAAGGATGCCAGGGGCGGATGGGGCCCCGGAACAAGAAAGACGTCTGGACCCAGGCATTTTCTAGGTCTCTTGGGGCAGTGGGGTGCTTTCTCTTTGCTTCTCTCTAAAAATTTGCTTTTTCCCTCCTCCTTTTCTTGGCTTCTCTGTGCATGTAGCAGAAAATGGTTGTATAGTCCCTCGGTGAACCTTCCCTACTCTCCTTTCACGGATAAGAAAGGAAATAAGTCAACAAGTGGAAGCCTCTTACAGTGAATGAGAGCTACTAGGTTGGTAGGAAATGAAGAGTCTTCAATCAAGAGGGGCTCCCCCTGAAAGTTCTAGAAGTGACCTTTCAAGGGTGCTGAACGGGCTCTGCAGCAGAGGGAGAGTAAGGGGGTAGTGAGGCTGGGGAAGGTCTGAATTCTCTGGGAAGGTTAATTTGCAGATCACCCCTGGTTGCACACTTGTAAGAGGTAGATATAGGCTTTGAACCCAGGTCTTTGATAAAAACTACCTGTCTATGACTCTAAAGCAGGAATGATTTTTATTTTCCTGGCTCCCTCATGGATTTTTGGGAACTTCAAATAAGATGCTAATAATTTGTAGCATTAAAGAGTACTCCCTAATGTGAAAAGTATTGGTACTACCACACCCACCAAATACAGATACTACCTACAGACCCTGGATTAGGAGGACACAAGTTAGGGTAAGTTCTCCAAACGCAGGGGCGGATCCTGTCTTTATTAAAATATTGATGTTTCGGTTTTCATGGATACTTGCACTCTTTCCAATTTCTAGGAATCACGCATTAGACTACTGTTAGCGTCGGTTACATTTTTGGTATTGCTTTAAATTGTGCATCCTAGGTGAGTGCCTCAATCCTCTGACCCTAGTCCTGCCCCTGCAGTGGTTGACATTATAACAGGGTTTCCCAAAGTGTGGGCCATGCACAAGATAATCGTAGGTGGTACATGGCCATGACATTAAATAACACCACTCACTTCATGAGGAAGTTTTTCTTTTTCCACAGCTTCTGGCTAAGTTAAAGAGAAAGTATCAGGTTGGGTGCTAGCAAATATTTAACACCTCTGCAACTAACCCTTGCTAATTTTTTTTTTTTTTTTTACTAAAAGGAATTCGATTTGGGACTCAAATATCCTGGATATTTGAGATACCTGTGCTAGGTATCTTCTGTTTGCCTCTCCTTTTTCTATCCTGTTCTGTGCCCTGAGAGGCTGATCTCCACAGAAACCACTGGAAGACTGTCAACAGGTTCACTTGCCCATTAGTTTCTGGATTCTTCTAATAATGGGAAATACCAGGAAGTGACTGGAAGCCTGGGGAAGAAGCAAGAGCTCAGATCTTCATTCCCTTAGCTCCTTCCCTTGCCCCATGGGCTCTCCTCCAGATGCCATGCTCTGGGGTGTTTTAAGAACCACTTCTCCTACTCTTTCCCTCCTAGAGCAGTGTTGCCAGAAAAGTGCAGGATGTCCAGTTAAATTTGTATTTCCAAAAAACAACCTTGATACAGATGGGCATCAAATATTGCATGGACATAATTATACTAAGAAAAAATCTATTTGTTGCTTTCTGAAATTCAAATTTAATCGGATATCCTGTGTTTCTGTTTGCTAAATCTATCAAGACTACTCTAGTGGGTCATTGCTCCTGTCATTTGCCAGGTTAATTTCCCTTAATCTTGTTCTGCATCTTTGTTAATAATCTCTCCATTAAATTCTCTTGGTTTCCCCATTTGAAAATATCATCTGTCTTCTGAGGAGCCCTGGATGCATACTAGCAAGCACTAATAATGGGTAGAATTTTATAGCATTGTTTTATGCCTCATTTTGAGTTGATCTTCTCAAGTGATATTGGTTTTCCTTCCATGGTAGTGAAATATATTTTCCTTTAAAATAAGTATATGTAAGTTTGAAAATAATAGGAGTGCCACATGGCATTTTTTATGGCAAAAATCATGGAGATGATACACAAGCCAACTGGCTTTTGAAAAATTGAAAAACATGGCATCTGAAGTCAGATCAACTCTGGGTCAAATCCCAACACAGAGCTACTGCAAAGATTAAACGAGATAATGAACGCAAAGTACCCAGCAGAGTGTGGGGGCTCTACTTATAGTGGTGTCCTATCTATATATAAATAAGCATGCGTGGCATTGCCCACTCAGAGAGGTAAAATGACTCACCCACAGGTGCACAGCAAACTGAGAACATTTGGGGCTACAGTGCAGGAACCTGGCCTCATGCCCCGTGTTTTTCCATGGGGCCATGGGCTGATTAAGTTGTATGCCTAGGAAATGCTGTGTCAGCGGTGGTGCTGCTGATTGCTCTCAGAATGTCTGGCAAGAGTGGTCAGTCCTCATGACTCTGGCTTTTTGGAATGCTCAGATGAAGGCCTTTGAATCTGGCCAAGTTGATATTTCGGAGGGAAATGTTGAATACAAAGTTCTCCTTAGTTTAGTAAACTCAGAGAAAGGAAGGAGTGGCCTCATTTATTACTGTCTGCCTGACTGGATGGATGTATGGATGGATGGATGGGAGGATTGATGGTTGGATGGGATGTATGTATGTATGTATGTATGGATGGATAGATGGATGGATTCAGGGGATGTGAGGCATTAACCTGCCAAATTCCAGTTGTAGTACCCGGCCCTTAGATCTTGTGAACACTTCTCACCAGATGCAATTTGAGTCCCTGTAGCATCTTCCTGGCTCCTGGAAGATTTGGGATCAGGAGATTTGGGCTGGCTGGATCTTGGTTAACTTGCTCCCCAAGTGGTGTTCTGCTTTTCACAAATACTAACCTAGTGCCTGCTATGGCCAAAGCACATCATTAGGCATGGAGAGGACTCCCCAAAATGAGCTAGAAGGCATGAGAGTGTCCCTTTTCCCTAGCCAACCACAGGGAGAGCAGCTACTGAGCTGCTCACACTGCCGTGGATGGTGCTAGGGACCTCACACAACAGCCTTTCCTTCTGTCCTCACAATGGTCCAGAGATGGCAAATTTGAGCCTCAGGCAGCCATGGCGCCATCGTGCACACCCCAGTACCTTGCCAATCCTCAGGGCTACACCAGGAAGAAGGTACTATCATTTCTTCAGTTTACAGGTATGGATGCTAAGACTTAACAGTTGTTAGCAACTTGCCCAAATGCACTACATGCTATGTGCCATGTTCTAGAACCAGGATTAAAACTGCGCTGTGGCCCAAATCCTGAGTTTTATCCCATCAGGTCTTGTGCGGAATGGTATATAGGATTTGCTTACACCGCTGCTAAGAGGCAGAGTGGGATTTGAATCCACACTCTTTTCTTTATACAATTATGTTTCTTAAGAAATTTGGGGGCAGCCTGGGTGGCAGAGCGGTTTAGCGCCACCTTCAGCCCAGGGCCTGATCCTGGAGACCCGGGATCGAGTCCCAAGTCAGGATCCCTGCATGGAGCCTGCTTATCCCTCTGCCTGTGTCTCTGCCTGTGTGTGTGTGTGTGTGTGTGTGTGTGTGTGTGTGTGTGTGATGAATAAATAAATAAATAAAATCTTAAAAAAAAAAGAAATTTGGTGTTGGTGTGATCTTGGAACTTGTATTTCCACTGAATTGAGTTGAAGTACTAGAAGAAGTGCTATGGAACAAGAGAGAGACAGACAGAGAGATAGAGACAGGGAAAGGACAGCCCACAGCTGGATGAGATGGTGGCATGGAGCAGACATCACAGGGGAAGGAACAGTGTAGACAAAGGTTGGAGGTGAGAGGGAACTGTAGGGACACGCCTGAAGGATGGTCTAACTTAGTGCTTCCTCTGTGTGCCAATCTCAGCAGGCTCCAGTGTGTGTGTGTCCGTCTGGGGCCCATTTCTTAAGTGTCTATAGAGCTCTTCCTTCTGATACTGGGTTCTGGATTTCTCATGCAACTTCCATCCCTTTGTCATCCAGTTTTCATGAGCAAAGGCCTTGCTGGAAGAGCTAAGAATGGGTAGAAGGCTCATGGATAGAGACAAACTTTCCCAGGCCCACTTGGTATCCAACATCCTTGTCTTTTCTGGGTGCGTGATGGTGGGCATGAGTTTCCAGGGCCAGTGCCGACATCTTCCGTGGCTCTAGAAGGGACCGATGCCCACTTGAAGTGTCAGCTTGGTGGATGACGGCTGCATTACCTTTCTTGGAAGGAAACAAGGTTTTGGTTTTGGTTTTTTATGTTGTTTTGCTTTTTGTTTTTGGCAAAATGCCCTGTTCTATCAGGCTTTTTTTTTTTTTTTTTCCTGAAGCAAGGAACACCATGACTCTTATATTTGCCTTCTTTGATGAAAGGACAAAGCTGAGGGCTTTGCATTTTTCCATCTTCTTTGCTAAGTGGGCCTTTCAAGAAAGGTAAGCAAGTAAGGAACTGACATTTGTACAGTTTAAGAAGGGCTTTTGCACTTTTGATCCTTAATATAACTAGTAGATGCTTTTGCTGGCATCTAGTGAGTAATCGGTCCCCGTATCCAGTTAGGTAATCCGAGGCTGGAATTAGTTAGTGGAGGTCAGGGTTGAGAGTGGAGCAAATGCAAGGCTTCGGGTACTCAGTTCAGTACATGCTCCATTGCACAGTGTTGTCTCTCCGGTGCTATTTCTCCATCCTGGAATCAGGAAGCTTAGGAAGCTGGGTATTGCGTCGACAGGGCTTAGAAGGTGTTAGCTATTAATATTTGTTATATCACTGCTGTGGTTGTTGTTATATCCCTTCTCTGCTGTACTGAGGCGTTTCTCCCAATAGCAGAGGCTCTGTGCCTTGGGACACAGCATGTTAGGATGGGAACTGCAGACTGGGATCTGCATTGCCCTGGGCAATGGTGCTAAATGCATCCCATCTTCGATTATTTTGCTAGGAGATAGGGGAACCACCATACTCATGTTTTACTCTTGAACTGCGATCACTAAGTCAATTTGGGACATGATGACCAACATTTAAAAAATGAAATGGGGATCCCTGGGTGGCTCAGCGGTTTAGCCCCTGCCTTCAGTCCAGGGCCTGATCCTGGAGTCCAGGGATCAAGTCCCACATCAGGCTCCCTGCATGGAGTCTGCTTCTCCCTCTGCCTGTGCCTCTGCCTCTCTCTCTCTCTCTCTGTGTCTCTCGTGAATAAATAAATAAAATCTTAAATAAGTAAGTAAATAAATAAATATAAATACAAAATGAAATGAAATAGAAAAAATGGAATAGAAAATGCCATAATGGATTACCCGCAGTGTGTAGTTTCACGGAATGTTTACACGTATGTATGTGTATAATGCATTATGGTATAAAATGAATTTTCTACTGTGGGTGGCGTTCAAGTTTTAGGGACGCTGTTGTAAGGACTAGAGGCAATGTAGGTAAGGCAAGTGCTATGCACAGAGGAAGTGATCGAATGATTATTGTTACCAGCAGCTTCTTCATTGTTATCTGCATCTCCAGACAAGCCAGGAAAATTCATGGTTGTCTACCTACATTGAACCAGATAGTTCCTGAATCTCACACTATCAAAGAGCAACTCAAGTGGCTAGGCCGGTGCTCCTTAATCCTGCTGACCATCAGATATATCCATTCAAAAGGTCAGAGGACTATGACCGGCACAAATCTTCTGAGTCTGAGAAGCACTGAGCAGAGAACTGACCGAGCTCGCCTTGAAGGAATCAGGGTGCCTTCTGGGCATGCTATGCCAAAAAACTTTCTTGCCATTTAATACCTGGTGTCTCCTCGTTAGTTAAAAAGGACTGAGCAGCAACTCACATGTTGATTACCACTGAGCAGCTGTGCCCCCGCTCAGATCAGAGTGGCACCTGCTTGGAACAGAACATCTTGTTATTCTGGGTCCCTTTTTCTATGGCAGTTCGAGTGTGATGGTGCATAAGAAACATTGAGCAGATATTTGTTCTAACACCTACCATGAACTGAACGTTAATTTATTTATTTATTTATTTTTTTTTAAATTTTTTTTCTTAATTTTTATTTATTTATGATAGTCACACAGAGAGAGAGAGAGAGAGGCAGAGACACAGGCAGAGGGAGAAGCAGGCTCCATGCACCGGGAACCCGACGCGGGACTCGATCCCGGGTCTCCGGGATCGCGCCCTGGGCCAAAGGCAGGCGCCAAACCGCTGCGCCACCCAGGGATCCCTGAACGTTAATTTAATTGTGCTGAGCTTTTGCAAAAGAGCCTCCACATAGTTATCAGAATGACCTTCCTTCAACAATGTCTGATTTTGTCAATATCCTGATTTTAGCACTTTAATGCTTAACTACAGGATGGTCACTTATCTCCTTGGTCAGGCACTCAAAGCCCTTCCTCCTGTGATCCCTACTGACTGCCTTTGCTTCATCTTCTGATCTTCCTGGCTTCAGACTGATGCTTTATTTCCCCTATACTTATAGCTCCTTGAATGGGCTTTGCTATTTCATGTCTTCACGCTTATTCACATGCCTTCCCCTCTGCTTGAAGTGTCTCTCCCTGTCTCAGTCACCTGCTGAGTTTCTATTCATTTATCAGGACTTCGTTCACCTCTTTTGTGATGCCTTGAAGGTTAATTACTTCTTCCATTGAAAACACATGAACCTGAGGGATATGTTCATTAATATTTGATTAAGATCAATTATAGCCAATTTATTTAGTTGCGTGTCTCTATGAAGGCATGTCCAGGTTGGCATGTACTAATTGTGACATCCACTAAATGATAGCGGAGCCAACCAACTTCTATGAGAGACCTACTAAGTGCCAAATTAGAGCCCCAGGCATGGTAAACTGTATAATACCCCACCCCAAATATCCATGTCCTCCCCCTAGAACCTTGAATGTTACTTTATGTGACAAAAAGAACTTTGCAGATGTGATTAAGCTAAGGATCTTCATATATAGAGATTATCTTGGATTATCTGTTTGGACCCACAAGAGTCCTTAAAAAGAGGAAGCAAAAGAAAGACACAAGGCCATGTGAAGGCTGAAGTAAGATGCTACCTGTTGGTTTTGAAGATGGGAGCCACAAGCCAACGAATGTGGTTCTAGAAGCTGGAAAGGATAATGGAACAGATTCTTCCCAGGAGCTTCTGGAGGACCATGGTGCTGCCAACACTTTGCTTTAAGTCCAGGAATCTGCTTGTGGACTTCTGGCCTCCAGAAGTTCAAGAGAATAAATGTGTGGGTTTTAAAACCATTCCATTGGTGCTAATATGTTACACCAGCAACAGGAATCTAATACACCAGGTTACATGCATGATGGGACAGAACTTACAGATGGGATTTACTGGAGAAAAATAAAGTAGAGCAGTGCTTCCCAGACTTCCCAAGAATCACCAGGGATCTTGTTTCATTGTAGATTCTGATTCACCAGGTCTAAAGAAGGGCCTGAGATTCTGTATTTCATGTAAGCTCTGGAGTGAGGACCATGCTGCTTGCCCAAGGACCACACGTTGAGAAGCAACAGACTCGAGCAGTGGGGTGAACACAAAAACTGGATGGAGTGAAGGGAGGGTTTTAGAGAGGTAGCTGTGGGCACAGAGTTTTAGAGAAAAAGATCCACTATACAGGAATCTATGTAGTGGTGGCCCTGGAATGGATGTATGATGGTACCAATGATTACTCAGTGCCCTCTTGGTTGGGAGTCCAGAGGTCACTCTTTATTGTCTCTATCACTTCCAACAGACCTGATGACGAGGCACTTAATGCTTTTTTTTCTTTTACACATGATGATTTAACAGCCTAGAGTATTAAAAGACTAGCCACACCCACATGGAGTGAGACCTAATGGGTCCAAAATAAGTGGGTTTTTTTCCCCCTACTTCCTTCGACCACCTTTTCTCAATAAGGAATAATATGCATGTGCTATGGGGTTTTGCTGAGAGAGCAGTGATTTTCAATTTTCCTGCAATGTCTGGAGCCTCAGTGGAGATCTTCACATCCCTCAGTGAAATATGCACATGTTACCAGGGATTGAAATTGGACTTGGTAAGACCAAGGCCGAAAGGGAACCAGAGCTTTTACCAGGGCATTCTGGTAGGTTAAGTGACAATCCAAGTGCTTGCTTCGGCAGCACATATACTAAAATTGGAGCGATACAGAGAAAATTGGCATGGACCCTGTGCAAGGATGACAGTCCAAGAGCTGAGGGGTAGAGAGAATCCCTCCAGGCATGGGTAGAGGACAAGCTTGAGAACATGAGGTGGCCCTTAAAGAGCTCCCAAAAGGTCAAATCAGAGAAGCCAAGAGCATTCAGCAAGGCCAGGGAGCAGGAGCAGGACTGCAATAGGAAGAGAACATGCAGATCCAGAACGAGAATGGAAGAGCAGTGGTAGTAGGATCCAAACAGGGGCCATGGAGATAGACCACATCTCTTACCTCTCACCAGGTCTGTGGCTGTGGTGGGTCTACTCATCAGTAGCATGGGAACCTTCATACTGATGCTGTAGGTGGTGGTGAAGGTCACTACTAATCTACAGAAGTCATTCCCAAGCTGTCACGAAAATGATGGGTTCCTTCAAGCAGCCGTGCTGTTGGTTGGTCTTTATGCATGTATTATTGGTTTTATAGTCTGACCTAAGAGTTTGCCACAGAGTTCCTGCAAGTTCCTTATTGGTGTGATTTTGTCTCCTGTTGTTCTATGGCTTAGAACATATAGGGAAATCCTTGAGTTTTTCCTAAATTATTAAAGATCATCAGAGGTTAGGAGACAGGAGAGAGTATATTTGGGCAGGGAAGCTTTAATTTTATGGTGACATCTTTGGCCGCTGGCTGATATTTATGTTATGCCTGATACAGAAGGGCTTTCCCTGTAAGTTCTCTTGCATCCACCTCCACAATCCATTCTTTGGAGGCTCCTATCCTAGTTCCCAAAGCTATTTTTCTTGCCCAGGCAGCAGATCTTACAGGTTTTAGAGAGTACTGGTGTAAGGAAGGGCAAGAGCATGCAGGCAATAGGCAATAGGCAGCACTGCGGGTTCATTAGGAAGGTAAGTTTTACATGGATTGGGCCCTAGCTTTACTTGGAGAAGTTACTTGATACCCTCTGGGTCTCAGTTTTTTCATCTGTAAAGTGGGAATGGAAATAGCATCAGCCTAGCTTATAGTCTTTGTGATGGTTAAAAAGGAAAATGCTGGAACCATTTAGACCAGGGTTCTGCAAACTTTTTCTGTAAAGGGTCAGAGCATTAATTTTTGTAGCTTTTTAGGTCCATAGGTCCCTGTGGCAATGCTCAACACTGTCAATGTAGAGCAAACACAGCCATAGGCAATATGTCAATGAATGGGTGTGCTCTGTTCTAATGAAGCTTTATAAAAACAGACCAGAGTTTGCAGATCTCTGCTTTAGAATAATACAAAGTAAGCCTTAGGGCACCTAGGTGGCTCAATCTGTTGGGTGTCCGACTCTCGGTTTTGGCTCAGATTGTGATCTCAGGGTCCTGAGGTCAAGACCTTCAGCAGGATCTATGCACAGCAGGGAGTCTGCTGGAGATTCTCTCTCTCTCCCTAGGACCCCACCCCTGCCACTCACTCTCTCTCTAAAATAAATAAATAAATAAATAAATAAATAAATAAATAAATAAATAAATATTTTTTAAGAAAGGAATATGAAGTAAACCTTCAAAATGGCAGTAGTAATTATGACTCTACACTAATGTTATTAGAAGTATCTCATATTGACCTAACCGTTTTTTTTTGTTTGTTTGTTTGTTTTCAGCTGCCAGTTTCTCAAAGATTAGGGTTGATACAATTCATTGTTTATCCTCTAGGGAGTAGTTTGTGTGTGTGTGTGTGTGTGTGTGTGTGTAAGTGCTGGTAGGGCAGGGGTGGATTCTTTCCTTTAGGCTTTAAATCTGACAACAGAATTCTATAATCCAAGTGTTTTGGGTATCACTTTTTAAATATGTCGGTCCCTTAATAATTTAATTTTTATTGATCAAATCTTATAATAAGTGAGGATAATTTGAGAAATAAATAATAGATAGCCTGGCTCATTTCTTATTAATATAGTCAAGAGTCCAGATTCAACTGAAGAGCAAGAGAAGAGAAACTTTATAGGGAACAATTATCTGCAAAATGTGAGTAGACCAAGATAATCTAATTGTTTATATTCAGCTATCCCTGAGGTCTGAGCACTTACAGCCAAGAGAATTTATCTGATGACTTCAGTCCAAAAAATGCAACTTCAACCTAACCCTCCCACCCTCCGCCACTAACAGAGCATAAGCGTTAATTTAACAGTGTTGCATGCCCTACAAACATCAGTGACCTTATGTTCCAAACGAAAAAGTTCATCAGTGAGCTATCTCCTGATGTGTTATTGGCTAGAGGTCAAAATTAATTAATTTTGTCAGATTGCCTTGAGTAGAGATCGAAAAGGATAGAATTCTTTGGCAGACAGTTTCCACTCTGTCATCTGCTTAGTGTTTGAGGTTTTTGTTGTTTTGTTTGTTTGTTTAATGTCTCTCCTGTGGGTCCTCCAGACTTCATATTGCCTAGAGTTCTCAGGACACAAGACTGAATAGTATTCTATTTCCCCTGTACCTCCATAGGATCATCCATAAGGTCTGTAAGTTTGCTGTCCAGAGAGGAAAAGCAATACTGGTATCTATGACAGGAATGTCAGAACAAGTGATTGAAGAAAGTCACTGGAGTACAGATTCTGCAGTAGTGATCCTCACTTAAATAGCCTTGTATTGTTAGGCAAGCATCAGACATCACAAATCTCTTTGCTCACGCTGAACAACGGAGCTAACTGTTCCAGTCTTGCACATTGGATCATAAGAACAATTGAACAAGAAGTGTGACATGGGAACCCTCTGTAAATACACATTATTGTTCATTCTGTTCATTGCTTGGGTCCTTTTAGACCTAAACACTTCCAGTAGGAGTGGGTAGAAGGGAAAGCCATAGGGAAAGAGTTGCCTGATCAGTGAAGGTTTTCAATATCTGTGGATCCCACAGAAGGACCCACTTGTGGTTTTATATTAAAAATATGTGGAATGAGAAGCAAAATGTCTTCTCTACGCAAAGGCTCAGACTCATTTTTAGGTACAATATTTTTTTTCTCAAGTGATTACCTCTGTCTGGCCATAATGGAAACTCATATCTTCGGCTCAGGGCATTCGTGATTATTAAGTAGCCTTGACATTTTGCAAGATTGAAAAATATTTTTTTCCCCATTTTAGTGAATTAGTCTTTGGGGATGGTCTTGCGATAAATCTATATCAACATTGTTTAAGACAGGGGAGTGGCAAGAACCTCAACGCCCACAGAGGCCTCACAGCTTCAGCCCTCTGAGGCATGTGCTTCCTCCCGTGGCTACACATATCCACTGTCAAAGTGGCAGGAGGAGTACCAGAAGCCACTGTCTATCTTGGACCATGATTTTTCTTTTCAGAAATTCAAAAGAACTTTCAGATTCTTTTCCCAGTCTCAGTCTGTTATTCTAGACTCTCTTCCAGGTTGATTTTCTCCTAAGGGCTCTGTGGTTCTCCTGGCAACTTATGTGCAGTGGGGGTCCTGCACCAGGTTCTGACATGCCTGCATGTTGCTGGACCCCATTCATTACTGGCTAGTTTCAATTCACTGTCCTGGAACATGGCTCTGCTGCAGGAGAATTAGTTGGTGAAAATAGATGCCCAAGAAGATGCATAGCCATATGTATCTTCCATACATTCAGAAGACCTTTTCAACTTCTCTGAATGTTTTATACATGACCAATTTGTAATGTGGGTATGTGAAGATAATATACTGGGATGTAGAGGGATGATATGGGGTGCAGGGAATGGAGTAGGAGAGAGAACAAAAAAGAAGACAGTCTCAAAGTCACCCATAGACTATCACAGTGTTGCCTGGTCAGCTGAGCCAATGCTTGCCAAAGATGCAGCCAGGATCACCATTCTCTGATTCCCCACCCCCACCCTCACCCCCACCCCCAGCTGAATGCTGTCATTCAAACTCTTGATTTCAGAATTTGGATTTTTTACCTTTTTCTCTACTGGGGATTAGGTTGTTTTTTGTTTTTTAAATTCTCTCCTCCTACTCAAACATCCCAGGTCCTTATATTTTATAGTCTTTCAAAGTTTTTGTGTTAAAGGGTAGCATGATCTTAACCCTCTTCCTGAGAAGACAATTTCAAACACCTTGGTGAATAACTATCTAAATAGAGAGGTATGGATAAAATCATTTGACAAAAATGAAATAATATATACTTTTCTATAATTTATGGTAATTTATTTAAACAGTTCACAAGTTGTTTGGGTGCCTAGGTTGTCCTAATTTTTTCCTAATGTATACAAACATAAAGCCAGACTAATTACCTGGAGTAAATTAGACATTTTTTAAGAAGAAAGCAAAAGATGTTAGAATTCCATTTAGAATTGTTAACAATGTGTAAATGGTCAAAACTAAAGGTGCATAAATGGTTATAAAATTGTCCCATTGTGAAACGAATTACCAATATCAAAATACAATAAAAATAAAAACTGGAATACCTGAGAAATTTTTGACCTGATCATTGGTATGATTTCACTGTAGTGCTGACCTAATTCATTGTGGCAAAATGACTTGGCTACCTAGTTTTCAACAAAATTAATCCATTCATGCATTCAAGATATATTTACTGAGTCCTGGCAGAAAATAAAATCTAATAAAATGTTTCCATACTCACAGAGCTTATGTTCTAGTGGGAGAGAAAGGAAAAAAATACAAGTAAATAAATATACAAAAATATCAGTATTGAAAGTGGAATGCAGAAAATTGAAATATGGGTATATAATAGAGCATGGCACCAGGTAGGACTCTCCTGAAAGGACAAGTACGCCAAGAATTGATGATAAAACTGGCACCAGGCATGCAAAGACCAGAGCAAGACCATTCCAAGTAGAGGAGACAGCTGGTGCAAAACCTCTATTGTAGGGATGACCGTCTTATGCTTCAAAGAGAGAAGGAAGATTGTACTGAAGGAAGCTAAGTGGCCCAGGGTGAGAGGGGATCAGAGGCAGGCAGGGTCCAGAATGTGCCAATTTGTCAGCCAGGAGACAAGCTTGAACTTCATTATAGGTACAGTTGGAAGGTACAAGAAGGTCTTAAGACAAGAAGTGATATGATTTTGCTCAGGTTTTTGAAAGATCACTGTGGATGTTGGGTGAAGGATGCAAGGGTGAGAATAGGTGTAAAGAGAGGACCAGTTAGGAGGCTGTTGTGGGTCCAGGTGGGAGGTGATGGTGGCTAAAACCAGATGTAACAGGGGAAATGCAGAGAACTGGATGGATTTGGAGTATGACTTGGACACAGAATGAACAAGACTTGCTGGTGGAAAGCAAGTGAAGGACGTAGGGGAAAAACCTAGAATCAAAGATAATGCCAATGGAACTGCTGAGAAGAGTTATTTTGTCTGATAATCATTTTTGGAAAAAAATAGCTTGTTTGCACATCTATTATAATATGAAGCATAGTGTGGATTTTTTTTCTGGTAAGAATAATAGTGCCTTCTATTTATTGAGTACTTACCCTATGCTGCTCATTCTTTTCCTTACCGTATATGTAAGGGGGATACACACTCGCCTTACTCACTAGGTTGCAAAATGACCTATGTGTTTCATATGGCCTTTGCCCCTCTGGGGATTGCATTGCCAAGGAAACAGACTGTTGAGCATAGGCACCAAAGCCAAATCCTATTAAATGTGCAATAATTCAAACAAAACATACAAAGCCAACCAGCCCTTGGGTTTGGAATATTGGCTTCGAAATGTCCCCCTCTTAATGCCTAGCTAGATACCTAATAAGGTTCAACGTTTAGATGCCTGTCTAATTCTGCCCAGAGTTCTGGACTTGTACATTCCTGCCCCCAAATCCCTGCTCTGAATGTCAGAGTTTTTAATTAATCTCCCCAAATGGTATTTTAGCATAATGAGCTCTCTGCATGCTGCTAGCTTCAAACAGTAGACAAAAAGCGATTCTTTTCTTTTCCTCAGATTTTTTTCCTCTGTAAAACATTAAGCAAAAGTGATTAGATACCTGTACATGCTCAAATATGGCTGGAGAAGGTCCAGAATTAGAGATTTCAAAGTACAAGTTGTTTAGAGAGCAACTAGTTCAAATCTGCTTTATACATGAGAAACTTAAGGTTCAGACAGGTTGATTAATGTCTCCAAGGTCACACAGCATATTAATAGGCAGTGCCAGGGCCAATGCCCATGTCCCTGGCTAGTGACCCAAAATTATCTCTAGGTGTTTCAAGGTTGTTCCTCTCAAACCTCTCCTCCAAAGGTCAAGTGCTGACTGCTCCTTCCTTTCCCACTCTCTTCCACCTCCATCCTCTATGGTCCAGTCTGATCCCCTTGCTTCTCCCTCTCCCTCCTCCCTCTGCCCCCTCCTCAAAAGCAGCGTCTCACTCCAGGTCCTACCTCTGATCTTATCATCATTCCCACCAGCATTTCTCAGGCTCATCTATCTCCATACAAGATCAATGTGTTTACACACTAAATATGTTTTGCACAAATGTTTTTTTTTTTTTAATCCAGCACCTGTGGGTTTGCTATAAGACTATCCTCACTTGACCCTGTCATTTCATTAAAAAAAAAAAATGTCCAGTGGAATGAGAAAGAAGTGTGATTGGAATCCGTTTACCATATTTAAATGAATTATTTTTATTTAGGAAAATTTATTGCTAAGCTTTTTGGATGTGGAAGCTAAGTCCTGGTGGTCATGAGATGCAGGGAGTCTAATAAATGAGTGCCACTTTGGTAGTGTAAGTGAAGAGAGGAGAGAAAGCAAGGGCCAGAGTGCTGAGGAATGCCATGTCAACCTGGAACCTGATGTGGCAGTAATGGACAGGGCCTTTTATTTTTAAGCTTTTAATTTATTTATTCATGAGAAACACAGAGAGAGGCAGAGACACAGGGAGAGGAAGAAGCAGGCTCCATACAGGGAGCCCGATGTGGGACTTGATTCTGGGACTCCAGGATCATGCCCTGGGCCAAAGGCAGGCGCTAAACCACTGAGCCATCCAGGCATCCCAACAGGATCTTTTTTAAGAACATGAAAACACGATATTCAAATTTAAGTTCTGCTCTGTTAGTTACAATCTACTTACCTGGCTGATGCTGCTCTGTCTCTAATTAAATAAAGACATTCATGGGGCAGCCCGGGTGGCACAGCAGTTTAGCGCTGCCTTCAGCCCAGGGCCTGATCCTGGAGACCCAGGATCTAGTCCCACGTCGGGCTCCCTGCATGGAGCCTGCTTCTCCCTCTGCCTGTGTCCCTGCCTCTCTCTGTGTGTCTGTCATGAATAAATAAATAAAATCTTTTTTAAAAAATTTAAAAAAATACAGAACACAGAACTAAGATTCGCTGAAGGTGGAAATTGAACCAGAGGTGATACGTGGAAACGTAAGCCCTTAAGGGTTTGAATAAACCCTTGAATAAATCTCGGAACATTGGACGTTGAGCTTTGCATTGGAATTACACTGGGGATTTAAGTCAAGTTTATCTAGATTGGCAGGCACATGGGGGCCCAAACATGTGTCATGCATTGGAGATAGGATGAAGAGATCTAATTCTTGCCCTCTAGTGCTCATAGGAAAGTATATGGAGAGCTAGGTGTGGAAAACAACCAAGTTACTGACTGAAGATAGGAGCCCCTCCCTGATTCATTCGTGGTAAGGCACTTTATACCCTTTATCCTGTGAATAGGGTTGACTAACAATGCTGAGCTATTTTTTTATTTTTATTTTTAATTTTTTTAGGTTGATATTTGTTCAGTACTCTATTTGGAAGAGACTGGATTTTTTCTCAGCCCACCCAGCTGGCTATTTGATTAGGAATAGCTGTCTTTGCCCATTTAGTTTTCTTTCACTTAATTAATAGCTTTTGGGCATCTACTTTTTGCCAACTGCTACACTAAATGGTAGGGTACAATGATGGGCCAAAACTGAGACGTGATCATGCTATTGTAGAACTCAGAGTCTAAAGGAGGAAAGGGGCATCAATCAAGGAATCAGACAAAGAGATGTAATAATGTAGTTCTGATAGGAGTTATGGGGGAGAAGTACAGGGTACCAAGAGAACGGATCACCAGGGGAACTGACCTACTTACAGTGCCAGAAGAGGCTTCCCTGAGAAGCTGAGACTCTTGTACAAGAGTCCTGTGGCATTCATGAATTTAACCAATGATATAGGAGTGGGACAAGCAGGAAGGGGGCACTTGATACAATATACAGCTGGAGTAGGTAGGCAGGAGCAGAATACAAGGCTTATATGCTCCATTGGTCTTTCTCATAAAAACAATGGGAAGTCATCAAGGTGTCTCAAAGAAAGTATGATCATATTTGAATGCTGAAAAACAACTCTGGCCGTAGGGGAAAATGGTACAGAGCAGTGTTCACCAGAGAGATGTTTCGCGGAAGTCCACAATGCCTTAAATTAAGTTGATGTCTGTAGAGATATGAAAAACTAGCTTTGACAGACAGTCAGAAGGTAGATTCAGTGGAATTTGGTGGCAGTTTGGATATAGGAGTATCCTAGTTTGAGTTTACTAGAAACTCTAAGACAAAGACTCAAGTACTTTATTGGAATACATAGGACTCATTGGTAGAGGAGTGGGGAAATGAGACAAGAAAAAAGAAGGCAGCCACTAAAAAGTGAGGTATTAAGCCAACTACCATAGAGGATGACTGGAACTTAGTTTATTCTCAGCATCAACGAAGAATTGCACCTCAGAATTATCCCACCTAAGAGGTGAAGTAGCTGGGCTACTGATATATCAAATTCTTCTAGCCATTGACTGAGGATTGATATAGGGGCCATTAATTTTCTGGCACTTCCAACCTGCCTGCTATGGATTTAGAAAAATCTTCAGGCACAGGATGTAACAATTGGCTGTTGGGAGTTATCTGGAGCTCATTGCATTGATGGGGACCTAGGAACATGAGTGACTGTGTCTGCTAGGGAGTAAGGGCAAGGACAGTGTCAAGGGCAACTCAGATTTCCAGGCTATCGAGCTAAGAAGCATTGGAAAGTATTGCATTCCAGACACTGCCATGCCCTGGAAATACCAACAAGGCAAAGTCACTGCTTTCATGGAACTTATAGTCAGTCTAGCAACACTGACTAGTTAGCAACCACTAACTAAAACGTATAGTCTAGTTAATGAGAACACCCCAAGGATGTTCTCCGGAGTGCAGGCAGACAGGCTCTGGTGCTGTTTGATCCTAATCCCAAGAGAATTAGTGAGCAAATAAATCTAACAGTCCGGGCTGTGTGCCAATCCCTGGACAGTCAACAGTGGACTGTTTCCATGTTAATCCTAAGGCAGAGGGGAGACTTATTCCTCAAAATTGCGTGTGGGAGTTCAGAACCAGGGGGTATTTGTTTCCTAGAGCTGGTGTAACAAATTGCCATGAACTTGCTGGCCTTTAACAACAGAAATTTATTCTCTCACAGTTCTCAGGGCTGGAAGTCCAAAATCAAGGTGTTGACAGGGTCACACTTCTCCCTGAAGTCTCTAGGGAAGGCACCTTCTTTGTCTCTTCTAGCTTCTGGTGGCTGCTACGTTCCTTGGGTTTGTGGCTGTGTTCCTCCAACCCCTGCTTCATCTTCACATGGCCTTCTCCCCTGTGTTTCTGTGTATGTCTCAAAACTCCCTCTGCATCCACTGATAAGGCCCACCCTGACAAATGGCCCATATATATAAAGCCCACCCATCCAGGATGGTCTCATCTCAAGATCCTTAATCACATCCACAAAGACTATTTCCAAATAAAGTCACATTCACAGGTGCTGTGGATTAGGACCTGGATATATCTTTTGAGGGCCACTATTCACAAAAGGGGGCTAAGTCAGATTGATAAATGTTTATAAGAGGTTAGGAGCCCTGGCAAAACTATCTTCAATTTATCATTTGGTTCAATGTTAGGCCATACCGATTTAAAATCAGAAAAAAAACTAAGTAACTTCTCAGAATGCTTTACGGGCTCCATGGAATAGAGGAGATTTAGAAGACAAACCCAGGCTAGTGGGAGGAGAGGAAATGAGCCCAGAGAGGAATCTGTTCACAAATTAATAAGGAAACACAAATGAATTAAAAAAGTAGAACAAAGTGGCCAGAAAGCTTTGGTTTCACATGAGAAAGAAATGAAAAAAAGAGAAACAGAAGTGCCATTGACAACCGTGATGAAGTATGGAATAAAGGCTTGACAATATAAAATGAAAAATGAGGAAAGTTATAGTCAAGGAAATATCAAACCAAGGCTATACCTATAAAATAAAAATTTATGGACTTGAATATGAGCCCTTTAAAAAGGATCTTTAAATTGCTTCAGGAAATATTTCTTCTTCCAATTGTATCTGGTGGACTCTGACAGGACCGAGACTGCCTAAAGACACATTTCCACCAATTACTGACTAACTAACCTTTAACCTCTGACTTTTTGGACTTACTCACCATTATGCACATGGCCCAAAGTAGTTCTTGAACAAGTATTATGTTCTGGTATAATGCAAATTCTTTGGAAAATCTAATCGATTTTGCTCAATTCTTTAAGCAGACCACACAAGTCATAGATTACTGGCCATCAAATTAGACACTGCCTTTGGGTTGGCCATTGATTCCTCGCTTCATTTCAGGCCAGGAGAAGTTAAACTGAGGGGTGTCATGGTATGCTGATCTGTCCCTTCCTGGGTCATGGCTGGAATAGGCACAAAGATACACATGTACTAATCAGATAAGCAAAGCAGTGCAATGAAACAGTGTCCATGCTCTGATGCAGCGTGGGTGGTTGAAGTCATGGGCACCCAGGGATTGACACTTAGAGGCTGAGTGCTGCTCAACAGTGGGAAGGCACAGGGAGAGGCTGAGTGGCGATGGGAAGGCAATCAGGAATTCTAAATGCAATATACACACAGACTCCATTAGGGACCCACACACCACATCTAAGACAACTAGACTGAGTGATGATCACTCCAGTGATTATATCAAAACCTTGTGCTAGTCTCAGATAAGAAGCCAACTGGAACCAAGCATAAGACTCAAGTTCTATTTAATCATCTTGTCTGAGGGGTGAAGCAATATTTCCCCATCTCAGTTCTTTAACTGGAAAGCTGGCACCACACACTGAGTTGTTAAACTAGCAAGTATGCCAGCACTTTCATTTATTAATTGGTAGGTTCCATTTTAATTAAAATCATCCTAGCTAATTACTCATTCCACTGTGTGCAACGCCAGCTGAAGAAGCTGGAGGACATGATGAAGGCAAAAATAAACTCTGTTCTCCCTCCAATTTATTAAGTTTTTATTGTTTTCCCTTTCATATGTGGGGAATCAAGGGAAACATAAATTTAATCTTTTATTCTTGCCTCTATCTGATGAAATGAGCCTCATCTGGGAGTAAGTGGGAAGTAGCAAAAAAATTATAGGTTCCAAAATTCATACATGTGGGTTTGGATGGGCTCTTTCATTTATGAACTGTGTGACCAGGGGAAAATATTTAACTTCTCTGATCCTCAAAATTTCCTAAGAATGGGAATAAGACTAATACTCACTGCAGATTTGGTATGAGGGTTAAATGAGTAAGCAAACTCAAAGGCCAGCATATAACAAGTGCTTAATCAACGTTTGTGCCCATCATCACCTCCACCACTCCATTCACTCAAGTAGCATCTCCCTATCTAGCAAGGCTCAGCTCAGCCACTATCTCCTCTGAGATGGCTTCCCTGAGTCCCAAGTCTGAGTCATGTGTCCCTTCTCTCTGTTTCTACATGTTTATTCCTATCACAAGACTGTATGTGAATCTTCAATCTACTTGTGGGCTGAACTGGTGCTTGTATCCCCTTAATGAGTGATTATAAGATTCAAATAAAAATAGTATTTTTCTAGCATATAGTATAATTTCAAATGGCTACCAAGTTAGTAGGACATGAACACTTACTAAATTGTTTGGATGTGGGACACCTGGGTGGTTCAGCGTTTGGGCATCTGCCTTTGGCTCACGGTGTGATTCTAGGTGTTGGGATCAAGTACCGCATTAGGCTCCCTGTGAGGAGCCTGCTTCTCCCTCTGTCTATATCTCTGCCTCTCTCTCTCTCTGTGTATCTAATGAATAAGTAAATAAAATCTTTTTTAAAAATTTAAAAAATAAAATAAATTGTTTGGATGTAACAATACAACAAACAAAATTATTCTTTTGGCCTACATGTACCGTGAAAAAAAATTACTGATATGCCAAGGGTGCTCACTGTGAACCAAGAAAGCTCAAGAATCTCTGGCATAAGGAAATGATGATGTGTGAACCAGAGAAATTATAATACTTAATATTATTGTTATCATATAATCTTGCAGTTATAATAATGCTACAACTACCAGCTAACAGGTAACTGAGCCCTTTCTACTTCCTAGGCATTAATCTGAGCATTTAGTTGTGCTTTCAGTAAAGGGGCCAGGTGTATTCACTCCTTTAATCAATCCCTTCAAAAGCCTAAAAAAGTTTTTCTCCCACTTACAGAAGAGGAAACTGAGGCTCGTAGACAATGAGTCGCTTGCTAAAGGTCACCAAACGGGCTGATGCTGGAGCTGGGATTCAAATGTTGGCATGCTGACTCTCAGGATCACGGCTCTTAACCACCTGCTTACCGAGGCTGGCAGGGATGCAAAGAAGGGGACCTAGCTGAGCTGGCTGGATGGCACAGTCTACAGAATTTAGGTATAGACTTTAGAGATGGAGACAGCAAATGTTTTGGGATGTTCACCTAGCCCACTTTCTTGAGAAATGCTCCTCCTCACAGCCTGCTGATTCTGGGGACTTAGGGAGAGAGGTGCATTTGCGGTCCCAGACCCTACCCTTGACCACATCCACAGGTTACTGGGAAGCTGCCAGGTGACCCAAGCTAGGCTAAGTGAAGCTTCCTCCAAGGACCTGGAGACTGACACACTGAGCTTCTGTTGCTTTTCTATGCCCGTATCAATCAACTCAAACGGATGGTTATTCCCACAGTAATGACAGGATAGAACACAGAAGGTTTACAACTTCTTGATTTTGAGGTAGCTAGCTGAGGCTGCTCCTTCCCCATTGCTGATGTGTTCAGTGGTTTTGCAGACTCCCTGAGAGCCGTACCCTGCCAATAACTTCTTTCATTTGAGCCAGATTTGCTAGACTTCTGTTCCTTTTAACCAAAGGATGTTTAACTGGAACCCTGAACAGAAATGTCCTAAAACACATAAAATATAGAAAATACATCAAAAAAGGGTGTGTGGGGGAGGCAATACCTCCATTGCTAAATATTTAGCCCCTTAAATTGGGTGGCCACGAGTTCATTCAGACTGTAGACTTCGGCTGAGCCAACTCCTCTTAGAAACCAGGCAGGTCTGAGGAGTTCACAGAAACAAACAGTTCAGAAAGGCGGCTTTCTGCACTGCCAGAGAGGTCAACAATCTACCAGGCAATTATACTGCTGTCAGATTGTAAATACACATTTGCAAATGCTTCTATAATTGCTCGGAAACAGTTTAGGCCTGTTCATGCAGGGCCAGTTACTGAATGTTAATGGAGAAGCTTATCCAACATCTGCTTTCAAGGTTGGAGACAGATCTGTGCCATTTCCATGCTTATGGGTGCAAAGCAGCATATCGGGTGTTTTTCTTCTGCCAGCCGATTGATTTGTTTGGTGTAGGCAATCACATTTTCAGCTATACCAGAAGCTTCCTAAAACTGGTTTGGCTTTCTAAAACTCTGGTAACTGTCAGTAAGATAGGAAATTGCCACCACGGACTTGAGGTCATGTTGCTTCATGCACTGGTTTCTCTGACCTTGTGCAGGATGGTTAATACGATAATTGAACAAAGAAATTCTTGCTAACTAGAGGGCATGATGTATGGAGATGTCCACATAAGAGTGGTAGATCTCAAGGCATGCAATTCAGAACGTTTGTCTTTTTGACTTTTGACTTAGGGCTTGTGCTCAAAACCAGTGTTTTTCTGCTTTCATCATCTTAAGACAGAGAACATGGTCTCTCCCAATTGGTGGGCACGTGGGCCTCTTAAATTCCTTTGTTTCAGTTGCTCTGGATGATGACTACTAAACCTACCAACACCCATGGGTGTCTTGTGCATGTCACAGACACATGTGTTAAATGTCAGAATCATCCCAAATTCTAATTGCTGGCAACACTTCAAGTTTGGGTAAATAGCCATCTAGCCATTTTCAAGTGTTATGGTTTATTATTTAGCAGAGCTGTTGCTCTGCTCTAATAAAATGACTCCAAATAACGGTGGCAGAAAAGTGACAGAATTTTATTCTTCTCTCACATAAGAAGACCAAGTGAACAATGCAGGGTGGCAGTTTGCTTTACTCCAGAGTCATTTAGAGATCCAAACTCCTACCACCTTTGAGTCCTGCCATCCCCCTAGGAATTGTCCTCACTTGTACGGTCAAGGCTGGTTTGCAGATAAATCCATGTTGCAGCTCCTGGAAAAGGGAGAGTCCAAGGAAGCTGGCTTACCTCTTCACTTAAGAGATGACCTGCAAGAGCAAATTTTACTCACATCCCATTGGCCCAAATTAAGTTCCAGAGACACATTTAACTGCAGGGGATCCTGGGTAATGCAGTTTCTTCCTGGGGAGATAGGAACTTAGCTTCGACTCTACTGCCAGGGAGGAAAAGGTGGATAGATCCTAATGGCCAGCCAGAAGTTTCTAGTCACATGTAACAACAGACAGAAAGAGATATTACCTCTCTTGAATAAAATAAATGCCACAGGGTCATTCATATATTCAGCAAATATTTATTTATTTATTTATTTATTTATTTTAATTTTATTCTCAGCAAATATTTATTAAGTGCCTACTTTGTGCCAGATACCTTTCCTTACATGTGTAGAACAAATACTGACATGTTGTGGGTGAAATGATGCAACACTTTGAACACATTTTTCCACTTTTGAAAGACTTTTTGCTCTTTCAGCTAATACAAGGCAAGTAGGGAAAAAGTCAAGGTTTTTGGTCTTCATATTGCAGGAAAAAGAGCTGCACCTGTCAAATTCCAATAGCTTGCATTGTTGTTGTTCTTCTGGATCAGCACCCACAAAATCCTCTTAGTTATTTGGGTGGTGGTCTCACAAATCACAACTTGCTTGTAGCATGTTTATGAAGTTTCAGGAAATTCTCTTCAGAGGATGAAATTAGGTCATTGAGATTAAACTCCATTTCAAAGATGGGTTTTCTCCCCAAAATAATTAAGGCAAGGAACAGGGCTAGTTTTGCAGTTACTCCCTTGACTTGGTAAGTGACACCATCTTCAGGGTTTGTGTACTCAAAGCAATGAATAACAACATGATGATCACTATGTGTCAGGTAGCTCTGGTGGTAGACATGCGGATGTAGGAAATATTCTAGAGGCACCAAAAACACGCTCTTAACTTCATCGGGATTAGGCTGGGCCTGGAAGTTGTGGTCTATAAATCCTACAACCGGGGTTATCAATGTATCTCTCTAAAAGCAGAAAACAAAATACGCAGATTAAGAAAACAGTGCAAAGCAGTCAATTACACAAGGTGGGTAGGGAAGGAGCAAGAATTTGCTCCAGAGGTGAACGTCATATCCCCTTTGAAATGGGGGTAGTCTCACCCCTACCTGACGCAGTGTCTATGAGACAAGTCTGAAAATGGTATCTTTTGTGAACATACTGGTATAATCTTTCAGAAGGGCAATCTGACAATATTATAAAAACATGGTCCCTTAGACCTAGCAACCGCATTTGTGTAAATATATCTGTATGATAAATTTCTACCAGTGAGAAAAGATACAAGACTGAAGCATCATTTGCAATAGTCCCAAACTATAAAGTTATCACTCCTCCACTGATGGACATTCAGGGTCGGTCAGTTATGAGTGTATCTACAGGATACTCTGCGGCCCTCAGAATGCATGAGATAGACACCTTTCCCCATCAGGACAGATAAGGATGTGCCATCTTATTAATAGAAAAGTGACAATATTAACTGTGTCATATACCCAATTATGGGAAACTACATTTATCATTATATATTAACTATTTTACATAACAGATGTTTATATGTGGAGAAGGATTTCTATTTATAACCACAATTGCTTGCAAATGAATGCAGGGTATTGTTAAGTGAAAGACCTGCTGGGAAATCTCCAGGGTGAGGCCTGGGGTTTAGTGTAGGAGCTGCATCATAAGAGAAGAGCTGCATAAACTTGAAATGGAAAGTGAGAAGAATCTGGAGTTAGGGGCGGGGTGGGCATTCCAAGAGAAAGTAGCTGGGAAAAGCCAGGGATACCTTGTGAAGCTGGGATATTAGAGCAGGATAAAGAGGTCCATGGAAAATTCTCAGGGCTGTGACAGCTGAAGCATGTTTAAGAGCAGTAATGAGTCAGACCATTAACTGAATTCATGGTGAAAGTCAGTATCTGGACCAGGAGTGTAGACTTTAGCTGTCCTTGGGGTGGGAGATCTGGGATCCTAAGGGGCCCCGAGGCAGAAACAGCATTCTATCATCAGTGAACAACACATGGCCCTGGGTGAATGCTTGGCCTCTTTGGCCACAGGTTCCCCAGAAGCAGTCTCTGGGAGGTAGGGAACACTCAGATGCAAGTGATTTCTTAAGGAAGTGCTCCCAGGACAAAGCCTGAGGTAGGGAGGAGGCCAGGCGAGGGTGCTGCGGGGCATCCAGGTGTAAAGCACGGTGCAGAGCTAGGCTGTCATGCCCCTCAGCACAGTCACTGGTGAAGGCCTGCCCAGCCAAGACCATTCTCAGGCCCTCCAGGCTCTCAGTGAGCAAGGAAGGGTGGAAAGCTGCAGGTGAGAACTTTCAGAAACACAGTAAGAGGGATATGATGGCTTCTGAACAGAACCTGCAGTGTTCGTTCAACGTGCATTTGTGGTTGCTATCACCATGAAGTGACCCACAGCTTCTGGGGCCCTGTCTAGTACCCAGCACCCTCTCCCTGCTTCTTCACAACATGTCTGAACTTGAAGAAGCCCTAACAGCAGACTTGAGGCAACCTGTTCAAGGTCATGGCCACGTAAGACTTGGTAGAAACCAGGATTCACCGGCTGCTGTCCACACACTAGAGCATAGTGCTTAAATGCTATGAAGACACAAATGTCACCATTATCTCAGAGATGACACATCAGCCTTGCACATGGCTTACATACTGCAGTGGAGAGTTCTCAGCTGCAGCTCGGATTCAAGCTCTTCCTGAGGGCTGAGCTAGGAGCACAAACTCACCCTTACTGGAAGGGCCAAACTGCTAGGCACAGGTATGGACAAGCAACTTAGCGTGGCAGTGCTGGCCCTTGGACTCACATGTCTGAGTCTAAGGAAATAACTGGTGTGTGTGGTGGGGGAATCAAAGCCACAAAGGGAGGTAATGTTGTTATACTGAATGTTTCTGCTGGGAAGTCAGGCATTTTCAACACGGCTCTAGCTTAGAAAGTCAGAAAGACTTTGGAAATCTGTGGATGAACCAGAATCTCTGGACACATAGTTCCCAAAACACAGGTGTCTGCCTTAGAAGGAAAAAAGGATGGTGCGTGCACGGCAGACATGCTAAGACAAAGGAAAGACTGAATTTTGACCACTTGCTGAGCTGAAATCCCATGGAGACTGTCTCCTGCCGTGGCAGCAGGGATAAGGCATGTTTCCAGCTCCTGGAAGAAGCCACATGCACTTAGAAACATTCTCGGGAAAGGAAATGCCACTGAAAGGCACCAAAATGCTTACAGGAGCTGAAGCTGCAGAGGTGGCAAAGTGAAGGAGAATGCGTGGAAATGTATGGGTTTGTGGCTTCTAAAGAGAAAAGGGAGAAATGTCTCCCGAGGCTGTTGCAAAGAGAAGCACATACATGTATGGCAGGACACCTGGAGTGGGCTTGGAAGGCCATAGCCTGCCTTGAAGGATTAACAAAGGAGGTGGGAAACAGCCAACAGCACCCTCTCTAGCTCTGACTCCCAAAAACACCTCCAGACATCGCCATGTACCCCGGGGGCAAAATCAGCTCTAAGTAAGAATCACTGAGTTAGATTCTGCTTGTGTTTAATAAATGGTAGTTTTACACTACGTTTAAAAGATTTGCAAGGTCCCAAAGAACAAAACAACCCTCGCCAGCACTTCCAAACACAGGACATCTTTCTTGAAAGCCTTTGTTCGTCCTAATTTCTTGATAATGTGATTGGCATTATTATATCAAGAGGAGGTCATTTTAGAAATCTCTGGCTTTAGGAGCATCTGGCCCACCAAAATCTCCTGAAGACCCAACATTCTCCTGTGAAGACAGTCGTATTCTTACCCCTCATAGGCAGAACTCAGTAGTTCCCAGGAGCCTTGGAAACTGAGTTACTCTCACTTTGGGAACTTTTTTACCATTAGGGTTCAATCTGTCAATAGAGTTTTAAAATAAATCCCCCCTTTAGGCTGGGGGATTTGTAGACGTTGAGTGGAAGGGGTTCCCATTAGAAAACTTAGTTGCCTAGGAAGTAATTGATACATTTCTTGTCCTAATCCCATGCTTTCCCCTCTCATTTAGGAAGCATTTATTTGAGAGGCCATTAACTTCTTCTGAACAAAATCTCCTTTGAGTGGTGACCTTTCTGTTTTCAAAATGGGCCTGATTAAGATCGATGTCTCAGCATCACTGATCGTCATAAGACTGTACCACCGAGACTTTAAGCCAAATGGAACATAAAGGATGGTCTGACTCACTGTTTTTCTCATTGTTATGCATCAGTGGGACTCTCCTCCTGAAATAAAAACGTACCTGAAAGCCCAATGTATATAAAGCACACAGTTTATACCTACCTTCAATATGGGATTAGAGCACTTCACCTCTGTGGTAGTCTTCTCCCAAACCTATAACCCTAGCTTAACCGAGGAAAATATCAGGTAAATCCAAATGGAGAGGCATTCTACAACATACCTGAGCAGTGCACCTCAGAAGTGTCAAGGTCACGAGAATAAGGAAAGTCTGAGACACTGTCACAGACCAGAGACTAAAGAGCCGTGACAACCAAAAACACTATGGTATCCTAGATGAGATCCAGGACAGAAAAGAGGACATTAGTAGAAAAATTAGTAGAAGGCAAATAAAGTCTGGAGTTTAGGTAATAACAGTGTATTAACATTGGTTTCTTAGTTGTAACAAACATACACCAGTGATGTGAGATGTTGACAATGGGAGGAACTGGGTGCGGGATACATGAACCCTCCATAGTATCTTTGCAACTTTTCTGTAAATTTGTAACTATGCTAACATTACAAGTTTATATTAGAAATTTTAAACCAATAAAATAATGCTGTCATCCAAGTACAAATTTACAACATTTACTCCTTCTAAAGTCCATTAATGCAACAGTTGAAAGTTCATGTGCAGTAAGATCTGGGTATATCAGCCCCAGAATTCATTTTACTCCTTTCATGTTTGTTTTTTATGTATACAATCAAGGAAGTCCTGATTCACACAGAAATGTAGTTACAAATAGTAATAGTTCTTAAACAGCTTGCCTAGTGATCTCAGGGTACTTCTCTATTAATGTGATATGGATAAGCTTGATTCCATGGTATGTATAAAAATATGTATATTTAGGACAAAGGTAAGACACTAGTGGCTTCCAAGAGGCTAAAGTTTGGAACACAGCATGCTCAAGGGCATGATTATTTTTTCAACTGAATTCTCAAAAAAAATGTATACTGGCAAAAAAAAAAAAGTGTAAATTGAATGTTAAAGAAAGAATCCCGAAGCACCTGCAGGATTCTAGAGATCCACTTTCAGAGATGGAGTTCGAACCTTTCATTTCTGGATGGGCAAAGAGGGGCTCCAAAGGGAAAGGGGGCTTGCCCAAGGCCACTTGACTGACAAGGGGCAGAGTCTACATGAGAATCTGTCTCTGGGCTCCATCTGTCAAGGGTCATGCTTGCCCATACACGGAATGCTGACAATCATGGATCCACCAGGGGCTCATGACAGTGTAAGCAATCCAGTTCCACTCTACCACTTACGTCAAACAGATACGGCACCAGGCAGCAGACAACCTCCACCTGATGAGGATGTAGCCCTACTTCTTCCTGGGCTTCCCGGAGAGCTGTGGCCACATCATCCACATCTGTAGGTTCACACTTGCCTCCGGGGAAACAAACTTCTCCAGGTGACCTTCTTAGCTGGATAGTGAAAGAACAGAGCTGTGATGCAGGATTCCAGTTGACTCATTCAACAAGTATTTACTGACCTATTTTGTGCCAGAGACCACTCCCACACTAGGGGTAATAAGGGGGGGGAATAAGAACACCCCCTCCCCAAAAATTTTTTACTTGAATCCTCTTTAAAAATGAGCTTTGAGAACTTCCTTCACTTGTAATTTTTTTCTACTTGCCCCTAAAAGATACCAAGCACACGAAACAGATCTATGCTTAATGGGGGGGAGGTGGGAGCCAAAAGGAAGTATAATAAAAAGGGCAATGTTATCAATAGACAGCCTTTACTGGATGCTTACCCTGCTCCAGGCGTGCTTCTTCACAAGAAGCTTTTCCACTTAGCCCTTAGAACAGGTCCGTATGCTGTTATTTTTAAAAAGCATTTATTTTTTAATTGAGGTGAAATTTATATAACATAAAATGAACCATATGTTTAATTTTTTAGAGAGAGAGAGTGTGAGCAGCAGGGGGACAGGGAGAGCAGAGGGAGAAGGAGAGAATCTTAAGTAGACTCTGCTGAGCTCAAAGCCTGACAAGGGGCTCCATCTCATGACCCTGAGATCACAACTTGAGCCAAAATCAAGAGACAGATGCTTTACTGACTGAGCCACCCAGGTGCCCCTAAAATGAACCATTTTAAAGTGAACCACTCAGTGACATTTAATACATTCATGATGCTGTACAACCACTACCACTGTCTAGTTCCAGAACATCTTCTTCACCCTGTACTTGCTCCCCAACCTCCCGCTTCCTTGCCCCTACTTTCTATCTCTATGGATTTACCTATGCCATGTATATCATGTATTTGTTATCCATCCATCCGTTGATGGATATAGAAGCTACTGTTACACTATTACCATTTCCTCTTTTGACAAGGGAACTGAAGCTCAAAAGAGTTAAAAACAAAAAACAAAATAAAACAAAACCTGACCAGGGTCACACAAGGGTTATATATGTAGTAGAGCCAGAATGTACACCAGTGTTTTAACTCTCCATCCCATGCTCTTAACCAGCATACCATACATGCATTAAGGCCTACTAAAAGGCAGGTAATGTGACCGCTACTTGAGCCATTAGCATGGACACATCGGCACCTCTGTATCTCTGTGCATGCATGCAAGGGAACAGAAGTCTCTTCTCCCTACACTGCCCCTTCCATCTCCACTCTTGATTCCATGCCTTCCTGACTTTAGAAGAACTGTGGCTCCATTTGTAGCATCCTCCATCTTTGGGTTGGGTTACAACAAATATAACCCAACTTTATTGACTTCACTCCTGCCTGGTGCCCACCATCCTTTCTATTGAATTGCCATAAGGCCTCAGGCTCAGCAGGAGTCCAGGTGGGCCTCTTCTCAATGGGATGACACAGGGGTAATGTCCCTGTATATCTCCCAAGGTCACAGAGCCAGTCACATAGGCTGATGGCTGAAGTTCATGGCACAGGGTCTGGCCAATGTGAAATATTTATTAATGAGACCTTGTAAGGTCAGTTCTTGATGTTTAGAAGCTAAATCAAGAGATCTCACTGGCATTTTTAGCACCAGGGCCAATATATCTATGTAAGAATAAACTAGATGCTGTTATAAATTCTGTAGTGCTCTAGAATTTAAAGTCCCATTTAAGCAAGCTTTTTTAAAAAAACAAAAGATAACATTTTAAAGTAACTCTCTGCTAATGTATCAAGAACACTGCAGGAATTGCTACAGGACGTAGGAATCACACACATCTTCACATCAATTACAGTTACGAGAGTTGGTGAAAACAAGGTTGAGGGATAGGTTTCTACAATCTCGACTACTGACTACCCAAATTTTTAAGAAACAAACCTACTGTTACATCACCTCTGAAAAAAAGTATTCTATTGTAGCACATGGAGCACCAGAGCATTCGTGGCAGAAGGCACCTATGGGGAGTCAGCAGGCTCGACAGAAATACAGACCTGATGGGATGGCTATTTCAAATACTATTAAGAAAATGCTATGCTGTTTTGAAGAAAATAGACACATTCATAAAAATGATTATTCATAACTGTCAGTGCCAAAAAGGGCCTTAAGTACAGACGTTTTTAATCTTTCTTTTTAACGGCATAAAAATTTTTATTAAATAAAACCTTTATGGAAATCTATTTAGAAGCCAGTAAGGTTGTAGGCTAATTTCCCAAAACTTTTTTTTTTTAATTTTTATTTATTTATGATAGTCACACAGAGACAGAGAGAGAGAGAGGCAGAGACACAGGCAGAGGGAGAAGCAGGCTCCATGCACCAGGAGTCCGATGTGGGATTCGATCCCAGGTCTCTAGGATCGCGCCCTGGGCCAAAGGCAGGCGCTAAACCGCTGCGCCACCCAGGGATCCCTAATTTCCCAAAACTTAAATCTATGTTTTGTTCTTGCATTTTCTTTTGCCTGTTTCAAGCCCTAGCAAGCTGGGGGGAGAGGGAGGAAAGGAAAGACAAGTAGAATGGGGGAGAGGAGGGGAGGAGAGAGGAGGGGAGGGGAGGGGAGGGGAGAGGAGAGGAGAGGAGAGGAGAGGAGAGGAGAGGAGAGGAGAGGAGAGGAGAGGAGAGGAGAGGAGAGGAGAGGAGAGGAGAGGAGGATTCTTTACCTTCATAACATTAGGCACTGTTTTCAATCCCATTTTAGGAATGAGAAAACAGAGACTCATAGAGATTAAAAACTTTGTTCTAGGTTCCAGAGTTGGTAGGAGAGCCCATGCTAAAGCAGGAGGGACTGGGGACAGGCACCCCTTCCCCTTCTCTACTTGTGCGACTCCAGGGAGCTGTGCAGCTCCAGTAAAGCCTGGGAGGGAATTTCTTGCCCCTAGAATGAGACAGGGGTAGAATCAGATCTAATTAGATTTAAATACTTTTAATTAATTAATTTTAAAAAATTTTTTAATACTTTTTTTTTTAAACGTGATCTTTGCACACCAGAGTTTATGGTGTAAGATGATTCTCGCATAATAATCAACAGGCAAAGCTCTCTGGATGAAGTAGTAACCTGAGATCCATTTTGGTCTTGCCTCAACTGTCTACATTATTATTTGTCTGATGGTTCGAAAAATATATTGAAGTGCTTCTCCTCTGCTCTTTGGCAAAACTGAGAACAGACCCAGGTCCCCTGGCTCCCAGCTAGGTATCTCCTGTTGGAATCTGGACTTTCTTACCTCCTGTGTTTATGTGATTGTTACCTGACCCAGACCCAAAAGAATTCACACGAGTCTGATCTCAAACCCAGAAAACTTCAGCTGATTCCTCAGCTTTCTTTTCCCCCCTGAGAGGATACTATTCATTGTTCTGCTTTGAAGCCATGCTGTATGGCCCAGTTTCATTTTTTGTACTTGGATAACTCTGAAGTTACTGCTTCCCCAACTTTTCCTCAGAAGCACCCCAACAGCAAAGGAGAATGACTATATCCAGGGGTGTACCCAGGGAAGCTCCATTCCCAGCCCAACATTTCTTTAAAGTTAGAATAGTTTATCTGAAAACCTCAGGCCATGTCTGCCAACAGCAATAGTGATGGCGGCTGAAGCTTACTGCATCCTTGCCATGTGCTGGGGCCAGTTTAGTTGCTTTGCATTTGTTTCCCTGGAAAATCTTCATAGTAGCCTTATGAAGCAAGTGCTAGCGTTTTGTCTGCATTTTGCAGGTAAGGAGACTGCAGCACAGAGAGGGCAAATAATTAGAACAAAATCACAGAGCTGGCAAGGAGTGAGCCTGCGTTCAAACACAGGCAGCCAGCTTCAGGGCCTAGGCTGTTAATTTCTGTGCTCTAGAATTTTCATATTATAACCTGGGTGGGAGTCTAAAACAGTGGCTGTTGGTGGCAGCAGTTGTACCCATCCCCCACCCCTGCCAGGACAGGGATATCTGGAGACCCCTGTGGTTGTCACAAGGGGTGTGTGTGTGTGTGTGTGTGTGTGTATTACTGGCACCTAGTGGGTAAAGCCCAGGGTGATGCTAAACATCTCATTATGCACAGAATAGCTCACACAATAAAAAAAATTATCCAGCCCAAATGCCAATAGCACCAAGATTAAGAAACCCTGGTCTAAAAGTATTTCAAATTACTTGCTAGCTAAATTACTTATTTTTTAAAAAAACTTCTCCAAAAAATGCCTTGTTATCCTGTGGCTTCTTGTACCCCTGAACATCACAAATCTTGAAAGTCCATTTGAGAATGCATGGTCTCAAAATGTGTGCAAGTGACAAATTGTTGTGGGGTTTTCAAATGTCCTGGAACTTTTTGTCACCTACCTTCTCTGACCGGAGGGTGAACAACAGGTAGAGTTTTCCTTCTTTTACCAACAATGGTAAAAGGACAGAAAATTTGTTAGACGACAAGTGAGAATATTTGGTCCCAACATCATGCTTTTTTAAGCGAGCCTTAGCTTCATCCATCAAACTGTGTCTAAAATGGAAACAAACCAAATATTTTAGTAACCAGAGTTATGATAAAAAGCTCCTAGTCCTATGTTTCTGTTTCATTGTGTATCTTGGAGCTTACCATTTCTGACTCTCATTGTATTTTCCAGGAACACAGCAGAAATAACAACACACAAATCACATGACTGTTGGCAAGATAAGATGAGCAAAAAAATAAAAAAAATAAAAAACTAAGAATACAGTTTAGTACACAAGTTCACTTTGAAACTTAAATAGAAATTATGGTAAAATATTCTTTCAACAATGCCCTAGTTAAATGTTGAATTCTTAATTATATTCCAGTAAGGCAGTGTCGGTAAACAAGTCATTGTAAGGTTACACAACTGTCAGGTTAAGGACTTTCTCTTATATTATCAAACCCTTTCGTCTTCAGTTGCCTTGTAACAGTGGTTCCCAAACTTTAGTGGCAGCAGATTCACCCAGAGGGCTGGGCCCACCCCAAAACTGTGACTCAGGAAGTTTGGGGTGGGGCCTGGAAGTTAGCATCAAACTCCCAAGCAATAGTGATGCTGATCCTGTGGGCCAGGGTAACCCACTTTGAGGACAATGTGCAAAGTATCTGGATTTATAACAAACACTGGGTGCCTTGAGTTCATGACCCTGAATGTTTCGGTCCTTTCGACTGGTGTCTTTTGTGGCTGGTTTGTGTAGTAGTTTAAATAGTGTCTCCCCAAATTCATGTCACCCAGAAGGCTCAGAATGTGACTTTATTTGGAAATAGTATCTTTGCAGATGTAGTTATGGATCTTGAGATGAAATCATCCTGGAGTTAGGGTGGGCTCTAAATCCAGTGATTAGCAACCTTGTAAAAAGGAGAGGTCGTAGACACACACATAGGGAAGAGGGCAAGGTGAAGACACAGAGATTGGAGTGATGTTGCCACAAGCTCAGGAACGTTAAGATCCATCAGAAGTTGCAAGAGGCAGGAAATTTCGGATGTCCAGCCTTCAGAACATTGGGAGATAAATTTCCGTTGTTTTAAGCCATCAAGCTTGTGGTAGTTTGTTATGCCAGGCCTAGAAACTAACCGTTTGGTTTTAACTTTCCGCTGGGAAAGGCAGTTTTTACATCGTGGGCAAAATGAGGTATGTAAGTCAAGGCAGCAGTGGTTTTCAAGTGTTTAGGAATGACCTCCCCAAGCCTTGCTTTCCGCATCTGTGACATGCTTGAAGATATTTGTGAGCCGGGAGTGACACTGATGGCATATACCGTGGCTGGCACCCGGCCAGCGCCCAGTGCAACGGCAACTACCGCCATAAATGTCTCCAGCATTAGGTGGCCCTGGAGGGCGTTCTGGGGGGAGTGCATCCCAGGCACGCAGGCCGCCGGAGGACCCCCGCCCCGGACCAACCTCGGCTTTAGAGGCTCTCCCAGAACCAACCAGGGGCGGCAGCAGTGGCGAGAGTGCGTCTGTCCACGTTTGGGGCTGGTCCCTGGAAGGACCCCACACGGCCCCCCCGCAGCAGGCGCCCTGCATGCGCTCCCCCGGTGCACTTTCCACGCTTCTCTTCCCAGCCTCGCGACGGTCCCGCCAGACGAGGCCTTGCTCGGGGCCCAGGCGGGTCAGGTTAGGTAACCGAGACCCACGGTCACCACGGGGGCCCGAACCCTGAGCTGCCGGGGCGCGCCCATGCTTCCCGGCGTCAGGGTCCGCAGCGGCCCTGGGATGAAGAGGGCCGGCCTCTGGGCAGGCGGCAGCGCTCTGCCCGTGGGGAACGGGCGCGAACCCGGGAGGCTGGAGGCGAGCCCACGGGCCGAGGCCCGCCCGCCTCGCGCGGGGAGGTGCCAAGGCGCCGGGCCCGGCCGGCCAGGTAGGCGGGCGCTCCGAGCCGGGCTCCGCGGGGGCAGGTGCGCTCGGCAGGAGGCCCCGGCAGAGAGGCCCCGCACGGCGCTCCGGCGCTCCGCGTGCCCAGGGCGGGGGAGGTTTTACCTGGCCGGCTCCGGGGACCGACTAGGTCCGGACATCCCGCAGGCAAAAGTTTGCTTTCGGATGGAGACGCCTCGGAAGCGCTCAGCCGGTGGGCATGCGCAGAGCAGCCGCGGCCTGGGGCGGGCGGGGGCGGGGCCTGGGGCCTGGGGCGGGAACGGGGGCGGGGCCTGCGGCCGCCGGGCGGGGCTTAGGGCCAGGCTCTTCGCGGGTTTGCAAAGCGGTTTCTGCCCCGCTTCTTCGGAAGGGAAAAGAATTCTGAGGTTGGTCCTTGTAAAAAAAAAAAAAAAAAAAAAAGGGAAGAGGAAAGAACGTACAAATGCAGTGCTGGTGAGTTCAGAGGATTTGACACCTGCATTCACTGTTGCTGGGAGGTTAAATTGGCTCGTTTTCTGAGCAGCCGTCTGCGCATGTTTCCTCTGTGCTAGCAGGGCGCAGATCCCACCTAGCAAAAAGACACGCGGAGCCTACAGGCAAGTGGGAGAGAGAGAGGGAGGGAGACATGGATGAAACAAGTGCATAGATAAAGCAGAGGCCTTTAGTCCTTGACGAATATATGAGGGAGAAACAGGGAGAAACGTGGGTGAACCAGGTCAGAGAAGGCTTACCAGAGACCACGGAAATGGGGAGGAAAGCAGCTGTGCTCAGGCTCCCCAGAGGGAGCTTCTCCCTCTGCCTATGTCTCCGCCTCTCTCTGTGTGTCTCTCACGAATACATAAAATCAGAAAGAAAGAAAAGAAAAGAAAGAGAGAAAGAAAAGGAAAGGGGAAAGGAAAGGAGAAAGGAAAGGAAAGGGGAAAGGAAAGGAAAGGGGAAAGGAAAGGAAGGAGAAAGCAGGTGTGCATGTGCTCTAGGTGTGGTCCTCAGAGCATGAGCATCATGTGGTGCTGTTAAAAGTGTAGATTCTGGGGCTCACCCCAGAGCTGTTGAGTCAGAAACTGGGGATAGGGCCCAGCAATCTGTGCTGTAAGGGAGTGTGATCATTGGGGAGCTACTCTAAGGTATGTGTGGAAAATAAATAAAGGAAAGAGACAGAGGAGTTACAAGAAGAAGAATAAGTTTGTGCGAAGACCGCAGAAGTGGCTGGAGGAGAGGCAGTTGGAGGGGAGCCTGGTTTGAGCTGATACTTGTAAGACCCCAGACTTCAAAGACTGAAAGCCAGGTTGACTTCTCCATGGGGCACAGGCTCAGGAGGAGGTACAATGCCTGGAGTCCACAGTAACTTGGGGCTTCACAAAAATGTTCCAACTTATATTCTTTTAAAAATCAAAAGAAGGAACACCTGGGTGCTCTGTGGTTGAGCGTCTGCCTTTGGCTCAGGTCGTGATCCCGGAGTGCTGGGATCGAGTCCCACATCAGGCTCCCTGCATAGAGCCTGCTTCTCCCTCTGCTCATGTCTCTGCCTCTCTCTGTGTGTCTCATGAATAAATAAAAATCTTAAAAAAAATAAAATTACAAAACATAAAAAGAAGAGGGGCACCTGTGTGGCTTAGTCAGTTAAGCATCTGCCTTCAACTCAGGCTCAGGTCATAATCCCAGGGTCCTGGGATCTGTGGCATGGAGCTCCCTGCTCAGCGAGGAGTCTGCTTCTCCCTCTCCTCTGCCCCTACCTCCCCCCTGGTGCTCTCTCTCTCAAATGAATAAATCATCTTTAAAATCAGAAGAAGAAAATATAATAATAGGCAACATGAAATAATGAATCCAGCCTGAGTTATACCCTTCTTTATATGAATGCAGTCATAAAATAGAATTATTTCATTATCATTTTATGGAGGAAGGGGTCCATAAAAACCTGGTTGCCTGATCTCCATGAAAGTCACACTGTGGCCCTCAATCATGGGACAGCTGAGCTACAGTTCCTAAGACCTTTAAAACTACTCAGGTCTCAGATGTTCACCTGGCCAGTCCTTGGCAAGGCTGGGAGAACCCAAACTAAAAGCTTGATGACATCCAAATAACAATGTTCATGGCACTTGCACCTACATTAGCAAACTTAGTTTGAGCAACTGCACAAAGTAATTTCTCTAGAGCTATTACTATCCTCACTTTCCAGATTAGGAAATAACGACGTGTCTTGTGTTATGTCACACTGCTAGGGTTAAAGATTAGCTGGTTCTGACCTCTGTGTTCATTTATTTTGACATCACCTCTCAGAGGCAACTGACCTTTGAATTATGTGAGTCTGATTATAAATGAGGAGATAAATCAAGCCCCTCATCCAATATCCATTGAGTAGCAACTGCATGCTAGCCATGTCTAAGATGGGGCCCCTTGATCTCTAAGGGTTCCTGGTCTATTGGGGGTGATAATAAACATGATCCTCAGCTCTCATAATGCACAGTGTGTTCTCAGCTCTATATGAAAATAGATAGGAGAGTGATTCAGAGGATTAAGTTGAAGGCTGAAAAATCATTGAGGATTTTATTTGCTCTTCTTTTAGATATCCTTTGATTGGATCATTGTGAAGATGAGCACGCTGGAGTGCCTTCCTCATGGTCACACAGAAGGTAAATGGAAGAGCCAGGTTTTGATCTCATCCACTGAGCTACAGCTCTGGCACTCTAGTGGCATTTGAGAGATACGTGGGATTTCAAAAGGCCAAGGTGGGAAGTCGACGTTCTTGGGCAGAGGGAACAGCAGAAGCCAAGCTTGGGTGAAGAGTCTTGTTCAGACGGGGAGGCAGTATAGCACAGTTGGAGCGAAAAGGGACATTTTGCAGAGTGTAGCTCTGGGAAGACATAAAAAGGTTTGGAAGCCAAAGCAAAATGGAAGTTGAACTTCTTCCTAAAGGGAGAGGAATAACAGGTCAGGGTTTCCAAGAAGATCTCTGTGGAAGCAAGATGGGAATGGAATGAAAGTGGGGAGAGACCGGAGGTGATCAGAGGGCTCTTCCAAAAGTCTGGGCCCAAGGAGCAGAAAAAGATGCTTTAAACCTTCAGAAAAATTCACATACTCTCAGCATCAGAAAGTCAGAAGGTAACAGGAGTTTGGGTTGCTTTAAAGTATAACATGGCATCCCGAGGTGCACCAAGGCTATATGCACAGTTTCTTCTTTCAAGATCAGAAATACTGTTGTAAAAAACTCAGTTCTTATGGCTTTTGTAAGGCTGGAAGCCATAGCACAGAGAGCATCACAAGGTGAAATGTATCATAATAAGATTATATATGTATGAGGTGTGTGCATATATCTGCACCTGCAAAACAAAACAGGCTTCAAGGTTAAACTGGCAATGTCTTTTAGGGGAAGTGACTTGTCTCTGTAGTTTTTGCACACAGACTTGTTGGTAGTAACATAATTCTGGAAACCATGTTAAAGAGAAGCAAAGCTGTGACAAGGTTCAGGCCAGCCTGCAAAGCTAACACCTCACTGGTGCAGTTTCGTTAAAGAAGCACATCCCAGGGGGCAGGAGGGGCCTTATCTGAAGTCTACCCACCTGGAAACTTTATTTGAGCAGCACCTCATGGCCAGCTGGGGTGGTACAGAGATAAGAAAATACCAGTCAGCCTTCAGGAACAAAGAACATCTGGGGAAAAGACCTATAACAAACAATTAGCCTTAATGCCAGATTAGTGCTTTAATCGTGGAAAAAGGGCTAACTGCTCTGGGGAGCGAGGACCAGCAGCAAATGATGAATTCTCTCTTGGCATAGGCCCTGGGGCCTAGATAGGCTGCGGAGAGCAGGTGAGACACTAGGGAACACATAGCACTAGGCATTATTTTCCTAGGAAATCCAAGTTTCCTCCACTCCCTCAGTTTTTTTTTTTAATTTTTATTTTTTATTTATTTTTTTAAAACTTTTATTTATTTATGATAGTCACAGAGAGAGAGAGAGGCAGAGACATAGGCAGAGGGAGAAGCAGGCTCCATGCACCGGGAGCCCAACATGGGATTCGATCCCAGGTCTCCAGGATCGCGCCCTGGGCCAAAGGCAGTCACTAAACCACTGCGCCACCCAGGGATCCCCACTCCCTCAGTTTGCAGGAGGATCTCCAAACTCTTGGAGGGAAGTCATAGGGGAGGGCTTTATTTTTTTATTTTTTTTTTTTAAAGATTTTATTTATTTATTCATGATAGAGAGAGAGAGGCAGAGACACAGGAGGAGGGAGAAGCAGGCTCCATGCTGGGAGCCTGATGCAGGACCAGGATCGCACTCTGGGCCAAAGGCAGGAGCTAAACCACTGAGCCACCCAGGGATCCCCAGGGGAGGGCTTTAGATTAAGTCTCATAGACACATCAGAGTGTACTGGCTACCACTGCTGGGTGGGGCATTTGCCAAGCAGACGCATGCTTCCCCCTCTCACCCTGCAAGCTCACAGCCCCATCCTCCATCAACTCTCCCTCACCCCCAAATCAGATGGAATTAAGGAGCCATAGCCTTCCCCTCTTTTAAGGAGAGGGAGTTCTTTGAGGACTAGGTTTTTTTTTTTTTTTTAAGATTTTATTTCTTTATTCATGAGAGACCCACAGAGAGAGGCAGAGGCACAGGCAGAGGGAGAAGCAGGCTCCCTGTGGGAACCCCGATGTGGGACTCAATCCCAGGACCCTAAGGTCATGACCCGAGCTAAAGGCAGCCGCTTAACCACTGAGCCACCCAGGCATCCCAAGGACTAGGGTTAAAGACGAATTTCTCTATGTGTTAGGGGTCATCGGCATCAAAGTCATCTGGGGGCAAGGATGCTGCATGGACACCTCAGTGCCCCCAAATCCCACCCCACAGGTCCTTCTCTCGGTGTAAAACTCACCAAGGATCATGCATTTCTCAGCAAGCGTTGAGGTGAATTGGCTATAAAGAGATTCCTACATGATGCAGTCCTTGCTTTTTTTTTTTTTTCTATTTTTCTTTTTAAGACCCATTGAAAAGAAAAGAGTTTATGAGTTTGGTTCAGTACATTCCCTGGTGAAGTGCCCATTCTTGGCTAGGCATGGAGTTGGATGTTAGAGATGCAGAGATACATAGCAATTGGTCTTTGCTCTTGAGGGTTTGGTGTCAAATATGGTAGTGAGTAGCTTTAGTCTGCACAAGAATCTCCTGGGGCTGATTAAACATGTATGTTCTTGAGCTGAGGCCTCAGGGATACTGACTCAGGGCCCAAGCATCTACATTTGTGTCCTAACCTTTGGGCAATTGTGATATAAGTATATGCTTTGAAAGGGGGAGAAGTGGAATTTAAATCTGAAAATAAAATAAAAATAAAAATAAAATAAAATAAAATAACAAAATAAAATGAAATGAAATAAAATAAAATAAAATGAAATAAAATAAAATGGTGGAAATCAGCCTGGCCCAGAAGTCTGGGTAGGCACCTGAGCCAAAAAGTCAGTGACCTGAGGCAGCCCTGGATTTCTGGCAGCAGGTGTAGGCTAGGAATTAAAGGTTAGGTAGGGATTACAGGGAAATGCTTTTAGAACTGTCCTAGATTACAAAAACATAAATTGCTGAGGATTTATTTCCAGGCACTGCAAATGTGATTTTTCAAAGTAATTCATGGTGTTTTCACCCACGTTTAATTTTCATTGTGAAACAATAAAACAGATATATGCTTGCATATTAAGATGTCTTAAAATCTCTGTGTTTCGGTGAGCCAGGCTGGCAAAAACACAAAACTGATGGGCGTGCATAATTCGTCTATTTTATATCATTGTTGGTTCTCATTTCTGTGCCCCTCTAGAAATGAGATAAAGATTAGTTATGTTTGATTCCTTTACTGTCATGTTTCTTTGTGTAATGGAACCATCAAGTAGGTTTAATTACCAGTAACAAGTGTGCTGGGAAATCTGTAATCTAAATGAACGCTCGGCCTAGGATGCATGTAATGGCGTGACTGTGCCCCACAATGAGGAGCCGTCTGGTCCCAATTAGCTTGTGAATTAGTTGTGAAATTGGTTTAAGATCTTTCCAGTGCATGTAGGAAGCTCAGTGTCTGCAGAAGAAGACAGCCTCTGCTCCACAGGGAATTCACCCTGTGTCCTCACCTTGGCCTGGGCCACCCAGAACTCACGACTCAACCCTGGTTAAATTCTCTTGCCTTTACAGGTGGGTGGGGGAGGCAGAAACTCATATCCCTCCCCAAATCCAGACTCTACCACTCACCTATCTTGATGCCTTATTCAACCCATTCTTGACACTTCAGCAGAAACCATGCTACCTGTGCTCTGCCCGTAGGAGTGACACTCTGCATGCAACCTCTCCTGATATAACACATAATAAACACTGCAGTGGGCAGAGAGACAGATGGACAAGTCTTTTGAGAAGATGCTACCAATTTGCTGCTAGCCTCTGGTTTCATGTTTGTCCCATGGCTGGTGTCCTGTTCTTTTTTTTTTTTTTTTTTAAGACTTTATTTATTTATTTGAGATAGAGTGAGAGAGATAGCACAAGTGGGGGTGGGGAAATGGGAAAGGGAGAAGCAGATTCCCTGCTGAGCAGGGACCACCCCATATCCCAATGCAGGGATCATGACTCTGGGATCATGGCCTGAGCCAAAGGCCATTTAACTAACTGAGTCACCCAGATGTTGTCTTAAAATGGCTGCATAATAGTGTTGTCAGGGAAGAAGGGTGCTGGTCATTGCTTGAGGTCTTCAATGGAAGCCAGAAAAGGACACAGGCTGTTTTGGAGCAATTTCAAGGATCTGGTGGTGGAGGGTTATGCTTCTAGCAGTGCTGTATGTAAACTTTCTGCAATGAGGGTAAGAATCTCAATGTTCTCTAATGCAGTGGCCACCAACCAGGTGTGCACTTGATTATTTGGTGTGCCTGAAGAACTAAAGATTTTAAATTTTATTTATTTTCAGGTAATTTAAATAGCCACAGGTGTCTAGTGGCCACCATATTAGCACAGTCTGATGGTTGTAGTTTCTGAGTTTCCAACCATCTTGCAACCTTTTTGGAAATATCAGCTCGAGGACCTAACTTCTAGTTAAACATGTGCTTTGGAGAAAATTCTTGCAGGTTTCTTCCCAGGGTATTTTTGGGAGATGGAACCTAGAAGCACTCATCCTTATTAATTCCCTTCTTTTACAACAACAACAACAAATGTGAGCTCACATTCCCTCTGGCAGACACCTACTCTTGTCCTCCCTCCTATCACATCAGTGAGGATTTGTATCAGGCCTCTAGATTTACCCAAGACAATAAGCTGTTAGCAACGAAAGTGCTTATTTGCTCATGCCTACTACATGGCATGAGCTGTGTTGTCATGTGTTGAACACAATGATCAAGTGTCATACTCACACTTGTTGTCGAAGTGTTGATATTCTAGAAAGGGAAATTTTGTGTTTCCCAAAGTGGGATCCAAGCAAATGCAGGCCTGTGAAGTGCTCTGTGGGACAGACTGTGGTCAAATACATTTGGGAAAAGCTGCATTTGATGCCTCCTCTTGCAGATTTATGATCTATATTAACATGGCAAAGTTTCCAAGAAGTAAAGCTGTAAAGAAGTCTCCTTTATTTTGTTTATGGCAGCTTTTCTTGATGTATTTGGCCATGGAGTTCTTTTTACTCCCATAATACCCACTAGCATTGATCTGAACTAGTGTTTTGTTGAAGGCACTTTGGGCGGTGCCGAATTAGAGCGATGAGTAGGGTTTAGGGGCAGGAGGCACTGTTTCTTCCTGGGGATAAAGGAAACCTTCATGGGGGAGCATGATCTGCTGCCCAAAATAGCCCCTAAAATGCTGCCATTCCTTTTTCCCTTAACCCACTTTATTTCTCTTCAAAGCACTCATTGCTGAATGATATCATACATGTTTATTTTTCCATAATTTCCTGCCTCTCCTCACTAAAATCTCAGATCCAGGAGACGGGAAGAGTGCATCTTTTCCCCTATTACTGTAACTGCAGCATCCAGATTTCAATACCTGTTTTGTTTTGTTTTGTTTTTTCTAAACATGGAAATGAAGAAAACGTTTCAACTGGGCTTTGAAGGACAGGGATGATTTTGATGGGCTTCGGTGAGGGGGTTAGTCACTCTAGGAGGAAGGAGAAGCTTGGAGGGTGCTTGAAGGAAGGGCAGGAAGCCAGTAGTGGGGGAAAGCCTACAAAGATAAATGGAGGCCAGCTGGTGAGGAGAGAAAGAGAGGGAGAGAGGGGAGGAGAGAGCAAGAGAGAGAGAGAGGACTGGCTTGCTGTATAGGAGCAACTCCTAAGAGGGGTGAGATGTGGGGGGCACCCTTCTGTCTCCAGAGAGTGCTGGGTTCTCTACTGGGGAAGAGGCAGTGTGGGCAGTGGGCCACTCGCATCTTCTAGCATTCCGGCTAGGTTAGCAGCACACAATATACCCAGTGCTATATATACATACATGATGTATGCACGGAATTTGCTTTTATAAATTTTTACAAGATTGTACATTCCTAGTGAACTTGCCTCACTCCGTGTACACGGAAGCAAAATGCATGGCATAAAACATGCACAACCAGAGGTTCCCAGAGGACGCCATCCTTATAAACAAGTCTCAGCAGGACACTCACAGAGGAGGTGAGTCATCTTTCTGGGAAAAAGCATCTGCTGTCGGACCGTATTTCCTTTCTGTGTTGTCATTCAGAATACAGATGTGCTCTAGAGGCAGGGATAAAAAGCAGAGCATGTTTCTATTAATGTTGTTTGTCTTTCTTCATAGTTAAAAGTAACATTTTTTTCCCCCAGGTAGGTACTGGGCAGCTAAGTAGGCTCATTTGTATAGCCTCATGGGAAATGAGATGTTTACAGTTGCCACAACATGAGTCTAACTCTGACCTTGTGTTGAGATTAAAATGTATGCCAGCTTAGTAAAGGTAAAAATGTGTTTCTGATAGCATCTTCCGTCACCGTGGCAGCCCTGGGATTACTTGTTTTCCTTTTCCGGCACTGTGACAATGTGAGTTTTATACTCTTTCTATATCAGAAATCATCATCAGTGACAGCCCCTTATGCTTGGGGACCCATGTATGAGGTGTTGTAGGGAAGTGTGTTCCTTGCTTTACATGGATAGGTTTAATTAGTCCTTATAACCACGCTCCAAAGTGGAACTTCTTTCCCTTTCTTTGCCTGTGAGCATTCTGAGAGAGCAGATAAACAGGTGAGTAGCATAGAACAGATACAGATGGAGTTAGGATTTGCATAAAAACCATTTCACTCCAATGGCAATATCCATGTATGACTTTTGTTCCTTATTGAGCATGGGTTTTATACTTTCTCTGTATTTTTGTGTCTATTTGACTACTACTTAATATATATGTGTGTGTGTGTGTGTGTGTGTGTAAGTATATGCCCTGAGACGTCTTTTATTTGTAATGTATACCTTGCCTATTAGAAACTGGTTTAAGATGATTTGCCTGATATTAAAACTAAAGAAGACCAGAGACACAGATTGTGTGAGTGGGAAAGAGTAGGAAATTGTACCAGAAGCAGAGGGCAAGGTGGCAAGATGTTCATTGCATTCAGGTTTATCTGCGACCTCCCAGGTAGCCAAGGGAAGAAAGGCAGGCTCCTCTCTTTTTTGTCCTGTGTCTACATCCTGTTAAATGTTTCCAGTTTACATCTTCCTCGTATGTCCACAGACAATAGGCTCTTCTCACTGCTGGTGAGGACCCGTGTCCCCCCTGTATAACAAAATGCAGGGCTGAGAAGGATCCAGTATAATCAAGCAGGACATGGTCTCCCCAACCCCCTTCTCTTGGAGCTAACTCTATCAGAGCCAGCCCTGTCGGGGCACTGTCCAAATCCCAGTGGTACATCAGGGTTAGATAGAAGACGCACCCCGGACCAGACAGCCAGGGAGAAAGTGCCAGAAACTAAGGGATACAGACCTGAGACCAAAACCCAGCTCTGGGCTGGCAGCCTCTCCCAGGGGGGAACGGATTATTGGCAGGTCCTAAAACCTACCCACACAGGCTTCTGCAACTCGTCTCATCACTTCTGCCCTCTGCTGCCACCACCTCTACCTTCTACCACCTGGTCACATACTGATGAAAGAAAAGGAAACCAAAGGGAGGGTCAGAATGGGTTTGTTTTTAAAGATTTATTTATTCATTTTATTAAAGAGTTTGTTTATTTATTTATCCATGAGAGACACAGATTGAGAGGGGGGCAGAGACATAGGCAGAAGGAGAAGCAGACTCCCTGTGGGGAGCCCTATGCGGGACTCAATCCCAGGACCCTGGGATCATGACCTGAACCAAAGGCAGATACTCAACTGCTGAGCCACCCAGGTGTCCCTGTTTATTTATTTCAGAGAGAGCACAAGCGGAACGGGCAGGGAATCTCAAGCAGACTCTGTGCCAAGCCCAGGGCCCAGCACAGGCTCGATCTCAGGAAAATGTTGGAATATTTTGTTTAACAATCCCCAGACTCATGCACAGTGTGTGTGGCCCATGACTGAATGATACATAAGAGCGGAGAGTGTCTTCATTCAAGCAGCTCTTCCCCTTTCTAGCTGTGTGACCCTAGGCAGATCACTCAGCCTCTCTGAATTGCAGAGAGTCCTCGAGAAGCATGGCAGTAACCGTTAGATCTGCCTGGGTGCACTGCCAGGATGCAGTGGAGCAGTGCATGGAGTACATTCAGCCCTGGGTCTGGCCCCTGCAGGCAGGGAAAGGCTCAGGAAGGTGGGCATGGCCAGGTCCGCAGGGCTTTCCGGCCAGATCAAGGAATTGGGAATCCAAGCCTCCACTTCAACCTAAGCACTGTAAATAGTCCCCCGAAGATGCTCTCCTTAAACTGCCTCTTAGCTGCCGTATTTTTGAAAACTGTTTAGGTGGCAGCTGCTGCCAGGAGGCTTTGTGTTTTGTGATTACTTGTCTCACTAACAGCTGTTGGTTCCTCCTGGAACTCTGTTTACCTAATTTGGTTAGGCTGGTACACAGACAAATGGGCTTTGATATGATAAATGGTCCGTGAAAGCGAAAGGAGTCAGCATACAACGCTAATTTTCCATTCTATCCAGGAATAAAGGAAAAGGTTACCAGCTGTGAAAAACCACCAGATTAGAAGCAGATTTCTGATTGCCAGCCTGCCGGGAGATCATCTCGGCAGCCTGACCTGCAGAAGTGGTAGTAATTTGCAATTATGTACCAGCCTTTCTCTTAGGACACACAAACACTTTCTAAATATTTCCCTCCGCTCAGGGAGGCAGAGATGCTGGGATATTAGTATTTTGCAATTAAAAAGTCATCTTAAAAGAAATGCCTTAATCATCTTTCTCACGCTGTATGTTTGAGAAGCTTCTCAAGCCGAAGTTTCGGGATGGAGATGCTATCTGGTTATGTCACCTGAACACCTAGAAGCTTGGAGCTTGCACGCATGTTTCTACACTGGCCTACTTGTTACATTGTGGAGCAGTGTGCCTCTGGTTTCCTTTACACGTGTCAGAACAAAAGCGCCTTAACCCATGCATCCTACAGAACCTGCCCTACCCGGATGATTCCTGAACGTCAAGAGAAATAATGGTGACCAAGTCCTTGCATAAGGCCTTCCTACATGCTGGCTCCTGGAGTGTATCTTACTGATGGCTGCAGGGCATGGTGTTTCCTTTTCCTGTTTCAAACCTCTTTCTAGAACAGAGACTATGGGGTTTGCCAGTGAGGAATGAGAGCCGAGCCTCTGCACCAGGGGGTATGACAAGAGAAACCTGAGAAAAGTGGGTTTTAATCCTGGTTTTTGAAAGCCACTAACACCGCATGACTTTAGGAAAGTCACTTAGCCTCTGCGAAACTTTCCTTTACCTTTCTCGAAGATGCCTGCCTTCTGAGTGTTGAGAATTACAGAAAGAGAGAACACAAGTAGGAACGGTTCGAAAACCATCAAGGGGTCTACATATCTGGGAAAGGATTGTCACATGTTATTTGGAATCGAGGCCTAACATCAGGGGTTCTGACCTCTTTTCTATGCTGATGGTGAGATAGGCATTGCCCCAACATCTCTGTCTGCTCCCCCTGGAACCTGAGGGGCGAGTGCATGGTGCACATACTCTTGTTCTCGCCCATTATTCACTCATCATGACTGATACTCATCCATCCCAGAACTCATTCAGAGCCAACAGTCCAAGATCAAGGTGTCATCAGGGTTGGTTCCTTCTAAGGGACAGGGGGAGGGAGGTTCCAGCCTCTCCATAGCTTCTGGTGGTTTGCTGGCAATTCTTGGTGTTTCCTGGTTTCTAGAAACATCTCTGCAATATCTGCCTTCATCTTCACTTGGCTCTCTCCCTGTGTGCATGTCTGTCTCTAAACTTCCTCTTACCATGAAAAAACCAGTCATATCAGACTAGGGACTTGACCTACTCCAGTTGACCTCATCTTGATTAATTATAGCTACACTGACCTTACTTCCAAATAAGATCACATTCTGAGGTAGTGTGGGTTAGGACTTCAATATATGAATTTGGGGGAAACAAAATTCAACCCATAATAGATAGTATTGACCCACATTGGACATGCCATCTGTGTGAGGGAAAAAGAAACTTTGGTTTTAAGCAACTGAGATTCGGGGGTCATTTGTGCTATCAGCATTGTCTCACTTGTTCTAATTAACACCAGGAGCTTAAATTAAATTCTCAGCTTCCTCATAGGTGAGCATAAGTTAAGAGCAGCATTTTTGCGGAGAGACTCTCCCAGGTGTGACCATCTCATAGGCTAGTCGGTAATTTACTCTCAGCCTCACAGAACTGGTGCCACCCAAGCTTTCTGAAGACTAGACGAGTCCTCCATGCCTCGCCTCTTACTATTGGAGACAAATCACAAAACAAAGACAGGAATAAAAGAAAAATGCTCTTTTTCTGGAACTAAAGGGCAGATAATCCATTTGTTAGCATTATTGAGTTTTAGAAAGGCATCTCCAGAGATCTTCCTGTTCAAGAAATTTACATATAGATGAGGATATTGGGATCTTGTTGGATGAAGTGGTCACTTGTCCAAGGTCATGGAGTTAATAGGCAGAGCTGGATTTGGGAATTTAGTCTGCTATTCCAAGTGTGTGTGTGTGTGTGGGGGGGGTTCAGAGCAAATGATAGTGGCCAAATATATTCTCTGGCCTTGAGCACAGCTATGGTGTGAATGTCTGTGTCCTCCTAACATTTATATGTTGAAATTCCAAAATTCGATGTGCTGGTATTAGGAGATAAAGTCTTTGGGGGGGGGGGTGATTAGCTCATACGGGAGGAGCTCTCATGAATAGGATTAATGCCCTTATAAAAGAGACCCCACAGAGCTCCCTCCTCTGCCATTGGAGGACAATGAAAAGTCTGCAGAGAAGTCCTCACCCAACGACACTGACCACCCACCCTGATCTCCGGCTTCCAGCCTCCAGAACTGTGAGAAATAACCTTCTATTGTAGATAAGCCACCTGATCTGTGGTATTTTGTTGTAGCAAGTTGAACAAACTAAGCCAGGAAGCTTTTATTTCAGCAATGGGAATCGATGCAAGTATGATTTTTGCAAAGCTGATCAAGAATGATCTCTTGCAATAATGACAGTTGAGCACTTGGTATGTGGCTACTATGAACTGAGGTGTGCTGAGAGTATAAACTGCACACCAAATCTTGAAGACTTGGAAAGAAATCAAGGATTTTGTTAATAAGGACTACACGTTGAAATGATAGCTATAGGGGTGCCGGGGTGGCTCAGTCAACTAAGCATCTGTCATCAGCTCGGGTCATGATCTCAGGGTCCTGGGATCCCCGCTCAGTGGGGATGCTACTTCTCTCTCTCCCTCTGCCTGCCTCTCCCCATGCTTGTTCTCTCTCTCTGTCAAATAAATAAATAAGATCTTTTAAAAAATTGAAATGATAGGTATGACAGGAGACGAAGTACTTTTTTAAAGATTTATTTGCTTATTCTAAAGAGAGAGTGAGTGTGAGTGAGCAAGAGGGAGGGGCAGAGAGAGAATCTTATGCAGACTCCCTGTTCAGCTGACACTTAACTGACTGGGCCCACCCAGGCACTCCAAATGTGTGGGAAATATCAGAAAGGGAGACAGAACGTAAAGACTGCTAACTCTGGGAAACGAACTAGGGGTGGTAGAAGGGGAGGACGGCGGGGGGTGGGAGTGAATGGGTGACGGGCACTGGGGGTTATTCTGTATGTTAGTAAATTGAACACCAATAAAAAATAAATTAAAAAAATATATATTTTTAAAATGAATTTCTTCTGTTTCTTTTTGCCTTTTAAAAGTGTAGCTGCTAGAAAATATAATTACATATGCAGCTTGCAATTGTAGCACACAGTGTGTTTTTCTGGGTTAGTGCTGGCACAAGGTGATTTTTCAGTGCAGACTCCAGAACCCTGTTCTGGACCCCATGACCGGAATCCTTGGCTTTCTGGTTCAGGAATCTCATTTTTATAAAGATTCTCAGGGGATTCTGTTGCATGCTACATTTTGAGTTCGCAACATGATGATGGGTGGTGGCTGCCCCTTGAAGTTCACCAAAGTCTACACCATTCCCTGTCTTGTCCTCCAGACTGAGAAGCGGGACAACCCTGGCCATGTACCATGAGACACACATCAGGACAAGTGAGAGAAAAGGAGAGTGAGATACCTTTCTTTACCTACATCTCAAACTTGGAAAAAATAGGAATCATTTTCACTTCTGCAAACACTCTTTCCCATATTTCTTGAAACACAGAATTTCCTCTCTAACTGTCTGTGAGGAAGTATGCATGGATTGTGCATGTATAAAACCCATCCTGCTTCATTAGGACGAGGAGGGGGTGATTTGCTGGATCCCTCTGGCCATGGGAGTCCATGCTGAGTTCCCCTCCACCCGTGGCACGAGTGGTTCTGTCTGAGTGCCGAGAAATTGTAACTTGTGCTTCCCCTTTCTGCTGAGACTCCCTCTTCTCTTTCACACTAGATTTCTGGGGAAATGGGAGGAAGCCTTAAGGTGTGTTCACATTTTTTTTCCTATTGTGTTTGAGTCTCTGACTCCAGGCAAAGGTGGTTCGTCTGGAGGAAAAGAGTATTTCACGCTATCCTGGAACTAGAAAATATTCTTTCCTCATATTAATAAAGTTATATATATATTTTTAAAGATTTTATTTATTTATTCATGAGAGACACAGAGAGAAACAAAGAGAGGCAGAGACACAGGCAGAGGGAGAAGCAGGCTCCATGCAGGGAGCCCGACGTGGGACTCGATTCTGGGTCTCCAGGATCACACCCTGAGCTGAAGGCAGATGCTCAACCACTGAGCCACCCAGGCATCCCCATATTAATAAAGTTATAGTTTAGACTTAGTGATTCAAGAAGAAATATTACCCATTTCTGGATTCTTCTTCGATATGTCAAGTGGACTTCTCTAAATTTAAAAATAATCTGGGAATAACATCAGTATAATTTCTTTTTTTTTTCAAAGATTTTTTTTAAATATTTTTTTAAATTATTTTTTATTAATTATAGTCGCAGAGAGAGAGAGAGAGAGGCAGAGACACAGGCAGAGGGAGAAGCAGGCTCCATGCACCGGGAGCCCGACGTGGGATTCGATCCCGGGTCTCCAGGATCGCGCCCTGGGCCAAAGGCAGGCGCCAAACTGCTGCGCCACCCAGGGATCCCCAAAGATTTTTTAATTTATTCATTCATGAGACCCACAGCCAGAGAGGCAGAGACAGAGACAGAGGGAGAAGCAGGCTCCCTGTGGGGAGCCCCATGTGGGGCTCGTTCCCCAGGCCCCAGGATCACGACCTGAGCTGAAGGCCGATGCTCAACCACTGAGCTACCCAGGTGTCCCAGGCTTCTATTTTCAGCACAGAAAAGTTCCAAAAGAGTTTAGTCGCCTGACTATGTTCCTGTTTGTGGCTGGGGCCCCTCTGATTTGGGGAGCAATGCTTTTCCGGTCCTGACAAACTCCAGTAATGTCTGAATACAAAGGCAATTTATTTTGTGGGGGAATTCTGAATTTCAGTATTCTACACAAATCATACAGCCGGGGCACTTATTCCCCCTTCTTGTGGAAACCAAGGAAAAGGGGTACCTGTGTGTCATCAGGCAAGCATGCCATGGTCCACTGATCGACGATTAGGTTGGACAAATCTGGTGCCCACTGAGGGCTGGCAGTGACCTCCCCATGCCTCCCCCTCCCTGTCACTCCACCTTCTCATTCTTCCCCTTCTTCCTGTCTACTCTCTTCCTTCTGTCAGAAATAAAAGCATTCTCCACGGCCCAATCCAAGTTTCACCTCAGAATATCATTTGACAGAAAAAGATGTAGCTGCCTTAGGGCTCATGACAACTCCTGTTTGCAGTTATTACTAATTATCTTAACTACACAATCAACGTCTTTATTTCCCATTTCCTGGTTAGGCTAGCTAATGAACTCGTAATTTCCATGAGTTAGCCAGGATTCCCATCCCCCCTGAGGTAGGAATGCCCCGCTGTATTATTTTCTTCATCGTCTATGACTACCTGAGATTTCATTATATGTGCTTACACTGATTTGCTCATTATCTGCCCAACTCACTAGAATTTAAGCACCCTGGGACAGGGTGTATATTGAGTTTACTGTAATATTTCCAGTTCCCTAAAATAGCATCTGGTTTGTAGTCGGTACTCAGTAAACACTTGCTAAATGAAGAGCTGTATGAACAAGAGCTGACTAGTGTTTAAGATAAAAATGGCATCCTGCCTCTTGTCTCCTTCTTGCTTAAGAAAATAGTAGTGGTGGTAACAAAATGGACGCAAAGAGCGGTGCTCAGCTAGTCTAGAAGTGCTGTTTGCAAAATATGTCTTGAACCTTGCCCCATCTCCATAGTTAGACCCATGCGTAAGCCACCTTCGTTACCCCATGTGGACTATAGCTGAGACCTGGGGTCTTCGTGGTCCCCCATTTCAATCCATTCCTCTGCACGCAACAGAAGGGATTTTCTTAAATTTGAACAGCATTGCACCAGTTTTCTACTTAAACTCCTTCAAACCCAGGACTCTTGGCAGATAATCCAAACTGGCACAGAGCCCTGAGAGGCCCAGCATGACCAGCCTTTTCTTTACTGGTCACTGCCGTCTCACACGTCCTCTTCTCTGGCCTACTGTGCTTCACCCACTTTGGCTTTCCAGCAGTGCCTGGGGTGTGCCAGGCTCTTTTCCACCCCAGGGACTTTGCATGTGCTATTTTCCTCACCTGGCATTCTTTCCCCTTCAACCCCTTCTCTTTCTTTAGGCTGAGATGTCGTGTCTGCAGAGATACCTTCCATTGTTCCCATCTAAATTCCCCCATTCCCATTCTGCTAGTCTCTTTGTCAACCCCTCTTTGTTTTTTTTTTTATTTTTTTTATTTTTTTTTGTCAACCCCTCTTTGGTTTTTCTTTATTGTGCATCTTGCAGTCTGTGGTTCTTTGTTTTTTTCCCTCTTGTCTCCACCACCAGAGTAGAAACTGCAAGAGGGTAATGGCATTGGCTGTCTCCCTCATTCTTATGTTCCTAGTACTGAGCTCTGAGCTGTTGATGAAGCTTGTATTAGGGTGTTATGGCTGCTATAACAAAGTGCCACAAACTGGCTTAAAACAGTGCAAATTTATCAACTTAAAGTTCTGGGAGTCAAAGGGTATGAAAGGAGTCTCATTGGGCCAGAGTCAACGTGTTGGTAGGCTCCAGAGGCTCTGGATGCTCTAGGAAAGAGCAGTCTCCTTGCTCTTTCCATCTTGTGGAGGCTGCCCTCATTCCTTGGCTCACGGCCCCCTTTTCCATCCTCAAAGCCAACAGTGTTACATCTCTCTGCATCTTTCTTTTATAGTCAGATATTTACCTGACTCTCTTCTCCTGCTTCCTTCTTCCATTTTTAAGGGCGCTGGTGATTGCCTTGGGCCCACCTGGATAATCCAGGCTAATCTCACTATTATTTTATTTTATTTTATTTTATTTTTTTTCAGGCTCATCTCTCTATTTTAAAGTCAATGGATTAGTGCCTTTCATTCCTTCTGTAACCTTAGTTCCTTCCCCTTGGCTATGTAATTTAACATAGTCACAGGTTCTAGGGATTAGGAGATGAATGTCTTGGATGACCATTATTTCTTGGAAGTTCTTTGTGGGCAAATGGCTACATTTAAGTTTTTTTGTGTGTGTGTGGCTTCTTGTGCCTGTTCATGTCAGGCCAATATTCAGGCTTCGTAATTATTCTGATGAATATTTTCTGATTCCCAGAGGAAGCCAGCAGATTTAGGACAGAGTTCTTTCTTTAATTATCAGCTTCAGAAGAGGACCCGGGGACCCTTAAGGTACTAGGTGAAGAGGGTTTTAAAGATCTAATTAAATATCTAATATTCTTTAGAAGCCATGAAATTTATAGTTGGTGCCACGGTAATTGGCATGGTTTCTCCTGGAGTGACGAATGTAGGCATTAGACGCATTTGCACCAAAGGTGGTTCCAACCAAGGTGATTAATTTCTGGAAGATTAATACAGGGAAGCCGAAGGCCATGTTTTGCAATCAACTAGGCTGCGCTTGCCTCGACCTGGATTGAATTCCAGCTTTGGAGTGGAAAGAAATATGGAGATACTTCATGAGTACCATACAAATGGCAGCCCCTTCACCTATGAGGTGAATGAGTGGAATGAAGTAGTGTGTTTGTGGAGAGAAGCTGCTGATGCTCAGCCTACTATTATTTCACGTGCTTTTCTCAAGGACGACACAGCCAAGACACTCAGTCACAAGATAGGTTTTTCTTCTTGGAGGAGACCTCATGTTTAGCTGTCATTTCTGGGGCTATTTTTAGTGATGGTGTTTTAAAACCTTGAGGAGCCTTTCTCCCCTCACCAAGCTCAAGCGCAGGGTTGCTATGCAACAGTCCCATCTCCCCGGTGGTGCTCACACTCTTTTCTCCCAGATATTCAATGAACTGGACCTTGGCTGGAGCCAAACAATAGAGTGAGACAGACTCATGCAAAGATAAAGCAACAGCTTTTGCTCTCACAGACCAGGGTCTGTCTCCCCTGCGACCAGGTGCACGGTCCTAGGCAAATCTCTCTCTCTCTACTTGGGTCTCAGTTTCAGCATGTATGAAATGGGGATGTTACTCCTTTCTAGCCTGTAAGCCTGTTGTGAGGATAAACTGGGATCCTACCTGTAAAAACCTTTAAAACATGATAATTTCATGAGACAGAGGTCTGTTTTAATTTTCACAAAATGGGTTTCGTAAAGCCATGTTTGGAAAATTGAGGAAATCCTATTGATTCACCCTTTGGTGCTTCTCTGCCTCCTAGGTTTATTAGAATCTATCACAAGATAATATTCTATGAAACTAAAAATAACAGCAATGCCAGCGGTTAACATTTGTGAGCATTTATGAGCAAACGCTTGTAATTAAACACTATTTCATAGGTTTTCACAAAGAGCCTTGCGACTACATGGCTTTGCTACCTATACATCATGGAGAAACCCTGAGTTACTCTCAAACTAAGGTCCTGGTGCCTCTATGTATACTTTAGGACATGGGACAGAGGTCTGGGAAATTCCTTGGTGAGCCATGGGTGACTTCTTAATTCTCATCTAGGGGTGATCACCTTGCATGCCTGCCTACTACTGAGAATAAAACCCATGCATAGAGCTCATCACTGTTTACCAAATGGTTTTCACATCGGTGATAACACTGACCAGTTTCTTACTATGTGCCTATGGAGTGCCTTTGGTTTTTATATATTTTTAAGATTTTATGTATTTATTCATGAGAGACACACAGAGAGAGGCAGAGACATAGGCAGAGGGAGAAGCAGGCTCCCTGCGGGGAGCCTGATGCAGGACTCAATCCCGGAACTGGGTTATGCCCTGAGCCAAGGGCAGATGCTCAACCACTGAGCCACCCAAGCGTCCCATGCCTTTGGTTTCTTTTTTTTTTTTTTAATTTTATTTATTTATTCATTAGAGACAGAGTGAGAAAGAGAGAGGCAGAGACACAGGCAGAGGGAGAAGCAGGCTCCCTGCGGGGAGCCTGATGCAGGACTCAATCCCGGAACTGGGTTATGCCCTGAGCCAAGGGCAGATGCTCAACCACTGAGCCACCCAAGCGTCCCATGCCTTTGGTTTCTTTTTTTTTTTTTAATTTTATTTATTTATTCATGAGAGACAGAGTGAGAAAGAGAGAGGCAGAGACACAGGCAGAGGGAGAAGCAGGCTCCATGCAGGGAGCCTGACGCAGGACTCGATCCTGGGTCTCCAGGATCACACCCTGGGCTGAAGGCAAGTGCCAAACCGCTGAGCCACCCAGCGGCTTTGGTTTTTAAAATATTCCAACAACCCTATGGGAGAGGTACTATTATAACAGAGAGGGCAAGCTACTTACCTAAGTCTACTCAGCTAAGAAGTGGTGGACAAACACTTTGTATTTGGGGCTGTCTAAATCTAGGGCCCTAGATTCACTCTCAACCATGACCCTGCACTCCCTCCCATTTGACATTTGCAGAAACGCTGCCCCATGGACAGGAAAGGTAATATTTGCTCTATTTTGAATCAGATGAAACAGAGCCTTAGGGAATTCCAGTGACCTGAAGGTAAGTGCCAGGGCTACAATTAGAAGACAGGTTTTGGACATTTAGAACAGCGGTCCTTTTGCCGTTCCATCATGCTGCATTCAAGTCTTGAAGAGGGACCATTCTCGACTCTTTATGAGGGAATAAGGGACACCTCTATGGTCTATGTATATAACCAGATCTCACTGCATGTTGGTTTCCTGATTTCTTGAGGATGGCTGTAATAACAGCCCTTGGCCAGCTGGGGCGCTCTAACCGTGGGCCGGGCACCTGCCTCTCTTGCAGTCTTTCCAACTGTAAGGTGCATCCAGATCTCCACCACCACCCCGACCCCCGCCACCCCTGCCACCCCTGCCCTGGGAATGGGGTGCTAAGCGCAGATTCCCATTCTCTAAGTCTGAGGAAGAGCCTGTGACGTGGCATTTCTAGCCAATTCCCAGGTGATACTATTGCCACTGGTTCTGGGACCACGCTCTGAAGAGCAAGTGCGCAAGTGAGGGAGCAGAAGAAACTTTAGTAGGCTGACTGACAAATGAGAACTTAGGGTCTGGGAGTTTTTCCATTCCTTTCCATTTTTCCTGTTTGTTACTCTGATACAGACTCTCTGATCAAAATTTGAGTCTTTGGAATCACAGCTGCTAAAGAGAGAGAAGAGAGAGGGAGGAGGGGAGAAAGGAGGAGGAAGAGATGAAAAAAAGAAAGGAAAAAAAAATAGGATATGTAAATCACTGTGACATATGTCCTGGACTAGAAGAAGATTCAGAGGGACGCCTGGGTGGCTCAGCAGTTGAGCATCTGCCTTCGGCTCAGGGTGTGATCCTGGGGTCCTGGGATTCCAGTCTCACATCGGGCTCCCTGCATGGGGCTTGCTTCTCCCTCTGCCTGTGTCTCTGCCTTTCTCTCTGTCTCATGAATGAATGAATGAATAAATAAATAAATCTTGAAGAAGAGAAGGGAGGAGGAGACAGCAGGCCACAACTAGAGGAGCTATTTTGCTAGGCTTTCTCCCAGTGGGAATAGAACAGTGTGTGTGTGTGTGTGTGTGTGTGTGTGTGTGTGTGTGTGTGTAGGGTGGAAGGTAAGGAAAAGGGTCTGATCTGAAATTAATGCAAGGGGATGGAATTGTAAAAAGGTCGTTAAAAGATCCAGAGTCTGGTACTGATTTTGCCAGTAACTCTGTGGTCTTCACAGTTACTGCTTTTTCTAACTTGTTTGACAGGACCCCCTAGTAATTACACCACATTTCCTCAGCTCCTGTCACATCCTGACAGCCTTATTTCCAAAGTGACTGAATGACTTGGGTTTCTGGAACAATTGTCATTTCAATATCCTGTCTTGGTGTCCAGCTGTGTGCTCAAATCTGCACCCCAGCTTTTAGTTTTGAAAATACGGTCATTGTAATTATGCCCCAGCAAGAACACATCTGCAGTTGGTTAGCTTAATTGATACCCTGCGTATCTCAAGGGTTCTTAACTTTTGGGGATTAGGAGTCATGGGGCTTTCAGGAATCTTGTGAAAGCTATGGACCATCATCTCAGAAGAATGCTCATGTGCATAGGCATGCAAAAGTTTGCACTTTTCTAGGATGTTTCAGAGACTCTCCAGCGCATTGCATTGCAGGACCTAACTGGATCCATGGGTTCTGGCTGTAGGTGATGAATGCTTAGGTAGACATAGAGAAATGAGCTGCCTTTCTATACACAACTTATCAATATGCCACCCATCATGCTGGCAATTTCATTTCTGCCCCTGCCGAAGAGCATAGGTGATTTTTACTCATGGAGATAGACTATTAAGCAGATGGCTTCATCCCACATAATGTGTTCTGAACACAAGCTGTGCTTCATTTCGTCAATTCATACTTTCCATTTAATATGGTTAAGATCCTCTTCTCCAGAGACATCCATTTTCTTGGTATGTGAGTTACACTCGTAAAGAAAAAGAGAGAGCCCTAAAAGGTGAATAAATGGCTTTTCCCTTTTCTTGTTTCATTTATTTTTTTAGAATTATTTTTTATTTTTATTTTTTAGGGAGAGAAAGAGTACTCAGGCACATGTGTGAGGGGTCTGTGGGGGGCAGAGGGAGAGGGAAAGAGAGAATATTAAGGAGACTCCCACTGCTGAGCCAATGTGGGGGCTTGATCCCACGACCCTGGGATCATGACCTGAGCTGAAATCAAGAGTCTGACGCTTCCCTGACTGAGCCACCCAGGCACTTATAAATGGCTTTTCTAACAGCAGAACACACATTTTTCATAGAGTCTCTAGAACTGGAAGAGACCCCTGAGATCATCTCATCTGGGAGATATAAACACTAACACTGGCCTTCCAGATATGTAGCATCAATGAGTGAAATCATCCTGTTGCATCAGTTCAACAAGGATGCATCCTGTTTGCACAGGATACACTTAGAAATAGTCTTTGGTTCCACAAAAACATGTTCTCTTTGCCACTTTTATTGAAGCACGCAGCTTTCATTGTCTATCTGCTCCTGTACATACTCTCCCCTCCGCCCCATCACTAGTGGGAAAATGAAATGGTTCTCTACAATAGGAGAACAACAGAGTCACGTGAATATAAATGAAAACTAACTTCTCCCAGTACCAGGGATTGATATGAGGAGTCGGGAGATAGTGGCGAACTGTATTGCTGGGGCGCCAGGGAAAGTGGCTAGCAGTTACACACTTCTAACAGCCATGTCCATGAGGAATGCATATGGATGTGGCCCCATCTTCTGATTTCTCTGGAGAGCCTGGAGATGTGGAATTTGAGTGGAAATCTCTTCAGTTGAAAAATCTTGGCTATGTTGGGTTTTAATGTTTGTTCGCTGGTTTGTGTTTGTATTATACTGTGCAACCCAAAGAAATTAGGTTGCCAGCCAAATCCTGCCATTTGGCTGCTGGTTTGTGATCTCTGATGTAGTCCAGCTACTTCATTCCGCAGATTGGGATGCTAAGGGGAAAAGTGACATCTGTGTATATGTAGTGAGTGAAAGTGTTAGGGGATTGAAGCCAGGCCTCCTGGTTTTCAATTTATTTCTAATCCTGTTTTACCATGATGTTGCATTAATTTCATTCTCTATTTTTTTACTTTGCATTGAGGGCAAGCGGTGTCCTTAAATTTAAGACATTTTTCAATCCAGTGTTAGGAGTTCAAGGATCTCTTAGTTGATATGTAAAAGCGGAAGAATCACACTATTTCTGGCAACATGGCTTTTCTCTACACTCAACCACAACATGCTATGCCCTGCAGATAATTTGTCCTAGAACATACTATGTTTGGAAAGTCATTAAGCCATAAATCAATTGCTCTCCAGAGCATTTTATATTGGATTCAAATAAAACAGTTTGGGTGGTCTGAAACCAGAAGCTCTTGCAGGCTGCAGAAATTGTATTATGGCAGAAAATGTACAAGAAAGCTCTTTAGCCTGATAAAAATCCATAAACATAGACAAAGATTTGTCAGTATTTCAATTCAGGGCTTTAATGTGGTCCAGTGAATCAATAGAGGGAACATAACCTCCTTTGAGAACGCTCAGAGCAACAATGCATTGATTTTTCATATTTTGCATGATGACTCTGGCCAGGCATTTAGTCCTAGAGGGGATAAGCAAAAAAAATGAAGATTATAAAAAATATTCCTTTCAAACATCAAAGTGGATGAGAGAAATTCATGCAAGAATTAAGGAAGGGCCGCTTGGGTGGCTCAGTTGGTTAAGCATTTGCTTTTGGCTCAGGTCATGATCCTGGGGTCCTGGGATAGAGCCAGCATTGTTGCTGGGCTTCCTGCTCAGCAGGGAGTCCGCTTCTCCCTCTGCCCCTCCCCCTGTTCCTGCTCTCTCTGTCTCTCTCAAATAAATAAATAAAATCTTAAAAAAAAAAAAAAAAAGAATTAAGGTAAATGGAAAAGGATCCAGAGCCAATGTTCTCTGGAGGATAGGGCCTCTGGGACTGGCTACCAGAAACAAGTGTAACAGCTTCCCTGTTGGAATAGTTAAGATGTTTGGTTCATGATCAGAAAAGGTTGTAACTGTAAGGTCTTTGGAACCAGGCCAATCTTATCCATCAATGTGATCCTATCATTTAGTGTAGAACCTGGTGCTTACAGAGTGCTCAATATATATCCAGGGTCTTTTTATTTTTAATTTACTAAGTGCTTACTATGTGTCAGCCATGGTATTTAAGATTGAGAAAAAAGACACATGTACATATTTCCATGAATCTCAGGGGTTTTGCTCTACTGTGTTGAAGCAGCTTCTTCAGTGGACTCCTGAGCTTTCCCAGAGCTATTTTCATTCATTACATGGATGTCTGTCTAATTATTGTTCATTGTTGGAGGATAGAACCTGGGTCTCCTACTCTGCCATCTTGGTCCTAACCATTCTGTCTTAAATGTGCCATCTGTTCAGATACCAATGGATTAACAATGGCCAAACTGGGAAATCTGCTCAGAGAAGGATGCTTTTAGAGCTGGATAAAATAACTATTTAATATCTTTTGAACTTTTTTTGTTTTGTTTTATTTTTTGATCAGCATAGCAATTCTTAAGTGATGTCTTCTCAGGGATCATAATATATGAGAGGTTCACCTGGTGAAGCTGAGCTCAGGAGGTGACTGTCATTGCCCAAGAAGCTAGAAATGCCTGCAGGGAAACTGGGAACAAGAGGGTGATATTGGTGGTAATGGAGAGGAATGGGTGGGCTCCAGAGGAGCCCTTGGGAGGTAAAATCAATTATACTTCTGTTGGATAGAATTGGAAAAGAGGGAGAAAGAGGCAGTGCCAAGGGATCTCCTGGGTGTCTGGCTTGTGTAGATGATTGGATGGTGGTGCCAATTGTGGAGATAGGGAGCCTTGGAGGAGGATTTGTACTGGGGGAAGGCCCACGAGTTCAGCTTTGGATACAAAAAATTTGTGATATCTAATGGAGATATCGAGTTGTATATCCAAATGCAGGAAAGTTGAAAAAGTCAAAGGAGAGGTCAGAGCTAAGAATGTCAATTCTAGTATATTTAGTGTACAGGTTGGACTTTGGGGTACAGATAAGCTCACCTTGTAAAAGGTTACAAAAGAGGTGTAGAGCAGGGTTTTTCAGTTTAGCACTGTTAACATCCTGGGCTGGCAAATTCTTTGTTGGGGTGACTTCTCCGTGCACTGTAGGATACTTACAGCACCCTGACTTCTGATGCCTGATGCCAGTAGCACCCCCCACCCTCGCAGTTGTAATAACCAGTATGTCTTCAGATATTTTCAATTATTTCCAAGGGGGCAAAATTGCTTCTGGTTGAGAACCATGGGTAAAGAATTACGGTTATGAACTGAGGTTGTGGTACTTGGTTGCCTGGCTTGGTCCATGACCAGCCATACTACACAGGGTGGGTAACTTACTGAATCTCTCTGGGTCTCAATTCCATCCTCTGGAATAGAGACAATAGTAGAGGATGATATCTTATTAGCTTTCATGAGGTAAATGAGAAAGCTTGAGAAAATCTCATAGATGAGTGGCTCATAGGCAGTGTTTGCTGTTGTTATATTCCTGGTGGTGTTCTTATTGAGAAGTGCCTAGGATCTAGAAGCCTGGAGAAACTCCAACATTTAACGTGATAGGTAAGTAGAAGGAGCCAGCAAGGGAGCCAGAAAATAAGAATGAGTAGTTGGAGCATAGGAGCAAAGGAGGGTGAATGTGATGTCATGGGAGTGCAGGGAGAAATCAACTCAATGTATTTTATTGAGACAAAGGCTCTAAAATAAACACCTTTGTTAAATTCATTAGCGTACAAGGACGATAGTTTTATTGTACTATCACATGGCACTCGGAATGTACTTAGGACATTTGGGTAAAGACTTCTTGCTCACTCTCTGGCTGATAATCATTTTAAAGCCATGTTACATAGTCAGTGGAGACACAAAACATTGGTGAAAGGTGAGCCTGGAAGAAGCAGCAACTATGTGTAGAGAGATTACCTAGCTCTGATCACTCCTTCCCAGAAAGCAAGACAGTGGAAGAGGGAAGGGATAAGTGACAGTTACCTGGATAAAAGGCGGTTTACAAGCAAAACTGCATTTTGTCTATACAGCCAAATTATTTTGTCTCTACAGTTCAACATCTTTGGTACTGATACGGCAGACCAAGAGCAATTTTCTGTGTACTTCTTCCTCCTTCACCCCAGTTGACCTACCACGTTTTGCACTAAGTCTCCACTTCAGAAGTGTAATTCTGTTGGAAGAAAACGAATGGATGTAATGCACGGAAGAATAGGGCTCATGGAAATTACGGATGTCTTCCTCCCTCCTTCTCCTCCTCCTTTCCTTCCCTTGCTCTCTGCTCTCTTCCTCCCTTCAAATACACATGTCTTCGGTATGTTCCTGGCACTCAGCTAGGTGGTAGAATACAGAAGAGAAAAAGAGAGAGGGGATATTCTAACCTAAAGTTCCTTACTTTTTTAAAAATAAGAGCAGGGCAGCGCCAGTGGCACAGCGGTTTGGCGCTGCCTGCAGCCTGGGGTGTGATCCTGGAGACCCGGGATCGAGTCCCACATCAGGCTCCCTGCAAGGAGCCTGCTTCTCCCTCTGCCTGTGTCTCTGCCTCTCTCTCTCTGTGTCTATGAATAAATAAATAAAATCTTTTAAAACAAATAACAAATGATAAGCACTGAGGAATATATAGACTTCTTGAATCACTATATTGTACACCTGGAACTAATTTAACACTGTATGTTAGCTATACTGGCATTAAAATAAAATTTTAGGGACACCTGGGTGGCTCAGCAGTTTAGTGCCTGCCTTCAGCCCAGGGTGTGATCCTGGAGTCCGGGGATTGAGTCCCGCATCGGGCTCCCTGCATGGAGCCTTCTTCTCTCTCTGCCTTTCTCTGCCTCTCTCTCTCTCTCTGTGTCTTTCATGAATGAATGAATAAATAAATAAATCTTTTAAAAAATTAAATTAAATTAAAAAAATAAGAACAAATGCCTTAAACACACCACACACACACACATACATTCCCAGGCAACCCCCCCAACACACACACAAACACAGACATACTTATGAAAATGGTAAAGAAAATAACCAGAATGTGTTGATAAGGAAGTGAAGAAGTACTTATTTTCTAAAGAGAGATCCAGAAAGGACCCTGTGAGGACACAACATGTAAGCCAAGATCTGAACAGTAAGCCTGGAGCAGAGCTTGATGGGGAGAAAGCCACAGGTAGAACAGGTCTATGCAGGAGAAGCTTGGCCTGCATAGACCTGTTGGGGTCATGGAGTCCCATGAGGGACTGGAGGGAACCATAAGGACCACATGAAGACCATAGGAGGCCTTTGAAGTTGTCCTGGGTGCAGATCAAGGGCAGAGCTGAGGTGGGTGGGACACTTGTGAGTAAGCACATCTGATCAGGTGGGAGGGGAGGGTGCCCTGACTGGGAGCATAGCTGGGGAGAGAAGGCTGGTGGGCAAATTTGAGAAGCATTCTCTTCTCCCCCACCTCTAGGTGACTACACTTGCTATTAGCATTTGAAACATTTAAATGACTCATGATGGTATCTTATCTCTTTTCCTGAATGAGTCTTTGGAGAATAAGGATACCTTCTAAATTCTCAGCATAGTGTTCTGAGAAACAAGTCACTAGTGTGTATTCCTATCTTGTCATTTGTCTGTGAGAGATGGAGACTTTTAAAAATACCATCCTCAGCTTTAGTATTCTTTTTTTTTAAAGATTTTATTTATTTATTCATGAGACCCACACACACACACACACACACACACACAGAGGCAGAGACACAGGCAGAGGAAGAAGCAGGCTCTACACAGGGAGCCCGATGTGGGACTCAATCTCCAGTCTCCAGGATCACGCCCTGAACTGAAGGCAGAGGCTAAACTGCTGAGCCACCCAAGGATCCCCAGCTTTAGTATTAAGTGAGTATCATGTTGCTTCCATAGCCTTTTTTAAAAGATTTTATTTATTCATTCATGAGAGACACAGAGAGAGACAGAGAGAAACAGAGAGGCAGAGACATAGGCAGTGGGAGAAGCAGGCTCCATGCAGGGAGCCCGATGTGGGACTCGATCCCGGGTCTCCAGGATCACGATCTGGGCTGAAGGCACAGCCAAACCTCTGAGCCATCCGGGCTGCCCCCCATAGCCTTTTTTGAAGAGTAAATTAGAATAGGGCAAGGGTGGGAAGGAAGGAGTAAAGTGAAAAACTGTTTTGGCTTGAAGCTCATTGGAAAGCCTGTTTTTTTTGTTTTTGTTTTTGTTTTTTGGTAAGGATTTATTAAGTGCCTCTGTATACAAGGATGAGTAAGGCTTTTGTTTATTTTTTAGCTGCTTGGGTCTCAGCCTAGTTGTAAAGTCAGATACATAAACAAATAGAGTGAGATGATTGCATATTTTAATAGAGTACATACTAAAGAGAATTATGAGGGATAAAGTAGGGAGTTAAATTTGCCTAGCAACACTGGGGAGACTTTCCAACACAGGTGAGATGTGAGCTGGGTTAATAAGCTTGGGTGAAAAAATAAAATAAAATAAAATAAAATAAGCTTGGGTGATGGTTCACCAGGTGGAAATGGGAGCAGAGGGGACTTCGGCTTTAAAGAAATAGTACATGCAAAAGTCCTGAGGCCTAAAGAAGCATACAGATTCCCAGAAAGCCAAGCCATTTTCTAAAACACATAGTGATTAGCAGCAATTAGATGAGACTGCAAAGCTTACAGTAGGCCAGGCTATGATGGGCATATCAGATATTCCAAGGAGTGCCTGGGTGGCTCTGTTGGTTAAGTGTTCAACTCTTGATTTCAGCTCAGGTCATGATCTCAGGGTTGTGTGATTGAGCCCTATATCAGGCTTTGCACTGTGTGCTTGGGATTCTCTCCCCTTCTTCCTCTATTCCTTACCCCTGCTCATTCACTCTTTCAACAAATAAACAAAGAATCTTTTTTAAAAAATTTAAGACATTCCAAGTAGTGCACATTCTCCTGCAGGCTGGTGTTTCCAAAACCCTATTTCAACCATTCAAGTACCATTGTTCATGATATTTTTCTATATACATATGAAGGGGAGCAGAATAGACCACACCAAAATGTGCCTCTTTGGCATAAGGATCAGTTTGGGCTGATTATTTTAAAGAAAAAGCAGACATAGGAAATGCTTTGAAAATTGAGTAGTAGAAGACATTTATATTTATAAGGAAAACCTCCATTTGTAAGAGTGTCTCCCTCTCTGTGCCAGGAGCAGAAGGATAACTGAATCTCTAGAAATTCTTCTAAATAGACAAGGAATGGACTTAAATCTACATTGCAGCCTTACCCTTATTTGCTGTGTTTTTCTTTTCCTGGTAACCCCCATAACTAGTTCCCCTGCCCCCAACATCTTCTTTTGTCTTTAGTTGGAAATGATATTTAAGGTAGTGATTTAGGCCATATGGGGGAATTACTTAGTTTTTCTGTGTATTTCCTATGTATATAGGAGGTATACATATTTCATAAAATGTTTTTCTTCTGTTGATCTGTCTTTTATTATAGGAAGATCTAGTCAAAAATCTAGAAGGGCAAAGGGAAAATTATTCTTCCTCCCCAACATACCAGTACCATTTGCTTAAAAGTTGTTGTTTTTTCCTTTAAATTAATTTATCTTGTTCACTTAAACATATTTAGGAAGGAAGTTTTTTAAACATAGAATTTTGAAAAAACTTTACATTTCAAATGAAGTTATGAGTTTGATGTGCTGTTATGTTTTTACATAATATATCTTAAATTATATACGTGACTAATGAAACTTGAGAGGCTCACCTGGACACTGCCTACATCACCTTACCCTACCTACATCACCTCACATGCAACATCTCGCTTTGTTAATTAGGCTGCAGGTGAAGAGAGGGGTGGAGGATTATAAGCAAGTACATGGTATTATCATGTTGGGGAGGAAACATTTTTCTATGTTATTCAAGATTCTTCTGGCTGGTCTAAGAATGAACTTGAAATGGCACAGATTAGCAAGAGAAAATAAAATTTAATAAAGTGCATACAGGCAAAATGAGATTACGTGTCATCCTGGACTAAGGAGAGGGGGGGGGTTGGGGTCTGGGGCTTCAACACAAAGGATGGCAGTTGGCTGGGCCATTCAGAAACAACAGGACATAGAGAAGACCTTGATCAAACAGGTCTTGCTGGGTTCCTCCCTGTGTACCACACCTAGTTCGTTCATATTATACTATAGATATCTATCGTGATAGCTCCCTTCCTAGGTCTCCCTCTAATTTCTCTTAGTTGAGAGGAGGCAAAAAGACAATGTCTTGAGTCTTCTGTTTCTTAAAAATAATAAACCTAAAACAACCCACCTGCCAAAAGTCACGTTTTGGGTGGAAATTTTGCTCCATTACAATCACATCTGTGTTTTAGAAGCATCACTGAAGTGGCAGAGTGGATAGTAGAGTGGAAAAGGAATTTCATTTCAAAATGCTTCCCATTCATTATCTGCTGAGTTCAAATAATTATACAAACGAGTTACCTCTGCTGTGTCTGTGGAGTAGCACCGGGGGAAATCACAGTATTAGAAGCCTCTAATTTCATGGTGGAGACATCACCAGTCCCTCCCTCCCCTCTAAACCTGAGCATCTTTGATTTTGCTTCATCTCACGGGTGTTTTGGATGAATTCAAGATTTAGGGGGCTTATGACAGATGTGACATTTTTTCATTGGAGGAGAATGTTATTGCAAAAATGCAGATCAGAGAACCTGCAGGGCCTGGTGATTAATCAGAGGCGACCAGTCCTTTGCAACTTTTTCAAGAAACACAGTGAAACTTGTTATAAAATAAAACCACAGGCCTGAAATTCCTTTACTTAAACCAAGTCACCAAATCTGAATTTCACACTTACCCTAATTGTAGTTTCTTTAAGATTTATTTATTGATTTTAGAGAGAGTGAGAGAGAGAGTGTGTGTGTGTGCTCGAGAGGGAGAGGGGCAGAGGGAGGAGAATCCTAAGCAGGCTCCATGCCAAGTGCCCCTGATAAGGGGCTCGATCTTATGACCCTAAAATCAAGACCTGAGCAGAAACCAAGAGTCTGCTCAACCAATTGAGCCACCCAGGCAACCCCCCTACGTTGCAGTTTTAACCTCTCCTAGTCATATAGTTTTAAAACTGATCTTTTGGGCATTTTTAGCATTAATGGAGTCATCTGTCACAAAGGCCTTCTCTCTACCCCAAGGAAAGATGAGACAATCTGCATAATAAGACCCTCTGCCCTTTCCTGAAAGGCACTTTGAGCTTGCTTGAAATCATTTTTTCCTTTCTTTTGGTAATCACTTCTTGCCCCACCCTCCTTCCTATAAAAACCTTCCATTTTGTACTCCTGGGAGTATCCTCCTTGCTAGATGGGAAGCTGCCCAACTCATGAGTGGCTTAATAAAGCCAATTAGATCTTCAGATTTACTCTGCTGAATTTTATTTTTTAACAGACCAGATGGCCTCTTTTGAATCAAGACCTTGAGAATCCCTTTTCAGCAATGGAAGTACAGAATGGTTAAGGCATGATTGCTCACCATTGAATATGGGAAAAAACTGTATGTAGCAGCAAGCCCCAGGGTCAAATATGCAGATGCCTCCAGGGGCCCAGCAGGTACTTGAAATTAATGATGTGGAGTCTGCAGGAGGGTCTGACTCATTTAAAGGAATAAACAGCTACTCAGCCATACCTGTCAGTTATCAAATGTAGCCAAAGGGAGTGGGCCTAGTATCTTTAGATCTCTGTTTTCTAGAAAATCTGGATCTTTTTGGTGTTATCTCACAAATTTTTTTGTTGTTGATGGTCTTCCTCCCCCAATCCCTGTACCCCTTAAGAAAGGAATACTCTGTGGAATATACATTATAATGCCTAAACTATTTTGCCTTCCCATCTGATTTTTGCAGCATTTCTGACAGAGAATATTGGCCTTTGCTTAATCACCTCCAGAGCCAGAGGGCTCACTACTTCACAAATAAGCCCACTGTATTCTTGGACAGAGAATGTCTGTTCAACAGAGAATCCTTATGAAAAAAACAAAGCCCAAATGTCTTAGCCTGGAATTAAAGCCTCTCCCTGCACCCTGCAGTATGGTACGCACCTCAGGAGTGGTCTACTGCTTTCCAGAATGGCTGATCAGTGTCTCCTGAATTTACCATCTACCTTCCCAACATGAAAGTCTTATTCACTAACCCCCTCTGTCTTAAACCCCCTGGGCTCTGCTCTTTGATGTTCTAAATTTAATAGCCTGTTTTTAAAATCTAGCAAATCGTGTCTGCAAAAGCAATGCATTTCAGGAAAAAAGGCAAATTATGGATTTTGAATATGGTTTGAAAAGCTTCTCAAGCCAAGCTTGCCAATTTAACACTCCAAGTCAGCTACTGGCATCTAATATTTATTACTTAAAATATTTGTTGTATGTTTAACCACTAAGATCAAACCCACTTTCAGAACTCTCTCCCACGTATTTCTCTAGGCAGCTCAAGCAGCTGAACTGGCATGCAATTCAGAATCCTGACTTGGGGTCTTTTAGGCACCAGATTTGGTGGTTTTTTTTGAGGGGGGGAGCAAGTTCTAGCTTTGAGGGGCTATTTTGAAAGTTTAATGGAAGGTGGGGTGGAAGAGAGTTTTGAACCTTAGGGGCACTCCCCTCAGCCTCATCAGAAAAGCATCCTAGTAGAGTAAAGCCTGCTGAGTTTGGGGCCTCTTAAAGGGATAGTTAGGTTTTAAGATGCTGAAGTGAATACTTCAAAGGCAGCTCTGTGATACCCAGCTGTAATGTACTCCTCCTCAGCTGCTGCTTCATTCTTTCAGCTTTCTGCACCTACAATGCAAAACCTGCTGGGACCAGAGGGCTCAGCTCAATTGTAACATTCCAGCAGTCTGCTGAGAATTCCAACACTGTGGCCAACATGTTCTCCATACTGTCCTCCCCTATACCTTCCCCAGTTCACAAAGTGTGGGGCTGATGTTTCTCTTAGGAACAAGGCAGTGTGTACACATTAAGACTAGCACATTAGAATGACCTCACCTGGCCATATAGTGACCGCAGCCAACTTTGAGTGGATCCCCAGATCTTCTGGGTGAATAGAATTTAACTATAACTAACAATTATTGGTGACTATACACCAGGATTGTGCTGAACACTTAATATGCATGATTTCATCTTATTCTCCCATCCCTAAGACATAGGTAGTGTTTTTCTCCCCATTTTACTAATGAAGATACTAAGGCACAAATACCTGAGATTTTCCAGGTAGTTACAGAGCCAAGATTTGAATCCAAGGCATTTTGTTCTCAAACCCTGTGCTTTTAATTCACAAGCCTACAGGATAAAAGGTTGTATGTCTTCCCAGTACCTCAATGCCTCTTAACCCATAGGTGCCAAATTGCCATCTTAATCCTCTAAGTCTAAATGTTGAAAGAACTATTCCTGTGAATGCTGTTAGTTGTTTTGAAGACAACTTACATGTTCCTATTGGGTGATGGGGTGAGGGGAGGCAGAGGAGAAGGAGACAGAGCATCTCAGCAGGCTCCATGTTCAGCAGGGAGTCTGACACGGGGTTCAGTCTCAGGACCCTGAGATCATGACCTGAGTCAAAGCCAAGAATCGGATGCTTAACTGACTGAGACACCCAGGTACCCCAAAACTTACATTTTTGACCATCTCCCTTGATTCCTGAACTCACTGTTTATTTCCTGCAATTGGTAGCTTTTGTGTCCTGCTTCAGGTAGAGGGACATTTCCTCTTGTGCACAGCCCTATTCCCCATTTAGAGCCCAACTCAGAAGTTCATTATTCTCAAAAACCCTCCAACACCCACTATCCTCTTCCTCCTCTTTATCTTCCCCCTTCTCTCCCTTTCCTTTCTCCTGCCCTTCCTCCTCTATCTCTCACCTGGGTCTCAAGACTTCGGGCTTTGGAGCTGGCTGGTGATAGAATTGGATCTCAGGTGAGGGGAAGATGAAAAGACCCCTCCTCTCAGACCATTTTTCTGGAGCCCTGCTTGAATGGTGATGAGCACCGTCTGTCCACAAAGTAGAACCTCATTCTTTAGATGCTAGAGTTCCCACTGTATCCATGTCACCAGTTCCTCAAAGAACTAATGGATGGTTGGCAAATGTGAGGCTTAGGCACTGCCAGCTCCCTTGTACTGATTCCATCTTAATGCCATCAAACCTCCAAGATCATCACATTTTCAATTGGTCCATGCTTGATGAGACCATCCCATGAGCAATTTATTTATTTATTTAAAGATTTTATTTATTTATTCATGATAGTCACACACAGAGAGACAGAGAGGCAGAGACACAGGCAGAGGGAGAAGCAGGCTCCATGCAGGGAGCCCGACGTGGGATTCGATCCCAGGTCTCCAGGATTGCGCCCCGGGCCAAAGGCAGGCGCCAAACCGCTGTGCCACCCAGGGATCCCCCATGAGCAATTTAATTGCACAGGGGACAAAGTTGAAATGATAAAGCCTCAGGAGGAGATGACTAGAATACTCTAAGAAACGATAAGGCTAATTCGGGGGACTAGGAGAAAGGAGTCATAGTTGGGGGATGCTAGCGGGGTGGGACTGCAACATTTGATAGCTGGCGATAGCAAAGAGCATAAGCTTTGGAAGCTAGAGACCTGGGTTCAAATCCTACCATTAAACGGTGGCTAAACCTTAGATGGACCATTTAATTCCCCAGGCATCAATTTTCTCCTGTAAGTATTGTTAGGTTATTTGAATGTCTATCACAAACATTGATTAGTCCTGGAGACTAACGAGAAGGCAAGATAAGATTCTCTTTTGATCTTGAGGAGCAGGGGCACCATTAACCAGAGGTGAAAATATCAGAAAGCAGGGAGGAGAGGCATTTGGGGCAGCCGGAATTGTGAAGAATTAGGTATAGGTTGACTCAGTGAGGTGTAGTGTGTATCCAGGGAAGACACGTAGTTTATGCTTGGTTTTATTTACTTTGCAGACATATCATTATGTTAAGGATTAATGGGAACAGATGACTAACATATTTGATCTTGAGCTAAACAGTTGGATGCTTGATAAATACGTAAGGATCTACACTTCTCTGGGTTTTCTTTTCAACCTCATGGGCCATGTGATAGATAATCCTGCTTAAGAGCCAGTAGCTAGAATCTGAGGCACTAGTCTTTCTTAGCTGCAGCTGGGCTTAATACTAGGCACAATCTCAGCCAAGTTTTTTGTTTTTTTGTTTTTTTTTCCTCTCTAACTTTGAGTTTCTCTGGCCCATCATTAACACAAGCACCGAGGGCTGTGTGACCCAGAGTTTCCTTCGGCTCCCTTCTTAAAGGAAGCAGAGTAACACTGTGGTGAAATGGACATTTTCACATTTTCAAAGCTTTTTTTTTTTTTTTTCCGGGTAATTCCAACTCCCACCACTTTGCTTTTGGCAGGCAATGTAGCCTCCAAGTAAGTGGCAAACCATCTTTTGTTTTCATAAAGACAGAATGAGCATTTTATTGCACTACAGTGATTAGCAACTTGTGGTCAGTAAAATCAGGGCTCTTGGTCATATAATTGGTGGATTCCCACCAGCAGTCTCTCAGGTCAGACTGCTCTCTGGAAGCTTCTAACACGGCTGGGTATTCTGGGGGATTGGGGAGTGACAAGTCCTTTAAGAAGAAAGCAAAGCGAACCTTTAGAAAAGGAGGAAAAGGTAATAGTTGGTGAGCCTCCCAGGCTAGCAGCAGACTTCATTTACCCATTAGAAGCATTTCCTGTAATTAGCTGAAAATGGCTTTAGGCTCTATTCGATTAGGACTAGATGAAACAATTGACAGGATCTCAAGGCAAGTTAAGAAATGCACTTCAAGCACGCTCATTAGAGAGTAAATGATCTTCCCTTAGACAAAGTTCAGCTCTAGAGAGTATAAAGGGGAAGGGACTATCACTAGTGATCCCTGGTTCCACCACATGTTTTTTTCAGAGGCTTGTACTTGCCCCAAACCATGGACAAGAAGCCAGTGCCAGTGGTGGGACCAGAAGCTGCCATGCCTCAGCACAGGTTTCTCCCCCAGCCACCTGTGTGATCCTGTGCAAGAGGCTGGCCAAACCTACCCTTGTGTTTCCCATCACAGAATCCAGAGCTCTCTTACTTTGAGATCCTGTCATCTCTTTGGGGAGATGCCTATATGGATTCCCCCCTCCCCTCAGGGATGAGTAATTCCACTCTATTGTAAGATCCAAATAGGAAACATGTTAGGAAAAAGGGAGAGGAAATCCTGGGCTATACTGATTAGAACTTCAATCAAAGTAGAACCAGGAAAGGTAGTAGTGAATGGCACAGAATTTGTAGAAAGTCCTGGGTTGAATTCCTGTTCTGCTACCACCTGGACAAGTCACATAATCTCTCTGAGCCTCAATTTTCCCATGTACAAGGGGATGACAGGGCTGCTTTGCAGAGGTAATTGAGATGATGTGTATGTATAGAAGTTGGGGTAGTTACTTAACAGTGTTACCTAGTATGTCCATTCTGCCTTTTGAACTGCTGACCACAGCTATACATTCTTTGCTACTCCTTCTATTAAGAAGTAGAGCCAAGTCCCCCTCTTCAAACTGGGCAGGCTCTGGTGTCTTCTTGACAAATGGAATGATGCTCTGGGACTGACAGAGCCAGATCCCAAGAAGCCTTGCAGCTTCTGCCCTGGCCCTTTGGAAAACTTCACTGTATCGCACTGAGCCACCATGTAAGAAGTTTGACCACCCTGAGAGTTTCATGCAGGGGAAGCCACATGAGAGAGCTCATAGAGAGGCCCTGAGCTGCACAAAGATGGCAGGTGGTCCCAATAGCCCAGTCTTCAGCCACTGGATCAAACCAGGGGAAGCCCCAGACATTGTGTAGTAGAGACAAGCTGCCCCCACTCTACTCCATAGAACCATGAGAGATGATAAGGAGGAGATGTGAATTTAAGCCCCTAAGTCTTGGGGTTATATGTCATACATCCTACGGAGCTGCATAAATACTCAACTCGTGTTGTTGACATTTACTGAAGGGGAGGTCCAGGCATCTGTCAAGTAAGTGCCCTCATTGAACTAAGTCGTTTTAATAAAACTGAGTCATTCACTGGGGCACAGCATTTGTTGTAATTTAGAACACGTGGTTCATGTTCTATAGCATTCATTTATTTATTTGGGATGTCTAATCTGGCACTTGTTCCTTTACAGGAGGAAGAAGCTCACTGCATCCAGGCACATCTGCATCAAAATCAGAGCTGAAGAGCCCACATGGGGGTGGAGTCTCTATGGCAAAAAAGCCCTTCCTGCATTTTGGCAGTTACACAGGCTTTCTGAGAAGATGGGGTATTTTTCACTAGACTATGATCATCAGTGGACCTCTATCTTGTTTTATCTGAGATTATTCTGAGTTTCTGATAAAAGTTATGGGCCCTGTTTCTGAAAACATACACACAAGAAGCAATACTCTGCTTATACTTTTGGAAAGTGGGGGAGGTCACAGACCCCAGAAGCCCATTCTTGAGTTGAGAATCCCTGACCTAAAGAAGGCTCTTATCTTTTTTTTTTTAATTTTTAAAAACTTTTTTATTTATTTATGATAGTCACACAGCGAGAGAGAGAGAGGCAGAGGCAGAGACACAAGGCAGAGGGAGAAGTAGGCTCCATGCACCAGGAGCCCAATGTGGGATTCGATCCCAGGTCTCCAGGATCACGCCCTGGGCCAAAGGCAGGCGCTAAACCGCTGCACCACCCAGGGATCCCAGGATCTTATCTTTTGATAAGACCTTCTTCCTTGGGCAGCCTGGGTGGCTCAGCGGTTTAGCATCTGCCTTTGGCCCAGGGTGTGATCCTGGAGACCTGGGATCGAGTCCCACGTCAGGCTCCCTGCATAGAGCCTGTTTCTCCCTCTGTCTGTGTCTCTGCCTCTCTCCCTCTCTCTCTGAATAAATAAAAAATAACAATCTTAAAAAAAAAAAAAGACCTTCTTCCTCAACATATTTTCTGTTGTTTGATTACCTGCTTGTATGGTGTAGAAGAATCCACTGCCCCTCCCCAAGCTATCAGGGTTTTTAGTATGGAATTAAGGTTGTTAATAAGACTTTGGTAAGCTTTTATACAGGTAGGTTATCAGAAATAATTACACTGATTCTTTGCTTTCTTATTTGTTTGCTTTTCTCTTAGAGGTTTCTTGATTTTACTCCACTTATTAAAATCTATACTCAACAGACTTATGAAAGCTTCTGCTTATGAGGGGGACTCATCTTTAGCCTGAAATCAGCTAAGCAAACTCTCTTCCGACCACACTGATTGCAGAATGCAACGCATAATTAAGTGTTTACAGAAAAAGCCAGCAAACAGGGCCTAGAGGAGTATGTCGGAGCAGCTCTTGTTGCCATAGCAACACCCTATGAGCCTTGCAGAAAAATGAACGCATTCGCAGGATCACTGATGCAAAATGATAAAGCCACAACTAACAAGAACACAAAATCAACTACATCATTATGTTCAAGGCATTAAAAATTTAATATCTCAGCTTTTCACGTCGGCTTTCAATAATCCTAATTCATTTTTGGTTGTTTTTAAGTCGCTTAAGTGGAAGACAACTGACGGCTGATGAGTAAACTTCATGATGGCAAGTCTTGACATTATTTACACAGTATTGTAGAACAAATTTTGTAAGCAATTAGGAAAATGCAGTTTAATAAATGACGGCAGGTTTTACTAGCCATGATGCCAGACTACACTCACTCACTGATGAACCAGTGTTTATTCTTTGTTGAAATGAAAAGCCACTCCGAACCACTTTGGGCAACATTCCTTGTCTTTTGAGAAGTGTGCTCTGGAGGTTAGTGGTCTTGGGAGGAGGCAGGTTGGGTTGACAAAGCTACTAGTTTTCTGAGGATGTACATTCACTGTTCACTGTAAGTTCTCCTAGAGTCTGGGTCCGTGACCTTGTCTCAGGTGCTTGAGGCAGGACAGGAAGCCTCAGCTACCTCTGCTAGGTAGGTCATCATTCTCCCCGTTACTCGGTTTTCCAATTGGGTGGCCAGGCAAGCTCATTTACTTGGCTGACTCAGTGACCTCGCCATCCATTATAAGTAATCAGAATATATAAGTAAAAAAAGCAAATCAGCTCAGTCGCAACCAGTCAGTGTAGACAGGAGGACCAAATGTAAAAGAAAGTATGCAAATTCATGGAGGAGAGCCTTGAAAAAGCACTTTACCAGGGTGTCTGGGTGGCTCAGGTGGTTAAGTGTCTGCCTTTTGCTCAGATCATGATCCCAGGATCCTAGGATGGAGGCCTGCATTGAGCCTTGTATTGGGCTTCCTGCTTAGCAGAGAGTCAGCTTCTCTCTCTCTCTCCCTCTCCCTCTGTCCCTTCCCACCACTTGTTTTCTCTCTCAAATAAATAAAATAATTTTAAAAAGCACTTACCTTTATTTTCTCATCTCTGTGTTTGGGAGATTTATGCTTGTAGGCTGCATATTCATAAACATATTGCTGAATAGTATTTGTGTATATGTAAGTATATTCATATATCCTTTGTAGAATAGTGACATCCATTAACTTATTCAGTGACTATGATTTGCCACACACTTTGCTGGACTGTTTTATATTTATTGTATGTAATTATCCTAATGACTCAGCAGTGTATTTGATCCCCTTTTCCATATGGGGAAACTGAGTTTCAGAAAGGCTAAATGATTTGACCAAGAGTTGCAAGTGGTCCATGAGGATCCTAATCAAATTTGGCCTTAAAAAATAGCGGTTTTCCATGAATGTGTGGGTGTTCAAATGCACACCTGTAGCACGTCTCCTGGTTCTGTAGTCTCCCATGGCCTCATCATGGAAGATGCTGGTCAACGCAGCACCAAGGATTACTGCAGCCTTACAAACCCCTTTATTTTCTGACTGGATCACATGTGGTAAAATGCTATTTCCATGCCATGGTTTGCTCCCTGTCTAAGGATTCCAAAGAGGCTTCCCGTGGCTTTTGTTCATTCACCCAAAAGAGACCAAAGAGGTGGATAGTGTTCAGGTAAGCTGGAGCTCTTGGTAATGGGTGTTGTGCTGAAACCAGCCTCCCTTAGACAAGAATCTCCCTGGATGCCAGTTCTGAAATTATAGGGTCCACGAAGATTTGAAGAAATTGGAGGAGTATGTGTGTGTGAGTGTGTGTGCATGTAGGCATGTACAATAGATAGATTCATTGCCATTTATTATCTTTGGCTTTCATGATCTTGTTTTTTATAGTCTCTCAGTAAATGGCTATAATTTGGAGGTTGGTTTGATAACCTGAGATTGTTATATAGATGTGAGCCCAAGCGCCCTGGGGATGTGACATGCATATGAGAGCCCATAGCAGGAGATACTGCATTTTTAGGAGAGCCCATAGCAGGAGATATTGCATTTATAAGCAAGAGACATCAGCCTCCATACACATATTCATAAGGACTTTAGTAAATATATGCAATAAATGTTAGAATGGTGATGTAACAAAATAGCAACTTTGGGATTTATGTAGATTATTTCATTTAATCCTTACACCACTGGATTTAGATAAGGAAACTGATGCTTGGTGAAATCTGGTAACTAGACTGACCCACAAAGCTGATGAGATAGAACAGGCAGCCTTGTTTTAGAGCTTGCAGCCTCCTTTGGACTCTGGTTTAAGTCAATGCTAGGTTCAGTTCCTACTTATTTTTGAAGAAAATAAAAAATTACCTAGACAGAGATCGAGTCTTTCATTATCTACATTTTATAACAGGCTTCAGTTATTTGAGATTAAGACCACGATGATACACTCAACAGGCAGGCATGTTCTATGTTCATAGATTTATTCATTGATCCATAGACTATTATTGAATATGTACAATGAAGCAAAGTCCATGCTGAGTACTAAGCAGACCAAGGTTGGCAAAATATAGTTTCTTGAGAGAAGCTAGGAAATTATACAGTAGCAAAAGGCACACACTGTCTGCATGAAAAGGGGGCTTGATTCAGGTTTAGGGGTGGGGTTGGAGTTCATGATAGTAGTGTGGAGTCAATCAGGGAAGCCAGAAAGTTGCTATGAACAGTAAGGAAGTGTGCAAAGGTTGGGAGTGTATTTGTGTGACAATTTAAGTATATAATTGCTGGATTCTTTGCTAAGAGGCCTAATATTCCCTTTTTGACCTCTCCCCACCTGTGGAGCAACAGCAAAGTTTGAAGCAGCTTAAAACCAGAAAGCCTCCAATGGATTAAAGATAGTTGAAATTCCCAACATTGTGGAGTTAATGCAACAACTGGAAAACTCACACTCCTGTTAATGTGTCTTATTAAAAATAAGGAAGGGAATGTAAAATGGTACAGCCACTTTGAAAAACTCTGACCATTCCTTAAAAAGTTACAAGTATAAGGAAAGTGAAACAAAGTGGAAAAAAAAAAAGTGAAACAACAACTGAACGTATGACCCAACAATTCCATTCCCTTGCATCCTCCAAGAGAAGTGAAAACATATGTTCATGCAAAGATAGTAGCCTGATTTGCAACTGTCGGAAAGTGGAAACAACCCACATGCCCATCAGCCTACACAACAGGTGCTACCTCTATACAATGGAACACTACTGGCTGATACAGAGGAACAAGGTTCTGTTCCTTGCTACAACATGGATGACCCTCAAAGTCATAAGCCAAATGAAAGAAGCCAGACACAAACACGTTTTTGTATGTTCCCATGTAGATATGTCCAGGGAAAGCAGACCTGTCGAGACAGAAATAAGATTAGGGATTTCCTGGGTCTGGGAGTGGGAATGAAGAGTTGAGCGCAAGCTGATACAGGGTGCGTGAACCTTTCGGGGCAATAGAATGTTGGACAACTGAATTGGAGTGATGAATGCATAATTCTGAACATTCCCTAAAAAAAAAATCATTGAATTGTAAACTTAAATGAATTGTATAGTATATAAATTATATCTTTAAAAAACTAAAAAAAATGACCAATAGCCTGCTAAATTTTCTGTTTAGGTTAGCTGAAGTATCTGAAGTGTCATCTTAAATATTATATAGCAGGCGTCCTGGCCATACACTCTTTTATTTGTTCACTTATTTGTATTGTAGCATACACTATAACCCAATCCTACATTAGTTTCAGGTGTATAACAGTGATTTGACAAGTCGAATTATGCTGTGCTACCAGCTGTGTATGCCATATGTATAGCTATCACCTGTCACCATACAACGCTATTATAATACCATTAACTATATTCCCTATGCTGGGCTGTCCTCTCTTTTAAACATAGCTTTGAAAGCTGTTCCAATCTTTGGCTTGGGAAAAAAAACAACACAGACTTTAAAGATGGCTCAGGGAGTTAGTAAGTCATTGAAGCTGAAATTTTCTCCATGTTAGTTAATATTAAAAGATCTGTGATTTACAGATGTTTTCCACTAAACCTGAACTTCTTGTCAGCATTTCAGATTCTGTAGGACTTTCTAGGCATATGATAGAGCAATTAGTGCTGACAGCCCCTTTCCATAATTGTGCTATATCCAAGGCAGGCCCTGGAAATAAATGGCATTGCTCAACCAACAGCGATGAATTAACCAAGACACGACTGCGTTATTTTGGGGGGAATGTATCAAATTAACATTTCACATCTCTTTCAATGAGCTCTGGGACTAAAATTTATGGGAAGGAAACATTGGAAAAAATCAAGTTTCCTTGAATTCCAGTTCTCTGTATTAAGCCAACTTTTCTTAGATAAGCACTGAAGAGTCAGTCGAGAAATATAATTCTGGGAGAGGAATTGAGATTAGCCCAACTCATTCTCAGGAATGGAGGCAGGCAGGCATTATCTGAAATTGTTGGCTGAAATTTTCACCCCCTAGGAGAGCTGGGTCCCTTGTTCTCTGTTTCCATAGCGATTAGGAACAAACAGGTTTGTGGTTGAGTTCTGGCTCTACTACATCTTACTGAGTCCTTTTAATCCTCAGTTTTTCCATCAGCAAAATGGAAATAATAATTGTATCTGCTCCAGAGGGCTATGGTGAAGTGTTACAAAGATAACCCCTATATAAAGTTTAGTCCAAAATAGGTCTCCTAAAACATAGACTATTAGTAAGAGTACTTGTGGCATCCTGTAGAACCTACTCTCAGAGGTAGGAACAGTTTTATAATTATAGATTAAAATGTGTTAGATCATTAAAAAAAATAAATAAATAAAATAAAATGTGTTAGATCTAGAATGTGTTAGAATGCGAACTCTTGTGTCCTCAGTGTCAAACACAGTGCCAGGCACATTGTCCTGGGTTAAAAAATATTTCTCTAGTAATTGAGCTGAATGGTGCCTCATTGGGTAGATGAGGCATCAAGCTCAGACATGGTGGATGGTTTTTCTGGGCTACTCAGCTGGTCAGTGGTAGAGCTATTGATAGAACCTTGTAGCTGGGATCCCTGGGTGGCGCAGCGGTTTGGCGCCTGCCTTTGGCCCAGGGCGCGATCCTGGAGACCCGGGATCGAATCCCACGTCGGGCTCCCGGTGCATGGAGCCTGCTTCTCCCTCTGCCTATGTCTCTGCCTCTCTCTCTCTGTGTGACTATCATAAATAAATAAAAATTAAAAAAAAAAAAAAAAAAAAAAGAACCTTGTAGCCCTGGCCGTTCCTCTGGGGCAGATGGCCCATTTAGTGTCACAGACTGAAGACCATTCTGGAAAAGAGCTGGGTGGTGGGGTCATGAAATCTTGACCAGCTGCAGCTGGCGGCGGGGGGAGACTTGTGTTTTTTTTTTTTTTTTAATTTCCCCGTTTATTTGACGCCCACCCCAGAGACTTGTGTTTTTAACTGAACCTCATGGTTGATCGTCTGAACCATTGTCTCTGTAGTTCTTTGAACCACCTCCCCAAACCCCACTTTTCACTGTGCCTACCCAGCAAAAACCACAACTCCAGGTTAGTGTTAAATTTGTCTTAACCCCAGGTTCCTGAGCTTTGTGGTCGAAAAACACGCGATGGATAGGATGTCATCATTACAACTGTATGGATTCCAGGGCTTAAGGAAGCTCCCAGGACATAGTAGACACTTGAGAGAGGGTGTGAGTGAGTGAATGCATGAACCAATCCTGGTTCAAATAAGGAACCATAGTTGTCTTTGGTCAGTTTTTCTCCCATCCCCAAAGTCCTCGAGCACAGTAATAGAGAACAGCTGTGTGCTCACTTTCTGGAGTTCACATCCCAGTGCCACCATTGCCATCAGCACATTGTTGGGCATAATCTCCCTGTGGCTTTGTGACCTCATCTGGATAACGGGTATGATGGGAGGAGTTAATGGGTTAACTCATGTACAGTGCTTTGCATGTAGCCTTATGGCACACCCATAAATATTATCTTATTATTATTACTATGACTACAACCACCCCAACCTCTGACTCTCAAGCATGGTAAGCTCTTGCCTTCTACTTGAAGGACCGACTTGGAGCCGCTTGGTGGGAATGGTCTCACATTCTAAATTCCATTCCCAGTTTATAAACTGGGAAGATATACTCCGATTTATATTTTAGCAAGATTAGGACTTTGAGAGAGTTACTTCAGGATAGATGAGAGAGCTAGTATCACAGAATTTCAAGGAGAAATAAAATCCGGGCGGTCATCTAGGATAATGCCTTCACCATAGGGGACACTGAAACCCTATAGTGTAAACTCAGACCAGTGGTTTTTCTCTTTGTCACGCAAGTGTCTGATTTAAGCTGTGATTGCCCAGGCATCCACTTCAAAGAGGCACCCACTTCAGATGCACTAGACTATCTCAAATAAACATAGTGCCAGCTCCAGGACTAGATAAAAACCAGGCCACCCCACCCCTAGCCCCCAGGCTCCTTTGTTTTAGAGATCTTGGTTGATTTCAGGGATCTTTAACTGCCCATGTGGGCCACCTGTTTTTCCTCTTCTTGCAAATTAAACTCTGGCTCTTATATTTTATTTTTTAAATATTTTATTTATTTATTCATAGAGACAGAGAGAGAGAGAGGCAGAGACACAGGCAGAGGGAGAAGCAGGCATCATACAGAGAGCCTGACGTGGGACTCGATCCAGGGTCTCCAGGATCACACCCTGGGCTGCAGGCGGCGCTAAACCGCTGTGCCACCGGGGCTGCCCTGGCTCTTATATTTTAAATTCACCAGTGAAGAGTGAGCCCGAGAAACCCAAGGCCCCCACCCTCCACCCCAGTAAAAGCAGAATCCCAGAGCTGGTCTCTCTCTCTCTCTACCTGTGAGCTTGCTGTGTGGCCCCACTGGGCTGTGTAACTTCCAGGACTTGTAAGTAATCTTTTTTTCTAAGTTTCTTGATGATTATTGCTGAGGGTGTCCTGCGATCTTTTTAAGAACCCCAAGTGCTGGTCCAGCCCCAACATGGCTGAGGTTAGGCAGTGACCTGCACAAACCAGACCCATAGGTAAAGTGACTGACTTCTCACCAGCACTAGGACCCAGGCACATGGGCTCTCAGCCCAGAGGATTTCTCATGCTGTCAGGCACACAGCACACAGGCAGTGATTTATTCTGTGCTTTAATCTGCCTCGGTGCTGGTAAATCTGGGCCCTCCTGTCTCCCTTGGTTATTCCTAGCAGGAGAGGAATGGGCTGCATTGTGCACTCCTGCCCTCTGCTGACGGATGCACATATTGACGCAAGGAAGGTGCTCGAGAAGGCCACCCTTCAGCAAGCCGGACTAAGCGATTCTCTAAGGGGAGAAGGCAATCCTTGGGTCCTTGAGGGGTTAGGGGTGTTAGGTGGTCCCTGGGAATCCAGGGGGTAAAGACAACTGCTTTTATTAAAGGACCAGAGGCCAAGCAGGGGGAGTGTTAGTGTTTCAAATGGAATATTGGAAAGGCCTCTACTGCAGCCGCCACAGCTCACTCCTTACTAGGTCTCAGACTCCCGGACTATTGCCAAGAAGCATCTTGCAGGAATCCTGGTCTTTTCTAGTTGTGAGTCTGTGGACACTTAGAAATCGGTTCACAAATATCTGGAAGGGTGAATGCAAAGAATAAAGAAGGGATTTAAAAAATAGCTACACAGTTTATAGAAAAGATGTGGTTAGGTTAGGCTATGCCTGGTTGTAGCTATGAGTGTTCCTGTTACTATGTCAAAGGAGAGAGCTTTGGGCTGCCTCCCCAGGACCCCTGTGGTTCTCCATCACAACACCCATCTTGCTTACTGAGTTCCTTACTCTTTCTTGGAAGCTCCAGGAGGACAGAGCCTGTGTTTACCTGATTTAATACTCTATCCCCAGAATCTGCCAACAGTGCCTTGTATACATGAGACGCTTACTAATTAGTTATTGACTGGCCAATACAAAACCCTGTTGACTGCCCCTAAGTCATGTTGGTAGTTTACCGATGCAAAGTTCCTTTACGTTTTAGTTTAAGTACATGAAGTGTGGGTTATTATATCGCAATTGTTGATTAGACTGTTTATTATCACAGCCAAAGAATCCAAGGGACCAAATATGTGAATTGATCTTTAACACTGGCAGCGTTGAGCCTACCATTTGCTTAAAGGTGTGACCATGTGAGTAATAAAGATTAACTAGATTATCTGTGATCCACACAAAATGTGTGCTTTTGTTAACTAGGGTTTGATACTGGGTACGGCACTTACCAGCTGTGAGGATTTAGGGACGTTATTTACATTCTAAGCTTCTGTTTGTGCATCTGTTAAGTGAAGATATAAATAGTAACTATTACATGTTTTTTTTTTTCTTCCTGAAGAATAAATAAGTTATGTATTTCGTTTACCTGGTACCATGGCTGACATGTGGAAGATGCTTAGTAAATATGAGAAAGTATTATTACTGCTGGAAGAAGAAAGGGGAAGATAAAGAGTTATGGTTGTTTCAGGTACAATCGATAATTCAAAAATCCTTGTTATGTTGGGTATTACATTTCCTTCCTTCCTTAATTAATTAATTAATAACCAAATTATAGCTTTTAACTTCTTAGATGATCTAGTTGGAGAAATGGCTTTTAAAAAATAGCATTTCCTGGGGTGCCTGGCTGGCTCAGTCAGTGGAGCATGTGACTCTTGATCTCAGGGTCATGAGTTTGAGCCCCACGTTGTGGGTAGAGTTTACGTAATTTAAAAAAAACATTTCTTTTACATAATTAAAAAAATAACATTTCTTTTTTTCTTATTTCAAAAAGTAATGTATTCTCACTATGGAGAAATCAGAAAAGATAGAAAATATAGAAAAACACCAAAGGAAGAAAAGTTACCATGAACCCCACCACTCAGGGTTAACCTATAACCTATAACCTTTGAGGCATTTATATTTTATAAAGCTCACTAATATCACTCTGCTTTGTAACTTGTTCTTTTTTATTTTGTATCATGACTCTTCTCCCATAACAGCAAAAACCAAATTTAGGGGACTGTTTAAAAGCTGCGTAGTATCCCTTTCTATGGACCCACCATAGCAGGGGTAAAGAGAGTTCCCTGTTGCCGGACATTGGGTAGTTCTAAACATACTGCATAGCAATGCGAGTTATATCCATCTTCCTGGTGACAACATCTTGGCACATGTTCTTAACCGTTTATTGGGGAGTAACTCTTTTAGCAGCGAAGTTGCTAGTTTAACAGGTACAATCAGCATCTGGGAGGATAATTTTCTCCAATACAGTTTAATTCTCAGAAACAAGTCACAGATCCCCACCAAATTTCAAAAATGGTGAAAGATAAAGAAAGGTCTTGCATCCAAACTCCAAATTCTGGGTTTCCTTAGCTTTCCTGACTCTTGGTCCATTCACCTGACCTCTGCTATCCATTCTCCGCCCTTCTAAGAGATTTCTGGACCCAGTGGTGTGCTGGTAAATGTTTAACAGCTGGCCCTAGGAAGGGTGAGGGAAGCCCAGCTTTATAGCATTTGGCAATTTCAGTGGTGTCAACAATCCCACCGCTGCCAATTTCAAGCTACCAACATGGTATCACTGACCGGGGAGTTGGGTGAAGTGCACAATCCGCTCTCAAGAGCTGGGATGAGCAGACTTCAGCACACCACTGTGGCTGTCAGTGGAGAGCCAATACAGCCCCCAGGTCCTCCTTCCTTCCCCAAGGGAGCTATGAAGTTCAAGAGAAAGGACACTCTTTTTATTCCTCTTTACTTTTGGTCTTCCTTTATTTATAGCCTTGAGAAGACTGTATTTGGATTTCAGGTGCAAAAGAAGGCACCCCGCTGCCTGTTCCCACCACCACTCTCCCTCCCCCAAATATTTTCATCTTGTTGTAGAGAGTTTATGCTTCAGGGAGATATACATACTTTCTTTTTATGATTACTGGTGAAAAATAGCTTAATGCCTAATTATGGTAATAATGACTAAAATCTGCTTATACTAAAATGAAAAGGACTACTGTAAGATTCTTCTTTAGATTGTGGCAAATAGAAAATAGATGGTGTCAGATGTCAGGAACATGCTTTTGCATCAGTTATTTCATTTCATAAATTAAAAAATTAAAATACAGAGAGGTCCCCTAGAATGCTGATTATATTTCAGTATTTTTAAACAAGTATTTCCTGAGCATCCCTGCTTAATAAGGGTTCATATTGGGTGCAGAGATGGATACAAACTAGCACTTCCAGGTGCTAAGAACTGTGCTGAACAATTTACATATATTACCCAAGTGGCTTAGCCTTCCTAATAAGCGTGCAGGGAAGGTTATGTTCATCCCCTTCCCACAGAAAAAGGAAACAGATGTTTAGGACCAAACCCATCTCACTGATGACCAGCTCCAGGTCTTCTGAGTCACTCTGTTAATCTGCTGGGACTGCCATTATAAAGTACCACAGCCTGGGAGGCTTACACAACAGAAATGTATTTTCTCACAGTTCTCGAGGCTAGAAGTCCAAGATCAAGGTTTCACAGGGTTGACTCCTGGTGGTGAGTTTCTTCCTGGCTTGTAGATGGCCACCTTCTCCCCATGTCCTCACGTGGCAAGGAGAGAGTGAGAGAAGGAGAGAGGGAGAGAGAGAAGGAGAGAGGGAGGGGATGAGAGACAACGAGAGAGAGAGAGAGAGAGAGAGAGAGAGAGAGAGGGAGATCTCGATTTCTCTTCCTCTTATAAGGATCATATGGATTAGGGCTCTACCCTTATGACCTCATTTAGCTTTAATTACCTCCTAAAGATCTTATCTCCAAGTATGGTCACCTTGGGGTTATGGCTTCCCTATGTGAATTGCAAGGGGCGGAGGGCACAGTTCAGTCCATAGCACACTCTAACATGCTTCTTTCCCTTTAACAGTTCCAAACATAGATAGATGATAGACAGATTTCTATATTTCTATATAATATGTTATGTATTATATCTATGCATATATATAGATATAAAACTGGAAACAGGGAACATACGAGCTGTGTGTGCCCAAAGGTCACCATCCTTTGTGGTGCATATGATTGAGAAGGTGAGCTTTAGTCAAATGTTCAGGGATAGTAGTAAAACAAAGGACCAATTTATCCCCTAACATAGATGGATCACAAATGCACTATACTGAGTGAATGAAGTCAGACTAAAAGATTCAATATGCAAGATTCCATTTACATGACATTGTGGAAAGGTGACACTGTAGGAACAGGACAGATCAGTGGTTTGTTGATCTTCAGGGACTGTGAGTTGGGGATGGTAGGAGGAGTGGGTTTCGAAAGAGCAGGAGGGAATTTGGGGGATGATGGAACCATTCCATACCTTGACTGTGATGGTGGGTTATACAACTGTACGCATTTGTCAAAACTGTTGGAACTATGCCATAAATAGTTTTTTGATTTTTAATGATATGTAAATTTTGCTTAGGGAATGTCTGGGATCTTTCATCTTTGTGAAGTCTGGTGTCCACGGCTATGCATCCATCCATCCATCCATCCATCCATCCATCCATATATCTTCCTCCTTGGATGTACATTAGAGAAACTCTTCATATAGAATTTATTTCACAGTAAACATAAACCTCCTTTTCCCTTTGTCTGTGACCTTATTGTGTCTTCATTGATTTCTCTGTCTAGGAAGCAGGCTTGGTCCTGGGCCTTTCATTTATGTTGTATGGCATTTTATACACAACAATCCCGAGAGACCGTTACAGTTATCTCCAGTTGCCTGATAAAGAAACTGAGTCTCATGTTTTCTTCAAATGACCCGAGTGTGCTCACAGAAGTGGCAAAATGGTAGAGCAGCATTTCGACCCTGGTAGACTGATACGACAGATGTTTAGTTATGGCTTCCGGATTAATTTGTCTCATTAAATATTTCCAGGTTTTCATTTGATGGCTCAATATCAACTGGAATACTAAACAAAAATGTTAACTCAAGGGGCCTAAACTATAGGAGAATTTACTGGTTTGTGAATTTCAAAGGCCATAGGCTTTTGTAAGTTTCCATCTACTGACTCAACAATGTCATTACGGATCAATTTCTCTTCATCTTGCCACTCTATATGTAATAGTGCTGTTAATTTGCCATCATCATTCTCAAACCAAATATTCTTTGTGATCCCAAGAGAATGGCCAACAATTTTCCTTCACATTTCATTCCATCACATGCCCAACTCTGAAATAATAATTGTGGACACGGGGTTGCATTCTTCGATTGACTCAAGCCAATCCCCAACTGAACCGCAAGGCTGGGAAATACGACTCTGTTCAGGAGAGAGTAGGGTAGGATGCTGGGGAGGCTTCCAGAATATCTGTTACAGTCTTCAAGCCTGACCAAAAAGCTAGATCACTGGCCAAAAGTATGTTTCCTATTATCTATGTATGTGTTGTCAACATCTTTTATTTGTAAAGGATCAGACTGGCTGGGAAGGTGTCTTGTCTCACACGAGTTTCTGGAAGAGCTCCCTGGACTTGCAGGCATGCCATCACTTTTTCAGTAATGATGGACAGGAAAGTGGCTATCCTTGGGTGTTTGGGAAGGCTTCCTTTTTAATTGAAGCAATGTTCAAAGTCACCCAGTTCTCCTTTTCTTCCTAAATCCATAATCATCTGAAACCTTCCATGGGTACAATTCTGGTGAGACTGGAGAAGAGAGATTTGTGGTCACTTTTGTACAATAATTAGAATAAACATTTATTTAGTGTTTTATGCAGCATATATTTATGGGATTTATAAGCAAACAGAATGTGGAGACGGCTGAGTGCACAATTAAAGACGCAGTCTTCCCAAACTGCATTCCATTATCCAAAGATCTTCATTTCGTATACATCCTAGATCCAGATGGTATTTTTTTTTTTAACAGGAGAAAAACAAATGGAAGTTTAATAACAGGTATACCTCCTGCATACATGGAAGATAATCAGGGAAACTGAGTAACTCCTTAAATAGCCCTTGGAATAGACTCTGAATCTGTGGCAGAGACAGCTAACTGTCTCCCAATATCTGTCTTTCCTTTTATACCCTACAGTAGTAATAATAATAGTAATACTATTATTATTAAATTATTATTATCTATTATTATTAAATATTATCTATTATTATTAAATGTATTAAAAGCCACATTTCCCAGTCTTCTTTAAGACTACACATGACCACGAGACTAAGTTCTGCTCAATGGGATGTAAGCAGAGTGTTGTGCACAACTTCTAGCACAACTTCTCCCTTAATGAGAGGATGTATAATTTTTGCCTTTGTCCTCCTTCCTTCTGGCTGGAATATGGACAAGTTGTCTGGCAAGGGGGTCCCCATTTTGGATGAGAAAGAGAGGATTGTGTATGGAGTTTGGTGGAACATCAGGTTCTAGGTGGGATGAGGTCATCACCCTGGTCCTGGACTTCCTGTGTTTATATGAGAGAGAAATAAATTATCATGTACAAGCCATTCCAATGTTATTTTTCTTTTACTTGCAGCTTAAATGTACTAATGATAATAGCCAATGGTTAAAATAGTACTAGCCTGGCACACAGTGACACTTCTATAAGCACTTCACATGGACTTGGCTAATCTTTAATAACCCCATGGAGGTTATTGTTTTACCCATTTCCAGACAAAGAAAACAAATTCAAAGTCACACACATCCTAAGTAGTGAGATGATCACAAGACTTGGGATTTGCACCCAGGCGGTCTGGCTCTGGGGTCCCAGCTCTTAATTTCCACGTTGCCTTTATTAATACAAATTCCACCCAGCAGACTCTGCTGGAGAAACCCATGGAGAAGGAGTTCAAGTCTAGCACAGCACACTGAGGAAGTTATTAGGGTGTAGCTTCTTTCAAAATTGCTTCTGATGAATCTAATAGAAATAATCTGAGCCATATGGATTAGATTGTCATTAAAATATACATATGGGTTTAAAAGTTGAGAGCAAAGCGTGTGGTCAAATACATAGTGTGTTTTCTTGAGCTTGGAAGGTTGCATAATTGGCCTGAAATGTCATATGGCCTCAGAACATAGAAGTTCATCTATTTCAAATTAATCAGGTTTTGTGGTGCTTTTGGAGGCTCTTTGGCCAAATTACAGATGAACAGGGAGCCATGACTTGGAATTTCTCTCAAACTCCTGAGGGCAGGTGTGTCTTCAGTGTTTCCACATCTAACTTACAGTGTACCTGAGCAACTAACTTTTTTTTCAGTAGAGCATTTTTCTTGTTTCTATCCCAGGATTTCATATTTAAAAATCTCTTAGGAGGGCAGCCCCGGTAGCTCAGTGGTTTAGCACTGCCTTCAGCCCAAGGCGTGATCCTGGAGACCCAGGATCCAGTCTCGTGTCAGGCTCCCTGCATGGAGCCTGCTTCTCCCCCTGCCTCTGTCTCTCTCTCTCCCTCTCTCTCTCTCTTCCTCTCTGTGTCTCTCATGAATGAATAAATAAAACCTTAAAAAAATCTCTTAGGAGGCTTTCTAAGCTGGGACAAACCACCTTGAATCATAAAACTGAAGGATTTGTATTCATGTATTCATGTTCAAGGCAACAGAAGCCTAGAGAGATTTCATTTTGACTCTTGTTGGGCCTTGTAAGTTTGTGTATTCATTCACTCAGTTATTCATAAGCAAGCATTTAGTAAATATGCTTGAACTCTATTAATAATGTGACTTTGGTCAAGTTACTTCACGTATATTACTTCCTTTTTACAACAAATTTCAAATAGATTAAAGGTGTTTTGCACATAATAAATGACTGAAAAGGATAGTTGTAGTTATTACTGTTTTCAAGGCCTGATGCTAGGCAAAGAAAAAAATTAGCAGAGTTAGGGCAAATGTACTACCTTCTTTTCAACCTTGACAGATGTGGATAATCATCCATTTATTCAAATGCCAAACAAATATTTATTCAACATCTATTATTTGCCAGATATTATGTTAGATAGTGAGCCTAAAATAGTGAAATAAATAAATACTTAGTTCTAGTTTCCAAGGGCTTACTGAGAATGAGAGTGAGGTAATCTTTCTGTGGCTGTTTTCAGCATGAAAATTTTGGCAAATCACTCAACTACATAGTGACTCAGTTTCTCTATCAGGTTAAAGAAGGAAAATAATTCTCATCTTGTGAAATCATTGTGGAAGTAAATGAGATAACAAATAGTGCCTGGCACATGATGGATGACAAAAAAACGTGGTTTATCACTTCCTCTTACCCCCTTCAAGAGGAGCCCCTGTGCTCATTCCTCTTATATTTAATCCAACAGGGAGGCTAGACAAAACTCTAATTCCCTGTTAACTTTTCTGTATGCTTTTTTGGGAATAGGGTCTACACTGTGCCTGGCACATGGTGAGTTCCCAGTGGTTCTTACTGAATAATATTCAGCAAGAACTGTACACATGGATAAGAGGTAATGACATCTCAGGTGAGACAAAGCAGCAGGTAGAGGAACTAAGGAGTGAAATCAAAAGTGTGGAGTTCATTACTGTTATCTTTTCTTTGCCTTTCTTTCTATTGCAAACTATACTAAAGACATTCCTCCCATTTGAATAGAGTTGAAAGCACCTCAAAGGCAGGGACCATACATTCTACATGAATGCATTTTATACTTTAATATAAATCACTCCAATATCTTGTTAAAATTCAGATTCTGATTCAGCAGTTCTGGGGTGGGGCCTGAAACTGAATTACTAAAAAAGTTCCCAAGCAGTGATGATGCTTGTGGTCTCAGAGCATGCTTGGAGGAGGAAAGGTCTGTATCTTTCCAATTAGTTACTGACCAGCATGTCCAAAACAGTATTCTCCTTGGATTTTATTTATTTACTTATGTATATATATATTTTTATTTTTAAAAATAGACTTTATTTTTTAAAGCCCTTTAAGTTCAGAGCAAAATGGAGCACAAAGTACAGAGATTTCCCAAATACCCCTACCCCTTGTATAGTCTCACCCATATCAACATTGACCACCATATAAAAATAAATTTATTATAATCCATGAAAGTACAGTGACTCATGATCACCCAAAGTCTCTAATTTACCTTGGGGGTCACTCTTGGTGTTACACATTCTGTGGGCTTGGACAAACAGATAATGATATGTATCCATCATTATAGTATCATAGGGAATAGTTTCACTGCCATAAAAATCCTCTGTGCTCTGCTTATTCACCCTCTCTCCCACTAGCCCTTGGCAACCACTGGTCTTTTTTCTCTCCATAGTTTGGCCTTTTCCAGAATGTCATATAATCGGAGTCACTTTTCAGATCGACTTCTTTCACTTAGTAATAAGCATTTAAGTTCCCACCATGTCTTTTCATGGCTTCATAGCTCATTTCTTTTTAGTGCCGAATAAATCCCATTGCTTGCACGTACCAGAGTTTATCCATTCACCTCCTGAAGGACATCTTGGTTGCTTTTATGAGTTTCAAGTGATGTCAAACGATACTTATTTTCTAATGATCTTCACTGGCAAAATAAAGGACTATACGAGGCAGGAACTGCACACGGTTGACAATTTACTATTTTCTTGCTGTTTCTTTCAGTGCCCTTTTTGACTGAGGGGGGCACTTGATGGGATGAGCACTGGGTGTTATTCTGTATGTTGGCAAATTGAACACCAATAAAAATAAATTTATTATTAAAATAAATAAATAAAAAATAAAAATAATAATAAATAAATAAATAAATAAATAAATAAATAAATAAATAAATAAATAAATTCTGCAGTCAGGAAAAAAAAAAAAAGAATTTCCAAAAGCTGCAGGGCTTGGGTGACCTCTGTGCTCTGAGCTCTGAGTGATTTACAAATCCCTGCGAAAGGCCACTAGGGGGAACCGTTTGGTAGCGTTGGACGGGTCCTGGGTGGCCAGAGGTGTGGTTTCCTTGCCTTGAAAAGTCGACCCAGTAAACAAAAGATGGCTTGCGAAATTAAACATCCCTCTGCCAGATGGCTTGCTGCGCGAGCTGCGGCGATTTTCCTGCGGCCCGCGTGAATGGTCCGCGGGATGGAGGCTCGGCGGCCGGGGAGGCTGATGCAGCGGGAGGATGCCCAGTGAGGATGCCCAGCGAGGACAGGAGCCCAAGCATTTCCAAGCAGCGGGGCTGAGCCTTTTTATTTATAACAAGTAAACCGAGCTCCAGAGTTGTTTATAGAAAGGAGGTGTTGAGGAGATTGAGCTGGACTCTCAGGGGCTTCCAGGATGCTGCACACACATGTTAGATGACAGGTACTGAGAAATTATTGCCCTGCAGGACAGGTGCGCCCCGGCTTCTGGCTTCGTGTGTGCCCAAAGAGTGGGTACATTTACTCCCTATAAGCTGTTAGCTGCGCAGTAGACTTTTAATGATGTTCAGAGTGCTATGCCTTCTAAGGGGACGTTTGTCATAGTGTCATTATTGATGTTTTAGGACCACTGGCTCCAGACAGTAACCTTTTGTAGATCCTTTTCCCAATTCCTGCCATAGCTACAGCCCGTTACTTTTCAATAGTCTTTTTTAAAAAAAGTTTTATCTTAAAAGGAGATATACAGATATACACTGTATGTAGAAAATAAATTACACTTGCCATTAAAAGAAAGCACGTGTAAAAATAAATTCCACAAAGGCATTTAACTCTAGCTGGATATTGTGGCCTCTTGAAGGTTTTAGGCCTGAGACGTACTCCCTGTGATTAGCAAGGGCTAGAAAGAGGTGTTAAAGATGTTTTAGGCCCCATGTAGGATTTTTTTGCCTTGACAAAATAATCAAGAAGCCCGAAAGAAAATAGCTTTCTCCCAGTGTGATTCAGAGTTACTTAACGTCTTGTCTGTGTGCAGCTAGTCATTCTGTAATCCACCAAAAACCACCTAATATAACACTAGTTGGACTCCTCTAACACTTTGGGAACTCAGCTTTAAATCAAAGCGATGAAAGCATCACCTGCTGGAAAGATCTCCCTATGTTGCCCAGAAGTGAGAAACTGCTCAGTTTCTTCAAGAGGGAGGAAGCTATAGGTCTACCCTGAAGGCTAACTGTGTTGTTAAAAATAATTCCATGGGTAAACTAGAATTTAAGAGCACCCCACCACGTGGCAGTGCATTCCCCTGTTTTAGGATTTCAAAATAAAAAATAGCTGAACTAGTTTTCGGGAACTTTGACTCTTCCCTTTTTTTCTCACAGCCCACATTCAATTTGCTACTAAGTCAGTTTTTGCAATCTGCCTTTTGTTTTGTATCCCAAGTGATGCTGCCTGAGTTGAAGTCTTGATCCTCTGTTGTCTGATCTTGATATTGTTTTCCTGTCTTTGTCTCTCCACCTTTCAATCCATCATCTACGCAGAAATGATCTTCCAATACCAATGCATATTTTTTTAAACTGCAATCTTCTTCTGTTAGTGATTTCTTTTTTTAAAATTTTTATTTATTTATTCATGATAGTCACACAGAGAGAGAGAGAGGCAGAGACATAGGCAGAGGGAGAAGCAGTCTCCATGCACCGGGAGCCCGATGTGGGATTCGATCCTGGGTCTCCAGGATTGCACCCTGGGCCAAAGGCAGGTGCCAAACCGCTGCGCCACCCAGGGATCCCCTGTTTAGTGATTTCTAAGTCATTTGCCCAACATCACATAATTTGAAAGTGACAGAGCTGGGATCCAGATTCAGTGGTTTGATACCAAAGGGCATAATTTTAGGACCATATTAATCTTCTTTGCCAAAGAATTTAAGCAACTGACATTGTTTTGCAGAAAAAGATATTTTGTAGACTTTAAGGATATAACATATTCAACATTTCCCAAGTCTAAAAATGGCTATTAACTCACCAATCAATATCTATAAAGATTAAATAAATGTGCATCTTTTTGGTTGGAGTGATAGAAACATTCAAATTGGTTCAAATATTATGTGATATTATTGGCTGTTTACTAGGGATAACTGAAAAGTTTAGGAGGTAGTTCTAGCTTCTGGCCTGAATGAATCCATAAACCAGATCTCTAGGACTTAGTCACTGGCCCTGTGTCCCTCAACCTGCCTATATCCTTCTGTGTGGCTTCATTCTCAAGCAGCTCTTCCTCTAGTGGAGAAAAGATGGCGGGTGAGGACCCATTAGCCCCAACAACCTCAAAGAAGGAGACCATTCACTTCCTTGGCATATTTGCAAAAGTTTCTGGACTGAGTCTCATTGGCCCAGCAGCTTGGGTCATGTGACAACCATGAACCAATTGTTGTTTCAGGGGAATGGGCTTTCCTGATTAGCCCAAAGCAGATCAGGTGCCCAGTGGGACTCAGGATGTGGAACTAGCTTCTCTGAAAAGAATGGACATAGGCTGAAGGAAGGTAGTTCTGGAGATTTTGGAATGTGGTTCCCAGAAAAGAATTAGGAGCAGGGTGTGGGGAATAGATGCTGGGCAGGCAAAAGTGACAGGTGCTGCTGCACCTACTCTGTGCTTATGATTAGCTGTATGTTTGTGGGACATAGAGACACTTAAGCAGAGGCACTTAAGGAAGTGCTGGCTCTCAGAGAACTAGTAGTTGGGAGGCAGGTAAGAAATAATGAGACAAGAGGGCGCATTCTTTCTACTTCGTGGTTCACACAAAACAGTTAAACTAAATGAAATAGGAATTCAAAAGAGAAAGGATCCTTTGTGGAGGGTAGGAGGACAATCCTCAGGAGATGCCCTAGAGAGGGTGGGCAGGAAAGGTGAGTCACTACCTTGGGAAAGGTCTTGTCACTCTCCACCATCCCCACCTTCTCCCCTGGTGTTACACCTCAAGTGTTTCATTACATGGCAAAAGGAAAATTACTGCTGTGAATCAATTGAAGTCACCAGGTGGGCAATTTTCAGGCCCCGAGTCATCCTCCCTACATCTCTTCCCCGAATGCCCCACTGGAGGCCAGGATGGAATGGCCGCACATCTAGTACTCCTGATGAGATGATAGGTGTTTGTGCCATTTCTGGAGAAAAGAAGAGGGATGTGTAGTTTGGATCTTGAAATACTGAGATTTCTTAGACACTGAGGAAAAAATACAAAACCAGAAACCATCAAAATTGTGGTTTCAGTGACCACCAGCTTCAGAATCACCCAGAGTGTTTACTAAAAGTCACAGAATCCTTTTGAAGCTGGGGCTGGTGAGGAAATCTGCATTTTAAGGTAATTTCTCGGCCAGCTTTTAGGCATGCTTAACTATGATAACGAATGACTCATGAGGTCAGTGGAACAGACTCTTAGGAACGTAGGGCTGGATAGAATATTAGAAATTTAAGAATTTGGGCTTATTCTTAATAGCACTTTTGCTCTTTCCCTCAAACTTTCCTGTCTCCTTAACTTCTGGCTTTGATGTTGATTACATGCTTCAAGGTCTGCAAATGGGACCAGTGGACGGGGCAGAGGTGAGACTAGTGTATGGCTGAATAAAAGTGGATACACGTGATGGATGGTAAACAGCAACTATTATTTGAATTCTTAGCTCTCCATGTCTCAAGCCCTGCTTCTGTATTCTAGAATAAGAGTTCTGGGTTTGTAGACCATGAATGACAGGGTGTTTGCAGAGCTTCTGGAGGATGGGCTTCAAATTTGGTGTTAATATATATCTGTGAATTTCTGTGCAGGGCTCTATGACTTTATCGTGATCTCAAGGTGATTTCTGATCTTAAGAAATATCAAAAACCACCCCCTTGGAGATTGATTTTCCCAGTGACTAAAGTCTGTTCATAAAAGTTCCTTCAGAAGAATTTGGATGTAAGGCTGCTTCTTGTTTCATCTGTTAGTGAATTGGAACTCAGAAAGCCCCAACCGCCAGCCCTGCACCTTTTCTGTGTCTTGGGAATATAGAAATATGAAAGGAATTTGTTTTGCTGAGTAATTTGAGTAACTTGAGCTGTGTATTTGAGGGAAAGAAAAAAATCTATCAAGCAGTTCTGTGCCCTATTGCACAGACAACATTTCTCCAACCCAGATGCCCCCCAAATTGGAATCACTGTTACCCTAAGAACAATGGGTGGTCCAGGAAGTGGTATGCCTGATTTTTAGAAAGCCAGACTCATCACTGGGGTGATCTTTAATAGAACTCTTTGTTGAACAATGGTTTTTGCCCCAGAATGTGATCACAGCTGTTTTATTTTAGCTAATGCAGCAATTCAAGCAATTAAATCCATATTCCTCTGTGGCTATTTATTTTCATGAAGTAGTTCTCAGTGTATTGTCATGAAAGAATTCTTTGAGACTTGCAAAGTTAAAACAGAATGTCGACTTTTTTCCTTCTAAAATAGCCACATCTGCTTCTTCAAATTGTCTTTTCTTTGTTGATGTCTCATAAAGATGTCAACTTTTAGTCTGTAGGAGTTGAGTTCCATTGGGAGAAGTGAGATTTATAATTCAGAGTCTATAGAACTAGTATTATGGTAAATCATAAACCAGGACAAGGAGGACCTATTCCTTTTAGCAGCAAAATAATAACTTAAATCCTAGAGCTAATGTTGAAATCTTATATTGTTGCAAAATTAAATCATAAGTAATTATTTCCTCATCGTAACATTGTATATAAATGAAAGATTTGATGGTTTTGTATAACTTTCTTTCCTTTTCCTGTGATTATATATTGCATACTTATTTTATCCAATCATTCAACAAATATTTATTGAGCTGCTACTATGTGTCAGGAGCAGTGAATGAGATGGACACAATTCTTGACCTTGTTCCATCTATACACTGCCAGAAAGACAGGCAAGGAGCAAGCACATTGAGAAAAGAATAGAAGAATTATAGATTGTGGTACATGGTACAGAGAAAATAAATAAGGGAATAAAATGGAAAGGAACTGGGGAAGGAAGTTACTTTAATTAAAAAAAAATCTACAATTGTAGAAGCCCCCTCTGTGGAAATATTTAAGGTGGATTTTAAAGGAAAGATGATTTTTGAAGCAAGTTCATACATTCTCATGAATAGGGGAAGAGCATAATAGGCAGGGAGGATTGCCCATGCAAAGGCAGAGGGAAAGCACCTGGTGTGTTTTGAGACCTGCTGGGTGAGTGACGAGGCTGGAATATGAAGAGTGAGGTGAGTGTGGATGGAAATAATTATTGATTGCTGTTCTTGCCTTACTGAAACAAGCTTCCGTTGTTAGCTCTGGAATTCTATTGGCATATTCGCTGCCATCTTGCTTGCCACTGCTGGGGATAAGGTGTGTGCACCTTTCAACAAAATCTAGGATGGACTGTATGGAGATCATGGATGGTGTTATGGATTAATTGTTTATGTCTCCTACAAATTCATATTTTGAAGCCCAAATCTGCAATATGATAGTATTTAGAGGTGGGGTGTTTGGAAGGTTATTAGGTCATGGGACTAGAGCCCCCATGAATGAGATTAATATCCTTATAAGAAGAACCAGGAGAGAGATGATCTGTCTCTCTTTCTTACTCTGTCTCTCTCTCTCTCTCTCTCCCAGTCTTATGAGGGTGCAGCAAGCTGCTGGACATTGTATAAACCAGGAAAAGTACCCTCACCTAGAACCTGACCATGCTGGCACCCTGATCTCGGCCTTCAGCCTTCAGAACCATATGAAATAAATGCCTGTTGTTTAAGCCCCAGGTCTATGGAGCTCTGTGGGAGCAGCCTGAGCTAAGGCATAGGAGTAAAAGGTACCAGAGTGCTTTAAGAAGGGAGCCAATTGAAGGCACTCATTAGTTTCTGCTTAGCTGTAAGGAAAACAGCCACCAATCTGCAGAACTCATGGAGCCAGATGCTGGCCAAGATGCTGGAGAAATTATTCCAGCCCTTTGGGCTAAACAGGAACCTGTATCAGGGAAACTTGACAATTTTATATGGTTTATTATTGTTATATCGATTTCCTTTTTTGCCTACTTTTAAATAGAAAGAGAAATTACCTAACTTTGTCAGCCAGCCCTAACTGAGTTAAAGGGAAATACTGAAGGGTTCCACTTACTCTCCCTCACAAGCTGTGGACTGAGGAATAAAGGTGTGATCCCCACAGCAATGGCAGCAGGAATCAGAGAGAAGTGGGGAGTAGAGAGGGAAAATGAAGTCTACTTGGTCAAATTTTCTTCTCCTCTTCTTCAAATGAATTGGTTATTACTTAATACATGTGGTTTATCAAGATGATCTAAAAGTATCACGATGGGACTTCATCCTACCCATTAGATTCATTTCCACTGAGCACCAGTTCTGTGCAAAGCCCTGTGACAGGTATCTTTGATGAAATAGGTATTAATATGAATTACATACTGACTTCCAACTCAAGGAGACTGGAATTGTTAGGAAGAGTCACCAGTATATAAATAAGTGCTAAGATCATTCAAAGGAGGGACAGATTATTTCTGGAGGGAAGAACCTGGAATGGCTTTATGAAGGAGGAGAAATTTAAGTCAGGCTCTGAATTATCAGTGAGGTTTGGGAGACAGATATGGTGAGCAGAGAGTAGTCTCAGGCAGAGGGAACATTGTCACAGACAGGCAGTGGGACTCATCACCGGTGTTTGCAAATATTGCCTAGGGAGCCTGTTAAAAATGAAGCTAGTCAAGACCCATCTAGAGAGATTCTCATGAACAAGGCCAAAGGTGGGGGCTGGGAATTTGAATTCTAAGGGCACGTCAGATAAATCTGATACAGAGGGCCCAAGACCACCCTTGGAGGGATGGGTCCTAGACCACCCTTGGAGGGATGTCAGTCTAGAGAAGAGGTGACCTCAGAGGTAGAGATATTTGTTGAAGGGCATCAATATGGGGTAAACTTGGAAATGTTGGTAGGAGCCATGTACCTAGAAAGTCTTAAATGCTAAGTGCTTTATTTTTCATGCAGCTACCATATTTTGAGAGCCACTGAACTAGATCTTCAAAAGAACATTATGGAGAAGTTATTTTTTTTTAAAGATTTTATTTCTTTATTTGAGAGTGAGAGAGCACAGAGGGAGAGTGAGAAGGGAAGGGAGAAGCGGACTCCCCACTGAATGGAGAGCCTGATGTGGGGCTTGATCTCAGGACCCTGATATCATGACCTGAGCCAAAGGCAGATGCTCAACTGACTGAGCCACCCAGGTACACCTGGGAAATTTGTTTTCATCCCATTGTAGAAGAAGGCACCTAACTGAAGATGAGTATAAGTGATATGTTTGTGTTTCCCCCAGAGGGGGAATGGCAAAGTTGGAGCTCAAACCCAGGTGGTTCAGTAGGGAATGGGAAGGGGGTGGTCAATGTGATGAGGACCAGATTTGGAGTGATGATTGGCTGCACGATGAAAGAGAAGAAACAGATGATGGGGAGCCTACTGAAGCAGTGTAGGCAAGGTTAGGTACAGATCTGTCCAGTGCAAGAGAGGGGAAATAATGCAAGAGTTCCTAGAACTTTTGTGAGATTGCACCATACAGGAGTTCTTGGACCGACCACACTTCTCAGGCTCTTGTGATACCCGTTTGGGACTCGGGGTACTTGGGTGTTGTCACCATCATGTGTGAGGTGCTGACTCCCAAGTCTCTCTGGCCCATGGAGGGGCTGTAAGTGGTTAAGAATGAAGATGCTGAAGTCAGATTCCTGGATTCAAATCCTGACACCCCATTCCCTACCTGAATGACCTTGAGCTAGTTTATTTAATCTCTTTGTGCCCCAATTTTCTCACCTGTAAAATGGACAAATAAACTCTTCAAATGATTGATATGGGACTTAAATAGAAAACAGATGGAGGGATCCCTGGGTAGCGCAGTGGTTTGGCACCTGCCTTTGGCCCAGGGCACGATCCTGGAGACCCAGGATCGAATCCCACGTTGGGCTCCCGGTGCATGGGGCCTGCTTCTTCCTCTGCCTATGTCTTTCTCCCCCCCCCCTCTCTCTCTGACTATCATATTAAAAAAAAAAAAAGAAAACAGATGGAATAAACACTCACTACATGTTAGGATTCACTAATATTGCTACTATTTTTATTATTTTATTTTTACTTTTGTTTTTGTTTTATTTCAATTACTAGGTCTTGTGACACTTAGACATGCCTCTTGCTAACTTTACAAGCCACAGGCTTATTCATTTACCTCTGAAAGAAGTTATATATCAAGTGTCTGTCTTATGAGGGACAGTGATCAAGAAGAAATTCCTCTCCTGATTAATTTTATTGCTTTACAGCATCTAAAGAGTATGAAGGAGGCTGGTAATTCAATCCTAGAAGAACACCGAATATTAGAGAAACAATCTGTTGTTGCAATCACATCAACCTCAGTTCTTTTAATGGCAGTTGAGAAGCTCCATCATGAATAGGATTTCCTTGAGCAAAATGTTGCTAAAGTGAAGGGAGTATTTCCTTTTCTTAATGCTTCTTCCTGGTGATGGCTCCATGGCTGTTATGGAGGTAGTTTTATATATAATTCACATTAGTTCAGTGACTATAGGATTGATGTACGCACCCCCCACCTGGCCCCACACTGGGCAATGCCACAAGTCTATATACATAGATTCTCTTCTCATTAGCCTTTTCATTTATTTAGAATTGAGGCCATCAACTATATAAATCATGGCAATCCTAGGAAGGCTGACATAAAAAAAAAACAAGCTGAATTATTTAAAGAGTGGATTTTCAGGGTGAGGAAGAGGGTTCTACTTTAGAATTCTTCAAGGAAGCTCAATGTAAAATGAGAGAAGAAGGTGAGACTGAGCCATGTAACTCGGGGAAGAACAGTCAAGGTGGAAGGAAGAGTGAGTACAAAAATCCGAGCCCTTAAGCAGGACAGACTCCATGCACACATTTGAGGGACTGGAAGGGGACCTGTTTGCTTGTGTGAAGTAAGCAAAGAGCAGGATGGTGTGGGGGAGTGGAAAAATATCAGAAGCCAGAGTAGATAAGGCTTCGAAGTCCATGATTTCATTTTGAGTACAACAGGAGCTATGAAACATTTTTAAAGCAGGGTTGTAAGATATTATGAGTTACATTAAAAAAAATATGTCTGGGGATCTGGTAGAGAAGAGGTTATAGAGGGCAAAAATACAGAGGACAAAAATATAGGATCACTTAGGAGGCCACTACTGCCATCCCACTGCATGGAATGAGTTTTTGACAAATACAACATAATTCATTTGCCTTGGGTGTTTGAGTTGAAGAGTATGGATTTTTCTGAATTTTGTAGTTGAAAATAAGTTTCTGCAACTACTGGAGAGTTAAAGCCTCTTTTTGCCATTTCTAGAAATGGTTGCAGAATTCCTAAAGATAGGGGATCCCTGGGTGGCTCAGAGGTTTAGCGCCTGCCTTTGGCAGGGGGTGTGATCCTGGAGTCCCGGGATCAAGTCCCGCGTCGGGCTCCCTGCATGGAGCCTGCTTCTCCCCCTCTGCCTGTGTCTCTGCCTCTCTCTCTCTCTCTCTCTATGTCTATCATGAATAAATAAAAAATTAAAAAAAAAAGAATTCCTAAAGATAAGCTTACAGTGTCATCAGCCCTGATCCCTACCTGTGGCTGTGGAAGCCTCTCCACAGCTTGGTCTTTGCAGCCTTAGAGTGCAATGGGGCAGTTATGAATACACTGAAGAAAATGAGAGCCTTGGCTCTTAAAGAAAGGAACCTTCTGTCAGTGGGAGCCATTTATTAACAATGAACCCAGAGGTAGGAGACTATAATCGAAGTGGGTCTGGGAACCCAGAGAAATGAATAAAAGTCCTTTGGTGCCATAGTTCCCATCAGGCACTGGGCCAGGTGTGGGGGGAGATGAGGACAGCAGGGCACATGCTTCTGCAGGGCAGCTGGATCCTTCTTGCGCTAGACTCAAGTAATGGATGTGACCCACCCCAAGGAGTCTACTCAGCATCAGACAGGTCCTACGCTAATTCGGAAACTTCTGACACTCTTAGAGTAATTGCAAGTCAATTTGGCCAAGGACAAATTATTGCCAGTGGTGAAGTCACTTTGCAGAATTTTCCTTGCTTACCCAAATCCTTGAGCTAAAGGAAATAAGTGAAATTTAAGCAGAATATTGGACCCCCAGAGTGAAACTCATAAGGTAGAAAATGAACACCAACTTACAGAACCTTAGCCCTTTTCAGAAACCCATGAAATTAATGAAATCCAGCTCTCTCTCCCCAGTTGACCTGTTTTTTTTTTTTTTTTTTTAAATTCCAGGCCTGGGACTGAGAACCGATTTTTCAAAGTGTATCTGAGCCTGCTTCAGTGTCATCTCATTCTTTGCCCACAGGCAAAGAAACTATGGTCAGTGGTAGGAGTTAGAAGAGTTAGAAGATAGAGTTGAACTCAGAATTGGGAAGAATGACTTAGTAATAATTCCTGCCCAACTATGGAACAGTGAAACAATACTACTAATGCTGTTAACATTTACTGAGCATATACTATGTGCCAGGCTAAGTGCTTTACATGCATTGTCGTCTTTGGGCCACGGTATAACTCTCTTTTAGAGGTAAGGAAATGAAGTCAAGGAAGGGTTAAAGTCTCATTTCAAAATTCACCCAGTTATTCTGCTTCATTATCCCTGGGTTGGGACAGGGGTTGGCAAACAGAGACAGTACATCTGAAAGAATGAATGAAGGAATGAATTTGATTAAGTTCAAGAAATATTTGCAAAAAGCTGCTATGTGCCAGGCATAGTGTTTGGCATTTTCTGGTAAACAAAGACCAATATGATCTAGATTATGTCCAGAAGATCTTTCCAGACTAATAGTAACAAGCTAAGCAGACGCCTTCTGATTTACAAAATAGAACATTTACAACCCCCCCCTCCCCGCCCCCCAATTGGGTGGAAGCATTTGGTTGCGTTTGCTGGGTGGAAATAGATTTAGGAAAGGCTTCCTGTATGAAGTGGCATTTCAGCCAAGCATTGAAGGAACATGTGGGAACAAATCTGGGGACCAAGGAATATTCTAAGCTGTAACATTTATGGGTTACACCAGGATATGAGGAATTCACTACAGCTTTTCCTAATAGGAGGCAATCTGAAAGTACCAAGAATTATCTGCTAGCTAGAAATGAACAGACTTAGTTAAAAGAGTGCAGGTCAAGGGGCAGTGAGATGACCAGAAGAAGGGGAGCAAAATCCTGTACTGGGGTGCCCTGTGTGGAAGGAGAGTAGCAGGGGCTAGGAGGACATTTTGAGAGGTAGAGTCCATCAGTCCAGTGATGTTGATCCAGTGGTGTTGCTTAGACTTTGAAGCTGGTGAGCCTGGAGGATGGTGGTGCCATACATGAAGGACAGGAGATGGTTTAGGGCCCTAGAGTCTGGGATCCAGATAGAGAAAGAAATGAAAATCTTATCATGGATTCACCTTTTTTGGACTCCTGAAAAAAGACTTTCCTTTCTATTCCTGTAGTGGGTAGGAGTTGTTGGGTTGTTAGGTTCTAGCAATCTGTGTCATCAACTAGCTAGTGTTAACTAAGACAGGTGTTTATTGAGAGCCACCTGTGGAGTCTGTGACACTGGGGCACACCAGACGGGTTCAGTCCTTGCCCTCATGGAACTTTCCTTTCTGTGGAGAGACAGGCATCATACAAATGATTGCAGGTGTGATTAGTACATTTACAATTGTGCTTCGAAGGAAGAATGTTAACCTGAACTAGCCTTGGGTCAGGCTTCAGTGAGAAATTGGTACCTGAATGATAAGCAGGTGAGTCCTACATTCCAGATTTTAATCTGAATGCTCTGTTTCCTTGTAATTGTAATAAAAGCAGGAAGAGATGTGGACACTTCAGGCTGCTTGGACTTGTAAACTTTGATTTTCAATGGAATTCTGGACGCAGGTATAAAGGTCTTATTGATGGGAGGTGTTGACCACATTCATCTTGCCAGGATCGGCTCTTCCTTCTGCTGACTTCACCAACTGCCTTGTTGGCCTTAGGTTGTCTGGGTTATTCTTAAATTAAATTCTGAAAATGTGCTTCATTTTCCCTAAAGCGATGACTTGGGGGAGGCCAGAAATGATGCTGTGGTAAGAGAATGACATTGGAATGTAGAGCCGAGGGCTCAGACTCTGGCTGGAGATCACTCAGCCTACCCACAAATCTAAAAATGCACAGTTTGCCTGTAATGTTGGAAAATATCTCATAATGTTTTGGCTTCTGCCAATAGAAAAGAGAAAGTTAAAATCATGGATGGCAGCAATATTATTAATTCAGGAATCTTAACACTCTGGCATTGCTCATTTTGCACTAATGATTTTTTTTTTTAAGAAATATATCATTTCACTGTGAATTTGCCCTAAACAGCATGCAGGTTATTGAGAACAGGGACGGAAGAGGGAAGGAAGGAAGTAAAACGACAGACTGGGGACACGGTGGGGACGATGCAGAAAGGCCAGCGTTCTTCCTGGGAGATGAGGCTGAAGTGGAGTTGCAGGCGGATCTGTTGGTGCCCCTTCTGTCATTTTTCATTGCATGTCGCCATGTTGATTTGATTGTTGGATCCTTTTCCTGGTATGCAGGAGCCTGTGCCAAGGTTGATCCAAGGGACTTGGAATTAGGCTGAGCTTTTCATCACTAAGATCCAAACATCTCAGCTGCTTTCAGTTTTCTTATTGTAAAGCTCACATTTTTGCCTGTATAGATAACTGGGCCCCCAAGGGGATTTTTAGTCAATGTAAACCCATTGAAATACCATGCATTGGGGAGGAAGGGCGGTATTTTCTGCCATAGCTGTGTGACATAGACCTGCTGACATCTTCAAGGTTGCCTTATACCCTGTGAGTTCCTTTTCCGGATGACTTTTGTCTTGATTCTAATTCATTACCTGAGCAGCTGCTGTCTGTCTGGCAATGGGTTGGGCTGGTAGGCTGTGCAAAGATGAGTAGACATGCGATCCTCCCAAGACTGTGAGCTTCTTGAGGGCAGGAAGTAAGACAAACATAAACCACTGCATAATGAGGTTGAGGTATGGGCATTATTATAACCACAGAAAACCTTTATTGATGACCTGTCCTTGGTCAGTCCTATGCTATTCTCAGTTCTGAGAACCCCAGAGTTGGGAGTAGAGAAATGGTATGATAGCACTCTGGGGCTTGAGTGAGTAAGAATTCACTTCTGGCCAGAGAATTATCATAAATGACATGCACCCAAGTAACCAACCTCCAGGTTGAGAAACCAAACATTCTAAGCCTCTCCAGAAGCCTTTCTCATTCAACTTCCACTCACTACCCTCAAGGTGGCCTTTTTTTTTTTTTTTTTTCAAGGTGGCCTTTCTCTTGACTTCCCACAGCATAGGTTAGTTGGGCTTGGTTTTGAATGTTATAGAAGCGGAATTACTTAGAGAGAACTTTTTATGTTTCTGGCTTCCTTGCTCTATTTCACATTTGTGAGAGTCATCCTGTTGTTGCGTGCATCTGTTCACGTTTAGTGCTATATGGTATTTTACTGTGACTGTACCACAATGTGTTTATCCATTGCACTCATGTGAGGATTTAAGTTTGTTTCCACTTTTGGGGAATTATGAACATGCTTCTGTGACCATTCCTGTATAATGTCTATTGAACACATTGATGCATTTCTGTTGAATATGTATCTAGAACAGAATCTCTGGATTGTAGGGCTGAAAATCCCTTTTTAATAACAAAAATATTCATCTCATATGATTCTAATTATGCTTTTAATATTCCTAGGTTGGGAAATTCAGAGTGATAAATATCTACTGTGAATTCAATAACACTTATGAATCAATTGGTATATCATCAATCACAGAAATATCTTGGTATGAGCATGATATATTTTGTCTGCAGCCGAGGTTGGATGTGCATATGAATACATAGATCCCTTGCAATACCTCTGAGTCTGCAATCAGGAGCCACAAGACTTAGGTGAATGGTGGTGTGTGAGGCCAAGGAGCAATCATCGATTTAGTTTGCGTACATTTCTGCTGCTCAGGCCAACCTCTAATCTGGGAAATCTAGTGGGAGTTTTTTCTCTCTCTCTTTTCTTTTTGCCTGAGAAACCACACATGTGCTCCCTAACTGTAATACAACTAATGCGTTATTAGGAAGATGGTATGGCCAAGTAGAATGGCTATGACCTTTGGAGGAGAATCTGGGCTTGAAGCCACCATTCTGCCTTTAACTAGTTATGTGACTATGGTCAGGGAAGAGCCTCAGTATTCTCATCTGTAAAGTGGAAATGAAAATACGTCTCTGGTATAGGGCCTAGGATAATCAAATAAGATCATGTGTGCCAAACATCCATCACAGTGTCTTCTCACTGGGTGGTAACTACTAGCATTGTCTTTGCCATCACTTTCATCATCCTTTCCTACCTGTGTCTTCTCCTTGGGGTTTTGTTCCTCTTTTGGGGGTATGTAGTACCCCTGTTTTGTTACCTAATGTCTGCACCCCCTTGCCCTCATCATTCCTGTAACAAAGGAAAAGTGTTTTGATTGCTCAACTCTTTGGGCTCCAGACATATATCTTTGTGAGATCTCTAAGCAAATATCTTGTATCCATGATCCCTTTTATCAGCCCTGTCAGTGACCAGAACAAATTGGAGTTCATTTTAGCCAGCATGCCTGTGGTCGATAATGGCATTCTGTGTTCCCCATTTCTCTAGCCAGTTATCTTCCATGTTTTAATCCAGAGGAAAGAGTTAGAGTTGAATAATTTTTTTTTGTTCCTGAGACAGGCTCTGGAGAGAGTCATTGTGGGTCAGAAGGGATCTTTCCATCACCCTCTTAAAGCATCCTTTGTAGGAGACCTCCTCTGTAATCTCCAGAGGGTGCTTTGCCTCTAAGGGACAGGAGCACTTATTGAGAAGGCAGGATGTCTACGGAGAAGGAACTTGGTCGGAGGCATCAGAGGTGGAAATGTCCAGAAGAGCTAATATCTTCCACTAGTAGGAGCTCCACAGTGTGAGACTTCTTCAGACATACTCTCCGCCCTTCAGAGCTAGATCTGGTTTCCGAGCAAAGCAAGGAGAGTCAGATGGTCTGGTCATTTGTCTAGGATTGAGGTCAGACCACAGAACAGGGGAAGGTTTCTGGCAATGGGCATGAAAAGCTGAGGATCAAGAAGGCAATTAAAGAGGAGTGACAGGTCACGCCCTCATAGGGCACAAGAGTAATACTTCTCGGGACAGATTTTTAGGCAAATGTGACTTTTGATGAGGAACAATCAGATGGATTTGTGTTTTGAAGCACACAGCCATGGATCCAGCCAGTTCTTAAAATACTCAGAGTTGAGCAGATGGATTCTAACAACTTATTAATCTATTTATAATGCCTTTCCTGACTATTGTCCAACTGGCCTTCGCCATCCTCAGTCTCCTTAAGATAAAAGGGAAGAGGACTTTCTCTGCCTTGATAGGTGTTTGTCCTCTTCCTACGTCTATGAGGCCAAGTTGTCTGAAATCCCCACAGACTCCCTCCTTTGGTATAAGACTCTCTCATGAGATTTCAGACTTCATTGTCCTCCTTGGCATGCAGAGGTATGAAAATTCAAGATATGAGGAAAATTGCATCCCCCAGAATCAAATGCAGTTTCTTGAACATCCTTCCTTTAAAAGAATCATCAGAAAATGCACAAATGAATTTCTGCCTGCTTTGTATCAACTCGTATTTAAAAAACACATACTAAAATTTCCTTATAATTTCAGTGTTTGGAAATTAAAGGGGGAAAAGAAGTTGCTGAGGAAAATGTGTTAGATTTTACTGAGCCCCAAATATCTGGAAAACAGTTTGAGATCGTTGGCCAAAGTTAGAGCTCTGGCTAGGTTTTCATACTCCTGCTATCGACAGCTAATTTCTTGAGCAAATTTATTCACTGTTTTTGAAAAAAAAAAAAAAAACTGGCCGCCAGAAGCCACCTCAGATGTGCAGCCTGTTCAGAAATTCCTGAGTTCAACTTTCTTAGGCATTTCTGTTTCCTTCTTAGCTCTCAAAGAACATTCTAGCAACGTGACATATTATTTGTCTGTGACCTTTCTCCAGAGGGCACAAAGATGGAGAAGCCCTGCTTACTTTCTGAAGATAAGGCAAATGTTTTATCTCTAACACGGCCTTATTTCTCAAAAAACAAAACAAAACAAAACAAAACAAAAACCAACAACAAAAAAAAAACCCAACTTTTTTTTTTTTTTTTTAAGGTCAGAAGGAAGAAGAAGCTTAAACGTCTTTGATTTTGACAGCAGAGTGTAGCTGCTTGTCTCAGGAGGAAATGTTTATGTCTGCTTCAAACTTGGCATCTTGAACTTGAATCTGATTTCATTTATCAAAACCAAATCATTAGCACAGAGGACGTTTAAGGCAGTTGAAAATACTCTGTATGATGTTATGGCGATGGATATATGTAAGTATACATTTGTCCAAGCACAACAGAAGGTGCCACATCAAGAGTGAGCCCTAATGTAAACTATGGGGATAATGACATGTCAGTATAGGTTCACTGATTTTAACAAATGAACCCTTGCAGGGGACAGGGTTTTCATAACGGGGGAGGTTATGCATGTATGTGCTGGGGCAGGGGATGTATAGGAACCTTTGTACCTTCCCCTTAGTTTTTCTGTGAACTTAAAACTGCTCTAAAAAATTAAGTCTTAAAAAAATCATGTTTGATTTGAGCTACACCTTAAATCTAGATCATTATTCCTAACTTGCTTTGTGAGTAGCTCTTTGTTTGCATTTCCCAAAAGCAGCCCTTGAGATAAGAATTCATCAGCAAAGTGATCCTGGGAAGCACAGGTGATTGGAAGTAGGGTTAGGTGCAGAGAAGGGAGAAAGCCAGTAGGAGGGGCGCCCATCAGCAGATCTTTGAGGTGGGCAACTACAGCTCACTCTCACTGGAGAGCCTCTGAGAACCATTGTGGAACCCACCCACATGGAAGGATGGGAAACATGGGCATTTATGCACCAAGTCTTGCCATTCTGCTACACCCCGAGCTGTGCCCAGAACAAGCATCCATGGGATTAGAGGAAGTTCTTAGACAGTTACGGGAGTGTAAACACCCTGGGGGTGAAAAGCCATCAGCATGCTGGAAAAAGCCCAGGTCAAGGGAGCCCAGGTGTGTCAAGGGGAGTCAAGGAGGCACTGTCAGAAGTACTTAATGACCTTAGGCAAATGACATCATCTCCCAAGTCCCTACTTTCTCATCTTTCACAGGAAGGAATTGGGATTTCCAAACTGGGTCCCCAAGATGACAGATGTTCCTTACAAAAACAGTTCCTTGGCCAAATAAATTTAGGTATTAGGTTAAACAATGTATATATTTTTTTAAACTGCAGGGCATCCCAGAGCCTTTAATGTCTAAAAGTGGGAGAGCATGGGTGCTGTTTTCCTAAGGTATTTGATCATGGATACCTCCCTCCGTTATTACCATTTTTTCAAGTGACATCTGTCTTGAAGCTCTGATAGTCTGTGGTACACGGTTTGGAATATATCACACTAGATGGTTACCATAGTCCAGCTCAGGTCTGTGGCCAACTGAGCAAACCGTAATTCCAACTCTGGAACTTTAGCTTCCGAGAAGATGGGGAAGGCTAGAATCCAGAGGGCTCTAGGCTCCTCACATTCCTGTTTTCATCTGTTTTATCTCTTGGAGTTCTGAGTCAGTTTTCTTTTGGTAAGAGCTTTCTGAAACTAAAAACAAAATAAGAAAATTAGCATATTTAGGAGAAGGTGCTGGGAAGTCATATTGTGGGCATGGGTGGAGACCAGTGTAGGGGCAGAAGGACAGGGGTGCTGGATGGTGGTCCAGAGGCTCTCTCTTGTGCTGCACAGGGCACCTTTGTGGCTTTGGCACAGGTGTTCTCATCTCTTGTCACATCTTACAATTATCTGGAGAGCTTTCAAAATAGGCTGATGCTTGGGGGACATAGGTGGCTCGGTCAGGCATCTGACTCCTGATTTCAGTTCAAGTCATAATCTCAGGGTCATGGAGTCAAGCCACCCCACTCGTGGGCTCCACACTCAGTGGGGAGTCTGCTTTAGATTCTCTCCCTCTCCCTCTGCCACTCATTCCTCCCTCACCCCCTGCTCGCTCTCTTTCCCCCAAATAAGTAAATAAAAATAGGCCTGACTTGCGACTCCTTCCCAGAGAGACTGATCAAGTGGATCTAAGATATAGCTCAGGCATCTATATTTTTTAAAATTATTTATTTATTTATTTATGATAGTCACAGAGAGAGAGAGAGAGTCAGAGACATAGGCAGAGGGAGAAGCAGGCTCCATGCACCAGAAGCCCGACGTGGGATTCGATCCCGGGTCTCCAGGATTGAGCCCTGGGCCAAAGGCAGGTGCCAAACCGCTGCACCACCCAGGGATCCCAGGCATCTATATTTTTAAAAAGCTCCCCAGATATTCTTATGGGTAGTAAGAATGGACACCTACTTTCTTTGAAAAGGAGTTTTGTTTGTTTTTTCTTTAGTGTTTTTAGGGCAGAAATTGTTTCAGTTGTGATGAAAGAAAGAAAAGAAAGAAAGAAAGAAAGAAAGAAAGAAAGAAAGAAAGAAAAGAAAGAAAGAAAGAAAGAAAGAAAGAAAGAAAGAAAGAAAGAAAGAAAGAAAGAAAAAGACTCCAGGATATGGTATTTCCAAAGGAGAGCAGAAGGGAGTTAACATTCATGCAAAAGACCTCGTGTATGTGTTCTCTTATTTAATACACACACATACACACACACACATACACATTCACATACACACATTCACAAACTCCTATAAAGAAGGATATTTTGAAACTGACTTATTCACAAGTGTGAATAAGTGTGTGTTAGATCCTACTGCTACTATAACAAATTACTACAAACTTAATGGCTTAAAACAATACACATTTACTGTTTAATAGTTCTGAAGGTCAGAAGTCCAGAATCAGTTGTATAGGGCTAACATCAAGGTGTTGGGAAGGGTATTCTTTCCAGGCACTCCAAAAGGATCTATCTCCTTACTTTTTCCAGCTCGTACAGGAGCTGAGTGCGTTTCTTGGCTGTGGCCCCATCCTGTATCTTCAAAGCCAGCCATGTTCAGCTGAGTCCTCTCATGCTGTTGTCTATCTGTTCTCTTCTGCCCCTCGTCTCTATTTAAGGACCCTTGTGATTATATTGAGCTGGCCTGGAAGATCCAAGACAATCTCTCTATCTTAAGGCTAGCTAATTGGCAACCTTAATTCCATGTGCAATCTTAATTCCCTTTTGCCACGAAGCCTTGCATATTTCTCAGGTTCTGGGCATTGGCATGTGGCTTCAGGCATTGGCATAGTGGGGGCCATTATTCAGCCAATCACAGACACTGAAGCTCATGTGCTGTGTGTCAAGCTGAGACAATTGTCAGATCTCAGGTCACAGCACTACAGAAGAGAGTTTCCCCGTTTGCTTAATGGTTACTTTCAAAAACATTTCTTAATTTATTGTCAATGTGTCAAAACACATTGTGCTAGAACTATGGGCAAGTCTTAAAACTTTCCTAATAGGACCTCAGTTCACTGTCCTCTCCATGGCACTGGGATGATGCCAGAGCACAATGTATATGGAAACCAACTTCATAAGTCATAAAACACCAACCCCCTCTAAGAGATGATCATTAACACAGATCACACCAGTGGGGGACCCAGAATATAATTTTTGCCTCATTAATTCTGTAGTCCATGAGGCTATGAGCTTACTGAAGGTATGGACTGGGCCTTATTTATGCTTCTATCTCAGATCCTAGGAAGTTCCAATATCCAATACCTGTTGCTGAATTAAGGAATAGGTCACTGGGATCTAAGGGGAATACGCTGGTAAAGAAAGTCAAATTTCTTGACTTGGAGCATTAAAGATTTGGTAGAGGGAAATAGAGCCATGTAAATAATGGAGTAGAATATAGTAAGTGTTACAAGAAAAGCAGAAGGAGACAGTTTTGGGGTTTCCAAAGATGGAGAATTCAACACTGAGTTGCAGAAGTCAGGCAGTGCTTAATTGATGCTGTGACATTGGATAACAGAGTTTTTAAATTTATGAAACTCATGCTACTACTCCTCACTGCCAATCCCAGGGCAGATATAACTAATCAATTGTGTACTCTTTCTCACTAGAGCCAGTGATGAGGACCCAGTTACCCATTGCTTAAAATTGACAAGCAGGGGATCCCTGGGTGGCGCAGTGGTTTAGCGCCTGCCTTTGGCCCAGGGCGCGATCCTGGAGACCCGGGATCGAATCCCACGTCAGGCTCCCGGTGCATGGAGCCTGCTTCTCCCTCTGCCTGTGTCTCTGCCTCTCTCTCTCTCTCTCTCTGTGACTATCATAAATAAATAAAAATTAAAAAAAAAATTGACAAGCAGGTTGAATCCAATTCATCCTATTGGGTTCTAGGTAGGATTTCTCTACTGGTAGTTCAGCAAATAAATTTGGTCTGAAATTCACTTCTAGCAAAGTATTATCTTAAGGTCCCATTGGGCACCCACAGTAAAGCAGCTCACTGTTTTTAGATTTCTCTGGATTAACATTCCCAGCAGCACAGAGCTTTCTTTATGTCTCAGCACAAATTTTGTTCTGATTGAGAGCCAAGGTTGGGAAGGCTCTGTCTACACCCGCAACTATGTAATTTAAGGGTGACCCTGCTGGTAAGAAGCCTGCACTTGAAAGCATGCTGACACAGGAGTAACCACGGCCTGAAACAATGGCCTACTTGTGAATCTGTTTGCACATCATTGCTCACTCCTCTGTCCTAAAATCTTGGTGACAATATGATGAGGTGTGTTCCCAAGTTTGCCCAGAGGACACCTCATGTGTTTTCATCCTCAGCATGCTGAAGAGAGGGGTCCTCAGACAGAAGTTCCATGGCCAGGAAAGGGGGGTCTAGAGAGAGCAACCCTGGAAGGTGACAGCGTTTTATTCCTTGTTCAGGAAAGGTCTTCTTCCCAGTATGTGAGAGGGGACTTAATCACAACTCACTTGGTCCTGAGTCAATGGCAAAATGAAGGATTGGATTAATGCAGATTTATTTGGAAATGTTTATTTCTGCTCCAAAAACATAGAATGTCCCTTACTTTAAAAAGTTTTAGTAAAAGTGTGCAGAAACCGATGGTCCAAAGTATTTACCTGAGAAAAGTAGAACTGTGAAGATTTCCAACTTTTAAAAGTGGAAAGCATTTAAAAGACGCATTTTCACCTCTATCATCCCTGATAATAATTTTTTGTGGGTCACTAAAAATATATAGAGTATTGTTATCAGACTAATGGGCAGTCATTTTGGGAAGATAATCTTTATTTCCAGAGAAAGGAGAATAGCTTTCTGAACTATATCCATAGACTCCGAAACAGGAGATTGAGCTGTTTAAAAAAAATCAATTTTTCTGTTTATCTGCAGGAATTTGATCAATAATAGCTAAGGGAGTACCTCATATTTTCACTCATCAACCAATTGGTAGGAATTTTGAACTGGTTCTCCATGTAGGGAAAGTGTAGTGAAAAATCCTAGCTGGAAGTTTTGGGTACTGATTCTACCTGATTTAAATAGAAAATAAGTTTGATTAAAAGGGTATTATTATTAGGGGCTGAAAATCAGGCTCTGATTTACAAAGTTGGAGACAAAGATCAAAATCATACCCTAGAAGTAGTCTGGGTATGGGGGGGAAAGCTCTGACTGCTTTTGATCTTAGAGCCCTATAGCTGTGCCCTGGGAGCTCTAGCTTGCTGCAACCTCTATTGCTGCCAGAGACAGTCCCACTTTTTGGCACCATTGGGTCCTGTTTCAAAGGCACCTGTGGGTGCCTCTGATTGAAGAGCCTAGGTCACTTGTCTACTCATGCCCTAGCTGCAAAGGAATCTGGGACAACTATCTGACATTTTCAGCATCTGTAGTGGAACACAGAATTCCCCAAACAGAGAAGAACATGCTGATGTTGGGAAGTCAAGATGAAAAGTGTCTCCCACAAGCAATTCAAGGCCAAGTCACTAGCATGTACAAAATCACCAGCTGCATGAGAGATGATTCAGATACAGGCTGGCCCTCTCAGAGCATATCATCCACTAGAGGAGATGGGTCATAGCACACTCTGCCTTGCCTTATGGCTATTCTTGTACAATTCAGTAATTGTGGGTATTTGGAAGCTAGGAGAGAAAGAGAGAGGGAGAGAGAGAGAGAGAGAGAGAGAGAGAGAGATGGCAGCTTGACAGTTATTACAAAATTATGAAAGATAACATATAATTGTATGGGAACAATACTTGTGTTTTTTTTGTTTGTTTTTTTTTTTTAATAAACATTTTTATTTATTTATGATAGTCACAGAGACAGAGAGAGAGAGAGAGAGAGAGAGAGAGAGGCAGAGACACAGGCAGAGGGAGAAGCAGGCTCCATGCACCGGGAGCCCGATGTGGGATTCGATCCCAGGTCTCCAGGATCGCGCCCTGGGCCAAAGGCAGGCGCCAAACCGCTGCGCCACCCAGGGATCCCCAATACTTGTGTTTTAAAGATGTGACACAACATAGTCAGTGGATATTACACTTAATACATATCATCTTCTGTGGCACGAGCTTTTTCCAGGTTTTGAGAAAGTTGGAGTTTGGAGAATGAGATATTTGTAAGGAAGTGGCCTTCTGCTATTTATGTGTAGATCTTGCATTTCTCGATTTGTTTTGAGAGGCAGTGGATGGTTGGGGCCATCAAAGCCCAGCCTGGGCTTATGGAAGAATAGGAGGTAAGGTTTTCATGTGAATTTTATTCCCACTGTTATAATCTATCAAGGAAGATATGAGTCTAGGTAAACCACAACGGGGCCATGGGTCTCTTTCTGCTGGATTCAGAGTCTTAGGGCACCTAAGATCTGAGATCAGGAAAGAACCTCTTGCTGTTGAGAGTTAAAGGCAGATGAAAAATTTGGAATTGCCTTCAGCAGCATGTAGGGCAAGCTCACACTGAGTGGATCATTTCCGGTAAACTAGATTATCTACATTCATAGCACTCTTTAGTCTGGTGTTCATTTCCCAGGAGGGAGATGGGAATGCATTAGCAGAGTTGGTTATGACCATCCTAATGTTGCCTCAATTACGGGATATGAAGAGAAGGGTCTTTTAGGCTAAAGCCTGAGTAATTTCTTCTGCTCCAATGCTATGCAAGGCCAGTGGGTGGTGGCATCAGGAATCCTATAAGAAATGTAAATTGTAGAGTCAGAGTCATAGCTGGACAGTCTAGCTAGCCTTCTCTACCAAAAAGTCTCCTTGCAGTGATGAACTTGATGGCTCTGAATTTTATACTTGGTAAGGAAGAGAAAAGGGGGATTTCTTATATTATGTTTGAGAACAGTCAGGGAATATATAGGTCTTAAAGAAGATCACAAAGCCAGAAAATGTAGCACTTTCCTGCCATATGAACACTCAACACTCAGTTGTGTCAGATGATGGGAAAGAATAATGGTAAACACCATTACCCTGTGCTCTCTCTAGAAAAGGGGCCTTTAAGTAGTACCCTTTGGAAGAAAGACTTCTTATTCTTTCTGAAAGATGCTGCCCTAAATCACCATGGCTTCTAATTGGTAGTGGTGGCATTTGGCAAATCCTCTGGTTTGGCCACTTTTGCAGGGCTTACTTGATTTCACAATTGTGGTTTTTATGCAGGACAAGATGATTTGATCTAGTAATTTTCATGCAAATTAGAGGTTGAAAGGATGTGTCGCATAGTGAGATACCCATGTCCTACATTTCATGTGGGACTCAATTTAAAGGAGTACTAAAACCCCAGTGGGGAAGACTGTTGACTAGACATTCCTTAAAATAAATACAGTTGAGAAAAGCTGGAGGAAGGGCTGATGGCTAAGTGCTGATCAAACCCAGATACATTTCATACTTTTTTCATAAAATCCTCACTGTAGCCTTACAAGGAAGAAATTACTACTGACAGGTTATGGATGGGTTATGCCTAGTAAAAATCTGATGGAAATCCCTGGAGAGGTTTGCTTTCTCCCTCCTCGCCAGCCACCCTGGCATCATCTGGCACCACCTCCTACCTCACTCTCTGTGTCTCTAGTCCTTGGTTTTGCCCTGCCCCCTTCTTCCACAACACTTTGGAACCCACTCTGTTTTCTTTCTTTTTTTTTTTTTAATTTTTTAATTTTTATTTATTTATGATAGTCACAGAGAGAGAGAGAGAGAGGCAGAGGGAGAAGCAGGCTCCATGCACCGGGAGCCCAACGTGGGATTCGATCCCGGGTCTCCAGGATCACGCCCTGGGCCAAAGGCAAGCGCCAAACTGCTGCGCCACCCAGGGATCCCCCCACTCTGTTTTCAAGCATATATTAAACACCTGTGGAACTTGATCCTGTACTAGGCTACATAGTAATTCTCAACACAAACTAAAGCATCAGTATTACGCATACCACATTCTTTGTCCACCATGCAATAAACTTAGAAACCAACACCAAAAGCTCTCAAAGACCATATGTTTGATCATTTAAGTAATTGCTTCAAAACAGTGTATTACTCAACTAAAAAAATCATAGTGGTATTTTAAAAATATTTAGAACCAAATAATAATATTAACACTATATATCGAAATACTGAAGGATGGGCTGATGTGGTGTTTGGAGTGAAATTTTGAGCTTTACTTAACAGATAAGAAAGATTCAAAATCGATGCAAAAATGCTCAACACAAAGATGGGGGACCATCCACATAAATGAACCATCCAGGACTTTGGCCTCTCTGTCCTGGTCTCCAGTGACATCTACTACCTTTTCTCATTATTCCACCTCACATCTTGCCAGTTTTAATATCTCTTTCTGAGATCTTCCAAGTTTGTTCCTACCATAGGGCCTTTGCACTTTCCCCTGAGAGTTCTTTTGCATTTCATTTGGGATTCTTTCCAAAGCTATCTTCTCGGAGATGCCTTCCTTGACTCTCCTATCTAAATAGTACCTCTGATCATCATTCTCTATCCCTTGACTATAGAATTTATATGTAGTGTAGTAATAAATTATTAGTTCTCTCTCTCTACCTATGTACCTGTTATTACTGTGAGTCCATGGTTGTTGCCTGTCTTATTCACAGTAATACCTTCAGCATCTAGAACTGAGCCTGATGAGTGAGAGTACTTACAGTATTTTTTGATGAAATAAGTAGATGAATTCATCTACGCCCTTATTAAAATACCAAATACCCGAGTTTAAGGGGAAAAAACCTGTTCATAATCTCTGTCCAATAATTGAATTTCTGCCTTGGAATGTTCTATAAAAGTAGATCTTTCAATGACACAGAATTATGGAATATATTCCAGAGACCTTATAATCTTAAATAATCAGAACTGAATATGTAGTTTTGATGAGATTTTACTGTGAGACAACAATATTTTTATGTGAGTTGACATTATCACTTTCCCCACGTGCTCCTAAAACAAACCCTTCAAAAGAAAACAACAGTTCAAGGCAGGTGAGTAAGTACCTGCTGTATACCTCACTGGGAATTAATCAATAGCATTATTTAAAATATCAGCAGCCTATTTTACTGAAGAAAACATGTTTTTTATTATATAAAAATGATTTATTATTTGACATTGTGTGAACTTTTAGAAGTTGGATTTGTAGTTTATAGTTTTTGGATGGCACCTCTTAAAATTTGTAACTGTATTGTTGAAAAATATTTTATAGCCTAAAAATACTACATATTGCAAAAGAAAATCCTGCCCTTTCTAGTACCAAGCCCTCTTTAAATCAGTTATTTAATTTTTTTCCTCTTGTGGATGAGTCATATAAACAACAAAAAAGTTAAATGCTTGCCTGGAAAATGACAGCGGGTCACATTTAACCATTCCTGTTCCCATGTTGCCTTCAGCGGTAGTCCTGGGCCCAATACATACCCTGTGGTTCGGTATTCTTATTCCAACACAGACTGGCTTGGCCCTCTGCCCAGCCATCCTGGACAAATCAAAAGTCAAGGATCAGCACAAGTTTGCCCAAGGCCTGAAGAATTGTTCCAATTTGCATTTCTCCTTTCTTTCCTTCCCTTTCCTACTCTTTTGTGTTCAAACCAACTCTTTGGTCCCTTTTAGAGATTTCATCTAAAGAGAGATCCTACAATATTAAAAGAGCTTATTTTTATCTGCTTACATGTTTAAAGTTTGTCAAAATTGAAGGGACATTGGTGAAACCAAAATTTTCCTACTGAGAGTTCCCAGAAAGATTTTGCAAGGGTTGAAAAAAAAAAAAAAGTCTCCCTTGCATAATATGTCAGTTAGAATAGGCTGGGTTGTGCTGAAAGAACAAACAGCTCCTATATGTTGATGGCTTGAAGAACAAATGTTTAGTTCTTGCTCATTCCACATGCTTGCATTAGTCAGGTTCTCCAGAGAAATAGAAACAGTAATGTATTATGTTTATATTATGGAGGATGAGAAGTCCCATGACCTATTGTCTGTAAGCTAGAGACCCAGGAGAGCTGGTGGTATAATTCAGCCTGAGTCTGAAGGCCTGAAAACCAGGGGAGCCAACAATGTAACTCCTACTTTGAGGGCGGGAGAAGAGGAGATGAAATGTCCCAGCCCATTCAGTGAGGAAGGGAAAAAAAGGGGACCAATTTCTCCTTCCTCCATCTTTTGTTCTATTCAGGCCCTCCACAACTAAGTGATGCCCACTCACACTGGGGAGGACCATCTACTTGGATGAGTCCACCAACTCAAATACTAATCTCATCCAGAAACATTCTTACAGATACACCTAGGAATAATGTTTAATCTGGGCATTTTATGGCCCATCAAACTGACATATAAAAGTAAACATCACAGTGCCTATCCTGAATAGGTTGGGCGCTCTATTTCATATCACTACAAGCTCAAAGTTCGTGCTGCACCTACTCTGTACAATGATGCGGGCCACTTGGCAATGGGAAAGAGAATGGGATTAGTCATGAACTGTCTCTTAGAGTTTTTCAAGGGTCTTCTGCTCAAAGAGCATTGGCTGAACAAGTCAGCCAGCCATATTTACCTTAAGAGGACTGGAAAAAAATGTCAGTTTAGTGTCTTTCTGCCATGCCCAGAAAAGAGAGTTGAATAACTAAAAATTGACATACCACATCTAATTGCTTGGGAAGAACAGTCAAGAGCACCATATTGGGAGGTCTTAAGTATCTGCTCTCACTTATCAAGCAATACTGTGATTGGTATTAACATTGTATGTCAATTGTATTTCAATAAAAAAAGACTGATTGGTCTGTGTTATCTGTAATTCTAGGCATGGAAAAGTTGAATCATATGGGCTGGGTAGTTTCTTTATTTGGATGGTCATCAGTACACAGCGTTAGTACTTTTAAGAAGCACCAAATGTCCATGGAGATTTCTACACCCACAGATGGTCAGGGCTCATCTTAAGAGTCTTTTTCCTAAAGTTGAACATTATTCTCTTTTTATGATTTTATCTGCCAGACATGGTCCACCAGAACAAAAGGAGAATTTGGCAATAATTTTCTAGTCCCAGCTGTAGAAGAAAAATACTAAGCCTGCTATAAATGTAAAACTGATAACTAGTGAAGAGTTCTCTGTTTTATGGCAGAAAAGGGAGAGCCATGGCTTGGATTAATCATCTCTCCAGGCCAGATATGGCATATAATATTTCATTTCATGTAATAACTCTGACTGATTGGAAGAAGCTGCCTAGAGTACTGTATGGGATGGATATAGAGGCTGCATCAAAACTCATCATCAAAAGCATGCAATGATTGTTTAACAATGTCTGCCATTGGTGAAGGAAGGGTAATAATGGAACACATGCCAACTATTTGTCTTTGCTATTCTAGATCATCACTTCCCACCCATCTACCCCTTTTGGGGATTACATTCTGATCTGTCAATCTGATTACTATTTTGTTCCCATGTATTCTTTGCTATTTGGGTGGATGTGATCTGAATGACAGACATCCATTTTTCATTCACTAGTGTCTTCTTCATAGTAAATAAAAAACAAAACAAGAACAAATCCAAAAAACTAAAACTAGAAGCTTGATATTATGATTTATATCCACCATTTAGGATTTTGATTAGATTGAATCCATCTCTGAGATCTGATCAACTGATAATGTAAATTCCTTAATGTGGAAATCTGAACTTGAGTGTGATCTTCCCAGACGACACTGTCTGGGAAATTGGACTACTTTCATCTCTGGCATCACTGTATTCCTTCTTCTTGACATCAATAATTGTCAACTGGATGGTACCATGGACGGTCACAATGTGAAACAAATAACTCATTATGAACAGAGGAGAAGAAGAAACAGATGAGAAGAAGTTTAAGGGGTGAAATAGAAGCTTTATATTTTGATGTGAAGGATTATTAGTCAAGATTGGGCTAAATATCTCTAAGGTCAGTAAAGAATGAAAGGCTAGATTATTCCAAAGAGCTGCTTGGGTCTTATTTTACCATCAGTGTGTGATTTAGGGGCTGAGAAAATACATGCCTCCTTGGCTCCAGAATAGACATTTAGTATTAGACTTCTTTCTCTACTTTTAAAGACAAGATGAGGTTGGGCTGTCTTTTTAATGTGATCGTTGATCATTGGGAATAAGTGTTTGACAGGTACTGCAGTTACAGACACCCTCATAAGCTAATGAGAGATGGGCTGCATGTCAAGAGAAATTAGGAGAACATTTCAATCTGCCTGGTTACATGACTAGAAGAAAAATATTTCATTTTTTCATATTGTTCATGACTAAAAAATTTTTTATAATCTCATAAATCTTCAAACTTAGAGTCTATACCAGTAACTTGCGCATAAATATATTTCGAGGATATAGTGATATTTATGTAATGACACTGAGTCTCTGGCCAGCTGCCCGCCTGTGCTAGTTAGAGTCTTTCCCAAAAACCTTAGATTTAACCTGTTATTCTCCCAAATGCTACAGAACATAATTTAACAATAAAGAAACAATTTCACTGGCAACTTTAGTTCATATTTTATGAAACATAAGTAAATAGTTTTAAAGGTCTTATGATCTATACGTATTTAGAATTATAGGATGTCAGAGATTAATTTATTTATCATGTGCATTTTCAATAGGGGTAATATTTCTCCCAAGAGGGTGGAAATTTGTTCTTAAATATTACAGTAGTTTGTGGCTCTCCAAAGGCCCACCACACATTCAGGACACACAGATGTACAATACATCTGTGGTATTAAAATTTCAGGGAGCAGGGGAATGATTAGGAAAAAGATGTCCAAAAGAAGCTTCTTAAGGAGATGGGAATAAAAAAGATTGAGGAACACTGCTCTCCTTCAATAATTTCAGAAATAGTAATGGTTTTTAATGATGACTAACGTTTCTGGTATGTTTACTGTGTGTCCAGGATTTTGTCTAATCCAATTTCTCTGCCACTAGGGTTCTTTTGATACAGTGTGTTTCTCATCTTGGTAATGGGACCATTGAGAAAAGTGAACGAAATCAAGGTGGTTGATGGTGTTCAGTTATTTTACATCCTTGCTGACATTTTGTCTACTCAATCTATGAAAGAAAATGTTGATGTCCTCAACTGTAATTGTGAATTTCTCTATTGCCCTCTTTCATTCTGTTAGCTTTTGCTTCATGTATTTTGAAGCTCCCTATTTAGGTGAATACATCAGATTGTTATGCCTCTTGGTCAACTGACCTCTTTATCATTACATAATGTCCCTCTATTTCTAGTGATTGTTTTTGCTCTGAAGTTTCTACTCTGATAGTCATAGAGTTGTTCCAGCTGTTTTTGGTTAGCATTTTGAGGGTATGTCTTTTCCCATCCTTTACTGTAATCTATCTACATCATATTTTAAGTGGATGTCTTTAGAGAATATTTATTTTTAAAATTTATTCTGGCAATATCTGCCTCTTAAATGGTATGATTAGATACTAATTTCGTGTATATGTAATGATGTTTGGACTTCGGTATACCATTTTATTGTTCTCTGTTCTTCTGTTTTTTTGTTTCTAGATTTCCTCTTTTCTGCTTTGTTCTGGGTGATTGGATGTCTTAGTATTTGATTTTAATATTTCTAATGAATTTCTTTTTGTTATTCCTCTAGGAATTTCAAAATACATACTCAGCTTCCACTTTCTGCTCAGAATTAATATTTTCTACTTCAAGAGGAGTGCAGAAACCTGACTACATAGAGTATAGGTATTTTTACCTTTCCTTTCTTTTAAAAAATTTTATTTAAATTAGCCAACATATAGTACACACTTAGTTTCCAATGTAGTGTTTAATAATTCGTCAGTTGCATATAACACCCAGTGCTCATCATATCACCCTACCTTTCCCTTCTTTATATTGTAATTATGTATATGATATACAGTTATATATAATTTTATTGTATGTAATTGCATCTATGTACTTTGTCTTTTTTTAAATTTTTTTTATTGGTGTTCAATTTACCAACATACAGAATAACCCCCAGAGCCCGTCACCCAATCACTCCCACCCCCCACCCTTCTACCCAATCACTCCCACCCCTCCCCTTCTACCACCCCTAGTTCGTTTCCCAGAGTTAACAGTCTTTACGTTATGTCTCCCTTTCTGATATTTCCCACACATTTCTTCTCCCTTCCCTTATATTCCCTTTCACTATTATTTATATTCCCCACATGAATGAGAACATATAATGTTTGTCCTTCTCCGACTGACTTACTTCACTCAGCATAATACCCTCCAGTTCCATCCACATTGAAGCAAATGGTGGGTATTTGTCATTTCTAATGGCTGAGTAATATTCCATTGTATACATAAACCACATCTTCTTTATCCATTCATCTTTCGATGGACACCGAGGCTCCTTCCACAGCTTGGCTATTGTGGCCATTGCTGCTAGAAACATCGGGGTGCAGGTGTCCCGGCGTTTCATTGCATCTGTATCTTTGGGGTAAATCCCCAACAGTGCAATTGCTGGGTCGTAGGGCAGGTCTATTTTTAACTCTTTGAGGAAACTCCACACAGTTTTCCAGAGTGGCTGCACCAGTTCACATTCCCACCAACAGTGTAAGAGGGTTCCCTTTTCTCCGCATCCTCTCCAACATTTGTGGTTTCCTGCCTTGTTAATTTGCCCCATTCTCACTGTTGTGAGGTGGTATCTCATTGTGGTTTTGATTTGTACTTTGAAAACTGCATCAGTGTTACAATTTTTATCTTCATCATCATCCATATTTTTTGTAGCCAATTAGAGAGGAACAGAATAGTTTATTAAATTTACCTAGTTTCCATTTCTTGTGCTTTCCTTCATTCTTGATGTCCTAATCTTCCTTGCCATATCATTTCCCTTCTGTCTAAAGAACTTCCTTTAGCATTTCTTTCAGAGAAGTTTGTGTAGGAGTGATGCCTCTTAGAACGTCTCTTCCACATCCATTTGTGAAGGACATTTTTACTGGATAGAGAATTCTGGTTGACAGTTCTTGACTTGCAGAAATTGAAGATTATTCTTCTTTTGGCATCCATGGTTTCTGATGAGAAATCCATAGTGATGTGATTTGTTGCTCCCTTCTATGTCATATGTCTTTTTCCCTTTGGGTGCCTTCAAGAGTTGTTTTTTATTTTTTTTCTTTGTCTTTAGTTTTCAAGTCATGTTATGTGTGTGGACATGATTTTTCAAAAATTTATTATGTTTAGTTTCTTGAGAACAGAAACAAAAAAAATGTAATCGCTAATTTGCCTTATGCTATTAGAAACAATCTGTAACCAAGAGTTTTAGGCATCTGCCTGGTCTCTGCTGCTGCTGCAGTGTGGCATGATTGCCTGGTGGCTGGGACAGAAACTTTTTTTTTTTTTTTTTTAGATCTAATTTTTATTTTATTTTATTTATGATAGGCACACAGTGAGAGAGAGAGAGGCAGAGACACAGGCAGAGGGAGAAGCAGGCTCCATGCACCGGAAGCCCGACGTGGGATTCGATCCTGGGTCTCCAGGATCACGCCCTGGGCCAAAGGCAGGTGCTAAACCGCTGCACCACCCAGGGATCCCTGGGACAGAAACTTAACAAAGATTAGGAACTTATATCACTGTCCAGCCCCCTTTCCTAATCCTTGGTCCAGAAAGCTAGGTCTTCTCTTGAAGCTCTTTCTGTCCACATTGATGTACACTTCTGGGTCTGGAGCTGCCTATGTGTCTATCTGGGGTGATCCCAGAGTTTGGGAAAAAGTGGGAAACTTTCCACTAGTTTCATTATACTACCCATTCTGCTTTCTCCTATTTTCTGGCTACCTTTCCTTCTGAGATAATTGCCCTCTGGTTCTGCCCAGGGCTAAATTTGCATCCCATGAAGAGACAGGGTGGAGTGCGCTTACCCCATCTTGCCTGGAATGATCCCAATTGGTTTTAAATGTTCTTTGTTGGCTTCTGACTACTTGACAAGCATACAGAGATTTGCATCCTTAATCACTTAAATTCCCTGAATTTTGATGAGTTTCAAATTTTGGTGACTCAAGTTGTAGAATTTTCTATTTTCTTGCTGCTTTGGACACCTGCAAGTTCTGGAAAGAATTCTAAGGGAATGAGAGCTAAGATTTATTGAGTCAGTCCTTGGTGCAACATTGTCACATTTCATCTTCATCATGGTTCCTTTTTTATGGGTGTTATTTCCTCATTTAAGAGAAAAGGAAAATTTGGCTAAGCAAAGTCACATAGCTAGGTTAAATAGCACATCCAAACTCAGGTTTATTTTGTTTCATTCTGAACCCTAGTTCTTTCCATCATATTATGCTGAAGATAGACTAAATTTGTATTTTTTTAAATGTGGGTATTGTTGGAAAATAACATATATTTTTAACCGATTAATATTTGAAAATGCAATCAATATTTTGGTCTCCTATTACCTGAAAAAGATTCATTCTCTTGCTCCAAGTAACTCAGGACCAACTGTCCACTGTGATTCTTTTTTAAAACCTTTCTTAGGGGGACCTGGGTGGCTCAGTGGTTGAGCATCTGCCTTTGGCTCAGGGCATGATCCCAGGGACCTGGGATCTAGTCCCGCATTGGGCTCCCCACAGGGAGCCTGCTTCTCCCTCTGCCTATGTCTCTGCCTCTCTCATGAATAAATAAAGAAAATCTTTAAAAAAATGAAATAAAAAATAAAAACTTTCTCAGGTGTTGTGATTTCATTAATAACCACCTGATCCTCTGGTAGACTCTTGGCCTGAAAATTTCAGGCTTTCATTTTATCAAGAAAAAAAGCCAGTTACATTTAACTTAGAGTGTTTAGCTTGGACAGAACATTAGACTCATAAATACTAATTTTTGAGAAGTCACTGGGGTCTGCACGGATAAGTGGATTGACCTTCAGCGAGTACGTAGCTGAGGAGCCGACTGGGCTGCCCTTTTGTCAGGAAATCCCTGAAGTAATGGATTTGACGCGGTGGGAGAAGTGGATCCACTGTCCTCACTGCCTGATGAGATTGTCCTGGTGGCAGTTACATGTATTCTTTGGCACTCAGCCATTTCCGCAGCCCCAAACCAACAACGGTTCAGTGGTTGAAAGCCATGTCTTAGGAGGAGTGCTTCTACAATTCTTTGGCAGCCTCCCCAGAGTGAGTGATGTGGAGAAGCTCTATGAAGATTGAGGAAAAGATAGTTGAGTGGGGTTAGCAGGTCAGACTGCAATTGTTAGCTTAAAAAAAAAAAAAAAAACAAAAAAAACAGATCAGACTGTACTCAAAGAGAGGTACCCGGAGTCTACAAACTACTTGAAATATGTAGGATTGTTTGTCTCTGAATTTTCTAGGGAGAGGGACAATTCTATAAATTCATCAAGGACTCCACAAAGTTAAGAATCTTTGATGTGTTTGTTATGTAAAGTGACAGGTCAGTGCCTGTGTTATGCACAGAAGGAATCATGAATAATAACAGATAAAGTGTGAGGTGGCCATCTGGGAGCCTCCACCAAGAGGAAAGTCATGTCATCCGTGTGAGGCACTATTAAATTAATAGATGTTTTTTTGTGGCTGTATGCTGCGGTTCAGTTGATTTGAGTTAGACAGTGATGACCTGAAGATTGAAGACGGTGTGAAAAAAAAAAAGCCATGGCTTGAGGGAAGCTGGATAAAGAATGTTTGGAAACCATCTTGTACTATATTTGCAACTTTTCTGTTATTCTAAAATTGTATATGTCAAAGAATATATATATTTCCTTTGGAATAAAAGGAACTCTAAAAGAAAAGTTCTATAGATTAAATGGGTGAGGTTGACTTTGGGAATTTTGATAGCAAGGAAGCAAGCATGGTAGAGTGTTAAAGAGCATGGACCCTAGAGTTAAGAATAGGAATTGTTGTGATTCCCAGACATAATGTTTACCAGCTGTGTGATCGTCATTTTGCATGCTCCCATTTCATAGATGAGAACACTGAGGCTCAGGGAGGTTAATAACAGATACATTACTTCATACTGTGGTCACAGGAGTTAAATGAGGTAATTCAAGCAAAAATGCTTGGCACATGGAAAGCATTTGGTGAGTGTTAGCCATTAATATGATTATGATAATAATTATCATCAAAGTGGAGGCAGAAGATATTTAAAAGACATGAACAGGCTGATGAGATCAAGCAAATTCTAGTCTTGACAGCTAATGACCTTCACATACGTCAGAGCATTTTCAGGGGCTGAAACTACAGAAAGAGGTAGTTGTTGATGGGCACCTGGGTGACTCAGTTAAGTAGTAGTCAGTAGAGTAAAATGGAGGGAGAGTTAATAGATATAGGATGCAAGGAGAATAAGCTGGCTGATGGGGGCCGCATTGGGGAATTTCTGAATCTCTGTGGAGAAAGGCATGCTGATTGATCTTGGGACTCCTAGAGCCATATATAATAATATATATATATATATATATATTTAAGATTTATTTATTTATTTTAGATAGAGAAAGAGAGCACACAAGTAGGAGTAGGAGCAGGGGGAGAGGGAGAGGATCTCAAGAAGACTCCCCACTAAATGTGAAGCCTGATGCAGAACTCGATCTCACAACCCCAAGATCATGACATGAGCAGAAACCAAGACCTGGTCACTCAACTCACTGAGCCACCCAGGCACCCTGAGCCCTATATTCTTAATAATTAATATCACAAACTTTGAAATTTAGATATCAGATTCTTTCTCTTAGATAGGTTTTTAAATTCATAATCCCTTTTGAGTAAGATTCTTTCTTTGTTTTTATTTAGGGGCTTTGGGATCCTTCTGTAATAGGGATCTGATTTGCCATTTAATTGTTAAGGCCCTGCCTCTGAGAATACTTGCCCCCCACCCCACACCATGTGCGCAATGACCTCTGACTGCCTAAGACCAACTCTCAAAATGCAACTCTGTTAACCCAAATGTGAAGGTAAGAAACAAGTCCAAAATATTACAAAAATTATGCAGTCATGATCTGTAATCACTTTCCTTCATTCTCACTGTAGATGGAGCGTGTTATTTCCCCCTTGAACTTACCCATGATTTCAACATGATATGTTATCATTTTAATGTCTGTGGTCTTACTCAGGAATTGAGTGATGAAAAACCAAGACACATGAAAAATGGTCCATGGTAAAAGCCTATATTAAGAACATGTTCAGAGAAGAGATTAAACTAATTGCATCCAGGGGAATGTGGGTTATGAGAGACCGGACTTGTGTTCCTACTTAGAGTTACAGTCTCTGAACACATTTCTTTATTTTATATGAAATTATAGTAGAAAGGAGTTTGCCTGAATAATAAATGTAGTGATAACTGAGAGGGAAAACATCATGAAGCCAGAGAACTTTGGTTAAGTGAAGCTGATGATGGTGACTATGGGATGTATGCACAGCCACAAGTTTTGATTTATTATTTTCAGTGATGGGGACATTTCAGTTTTACATGGTCCATAATCTTGTTTACTGAGGTAGTCAGTATCAAAGCCATTTTATTTATTTATTTTTTTGTAGCAATGTGAGATGAAGCAGAGATCCCCTAAAAACAGAGGAAGGAATAGCTAAGAGAAATACTTCTGAGAAGATAAAGGAAAGGTCTGTTCTTGAAATCTGGGGTCACAAGGGAACATAATCATTGACCAAAAAAACTAATCTTTCTCATTATTGTAATTATGTATGTTTTGTATTTTTTTTAAATAAGTGCCTCTACTTTCATTTACTATAAAAATCGAGCTGACTTAGAATATCTGGAAAACATGGAAAAGATAGAAGAAAAAGAAAAACATCTGCCACGTGCAACATCGAGATAGACATTAACACATTTTTTTTGCAATAGTTTCAGGTCAAATAAAAATGTTTCTCTCTGGCTGCTATTGTGGATATACCGTTAGGCATTCTGTTTTGTATACATGGTGAAAATTTTCCCCATATCATTGAAACTTTGTTGAAACAATGACCTTAAGGACATAACTGGAAGTTCAGCTTACAGAAAGCAGTGCCCATACGTCAGAAAGGCCGGATGCCCCATAGAGCTTGAAGGAACTGTGCTCAGTGGGTTGGGCATAACAGCCACCATCTGTTGGATGCAGAACATCCTTGCTTGGCATGACTGTCCTGATAGATGGCTGGGTGGTACTGAAGAGGGAGTCACATGGCTCCCAGTCCAGTGCTGATTTCTAATCTTATTTCTTCTGTAAATTGAATGATAGTCTTTCCCCGTCTCTGAACCTCAGTTCTTTATCCTCTGCTGATGATTGCCCAGATACCCTCAGATCTAGGGCATTATATCTCTAGACTTAGCACCTTGGTACCATGGAACATATGTTCATTATTAGTGTCACTATTATTTTACATTTTCTTTCTTTCGATGCCTTTCTATTGTGCAGTTGCTGTGTTACAGACACTGACATGTTTTCACCTGTCACATTGCCAGTCACCCCGTGAAACATGTGTCATTATCATCCTCGTGCCTAAGACAAGGCGAGTGAAGCTCAGAGGCAAATGGGGAGCTGAACTTGCTCTCTGCCCGACAGCAACTCTCCTGAAAGCAGGCTGCTTCACGGGAACTCAAGGGTCATCACCTGGAGCTGGACACCCCCCTCCGTCGTCAGTCCACGAGCCTCGTCTCTTGGTCACCCAGTTCCTCTCTTGTTGGCTCACTGGTCATGTAGACATAATAATACTCCCTCCTCACCACAGATGTCCATGTCTTAATCCTCAGAACCCATACATTTGTTATGTGGCAAATGGCGGTTAAGGTTGCAGGTGGAATAAGGTGGCTAATCAGCGACACTTAATACAGATGAGAGCCAGGATTATTCAGATGGGCCCAATATAATCACGACAGTCTTTAAAAGTGGAAGCAAGAGGCGAAGAAGCTTCAGTATGAGAAAGATGTAATGTGAGAGACTCGGTCAAACTCTTGTTGGCCTCGCAGATCCAATGAAGCAAGGGCCAAGGAGTGCAGGTGGCCTTTAGAAGCTGGACAAGATGGAGAAACAGATGCTCTCGTAGAACCTGCAGGAAGACATAAAGCCCTGCTGATGTCTTGATTTTAGCCCTGTGAATCTGTCATCAGACTTCTGATGTCCAGAATGTACGGTAATAAATTCATGTTGTTTTTATGCCACTAAATTTATGGTGATGTCTGTGGCAGCTATAGGAAATTAATACAGAGGGTGTGCTCTGAGAATTACTAGAAGTCTGGAGTGTTCCAGTGTTAATGCCCAGGGGGCTCTGTGTTGTTGGGGACAGAGCAGCAGAGGGTCTGACAGGTGCTAGTATTTGGAGCAGGTGGGCAGCAGCTGCAGTTGCCTGAGTTTGCACAGGACCCAGCCAGTTGTCAGGGGCCTGGGTGGGACCAGCCCCTAGAAAATGACTAGACCACATCTTCAGGAATGAGTCAGGCAGATTTTGAAGGCAGTAGAATAATAATAATGGGGTCCAGGACATCAGGATCTAGAGCTGCGCCGTCCAGTGGAAACATAGTCAGTTTACAGTCTTCAGAAAATAAGTTTTATACTTTTTCTTGGTTCTCCAAAGTTCAGACTTTATAGAGGCAATTTAAGTGTTGCTCAAGAAATATTTATTGATTATTGCTGTGGTGGTTCATCTCATTTTTAACTGAGCATTTATTTAACTACATCTTTTTCGATGACCTGTTTGAACGTGTTGCAGTTCAAACCCAAAATATAACCCCTTCTTGGGAGTTATTAAATTTATCAGTAGTCCTGGTGTTTTGTTGGTTACATATAAAATTGTAGAACTTTTTCAAATGGGAATTATATTGGTCTGTTGGCTCAGGGAAAATAGACAATTGAAACGCACATTGTATGTTTCAAGATGATGGAAACAGAAAATAATTCTGAACAAGAAAACATCACCCAAAGGCAAGAAGCCAAAAGAACAATAGTGGTTAATATACTAATATAATAAATCTAAGCCTAAATCCTTTCTCTTACATTTAAACAAAAGGGCAATAATAATTCTATTTTGTAAGAGCATCTCTGGGAGTTACACATGAAAATATTTTTTTCCCCTAGGCAGTATTTGAATTTTCCTGTTCTGTCATCTATTTTTGAAACAATTTAATATCTGGTAACATCTGCGCAGTCTGCATGATCTTTGTTTCATACTCAGAATAGAACATATGGCAGCATATAAGAACACATTGCCACTGTTGTTAAGGAGTCTTTTATTTATTGACTGTATTTATAACTTTTCTGTTCTCTCCAAAGGAACAAAATCCAATAAAACAAAAATAAGAAATTGGGCAAGGCAAGGAGACTGAGGAAGGAATCCACATGATAGCTCTGTGGGTTGATATATTTACTATGACTGACCTTCCAATTTGGCTGAGTTTCCTAGAAGCAAGGGCAAAATGAAAGAAAAAAAAAAGGAACTTTAAATATACAGGGTCCCCAGTAGCAGAAAGTTAGAATAAAAACAATTTTTAAAGGGAGTTCCCCATTGCTTTTTTAAAAATTTTAAATCCAAAAAGTACTTTCACATTGCAACCACTTTGTTCAAAAGTAGAGAACCCATCACTGTGTTCTACAGTAATTGTTTGTTTTAAAGATTTTTATTTATTTATTCATGAGAGACACAGAAAGAGAGGCAGGGACATAGGCAGAGGGAGAAGCAGGCTCCCTGTGGGGAGCTTGATGTGGTACTTGATCCCAGGACCCCGGGATCATGACCTGAGCCTAAGGCAGATGCTCAACCACTAAGCCACCCAGGTGCCCTTAAGCTAGTTATTCTTAAACTCTAGCAGATATCAAGACTTCCTGGTGTGGGGGACCCTATTAAAACAGATATCAAGGGGCAGTTAGATTTGGGAATTATCTTTCTTGGAACATTCGGGACGTTCCTGGCTTGGGTGTAGTAGGTTACAGAAGGTGAGGGTTGGAAAAGAGTCAGGAGCCTGGGTGAGTGTTGCAAGATTCCCTAGAGCTTTGGTGGGGGTGTCAGTGTCCTAGAGTAAAGCACACTCCAGTCTGACATTTGGGAGGAGGCGGTCAGTCAATCTGCCTGCCTGCTTTGGATTGGTGCATCCTGTGGGGAAGCCTGCTTAATCAGAGGCTCCACCCTGAGTTCCTGGTCTGTCCCCTTATTCAGGGAAGAGCTCCCAATAGGGGGGAATAAACCTCCATAAGAAAACTAGAGATGAATTCTGGAAGAAACATCTGGAGACATTTTCGGTTGTGTTTGCTGGAGACCCTGGGTTGTTAGCATCGAGCAGATAGAGGCCAGGATGCTGCTAAAATACTTCAGTGCATACAGTGGTTCTCCATGACAACCAATGATCCATCGTAAAATGTCAATCATACCAAGGTCAAAAAACCTTGTTCTAAATTAAAACTGTTACTGTCATAATAGTCTTCATTAGGAAGGAAATGTTCCTTGACACCTGAAAGAAATATTTTGAAGAATCTCTCTGTAAGACAAAAGATAGAGAAAGCATGGGAGAATTGTTGACACAGAGGATCAATATAAGGGCCCAACACCCAACGACTAGAAGTTCCCCCAAAGGAGAACAGAGACAATGCAAATGAGGAAATAATCAAAGAAATAATAGAAGACAACTTCCCAGTGTTGAGCAAAGACAGTAGACCAAAGCTGGATGAAAGAAGAAAGACTTGTTATTTGGACACTGAGGAGAAAGTGACTACGAACCTATGAGAATCTGAGGCGGGTAAATGGGAACTCAGGAATATTTGCCATTTTTCAGGCCAAAATTAGTTAAAAATCCAAAAAGTTTCCAGTTTGGTTTGCAGTTTTCTGTTTAACTCCAGTAGCATATCATTGTAGATAAATCTTGACAGCAGATGGTTTGGTTATGGGTCTTTTCATCTTTATCAGTTTAATACCATTTCCTTATTCATGCCACAGCCCTACTGTGAAGTTGGTACCCAAACCCTATTCCTTCTTGCCTAGCTCCTCCCATGTTGTCCTGGAAGGGAACCTCTGTGACGATCCAGGCAAAAATGTTTATTTTCTAGGGGAAGTGGGCGAGTTCCACACAGTGAAGGTTAATGATCCAAGGTCATGGAGTCAGAAGTTCTGACTCTCAGATCATGGGCATTCCAGACAGTACCCAAGCAACAGCAAGCCCACTGTGTGCTAGAGTTTTGTCTGAATTACATCTGTGAACTTTAATGGTTAGTGCTCAAGTTCATAGTCTTTGATTTTTTTCCCCCCTGTGATTAATAGTCCTTTGTTTATACCTTTGAATGCCCTCGTACTTTTCTTTTTTTTTTTTTAGCTTTTGTTTGGCAATTATTTTTTTTATAAATTTATTTTTTATTGGTGTTCAATTTGCCAACCCCTTGTACTTTTCTTGAGCAGTATAGTTATTAATGTACATTGCGATTTTGTTGAGGATAACTTCTCATCTTGCATAGCATAACCTCACAAAGCAAATAGTACAGTGACTTATACTCAATTAGAATGAAATGAATGTTAATTACTTCATTCAACAGATATTGAGTACCTACTATATACCAGGTACTAATTAAGGAGGGGGGGGATGCAGTAAACAAGGTACATAAATTCTTTGCCTTCATAGAGTTTATATTTTATAGGGAGGCAGACAATAAGCTAATATAATTTCAGGCTGGTTAGAAATGCACAGACAAAAATAAATTTGAGTGAAGGGTGATTAGCTTGCTATTTGGGATAAGGCAGGCAGGAAAGGCGTCGCATCTAGAATGCCATTTTCAGAAAGAAAATCTATAGTCATCTTATCACCTTTGTACTTCCTTAGCAATGAAAATTCAGAAATATATAATCATTTTTCATTACTTTATCCCTTTTAGTACTCCCTCTGGGAAAGGGAATGGACTTTGAGAATTCCAAGACCCCTTTCAGGGCTAAAAACTTATGGCAAGAGACATACCACAGAGCAACAGAGATCCTTATCAGAAATGTTGTAAACCTCAGAGAGCTCAGGTTTTCAGATCTAAATGATGATTCTCATGAAGGCGTCTCTATAAGCTATTCCTTCAGTTGCCGTTGTTATGTGGTGTGTGTGTGTGTGAGTGTGTGTGTGTGCATGTGCATGCAGATGTTAAGTACGTATATGAGGTTGTGCCTGAATGTTTACTCCCTGACTCCTGTCATTTCATTTTTCACCCTACAACCTTGGCTGGTGAGGTCCTAGAGAAGCTGTAGAAAAGGAGGCAGTGGGCAGTTAGTTGTGCAGGTATCTGAGGCTCTCCTGGGATTTTGTTGTTTTGTTTTCATGTTGTTTTTTTTTTTTAATGAGATGTGGGTGTTCATCTCTTGCTTCTTCCTCTTCTCTCTTTATCCTGTGGTGTCTTCCTCCTCATGTGCATGTTGTTACCCAGGCGATGCTCTAAGACTTAAGCCAATATCCTAGTGGAGCCTCTAGAGGACACCTGCCCCAAATGCTATCTGCAGGGGCATGAAAGACACCAAGAAAGAGCAGCAGAATTCTCCAGCTGCCAAGCTAACCCACGGAACCTTGAGAAAGAATGCAATGGCTGTTTTAAGCTGCTAAGTTTCAGAATGACTTGTCATACGTGCAGCAATAGATAACCAGAATAGTCTATAAACATCATTTTTCCACTGCATGAGCTGCAAAGATGAATTGTGTTTTGCAGTATTGTTTTGAAAACAACCACAAAAACAGTGCCAATGCTTTGTGCTGGATGCCAACTGGCTCCAGGAGACCATGGAACAGCCTGGTGATGGAGGAGGGGTGGGGGATCAAGACTGCCCTTTGCTGCAAGCAAAGTGCTTTGGTGGATGTTGAAATTAAACCAGTTCCTGGATGGCATATCCAGAAGGTTGAGAGTCTGTCTGGTTTGAGGAGCACCTGGAAAGAGTTGCCAGGCAGTCCAAAATTACTGCTTCTGGTGGGGTAAGGGTGGGAGGGCAGGATACAATCCCAGACATCATAATTAGAGGATATTGTTCCGGAAATCAGTATACCCAAATAGAGGCTAAAAATAGTTGTGCATTCTTTGCTGAGCCCAGCTGCTACCAGGGCATTTGGCTCCTAGCCTTGGACTCGCCACCCCCATCCCCACCCCGCCTTCATTTTCGTGCTTTTCCTCTCTTCAATGTTAAATTCCTTCAGTGTGAGAACTATGCATTCTTTTTGTTTCCTTGAAATCTATGTAGAATCATTCCTTTCTTGAAGGACTCCTGAGGTTTCCAGGGTGTTATGGCATCTGTGTAACTGGGAGATGCTAGAAATGTGCTCCTTCATGTAGAGAAAGTAACAATCAAATAACACATAACCATAGCTTGAAGAAGCTATCACATGTTTAATAAAAGTTTTGAGCTTAGTGTAATCACAGAAGAGGCGTAGAGAGGTTTTGACCTTGCCAAAGGCCACATAATTAATCCTAATGGAAAGTTGGGGTTTGAGTCCACTAATTATTGATCCCTAAGAAGGGTACTGCACATAGGGTATTGGTCTTGGGTCCTTATTAATGGTGTCTTACATTATAACGAGTGCAGTGGTAGGGTGGTCAGCGGAGGAGGTAGATGTGGGAACCTTCCAAAGAAGAGGCACTTAATAGCCACTTTGAAGTCACAAATAAGCTTAGTTTAAGTGGAGGGCAGTCAGAGGCAGAGGGAATACCAAAATGGAGTCCAGAAAGCATTTGATGGCTTTGACAAAGCATGAGGGCAAGTTCAAGTATTTCCTTAGCATGTTCCCATATTAACCTTGCAAGCCAATAGAGGAAATAGAAGTTAATCTCCTTCTTCTCCCCTCTACACCCCCACTGCATGTGTGTGAGTGTGCACATGCTCACACACGTGTGCCTTCGTTACCTTTATTCACATATATGCCATATGCTCTTCTTCACATATACAACGTATCTATCAGTGCCTTGTCCAGCTTTCTTTTATGGGACCAATGGATACATCTATCTTGTTTCACCTGCCTTGGTTTATCTTAGGGAGCACTCCCTCAGTCACATGCATCTGAATCCCTGTCTCAGGCTCTGCTTCCAGAGAACCTGACCTCTATATACACACGTACATTCACACACACATAGACATATACATACATGCATATGCACACACAATGACTTTATTTTGCATATAACAAAATTGAAGTTGCTGAAGTTTAAAAAAAAAAAGGAAAGAAAGAAAGAAAGAGCCTTGGGCAAGTTCATATGAGATACATTAATGTCAAAACTACAACCAGAAACCATTTATTCCGAATGCAAATCTTGCCTTTGTTCCAAACTAGATTGGCTGTAGCATATAATAGTCCTTCATTAATTCATGGGGTTTTGGGAGTTGATTATACATGGAGGAACCTGTAATTTCCTTTTGTCAATCCTGCAACGTCTGTGCTAAGTAACCTCATCCTGGTTGATTTCAATGAGGAAGGTGAGTATGGGTAACTTAACTAGAAGGTGGGTCATAGTTTTAAACAGACTTTGCTCTGCAGAGTGAAGTGAGAAATGTGTGGCACGGAGATGCTATCTCTCTCCAGGGTCAAACATCTCTCAACCCACAACGCATGGAAATTGTGGAATGGGGCTGTCGGAAATTTTACACATTCATAAATATTGATAGGCTGACAAAGAATTTTAATTTTGAGATGTCTGACTCTGATTATTTCTGAAACATAAACACCTTTTAATTCTCCCCTTAGGCCAAAGATCAAGCTTTGGCTGTCGTCTTTTAGATAAGGCATCTGACTGTTCGATGTAATCCAGATTTGTACACATTTCTGCCCAGAGAAGCTAACCATTCAGCTGTCAAAGGAATGAGAAAGCTGGCTCTTGCCTGGGACCTCCTTGTTTATTTTGCAGCGTTATCCTCAGTAGGTTCTGCTCAGGAATCTCCCACCTTGGGTGGGGGTAGGTAGGGTTCTCCTGAGTAACCCTTTCTTTCCCTTTCTGTCTTTAGACGAGTGTTGATCCTCATTATAATGTGTGGTTTTTTTTTAAAGATTTTATTTATTAGAGAGCAAGTGAGCATGAGTGGAGGGAGGGGCAGAGGCAGAGGGGGAAGGAGAAGCACACTCCCCACTGAGCAGGGAGCCTGACCAAGGCCTTGATCTCAGGACCCCGAGGATCATAACCCAAGTCGCAGGCAGATGCTTAACTGCCTAAGCCACCCGGGTGCCCCATCATTTTAATGTTCTTTAATGAAAAGACAATAATTGTGTTGTGGTAAGAACACCTCACACATGAGATCTGGGCAGATTTTAAGTGTACAGCACAACATTAATGACCAAACAATATGGTGTTACTAACTGTAGATGCAGTTGGGCAGTAGGTCTCTAGAACTTGTTCATCTTGCATTACTGAAGCTTTAAATGCTTTTGTGCTCTTAGCTTCTGTGAGTTGGACTCTTCTAGATACCTCATGTAAATAGACTCAAAAATCTTATAAAAAATAAGATGTGTTGGCGAGGATGTAGAGACATTGGAGCCCTCGGGCGCTGTTGGTGGGAATGCAAAGTGGTACAGCTGCCATGGAAAATGGTACGGAGGTTTAAAAAAAAAATCTTAAAAAGAGGCCTTTGCTTACCAAATATAACACCTGAGCAGCTTCTCACTGCACTTGGAATGCGATCCGAACTGCACTTAGAAGCTCTGGCTGGTACCATCCTACCGCCTTGTCCTTCTTTTATCTCTCATTTTCCTTGGTCACTGCTCTAGCCATGATGGTCTTGGTTCCACTAACATCCTATTGGTCTCCCATGTGGGGTCTTTGTTCATGCTGTCCCATCTTCTTGCCCTTCTTGCCCTTCCCCCAGACAGGCACACACTCTTTAACTGATCATCTCCTCACAGAAGCATTCCTTGACATCACTGTAAATTCATGGAAGAGTGCTCTGCTTTATGTTTTCCTTCAGTTTTATCAGAAAATGCAAATATTCATCTGCTTCTTTAGTTGTTGTCACAAGAGTAAGGACCGTGTCTGTCTTGGTCGCATCCTCTTCTCCTTTTCCCACTTACTTTTGGGTTATTTGAACATTTAAAAAATTATCTATTTTTTTTTAACTTTTAGAATCTTTTATCTATTCAATCTTTATAAAGTTTTTAAGTACTTGCTTTAAGGGATATCTGGCTAGCTGGCTATAGCTTTCCACTGTCTACTGGAAATCAGCAGCTTACCATTGCCAGTGGAATGTAACCCCTTTCCACCATATGCATCCTATACGTCTTTACATGATACCATATGCAGCTCTATACTCTCCCCTCATATACACCCATTTTGTGTCATGATTGCCTCCTATAGTACACCTCTAGATGTTGAAAACACTATCAGACAATGTTTTCATTTTCTTTGGGTCTTCAAATGTATTTGCAGGGATTCAAGAGAAGAATGGCCTATTGCAATTTTTCTTTTCTTTCATTTGCTTATGTTCTGCGTTGTTGTTATTCCAGATTTCTATATGGGATTATTTCTCTTCCTGAAATTTGGTGAGAGCAGATCTGTTCTAAATGATTTTTTTTTAACTTCACCAGAGAATGTCTTCGTATCACTTTTATTTCTGAAAGATATTTTCACTGGGTAAAGAATTTGCATTGACAGTTAATTTATTTCAAAACCTTAAGCATATTGCACCACTTCCTTATGGTCCCATGGTCTCTGATGGGGAATCTGTGGTCATTTCAATTGTTGTCCTTTTATGGGTAATGAGCTTGTTCTTTGCCTCTACTTCTTAATTTTTTGTAGTTTACTCAGGTATGGCTTTCACTAAATTTGAAAGTTTTCAGCCACTGTTCTTTCACAGTTTTTCAGTACTATACTTTCCCTTCTTTCTGCGATTCTGGTCACATGAATGTTAACATTTTTGTCTTTATCACACAGGTCCCTGAGGCTCTGTTCCATCTTTTACTCCATGTCCAAATTGGATAATTTCCATTGATCTATCTTCAAGTCCATGGACTCTCTGTTGTCTTCATTCTGCCATTAAGTTCACACAGTAAGTTTTTATTTTAGTTATGTTTTTCAGTTCTAAAGTTATTTGATTCTTCTTTATATCTTCTCTTTCTTTCCTGAGAATTTATATATTTCCTTGGCTTCAAAGTGTTTATAGGCACTTGCTCAAGCATTTTACACTAGCTTTTAGAAAGTCTTTGTCAGATAATCTCAATATTTCCACTAATGGATATCCACAAATGGATACCATTTCCACAGTGGTATCACCACTGTGTTGGGGTCTGGCAATTGTCTTTACTCATTTGAGTTCATTTTTTCCCCTCATTTCCATATGTTGAGTAATTTTGGATTGTATCCTGAACCTTTCTAATGTTATATTAAGAGACTCTGGGTATTTCTATAATCCTTCGAGAATGTTGATGTTTTATTATGTTTTTAGCCGTTGACTTATTTGCGGTCAAACTCCAAGTTCTGTGGGCTGATTCTAATGTTCTTCAGTGTTCAAAAGCTTTTCAGTGTTCACGAGGATCTTTCCTGCATGTGCTCCACCTAGTGGCTGGTCTGGGTCCTGGAAGGTGGTCCTGGAAGGTGGTTCATTGACGGATGTTTGCTCTGCTGCATGGTATCAGATCCACGCATGAACTGTAAGGGGGGCGGAGGGTCCAAGTATTCGTTAACACATTTATGGGGCTGTTTTCTTGAGTTCCTCCCTCCTTATGATCTCTACAGTGTTTTTTGGTTCCCTGGGGCACCTCCTTTTGGTCCTCTGACTAGTAAACTTGATTAGTCACTTGGGTCCACTGTGCTACGAAAATGGTGGGAGTACAGAGAGAAAATGAGGGTCCCCCAGTTCCCCCTTGGGATTGCTTCTCCACCAAATTGGCAGAAACTCCTCAGTCTGTACTCTTACGGGGTCTTGTTACTGGTCACTTCACCACCCTTACAAAATTGATTAGGGGTATGATGAGAAAACAGAGAAATGCAGGAGAAAACAAAATGGGACCTTTCCATACTCTCATTTGGAGTTAGAAGTTTCCTTTTCAGGCCCTCAGGTTAGAAGGAGGTGGCCTCTCTTGCAGCTTTCTCTGCTCTGCCCTGGTGTCTCCTGTCAGGTCTAGAGTTTTGAGTTCAAGTCAAAGTATACTGGAGGGAACAAACCTGGAAAACCTACCACTGGTTCAGTGGTATTTCAAATTCTGATCTTCCCCAATCTAAGTGCCACTATTTACTTTTAGAGTCCTCAAATTGCTGCTTCTTGAATTATGTCTGTGTTTTTATAGCTATATACAGTGGGAGAGGCAGGGTGGGGTGTATTTCTTCCCGGTTACCTGGAACCAGAAATCCTTAATTATTAATTTAGGCAGCATACATAACCTTCTGGTATTCTTGCTATTCATCAGTCCAAACAGCTGCCCTATTTTGTTCTTGGGGAGCAGGAGGAAATGGAGTATACCAAAAGACCTGTGTCCTTGGAAGCTATGAGACCTAAATTCTAATCCTAGAGCTGCTGTGGGAGGGTCATATAATCCTAAACAGGTTAATATCTCTGGATCACTATGTAAAAACTATGAACAATATAATATTCTCTTGCCCAACTTGTCCCCCACCCAGGGTCATTGTGATGGTCAGTTAAGATAATGGATGTGATAATACTCGAAAGTACAAAGTAGTATGCAAAGAGAATGGAGTCTTCTGTGACCCATGGACAGTGATGCGGGCAGTGTTCTTGGGCCAGGATAGCAGCTGGCACCTCTGTAGGGATGGAGGGGTCCAGCAGCTGGTGTGTGCTAGTGACCTGCCTCCCTAGGACACTCTCCTCCATTTGTGCACTCTCTTTAACAGCTTTCCCAGGTCTTGAACTTGTGCTCTCGCTCAGATTTCTGGGCATCATAAACAGCATTTTTGGTGATCAAAAGCTAATAGACCAAAAATCAGATGGGGGAAGGATATAATATAATGAGGATGTAATAATTCTATCCAAGTGGCATACTTGTGAATGGATCAGCACAACGTTGACTCTCTACAATAGTCTGGTAGTCTTAGATGATCTACAGAACTCTAAAGAGCTTAGAATTATTAAGAAAACTCCTAGCTTTTCCAATTTCAGTGTATATTATTGGGAATATCTTCCAAAGTATCCTTTGAGTTATTAATACTAAAGGGAAATTAGCTGTAATAAAAATAGGTCAGGAAAAAATGCGTCAGGGAGTAACTATGTAAAGAATATATACACCTCGTAGAATGTGATATTATGAAATCTTAATTAAAACTGTTAACTCATGTTGAATTTTTAAGAACATGGATGTATCTGTTACCTCTTTCGCTAGGTTATATAACTTTTCTTTCCATCACCACAGAGTGTTGTGTGTGGTGGTGCTGACCTCGAAAATTGTTTAAAAGAAATCTGGAAGAAAATAAATCTCTTTGCACAAAAAGCGTGCCACTTATTTTTCCTCTATTCACATATGACCTCAGTAAGGAAAATAACAAATTTGCACCATGCCCCTTCTGAAGCTTGGACTAGATTGTGATGTTGGCTATTTCTTTGACTGCTCTGCTATTTGTGTAACCGTTATTATGGATAAAAGTGGTATTCACTTCAGAACTTCCTATCTTTGACACATTTTTCTTTTTTCTCAAGCATACAGGCTATGGAAATAGCCATAACTGAATGCAGCCCATAATAATAATTATAACAGTCATTAGACAACTGCTGCTCTTTGTTGAATGCTCATGGTATACTAAACACTGCGCTAAATGCCCTTTGGCAGGTATGGCACTGGTATCAAGTGCAGACACAGCGTCACGGAAATGACCGTCCCAATCTTTGCACAGAATGGGTAATGGCAGTTCTTCCCCCAACACACCCCATCACACCTAGACAGACTTCTAGAAGTGCACAGTCCAGCAGGACTTGAAACTCATGGCAGAAGGCAGCAATTCATTTTCATTGCTGACTGAGGTTTTTAGTGAAAATTAAAGATTAATGATGCAAGTGTCTAAAAGTCAATAAGAAGAAAAGGCCATGGCTCTCAAACATTTGTAAACAGTAGAAAGCTTTGTCCTGCACAAATGGCCACAGACAGGGAAAGCTAAAACCCACGCAACAAAAACCAAGGGCTAACCTTTCATGGCGTGTCTGGTGCTGAGCTCCCAGCATTTGATGAATGACTACCTCGTGCCAGGAGGTCACCGGGGAGTGCCCGGGTCTTTCATGTGGTTGGGACAGCTGTGGGCAATCTGTGCATATAGATTACCCTGCGGAGAGAAACTTCTACATGTGCAGGCAGCACAGCCTACTGAGGGTGAGTTAGAAGAGAGATAAATATCAAGAACCAGTTTACATCCTGGATGAAGTCTTTGTGGGATTTTCAAGTTGACGGAATCAGCTCCTTGGCTTTGATGTCTGTGTGAAGTGAGATCATTTTGTGTCTGATTCCATACTTACATGAGGGTAATTAGGTTTCACTGTACATCATTCCTGTCCTCTTCGTAAGTCATTTGAGATGGGCACTTTTGCCGCCTCATCCCTTTCCTAAGAGGCTTAGAGGAGCTCAGTAATTAGGCCAAGGTGGCAGAGCTGGCAAGTGGCTGAGCTGAGGCTTGAACCCAGGTCTGTCTGGTTCCAAAGCTTGTGTTGTCATGCAGTTGAAAGTGCATGATTTTAGATTATTATAAAACTTCTTTCTCATCTAAGAGAATTGCTTTTTTTTTTTTTTTTAAGGGGAGGCTGTGGGTGTAGGACAGGGTGTGTCTCATGACTCTGAAATCCAAAAAGGGCCACATATTAACCTCTATTTCCCTTCCACTTTTGGCTTAGTATCCCCAGTTGGATCAGAAATCAATGGAATGAGTTTCCCTTCATTGTTTTTGAGAAGGAAATGCCTGCTGAACTTTGACAACAGCATTAACAGTTGCCAGAGACCCTCAATTTATTATTCCTCTCTCAGGAGTCCTATGTAAGTTTCCTTTGAAAAGTGTCTCCTCATCAATATTAATAATCCCTTGTTGCCCTGCACATTGGTGTTGGTCTGAAGGCCTTCATGCATATGAGCTAATTTCATCCTGAAATTTTTATGGGAAGCTGTCTATACATGAAGCAGCATCCTGTTAAGTGTCAAGAATATCAAGAGTTGTCTCCCCTAACTTATACTGTCGCCATTTTATACATGATTATTTGCCCTCAGTGAAACATTCTGTCCCCACCCCCCACAAACCCCCTGTCCTCTTTTTTTTTTTTTTTTTTCTCCTCTACCAAGGCTCTCATGTTTACAGATCCTTGAATGTGACTTGCTCAATTTTATCTCCAAGCTTTGGTTGATGCTGCATCTCTTCGCGATGTACTTTTTTTTTTTTTTTTTTTTTTTAAGATTGTATTTATTTATTCATGAGAGACCTACAGAAGAGAGGCAGGGACACAGGCAGAGGGAGAAGCAGGCTCCATGTAGGATGTGGGTTTTGATCCCGGGGCCCGGGATCACACTCCGAGCCGAAGGCAGATGCTCAACCACTGAGCCACCCGGGCACCCCTCAATCTACTCTTCTACTACTTTTCTATTATCTTCAGATCCAAGATACAGTCTCCTCTCCTGCACGGCAGTTCCTTGAGAACTGGATGACCTCTTCCTCCTCTACACTTTATTGGCATTGCTGCCATCTTCTATTTGGCACTTGGACGGTAAGGGGTAAGGCTATTTGATACCAACACATTTCCCCTCTATGTAGTTGGTTTCGTGTGGAAGGAAAAGACCATCAATAGGCACCGTAAATAAATACATTAAAATATTATTCAACGTGTATAGTATTTGCTGGAAAGAACACTTGGAATAATGCAGAGACCTGTGTCAGATTTAACACCAAAATATGTATTGTTTAGCCAGCAAAATGTTGCTATACGCATTGAAAAAATTTAAAACATCTATTGCCAGTATCTAAATATTGGGAGACTTGACATGGCAAGCTGGACCTCTGGCTTCACTTGAAAAATCAGAAGTTCTGACAATGCTTGGCTTAATTTTCACATCGTGGCCATCAGCTGACGTTGAGAGGCAAGTGCCCCTTAGGCATAAGTCTCCTATTCCCCATTCCCACTGTGGCCTGTCCACCGCCTCCTGGATGTAGAGGTTCAGGAGGGTGAGTTTGCCATTCACCACCTGGTCATCCTGATGACTTCTTACAACATTGAAACGAAGGTGAAGGATTTCTGGTTAACTCGGACTCTGTTCAAAGAGGAAAAAGAAATAGCCTGCAAGGGCTATGCGTTTGAAGAAAAATGAGAGGGGGCGATATTCTTATTACCGTCATTATTATTTTGGCAGAGTGGAAAATAGAACTGTGGGTTTCATAGACAGACAAGGGGTGTTTATGTAGAAACAGAAACAAAACAAACCCAAGTTGCTGTTAGGGAATAAAGCTGTCTCACTCCACTCTGCCAGCTGGCCCTGGCAGGCTTTTATGGGGGAGGGGATGGGCCAGGCCCAGCTCCTGGCCTGGCCAGGTTACTGGGGTGTGACCTTGAGTGGGTCGTGTCTACTCCCACTCTTCCTCTCCGTGAAACTGGAATAATGTCTATAGAGGGGTGCTGGTCTGCCCTGCAGTGTGGTGCGCGAGGACAGATCTGGGTCTGTCTCGTGTAGCCTTAGTGCTACAGCAGAGTGTTGAGTGTACCTGCCTGGGGCTTAACAAATGCTTACTGAATGGATGAGTGCCATTTCCAAAGCCCCTAGCACAGAACTTGGCTCACAGAGGGCCATTAGCAAATTGTAACCTGTTCCTAAGGAATTAATCATACTTGCCATTAAAGGCAAAGTTTACTGGTCATCTTATTCCCAGTACCGAGGCCTGCCTCACAGCTGGCGGTTAACATTCATCTGTGGGATGAATAGATAATGCCTCGTGACCTGTCATTCAGCAATCTTAAAGAGCGTGACAGCAACTACATCAGGCTGCCATTTTGGTTTGGCTCCTTTTTTTTCCCTCCCTTGGAATGATAGGATCTTGCTGATGTGCCATGTAGTATAGGTCGTTTTTATTTTCTTTCTTATGGTTCTGGAAGGTGGTTGATGGAGGGTGGCATCTTCTCAAGAACGTTCATTTCACTTTTTGAAGGCCTTCAGAGTTTGAGGCCCACAGGAGGCCAGTGGGATGAGGCATGTTGGGTGCCAGGCTTTGCGTTGGGTGCCAACGGAGTGTTCATAAATGCTAACTTGTTAGTTTAGTTCCTGGCTTACGATGGCTCCTGGTAACTTAAACACAACAACTCTGGGTTCTCCTCTGTGCTATGGTTGTAATTTGGTTTTATCATCTCCCAGGAAAATGTATTCCAGACTCTCAGGGATTGTGATGATGGGCTCACTGGAACATTAAATCTCTTAAATATGAGTAGCTGTTCTTCTGTTTTATGTAACATTCTCGAAGTAGGTGGTAATTGTGGTGGTGGTGGTTTGTGCAGTTTGTGTGGTCAGGGATATTTGTGAGGCATTAATCAAATATTTACTGTGCATTTTGTACCACGCAAGGCTTCCTGGAGGTAGGGGAAAATGGTGATGTGGACATATAGTAGGTAGTCAATAAACATTGGTTAAACAGGTCTTTATTTCTTTATTTTTTTAAACTGTCTATTTCTTTATTTTTATTTCTTTATTTTTTTTATTTTTTTTATTTTTTATTTTTTTATTTTTTATATTTATTTATGATAGTCACACACACACACACACACACACACACACAGAGAGAGAGAGAGGCAGAGACATAGGCAGAAGGAGAAGCAGGCTCCATGCACCGGGAGCCCGATGGGATTCGATCCTGGGTCTCCAGGATCGCGCCCTGGGCCAAAGGCAGGCGCCAAACCGCTGCGCCACCCAGGGATCCCTATTTCTTTATTTTTAAACTCAATTTGCCAACATATAGTATAACACCCAGTGCTCATCCCAACAAGCACCCACCTTAGGGCCCGTCACCCAGTCACCTCATCCCCCCCCCTTAAATAAGTCTTTAGTTTCTGTTCTTTGACTTGATCGATATTTTTAAATGATGTGCTTGATAAGAGTTGTAACAACAATGTATGCTCCTTGTGGATCATCTGGCATATATAAACACATAATCATGTATTCAACCAACGCCTATTAATTGAACACTTACTATGTTCCAGGCTGTGTGCCGGGCACCGGGGATCTCACACTGAACAATAAACACAGCCCCTGGGTGGGGCATACCTCTGTGTGGGGTATTCTTAGGGGGAAGAACATGAAATCATCCTAAGTAAAACATTTTTTATCTTCCTGTCCCCTTCTCTTGGCCTAAGTGGCACGAAAAGAAAAGCAGAACAGAAACAAGCGACTGGGCTAGACCACGACATCCCCACGCCCCTCGCTAGTATTTTGGTGCATTTCCATTTGGTGATTTGTCTCTGAGTTCTGTGCGAGCGAACGTATACTTAACATCTGGATTCCATTTTGTTTCATTTTATTTCAATTAATGAACCATGTTAGGTCGTCGAACAAGGTGGATGTGCGAGCGCCAGCTCGCGTCTTCATGCTTTTCGAGATTACAGGAGGCGAGCGTTTCCAGCGAGGCCCCTTTGCCCTCCCGGCTTCCCCTCATTCCTCAAGCCCACTATCCCAGAAGAAAGGCTGGCCTGGGCCCAGCGCACCTGGACATGCAACCTGGGGCACCCGAGGCTGCGCCCGGCTGCGCAAACACTCTCCCCCGCCGGCCTGATCTCCAGATTGTGGTCCTGCCATGGCTGTTTTCAGCTGAAATAGCATGAAAAATGAGTTCTTGTGGTGTTTTCAATATAAATAGTGGAGATGCCACAGGAATTCAGGCACTCAAGGGATGTGCTCTTTCAGGGCTGTAGCTGTCCTGAGAAGACCCTCGCGCTGTGCCTGGGCAGCAGCACTGCCCCGGGGCCGGGAGGGGCTGGGGGGGCCTGGGAGCGCCCCCCGGGAGGGCTCCGTCCAGGGCTGCCAGCCGCAGCTCCCCGGGGGCCCAGGCCTGCACCGCCAGCTCCGGGCAGCAGCCCGCGACTTGTTCTGCGAGGAGCCAGATAGTAAATACTTGAGGCTTGCGGCCCTACGGTTGCTGTCCTGCTACTGAGCTCGCTGTCCTGGCGGCCACGGATGCAGCCGAATGGGCAGGTTTGTGTTCCAGGAAGACTTCATTTATTAAAAAAAAAAGAAAGAAAAGAAAAAAGAAAAGAAAAGAAAAGAAAAGAAAAGAAAAGAAAAGAAAAAAGTGGGCAATGTGCTAGGTGGAGCCTCTGTGCCATTTGGCTGTCACCTGCTCTGAGCCAAAGCACCTGGGATCCCCTCCCTGGGCTTCCTGCTGGGGTGGCAGGGGAGTGTTCCAGCTTTCTCACCTGTCCAGTGGAGTCGATAAAAGCACTCACATGTGGCTCTTACGAGTCTCAGCGGCACAGTGTCCCCTGTGACTGGTACCTGAACAGGCCTTGCTACATCCCGTCTCCATCTTTCCAGATGGCTCTGGCCTCCCGGTGTGTTACCTCTTCCAATTTCTAGAGCTCTAATTCTCCTCTTCCATGATGCAAGTTTTCTTACTCCTGTGAGTCTTATTAAGATGTTTAAGAAAGATTTTATTTATTTGAGAGAGAGAGAGAGAGAGAGAGAGAGAAGAGAGCATGAGCAGGGGGAGGGGCAGAGGAGAGGGAGAAGCAGGCCCCAGACATGGGGCTTGATCCCAGGACCCTGAGATCATGACCTGAGCCCTCAATCCCAGGACCCTGGAACCATGGCCTGAGCTGAAGGCAGATGCCCAACCAACTGAGCCACCCAGGAGCCCCAAGTCTTACTAAGATTAAAGGGCCGTTTTGTCCCTAAGCTCTTCCCTGACTTCTCCCCTGCAGGTTGTTAATCACTCACATCTGTAGCTTCCTTTTCCTAGCACGTGACGCAAGCTTCTGAATGGTCCTTGTTCCTTTATCCTGCTGATTCGTTTGGTCATCAGACACAGGATGTTGATGGTCCATTTTCCACCCAAGTCAAGGTTCTTTTGGCACATTTCTTAATTAGCGCTTAAAGACCAAAGGCCCTTTGAGGTCAGGGTCTGCCCTGGCATCCCAGAGCCCTGCATTTGGCTTGGCGTAGAACGTCTCCTTGATACTGTCTTTTATAACCAATGGAAGACATTTAAATATTGCTTCTTAGTTGACTTCCCAGCCCTCGCTGTTTTTGTCTCGGGGCCTTGCATCCAGTTCACACACGCTAGTTGAGTTCTACCTCCTTAGAGTTGACTCAGTCTGTAGTAGCGTTTCTCCACTTAAGGAACTGGATTGCCAAGGGGTATCTTTACCTTTCACCTTGATGGTGATGGAAAAGCTGGGGTGGGGAAGGGGGTGCGTGGAGGGTGTGGATGGTGGGGAGAGGTCCAGGGTTCCATCTGGGTGGCCCATGAAGCCAGACGGGATGATTACCCCTCCCGCCTCTGCACTCTAAATTATTTACATTTCCCAGGCAGGACACCACACTCCCACGATCAGACTTGACTGCTCTCTCTCTCCCTCCTGGCTGCCCTGAGAGCTTTTAGGGAATTCAGAAATGGGCACCATGCTTGGAGTCCGTGAGCCTTGGGTTTGAATCCCAGCTTTGTGGTTTTCTAAGATTGCTTCAATGGCAGGGGTCTCAGTCTCCCCTTCTGCGGTATGGGAGGACTACAAATACCCGTCTTATATAGGTCTGCCGTAAAAAACCAACTGGCCAAAAAGCCCACATAAATAGGAAGTGAGTTTAACACATGGAAAATGCAGTGGCCAGCATCCACTAGCGGACAAGTAAATCTGTGCCATGTTCCTTTTCTTTGCCTCGTTCGGTAGGGTTTGAGTTCTTCCTTGTTTTGCCCCTTGGAGACCTGTTTTGGGAGACACTGGCTTTATAGGAGAAGAAATGAACCTCTCATCCAGGGGTTCTCAACCTTGGCCCTGCTGACATGGGTTTCAGGTAATTCTCTGCTGTTGGGGCGGGCCTGCATATTGTAGGATATCTAGCAGCATCCCTGGCCTGACCTAGTAGTTGGCTGCAGCATCCACTCCACCACCGGTGACAACAAAATCCTGTGCAGACACTGGATCAAGGGGGTACCTCAGGGGACGGCTGCCCCCCTTGAGAACTACTGGGCTAGTGAGCCAAAGGTCTCTGGCCTGGTGTGGGGGATGGAGGAGCGTGTCACGAGAGTGGCTTCTGGAAGGGGACCTCCCTGCTGCTTCTTCGAGGGAAGTGTACTATATGGGGTCCAAGTGCTGAAGGGGACAGAGGGCAGAGAGAAACAAGATCTTCAGACTCGAGGTCTACACAGCCCACAGGTGCTTGGTTTCTGGTTTCCATGAGGGCAGTTGTTACCTACCTAACCAGGAGTCCAGGGCAGAAGCTGGCATTACTGCCTCGCTCTAGCCTCCCTCCGTGGTACACCTCACTGATGTCCTATAATTTTGTCCCCACCAGTCCATTCTCCACACAGTGACCAAAGGGATTTTAGGAGACAGGCCTGATTATGCTTCTCCTTCAAAAGCTTCCAATGGCTACCCCATCAGGAATAAAATTCAAACTGTCTCCTGGGGCCCATGAGAGCTTGTGTGGTTTCTCCAGCCTTGCCTCCCTCATTCTCTGCCCTGCATTTCCACAGCCAGCAATTAGGGCTTTTTGCTCTCCCATGATCCACTAAGATCCTTTCTGCCTCAGGGCCTTTGCACTTGCTGTTCCCACCATCTGGCTTTTTACATGCATGAGCCCTTTCTACCTTTAATGTTCTCAGCTTGCACTTATCTGCTGGAATTACTTGGTTTACTTAAGTTTCTATTTCTTCAACAGGGAAGACAAGTTCTGGGGCTTCATGGAGCTTCCAGTCTTGTTGATTTCTGAATCCCTCACACTTATCCCAGTACCCAACGCAAAATAGCTAAGTGACACCTGCTTGCTGGGTCAATGAATGAGTTTCACTTCCTTAATCTCCTAGTGTTATCAAAAGACCCTGCAACTCAGAGACTTTCAGAGATTTTGCACATTTTTATGGTCAAAATTTTAGGATCGCCAGACCTGCTTCATCTTACCAGATGTATTAAAACACACTTTTACTTGGTCCAAGGAGCTCTAATAAGGTAACTCTCTACCACCATTTAGAGTAGAATCAGTTCTGTTCTTTTTACATATATATGTATGTGTGTGCATGTATGTGATTGTGTCTTTTTTCTCTTTATCTCTGAACAAGCTGTGAGCTTTCACTATAGTTATAAAAGTAAAAGCTAATAGTAATACGGATAGTACCACTCCTTGTAGTAGTAGTAGTAGTAGTAGTAAATAATAGAATAGTGCTTTACCCTGGGATGAATTCTAGGGTAGTGGCTAAAGACCACTTCTACTAAAATCTGCCCCCCTCTTCATCAGAAACTGGGATGAAGGGCAGCCCCGGTGGCGCAGTGGTTTAGTGCTGCCTGCAGCCCGGGGTGTGATCCTGGAGACCCAGGATCGAGTCCCGCATCGGGCTTCCTGCATGGAGCCTGCTTCTCCCTCTGCCTGTGTCTCTGCCTCTCTTTCGCTCTCTCTGAATGAATAAGTAAATAAATCTTTAAAACAAAAACAAACAAACAAAAAAAAGAAACTGGGATGAAGCCAAGGAATATTCACTTTTCACCAGCCTCCCAAGAGATTCTGATGCCCCCACTCCTCAAAGCTTTAGGATCCCTGCCCCACTGGAGAGGGCATACGCTTTGGGTTCACAACTGAGTTTTGGCCCTATCCAACCCCAGCCCCAAAGCTTGCTAGATGTGTGACGTAGAAAAAGTTGTGCTGAGCTGTCTCCATAAAATAGGGTCAACAACGTTGGCTTCCCTGGATAATCATAAGGACAAAATACAATTATTTTGGAGCATCTACTCAGTGTCAGGCAAACATTGTAAGCACTTCTCATTGGTGATTTCAATGTACACTCTTATTAACTTCCAAAGGAGGAAATACTTGCACTTTTCACCACAGGGTTCTGCTGTGAGGAGTTTTATGCCCATCTTAGAGATTTAGAAACCGAGGCTTAGGAGTCCCTTCCTCAAGGGTGACACAGACACCTAGCTGGTAGCTGTTGGGCTCCTGTCAGGTGTCTGGCTGTGCACGGGGGATTTTCACTGCTGGTCTTCCTCAATGAGCTGCTGTGCCTGGTTGCCACTGCCAGGTCTTACTCAGGGATAATGTCCAGGACTCTAAGGATAACACTGAAAAGAACCTAATCAGATTGAAAAACAAAAAAGAACCTAATCAGATTTCAACAAGAAGATCTCAGCTGTGAAATCATTGCCAACTTTCCAACACGGCAGGCAGGAAATGCGTCTGCTGGACTCCTTCACCACCTCTAGGAACAAGGAAGGATGCTCAGAATGATTAGTAAGTGAAGACGGGGTCTTAGTTGGGTTCTGGGGATGGGGGTAGAGCTCCACTGTACAATAACTGTCTTGATATCCTTACCCCCAACCTAATTTGCTTTACAATAGTGGGGTTTTTGTCACCAACATGAATATCCTTTCCGAGTCCCCCTTCCATGCAGGAAATAACCACTAGGGAAGGCAAAAGCGGAGGTCAGCTCGTGTCACCTGAATGCCACTCCAGTACCTCTTTTCTTCCTGGGCCAATTAGCTGGAAGGGTCTGCAGGTTTCCCCAAGTGGAGCTGATCCCAGTCGCTAATTGAGATGTTGCAGGAAGCAGAGGCAGAAATGAATTGATGGAAGTGGGCAGCGCTTTCCTTATGTCACTGGCTTTGCTTGAAAAGTCTGTTCAGGAAATTTGTGGGCATTATTTTATAAATGTTTCTTTGACCCTAGACTTCCATGCACTCATTGTGAAAACACCCGATTGGTGAAATGGGGTGATTATCTGAGTAATACAGGGTGAGATGGCATGTGATCATAAATAAAGCCCAAATACTTGCACAGAGGCACAGGCTGCTTGGGGTGGTTTCCTCTGAACCTCAGGACTGCTGAAGACTCTATCCCAGGTCATCATGGTGGTGTGGACTTGGGGATCATACCTAGAAGCAGCCATGTGGTGGTTACATGGAGGAAAATTCACCAACTCATTTTGCCCCCCACCTTTTTTTTTTTAGAAAGGCTGAATACTTTGCCAGCATTTGTAGCAGAGTTATCTGCCCTTTTTAAAGCCATGTTCTTTCTGTTGTATCATAGATTCACTGAACAGGAGCTTAGGATTTCTCCCATCACCTCTCATTTAGAATTTCCTTTCTGTTCTCTTTCATCAGTATGCATACCCACCTTTCAGAGAATCAGCTGTATGGTGCACATGTATTTCCCTGAAAGGTGATTTTGGATCTTAAATCTTGGAATGGTCAAAGAGTGTTAATGTTTCAGAGCAGCAGAGACCAGATATTTCTGTATGGTTTCCTGCCGCCCTTGCCAACCACAAATAGACTGCGAACAGCTCAATACGGCCTCTGTTTTTCCATGGTCATTTGGCTTGGTTTAGGGTTAGTTTTCTTGATGGTTAACATGCTTTGAAGTTTGAGGATTTCAGGTGCTAATTTTCACTCATAACTCTTAAGGCCAGGAAATGGGACAAGATGGAGTTTCCAAGCAAAGGATTAGAGGCAAGAAGATGCATTGATCTTTTAGAACCCCAAGAAATTGCTATTTCCTTCTAAATTGCCCTTTATGCTTCTTTGGATGCTCCTTGTTACCCGTGCAGACTTCCAGGAGCTGTGAACGGTAGCAGGTAGGACTGTCAGGGTTGTCATGGCCCTAGGATAGCGCGCAGGTTCCAGAGGTGTGCTGTTTTGATCTCTGTCCACCAGGTGGCGACCTCTCCAAGGAAACTGAGACCAAAATCCAGGTTGTAAGCAACTATTATTCTCTAAATGTTTATTGGGCAGCTCCCACAGACTTGGCACTGTACTGAATGCTTAAAAGATTTAGCCTCTACCTTCAAGGAGCTTACCAAATATCTGTCTGCAGAGGTCCCTTGAATCAGACCATTTCTCAGCCTTTCAAGTCAGTCTTTATATTCCTTAGGTCTGAGTCCTTGAAAGAAAAAGTATTGGGGCACCTGGGTGGCTCAGTGGTTGAGCACCTGCCTTTGGCTCAGGTCATGATCCTGGGGTCCTGGGATCAAGACGTGCATCGGGCTCCCTGCATGGAGCCTGCTTCTCCCTCTGCCTATGTCTCTGCCTCTCTCTCTGTGTCTCTCATGAATAAATAAATAAAATCTTTTTTTTTTTTTTAAAGTATAGCACAGGACAGACAGAAAATAAACTTCCTTGAGCCCTGCTGCGTGCCGGGTACCGGGCTAGGTGCTTTACACGTGTAATCCTCACTGCAAACCTGCGGGGACGAGATAGCTGCCCCACTGGACAAAAAGGGAAGCTGGATGAAAATTTTAGTATTTGGAACTCCGATGTCATGGAGCTAGTTAGCAGTAGAGGCAGCCTCCAGACCCATATTCCTCTATTGCTATAGTCTTCCTGCTCTCACCCTGTCGCACTGAGGGGAAACTCATTGAATGCATCACCCTTGAGAAGTGGTCCCCCCAAAATGGCCACAAAAACCTTTAGACAACTTTCATGGGTGTCACATCCTTGGGAGGTGGTTATGAAGGAAGACTGAGTTTTGAGAGGCGTGCCTCAACCCTTTAAGGGTGATGCCAAGGGAGCCAGACTGCATTCCCACAAACTTGCCTTTGAGAGAAGGAACCCTAAGATAATTCTTTTATGCTTCAGCAGTAGGTTGGCTCCAAGTTTGGTATTTAGGTATTTCATCCTTCATCCTGGTTAATTTTATCTAACATTTTAAAAGAGATTTTAATTTTATTTGAGAGCGAGATTAGCAGGAGCAAGCATGAATGAGTAGGGGAGGGGCAGAGGGTGATGGAGAAGCAGACTCCTTGCTGAGCAGGGATCCTGATGTGGGACTCGACTCCAGGATCACAACCTGAGCTGAAGGCAAACACTTAATGACTGAGCCACCCAGGTGCTCCTATTATATCTCTTTACACTATTTTATGTGTGCATGTACGTATAACGTAGCCTAAAGCTAATGCGATGTGTACGAATATAGATCTAGAGCTCATCCCTCCCTGTAAGACTGTAAGCTAAGGGCGTGGTTTGATATCACCACACAGTCCATTGGTGCCTTTTTATGCCAATGGTAATTCTTTGACCTGTTTCATATGCAAATATATATATTTTCTTTTTTTCCTCCTTTAAAAAAGTCTTACAGTGGTAAGAATACAAGATGAGATAGATCCTCTTAACAAATCTTAAGTGTAGGATACATTATTGTTGACTCTAGGTAAAGCTCTTATGGGAAAACATGGGGAAGAGACCCATGACGTTGACCTTGGTGATGAGTTCATGGGTAGGACGCCAAAAACACAGGCAACAAAGAATGAAAATAGACAAGTGGGGCTCCATGAAATGGAAAAACTTCTGCACAGCAAAGGAAATAGTGAACAGAGTGAAGAGGCGATCTATGGAATGGGACAAAATACTCACAAAGTGTCTATCTGATCAAAGGTAATCTCCAAAATAAGTCTACCATTTCTCACCTTCACAGCTGCTAATGCTGCTGCTGCTGCAGTGGAGTAGAGGACCAGAGCCGTGAGGCTGAGATGGCCCCAGAGCATACCCTGGGAGGAAGACTCCAGGTCAAGGCAGGTTCTCAGGGAGATCACGAGAGAGCAGGACAGGGCAGAGGAGGGTGCTGAAGAAGACCACAATTTCCTGCAGAATCCCCCAGACGGGAGCGTCAGCCTGACCTCATCAGGGAACCTGGAAGGCAAGCCATGCCTTAGGATCCGGGGCGAGGGAGCCGGTGGATTTCCCACTGCTGCACCTGTCAGCTATGAACAGGTTAAGAGCCACCCCCCAGGAGGAGGTTGGGAGGTGGGCATAGATTCCAGGGAACCTGGGGGTCCCCATGCCTGTGAGCGAAGCCAGCTCCGCTGGAAGCCAAGATCAGCCCCCGGAAGCCCCTCGTGGCTGACTGTTGGTGAGCACGCAGAAGCCAGGGTGCACACACGTAGCCCAAAGACACCATCGGGTAGGGGATCGCACTAGCAGGCACCTAGCAGGGAGGTTTTTATGTTAAAGGTTTCAACTTGTCATGCAGGCCTGTGATTTTTGTTGTAGTGTTTTACAGCTAGACTCTAGGTGTTAGTGTGATAACTCGGCGAGGCACTGGCTCACACCTGAAATTCATGAATTCTAACCCATTTCTTTTCTGACCTGCAGTCGATTTGCTCAAGACTCAAAATCTTGGGATATCCTATGTAATCTGCCGCCATTAACACACTTTCTCCCTTGCTGGCTGTCTCTGGACGGCAAGAGGAGCATCCCTTAGCTGCCCTGCTGTGATTAGGGTCATCTGATTTGCCGCCAGACTGTTGCGATTGTTGAATAGCCAATAATGACAAACAGTCACTGAAGTTCATAGGTATGAAGGCAAAGAGAATCTCTGAGCCCACTGCAAGCCAAGGCGACCCTGTTACGGGGTCGTGCGTGAGTGGGGGACTTGGGTCTGAGATGCTGCAGTAGGATGTCAACTTTCCAGATCACTTGTGGCCTCTAGGATTTGAGGCTTTGGATCTCCACCTCTCAGTAATTCCTTTGGGTGCTTTTGGATTTGGCCATCATCGAGGTTGGGCAGCACGCATCTGGGGCCCAGACCAGAATCATGTTGAGAACCATGAGCCACCACTGTTCAGAAAATCCTAGGTAACGCCATGCTGGGCTGCGTCGGGGGAAGGCTGTAAATTCTCTTTGAGGAAGCGAGCAACACTTCCAAAGGCGATTGCTGCCCATCATGTTGGGGTTCCAAAGCATCCAGGAAGGGCAGACTTTCTTACTTTTACACACCAAGCAGGAGCTGTTCTTCTAATTTCCTGGTCAGCTCTCCATTCTCAAGGCCAGCCCTATGGGAAAGACTCACAGGCCCTAGGACACCAGAAAGGTGCTGATGTCCTCAGGACAATCACAGGGAAGGTAATTACGCCTCCCTATTCCCGTTTTGGCATTTCCATCAGCTGAAGGCTTACATCCAACACGAATTGCTTAAAGCTGTAGCAGCCTCCTGCTGCATGCTGACAGCCCCGTCCAGGTGTGGACGGTCTGGGGAGCATCGTGGGCTGGAAGATGGTGGGCTGCGTTTCCCAGCCTGTTTTCCTTGACTAGCTGACAGCAGTTCCTCTCGGCTGTCTTGAAAAACGAGTGCTGGTTGCCTCCAATTTACTAGTTGATGCTACAGTAACAGGAGGTAGTGGTAGGCTTCATAGGGTGACTAGAGAATCAAGTGTGGTGTGTAAACTAGGGGTCCCTGACTTTGCTGTTTCCTGATTTGGGAAGGGGCTGTCAAGATTCCAGCACAGTTTGGGATTTTGAAGTCTCTAAAGGAGAAGGTACTAGCTGATGAAACACATTAACAAAGGATTTGAGGCTCTCGGGGACCAATCACAGGGACAAGCTCCTAGACAGGCAGGACAGTGGAGGGCTGGAACCAGAGCACCGAGGACACTTGCTAAGGGCATCCTGGAATGGTCCCTTTGAAGAAGTGATGCTGGAGCCAAGATGCGTTGAGAACCAGGAGCTAACTGGTTGAGAGGAGGTGGTTAAGTCTCATGGGAGACGGATGTAACAAAGGTAGTGAGCCGGGACACAGCCTGAGATGTTTGGTGAGTGGAGAGGAGGTCAGTGTAGCTGGAGCGTGATACTCGGGGGCCAAGGTGGGTGGTATTGCTGGGGAGCCAGGAAGTGGTAGCCCTGTTGCTCACAGAAAGGAATTTATTTTCTCCCTATGGTCACAGGAAGCCATTGAAGAGTTTGAAGTGAGAGGATAACATCCCTTCCCTCATCTTGGGTGGTATTATACTCAGATGGCAGAGGCTCCTCTCTGGCCACATCTTTGGAGTCTGTTTTGAGATTAGTGCCTTCTCAGTGGCGATACCTGACTGGCTTTTGACTCTCACCTGCCCCAAAGGAGGGGGCTTTCCTTGTAGCATCCCCTCCTTGATTGAGCAGTTCCATTATCCATGATAATTGGAGTCTCACCATTGTCACCACATCCCAAGATGGCGCCTCTGGTCCAACTGGATGACTCTTTCCTTTAGGGTTGCCTGCTCCCCCAGACTCTGAAAACCTGTGTGTCCTAGGCTATTTTTTTTAGTTCTTGAAGTCTTGTCCCAGGCTGGGTGTCCTTCAGGAAGGAATATGGAACCATTCTTCAGTGGAAAGTCTGTGACTCCTAGTCTTCTTACTCATGTAGTAGTTCATACAAGGACAGTTAAGCATTTACATAAATTATTTCACTTAATTCTCATCCTGACCCCATCTATTATTGTCCTTTTCCAAGTGAACTCAGCCTGGGAAAATTTAAGTAGATCCATTCCAGGGCAAGGGGCCACTTGATGGCAGAGCAGAATTCAAACCCAGGTTTAGGTCCTAAGCTCTTGGCCACTCTGTTGTATCATCTCACCTAGAGATTGATGCCGAGGCTCAAGCTTTCTTACATCATGCTCAAACATTTAGCATTCCCCAGGGTCATTACTAGCTCCACACCAGTCATATCCTTTAGCCTTCTTGTTCCAGATCTCTGGGTTCTGAGCACCATGGGGAGAGCATATTAATAATCACCTCTAGCCATCTGGGGTCACAACCCTTATTCCCTTTCAAAGAAGTAGAAGTTTGAGTCCTAGAAACAAATGGGACCCTCTGGCTTAGGACCATTTATTCACTTTCAGGGTGATAATCTGTTAGGGTCAAGAGCAAGAAGAAAAGGGGAAAATCAGAGGAATTAGTAAATTGATGTTTTAGGTCCAACTGGAGGTGAGCCATAATTTGTGAATTAAGTTTACATCACTTAGATCACTTTACAGACAAGCAGCTTGATATTAGAAATTACCAGTGTTTATTTGCACAGATGCAGTGGAGAAAAACATTTCCATAGGGTCATGTTAGCCCAGCTGATGGGCTGATAAGGGGAGCCACACCATCTGCCGACAGCCAAGCCTCTGAGTACTTTTAGGATCACTGTTAACCACATTTATGATAATATGAGAGGAAATGGATCATTTTGCTTCCTTCCCCATTCAAGCTCTAATTTATATTTTAAACCAAACATGGGCCCTCTTTTCATGCCTGGAGTCTCCTTGTATGTCCCTGGACCTTCCAGTTTATATTTACTTCCAGGAACACTTGCTGATTTGAGTTGTTTATGTCTCCTGGGATACAGGACTTACATCATGGTGTATGATAGCCCATCTGATGGAGAAGGCTTGTGAGGCCTCTTTTGCAATTGACTGAAGAAGAAGTATTAGCAAATATGTAACAGAGATGCTAAGAAGCAATTACCCTGAATGCTAATTTTGCTGGAAATAGCAGACCATCCTTTCCACAGTCTTTGAAAACAGGGAAGGGAATCCACGCAGTCCCTCTTCTCATCTGCATCTGTGTGGGGGTGGGCAGGGTAGAATGGGGTTAGGCCCTGGGTAGTATCATGGGATGCTTCCCTCTGACTGGCCGAGGGGGAGTACGCTGCCCTGGGAGCTGGATTCTCATCCTGACACCTTTTCTTTTTTTTCCTGGCTGTGTGACCTTGGCTGGTCTCCCGTTCTCTCTGAGCCTTGGTTAGTAGGTGTAAGATGAGAAGGATAGTCTCTTGAGTTGGCATTATGTGCCAGATACTGCCTTTTGTACCTGGGCATGATGACAAGATCTGGTCCTTGTGGTCAAGGAATACAGTGTCAAGTACAGAACTGCTGTGTGGCCCTAATCAGTGAGCGAGAATCTCAAGTAAAGAGATGATTTCAGTGTATCCCCACCATCTGCATGGGGAGAAAGGGAAAGGCAGGTTGTTAGCCTGAGGGCGAAAGGAGGAATAAAGTGATAAAAAGCGTTTTATAAAGATACTCAATCTCTAACTAGAGCTGAAACTTGGACATTTCCTGGTTTAAAGACCTATTGGTCAGGATAGGCTACTTTATGATGTGATAATAAAAACCATACAATTCAGTGGATTTTTACATAATAAAAGTTTTATTTTTTCCTGACACTGCCATCCAATTCGTTGGCAAAGGCGGGACTGGTCTCTGTCCTTTGGAGTCCTTCAGAGACCCAGCTGGATGAAGGCTCTTTGTCACCATGGGAGTCTGTTCTCCATGGCAGGAGATGGGACTGTGCAACGACTCTTAAAGCTTTGGTCCTTGGAACACAATCTCACTTCTACTCATATTTCCTTCATTGGACAAAACAAGTCACGTGACTGTGTCTTATTTCAAAGGAGTCAGAGGAGGGCAATCCCACCATGTGCCTGGAGCATGGAGAGAGACTAGAAATTAGAAATTTGGGAAGACCTCTAACATCTTCTTAAGATATTTTCTGTAGAAATACTGCTGGCCTATGTGAGAGTCAAAAAGTGATTTTTTTTTCTGAAATCCTATAGTATAACTATAAATATCACTTAAAGCTCAGTAATACCATTCCTACATATATATATCCCCAAGAAATTCTCTTCTAGATCTGCTAGGATGAACAGCTAGGCACTCTTTGATTCAGTAAGGAATTGGAGGGGTCTTTCATTTTCCTGGCGATAGAAACCTGTATTAATTAACATATGCTGGACATACATTATAGAGTACGGTGGTAGACGGGAAATGCACTCTCACTTTTGCCCCCCCCCGAAAAGTCCATGTTCTAATCCCTGGAAGCTGTGAACATGTTACATGGCAAAGGGGGGTTTAGGTGGCATATGGTGAATTTGCTAATCATCTGATCTTAAAGTGGATTGTTTGGGATTATCCAAGTGGGCCCCGTGTAATCACAAAAGTCCTTATGTGTGGAAGAGGGAAATGGACAAATCTGTGTCAGAGTGATATGATTTGAGAAAGACTTGACCTGTCATTGCCTCGAAGATGGGCCACTAAGCAACGAGGTGTCCTCTAGAGCTGGAAAAGATGAGGAGACTGATTCTCCCCTTGAGCCATGGAGGCTAGAGAACAGACTCATGCCTGGCAAGGAATGCATCTCTGCTGATATCTTGACTTTAGCCTGGTCGGACCCATTCCTGACCTCTGACCTCCAGAACCGTAAGATTATAAATTTGTATTGTTAAGACTCCAAATGTGTGCCAGCCTGCTGCAGCAGCCCTAGGAAACTAACACAAACAGAGCGTGGCATTCTAAATGAGCTCATCAGATGTATAATGTACAGATTTTTATAAAGATTCTAGTCAAGCAAAGTAAGAAACAGGATATGATCTTGAACACAAAAACCCTCAATGGGAATTAAGCACATATGCACATATGTGTACATAAAACATAATTTACAAGGTCACGAGCATATTAAAGGAGATATATTAAATACAGTATGGTTCACGGGGGGAGAGATTGGGAGTGGAAATCAGAGATGAAAGGAAGAAAGCTAAAAGGACAGAGGCTCTGCATGGACTAAGGAGGAGAGTGGGCTCAAGTGAGCAATGGGATTGATCGTAGGCCTTTACATTTCTATCTTGGGGGTTCAATGCTTTGAGTCACAGAACTTTTTATACACTGTGAATCTCAACGTGGAGGGGCAGCTTGAACCAGTGAGGAGTCTGGGTTTGGGAATACCAAAGCAAGGCATGAATTTGTGGACTATGTCTGTTTCTTCCAGCATTTTAGCTCTAGGGCCAGGTACAGTGCCTGGCACATGCTAGACGTTCCAGAAACAACCACAGTGTGGTAAGATTCATGACTGAGCCTAAGTGAGTGAAGTTCTGAGTCAAGCCCAAGCTAAGAATCCATATTAACTCTTGACTAATTTAACAATCCATGCCAAGCCCGCACCAAACAGAGTTACGTGTTGGAGATTAAGAAAAAAAAAGTTAAGCATGCAGTCTGTTTCATGTCTTCAAGTGGTCGTTTCAAGTGTACATAGGTAACATCTTCCACGCAGGAAATGACATGGCAAAAGCCTGGGGTGAAGAACAAAGTGGCCGATGATGAAGTAGGGGTGACAAAGAACATTCTGGACGTTAAGAACGGTACTTCACTATAGCAGCTGTTTGATGTGCTCACCTGGAGTATTTGGATTAGTGTGAGGCTCAAGGAAACCCTCTCAATCCTGCCCACCTGACTTTGAAGGCCAGAGCAAAGCTGAAGTGGGAAGATGACAGGGGGCCCTCCGGAGTCTGAGTGGGGAGGGAGGAGGGGTGACAGCCCGTGTGGCGCTGGAAAGGCAGACGGCCTTCGAGGAAAACGAGCAACAGGCTTTCCCTGCCTCTCTCCCAGCCCGGCCTGGGGGCCCCGCAGCTGAGTTAGGGAGGAGGTGGCCGTGGCGGCCAAGCTGGCCTTTGTCAGGCAGCTCTGAGGAGCCCGGCCGCCTGGTTAGTTTTCCTCTTGGAAAGAATTGGGGGAAGTTGACCGGCTTATAGATAAGGAGGCAGATCTGTTACCTTGGCCACAACTCTTGGCAGGTCCTCTGCAGGATTTCCCTGGGCCATCTGAGCATCGTGGGGAGAGGAGAGGTCAGGCGTGGGCTGGGTGGGAAACTCTGGGATCTCCAAGGCGACCATATAACTGAAGGAAGAAAAAAAGCCCTCTGGTGCTCAGCCAGGACCTGCGCCTGTGGTTAGTAATTGGGACTTAGACACTCTTTCCATCGGGGCGGCGGGGGGGGCGGGGGGGGACAGATTACTGTAGAGAAGCTGCTGGCTCTTCAAATCATTTACAGAGCACCTTGTGGTCTGAGATTTTGAAATAGATGCAAACAAAACCAAAAAAACAAATATCTGCTATCTCAGTAAAATCTGCTCCCTCCCCTGCCCCTTCAGTCCCTCCCGGCCCCTTTCAGTTCACTGGTTCTACCTCTTTCTCTAGAGAAATCCATTTTCATTACTCTGAATCCCTAGTTCTTTAACTACTGGGGCAAATTTGCCCTTCCCAGGGACATTTGATCAACGTCCAGGTTCATCTTGGGTTGTCCCAACTGGGAGGTGCTATTGGCATCGAGTGGGTGGGGGCCAGCAATGCTGCAAAATGTCCTACAATGTGCAGGATGGTTCCCATCCCCCTGCAAAGAATCCTGTGGCTCCAAATACCAAAGCTCTAGCTTCTCTTCCAGCCCCCAGATCACATGCTGCCCCTGCTGAAGTTACAGACTTCAGCACGGTGGCTCAGAGCAGGGACAGCGAGCCATCCAAGGGGCCGTAGAAAAGAGCAGAGTCCCTGAAAGCAGACCTGGGATTTGCTCGCTTTTATTGGGAGCGTTAAGGAGGGTACGTATGTGGTCCTACTAACCCTCGAGTCGCCTCTGACAGAGGTACTGTCAGGATGTCCTTCTCACAGGTGGGCAAAGTAGAACACAGGCAAAATCAAGTCTTGCTCTAGGTCACCGCCTTTTGGAACTGGATTCGGATCCATGTTCGGCCGCGTGTGTTTGTGGTCTACCCTCCCCTGCCTTTTCGGTGCTCTGCCCACAGATTAAAATTTCCAACCCGGAGAGACGACTTCTCGCATGTTTCTGTCCTGGTCTTACCCACCCTTCTGGGTTGAAGCTGGTTCTCTCCTGCAGGAGCCTTCCCCACCTCCTGTGATCTTCATCGGCCCCTCATGTCCCCTGTTCTCTCCTGTAGGTCTCTATGCACCATCTAAGAGAGTTTGAAATCCAGAGGGCTGGGGCACCCGGGTGGCTCAGAGGTTGAGCATCCGCCTTTGGCCCAGGGTGTGATCCTGGGGTCCTGGGATCGAGTCCCACATCGGGCTCCCTGTGTGGAGCCTGCTTCTCCCTCTGCCTGTGTCTCTGCCTCTCTCTGTGTGTCTCTCATGAATAAATAAATAAAATCTTTAAAAAAAAAAAGACATCCAGAGGGCACTTTTGAAATCTGAGGCCAGGGGATGCTGCAGGAGCGCCTGTCAGAATCCAGAGCTTTGGGGGATGAATTATCGCGGGGATCTCCTAGGAATGTACTGAGTCAGACTCTATCGAGGGGTGAGTGCATGTTTTCAAGGACGCCTGCTGCCGACCTGATAATCTGCTAGCAGACGGGGAAACTGAGACCCAGAGAGGGGACATGAGCTGAGACCTGCACTCAGGTTTTCTGATTGCCTCTTCAGGTCTCAATATTCAGCGCGAGGCTCTCAGGTTCCTAGGTCTCTTCCCCAGCCGCAGATCGAAGAGAAGCTAAATAAACATTTCCTGGCTGAGTGATACAAAAAAAAAAAAAAGAAGCCTTACACAAAAACATTTTTGTCATATTTGTCTTCTTTGGCCCCACCCCCATTCCGACTCCTGCAAGTCTTAGCATTCTTGCGGGTCCTGTTGTTGACTACACAGCTCATCATCTTAAACGTCACTTTCCCCCTTTCTCCTGAACTGAAAGCAATGCATGTCTCTCACCACTCCTGAAAAAGTGTTTATTTTCAGTCTTTTTAAAATCTTTCAGCTTCCTGAGGCTAATTAAAATGCAAGAAAAATAAGTAATCTTTATTAGTTGCCTTCTGCACGTCAGGGATTGTGCTTTGATACTTTACATGCACAATTTCTGATCCGAGCAAGCAACCACACACCGTAGCACAGATCTTTTGTCCTGATGACAGAGTCAGGTAAAAATAAGTCACCTGATGTCACACAGCCGGTAAGTGCGAGTGGCAGGCTGCTGGAAGTCTGTCGACAAGGCCTGGTGGGTTACCCCATGCCGGTGCTCAGTGTCATTCCAAATTCAGATTTTTGAAAGGGGCTCCATGGCCGATGAGCAGCAGCTCTGCTACCACTCTGCCTGGAGGGATGACAGCGACAGGTGCCATCCCCAGAGTCCAGAAGCCAGGGCTGTCCACCAGGAGCTGGAGCTGCCACGGAGATTCTCTAGGAACCAAAGTGGGGCAGAGACACACCCATGCTTCTGTCCTCACTGCTGTGATGGACTCTTCTGCCCTTGCCTGCGGTTGGTCAAACCCATGGAGCCAGAGGCCATGGGATGTGGTTTCCAAAGGTCTCCAGAGGCAAGCAGGAGACCATGGGGAATGGATAGAAGAGAGGAGGCAAATCACAAGTAGGCGAGAACAGCGAAGCTTCCGTCATCCCTCAGCTGAATAGAAGCAAACTCCGCAGCCAACCTGACTCCTGGCCTTGCCATTCCTGTAGTTGGCACCTGAGCTCTCCGAGACTTGGTGGCTTCGTCTCGAATAAAGGAGTAAGAGCATGTCCTGCATTGCAGCATTGTTGTCACAACGAGAGAGGTGTGAAGTGAAAAGCTCAGTCCCTGACACCAAATGGGCCCACAGCAAGTAGAAATTATTTCTATTGCCTTTTGGAAAAATCTGTAACATTGGGACTTGACCACGGTGCTTGCAGTGAGCGTGCCGTGTCACCGCGGACAGCAGTAATGATGAGCACCATTCTCTTCCTCTACAGTCAGGCCCAGAAGACCTTTTATTTATTCATTTTTTTAAAAAGATTTTATTTATTTGAGAGAGAGAGCATGAGCAGGGGGAAAGGCAGAGGGAGAAGCAGGCTCTCCTGCAGAGCAGGGAGCCCGAGGTGGGGCTTGATCCCAGGACCCCAGGGTCACAACCTGAGCCTCCCAGGCATCCTTCAGAAGACTTTTTAGAGATCCAATCATATTTAAGGAATTTTGTTGCTTCTTTCTGCGTGTTTTCTCCCACCTTCCCTCCCAAAACACACACACACACACACACACACACACACACACACACACGCACCCTCTTCAATTTAAGCCCTGGTGGATGTTGAATCCCCTATATTTTCTGTACCTGAGTTATTTCACTGACACCTTGAGTTGCCCACTTCTCCTTCTGGGGCTTAGGGGAAGTCTAAATCCCGGCTCGCAGAGGAGGGAACTTCCTGCTGCTGTAACTCAAACGCTCACGCTGTCTGCCCCGGAGAGACACAGACAGTCTGACCTACTGGGGAGGTCACCCCAAGTGTGAGTTTCTTGAGGACGCGTGTTCTTGTCCAAGAACAATACTCTCGCTCGTGACCCCGGTTGATGGTAAAGATGGAAATGATTCATTAGCGCTTTGCACAGACGTGCTCGGGACGGCTCAGGCGACCGGGGGGCATTGCAGCCTCAGCTCGGTTCCCACGGACAGGCCCAGCCAGGCTGTTTGTTCAAGGCTCCCTGGCTGAAAGTCCGCTTTTGGACAGAGGTGCTTTTCCTTTCTCAGGCAAAGCTGAGATGTTTCTGCAAAGCGACAAGGTCAGAAAGTGAAGGGAAAGGTAGACCCGTGGACGTTGGAATTCAGGGAGGCTCGCGAAGGCCAGATGGCAGCCCCATCCTGCGGCACAAAGCGCCTCGGGTTTGGGGCTCAGACTACCAGCAAGTGGCAGAGACTGTACTTGGATACGCGTGTGAACCAATCATTGACTCATTGGTTAATTCGATACATACTCAGTGAGCGTGTCCTGTGTGCTGATGATGGATAAAGGACACAACAGTGAACAAACACCACCACCACCACCAAAAAAATAAAAATTAAAAAAATCCCACTTCACGGTGCTCAGTGCAGAGACAAGACACAATATGAATACTTTAGTATTTGAAATGTTTGGTGTTTTTAAGTCTTTTTTTTTTTAAATAGAGGATTTATTTATTTATTTATTTTAGATTTTATTTATTTATTCATGACAGAGAGAGAGACGGGCAGAGACACAGGCAGAGGGAGAAGCAGGCTCCATGCAGGGAGCCCCCTGGGTCTCCAGGATCATGCCTTGGGCTGAAGGCAGGCGCTAAACCGCTGAGCCACCGGGGCTGCCCGGTGTTTTTAAGTCTTAAGAAAAAAAAAAAAAAACCCACTAGAGCGGATTGGAGTTGGGATTTTAGACATGGTGGCCTCTTGGAGACAAGGCATAAAGCCTTGGGATAGGTGAGCAGAGGGTGGCTCTCTGGCGGGAGGCAGGTCTGGCCGAGGGAGCCCGAGTGCACAGTCCTGAGAGGGAGCATGCCTGGGCTGGGGAGGCCGGGGTGCCCAGGTCACACCTCCTTCCTAAAAGGCCACCTCTCAGAACTGTTGGCATGTGCATGTCCAGTCACTCAGCAAAAGATTTTAACCCTCTATGATCAGCCTGATGTTGTGGATGGAGAATGTTAAGAATCTTATATGTCACAATTCAATTAGGGAAAAAAATACCAGACTGGAGGGATTCTGAATTATTTAACTAGTAGATACTGGGAATCTGCCCCAGTGGATCCTGTATCAGGAAATACAGTTATCAGTGATACAAATCAGTAATGAAACTTGATACACCTGGCACAGACTTCTAGGGGCAAAGAGGGAGAAGCAGCAAGACCCCAGCATCCCTTTTTTAAAGAAGCTGTGCAGAATTAGGGCCGCTGGGACATGCACATATATAAACCCAGGAGCATGAGCCAGTAACCTGTAAATAAAGTATGTGTTCGGTGGGGGTGGGGTGGGGGGTGGGGGGATTGTGGATGGCTCAGTTGGTTAAGCATCTGCCTTCGGCTCAGGTCATGATCCCAGAGTCCTGGGATCAAGCCCCACAACAGGCTCCCCACTCTGCGGAGTCTGCTTCTCACTCTATCCCTCACCCTGCTTGTGCTCTCTCCTTCACTCACTGTCTGTGTCTCTCAAATAAAGAAATAAAATCTTTAAAAAAATGTGCAGGGTGTTCCATGCTTCCTTTTGCCTCCAGACCTCTTCCTGGACTACTGGCGAAGACACAGGTGAGGAGCCAAAGAGGAACTATTGCAGCACCACCCAAAGCAGAGCTCAGAGGTGGATGTTTTGAGCTTAGTTGGGCTTAGCGTTATGCTAAGATCCCCTCTTTGAGAAACATCTGATGGCTTTATAGACATTTTTCCCTGAGGCGAGTTAGGGCTGCATCTGTGCATCGGGCACCCACCTTCTAAGCAGGAATCCCATGCTGCGTTGGGCTGTTGGCCGAATTCCTGGGGATCAAGACCCCAAATGCAGCCTCCATGGAAGGGGGTTATGACCAGCCCCTAGCCACTGAACTTTCTGCAGCTTCTTCTGGGCTCACTGTCTGAGATGGATCAGCCAACACTGTGACTTTGTCTGTTTTCCTTTTTCCTCTTAATGAACTGTATCATCTCCTCCCACTAACAGTGGCAAGGGTATGTCCAGCAAGGAAGTTGCAAAATACCGATAAATATAAACAGCAAAAGCTAATTAACTAAAGGCATGAATTTGAAAGTGTGTGTGTGTGTGTGTGTACATTTGGGAAGTTTCTCAACTTGTAGGACAGCAGGGTTGCCTGGATTTACAAGTGTTAAGCTACGGAAAGTCTCTCTACAGATTAACACCACGTTTCCCCCTACTCTTCTGTTTTCTTCCTGAGGCATAAATACACACTCACCCCTCCTGAGTCCACAGAAATCCTAACTTGTCTCCAGTTCCAAGGGGGTAAAAGGACCTGCTGGAGCAGGACCAAGCATTCAAGAGAGGCCGCTGCCCGGGGGGTGGCATCGTGCAGTGCCAGCCTGTGGGGAAGTAGAAGGGGGAGCCCCATGGAACAGGGCTGTCACGTGAGATTTCCCATTCACACTAGTGCTGTGAGCTCCGTCCAGAACCCCTTTATCAGATCTGTGGACTCTCCCACCATCTCGTGGCTCTCTCATCTGCCCCTTCTCTGGAGAATTTCCTTCCACTAGGAAGTTACCCCCAAAGGGGAACAGCCCACAGCTGATGGCTGATGCATACAGGAGCACCACAGTCCAATCCCCTTGCTTCAAGGAAGACAGCCCAGTGGTGTAATTAATGCCCAAGGCTGTGGCTGGAACTTACCTGACATCATGGGCTTGTTCGGTTCTTTCCTTCCCTGCCTCACTCTGTCCTAGGTTTCTCCTGAAGAGTTTTCCCTCAATAAAGGACATGCATTTGAATCTGTCTCAGGATCCACTTGTAGGGGACCCCAACCTAAGTCATCATCTGTATTAGCTGTCTCTCTGTGTAATACATTACCCCCAAACTTAGCAGGATAAAACAACAATAGACGTTTGCTATCTCACACAGTTTTTGTGAGTCAGAAATTTGGGAGCAACTTAGAATCTCTTGGGAGGCTGCATTCAAGACACTGGCCGGGGTGATGGGGATGTGAAAGCAGGATGGGGGCTGGGGGGCCATTTCCAAGATTGTTAGCTCGTGACTGGCCAGTCCGTGCTGGCTGTTGACTAGGGGTTTCACTCCTTGCCCTGTGTGGACTTCTCCATGGGCCGCTAGTGTCTTCCCCATGAGGTGGCAATTGGCTTCCTCCAAAGGGAGTGATCTAAGGGAGAAGCAGCCATGGTCGTTGTGCCCTCACCTTAGGAGGCATACACAGTCATTTTGCAGTATCCCACTGATGATGCAAGTCAGCCCTATTCATGATCAGAGGGGGCTACCCAAAGCCACAAACACCAGGCAGGAAGTGAGGCTCTTCAGAGGCCATCTTGGAATCTGGCTCTGATTTGCGAATGAATCCCCATGATTGTGAACTGTGTGTCCCTCCTTCTGGCTTCCTACGCGTTTTCCAACAGTGAGCTTTTATTCCTTTCCCTCTCCAAAATGGCCATCTTAAATCCCAGTCTGGGGGACTCTGGAGCTGTTGGTCTTCACCAGCCAGCTTAACTGATGTCTCCATCTTGACTAGAAGAAGCAACAGCGTGACCGGGTCACCGTGTTTCGGTGGCTCTGCATATACATCGTCACTCTCAGCGACGTTTTATTGTGGCTTGTATGGTGGTTGAAAATGTCAGTGCAGCCCACGTTAACTGTGAAACCTCATTCTCCCCTCAGGCTGCTACGTTCGGGAACATTCGGTGGAGGCAACACTAAGTGGCCGAGAGGGAGAAGTCCTACAGGACTGAGGGGCGGGAAGCTTGGGCCAGGAGCTGTGTTTCTGTCTGAGATACGCGTCCAACACACAGATACAGAGGAATGCTGTTAATTTATTGTGAAACAGATATAACTCATTTTCCTATCGCCTTATCATTTCCTTCTCTTACAGGAATCTAGGGAAAAGGTTGTAAGAAAATCCTATTAGAAATCTGGGGGTGGGAAAAAAAAAAAAAGAAATCTGGGGGTGGGGATGGGGTCTCTAGCAGCGCAGCTTGGTGTGAGTTATGAATTTTCAGCACACACAGTCTCTGTGGGGTCAGTTGATAACTGTGGGCATCCATCCTTAATGGAAATTAAGACGCCTGTCTCCCCCCAGGGTCAGTCTCTTCCAATGCCCTTTCTGATCTAACAGGGAGAGTCGTTGAGAAGCGGAACCCAGGGCTTTGGTGGGAGGCACACCTACGCTTATATCCTTCCATGCACGTGCTGTGTGATCTTGAGCAACAGAATGAGCCTCTCTAAGCTCCTGTTGTGTCATCTGGGAAACATTAATACCCACTTCCCGGAGTGGTTTAGAGGACTGAATGGGGTTCTGCTTGTGTTAGCACTGCTCAGCCCGGTGCCCGGTTATGGGCTGCGCTTCGTGAGGAGAAGCTGCTGGATTTAGTCTCCGTCCTGCAGACCAGCTTCCTTGGCCACTTCCTGTGGCCCAGATTAACAACTGCTGTGCATCAGGGCAGAGCAGGGCTCCCTCATACCATTGGAACATTTAAAAAAATATATGTTATTTATTCACAAGAGACACAGAGAAAGAGGGAGAGACACAGGTAGAGGGAGAAGCAGGCTTCCTGCAGGGAGCCGGGTGCGGGACTGGATCCCAGGACCAGGGGATCATGCCCTGAGCCACAGGCAGATGCTCAACCACTGAGCCAGTGAACCAGTGGTTCAACCGCGGAACTACTCAGGCATCTCCCTTGAAGCATTTTTACTTTACTCTCAACTGGGCCCTCTGTGCCTCAGCGCCAGTGGTGTGCTGGCACTGGCTGGCTCACAAGGGCAGATTGTACCTGCCTTCCCCCAACTCTGAGGTCAGATGTGGCGCTGATAGCTTGAAATCAGCCCTGCTTGCAACTGTATACACCGATGCCTTACGAGGCAGAGCTCCTCCCTTCGGAGCTACTTATAAGGATTGGCCGGCACATCTCTTTCCAGGGCTGTGTCTTCATGTAATAATCTGAATTATTGATCTGCTTTGCTACCTGCCCCCTAACACTTTCTTTTTTTTTTAATATTTTATTTATTTATTCATAGAGACAGAGAGAAAGAGGCAGAGACACAGGCAGAGGGAGAAGCAGGCATCATACAGAGAGAGAGCCTGATGTGGGACTCTATCCAGGGTCTCCAGGATCACGCCCTGGGCTGCAGGCGGCGCTAAACCGCTGCGCCACCGGGGCTGCCCCCCCTAACACTTTCTAAATGTCTCTTTAACCATCTCTTCTCTTTTATTCTCGCTTCTTAGCCACTACAAGAGCTTATCTTTTCCGGATTGCCACTCTCTTCCCCTCCATTTCCTTTCCTTAACCAGGGTGTCAGAAGAGTATTCCAAAAGCCCTGATTTCATCATGCCGAGAGATTCCTGCTCACAGTTGTCCGATAGCATCTGCGCTGACAGTGTATGCTTGTTTTCTCTAGAAGTGGGATTTTGTTTATTTTATTATTATTATTATTATTATTATTATTATTATTATTATTATTTTGAGAGATAGAGACAGCAAGTTGGGGAGAGATGCAGAGGGGGAGATAGAGAGAATCTCAAGCAGGCTCCATGCCCAGTGTGGACTGTTGCAGGGCCCCATCTCAGGATCTTGAGATCATGATCTGAGCTGAAATCAAGAGTCAGACACTTAACCAACTTAGCCACCCAAGTGCCCTAGAAGTGGGATTTTATTTTATTATTTTATTAATATATTTTTTGAGAGATAGTCAAGAGGAAGGGCAGAGGGAGAGAGAGAGAGAGAGAGGGCAGAGGGAGAGGGAGAGAGAGAATCTCAAGCAGGCTCCATGCCCAGTGCAGAGTCCAATGTGGGGCTCAGTCTCATGACCCTGAGATCATGACTTGAGCCAAAATCAAGAGGCAGACTCTACTCAAATGCCCCAGAAGTGAGATTTTAAATCTCCTGCTCCACTCCTTCCACTGGACGGACCCAGTGCCCATATCATGTGAGACTCTATGGAAAGTGCATGGGCTCTAACACAATAATTTTGTCTAAATTCAAGTTCTACCACCTTCCAGCTAGGTGACCTTGGGAAACTTGCTTCTCATAGGGCTGCTGTGGGATTATAACATTGATGAATGTATAGGTCCAAGAACAGTGACTGTATGCAACAAGCGCACAGCAAATGTCAGATTATTGTAATCCTTCCTCACCCACGTGCATCCTCCTCTTGAACCTGCATAAATTCTTACCTTTTGCATGCAGATGTCACACTCAACAGGACCTGATGCCATTTTCCAGATTGTGGAAGTCCTTTCCTCCCCAATTCCCTGTGCAAATTCACCCCACCATTTAAGACCAGAGTCTAGGGCTATCCCACCCAGAGAATGCCCCCTGACTTTCTCAGGCCTTCTGACATCCCTCCACCTGCAAAAAGAACAGAAGCTCTGAGGGTAATGAAATCATCAGGCTGTGTTCACTGTGGGCCCGCCCTATATGGGCAGAGGGTCACTTCTAGATTTTTATCAATGTCTCAGCCCTGCCTCTGCAGATCCTTTATGCAGAGGCTGCCTATGTCCTTTCTATAGCCTATAGACAGGCAGTGTCGATGTCATGGTGGCCTAGGAGGTTGGGTTAAATGGAGGTACTTACTCAGATTACAGACCAGGGTCTCCTGATCACTCTTCTGCCTTCCTGAAGATTATGGATTCATGGTTGGAATATGGCTAAGTGAAGAGTCTGTCATAGTACACAGTACAGCACAAAAAGTGCTCCAAAGGGGCAAAACAAGGTTTGGGGAGACACAAAGAAGGGGCATCTCATCCATACCTGTGGATTTCAGGGAAGGCTTTCAGAGGATGTAACAAATAAATGGAGAGAACTGGAGAGTGTGGACATTATCCAGATGGAAATGGAAGAGGTGTGGTAGGAATTGGATTGTTCTAGAGAAATAAATGTGCATGAAGGGAGGACTGGTGCTGAGAGCAATCATGACAGTATAGAGGTACTGAAAAGAGCTCATTGTGGCTAAGAGAGTCCCGAGGTGGAGATGAAGGAGAATAGGCTGAGGCTGGGTCTTCAGAAGCCGAGATGTTCTCCTGCAGACCATCAGCATTGAGCGGAATGACTTGATTCGATTTCCATGCTCTTTTGCTACCTTTGCTTCTATGTTACCCATAGTTATCTCCCGAAATAAAACATCTCATCTCTGAGTCTTAACCTCCCTAAGATAAAGGAGTAAGTTCCCATTTTCTTGAGAAAACTCTAAGAAATAACATGTGGGAAAGCATATGGTGGGCCCTTAAAACTGTCTACACTTGAGGGGATAATTATTAATTTTAGATGGAGGGTGTGGGCCTCATGTATTTTACTTTACTGAAAAAAGCTGAGTCCACATCCTAGCATTCCCACTACTTGGGAAAGCTGTTTAACTTTCAGATGCTGGTATCACTACTTCCATTTCACAGATGAGGGTAACACCTAATGCAGGAGGTTCTATGAAATGTGTATAGCATGTGATGTTAGGACATTCAGCAGTGTTTAATGAGTGGTAACCTCTACGTGCACACTTGCACACACATCTATGCACCAAATTACTTTCCTCATGTAAGGACAAAACACATCTCTGCAACTCAAAAAAACAAAGAATAGCTAGCACAGAACTGGGCAAATAGTGGTAAATTATGTCTTTAATATTAATATTAGGTGGTGGAATAATGATTGTCTCTCCTATTGTGTTTGGCATTAGACTAACGAAGTCAGAACCCTGATCTCAAATCAATTTCCCTCACCTGAAACGAATGCACACACACGCCCCACCCCCCCATCAGACTTCTTGATCCATTAGTATTTGGAGGAATGGTTCAAATTTCCTAATATATATATATATATATATATATATATATATATATATATATATTATATTTCAGTTTCCTTAAGGTGCATAACTGTTCTGAGAGCAAACAGAGGCTCATCACAGTCTTCATCCCTGGTCCCTTGATAACCAACAACCTTGGATCTGTAGGATGATTTCAGACAGCATCAAAATACACTCTGAGGTTTGAGATACAAGAAGGGTAAGGCATTCTGATGTTTGCAAAATGTTATCCAAGCTTTCCTGGGACCCAGGGAACTGCTGATAATTTTAGCACTTCTTCCTTTATTGTTAGGGGTTTTCCACTAAATTACACATACAATTTGGCACATGTATTGCAGAATATATGGTTTTCATTTTCTGGGACTAGATAAGGCCAGAGCACAAGAGATTAATTAAAAACAACAGGCTGGAGTAATTTCTCTTCCCACATCTAGTTCTAGGAGCAGCTTTGCACATCAATCTTTGGTTTGTGCTTGTTCACATAGCTTGGAAGCATGATCACCCTCTCCTTATAGATGAGGTACTGCAAAGGAGGTGGAATGGATTTCTTATGTTTGGAGAACAAGGGTCTTTGGAAATAGTTGGTTAGATTAATCTGTTTACCAGCTTCCAGTTTTGCTTCAAGTATGACATTTCTTAACTATAGATTTCCATGGAATTAGTCTTTATGTTGGAAATCTGGCATTATTTAAACACTAACCAACCTAACAGGTACCTTCTAGCATACCTTCTAGATTTTTATCAATGTCTCAGCCCTGCCTCTGCAGATCCTTTATGCAGAGGCTGGCTATGTCCTTTCTATAGCTTATAGACAGGCAGTGTCGATGTCATGGTGGCCTGGGAGGTTGGATTAATGGAGGTACTTAACTCAGATTACAGACCAGGGTCTCCTGATCACTGTCTTCTGCTGTGATCCCCATCTACCTGATGGTGACATGACCTAAGAAGCTGGTCCTGGCCTCCTTACCTCCTGTTTCTCCTCCTCCTCCCTCTCCCTTTGACATTGATTGAATATGGAGTGCATCTGGGCAGCAAATCTTAGTGCCGTTCTCTAGGTGGAGAGATGATACTTATACCCTAGAGCTTCTCTTACAGCCACGCATAATTATTGGCCTTTGATTGTGGTTCTCTTGGAAGCCAGCCCTGCAGAAACAGAGAGTGATTATTTCATACTGAAGAGAAAAGGCCTCTGATGGGAGAAGTAGGCTTTAGGTTGAAAACAGAATGACACAAGAAATGTATTTCACCAAAGAAGAGATGTAACTAGTTGGAGAAGGTGGACACAGTTTAACTTCAGGAACAAAGGGAAGATAATATATGCAAACTGTTACATTTTATATATCAATTAGGGAAGAGTCTTTTCAATGAAATTCCTCAAGGCTGGCTAGAATAAAATAAAATGACCACATTCAGACATTACAGGGCATCTGATATGACAGCTATTCCGTTTTCAGTAATGTGTCTGAAGGATTAGGGAAGAAAAGGTCAGATGCTATTTATTAACTAAATTATTAATTAGCAAAGAAAGCAAGAAAGAAAATGATCTCAATTACCTACAACCAGGGGATGAATTAGTGACTGTGTAACTCTCCTAAATGACACCTGTAAAGAGTTCATAATAACATAGCAAAGTTCTTGGGAAATACTACGTGGACAGTTTAGGACAATTTAGGAGAAAATGTTTATACATACGTATAATCAAAACTGTTGTACAAAGATGCACATAAAGCATGAAGGAAATACAGCAACATGCCTCCAAGGGTTACCCTCAATATTTAATATTGACACAGAGTGGTGGGGATTTTAATGGGATGGTGATTCGGGGGCAAGGATGGAGCCACGTGAAAGGGAATTCAGGTACCTCTCATCTCGGGCCTCCCAGTAGATACAGATCTTATTTGGAATTATTTTTGTTGACTCAGATTCCTACCACCAAAGCCCGTGTCATGATTTTTTTTTTTTTTTGTAGCAAAAGTGACAGAAACTTCAACTGAGCCCAGCAAACTGATAAATAAATGGTTGTTTTAGGTGCGTTACACAAGACTTGCCCTGTGCTGCCCTTCCTTGGCCATGGATGGGGATTTGAATGGAAAAAGCCAGCCGGTGTAGAAAAACACAACTCACAGGATGAGTTTACCTCCCCAGAACTACAGCTTAACAACCCAAGAATATCTCTGGAAAAAAAAAATCACACTTGATTTAAAGCAAAAGGAAGCCAAAGTCACATTTTCTCCTGCTACTTACCTCTTTCCTCCTTAATGAGATTGGAAAAGGATAAGACCTAGTTCCAGGACTGGCCCTGCTATTTGCTCACGGTGTGACCCTGGTCAAGGGTCTTCTCAGTTTCCCATCTATAAAATGTGTTGGAGTCAACTCCAAACAGCCGGAGATGGAGCTCAAGCCAGCTGATATTAAGAGCAAAATTTCTTGAGGATGAACACAAGACCACAAAAATCCATGTATGTTTATGTTTATTCTAATCTAACATAACAACCACCAAGTAAAATTTGCACAGCAGTAGGATGCAATATAATCAAATTTTGGCAAGCATCTACTCCTGTTTGAGAAACAAGGGCTAGGACACTGATTTCCAAGGGCTCTTTCAGCCTTAGCATCCCTGCTCCCCTGGGGTTTGATTTCTCACTTAGACTCCTCAGAGCTCTGCACTTCTGAGACAGACATCCAGATCCAAGATATATATATATATATTTTTAGCAGCCATTGTGGCAAGCAGAAAGACAGTTTACGTAGCTATCTTTTTTTCTCTAGACCAAGACCTTGGTGAAACATCCTATATCTTTTAGACAAGGCATGTGGTGTTTCCCCAACTATCAAGATCTGGGGGTGGTGGGTGGTGGGAAGGAATCTAGTATCTGTTACCATGTAGAGCCTCACTTGTCTTTCCATCATCCTCAAACCTAGGGCCCAGTTAAGATTTTTACTTGTAAGGAAGACGTTAACACTAATCCCATGTAATACATATAATATGGCATCTTAGGAATACAAATACTACTAATATTAACTGACTCTGTAAGGTGTTTTGGAAGCAAGTCACTGAAACTTCTCTAGGTAATCAGCAAAAATATATGGGCCAGCTCACAGGATTGAAGGAAGAATAGGACAATCAATCCTGGAAACACAGGGAACTAGGACTTTTTATGGGATAAGACAGCAGGAAGTAATCAACAGCTTCTTTGGGGTAACCTCATTGATGTGAATGATCTCCATGCATTCAATTCAATTTCAGTTGTCAAGAGGGACAGTAGACTGTGCTGGCTCGGTTTTCAGAGTGATTGCCCAGGAGAGGAAACACAAATTTCTACCTCTTTTGGCAACTTGTGTGACCGTCTACAGGAGGATCTATACTAACACTTTATGTAAATTATTCCTAATCCTTAACACACACTTTCAAAGATGTAGTCACGTATATTTTCTACAAAGACCCCAAGGTTCAGAGAGGTGAAGTAATTTGCACAGGGTCACACAGTAGAGTTGCTGAGACTGAAACCCGGGTCCTTCTGGTTCCAGTTGATAATCTTAGGCTGTTCTCCATGGTTCTCACTCATCAGAAAACGATCCCCTCCTGGTCCAGACTCTATTTGCTTAATTCACAATTTGTATTCTAAATAATCTGATTATAATTCCTTTATATTTGGCAAAGTTTGATGTCCTGAATCAGAAGGAAAAAATGTAACTGTGAATCTCTCTGCCTGCCTACCAATCTTCTTCCTTTGTTGTGCTCAGCCTTTATTACCTTTCTTTCTAGAAGCAGCCTGGCATCATATATTTATTTGGATTGTGTCTGATTCCCTCTTTGAATCTATGTCCTACAAGAGCTGGGGTTTTACATCCACTCTTTCTTTCTTTTCTTTCTTTCTTTCTTTCTTTCTTTCTTTCTTTCTTTCTTTCTTTCTTTTTCTTCTTTCTTCTTTCTGGACGTATTTATTTGAGAGAGTGGGAAGGAGGGGCAGAGGCAGAGGGAGAGAGAGAATCTCAAGCAGAGTCTGCCTTGAACATAGAGCCCAACATGGGCTCAATCTCACGACCCCGAGATCACCAACTGTGCAATGCAACCCCAGGGCCCCTTGCATCCACAGTTTCTAATAGAGGCATTTGATAGATATTTCTTGAAGGAATGAATGCAGCTGGCAGATGCAGACCAGGTAGTGAATTTAGCTCCTCCCCTTCTGTGGTAACTAATTCGAAGGCTCTTCCCCAGTCCAGCTCTTCCTTCTACTTCCCTGTTTCAGGTCATTTCTCTTCTATCCCCCCCGCCAATCAAACTTCAACCTTCCAGGTGTTTCTGTGAATTTCTGTCTGGTCTTTAAGCCAAATGTCCATACCTGTGACCACCCAAGGGGGTCAGTTGCATAAAATGAAGCTAAAAGGACGTATTACTCACGGTCTCATTTCTTGACCTCTTCCCTTAACCTTTCTCCTATGGCAGAGTGTGATGGTCCTGGCCATAGACCTCACTGGTCAGTCTTTGAATTTTGTATTTGCTTCACTCTTCAGACTTTAAAACTCGGCACCATCATCCCAGCAGGGACCTTGGCTCTTCCAGTTCATCTGAACGACCATTCTGGCCTCCTGTGTTGGTGACATTATCCAGAGTGTGAAGGCGAGGGCGCCTTCCTCAGTCAACAGGCCTCCAGGACCCCAAAGCCATGCCTGGCTCTATATCATAAATACACCCCATTCACCTGGTCATCTGAGCAGAAGTCGGAAATGTCCTGCTCATGCCCACTCAAGCCCCAAGTTCTCCTATCTTTATTCTACCAAACCTCACCATCTTTCCATTCCCAGGGCAATGATGTTTCAGGTCTCCATTACGTGTCACCAGACCCACTCCACCGTCCTCCTTCCTCAGCTCTCTGCGCCCAGGCTCACCCTCTCGGGTTCTCAGGGAGTTTGTAGTCTGCCCCAGCACAGGGGAAGCTGGAGCTTTTTGAGCAGGGGGCCTCACCCTAATTGCTCTGGGGGTAGAAGGCCCTTTAGCAGCACCTGGCAGGACATTCAGAGACCCTTCTCCTGCTGGAACTGGCTGCTCTTCACTCCTATCTCTCTGCCACCCCACAGGCTAGCCAACTGGACCACAGTAGTTGCTCTTCTCCTTTGGTCTGATTTTTTTTTATTATTTCAAAGGGAAAATATGAACAAGGAACTTCTCATACTGACATTCCCCTCCCCACCATCTGAAATCTTACCCATATTTCAGGACCCAGCTCACTGCCACTTTTTCCATAGTGCCTTCCCTCATCTCTGTGGTCAGAGTCGGTCTCTCTCTCTCTTTGGGCTCCTATTACATTTTCTGCTTTCCTTAGAAGACAAATAGCATCTGCGCTGTATCATGACTGGCATCTGTCTGCCATGCTAGACCAGCGATTCTCAAGTGGGATCCTTCCATCCCATGAAAAAGAATCCTCCGGGAGGGAGGGCTCTTGCTAAAATGCATATTCCTCAGCCCCACTCCAGGTGTGAACGTCTGTTCCTTGTGCTGCCCAGCAATTAGTTCATTCCCGTTCTTTCCAGAAACAGCATCCTAACTTCCCCAGGGGAGATTTCTCCCACCCTCCCGATTCATATCCTGTCTTGTTGGGATAATTATCGAAGGTGCTTCTCCCTCTCTCATCAAGGGACAAGCAGGTGACTCATTCTCTACTCTTCCTGGCATTCTGAATCTAAAGCAACAAAAGAGCAGAAAATAGTCCTTTGCAGATTTATTCATGAGCTTCCCCAATCTAAAGCAGCCACTGCTCTTCTGACTAAGGGAGTGTTTTGGAGGACTCTGTGATGCCTGATGGCATAAGACCTATAGTCTCTCATCTGATGGAGGAAAAGCTGAACCTCAGAAAGGACTACTGAGAGTCCACTTTTGTTGCTTCCAACTTAAAAAGTAAAAGGTAGAACCACTGAACCAGCATATTCAGCATAGGAATGAAAAGATTCATGGGTTGTTTTTTTTTTTTTCAGAACCTTGAAAAAAAATTTTTTTTTTAATGAATAATGTTTCGGAGTCATTTAGATGTAAGAGTTGTGAAGGTACTAGAGGATTCCTTATACCCCACACCATCTCCTGCATCGTTAACTTCCTATTTCTCCATTAGTTCCTGCAACTTAAAACACCTGCTGTGGTTCATTGATCAAGAAACTGATGTGGGTCCCTTACTGTTAACCCAATTCGAGACTCCCCGTTTTTTTCCATTAGCATCTCTTTCTGTTCCAGAACGCAGTGCAGGGTACCATATTGCGTTTAGCTGCCAGGGCTCCCTAGTGTCCTTTGGTATGTGGCACTTCCCCAGCCCTTCCTTGTTGTTCATGACCTTGGCGGTGTTGAGTGGCACCAGCTGGGTACCTTGTGGAATGTCCCCCGTCTCTCCCAGGGACTTTGACACTGCATCGGACTCTGGGCATCTCATAGACAGGGCGCTTGTCTGCACTGTCCCTGCTAGGGACCGCAGGTCCGGTGCGTGCCTGACACGGGGCAAGAGCTCAGTGGCCACTGATGAGGTCACAAACGCTGCAGCCTGTGTAGCTGCCCCACACTGCCTGCACCAGACCCCAGGCCTCGCCTGTCCCTGCGATCCGAGCACTGTCCATTTTGTGCAAGGACTCGGAGCAGCACCCACCATCCAACAGGGCTGAATGCATTTGACTTGGGTAGGGTTTTCAGACAGAAATAATCACATAATTACAGAGAAGACCTCTAATTGTGATCACCTGACCACGCTTTGACATCTCTGAGTTTATTCATGAATGAGTGGCTTGCAGCCCAAATGGATAATCAGTAAGGAGGTAAAAGGGGACTCTGGCGCTCTCTCATCAGAGCTGGGAAGACAGGCTCTTGCTCTGGGCATGTTTATAAATTTCAAAATATTTCAGATGCTTCTGCGCCGCTGCTTATTCTGGTTCAGTGGGCAGGGGGAATGCGTGAGGGGGACGGTGCTCCATCTCACCGAGCTGCTGCTGGATTACGGGTGCGCTCCACGCTGCCAAGGGGGGGCCCCCACCACCACGCTCGGGCTGCCGTGTCGCCGCGTCCAGCTGACCAGGCTCGGTGCAAACTCTGCAAACAACAGCAAAAGCACCTACCGAGTATAGCTGAGTGGATCTTCATACTCCAGTAAGTACGTCCCAGACATAAATGCCTAACGCTGAGCGTATTCTCCAAAGCAGATAATTTTAATTCTCTTCTACCAATGAGTAGCAAATGATCACAGAATGAAGCCTTGAGAGGCTACGGAGAATGAATGTTTGAGACCGGGCACAGCTGGTGCTGGAACCCAGATCTCGATGGCACCCAAGCCACCCCTCTGCGGTTGCATTTCACAGACCATGGAAGCACCTGCGTTCTTTTCCAGGTATATGTGCACACGTGCATTCACCCATCTCCTGTTATTTTGCTATGAAATCAGCAAAATCAATTATCTTTGCTACTCCTTTGACAATGAAATACATTTCATGCCCAGCATTATATGATACAGCCTTCCTCAAGATTTAGTGCCGTGAGACAACCGTGTTAAAACCCCATGGGGGGGATCTCAGAAAGGCCCATTCCTGGACCCCAGTGCAGGCGTCTGGAACCAGAGCTCTGGGGTGGGGCTGGCATGCTCAAAACAAGCCTTGCAGTTGACGCAAATTCTTGCTGAAGTTTGAGAAGCTCCGCAGTGGGGAAGTGTGCAGGGCTGGGAATCGGGCCTTGCATGTGCAGCTTCGGTTCTGTGACTTTTTATCCAGCTAACCCTGGACAAATCAGAGCCTCCACTGCAATATGGGTGGTTTCTCACTTTGCATGGTTGCTGTTAGGATTATCAGCGAAAACGTGGATGTGAGCCTGCTGCCCCCGAGAAAGAACGCATCTCACAGTTTCAAGTACAAGAGAGAGAAGTCCACCAGGAAACACTGCGATGCTGTGATGTGTTTCTCATTGATGTGATGGCAGGAAGGTTGTGAGGTGCTTTACACACCCACATATAGCACAACGGGATTAAAATAACCCTGGAGACACTTGCGCTGCAGGAGAGCATTAATATGAAAACCGAAAAGCCGGGTGGAAGGGTGACAGTTTACAGCACAGCCTCTGGACTAGGGTTTCTGAGCCTCGGGGCCGGATAGTCTTTGTGGTCAGGAAGCTGCTGTGAGCATGTTGGGAGGTTTAGCAGCACCCCTGGCTTCCACCCACTAGATGCCAGCAGCATCCACCCTGGTCGTGACAATCAAAAATGTCTGCAGACTTTGCCAAGTGTCCCCTGGGGGGCAGAACTGGCCCTGCTTGAGCACCGCTTCCCTGGGGGGAGATGGAACTGGTTCAAATCCTGGCTCTACCAATTTGCCATCTGTGTGATCTCAGGCAGTGCATTTAATCTGCCGGAGCCCCAGCTCTCTTAGCTCTAAAATGTGGGGGAGAGAATAATACTCCAAGTCTCTGCTCTACTGGATTGTTTTAAGAATTGCACGAGAAAGTGTATATCAAGAGCGTAGCACTGTGTGTTAACTAACTGGAATTAAAATAAAATCTTTTAGAAAAACATAAAAAAAAGGAGTGTTGCAAAAATCCTTGGCTCTGTGCTCTGTGTGTGTGTTTTAATAAATCTTGGAATTTTGCCAGACCTTAAAAGTTTGAAATACACACTCTTCCTTTCCTTCCTTTGTGCAGAAAGGGGTTTTCAAAACTGCAAATTCTTAACTTCAGTTTGAAAGTCGTGAACCCAGGACATCGTCATTGGGGCGGGAGCACCGACATTGTCTGAGCTGAATCAGAGATGTTCTTTGACCCCCAGAATCGGGTTGCTGTCGGCACTTGACATCCCATGTTGCGCAGAATATTGCCATTTTGGACCTAACTCCCGCCAAAATTTTTTCTTCAGGCTGCAAGTGAAAATCATTCATCTCTTCTCGATGTGAACTTGCTGGTTGGACACACAGGCAGAGCTGAGATCGAGGAGGTATTTGGTTTAGCTCTCCCCTGGTCTGGCTGTTTGAACACTGAGTAGACGGCTGATCTTTCAAGAGGACGAGGGGTTTCTAACATTTGGGACAAATTAACCAGTTTGACAAAAGCAAAACAGTTCCCCTTTTAAGATGAAGTGCTCCTTAAGTGCCTATACAGTTTCCAGCCCAGACCGGACACTTCTCCTCCCCTGTCTGCTCCGAAGGGGCACTGGAACCCAATGTGTGAGCAGATAATCAGGCTCGGTTCTCCTGTGGGCCGGACTCTGCAGAGTTGAGTGATGAGGCCCCCAAACAACCTTGGTGGAGCCTGAACTCAGCCTGAACCCGGAGCTCGCCGCCTTTGGGCCATCCCTGAGGATGTCTTTGGTGTGCCCCCCACCCCCACGCTGCCCTGCCTCCAGTCATTTGAACACCTTCTCTTCTGTTGTTTCTCCCTCAACAATAACCATAATATACAGCTTGATATGTGCCTGGCATGGGCCCAGTTTTCATGAATACTAACCAATAACCCAAGTCCTTTCCTCTGGAACCCCTCCTGTATCTTCAGGGAATGTCACATCCTGCTGTAGGTAGAAAGGACGTCACAAGGAATCAAGTTGATGGGTATCTACTTCCCCCAATGACACTGGCTTCTCATAGTGGCAGGAATATCTGTGGGCCGCCCACCTTTTGATTAAATACTTCCAGAGACATGGAGCTCATTACCTTACAAAATGATGTGCTCCCTGGTGGGACATTGTCAGCTGCTATTCTCCAAAATAGCTGTCTGGTTATGTCCTTCCTAATGCTTGTCAACATCTACAACTAGCAATACATTCATCTGTTCGCTCATTGACCATCTGGGTCCCTGCCCCCAGTAGATGGAGGCTCCACGAGGATAGAGAATTTTTGATCTAGTGAATATTTGGATCCGCTCATGTTCTTGAAAATGAGCTGGATTGAAAGATGAATCAGTGAATTAAAGGGTTTCCTTCTTGAGCCAAACAGATCTCCTGGGGGACAGTTTATGTCTATAATCATATATCACCCCTACCATTAGCCTGGGGGCCAAAACCTGGTGTGGTGGGAAGAATACAGATTTCAGAGTCTGATAAACCTATGTTAAAAATCCCACCTTTCTATGACGCCTGGGTGGTTCGGTGGTTGAGCGTTTGCCTTTGGCTCAGGTCATGATCCTGGAGTCCTGGGATCCAGTCCCACATTGGGCTCCCTGCATGGAGCCTGCGTCTCCCTCTGCCTATGTCTCTGCCTCTCTTCTCTCTCTCTCTTTCTCTCTCATGAATAAGTAAATAATTTTTTTAAAAAAATCCCACCTTTCTTACTTGCAAGGATCTTAGGCAATGAACATTTTTGAGCTATAATTGCTACAGTTGTCTCAGTTAGTGAAATAAGTTTCATTCTAGGATAGTACCTAGCTCACATATTGTTGTGAAGATTGAAAGAGATTTTTCTAAAGTGCTTAGCAGCCCCTGGCATACAGTAGGTGTTTGGTAAATATGATTTAAATTGGGTGGAGAAGGCCAGATGATTATTACCAGGATGGTCAGGAGAGACCCAGCACCCAAGGCGCTAAGGGTGTGACATATCCACCTCTCAGAGATGAACAGACTGAGATGACCTGTTCACTCATTCTTAAAAGCCATTTTAGTATAGCAGGCATCATTGCCAGATGTGGTCACATCCACACCGGTCACCCACAAGGTGCCCCCTGTGCTCTGGCCAATCGTCCCACTTCATTTATGGTATAGTTGATTTCAAGTGTGCATTTATTTTCTTTTCTCTCTAACTTGTAGCTGCCTGGACTTTTAAACTGTTTATTCCCCCAAATGTGCCTGGATCCCGGATGCTGACAAGCACAACACACATGCACGCATAGGCACGTGTACACACACACATACACACACACACACACACACACGCACCACTCTTCAGGCATTCGTCTGTCACTGCCCTAAATTGAGAACAAATCACAGTCAGTTTAAATCTTCCAATTTAATAAACACCAGATCCCCCAAATGTCAGAAAGTCTAGTCTTTTGCAAACTTGTGGCTCATATTTGAGACTCAGGAAAAAAGTGGTAAATGACATGGGGCTGTGGGAGCAGATGGGTTACTCACTACGCCAGGAATGTGAGGACAAGTGGTTTGGGGGGCGATCTCACCATGCAGCCAGACCATGTACAGGCCTTCTGGTCTCAGTGGACCTTGCCAGGGTGCTTACACTCCAATTAGGATGGCCCGGACTTCTGCTTTATGATGAGCAGTTAGCTGCTGAGCAACAGGGATTTGCTTTACTTAGATGTTTCCAGAGTGGAAGGCCTTCCAAGTCCTAACACGATGTCAGCTTTCCATGGCCCGAGGAAACATCATCTGTGTCTTCATTTTGCAGAGCTACATGGCAATTTTGACCGCGGCTTGTACGATACTAAAACTCTGCTCCTTTTCATTGTTTTTGATATTGTTCACAGGAAGACGTTTTAAAGTAATGAGGTTAAGGGAAAGGGCATGGGACCAGGACTTGATCCTAAGCTTTGATCTTCCATTAAACCTTTATGGGTCCTAAAAGAAATCAATTCCTGCCTTGAGATTCTTGTTTCCTCATCCATTATCTAAGGAAGGCTTTAGGTCAGTTGCTTTAGAATTGTGGTCTGTGCAATATGGGGAGTTGTCTAGGTACTAGACTTCCACCTGTACTCTGACCAGAGCAACCTCACTGTAGTAGCATGAGTAACAGCCCCCAAGGATGTCCACCCCCAACCCCTGGGACCTATGAATGTGTCTTCTTACATGGAAAAAGGGACTTTGCAGGTGTGATTAAGGTTTGGAGATGGGGGATTACTCTGGATTATTCTGGTACATTCAGTGTAATCACAAGGCCCCTTGTAAGGAGGAGGCTGGGGAGTCAGTGTGAGGCATGGAGGTGTGGTGAGAGAGGTGGAGTGGGGTGGGGTGAGGGTATGTTATGCTGCTGGCTTTGAAGACAAAGGAAGGGGCCCTGAGAAGGAATTGGATGGCCACCAGCAGCTGGGAAAAAACAGAGGAATAGATCCTGTCCTCGAGCCTTTAGAGAGGAATGCATCCTGCTGACTCCTTGGCTTTAGGACTTCTTACCGCTAAATAACAAATCTGTGTTGTTTTCACCCACTACATTTGCATAATTTGTTTGTAGAAGCAGTCAGAAACAAATGCACTCAGTTTACTTGATTTACACATTGGGGTTTCACCTAGGATTTTATCCAAGGAGGATCTCCATGGTTAAAATGTTTGAAAGTCATGAGACAGCTGAACCTTGGCATTCATTTCAGCTTGAAACCACTATGTCCTAAGTTGTCAGAGGACAATTCTAGGGATAAAGAACATGAACTCTTGAAGTCTACATGGGAAGTAACACATCATTCTTCAACAGTCAAACCCATTTGTCATATCCTTCTCCATGGGCAAGCTAGCTGTGCCTTGGGGTCAGCCAACCCTTCAGGGTGTGGGGAGAACCTTTTGCTCCACCAGGATGTGCGCCCTGAGAGGATAATGGACAGAGCAGCTTCCTCTCCTCTTCAGCCATTCCCCAGACAGTGCCAAGAAGCAGCTCATCTTTTGGGATAACCTTGCAGATGAATCTAGCATGTTCTCTGCCTGGGTACAGACCACAGGAGGGTCGGGGGGTGCTTCTTTTTTGTTCACCCTGCTATTCTGTGTGCTGGTTCTGCTGTAGATGCTTAGAGACTATTTTTGGAATAAATGAAAAAATGATTGAATAAAAGATCGGCCCTGGTGCGAATGAAAATGGTACAGGCACTTCAAAGGATGGTTTGGGGGTTTGTTACCAAGGTAAATTTAGCCTTTCTATTGGATCCAGCAATCACGCTCCTTGGTATTCACCCAAATATATTGAAATATTCTGTTCACATTCAACTGGAACAGGAATGTTAATAGCAACTCTAGTCATAATTGAAAAACTTAGAATCAACTAAGATGTCCTCAGAAGGTGAATGGGTAAGTAGACTGTGGTCCATCCAGATAATGGACTATTATTCACTGCTAAAGAGAAATGAACTATCAGGCCGTAAGAAGACATAAATGCATATTACAAAGTGAGAGAAGCCAATCTGAAAAGACTACATGCTGTATGTTACCAACTATATGACATTCTGGAAAAGGCAAAATTGGGGAGACAGTGAAAGATCAGTGGTTTCTAGGGATTGAGGGGAGGAGGGGATGAACATGTAGAGCACAGAGGATTTTTAGAACAGTGAAATCCGCAGCCTTACACCTTAACTAGCTGCTGCATTATTTTATTTTATTTTATTTTATTTTATTTTATTTTATTTTATTTTATTTTATTTTATTTTATTTTTTGGTATTTATTCATCAGGAATAAAAAAAAGTTTTATTAAAGATTGAAAATTTGATACATTTTACAGAAACTAATTGTGATGTACATATCAGTGGTGACATTTACTCTGTGTGATACTCAAATGGTGGATACAGGTTGTTGTGCATTTGTCCAAACCCAAGGAAAGTACAACAGCAAGACTGAACCCTAGTGTCAACTACAGACTTTGGGTGCTCATGAAGTGTTGGTGTATATTCATCGATCACCACTCTGTGCCATTCCGGTGGAGGATGTTGATATGCAGGGGGCTGTGCATGTGTCGAGATAAGGGTGGAAGGGGGTTCTGTGGGACCCCTCTGTACTTCCCACTCAGTATTTCTGTGAATCCAAAATTGCTCTAAAAAATAGTAAGTCTAGGGGCAGTTGGATGGCTCAGTCGATTAAGCATCTGCCTTTGGCTCAGGTCAGGATCTTAGGGTCCTGGGATCCAGCCCCACATCTCAGGCTCCCTGCTCAGCAGCGAGTCTGCTTCTCCCTCTCCCTCTGCCCCTCCCCACGCACACACACACACACACACACACACACACACACACACACACACTCTCTCTCTCTCTCTCTCTCAAATAAATAAATCTTTTAAAAAGTTTTAAAAGTCTGGGATCCCTGGGAGGCTCAGCAGTTTAGTGCCTGCCTTCGGCCCAGGGCATGATCTTGGGGTCCTGGGATCAAGTTCCACATTGGGCTCCCTGCATGAAGCCTGCTTCTCCCTCTGCCTGTGTCTCTGCCTCTCTCTCTGTGTCTCTTATGAATGAATAAATAAAATCTTTAAAAAAAAGTTTTAAAAGTCTATTTTTTTAAAAGCTTAAGAAAAAAAGACCTCTAAAGACCATAGGTCTATCTGCAATTTCCTCAACAGACCATGCTTCCTGTAACAACTGTTTCCCTGAGAAGGAATTCCTATCTCTCATCCTCTCACCTTCTCTGAACAACTCCTTCTTCTTACTCAAGATTCTTCTGAGGACTTTCCTGACCTTCCCCACATAAACCACCTGTCCCAGGCTGAGTTCCATGCCCTCACTTTTGTCAGTTTGTATCCCCAGGGGTACAAACTTCCCAGTACCCCCTGAGCTAATCTCCATGCTGGCACTAATCCCTACACCACTGTCATCAGCACTTATTCATGACCTATTTCCCTGTGAGTTCTTTTTTTTTTTTTTTTTTTTAGATTTTTATTTGAGAGAGCATATGTAAGTGCACAAGCAAGGGGAGGGGAGGGGCAGAGGGAGAGGGAGAAGCAGACACCCCATTGAGCAGGGACCCCCCCCCACACACACACCCCATGTGGGGCTTTATCTCCAGACCCTGGGATCTGACCTGAGCCAAAGGCAGATGCTTAACTGATGGAGCCACCCAGGCTCCCCTCCGCTGTGAATTCTGGACAGGATAAAAGTTCCTATATTTCTGCATCCCTAGGGTCCAGCATGGTTCTCCATATGTGGCAGGGCTCAGCAAGTATTTGTAGACTGAATGATGGAGGTTAAAATTTGTGAACCTGGGCTGTCTGGATGGCTCTGTCTGTTAAGCATCTACCTTTGGCTCAAGTCATGATCTTGCGGTTCTGGGATCAAGCCCCGTGTCAGGCTCCTCGCTCAGCCAGGAGTCTGCTTCTCTCTCTCTCTATGTGCTCTTTTTCTCTCTCAAGTAATTAAATACAATCTTAAAACAACAACAACACAAACCTGAAGATTTTGAACTATAATTTATGGAGCAGTTTAAATTCAGCTGATTGTCTTAATGTGTATAGCTTTGTAAATAAATTATTTAAAAGAAATTCAGAAAAGGAAGTGATGATAACTGAGAGTCAACAGAATCAGCTGTGTTACATTAATTTTGCCTTCCTTGTTTCAGAATAGGGATGTTAGAAATGCGGAGGCTCTAAGATCCCTGGTTTTCAGGAAGGCGTATGATAGTCATTGAGAAAATCAGAAAAACCTGGCAAGATTATTATAAGTTGAGTGCCAGTGTTGATAGCCAAAATGAGGTTGATGGGCCACAGGTAACTGGAGGTGTTTGGTCAACAGAGGGAAAAAGCGCTTAGCTGGAGTGTTGTAGAAGGGAAGGGAACCTCAGATGGGATATTGGACCAGGTGGGCTTCTAATCTTCCCTCCGTTCCTAAGGGTCTATGGCCCTATAAAAATATATATTTAATCCAGGTACCAAAATTCTTAGAAAAAAAAAAAAAGCTTGACTCTCACAACAGCACAGTTCTTTAGTCTTTTTAGGACTTTATTAGCTTAATTCCGGCCAGTTATTTTTTTTTTTTATAGCTTTCATGAATCTAATTCAAAACACATTGAGAAGCCAAACGTTTGCTGGGCTTGAGAATGTAACTAATAAAAAGGCAAATACATCAAGGTTGCCAAACACTGCAAAAGAGAAGTATATGACACCAGCTCTAATGTGAGAAATTGTAGAGCTTTATTTTTGTTCTCTTTTTGATAGGAAACATAAGGTTGTTTCATACTCTTGGAGAAAGGCCCTCGTAATACTTAGCAATGACTTTAAAAATATCATTGTTATCAAACGAGAAGACCCTTCACATCGTGGCAACGGGCTAGGTATAATCCAGGCATTACCCTTTTCCCTGGGGAGCTCCGTGCAAGGCTGTGCCTCTCAAGTTTAGTAGCTTTTGGCAGCCAGAGAAACCTCAAATCCTGCTGAAAAACCAAAACCTCACATCGCAGTCCCCAAGGTGACGCTGTGGTCATACAGGTGGCCTCAGAAGAGCCATCACGAGGACCAGGGTCAGCCTTTGGGCAGGGAACCTCTTCTTCTCCTTCGTTGTCCAGTGCCCCCTGCCTCCTCGTCTGCAGCCCCTGCCAATGCACAGTGCTCAGTATGGAGAGGGCCAAGTGCCCCCTCATCAGAAGACCTTCTTTGGAGACCCTGCAGACAGTGAAGCCACCTGCCCATTCCTTTTGCAAAGTGATGAATGGTTTTGCCAAGTGAGCGTGGCTCCTCTGGTTTATCCCAAGTGGGATCCATTCAGCATGTTTGAAGGGTATTTTGTTGTAAAGATCCAGTCATACGGATTTCAGTGTCCTTCGTACGGCTGGTATGCAGCAACTATGTGCCGTGTCACATTTCCTTGCTGAATTTCACGGCATTTGGAGAACAGTCCTGGGCTATCTAGAGAACGACTTTCCACTACTCCCAGGATAGAAACAAACCTCCTGACGACAGCATCTGGATCTCCTTAGAGGATCTTTTAACCCCGTCACACCTGCCCTGCTCCTTTCTGCTGGTGCTGCTCCTTACACCTGGGATGCTCTTTCCTCCTCATCGGGCCAACTCCAACACATTCTTCAGGCCTCAGCGTAGCCACCAGTCCTCTCTTCTCCCCACCACATCCACGCACATGCTCTAGTAACACCATAGGCCTCTCCCTTTTAAGCACAGAGTTCCAGTTTTTCATTCACCTGGGTGATTACTGATCAATGACCGTCTCTTTGACTATGCCATAATTGACATGAGGGCTTCCGTCTTTTTGCACATCTTCTCTCTAACATGTTGTATAGTGTTTAACATATTCTGAGAGCCCAGTAAGCCTTCATTGAATGAATCAATGTACAAATGAATAAATTTCCTCTACTCACCGCCCTCAGTTGGTTGATGCACACCTCTCTGGACTTCAGTTTTGTCCCACAACCATGTGGATAAGAGTACCTATACTTCCTTTCTTATAGGGATTTTATTGGAATCATATGAAATACTGCAAAGCCTTCAACAATACTGTATAGGGACTCAAATATTTGCTGAAGTAAATGGCTGCATTTGAAAACATTTGGCAACATCTCATGCATGTGATATACCTTACATTCTGTATATTTTCTCTTTACCCCAAACATATCTCATCCTGTACCTTCCCTTCCTTTTTCCCACTATAACTTCACCACTTGATATTTTCTCCCAAGGCCTCCATGTCTTTGAAGAACAGCCTCGATGATAATATCTTACATAGGTGTAAGGATATTTCCTGTAGGTTTGTGAATTGCTTAGCAACACTTTTCATACATCCCATTTAATAGTGATGGATTTAAAAAAACAGTGTATTTATATAACAGAATATCATAGAATTCTGTTATACGATAACAGAGTATCCTATAACAAGGAGAATAAGTGATTAAAGCTACTCACAAACATGGTTGAATCTTCCAAACACAATGTTGAGGGAAGGAGAGAACACAGAAGGATCCATATCGCATGATCCCACTTCCTATAAAGTAGGAGAGGCACAGTTAATTTCTACTGTTGGAATCAAGGTAGTGGTTACCCTTGATGGGAGAGGGTATTGGAAGGGGGCAAAGGGAGCTTCTGGGTTGTGCTCTGTTTCTTGAGCCGGGTGCTGGTTACCCAGGTGTACCAGTGTGGGGAAATGCATAAATGTACGCTTCTGAAAGCCACAGTCTTCTATGTGTGCATTTTACCTCAATAAAAACTTTTTGAATTGTTTTTCTATACATGATTTAATCCTACTTCTGCCTCAACTCTGTGAGCTTTACAGGGCAAGTATTTTTTTTTAAGATTTTTTATTTATTCATTCATGAGAGACACAGAGAGAGAGAGAGAGAGGCAGAGACACAAGCAGAGGGAGAAGCAGGCTCCATGCAGGGAGCCTGACGTGGGACTCGATCCTGGGTCTCCAGGACCACACCCTGGGCTGAAGGTGGCGCTAAACTGCTGAGCCACCCGGGCTGCCCCAGGGCAAGTATTTTTAATTCCATTTTGGAGAAGAGGACAATCACACCTGGAGAGTAGACACTTTCATGATGTCCACACCTGTCCCATGTGTTATAATGGAGATTGGAATGCAGGTGTTCTTAGTCTAGAACTCTCTCATTCCACCATATTATCATCAGCTCAGTAGATGTGCTCACCAGCCAGCAGCCCATAAGGAGTGGCATGAGTGGTGGCAGCCTTAGGCAATTGCTGAAGGTCTTGTCTTGGATTACGGAAGCTTTCTGATACACTCCAAAGCCCACCATGTTGGTGGCCGCCTGCTTGGCTGTCCCCTATTTCTAGCTGAAAGACAGTAGAGAGATATTCATAATGGAGAGCTCTCCTCCTTGCACCACCTCCCACACGAGCTGCTGATGGCTACATAGGGAGATCCAAATGAGTTCCAAAGCCTAGGGCAATGACTTTGAGGACAAATGCAGAATATGATAGTGCTGAGCAGATGTTAAGCAGCTGGAACTCTCTCTGGCACATCCCATCAGGTCCCGGATGAACTGATTCTCTGTGTTCTTCTGTTCAGCACCGTGTGTGCTAATCCTTGTAACGGGAAGGCGGATTTCTGGCTTGCACCTCATCACGGAGGGCTTAATGGAGGAGCAGAGATTTTGCAGGGGTCTTTAAAGCCACAAGGGGCTTGGTGGTTGATGGGAGGAAAAAGGTTCCAGATGTAAGTGCACTACAGGAGTGGTCCAAGTTATGGGAAAACTGGCTACAGGATTCCATGGGTGCAGAGGACACATAAAGGGACAAGGAGAGATTTGAGAAGTTTGCTTCTAAAGATAGAAAATGTATGACTCTCAGGAGATTTTGTTTTAAGGGGCAGAGCTTGAACCTGTCAGCTCCAGGGCCTGAACACAAGGCTCTTAACTTCTAGACCAGTGCCTTCTGTTTTAATCATCTTCTGTGTGACCTGAAGCAAATCATTCCACCTCTCTGAGCAAGAATACGGTCCTTGATATTAGAGCTTGTGGTTATGCCCCCGGTGGAGTTTGACAATGCGTCCTAGCAACCAGAGCCTGTTTGTGGATAAGGAACAAAAAACAAGTTTGAGGGATCATAAAAATATGTTCCATTGAAGGAAAAATGAACATTCCACACTTTCTTTTGCAAAAACAACGGACACATACCTCCAAATATTTGACAGATCACATCTAAATAGAATCTTTATTAAAGATAAATGCAGAGCATTCTTTTGACTCCTTTTTTTAGGAATCGAGATGATTTTTATTTGCTTTTGCATTGTTTGATTTTTTTACTATTTTCTAAAGTTGCATCGTGTCATGGGACTCAACTTGGACACATTTTTGTGTTGGCTTTGTTGAAGAGCAATATTTTTTTTGAAAATTGAGGTTTCCTGAAATCTGGTTTTATTTTCCCAATAAAAGCACAAAACTCCATATTTTGATTTTCTCTTCTTATATATCTCTTGCTTCTTCATGGATATTAACAAAAAGTTCCCTATATAATAAAGAAAAATGTGCTTATACCTCTCGCAGAAGTTCACTAATCAGAGTTCATATTCCTTTCACACAAATATTCCAACCTGCCAGGTTTTCAACATAGTTAGAATGGTCCAGCACACATTTGTGGACATCCATCTTATATTTTGAGTAGGATGCCTTAGCTGTCATCCTTAAGTCCCACATATCTCAAAGGTTATGTTTTTACCTCTGGATGGCTTCAATCAGCGTGATAGACATGAAGCACTGGCTGTTGAAAGTGGGTTCTCCTCTGGTAGACTGCTGCTTATTTTGGCTTTGTCTCTCTTGCAATCTCATATTTTATCGAGTGCATAATTTCCTATCAGCTTCAGACACCAGAGTACACCAGCTGAGAAAAAGTTGGGAGGGCAATCTTTGACAGTGGTAAATTTGATTGTACTTTAAAAAACCCCAACCTACACACACCATATGCTGCCATCCGAAGGAAGACTTATTTCATGGTCTCAACTTTATGGCCTTAGATTTCAACATGACATGAATGATGTGGAAGGGAAGTACATTTGGATGATAAGATGGGGATAATTTGTACTGGGAAATTATTTGCAATTGTGATAAATAATCCCTGGCACATCATAACAGAAAATCTCAACCCTTGAACTGAATTATATATGTTTGTGTCTCATAAACAAGGAAGAAAATACATTTTTTAAACTGCTGTGTTTGCAAAGTCCTTTCCTTCCAAGGCACCCTCGTTAATAATCATAAAGGAGCACATTTCCAAGCTCAGAATCACATTAATCTCCCTACACGTGACCTGATCGTGCACTTTGGGGAGAATGGATGGGCTGCAGTTGCCTTGGTGTATATATGTGTTTTTTCCTTGTTTTCTGGTGGATACTGGGAAATACAGTCAGGGAGACTGATGGAAAAAAAACAGTAAGATTTAAAAAAAATGAGTGTTTCAAGAAAAGTAGACTTTTTCTGGTTAATCACTGAAGCAATGATGGAATGATGAGATGAGTGGGTATTTTTTTTCTTCCTACGCTCAGGGAAGGTGAGAAGGGAATAATGTTTCTGTTCGTGCTCATGAACCTTACCATCATATCTGGAAAAGTTGATAGGGAGACTTAACAGGACTTTCCTTTTGAAAGTCTGTGCTTATGTTGGATTTTCCAAGAGAGGGAGGTTATCCAAGGGCTGAGGAGCTGGGGAATGGCTATATATAAGAAAGAATGTGAGGATTCCTTGAGAAGGTGATAGGAATGGCAATGGGAAAAGAGAGTGATGGGATGAAGCAGAGGGAAGATAAGATAAATAAGCAAGATTGACTTGGGTGTCCCTTCAAGTTACTTTCTAGAAGAGGATAAACCTCCAGGTGATGACCAAGGTTGAACAGTAAGTGTGGAATGAGGGTTCCCCATGCTCAAACATGCAGTCAATGGAGGGGTCTGCTGAGAAGAATGTCGAGTACTGCCATGCTGGGCTACTTACAGATGGCCAGTACCCAATGGTGGTGTGGATGACCTAGCCAAAGCAGCAATGGCAGTAATGTAAGCACCCACGGTGGATGAAAATCAGGCCCCAAATTCAGCCTCTTAGGACCCTACTACCCTTCCATTATGACTGAGTTCAACTATTGGTTGAGTTCAACCACCACATTTATCAGAGGCAGAAAATGAGTCCTAGAAAGATTAATCTTCATTCATACAGAAGAATGAAGGGATGCAAAGCCACTGAAGCAGCCTCCAAATAATACAAAGGCGTAGGAGGAGAGACACAGGAGGGTCAGATAATGTCCTGACCACTCATGGGTTTTCAGGTGGATCAAATGAGATCACTGTATGGAATCACTTAGCACATAACAAGCTTTATGACTTCTGTCACTCATCTCTTGAGTAAGTTCATCCAGTGTGTGTTTATTGAGCATTTACAACTATTGTGTACTGTGTTCTGAGGGACCCTAACATCTGATGCTAGAACTCCTGTTTCAGGAAACTTATGGTGACATGTTCACAGGAGTAATTCTACAGTCAGACAAGAAAGAAAGATTACTGTGACTTGGTCTACAAAAGAACACTGTCAAGTGTCACAGGGAGAGGTCACCTGTAGTTTAGAGGCCGAGGAAAGTATAAGGGAACCAAGAGAGTAGAGAGTGTTGGAATCAAGCCCTGAAGAATTACTAAGGTTTGGCCAGAATCTAGAATCTAAACTAGAAGAAAGTTTGAGAATTCTACTTTCTTCTACTCAACTATAGGACATTCCTAGCCATCATGCCCCAGGAATTACCTGCGTGAGCTCCCAAAGAAGTCTTTCTTGCCTTCTATTATCCTCAATCAGGTGACCTTATAAAGCTGTTACTGTCTCTATCCCCTGGGAAGACCAAGCTCAGGGGATATTCAGTGACCTGCTGGGTGTGCCCAGGTGGTATGGTTAGTCTTTGCAAGTAGATGTTAGCAGTTGGGAGCCAGTGCTTCAAAATCAGACAGGCCTGGGGTTGATCCTGGTTCTGCCATCCTGCAGCTGGGCATTTATATAGCTGTGCAGAGCCTCAGTTTCCTGGTGTGTAAAGTAGGGATCATAACCGGAGTTATCATACAGAGTTATCATGAGATTTAAACCAGAGTCAACAGACAGGGCTGTGAAAGTCTACGATGTGTTTAGGACTTTGCAAGTGATGCACTTTCAGTGTCAGGGGAGAGAGAGGAAAGACACACATACACACACAGGGGCTGAGGGTTCATGTGGCCCTGAGGAGGGAAGTGTCATTGTAAAAGATAGTGGAGTCAGGATCATGTGCTGGGTCTGGGTGTCCAGTCTTGCCTGTTGCCACAGTGATGAACTTGCACTTCTCCATAGGTTTTGCTCAGTCTCTCAACCTCAGTCCTGGTGATATTTGGGGCTGAATAAATTCCTTTACGCAAGGTGGATGTGGTGGGGGGGCTCTCCGGTGCGTTGTCGGATATTTAGCCATTTGGTGCCCGCAGTGCCTCCATCCCCGCACCCCCCCCCCCCACTAAAGACAATCAGAAAAGCCTCCAGACATTGCTGAACGTGCTTTGGGGAGCAGAGCTCACCCTGGCCCAGCCACCACCCATGCTGCCTCCACCGCAGCGGCACAGGAGCCTCCCCTATGAAGCTCTTGGCACAGATGCTGGTGGCAGCTCACGGCCGAGAAGTCCTCGCACGACTTCACCAGGAATATATAATAACTCGGCCCAAGACTGTCTTCCCCCCTGGATTCCCATGATTGTACCGTGTTTCTTTTTCAGTTTTCAGCTCTGGGAATTTGTCTTTTCTCACTCGCCAAAGCCACAGCTCAGAGCAACCATCAGAAAATGATTAACACTGTCTGTCTGTGCTGCAGCCGTCGGACAATCGCAAAGGTATACATGTCCCGAGTACAGTCTGAACTTACTCTGTGACCCCGGTTAAAGACAGCATGGTTTATATTTTTTACTGTAAGAATTTCATGGGGAATATTTTTCTTCATTTTGTTTTCTTTTCCAGCTGTTAGAAAAACTAACATTCTTTGTCCTCACGTCCTGCTGCTCTTCTCTTTCTGTCATTGAAAATAATCACGGGAATTTCAGTGAGGGGTTAGGGAGATCTTAAAGAGGTCACCTAGTTTGAGCCATGTCTATGTGGCTATTGCATATGGTCTTGTCCCTGGGGGAGTGGGGTGTGTCCTTCAGGGACCAGGTTCCCAGATGTTCTCTTGGTGGGAAGAAGAAAATGCGGATCTACGCTTGGGGAGGAGCTAGAGGCCTTTGGTATTAATTAAGCACCTGGCTGAGCATCTCCCTCCATTATCTTTCTGGACCCACACAAAGGCCTTTTATGCAATGGGAATGATAGCAATTGCACTGTAGAGAAAGTGAGTCAGGCTCAGATAAAGACTCACTGATCCTATATCTCACGGTCTATCATCCCACCTGAGATTCAAGCCCGGGCTCTCTGCTGCCATAACTCTGTCTCCTTGGCAGCAATGAACAAGGGCTCCACAGGGATGGGGACTGGTATTTAGGGATTTTTATCCAGCCTGCTCCTCTCCTCCCTTTCCTTGGATGGTAATACCACGTATAGGCCTTAATGCCATGAATAGACTTCCTCTGTAGATGCTGGCCAGGAGGGCCAGGCAGGGAATTTGGCTAAATCACAAGACATCTGCAAATGACCAAGCAGGCAAGGTCAAGGCTTGCCTCATCTTGACTGACTGCATATACTTCAGCTCCAGGACTTACTGATAATAAATTGGTGTTGAGTACTGATAAATGAGCAATTAGGGAAAGTACAGGAGAAAATAGGAAATTAAGGGACTGGGATTCACATCCAAGTCTGTGTGATTTTGGACAAGTTATTTCTTGGTTTTCTCATCTTTGAAATGAGAGTGATGATCCCAATTCACAGGCTGGGAGAGTAACTGGAATAAATGAAATTTAATGGTCCATAACTGGTTCCTGTCTCCTTCTGCTCTACCTTGTTTTTGTTATCAGTCATTGATACTTAAGTTTCTTCACCTACTTCTATATACCTGTGCTTGGACCTCAGTCCTGGAGGCAGGGATGATGCATCCCTTCCTCCCTGCATTAACACCATCTCAGATCCTGCCAGTTCCTGGGGATACTTTCATAAAGCACAGCTCTTTTCCCATGACTCATTGGACTTCCCAAACTTTGTCTCAAGTCTGGGGGACCCTTGCTCTCCTCAGGTCAGCCACTCAGCCTTGCCTCTCTGAGCTCTCTCCTTCCCTTTGCTTCCTCTCTGGAACAACATCTACTCTGCTTGGTGGGCTCCAACAGCCACCATGTTGTATTTTTTCCTTCTTGGGACTTGGAGTAGACAAAAGAAATTCTCACCACTGCTTGTTTTTTTCTTTTTCTTTTTTAAAAATTTATACATATTTGAACGAACAGATCTTCTTTTTGTTGTTGTCCTGCTTTATGGTGGTAAGTACAGACAACAGAGAAGAAATGTCTCCCAAAGCAAACATGTTGTAGGTGTGATCCGACCAAGAAATGCTTCCAACTTACTTTGATTTAATACAGAAAACACTTCCACGGGGCATGTTCTGTTTTTAAGCACTATTCTAAGCACCTGACATATTTTAATTCATATAATTCTCATAAGAAAGGCAAGGAGGTAGGTTCTCTTAGGATCTCCATTAGGTAGATGAGGAAACAGGTGTGAGGGGTGAAATAATTTGTTTGACACCTAAGCCTGTGATCTTAACCACTGTGCATATTGGATCCTTGTGAAGATAGCTCTATGGAACTCTTACGTTGGTATAAAATTCATTAATTTATTACCAGACATAAAATGTGATTTCATCTCTTATTAGAAAGGATAAAAGTGCATGAAATTGAGAACTTACTGAATTGTTCTATTTCTTTAAAAAGTGTATGTCTTGATGAGTTTGAGCCAGCTCTGGGAACTTCTACCAGGGGAACAATTAGAATTTGCAAGACCACCCTTGAAGGTCCTTTAGCTCCACATGTCTGGGGGAGGAAACTAAGGCAGCTCCTACTGATGGACTTGTTGAGTTGTTCCCTTTTCATGAGGCTTGGAATGGAAGCAGAGGCCTCTTGGTCCCAGCCCCACAGCTCCCCAAAACATACACATTAAGAGAGGGTCCCCTACTCACCACCTCTATTCCCCTACTCTTCCTCCTCTATTCTATCTGCATAGTCCCAGAAAAACAGGTCTATGAGTTTTGTCTGTTGATTTCATTTGTTGTCATTTAACAAAATCTCAAAATAAATCCCAAATAAGTTCTATAATAATTAAACAGTTATATTTTAAAATGAAATTGTAAAATGTTAATTTTTATTTTAAAAGATACATGCTTATTTTAAGTGGTTGGGGAAAAATACCAAAGGGTCCAAAGAGGAGAATAAAAGTTCATTATAACCAATTGGAAATATTCACTGTTAACATTTGGGAGTCTTTTTCTCCCCAGGATTGATCCCCTTCAATCTCTCTCCATACGTGTGTATCTTGTATTATCCCCTTGTATAATTTAGTTTGAATCCTGCTTTTGTAAAATCCAACTTTTAATCAATAATACTTCCCCATTTCATTAAGTCGTCTCTTAAAGCACCCTCTTAGATGACTACCTGAATGGATGAGCCACAATTTTGAAGCTACTTGTTCCATGTCTAGCTTATTTCCAATGTTTATGCCAAAATAATAAACATTTTTCTATATATGTCTCTGTCTGAGTTTTTTCCCCTTTCTTTGTCTGTGTGAATATTTTTGTTAGAAAGTACAGAGAGAGATGTAAGTTTAATTTTCTAGGATAGACTTGGGAAAAATCACTGGGGAAAGCAAAGGACATGTGTTTTTGTGGGCTTTTTAAAAAAGGATTTTATGCATATTATAAAATTATTTTCCAGATAATTTGTACCAATTTGCATTCCCATGAGAAGAGAATTAGAGTATCTCTTCCAGTTCTCCTTTGCCAAAAATGTTTGACTTTTAAAAGCTTAGTTTATTTGATAAGGGAAATTTTAAAATCTCATTTCAATTTTCATTTTCTAAAAATTCCTGGTGAGGCTAGACATTTATTCATGTCATTAGTCATTAGTCACTTCTTATTTTTATCTTTGGTGTTATTTAAAGGTTTTTTTTTTTAAGTTTTGGTTATTGGACACTAGTATGTCTTATGTGAAAGATACACATTTTTAATCAAAAATTTCCATTGGGATTTTTTTCTATTGGGATTTTGAGGCTTTTCTTATCAATTTTATGAGTATATTTGACTTACTTATTTTTAAACTTTACTTAAATTTTTAACACACATGTTTCTTGATAGGAAATTCTGCCAATGGTCTCCCTTAGTGAATTCAAAAATATTTATGCCTAGGCACATCTTGGTGAAATCTAGAAACACAATTTTTTTGTTGTCTTTTTGAAAATGCTGTAAGTTGGATACTGTACCTTCTGTGCTGATACTTCCACATGTCTTAGGAAATAAATACATCTCATATTGTCTCTGTGTCTTTTCAGTTGGTTTTCTTGGAGATTTCCTTAACCTTTCTGCAGACTTCCCTAGGGTGGTGCTTTTTTTTTTTTTTTTTTTTTTTTGTTCTATCTTATGGATATTTTAGGTTTTCAAATGTCTTTAAAACATTAATAAAAATTTGTCTATAAAATGATCTTCTGTACCCTGCATTATCTCTATTTCCTTGAGAGTCATTTCTTTTTCTTCTTATCACGTCTTCTCTAGTTTTTATGTTGGACATTTTCCTCAACGGTATAATGATTGATATTTAATATTGAACCAAGGTTCCATATATAAGTATAGGGTTTGTGGAAAGGTGGGCTTTGCATTTGGGGAGCCAGATGACGGTGAGCGACCATCACACTGGGGAGTACAATATGCTGTGAAGTGAACAAAGATAAGGTGAGGTGGATGACATCTGCAAACAGGCATATAGAATTTAAATAAACATTTCTTCCCACTATTTGCTCCTCCATTTCCATCCCATATCTTTCTCTAGTTCTCAGTAGTACCTATATTTACAAGTTTCCCAGACTCCATAGGGCCCCATTTGGATAACAAACTTCCTCCTCCACAGAAGCCTCATTCACACACCTGCGCTGTAACTTTTCTCACTGTGTAGCAGCTATTCCTGGAGCCTGGACTCACAGCCTTTCAGCCTCACCACTAGTGTCTCCTATGCCTGTACCGGATAGTTCATGTGGGTTTGGACTCACTTCACACTGACAGTGACTTGCCTCAAGCATATGCAACATGAATTTCACATTTTGCCCCAGAGCTTCTCATTCCTGGCAGATGTCAAAAGTTGCCCCCCATGAAGCAAGTGTGAGAAGCCTATGAGTTTACGGTAGTTAATGTCTCCATGGACAGCATCAACCAATAGAGCAAAGGAAGTGAATGGATCGGTACTACACTTGGTTAGTCCTTGGGTGGACAGCTTATTTTGTACCACGCTCAGAAGATCTTGGTGAGATTGAGCTTCAGCTGCCCATAGTAGTGGCCTTGGCCATGTCAATAACACTCCCTCATATTGGCTTTTCCTTTCTCTCTCCCTCTTTTGGACCCTCACTACTGCCTCCTGGATTTCAATCTACTTCAAGTCCTTGTTTCCGCTTGACTTTCAGGAAAAGCCAAGACTCCTCAATAATTACCCTTCTATCTTCTTTGTCTTTCTATGTTTTCTGAGGACCCATCTCCCATTCTCTTTGGAGTTATGGGATAATATTTACAGGCAACGTTCACTATCATTCTGGTGTGAACTCAGGAGTTTTATTTTTTTATTTTTTTTAATTTTAATTTATTTATGATAGTCACAGAGAGAGAAAGAGAGAGAGGCAGAGACATAGGCAGAGGGAGAAGCAGGCTCCATGCACCGGGTGCCCAATGTGGGATTCGATCCCGGGTCTCCAGGATCGCGCCCTGGGCCAAAGGCAGGCGCCAAACCGCTGCGCCACCCAGGGATCCCCTTTTTTTTTTTTTTTTTTATTTATAACTCAGGAGTTTTAATGTGCTATTGAATCTATTGACATTTCTCCCTGCATTTTAAAAATTGCTTGAGTTTGGAGCATGCATTGCTATACACCTTTTGAGGGTAGAATTTATGTCAGTTTCTATAAAGAAAACAAAGATATATCATTTGCTATGCCTGATTCAGAAAAGTTTGTTGAATAAATGAACATACACTCACAATGCCCTTCAGCCAAAAACTGCCAGAGATTCATCTGCAGCTGGACAAAATATGATTTATTAACTTGCTAACAGGAAAACAATGCATATGATTAGAAATTGTGGGTTTTCTCAAGAAGAGGGTATTTGGAAGGACTTACTATAGGCTTGTGTTAGGTGACTGTGGGGAGGGCTCTAGGAAATGGGGTTTTGCTCTAGATTGGATTCTGTTAGGACAATAAAGGTCATTCTGTGACTAGATATCATTTCTATCTAGAGGGCAGGTGGAACAAAGCAAACAAAGCTCATGCTGTAATTGGCAAAGAAATAGCAGTCACTTACAGTAGACAGAGAAGTGTAACCTAGGTCTTTTGAATGAATGAATAGATGAATGAATGAATGAATGAATATTATTATCATTTTTTCTTTGAACAATGCACTTTTTAAAAAAAATTTTATTCATTCATGAGAGACACACAGAGACACACAGGCAGAGAGAGAAGCAGGTTCCCTGCAAGGAGCCCAGTGTGGGACTTGATCCCAGAACCCCAGGATTACGCCCTGAGATGAAGGCAGATGCTCAACCACTGAGCCATTCAGGTGTCCCGCACTTTTTTTTTTTTTTTTTGCATTTGCTCAGCCGTGATTATTGAGTAAACTTTCTTTATCTTGCTCCATCATGGTATTTTCCCCAGTACTGGTGTTCTGTGAAATTATCTGTGCTCAACAGGGATACATGACAATCTGCCTTCAAGTACCAGGAGGTTCTTACAGACACCAAGGTGTGCCTGATAGTACCAACCCCATTCCCACCTGTCAAGAGCTACCTCTCTCTTTCTCAACCTTCATGAAAGTTCTCTGTAAAGTATAACAAGATATAATTTCCATGCAAGTTTGCTGGGGCCATTGTATATTATTGATATTAACACAGTGCTAATGTGTTTTCTTGACTATATTAAGCTCTCTTAGTCTGTTCTATCACATGTGCATGGTGATAATGATCCTCAGAGAAATCTGGCACAAGGAAGTAATTGATACCATAGAATAAGTACCTGGAAGACTAGTTTATCCTTGCACCTGAAGGGCTATGAATACATCCATCTTGAAACCACTCAAATAAACATGCCCTCGTGCCCACCTCTTCCACCACTTTTCCTCATCTTCTTCTCAGTCTTACTCATGTGGCTACTTTTCACTCTGACACATAGTTGGAAAGCCAAGATCTTGTTTTTTTTTTTTTTTCTCCTAACTGAGATTTGTATTACATATGAAATGTTTTGGATCTTTCTCCCCGCCTTTTCTTTAGAAAGCTGGTAATAATTAATCCTGCTGTACTTGCAACAATGGAAAAATTGGTAGACATTTTAGAAGCTGCAAAAACCCAAACATAATCTGAAATGTTCTCTCAAAATAATGTACTCGTGACCGTAATGTGTTATATTTAACTTTAAACATCAGCTTCTTGGGCATAATTGTAAGTAATTAAAGAAATACAGGGATCCCTGGGTGGCGCAGCGGTTTGGCGCCTGCCTTTGTCCCAGGGCGTGATCCTGGAGACCCGGGATCGAATCCCACATCGGGCTCCCGGTGCATGGAGCCTGCTTCTCCCTCTGCCTGTGTCTCTGCCTCTCTCTCTCTCTCTCTCTCTGTGACTATCATAAATAAATAAAAAATTAAAAAAAAAAATAAAGAAATACAGAAGAGTTTGAAAAAATGGGTGTGATCCTACATTTGTGTGATGGAATTTATGAACTGAGTTCACACATACACCAAATTTGCTCTGATGCTTTTCGGCTGCCCTTGAAGTGGACCCTGGGCAAGGATTTGAGTGTCAGTAGTTTGTGGGGAGAAGGAAAGAAACACCAGTAGGGGAGTGGACACTTGAAGATCAGAAAGCTAAGACCACCAGTAAAGCCCGTGTTATCAAGCCAGTAAATCTGCTGACCACTGACTCTTAATCTTGCTGGGTGCCAATAGAGAACACATCCCTTTGTGTCATTTTCCTGAGACACAGGCGACTGGGGCATTCATTCACTGACTCCCTCTGGCCATTGGTTGAGGGATGTTCCCAAGGGAACTAATTTCCCAGCACTTACCAGTGGGCATGTGCAGGTAGGCAGGTGCAATGCGCTTCAGCAGCCAGAGAAGGCACTCCGGCAAAAGCCAGCGAGTACTAAGGTGGTAAGAGTGAGCACATAGGGTCGGTTACTAATTGCTACAATGCTGAACACAAACTGAAATTTGAATTAGATACAACTTAACAGAAATGTCTTATTTTTATTTTTATTTTTTTCAAAAGAGTTTGTTTATTTGAAGGAGAGAAAGCACAACCAGGGGGAGTGGCAGGCAGAGGGAGAGAGAGAGAAGCAGACTCCCTGCTCAGCAGGGAACCCAACGTGGGGCTTGATCCCAAGAACCCAGGATCACAACCTGTGCTGAAGGCAGATGCTCAACCAACTGGGCCACCCAGGCGCCCCAATGTCTTATTTTTAAAGGCAAATAGCTTTTTTTTTTTTTTTGCAAATAGCTTTTTAAAGCAGTGAGAAAGGTTAATGAGGTTAGTGAGCAAGACATAGGATCTGAAGTCAGACCAGCTGATTTGCAGCTTTCTCATGGAGGCTGCATTGCTTGACTCCTTTGGACTCTGGTTCCCATACAGGTACCTACTACATCCCGCATGGAGTGAGATACTTGGTAGGCATTCAAGGAACCGTAATTTATTTTTCGTTTTCTTCTTAGTAAAAGAAGTTCATTCGACCCCGCTTGCTTTCAGAAATGGATCAAGAGAAAATTAAAAGAGGAAAAGGAGTTTGAAACAAAAGTTTCACCTTCATTGGTTCTGATTGTTCAGTAGCTTGCTGCTCCCCTAGATGATACAGAGAAGACATCAGGGTCACGGGAGTTGTTTCTTGGGGCCACTGCTGCCAACTTCTATGTGTAGAGTCCAGTCATTGTGTAGGACTTTCCATGTTCATTCATGGCTTCTGATTATTGAAATAAGAGGTCTTTTTTCATCCACTGAAATCTGTTCTGATCATGTGGCCTCAGCCATTTCAAACACACTGAACCTAGAAAAACTTTGACCTCTCAAGAGGTCTCTGCATGTGTTTACTGATGGATGGTCACCCGGTTTTTCTTTCCCTGTGACTTGGTTGAGAGATCAAGGCTTAGTTAGCCACAGACACCCTCTATAACTACTGCTACTCTACACTACCACTACTACTACCACTAGTACTATTACTGCCACCACCACTGCTAGTGTGACTGTGATTGTGATGACAGTGACTCTTACTGCTACTGCTACTACTGTTGCCATCACACTATTGCTATTTTAATGCTACTAATATTACTACTGCTGCTGCTGTCACTGTCACTACAAGAAGTACTACTAATGCTGCTACCACTAGTACTAATGGTGCTGCTGCATCTGGACCACCTTTAATTGCTGTTGTCCTTCAGGGTTGCCAGCCCAGTGCCTGGCAGCAGAGATAGATACTAGATAATATGTACACATCATTTGCATGCTTAAAATGTTTATCTGCACGACATCACGAAGCAGGCACTGTTTTTGCCCCATTTTCCAGATGAATATCTGAAGACTGAGAGAAAGTAACTAACTTGTCCACCAGCAAGAAGGGCACTTTCCAGAATCATCAGAATTTGATTTTAGATCTACTCAACACTCATGCTTTGCTCTAGGTCTTTGAACATGCCCTCTCCTATTTCCCACTCTTTGCAGAAGATCAGTCTGCATGAGTGCAAGGCAGGAGGGCTGGTTATGCCAAAGCAGGTGTCGGTGGGGTGATTCTATGCAATTCAACACCCATTAATGAAGGAACCTGTTAACAGGGATGGGAAAGCCACACGACTTCAAAGAATGGGAATGTGCAACATTCTGCATTCTCTTGAACAAATCCTTTAGCCTCTCTGAACCTCAGGTTTCTAGATCTATTATGGTGAATATTCCATAACACCTAACTCCCACAGTAGCTCTGAGGACCAAAAGGATGATCTCTTTGTGAAAGCCTTTTATAAATTATAAACATATTCAACCATGAGCAATTACTCTAATAAATCTTGAGGCTGTGTGATGATTAGACAAAAAAACGTTAAGCAAAGCTCATAAATAAAGGCAATTAAACAGTAGTATAAAACAAATTATTTTTCTACTTTGCTTATTGTACAAAGGGCAATCATCACGTGAAAAATATGTGGGGAAACTGTCATTTGATGTTGCTGGTGGTCACCGGCAGTGTGGGGATGGCTAAGTGGGGGTAGAAAAAGTGCCTACCTTTCTAATTCCTGGTCTTTCCCATCCCTTATCCCACCCACAGCAATGCCTGAGGGATGGGGTTGTCTAGGGATGGGGTTGTCCAACACCATCCTGCTGGCTTCTCTCTGCCCTATGGGAGGGACAGAGGCTCCAGGGCAGGGCTTCTGACTCTTTTCCTTTCCTAGACCTCCAGTGTTGAAGAATTTTAAAGCTTCAGAAAGATGAAGGAGGAGTAAGAGTCAGAGCTCCTAGTTTTTCTGGCATTTCTCACAAATCAATCTTTATTTGTTGAATGAATGAATGAGTGAAGAGCTCTTGGATATTTCCTTTAAGAAGGGATTTAATTATATCTACCTTCCATTATTAAGCAACCTTATATTAGCTGATTAAATCCACATGTGGTATCTGAAGAATACATAATATAATCATTTATTTCAAGTTCAGAGCCCATCTTTCATTCTATACAGAATCTATGAGAAGAATGGCCCCTATATTGTCTTCAACTTGTTCTAAGCCAACTGCACACTTTAATGGGTGTGGGTTTTATGACATGGACTCTCCTTATCTGAGTACTCTTTTCCCATGGTCAGTAGAGGAGCTCTTTTTCTGGAAAGTTCCAACTTCTCTCTCCTCTTCCCCTCGATGTCCACTTCGATCATCTAGTTCCTTTTTCCCTCTTCCCAGAGTCCTACTTCTAGGTGGATTGTCCATCATTCTGTTCCAGTTTGGATAGGGCTGGGTTGGAGTGGAAAACGAGGCCTGTGGCTCTTCTTCATCACATGCAGGATCCAGTCAAATTGTGCAAACTGACCTTCACTGAACATGCCTCCTTTTCCTTTTTGGGCTAAAAGAATCATTTGCTTCTGTCTTATTTATTTGCATTCTCTTCTCCTCCACTACTGGAGCCTAGACTTCATCTAATGGAAGATGCATTTTGACGCTTGAGGAAGTTTAGTGATGAGTGCATGGTATTAGAAAATTATTTGCTTGATGAGGAAATAACAGTGTAGATGACATCTGAGTCATTCATTCATTCATTCATTCATTTGACAGAGATAAAGAGAGAGCACAAGTAGGCAAAGTGGCAAGCAGAGAGAGAGGGAGGAACAGGCTTCCCCCTGATGCTGGGCTTGATCCCAGGCTCTATCCCAGGACCCTGGGATCATGACCTGAGCCAAAGGCAGCCGGTTAACCTACTGAGCTACCCAGGTGCCCCTAGTTTCCAGTTATAACTAGAATCAAGAAGTGGTTGGGGTCTTAGCAGTCTTTTAGCCAAGGCATGGCTTTCTTAAATGGTGATTTTCTAGGTTCTGGTTAATTATGAACACTGGTGAGAACTCACTGTCTCCCCAAGCATCCTGAATGAGTATAGTGTTGGCTAGTCCTTGCTAATAGTAATTATAATGATCATAACACAATAACTAACATTTATTGTGTGCCTTTTTATGTGTTATGCCTATCCTAAGTATTTTTCTTTTATCAAGTTATTTATACACGGAGTAAGGCACTGATGTTATTTCCAGTTTACAGACAATCTCACAGATGTCAAGTTATTTACCCAAGGTCACCCAAGGTTAGGTTTCTGAGCCTAGTCTCTAAACTGTTGCACGTGTTACACAAATTCCTACTTGTTCTTCCAAGCCAAGCCAAGCCAAGCTAACCCTCCCTTCCTTGTCATACTGTGGCATCAGGTCTGTGTCTCTGCTCTGAGGCTACATGGAAGAAGAATGTCTACCTCATTTTCTCTTTTCATTCTGAAAACATGTATAGAACCCATCTTTGCTCAGCCCCTTTGCACACAGTGTCTATTTTGACCAATATGCTGATCCTATGAAGTACATGTTAATACTTTCATGTTGTAAAAGAATAAGTTCCAATACTTTCTGTGATCTCAGCTCTGTTCAGAGATGACCAATGGCCCTTTTGACTCAAGCTTTAGTCAATCTAAGGGAAGGAATATCTTTGGCCCATTATAAAGCATGCATTCCCATACCCTCCTCTGTTAAGCATCTTATTTATTGTCTGGACGACATATGATAAAGTGTTGGCTAATCATCTCAGGGTTGATTAATTTTTTCATGCACCTCGTATATTATTCTTTTAGCACTTCATATACATGCATATGCCTTTGCCAAGAACTGTGTGTGGAAGGCATAGGCAAGAGTTGATTCCTTTCTATCTCTGGCTTGTTAAGTTCTGATGTCAGATGGTTGTATTTTGGAGAGGACAAATTAGGTTTCTAGAAGTGTTCTCCGTTAGGGGAAGAAATGAAACAGTGGAATCCATCTACCTCTTGCTGATCACCCTAGAACTTCACTCTGGACTTTGCTGTTGAATCACCCACACTCTGCCAGCTTTCCTCTTAGCAATGAAGTATCTGTACAGGTTTTAGGTCAGCGTTCAGAGGCAGTAAGTCATTTTCATACTGCTTTTCTTGGATTCCCCCAGTAGGCTAGGCGAGAGGAATTTCCCCTGAATGAATAATTTACAGTCCTCTCACAGATGATGGATTTACACTTTTGTGGTGAAACGGAACCCTCATCCCAGCTACCACTTGCTTGGCAGCCATACTTTGGGAAAAAGACATGTATTTAAAATTATTTTAAGCTTATATGTAGCCCAACTTTGAGTTTCAGGAATCATAAATTGTTTATATTATAATTATAATATCGTATTAACAAACTGTTAATATTTTCAATATTTTGATAATTCTTTAACTGTGTTGAGAGACTGTTCACACATGGAGGGTCTACTGTAGATTCCCTTTGCATAGGACATGGTAATAAGAAAAAATCCAGAGAATGTACTTTGATCTTAAAGCTTAAAAATCTGGTGTGGACAACATTTTAGATGATTTTTTTGCCTTTGATGTTTCTTGTCATTAGTTGATTTATATTTATTTTCCAGGATTCTTCATGAGATCAGGAGAACAGTTCATATGTTCATAGTATATCATGGTGCCTACATTTAGTGGATACTTTTATTATCTGACATTCAAAAAATAATAAATACAGACTGAAAAAGACAAGTGAGCTGCAAGGTGAATTTCTGTATGTTGAAGTTTATTTTTTTGTTTTATTCCACGCATGAAAGAGGGATTATCTTTTAGCAAAATATTAGGAGACCTTTCTCTACAACCTATTGCCCAATTTTTGTAGGCAGAACATGTCATGAAGTTGGCAAGAGCTCACCCCACATAATGCTAAAATAGCTTGTGCCAATGGGAAAAATAAGCTGTATTCCTTCCTTTTTCTTATCATCCTAATAGCAGTTATTCTAAGCCAGAGTTTTTCAGACTCAGCACTGTTGACAATTTGGACCTGACTTCTTGTGGGAGGCTGTCCTGTGTACTATAGGATACTTAGCACCATCCCTGGCCTCTACTCACTAGGTGCAAGTAGTACTGCCCTCTCCAGTTGTAACAACAAAAATGTCCCCAGACATTACCAAATGTCCAGGGGTGCAAAATCACCCTTGGTTAAGAACCAGTGGTCTGAGCTCTTGTATCCTTTACAATGGCTAATAGGGGCAGCATTAAAAGCTTTTTTTGGGTTGCTTGGTAAGCTGGATTTCCATGGTTAGGGTCTGCGTGTCAATTATTTCTTTCAGGCAATGGTTGATTGGAGAAGGCAAGGTGGTACACTGCAAACAATACTGTCTTTAGAGTGGGCACCACCACCTTTTAATTGCAAAGTCTCTAGTGGTTTTCCTGACCTTACTGAGACTGCTTCCTTTTGTATAATCTAAAGATAATAATCATTATATTGATATGCCCGGCTCATAGTGCACTGTGAATGTGAAATAAAAGAATGCATGTGAAAGATCTTTGCAAATTCTAAAGGGTTGCACCAATGAATGGGTTCAGCAATATATTAGGTTGCTGGGCACCCCGGGTGGCCCAGTGGTTTAGCGCCGCCTTCAGTCCAGGGCGTGATCCCATAGACCCGGGATCAAGTCCTACGTGGGGCTCCCTGCGTGGAGCCTGCTTCTCCCTCTGCCTGTGTCTCTGCCTCTCTCTCTGTGTGTGTCTCTCATGAATAAATAAATAAAATCTTAAAAATTTTTTTTATAATGTTAGGTTGCTAAAGCAAAGAGAAAGTGATGGTATATTCATTAGGCTGAACACTGTCTCATCTATTCTGGCAAAGCTATGCAGAAATTATTCTCATGCCCCAATTATATACTATTTGCTGTAGCTCAGAAACAAACATGTGCATGTAGGTGCATATAATCCGATGAATATAAAACTTGGATGACTATTTAGAAAATTGGAAAACAATTGGTAAAGTGAATTTGACCATTCCCAGCAACACTGGGAGGGTCTACACCAGAATGAGCTCTCAGAATTGTAAAGAACACCTGCAATGTGACACAGGAGTCCTGGGTGAGGGCTTTGTGCACCCCTGTTAGATCAAGAAAGATGCTGAGATTACTGCCAAAAGCCAGGAGAATAAAACAAGATGAAGGAGCTATATGAAGACAGAGATTCTTTAGGGGTGGGTATACTTAGAATTTCCTCAGTTCAAATGCTAATGAACACTTCCTTGTTTATTCTTTCAGCACAGATTTAGCAAGCATCTCCTGTGTCCTGGGTACTGTCATAAGGACTGGATGGTGAATGAAAAACAAAAGGTCCTTCTACCTTTCTGGGGCTTATATTCAAGTGGGTTAAGACCAGACAAGCAAATCAATCAATACAGAGTGCGATTAAGCTTATAGGGAGAATATGCAGGTCACCCAATAGATGGAAAGAATCTGAGCTGTGCTGGGAAGATTCCTGTGGGGAAAAACATTTATTTGACCTGGGGCTGAAGAAGATGAGTGAACCAGAAAAAAAAAAAAAAAAAGGTGAAGGGGAAATACTCCAAATACTCCAAATAGAAGGAAGGATAAATGCAAAGACTGGAGAGAGAAAGGAGCTTGGTCTCTGAGTTAGGGACAGCCAGTGTGGTTGGACCCAGTGATGAAGAGGGCATGAAGTCCATTCAGGTGGGCCTTGGAGGCTATAGTTAGGAATTTGAATTTTATCTAAGAGCCATTTGGGGGCCAAGAGCTTATTTGTTTAATACTATATGGAGAGTAGATAGAAGAAAGCCAGCTATTATTCTCTATTGCCTGAACAAAGCTGTCTTGGCTTTGGAACATGGCAGTGGAAATGGAACGACATAGAAGGATTCTAGATATATTTTGGAGATGAAAAGCCATAAAATTTATGATGGATTGATTAAACTAGAGGGCAAGAGAAATACAAGAGTTAAGGATGACCATATAGGAAGGTTGGTGGATCAACAATATGAAAACGTCATTGGGCTTTCAGGGTCAGAGTGTGACTTGTGAATTACTTTAGAACACATAGTCTTCAATGACCTGACCTAGATTATTTTCATCACAATGACCAGCTCTTATAAAGCCCAGGTATCAAGAGCATGGTATCCCTTCTGGATCAACTGCTATTGGTCTACCTGGATGGCCTCAAACACAGGAACACTGGAGACTAGAACGTCCCTGATTGTTGAGTTCAAAGGTTTTCCAACCCTGACCCTCAGAGACATGGGTATCAGAGAGGCTTCAGGGCCAAGCATAGATTCATGGATTGATCTATACCACATGTTGGGACTTTTACTTGCAAAAGGATTTCTTCTATGGGATAAGAAGTTTGAAAATCACTCAGCCCAAACCACTAACTTTGCATGTGAGGAAACCAAGGAATAAGTATGGATACTTCCTCCCAATCAGGCCCCAGAATCCTTGTTGTCTGTCTTCTTTTTTTCTTTTTCTACAAGGGTAATAAAACCACTTGGGTGATTTTAAAAGCACATTTACATATACCACCACCTTTAATTTTCATCTCTATTTGTGCACAAGATATTATTTCCATCTTCTAGGTGGGGAGACTGATGCTTAGAGAAGCCAAATGTCCTGCAACTTGAGTTTGGAGTGCTCAAGTAGGGCTCAATACCAGGGCTTCTTACTTCAGACTTAGTCTCTCCTCTTGTTATCCTAAAATAAAGGGGAAATGGCCTGGGTTTTGCCATTCCTCAATTCATTTAAAATTGGTGGAGAACTTACTGAAAGGGAATAGTTAACATTGAATCCACAGTTCCAATAAAAAGTCTGAGTTCAAATCTCATCTCTTTCTTTTAGTGCTAGGAGTATCTGAGTATGAACAAGTCACATAAACTGTATAGGCATCAGTTACCTCATCCACTAAATGGAGATGATAATGCATATTTGGGGAGGGTCATTGGAAGGATGAAGGGAGAAAATAACATGAAAAACAGACAACTAATGCAATAATATCTACTGTTCAGGTACTGGACCATTGCTGTTAGAACATGATTCCAAACTAGACACTATTGTGAAGGCAAATCTGAGTAAACTTTTTTAATCCTAGAGTTTCTTCCTATGAGTAAGAGAGCAGAACAGCATGACCACATATTCTTCTCTGATAGTTCATTGTTATTGCGATGCAATTATATGGAAAAATAATTATGACCTTAGACCCCCCGTTTTTCTTCCATGTCCCATGGTAGCACACAAGATGGACCATCTCGAATGGGAGGGCTTTGGAAGATCTAGTGGAGAAGGCTGGAACGGAGGGGTGAAGGGAGACACGGCACCTGAGTCAGACACCTTTCATGGCTCAGGTGCCATGTGGAGCACTTCATCCTTATGTAATTTCTTGTTTGCAAAACAAAGTGAAGCATTGCATGGTCAGCTGACATTCTTCAGAATTGAGCTTTTGCCCCATAAAGAGGCTTCCCTACCTTTCCTCTGGAATAGATCTCTTCATCTTCTTGGTGCTTTGTTGTATTTTCTTTGTAGAACTCTTTGATGCGGGGACACCTGGGTGGCTCAGTTGGTGGAGTGTCTGCCTTTGGCTCAGGTTATGAACTCAAGGTCCTGGGATCGAGCCCTGGGTTAGGCTCTCTGCTTGGTGGGGAGTCTGCTTCTCCCTCTCCCTCTGATCCTCCCTTCTGCTCATGCTCTCTCTCTCTCTCTTAAACAAATAAATAAAATCTTTTAAAAATGAACTCTTGGGGCAGCACCGGTGGCGCAGCGGTTTAGCGCCGCCTGCACCTCGGGGTGTGATCCTGGAGACCTGGGATCGAGTCCCACATCAGGCTCCCTGCATGGTGCCTGCTTCTCCCTCTGCCTGTGTCTCTGCCTCTCTCTCTCTCTAGCTGTGTCTCTATGAATAAATAAATAAAATCTTTAAAAAAAATAAAATAAAAATGAACTCTTTGCTGCAGAAAATGTATTAAGTGCAGGATGGGTCTATGCTTCATCTATCCCTACAGACCATGACTCCTTTGAAAAAAAGACTTCAGTATTTTTCATGTGTATGCCTGCACATGGGCATGTTTGGTATAACATTCAGACCCTGAAGTCAGATGGCCTGGGTTCAAATCTTGACTTGACGTCATATGAGCTCTGTGTCTTGTTTAGTTACTTCATGTTCTCTACCCTCTATTTCCACATCTGTGCAAAGAAATGATGACAGAATGTGCTTGATAGCATTTTGGGTGAAGATTAAGTGAATTAGAATATGCAAAGCACAATATGTGTTGCTGTTATTATGACTATGATTTTTATTTCACATGACTTTGTTGTTCGTGTTTCTTGAAATGCCCTTCCTCATATAAACTTACCAAAGTCCTGCTCACTCTTCTAAACCAACCTTGGAGGTCACTTTCTGAGAGAGGCCATTTCCATCCTCTCTCTTCTCTTTTGGCTTCCAGTGCACCTACGCTCATTCCTCTTTAAGGCATCCCATGTTGTTTTGTGAATTTGAGGGCACTAAGCCTTTAAAAAGGCACTTGGCACGGAGTAGGGAGTCTACAAATAAAAGCACGGAAGAGTAAATGAACATAGAGGAGGATCTCAGGTAATTTTGTTCAGTTGATTTCAGCGAATTGAAGTAAATGGTTTGAAGCTAATTGGTGGGCAGCTACTCCAACTTTGAAAGAGTTTAAAAAGTTGGCTCAGGAAAGGCATGTAATTTTTCACGTTCATGTGCCTTTAAGAGAACTAGCCAGTTAAACCCAAAGCAACAAGGATGCTAATTAACTCTGATTAGAGAATTTATTCTCAGTACTTTGTAGAGGGATAGATAATTGTAATGTTTGTAGTGAACAAATTACTTATTATCTCTTTGAGGCATTCCCACTTGGCCAAGAGCTCTTTGATCATGAGGACATATACACACAGGCGATCATGTATTAGTTCCTTTAATCCTTATGGGACAGAAAGATTTATCAGTGGAAAACAGATCTGAACCCTCCTGACCTCACCTCGACACAGAAATCCTTAATTCGGGTATAAGGACAGGCTGGAAAGAGCAAATGCTTTTAACTAACGTCAACACACTCTGGCACTCTTTGTAATTAATCAGGGCAGAAAATTTGCAGACAAGAGAGTAACATAGGCTCTGCAAGTCATATTCCTGTCTAATCAGCAATAGCACACACTTTTTCTTCACTCCACTTGGCGTTTCAAAAGGACCATCATTTGAAAATGACAACTGCTATTGTTGGGGATCACTGGAAACTTGGTCAGCCTTTGAAGACCTAGTGTTTATTGTTGCAGGCAAGGAATGGTAATGCACTTTGGTTTCAATCAGTTATCCCAAATAATTCCCCCCTAGAAACCGCTAAATCCGGCCCTCTCACTGCGACAAAGGCCGTCTCTATGAAGTCTATGTATTATTTTATAACAAGAGAGTGTAAAAGCATGGAAAAATGATGGCTGAGAATATAAATAAAAAACACAAACGTAGGAGCTGGAGTGCAAAAGTGGATGGTGTTATGAGAACAGTGCCCGAAGGAGGTGACTTCACATTCCCAGCACGTGCGTGCCAGTCCCCACTGTAGTGAGAAGCAGTCAGGCCACGGCCAGAACGGAGTCAGAACACTTTCCTGTGTTTATCATGAGTTGGTAAACACATTAAAGATGACATCTTACGACGCGATGTGGTTAGCATTTTTAAGTGAGTTGGAGCAGTTGAGAATGATCCTCATATTTTTAATTGAGAATTTATTTTTAAATAGCTTTCATTACCCAACTCAGGAAAGACTCAAACCAAAAGAGGCCCAGATGTTGGCTTTGAGGAAGTTACTTAACCACCCTGAGCCTCAGGCTCTTATAAGATGAGGCCAAAAATGCCTACTCTGTAGTTTATTTGGAGATTAAATTAGATCGTTCCCATAAAGAGTCAGAATATAGTAGGTACTTAATCAACGATAGTGGCTGTTACGTTTTTTATAACCGCTGGAGGAGCTCACTTGTATTTTAGTGTCTGTAAGAATGTAAAGGAATACATAGGCCAGAAATATTAAAGAAATGGGTATTGTGAAACTAAATGTCTTCTAAAACATTTCTGTAGAAAATGGTGACATTTACAATATTGAACAGCTGGTGAGATCTAGACACCAATCAGAATGGATGAAGGTCACATCCCTGGGGGCTGTCTGTGCTAGGCTTTAACCCTCTGGGTGCTGGACTATGTGGAGATATTGTTTGGGGGCTACTGGGCAGCAGGAGGTTCTATAGGGTGGGGAGAAGCCTTGGAGTAAATGGCTGTTTATTGAGCCACTTGGTTTCTATCACATATAGAAATATTTCAATACATAAATATCCAAGACAGACATACCAATGCCTGCTGGCTATCAGCCACGTCCGTAGAGAAATCAGTCGTGGTGAGTACTGCTACCCAGGTGCTCCTAGGATCTTGTGACCTGTAGTGAGTTATGGCTGTATAAACTTGGCTCCACACAAGGGATGGGGTCATGGCTTGGGACGGGCAGGGACCCGGTTCCATTCATCTGGGACCAACTTCTGCTCCTAACGAGGACAGCCTGGAACTCAAATCTGATTCTGCTGTGTTTCTCTTTCCTGTTAAGTGAAGTCAGACCTCTGATGGGCTCGAGTTCCTCCATGTGCTTGGGACTCTTGCAAATCCAGGAGCCCATGTGGTCCAGTCTTGTGGCAGCACCACCTTCACAAACCACACTTTACCCCGAACAGGCATTACTGGTATCAGTTGAAGGACACTGAAGGAGACCCAAATTCACACACAATTATACTTACTAATCCTCTCTAGTCGTTTTCCTTGTACACTTTAGCATCTTTCTCTCAACTCCCCTGGTCACGGTCTGTGTGTACATGCTTGAATGCAGGCACTGTATAGAAAGAATTCTCTCCTACCCCAATATACTAAGCAATTTTCTTCTATCTCTTTCCTTTATCATTTAACTAAAATTAAGCTCTGATGAGCAAGAAAGAAGGGAAAAGGATATTGGGCTGATAATCAGGATGTTTTCTTTGACTACTTGAGTGAACAAAGAAGACTTGGGCACTCATAGAAAAAAAAATTCATGGTTTATTACATACAAAATGAAGTCTTTGGGATCAATGAGCACTTAGATACCTTTTAGAACTATCTCTAAGTCAAAGGTAATCTGTATTTTTAAAAAGAAAGATAAAATATGTTCAGAACTGGAAAATTCCATAGTTTAGGATGTCTCCAATTTCCATCTCCCAAATGGTCTATAGATTCAATGCAATCCAAATTAAAATCCCATCAGGCTTTTTTTTTTTTCCTGAGAAATTAACAACCAACCTTTATAATTTTATGGCATGGAAATATAAAGTACCATAATAGCTGAAAGAACAAAGAACAAAGTTGGATGACTTACATTGTTTTGGAAACCACTAAAAAGCTACAGTCATCAAGATAATGTGATATTAGTCTAAATAGAAACATAGGTCAATCAAATTTATTACTAAATCCAGAAATAGATCCACACAATTAAAGGTATGAGGGTAATTCAATGAGGGGGGAAAAAGATAACTTAAAAAAATGGTGAGGGGGCACCATTTGTTGGATATCCAAATGGGGAGAAAAACACCTTACCTCCTACAATATACAAAAATTAATTAAAATCATGCACTGAAGTATAAAACCTAAAGTTTAGGAGATGATGCATAGAAGAAAATCTTTGTGACTATGGCTAAATAAAGTATTATTAAATAAGAAATAAAATTGTAAGCCATAAATTTTTTTAAAAATTCAAGTGACCTTTAATAAAATTAAAAATATGTGTCCTTTAAAAGGCATCATTCAAATAAGAAAAAAAAAATTAAGCCACAGGCTTGAAGAAAGTATAACACATACAACTGACAAAGAACCAGTGACCAGAATATTTAGAAACTCTTAATAATAAAAAGGTGAATAAATAAAAAAATGAGTAAAATATTTGAACTGACGCTTCACCAAAGAAGACATGTGAACAGCTAATAAGCATATGAGAAGATGCTCAACATCACTAGTCATCAGGAAAATGCAAATTAAAACCCAAACAAACACAACTATCCACCCACTGAATGTCAGAGATCAAAAAGACGAACAACCACAAGTGTTGGCAAAGATATGAAGTTAGTGGAATTCCCGTACCATTGCTGATGGGAGTGTAAAGTGAGAACACCTTTGGCAGTTTCTAGAAAAGTTAAACACGCACTTACTATAGCCCAGCAATTTTACTCCTAGCTATGTACCAAAGAGAAATGCAAGCCTAGGTTCACACAAAGACTTGTACACAAATGTTCATAGCAGCTTTATGAATAATAGCTCAAAACTGGAAACAGTTCAGCAAGAGATGAATGGATGAACCACCGGTAGAATATGAATATGATGAAATTCTGTTCAGAAAAACAAAAGGAAGGAGTGAAATACTGAGACACGCTCCAGCAGGAGGGAAGCTCAAAACCACTGTGCCAACTGAGAGAAGCTTAGTGTGATGGCTCCATGTTGTGTGGTTTCATTTAGGTGATGTAGCCAGAAAAGGCAAATTTATGGAGAGAAATCAAATTATCGATCGCCAGAATCTGGGATTGTGAGTTGACTGTAAAGAGAGAAGAGGGAAGATCTTAGGGCAATAGAAATGTTCTATCATGATTATAGTGATGCCTACCTATTCGAATGAACTCCTCAAACTCTGCATTTTATTGTATGTAAATTAGAGCTCACAAAGTTGACCTCAGGTATTTGAAGACATAGTAAATAATGCACAAAAGTATTAATACTGTATTTTGTTAAATGCAACAGTGCAGCAGGACCCTGGAAAACAGTGGGCTCACATTTCTTTCCTTCTTATTCCTGTCTGCCTTCCTCCCTCCCTCATTTTTCCCTCCTCCCTCCTTTCTTCCTCTGTTCATTCCGCATTATTTTCTTGTTGACAATTCACCAGGGCTAGTCTTTGCTAAGGTGTGAATGGCCAATGGTGTGACAATGCGTGGTCGCTCTCAGGGGTCTGTTAATGAGGAACTCTTGAGATAGTCTGTCCATGGCCTTTGTGAGGGATTGGTCCCTGGGGATAGAATTTTTTCTGTGTAGTAGACTTTGAAAGAAAGCTGTTATTAATTAGCTCAATGTATTCTTGGCTGGGGAAATGTAACCATTTATTTAGTAGAAAAACAAACATAAATCTCCAGATAGGCACTCTGTATTAATCAGACAAGTGGAATTTCCAGCTTTATTTCTCATGTGTAGTCTTTTGTTGCTATAGGAGGCGGAGTAGCATTTATGGAAAGAGCATCACCTTTTAAGTCAAGCAGACCCCAGTTTGAATAATAACACCACTTGTTAACTCTGTGACAGGGTACTCCTAACTTTAAATTCTGATTGCAATTTGGTGTTTGGAAACCAGGCATTAAAGAGAGAAATGAGCCCAGTTAAGGTTCACACTGACATAAACAGAGAAGTTTCAGTCTCCTGGGTGAAATTGTAAACTCATGTTTTGGGCTTCAGCTAGTCAGGGGACATATGGCTGTTCTGTTGGAACAGTACCTGAAATCTCCTTCTATTCTTATATTCTTCAGAGGGTGCGGTAGTGTAGATCACCAGGAGTGAATTGTAGATAGGTTAGGTACCTACCTGGTTGGTTGCTCTGGGCCCCAGTTACCTGAACTAATGGCTGAAACTAAAGATGCAGAATATATGTTAGAATTTCCCAAACATTGCATTCATAAAGCTTTCAAAGTTGTCCTTATGTATGTTTTTCTGTTTGATTATCACAAAGGCCCAGGGAGGAAGGGATCTAAAGATGCCATCCATCTGTGTTTTAAAGGCAAAGGGATAGGAATCTGGATATGGTAAGTGGTGGTTCAAGATTCATAGCTGGTTGATGGAAAAGGATGGCTCTGAGTCCTCATCTTCCCTGTGGTGCTCTGCCATTGAGAGACGCTGCCCGTGTCCATCTGTGCCTCCTGAAATGCAGCCTGCAGTGTCGTCCTTCGCTGTGGTCCTTGTGGTCATCATCTGTGGCCTTTGGGTCATGCTGGACATTTACAGATCTGGGTCACGGGTTCAATGTTAGGTCATCCTTGCCTTTGGATTCAGAAAGGTCTTTGCGGAGGTCATATTCTCATGGAGCCAGCCTTGTTTATTGAAAGGTACGTAGGGTTTGGGAGTAGGTAGGACGGGGCTGACATCTCTTTTCTCATGATCTCTGTTTGGGTCATTTTATGCACATTTCTTACCACCACTGGATCTGCTTCCTCATCATTCAAATAAATTCCTGGGAGAAATGAAATGACAAATGCATAGTTCCAGGCCTGTAATAATTACCAACAAAGGATGATTCACCTTTTCCTCTTTCTTTCTTATGCAGTTTTGGCTCTGTTTCATCTTATAAGAAAGTAATTAATAGTCAATAGGAGTGGTAGTCAAGTCAACAGAGGAACCACGAGGGAAACAGAGACATTCTCCTGCCTTCTCTTCGGGTGCTTTGCGAGAGATCTTTGCAGTTCATTACAGTTAATTTTCTACCACTGTGGATACTTTTGGGGGATGTTTTAAACTTAAGAACAGTTTTTAATGTGCAAAGCAGAGGCCGAAGGGAAAATGAGACAACTGATTTATTTTCAGTTCTTGATCAAAACACAGCCCCTGTTCCTTCTTGCTTTGTCTGCAGAAAGCTCTTGCTCTCCTGTTCACATCCACATCAACATTGAACTATTGATTTCTCTCCAGGGAAGGCTTATCAGAACTTCTGGAGGGTCTGGGATGTAAGCGTTCACTCTTTCATGTGCTGGAAGGAGCTTTAGAAATTATATGGCACAACCCTTTCACTTTACTGATGAAGACACTCCCACTCGAGATGGGGAAATGTCTTGTTCAGATTCACCCAGGGACAGACCAGTGTATCTTTTCAGCTTCCCTGAAACTTCTCCTGTAGACTTAATCGTTATGACACCTTGATGAAGAGTGAAAATCCCAGAGGTGACTCTTTGGCATCATTCAGTAAGCCTCCCTAGTGACTTTATCAGAATGGGAACTTACCCATAAGAAAAAAAAAATCATTTAAAAGTGTAGAGGCAGGAATTTTACTTATTTCAAAGAGCAATTTCCATGCATAATTAATTTACTGAGCAAACCTTTTCTTTCTAGAGGAAGGTCCATGGGTGGTCTCGGAGGAGGTGTGAACCCCTAAAATTAAATGCAAAACTTCTTATGTGTTTCCTGGTGAGAGGGTCAGGTCGACTTTAAAGTCTCCAGAGTCACCCAAACACAACCTCCCTTCAAAGCCTGTTCTACATGATAACAAAGGAATAATTTCTTGACTATCTTTGGTTTTTAAGTGGAGAAAGCTCTAGGTTTTTGTTTTTGTTTTTGTTTTTTTTCCTTACATCCACTCCATTAGGTGTGCCCATCAGCAGAGACTGGGAGACATACAGTGAAAACTCCCATCTCCTCTCCTGAAGCTCGGTTGGGCAGCATAGAATAATCTAGAAGAATCTTCTGACCTTCCCTTCCTGCCCTCACCTTCACCCCAAGCACCCTTGTCCCTACTAGTCAGCAACATATCAACCCCAAGCCCTCAGCTTCCCTGATAACAAAACATTACTTCTCTCACACCTTTCACTTTTCTTCCCTCTTTAGTTAGGGAGTTTTTCAAGGGTAACTTTATATTACGTGTGATTTGTTATTGAGGTCACAACTTTAAAACTTTAAACTTGAATAATGTGTGACTTCAGTGTGCATGTGCATGTGTGTGTATGCTTCTGAGTGAGTTTATCTCGTGGCACCCTCTCCCTTCCAGATCTGTCACTCTCTCCCTCCCTAAGGCAATCCTTTCTCAACCTGCTCTGCTCTTTGCGAAGTGAGAACAAATGCAACATAATACACTGTGGGAACAACTGATCCCCAGGTATTTTGGATGCCAAGTATTTTTATCAGTGGTGACGGGAGCTGTGAAAAATAAGAGCAGACTAGACATTTTTACGCTACCATAGAATTACGGTTCCTTTTCCTGTCCCCTGCCATTGGCCAAGCACCACTCTGTTCGACATGCGGGGTAGGAGGTAAAACTCCACAAGGCTTGTCTTCCACACAGTGGTCATGTTTTCTCTCTCTCTCTCTGTCTCTTTCTCTCTCTCTCTCTCTCTCTCTCTATATATATATATATACACACACACACACCGTACAACAGCCAGATTAGATAGTTTAGGTTTCCTAAGTCTGAAATGTTGTTGCATATCTTATTTGAAAGTTTTAAAATGTGGAGACAAGGGCTGCTGGTCATGATGAAAAACTCTTAAGTGCTGGAGGTACCGTTGAAGAAACATCCTCTTCAGGATGTGATGGACCCCAATATCAACAGGGAACTCAGCTCGGAAATCTGTGCCAAGAGTCACCCTACTGGGGTCGTCCAGCCTCCCTAATGGGCATGCCCATCTTCCTCCCTGTCAGCCTGTCGGGGGCCCTGCCTCTGCTTGGTTTGCTGAGCTGGCATCTGTTTCCAGGTGGGCTTCTACGAAGAGCTTGCTGGCATATGGCTTGTCACAGGTCTCATATAAGGTCAACAGCCTTGTTCATTCTTTCTTCCCTGGGTCTTTTTGCTGGAGAGAGATTTTAGGGGACCAATGTGAGAAGTAGGACATAAGAGAGAATTGAAACCCCCCAAGAAGCCCCCTGACCCAAAGGAAGAGCTCTGAATACCACAGCCAGGCCCACACCTGAGCTGTCTGGCCCCTGCCTACCTCCCGTCTCACCCTTTACTTCTCTCCTTGCCCTCCAAACTTCATCCTTTGTGAACAACTTTCTTCATGTTCTCTTTGATGCTAGGAGATTGCACCCATGTTCACTTTCTCTGGACTGTTTCCTTCTTCAATTTGGCTAACTCCAATTTGTTCTTCATAATTCCCCTTGTATCTTTTCTGTTAGCAAGCTTTCTAGAACCTTCTAGATGAGATAAATGTGCCTGCTCTGTGCTCTCATAACCCTTTGTTCTTCCCCCTGTGTAAAATCCATTCATCCCACTTAAGGCAATTGCTTATTTTTCCTTGCAAAGTCTTAATGAAAGAGACCCTGTCCTCAGTACAGAACTCAGGAAATGCCTGTTGGATGTGTGCAGAAGGAAGATAAGATACTAGGAAATATCTTGGGGTGTAGAGTGAGAGTCTGAACCCTACTTTCTAGCTGTGTGATCCTGGCTAAGTTACTTAATGTCTCTAAATCTGATTGTTTTTAAAATGGCGATGGTGCCACCCTCCTTGTACGACTGTCGTAAAGATCAAAAAGAAACGTTAGGAGATGACAGACATGTTTATGGCATAGACTGTGGTGATGGTTTCACGAGTATATACTCCTCTCCAGACTCATCAAATTGTCTGTGTTAAATATGTGAAACTTTTTGTATGTCAATCATGCCTCAATAACATGGTTTAAAAAAAACATGAAAAGATCATGAGCACAACATACTTGGTAGATGTTAATCATAAATATTAAAGCAACTTGCATGAGATGAGCGGCAACAGTTTGAAAGAGTATATCTTGTCTGGGATAAAGGAAACAAGGTTCTCAAATGTGAGCATTATGAAAACTAATCAGAAGTCTTGCACAAATAAGTACTTATTTTTAGAAGTCCTTTCAGAGATTTGTACTCCCCCACTGAGAGCCCACATACAGTGTACTTTGCATGCATTGTCTCGTCAGTTTTGACAATGACCCTGTGAGGTAGAAATTAATATCTCCATACTTTACATGAGAAAACAGGGACTCAAGGAGAATGTGCAACTTTCCCAAAGCCCGAAAAGTTGTAGATGAAGAATCTGAACCCATATTTGTCTAGTTCGCCGTTTCACAATCGGGTGATTTTTACCAGCCCCCTCCCAGGGGACCTGTGGCAGTATCTGCAGACATTTTTCATTGTCACAAACTGGGGGAGGAGGTGCTGCTGGTATGTGGGTAGAGGCATTAAATGTCCTGCATCACACGGGACAGCTTCACCAGAAAGAATTATCCAGCCCCGGGTGTCAGTAGTGCTGAGCTTGAGAAACCCTGGTCTAGATTCACTGCTTTGAGGTTTCCCTTCCTTCATTTGCAAAGATAAAATGGTATTTTATTAATGTAGTTTTGACAGAATGGAGTCCTATCAGAGGGCAGTGTCATTGCAAAAAGTCCTTTGTGCCAGTAAACTCAGATGACTCTGTGCCCTACAAAAGTGATGAAATAAACATGGCCAAGTAGATATTTACACACTGAAAACCCAATTAGAACTTTGGCCTGTTTAAGGTTCAAAAACTCCACACCCAGGAATCTTGGATACCGGATGGGTATGGACTGTCAAAAGTGGAAGGAATGCAGGCAGAGGAATGCTTTACTTAGCAGCTGGTTGTTCTTGGGAAATTTAACTCCTCTCCCAGGATTCATTTCCTACATCTGCAAAATGGGGATGTTAATGCCGAACTCAATGAGCTGATGTGAGGATTACCTGAAATAATGTGACCGAGTGTTCAGTGTAGGATACAGTACACAGAGGGTGTTCTGTGACACCCCAATGAACCTGCACTATGAATATGGTTATTGGCCCCATCCTTCGCATTTATAGGAGAAACTGGATTGGTCCCCAGTGTTGATTTGGTCTGTGCTGTTCTACATGTCCTTGTCACCTTCCCAGCACTCACCTTTGCCTGATAGGATTGGTCTGGAGTTGGCGGTGCCAACCCTCCTACCCCCATGAGCCCCCCCAGAATGATGACAAATAATGCTTTCCTTGAGTAATATTCCCTCACATTCTTTTTCCCACTCTCACCCTCCTCCAGCTGCTGAGTGGAGACTTCTCTGGTTACACTGCAGCAGAACAGGGTACCTTTGGTCTCATAAGAAAGGATGCTGAGGACATTTGGTCTCTCTGGTCATCTTCATACTCTACCTGGTGGATCTCCTCCTTTGCTCTGTCTTTTCATGTAAGGTATTCAGTTGAGCAAAATGCTACTCACCCAACACCTCCAACATGCCAGAAACCTTGCTAAGCACTTTATATGCCTTTACCCTTTCCCCCCATGGCACCCAACAAGATTTTCAATAAATAGTTGTTGAAGGAATGATTTATACAATTATCTCATGAAGTCAAATCACACATCCATATTATAGAGAGTCTCAAAGAGGCTAAGGAACACTGAGAGTTCACACAGGCTCTGTGGGGGAGGACCAGCTCTAGGACCCCAACCGTCTGACTCTAAAACCCACTCTCTTAACCAGAACCAAATATTGATGCATAATGTGCAGGAGATGGCACACACCAACCAGGACCCACTGGCAGCAGACATGGTTCCCGGCACTGGTTGTGAGCACACTCCACTCTCTCTGAGTCCTCTCCTTCCTATATTCACTGACTCCACAGGTATTTATTGAATTTCTACTACATTCCAGGAACTGAGCTGGAGTGTAAGAAAAACAGACTAAAACTCCAGCCTGCGTACACTGGACACACAAGTGGGAGGTGATGTTCCTTGAACAACAACAACAAAAAATACGTATGATATACACATGCTGAGTGTTACCAAGGAGATGAATGGACTGGCCAGGTGGAAGATAAGGGAGGCATGAGGAAAAGCCTAACAGAGCAGGTTGTATTTAAAAAGAGATCCTGAAGAAGTCACACATGCACAGGTCCTAGGAAGCATGTTTCAGGCTGGAGGAATAAAGACCCTAAGGCTAGAAGGACCTGGCATATTTAAGGAAGTCGAAGGAGGCTGCTATGCCTGTGGTGTAGTAGAAAATGAGGGAGGACAAATGCATGACCACGGCATTATGCTGTTATTGTTCGACCGTAATAGATGCCGGATAACTATATGGCTTGCAGCCAGGCCCTTTATTGTTAATAAGTGCTGTGCATTGAGCTGTGTCCCTGCAAAACATACATTAAAGCCCTAACCCCTGGTACCTGTGATTATAACCTTATTTGGAAATCTGGTCTTTGCAGGTGCAATTCAGATGTAAGTTGAGGGACGCCTGGGTGGCTCAGCTGAGTGTGTGTCTTTGGCTCAGGGCGTGATCCCAGGGTCCCGGGATCAAGTCCCCCATTGGTCCTCCATCAGAGAGTCTGCTTCTCCCTCTGCCTGTGTCTCTGCCTCTCTCTCTCTCTGTGTCTCTCATGAATAAATAGAAACTTTAAAAAAGGATGTAAATTGAGGTGAGGTCACAGTGGAGTGGGGTGGGGGCTAATCCAATGGACCAATGTCCTTAAGAGAGGCAAAGGGCACAGGGACAGACACACAAGGAACAGAAGGCCACATGAAGACACACAGAGACAGAAGACAACTGTGTGATGATAGAGACAGAGATGGGGGTTGTGGAGCAGCAGGTCAAGGAACGCCAAGGATTGCCCACCATCACCTGAAGCTGGGAGCAGGAGCATGGCTCTGCTAGGACCTTCTTTGTGGGAACCTCCAGGGCTGGGAGGGAACAAATTTTGGCTGGTGGATGCCAGTCATTTTGTTGTAGTTTGTCGGGGAAGCCCAGGGAGACTTATTTGCAATGATTCTCCCAACTGATCACCAGCTATTCAAGCTGAGACCCCTGCTCATGACAGGAGTGTCTGTGAGGGGGTGAGGGGCTCCTCCTGCACCCCCAGCTGGTGACAGGCCCACGAGGGACCCCAATCTTACTGACCACAGTGCCCAGGTGCTTTCTCCACTCTTCCAGAAGGGCTGCTGAGTGCTTCTCAAAGTGGGCTTTGTCAGAAGGCAGGATACCTTGAGGACGGTAGGCACCCTGTGTTGGAAGTCACATAAGCAGGGGGCAGACCCCTATTTGCACCTAGGCCTCACTCTGGACTGGAGTGTGAACTGATGGCTTGCTAATATCTCTTGGCCCAGCAAAAAGCACTCTCACTATCTACACTTATTGGCGTCATGTCTTCTTTTGCTCTAAAAGGGTCACTCCCAGGTCCTCACGTGTCCTGCAGTTGGAAAAAGGGAAAAACATGGAATGGGGTTATGCAGACTGCATCCTCTCTGTGGGGAGGTTTGGATTACCCTAACATGGACTTCAGATAATTAAGGAAAAAAATAGTTTCATTTGCCCCAGAGAGCTTCTTTGCTTGAACAAGTGTTCCTCATTAACTGAACAGGTTTTTTTTTTTTTTTTTCCACCCAGAATGGCAATTGCCTCTTCTTACTAGCACATAGTTCTTTGTTTAAAGATTTTTTTTTTAAAAGGAATTTAAAGGGAATATGTTTCAAGAATAATGAATTCCTTGGTGTCAGAGAAAGAGTCTTCTAGCATGCTAATGGTGGTCATGGGTTCGGATAGATTTGGGCATAAGCTTGTGACTAGCACAAGTTAGTTACCTTCTTGAGAGTTGTAATTCCTGTTTGTGGAGTTACTGTGAAATGAAATATGAAATAATGTACATTAAGCTCTCAGAAGTATGGGCCCTTCTTATGCACTTCCTCCAGTGCCCTCATTGTGTTGTCAATGGATGGCAGCCTTGGGAAGAATGATGTTCATTCAGGACCTGGGGCCTGGTGCAGTGGCTTGTTCACATCCATGATGCTCTCTAGGTTGCATTGCCTGAGGATGCACAAGGTAGCTGGATGCTTTCTGATGTGCCACACAAGGGCATCTGGACCTTGTTGTGGTGTCAGCAGACCGGAAGGAGGATAAATGTCTGGATTTCTCTGTCCATTCCCTGCTTCCCTATGGAAGCATCCAGAGTTATGGGATCTGAGATTTTACCTTACTTGCAAGCTATCAAGTTAGTCTGCCAAGGATCCATGGATATTGGCTGGAGATAGGAGAGTCATGGGTCAGCAGTAAAGAACTGTATTGGGGCACTTGGGTGGCTCAGTGGTTGAGCGTCTGCCTTTGGCTCAGGTCGTGATCCCAGGGTCCTGGGATTGAGTCTCACTTCAGGATCCCCACCATCAGAAGCCTGCTTCTCCCTCTGTAGTTCTCATGAATAAATAAATAAACAAAGAACTGTGTTACTCCAGGCACAGCAACAGTGTAGGCCTCATGTTTGTGTCAGCTTCCCTTGCCCGAGCTCCCACAGGGCAATGCAAAGAGGGCCAGGTGCCACATCATGAGTCATAGGGTGTGTCACAGAAGAGGAACCATCAGTTTAGGGAACCTGAGTCTTTAAGTTGGCCAGTAAGCATGCCTGCCCACTGCTCCAGAGGAAGACATTGTTTTCCAAGGCTGTTTGCTACACATCCTTAAAAAGATGGTACTGGAGGGTATTATGCTGAGTGAAGTAAGTCAGTCGGAGAAGGACAAACATTATATGTTCTCATTCATTTGGGGAATATAAATAATAGTGAAAGGGAATATAAGGGAAGGGAGAAGAAATGTGTGGGAAATATCAGAAAGGGAGACAGAACGTAAAGACTGCTAACTCTGGGAAACGAACTAGGGGTGGTAGAAGGGGAGGGGGGCGGGGGGTGGGAGTGAATGGGTGACGGGCACTGGGGGTTATTCTGTATGTTAGTAAATTGCACACCAATAAAAAATAAATTAAAAAAAAGATGGTACATAGCAAAGGCAGTGCTTCTGTTCATAAGACATGCAGGAATGTGTGAGAATCAGGCAAAATTGTCATCATCATCTTCTTTTTTCTTTTTTAAAATATTTATTTATTTATTTAAGAGAGAGCAAGTGTGAGTGGGGGTGGGAGAGGCAGAGGGAGACAATCCTCAAGTAGATGCCCCACTAAGTGTGGAGCCCAACACTCACCCACCTAGTGAGTGTCTACCTCACTAGGTGAAAAAGTTTGGCATATGATAGGTACTTAAATAATCCTGCCTTTGTTTATCATTTGAATTGACATGTGATCGCATTCTTGCCATGGGTCATTTGAAAGAGGAGGATGAACTTTGAAGGCTCATGTCTCTGCAAAAATGGTACCAGGGTAGAAGCTGGCCTGAGCATGAGTGACTCTCTCTCTATATATGTATATATATGTATGTATATATATATATATAGAGAGAGAGACAGAGAGAGATTTATTTATCTGAGAGAGAGAGAAAGGTCACATGCTTGAGCAAGAGTGGGTTGGGTGGTGGAGAAAGGCAGAGGGACGAGGGTGGGGAGAAGCAGACTCCTCACTGAGTGTGGAGCCTGACATAGGGCCTGATCCCAGGACCCTGAGATCATGACCCGAGCTGAAATCAAGAGTTGGCCCATTATCCAACTGAGCTACCCAGGCACCCCAGATAAGTGACATATTTTGAGCAAAATTGCACAAATGGGAGTTCACTCGCCCCAAGCTTCCCTCTGGGTTCCTTACAAAGACAGCTCACATGTCATCTTAGTGGGAGGCTCATGAGCCGTCCAACCTTTTCTCAACCGTGACCTACATGTATTCCTTTTATGTTTTCCATTTTTGCCTCTATTAATCTAAGGCAGAACACCCTCCACACTCCCACCCTGCCCTCTCTGACCTACTTTCTGCATCATCTTCACCTCCCTAAGTCTCGCCTCAGAATTTTTTCCTTAGCTGCCGCTTTGACTGTGTAGGCAAGCCATAACTCACTGTCGGCACCTCCTCCTCCTCCCTTCCTGGTAACACTGTCTCTCTCCAAATGGGCTTTCGCCAGCCCCGGGAGGGGTGGGTGGGGTGGGCAGAAGGGAGTCAGACATACTCCTCCATGCTCAGCACTCAGGATACAGGTAGCTGAATTCCTCCCAGCTGCCTCACTTCTGCTCTTCAAGTTTCTATTGCTTTGGATTTCTTAGGCAGAGAACACAAACTAAGCCCTCAGCTCCTTGAACGATCCAGAGTCAAGAAGAGTGAAGGGACTGCTGATGACCAGGGCTCTGATTTCACTCACATCCTAGTGAGGAGTGCACTTGTCTCATGAGAATACCGTCTTTCTACCAATTTCTGTATCACCATCCTGGGTGGTGACTGTGCATGGAGAGAATGATACAACTTCTCATACTGAAATCTCTTTTCTGATATTTAGCTGGTGTGTCACATCAGATCCCCTTTTAGGATGACTTCAGAGTACTGGTAGTGATGGAGAAGGAAAATGTCAGCTCATCAAACAAAACCAACCACTAATTATCCATCTGTCCACCCATCATCCCACGTACCCATCTATCCACCCATCCATCCATCCATCCATCCATCCATCCATCCTCCACCATTTGTCTTTCTGTCTATCTATCTATCTATCATCTATCATCTATCATCTTTCTATCTCTATATTGAACATCCTATTTCAGATCACCTAAATCTTACTGATTGAAACTGGCATTGAGGATGAGTATCTGTATATCCTCAGTTTGTTTGTTTTTAAATTTCTTTCCTGATGAGGAGAATCTGTATGATTCAAAGTTTTATGGACATGGAGTATTTGCTCTGTGAGTTTCAGATCAACACTAACAAATACTCATTGGCCATTAGGATTTTGGTATTATTAGAGGTCTCATTCAGAACTTCTTATTTAACTGGAAGCTTTTCTTCACCCCTTCAAGAAGAAAGTTTAATTTTTGCTCAAAGGAAAAAATGCAAAGCAGCTCTGAGCCCAGAGTACTTCTCCATTCTTTTTTTTTTTTTTCAGTGTAAGTAGTGGATGTGATGATGGATCCCACATCACCATGTATTCTCACAAGAGGCAATACTGAGGCTGGCAAGCTTTGTAGAGGCATGACGAACAGGAGGAGCTGCAACAGAAAGGGGGAATGGGAAGGACAAAAGTCACGGCAGCAGTCCTGGGTGTGGAGGTTCATGTCATTATCAGAACCATGCTGGGCAGTGGATGCTGGGTCATAGCATGGGGCGGCACAGAAACCTTATTTTCAGAGTGGGGTCGCTAAGTAGAGTCAGATCATCATATATTGAACTAAAGCCTCCTTCAGTTCTTTCATCAATGCTTCAGAGTGGAATGAGAACCTGGGGTGGGCTTATGTGGCCTCAGCGACATAAAAAGAAGGGGTGTGAGGTTTTGAGATGCCTATAGGGGTTTACCCCGCGGCCCTGCAATGTTGGGAAATGACTGTTTTTACGAGTTCACTCTTTACTGAACAGATTTTTAAGCTGCGTGTATGGAAATAGAATTGGTTGTTGGTGACTTACTGAAGCATTCCTTTTCTTAAAAACTTCCCTAAGAGATGTTGAGAGGTATTTGTTTAAGGTAGGCATTTTATCTAATCGTAGGTGATGGACAGGCATGACAATACCTGCCAAAGGAGTGAAGGAATAAATAACAGGACCAAGCTTTAGAGCAATGTCACAATTACCAATTCACCCTTATCTTCAGTGCAACAACCCTTTACCATCTGGGCCATCTGCTCACGGGGAGATGAGATGATTTCTACCTTCCCTTTCAGTCATCCAAGGTGCTTGTTTCAACATCCTTCCCATCGTGTGTTCTTCCTCCCACCTCTTTTTATCGTCATCCTCGAAAAAGTCATACTTACTGGTCACATGTATCTTAGTGTGATTGTAAGTCCCTAATTCCTCACTTCATGTGCACTTACTTCATTTCTCATCGGAGACAAAAGACTTTATCGCCAAGGATTATATGTCAGGAGACAGGATGGGGTAGAAAACCGGAGGGTGGCTTCCAACCAACAGTCATTTGGGACCTGGGGCCTCCTCTTGGCTCCCCTAAAATTTATATCTTCTCTGTCTGCTCCCAGACACTTCTTTGAGCCTAAATTTTCTCATTTGTAAAGTATGTCAGTTGTATCAACCTCCAATGGTCTCAGAAAGTAAAACTGCAAAAAGACCCCACAAACATCTGTAGAGAAAGCACCTACCATGTAGTTCTTGGCACATGGTCGGTGCTCCAAATGGGAACTATTGTTACCCCAGTCTTTATTATCACTGTCAATTCAGGGGCTAGGTTAAAAACCCAGAAATAATCAGGACTTTCTAAAACATATTACATTTTATTTTAAAGATTTAGAAAAGGCATGTCTTCTGCACCCTGAAATACCTTGGAGATTGCATATAAAAAATGATCGTAATGCGAGCTTGTACTTTAAAGCTCACAGAGAACCTTGGCAACGAAGCAGTTGCTTTAAGAACACTGATGATGGAGTTTGAAAGCATCAGCCTGGGTGTCCCAACCGTAAGGAAGCAATCCTAACCAGACAGAAAGATTCACACTTCGGGAACCCGCCTTGCAAATGTGAGGACACTCTTTTCCTCCCTGACTTTCATGTTGGAATGTAAGTTCTTTTGGAGACAGATGTATCCAATTGAGGCTGTGGTTCGAAAACCATAACATACTAAACACTGTGAAGAGTCAGGGGTGTTCGGGTTTCTAATTTCTGGGTGGACATGTTGGAACTTCTCACCAACTACGGGATGTCCGGGTACTGCAAACATTCCTGCTGAGATCTAGGCTGCCCGACATGGAGCTGGTGTTCACATGAGCTGCAAGGAAAGGCGGAGCTGAGCGAGGACCAGCCTGAGTTAGATCTGCCACCAAGGTGCTCACAGCTTCATAAGAGAGTCACGTTCACAGTGATAAGTAAGATGTGCTGTACAGAAGGTCATAGAAGCATAGCGCATGGATGGGCTTAAGTTCCTAGGCATTTGGGGAAAGCTTCTTTTTTTATATATAAAGATTTTTATTTATTTATTCATAAGAGACACCAAGAGGGAGGCAGAGACATAGGCAGAGGGAGAAGCAGGCTCCCCGGGGGAAGCCTGATGTGGGACTCGATCCCAGGACCCGAGGATCATGACCTGAGCCAAAGGCAGATGCTCAACCGCTGAGCCACCCAGGTGTCCCTGGGGAATGCTGCTTAAAAGACGTTGTTAGAAAGTGAATGTCAGTGTTCCCTACAACTCCATCTATTGAAGCCCTACCCCAGTGTGATGGTACTGGGTGGCGGGGCCTTGGGAGGTAATTAGATGTAGATGAGGTCCTGAGGCTGTGGCCCTTATGAGGGATCAGGGCCCTTCTAAGAAGAGGAAGAGACACTAGAGCTTTCTCTCACCACCAGATGAGGACACAGTGAGAAGCTGGCCCTCTGTAAACCAGAAAGAGGACCTTCGCCAAGAACCAACTCTGCCGCCACCTTGACCTCAGACTTCTAGGCTCCAGGACTGTGAGGAATAAATATTCATTGTGTAGGCCACCCAGTCTCTGATACTTTGCTTTAGTAACCCAAGACTAGGACATGGGTGGTGTTTGATTTGACTCCTTTAAGGATACATACAAGTTCAACAGCAGAAGGAATGTTTTCAGCAGAGGGAACAACACATGGACAGGAAGGGACAAGCATGGCATGGATTCCACATCTGTCTTTTTTTCCTTTTTTTTTTTTGACTGTATTATATAGTGAGAAGAGAGGGGAGCAAAAAGGAATCGGTTGTGAAAGGTTTATGTACCAAGCTAAGTTTGATTTCAACTAGTGGGCAAATTAGTGGGTTTCTCCCAACTGTGTCACATGTTCTAGTTTGCTATGTCCACACCCTGCCTCTGCTTCTCCACAGCAAATTGGAATAGGGTGTGCTGAGTGCTAGTTATTATTATTTATCCCTTTCACTAAATAGGGAATTCCTTGATGTCATGGATTCTGGTTTTCTTTTCTTTCTTATTTTCTTTCCCCCTCCTCCCCCCTCCCCCCTTTCCCTCCTCCTCCTCCCCCTCCTCCTTTTCTCCTTCTCCTTCTTCTCCTCCTTCTTCTTCTTCTCCCCTTCCTCCTCCTCCCCCACCCCCTCCTCCCCCTCCTCCTCTTCCTCTTCTTCTTTTATGGAGGGAGTTCCACACAATGCCTAACACATAGTAGGAGCTCAATAAATAAGTATTCAATAGGTATCACTGGGGGTTATTCTGTATGTTAGTAAATTGAACACCAATAAAAAATAAATTAAAAAAGAAAAAAAATAAATAAATAAAATTAAGTCTTTGAGAATGTGATATTTCAACAGGGCCTTAGATAGAGTTCAAAGAAGAACTTTCTAGGTAGTGAGAAGGGCAGATAATGTAGGGCCTAAGAGTTAGTAGACTTGATGTGTATGCAGAAGACAGAAAAGGCTTATGCAAGAAGAATTGCATATGAGGAGGTTGGAGAGTAGTTCAGAGACACAGGATTGAAAGCTTTGGTTGGGAATGCATTGACCTCTAGTTTTCCCTCTGCTTCCAGTACATCTCTAACAGCAAACTATGATTAGGCAGGTGGACTCATAGATGGCCCCCAATTATCCCGACCACCTGGTACTTACATCCTTGTGTAATACTTTCCTATTAAATGTAGGCAGGACCTGTGACTTGCTTCCAACCAATACAATATGGCAAGATGTTGGTATTTGCTTCCACATTAACGCTCTGTTATAAAATATCGTGATTTCTGTCTTGCATTTTCTTTCTCTGACTTGCTTTCTTACTCCAGTGAAGCAAGCTGCCATGTTGTGAGTTGTTCTAATGATGAGACCATGTGCCAAGATCCTGAGGATGACTCTTACCTGGTTGTTGGCAAGAGCCACCAGTCCAATGATCTTTCAAAACTAAATTCTACCAACAACCACATGAGCTTAAAAGCCAATCCTTCTCCAACTGAACTTTAAGAGAAGATCCTGGCCTGGCTGGCACCTTGATTACAGCCTTGCGAGAGACCTTGAAGTAGAGACCCCAGCTAAGCTGTGCCTGGATTCCTGATTCATAGAAACTATGAGTTAATAAATACATGTTGTTTAAGTCTCTAAGTTGGTGGTGATTTGTTATGTAGCAATAGTGATGTTCCAAGATCCACTGAGACAGAAGGGAGTATGTGGGATGGGTAAGAAGCCCACGTGTGGCCTAGCCATTGGCCAACCACTTCCTGGAGCCTTGGGCCTGGCAGGTTTCTGGGTGCAGTACTGTTGTGATGTTAGCATAGACCCACTGCAGACAACTCTGGCTTTATGAAATTTGGGCAAGAGGCTTCTCCTGGAATGAGTCAGTGAGTCCATATCTGAGTTCCAACTTCCACAATGTCTGACAGAGCATCCTGTGGAATCTTCTGGGATCACTCTGAAGTGGAAGCACCTACTTACATTTCAGCCACTGTTGCAAAGAGCAACTGCTATCAACATAGCCTACAGGGTCAAAACAGGGACTTGGTAGGATAAACAGAAGGTCAAGTTTAAGAAAAATATCATAGAGCTCATTCAGAAAATCTGCTTCCCACTGAATGTTTTCTTGGGTCTGAAAGAATCTGAAGATAAATGCAGCTCACAGCTGTGGTCTTTTTTGCTTTTTGTTCTGTTCGGTCCCCAAAGTTTGGCTGAAGGAATAGCTCAGAAGACAACTTGCTGTGTCATATGCGTTGAACTTTAAAAGAAAACCAAAAACCCAATGAATGCCAAATATTTCTTCTTGATTCTCTAATGCCCTTCTGAACTTGCTTCAAATATTGGGATTCTTTCTCCAAATTGTGTTTAGTTGCTATTTTAACATTTTAATCAGGGTTTATTTAGACTTGCAGAGATTGACTTTAATCAAGTGAAGTATCTGGATCTGCAGCTCTGTTTTAGGAGCACTGCAAATGCTGAGGAGCATTTCTCTAAACCATACATACTTGTTTTTCTTTCTTTTATATATTGGGGTTCTCTATAAAATCATAGAAAACTCAAAAAGAGTGAGAAAAAAATTTAAAATCTTAAAGTGTCCCCCAAAACCACTGGTTTTGAGCATCTGCAAAAGATGCTGGCCATCTAAACCATGGTAGATTATATTCATATTTATATTTAAGATACACTTAGCTAGTATAATTTGTTGAGTATTTACCTATGCCAGACACCTGGGTGAATTTATTTCCAACATCCGTGTGCCATCTATTCAAAGCAAACATATTTTTAGATGCTAGCAGAGAATAAAATCTCTCAATAAAGATGACTAAGACATCTTGATCCCTAATCTTTAAGGATCTAGTGAGAGGGCAGAGGACAGTGGTCACTCTGACCTGTGATAAGGCTCTAGTTTGCCAGACTGCCTCTGTTGACTAGAATAATTAGAAACAACCCTCTTCACTTTTAGAAAGGCCCTAATTTGGAAGATAAATCATATAATAAGCTCTAGCTTAGGCCAATAGGCCAAGAGTCATATATGTGTAAAAAAAAAAAAGTAACTTTTGGTAAAATCACATTTTCTGCTTCCACTTAATGTAAACAAAAGTTGACCATCAATATTTATGTATTCAACTTATATATTGATAGTTAAGTTACATTCTAGGGGTTTGCTATGCCATAAATTACTGGCAATTTTCTAATGCTCTCGACCAATATGTAAAATTAGTCTTGCTTTACCCAGTTCAAGAGAAAGTGCACTTTATTTGACTCACTTCTTCCAGACTTGAGAGTTTCCCAGTTGCCATGGACAACACTCATCCATTGGAAAGCATAAATATCTGTGCTTCTATATGGAGATGATGACTATCGTGATTTTCTGGGGAGGGAAACTACCACCCACACCGTACTTTCTACTCCTCCAAGGAATAATCGTGAATCAGAGAAAAGCTATATGGAAATCAGAGCTGAAATAGCCTATAAATCACACTTGTCATCGTTTCCCCAAACTGTGGTTGATTTATGAAACACCCTAATGCCTCATTGCTATGGCCACACCATTCTCGTGATATGAAATCACATACATATACCATCAGGGACTACTTAAAGACTATACAAAGGGAGAAATAAAAACAAAACAGAATCAAAGCTGGAGAGCACTGAGACACGTATGGGATGCAAATTCATCAGTGGGAAATCTGGGGGATGCTGAAAATACATGTTCACACTATAGAGAGCAAGACGGACAATTGTCTGGTCAGCATTGGATTATCTAAGCTCATAGAGAATGGGGACGGTTATTCAAATGCTGAAATAATTGAATTTGTGTCTCTAGGTACAAAGGTGCCCTCCCATGGCTTCATCCTCGGGCACTCTGAGTTGGTTATTTCTAAGCAGAGGAGCAGTTAAGATTTGCTCCCAATCAAAGCTGGGTGGAGGCTTCCCAGTTCATGTTAGTAGCACTGTGTATTGAGGAAAGGTTAGAGAGTATGGCCAGCCAGAGGAAGAGTAGAGGAAGTAGGGCTGACTAATCATCCTCTTCCACCCTAAACTAAGCCATACATTGGGGAGCTGGGGAGAAACTTGGGGTACTGCCCCATATCTGTGTCCACCCAGATTAAAATCACACAACTGGGATTCAGCTTCCAGCACCCCAAGAATATACTTCCTCGGATGAGTCAAGAATCAGACTTGCTCTCACCGGAATGTCCTTCATTTAAAAAATGTCCAAGTGCTACATGTTCCAGAAATATGTCTGGGATAATTTTCTAAAATATTTCAACAGAGAAAAGTAGTCAGTGATGAAGTCGTGAGGGAAGCTAATGTGAAACCTAATTGTCGTCCTTTTGGGCTGCCACGAATGTCCAGGACACGTCCAGAATCAGCAAAAACCCATCACACAACAGCGGTGTGGGGAACGGGCAGAGACACAGAGTGAGAGGGATCTGGATTGCACTTACCTTTGCCAGGGCAGCTCTGTCTCTTCCAGCAGCCTGTCTCTTCCAATTGCAGATGATTTTGCTGGTGATGGTTATTGGGAGGTGATTCCACCCTTGTGGGTCCTCTCCCTTCACATGTTCTGCCTCTTAATTTGTTTCATTTTGCCTGGTTACTTGTCATCACTTTGAGAACTGAGCACAGTCTCGTGGTCAGATGGACCTGAGTTCAAGTGCCAGCTCTGTCTCTTAAAAGCTGTGAGACTTTGCTCAAGTTATCTGATTTTTCTGAGCCTCAGTTCTCTCATCTGCAAAATGGAGGTAATAATAGCTATGCTGTAAAGTGCTGATGAGGATTAAATGGATATAAATAACCTGGCATACAACCTGATGTAGAAGGTCCTTAGTATGTATATGCGTGTGTGTATGTGTTATAGTTCTCCAGAGAGACGGAGCCAACAGGATGTCTCTCTCTCTCTCTCTCTCTCTCTCTCATCTATCTATCAATTAATCAATTGATCAAAGGGAGATTTATTTTAAGGTACTGGCTCATGGAATTGTGGCAGCTTGGTACATCCAAAATCTAGAGTAGGTTGGTAGGCTGAACACCCAGAAAAAATTGCTCTTCCATTTCAGAGGCAGCCAGTGGGTAGAATTCCTTCTTGCATGGGGGAAGTTCATCTTTGTTCAATTAAGACCTTCAACTGATTGGATGAGGCCCACCCACATGATGGGAGTCATCTGCTTTGCTCAAAGTCTACCAATATAAATTGTCAATATCATCCAATAAACTCCTTCACAGAAACATCCAGAATAATAGGGGATCAAATATCTAGGCACCGTGGCCTGGTCAAGTTGACACAGAAAGTTAACCATCACAGTGTATATGTATTTAAAATAGGAGCTGTGTAGCTCTTCGTATGTGTCAAATAATTATAGGCAGTGTAGACTTACTAATACCTTTTCAGTAGTCACTGACTTTATGTGGAAAAAAAAAGCTGAATAACTTTGGCTGGTCATTCCAGACCCCACATTTTGGATCTTTCAAAATTTATTCCATTCCAGCTGCCTGTGCCAAATCTTGAGTTAAGCAAAACTCCTCTCTCCGGCTGACCTAAAGCAAATCTTTTGGAAAAAAAAAAAAATGAAGCATGTCTAGGCAGAGACATGCTAAAGAGAAAGAAAATCCAGTCACTCTCTCCTCAAAGAGACATGTGACCCCTTCTGGAACTGTAAACTCTTCATTTTGGCTTTATTGGCACCGTGCCACAGCTTTGATGGAGAGACCATTTTAGCTTTGTCAGTTCCTTGAGGGATATGGGCCTTCTCGGAGTGGGCAGTGAGATATCCATTCTGTTACCACCCTAACCACACGGAACATATTTTTCACTCATAGCAATCCTTGGACCCCCTTGAAATGAGCCTTTTGCATATAGAAGGGTGGACCCAGCCAAAGGACTCTTGAACCATCAGGTGGAGTTACTAATATTGCTCACCTATGGAACCAACAACTATGGTTCATGAGACGTGCTTTCTGTAGCTTGCCTCTTGGCTTTTGAGACATTAGTCTTGGCTTCCCCACTGTCTCTCTCAGATTACGGTGTCTCTTGGTGTCACTAAATTATATATGGCTTAGACCATAACCATAAGCTGGCTCCACAGAAGAATATGGTTGAAAGAATGCTATGCTTCCCTAGTCTTCCCCCACTTTCTTCTTGATGCCAACAACCATCTTAGAAGATTGCACTGATGTGAAATGAGTTAAGGCAAGCTAGCTAGATAGGTCCTCGGATATTTTACATTGTTTTAAGACAGTTCTTCCAGACTGGCCACATTTCTATGGATTCCTTTGGTAGGAGGTTTCCCACATCCCAAAGATTTTTCTAAGGTAACCATTGCTTCTACTTTGTAAAGCTTTTCCCACCTCTGTTTTTAGCATTCATGTGAGGTGAAGGTTCTCTGTCTCTATCTCATGTCCACATAGCCACTCACACATCTGCCGTACTTTTTTTTTTTTTTTTTTTTTTTTGGTTACCCACTCTCTCACCTAACACATTCTTACTCATCCTGCAAAGTTTAGTTCAAACATAACTCCTTCTAGGATGCCTTCCCTGGAAATTCAACCACCTTCTTCTCTTTCTATAGAATCCATATGTCTTGATTACAGTTCTTACCAAATTACTGTAAGGGTTGGATATGTGTTTCTCTCCCTGCTGCACGATTAGCTCCCAAAACAGGAAATGGGGAGCCTTTATCTTTTAAACTCCATCATCTTACATAGACAACAGGAAAGAAAACTTTTAATAGAAGTTTGTTATATGGATGGATAGATGGATGAAAGGAGCCTTCAGGAAGATCTTGGAGGTATTGCAGTCAAAGTTTCAGTGCTGACTTTACCACCAACTCGCTGTGTGACATGGAACAATTTGCTTGCTCTGTTTTTTTCTCATGTCAAAATGAAAGTGACTTTTATTTAATAAAAGAGTCCTTTCCTGTTCACATAATCTGTGCTTCCAGCATGCTGCTAGGTGTCTGTCTGTGTGGCAAGGAGCTTCCAAGCAAAGATTTGTTAGGTTGGTATGGCTTCAGCATTCTACAGCAAGCCTGGGGCTTGTTGCCATGCTAGCTAGGACTCAGGCAAAAGTCTTACTCTTTCAGTGTTGTTTATTGCCTGATTTACTGGGCTGAGAAAAGGCATCACTGCACTCTCAGAAATCCTTCTCCCCAGAATTCACATATACTGTGAATGCAACTTAGCAGTATGGTCAGGACCATATACACCTTGGTGACACCAATGGATAGCAGAATGTTCTAGAGAGTTTTGCCATAACCATCTTTGACACAGAACTTTTGCCCCTTAACTACTTGGCTGTAAGGCAATATTGCTATAAAAGATATTTTTTAAAAACCAACCTGGGGGATCCCTGGGTGGCGCAGCGGTTTAGCACCTGCCTTTCGCCCAGGGCGCGATCCTGGAGACTCGGGATCGAATCCCACGTCGGGCTCCCAGTGCATGGAGCCTGCTTCTCCCTCTGCCTATGTCTCTGCCTCTCTCTCTCTCTCTCTGTGTGTGTGACTATCATAAATAAATAAAAATTTTAAAAAAAACCAACCTGGTTGACAGTTTGGTTTCATTTCTCCATTGACAGAGTACTTTCAGTTTTATATTCTATTAATCTCAGCCCTCGTAATGGTCCACACAGTGGACCATTTCTTATAGAACTTTGGAACATCTATTGACAAACACGTGACAGTATGCCAAGAACAGACAACAGCACAGATGCTTCCACAGCACAGCACAAAGCTCAGTTACAAATGTGCAGTAGTATTTGGAAACTGATACCTCTCTTAATGAAGAAAGAAATTTTAGCAAAAAAAGAAAAAGTGGAATGCTGAACAAGAAGATGAATCCGTAAGCAAAAAAAAAAAAAGTATACCATGAATGAAAGACTTTGAAGACTTTGAAGACAAATGCTTACATACAGTACACAAAATAAAATCAGTTACTTGCAGTGCTGCCATGAATATATACAATACATTTTGAATGTATTTAAATATTTTGCATTTTGCAATAGTCTTTAATTTTGTTCATTTTTCATGTTTCATTCATTTCCTTTTTAATGAATGTCCCTCTTCTACTTTAATGATTTTGTCTTTTATGGCAAAATTGCCTTATGGCCAGTTAGTTACATGAGCAAAAATGCTTGTGGCAAAGGTGCCAGACACATACCACAACCTGAAAGATGAGTGGGAAAGCCAAGACTCATGGGTCCAAAGCTAAGAGGCAAGTCATGAGCATCATAGACTCCCAATATTGGGGAAGACCTCAAGATAGTGGCTTCATCCTGGATCAGAGATATCTTTTCTCAGTGGGCATTTTTGTGTTTTTTTTTAATTAAAGATTTATGTATTTATTTGGGAGATAGAGAATGAGAGTGTGGATGGGGCAGAGGGAAAGAGAATCCACTGAGCATGGAGCCCAATGCAGGGCTCAATCTCAGGACCCTGAGATCACCTGAGCTGAAACCAAGGGTCAGCTGCTGACCAGCTAAACCTCCCAGGTGCCCCTCTCAGTGGATATTCTATACCTACTTTATACCCCTCCATGACATGCAGCTCACTACATAATGAGGCAGTCCATGCTATTATCAGACATGGAGAAGGAATAATGGTCAAATTCTACTCAAACTCTAGTCAAGCTGGAGCCACATTGTTTGAGAACCCAAATAGCTGAAATCTTAGATATCCGTATGCTCCAGCAATTAGGAGTATGATTCTGTATTCAGCTGTCATGAATACTCATACAGAGTCAGCCATATGCTGATGGTGTGACTTTGTGCAAAATCTCTCTCTCTCTCTCCTTCAGTTTTCTCACCTACAAATGGGGGTATTGTAGTACCCAACTTATAGTATTGTTATGAGATTTGAAAGAGATGATACATATAAAACGCTTAGCACAGTAATTAGCTCAGACTAATGCTACCTATTGAACACTCATTATATCTAGTAGCATATCAGCTGTCATGCAGAGGATCCTCATTTTCCTCTCTTTAGCAGATAATTGGGACAGATACCCAAATAGGTACTTCTAGCCACAAAATCCAAGAGTATCAGAAGAAGGGAGTTGTGTTTGGAATCACAGTGATGGGTCCCAATTCTTAGCTCTGCCACTTGCACTAGCAGGATTGCATTTGGCAAGTCACCCTAAGATCAGTTTATCTGTCTAGAAACGAAAGGTTGTTACTAAGTCAACATTTCTCCCTTTATAGTAAGCATAAACAGCTCAATCCCTTGAAATTTCAAAATGGGTGAAATTATTTGAACAACAGTAAATCTAAGCAGTGAGATGATTTTATTTTTTTATTTATTTATTTTTATTTTTTTATTTTTTTAGTGAGATGATTTTAAAATAATTCTAAGTGTGTGCATGAATTTTCTCCTGGGAAAATCTGATGTGTCCTTTCCCATTTTCTCCCCTTCCCCATAAGACTCCTAGACAACGAGCTCAAATCCCTGTCTTAGACAGCCTCCAACTTTTCTCTTCCACCCCAGAAATGTTTGCCCATTATGCTCAGGAAAAACAACCATTAGAAGTTATTACTCAAAAATTATCATAGACATTTGTTCATCTGTCAAAAAGTAACAAGAAAATTGCATTGAGGGGAACAGTGGTATAAAATTTCATAAGCTCTTTCAGTAATATATTTTAAAATAAGTGAAAGTCAACATGTAGTGAAACAAAAACATGGTAGATCGGTATTACTATCTTAAGGAAAAAAAAAAAAACAACTTGTACCCACACTGGACTCCAGTACATTCATATTATCCACCCCACACAGAATTGAAAAATCATTAAGCCCACAAAAATTCCGTGTGTCCATAGTGTCTGCACTCATTTTCCTTCTTCTCCCCCCAAGCATCAATGGCTCTGTCTTTCCCTTCTTATCAAGTTCTGCCTCACGCCCCTGCCCATCTCACCCTGGATCAGAAAAAAAGGAGGCTTGGGAATACCTGAAAATGGGCTTCACGGGCGGGATGACTTCCTACCTCCATCCCCGCAAAAGGCTGCAGCTTTGCCCCAGACTTCCTTGGCGCCCACCCGCCGAGGCAGCAAAAGGAAGCAATAGCTGTCAGCCCCTGCCAGGCTGGGTCTTCGCAAGGTGCAGCTGAATAATCAATTATCAGGTCAGTGTATCTCAGTTTCCCCGGCTGCGGTCCACAGGCCTTCACAACATCAAAGCCTGCAGGAGCTGGCCTGGGGCGGGGGCGGGGGGGCCTGCTCCCAGACGCCGGCACCAGCCTGCTGCTCAGCCCAAGCCCCCGCCCTCACCAGCCTTGCTTTGTTTCCTCCATCCTTTCCACAAGGTGTCTGGAAAGAAAGACCACTGTTTCCTTGAAAAGGGCCCAGTTGGAAAGGAGAGACGGTGCAGACAGCAGCATTTGGCAACTCCGTGGCTGGGGGCGAGGACCAGGAGCTCTGAAATAGATACTTCAAACAAGTTTTGTTTTCATTTTGGTACCTTAAGTGGCTGTATTAAAACAAAGCCAAGAGATCCAAACTGTGAGGACCTTCTAGAAGAAAACCAGGGCCCCCGGCAGCCCTCCTGCTTCCACATACCCAGAACCCACACAGTCAGAGAGGGCGCCTGTGCTCCCGGTTGTTTGTAGAGTTTACTGTAAGAAAAGTCAGAATATCAAGTGATTGAAGAGAGGCACCTTGGCAGCTTGAGAGCAAGCTGGGAAACAGTTTAAGGAACAAAAAATTCTTGTCTGCGAAGATGTCCAGTTTTCCTGAGTGTTGGTGTGGATATTTATGTTACTCTGGGGAAAGTGATGGTACAGGCAGATTGCCTGATAGGAGGGTGGTTGGCGGGCACATCAGACAGCAGGTTGTAAGGGTTCAGTTTAAAAACAAATATTGTTTATAGGGCAGCCCAGGTGGCTCAGCGGTTTAGCGCCGCCTTCACCCCAGGGTGTGATCCTGGAGTCCCAGGATCGAGTCCCACTTCAGGCTCCCTGCATGGAGCCTGCTTCTCCCTCTGCCTGTGTCTCTGCCTCTCTCTCTCTCTCTCTCTCTTTCTCTCTCTCATGAATAAATAAATAAATAAATCTTAAAAAAAAACAAATATTGTTTATAGAATAGGTTGCACACCTGGGCCAAAAGAAGTCCTGCTAAAACATTTTCTCAGGCCTGGGGGTTTTGTTTTCTGGCTTGGCTGAAGCGGAGGACTCCAATGTGTGTTGGGTAAATGGGTCAACAATTCTCAGAATCGGCCAGAGGGTGAAGAGGAGACAGACTCAGGTGTGTTCATCTGTAAAATGGGAGCTAGGATCGTTCCCTTCATGGGTGTCCATGGTGGAGGCAGAAGGAGATCATTACCAGCTGCCGGATAGTGTGATTTTATTTGCTTCTTCTGGACACCAAGAGAAAATGATAGAATTCACCCAAGTAGCAATATGTATTTTGAAAAATCCTTGAGGGGGGGGGGCGGGAATCTAACTTGAGAAGGTATGCTGACAACAAAACATTTTAATTATGTCCAGTGTATATTTATGGAGTGCCCACCACATGGCAGGTGCTAGGAATGCAGATTTGTTGCTATTTCGTGCGTTTGGAACATAGAAACTAGATTACATGTTGCTTAGCATTGAAACGGAAGAGAAAAGCCAGTGACTACTAATCGGTATGAGGTTCCTTTCGGGTGGCCCGAAGCTCTAAAATGAGGCCACGGAATGGTTGCATATATACCTGCAAATATACTCAAATACGCTGACCTGTACATTTTAATTGAGTGAATTATGTGGTACATGAATTATATCTCAATAAGCCTGCTTTTAAAAAAACATAGAGAAACAGTATAAAAAAGAAAAAGCAACGAAAACAAAACGGCAACAACAAAACCAGGTTTTGGACAGGAATATACTAGACTGACTTGGTTTCTTTCCTCATGGAGCCTGAAGTCTTCTGAGGTAGCCACACATTTGCTAATTGGCCAAATAAAGAGGCCGCCAGATAAAGACTAAGTGGCAATAGCGCGATGTGGCCAATGCTGGCGATCACCTGGAACTCTGTGTGTGTGTTCCTCTGTCTCCCTCCAGTCTGAAGTCAGAGCCTATGCTTACAGGCATCCCCGCAGCCAGGTGTGGCCCTGGCAGTAAGTCCTTGACCGGTGTGGGGTGTGAACAGAGGTAACGTGTGCATTTTCCCAGTCAGGTAGCTTCCATCCTTAGAGCAAACTCTCTTATTTTCTGTTCTCCCCACAGACTGGGAAGCCACCATCACCTTCTTTGCAGATGGTACAGAAGAAGACAGAAGGCAAGGCCTACTCATTCCTTTAGACTACCCCTCTGCCCCCTTCCTTGCCTCGCTCGCACTAAGAAAGCTGCTTTCATCTTTATCTGAGCTTTTCTATACATGGCTCTTTTTCTCTGGCTGCTTTTAAGATTTGCTATTTATTACTGATTTTAAGCATATTGCAATTATGATTTTGACGATTTTGAGCAGGTTTTGATTGTGATAGACTTCTTCATGTCTCTTGTGCTAGGAAGACATTGAGTTTCTTGGACCTATAGGCGTATAGCTTTTATTAAATTTTTAGGCGGATTATCGACTATTTCTGCAAATACTCTTTTTGCCCACATGTACTCTCTTCTTCATGGAACACAATTACATGTATATTAGGCTACTTGAAATTGCTCTTTGGTTCGCTGATCCTCTCTTTTCATACAGTGTATTATTCATTTTACACACCATACATTTCAGGTCTAGAAGCTCAATGTGAATCGAAAGAAAGAAAAGAAAGAAAGAAAGAAAGAAAGAAGGAAAGAAAGAAAGAAAGAAAGAAAGAAAGAAAGAAAGAAGAAAGAAAGAAGAAAGAAAAGAGAGAAAAAGAAAGAGAGAAATAAAGAAGACAGAAAAAGAAAGAAAGGAGAGAGAAAAGAAAGAAGAAAGAAGAAAGAAAGAAAGAAAGAAAGAAAGAAAGAAAAAAGAAAGAAGAAAGAAAAGAGAGAAAAAGAGAGAGAAATAAAGAAGACAGAAAAAGAAAGGAGAGAGAAAAGAAAGAAGAAAGAAAGAAAGAAAGAAAGAAAGAAAAAAGAAAGAAAGACCTCTTTTATGTCTTTTTAAGTCAAAGCCATCTTTAATTAAAGCTCAACTTCTGACCATCTGGAATACAGTTATAATTGTTCTAATGTCCTTTCCTGCTAATTTTAACATCTGTGGCAGTTCTGGGTCAGTTTCAGCTTATTCATTATTCACCATTTGGGTCATATTTTCTGGTTCCGCTGCATGCGTGCTGACGCTGGGATGTTAGCCATCGTGAATTTCACCTTGATAAACATTTTGGAGATTTTTTTGGAGATGCAGTGACGTTTCTTGGCAACAGCTCCATCATTTTGGATCTTCCTAGGTATGATTTGCTGGGCAGGTTGGAAGCAATGCTCAGTCTAGAGCTAATTAACCCCTACTACCGAAGCAAGGCCTTCCTGCGCACTCTCCCCAGTGCCCATGAAATAAGAGGTCTAGCCGGGATGAGCGGCGTTATCCCTGGTCCTGTGAGAGTATCAGACAATGTTCTCTTCTGTCCTTTTGGATGAATCTTTCCCTTATTTTGAGTAGTTTCCTCACAGGCCTGTGCTGATCACTACTCTGCTGAGTATTCAGGGAGGACCGTCTTGCTGATCCTTGGGGTTCTCTCCACATGCAGCTCTCTCGTCTCCAAAATTCTGCCCTGTGTACCGGGTTCACAGAAGTCTACATATTATAGCTGCCCAGTCTCCCTGGACACTCAGCTCAGTGATTCAACTCACAGAGTCTCTTCTAGTTCCTCCCACAGACTGCAAGCCTTTTCAAGGAAGTGAGCTGGAGCAATCATAGTGTTTGCTTCATTTTTCTCCATCTCCCAGGGATCACAATCTTTTGTTGCTTGGTGGTGTACAGTGTCTTGAAAATAATTTTTCCCTGTATTTTGCCTCTCTTCATTTATTGGTTTATTTCAGGTGGGAGGGTGGATCTTGTTAATTTATCTTACATGGAAGCAGAAGATATGCTTCCCAATATCTTATTTAACCTTATCAATGAGGCTTTGAAATAACTAAGCTACCCTCATTTGCAGGGGAGGAGGGCGAGGTGCAGGCAGGTATCATAGCTTGTCTAAGCTCACACAGCTCCTAAGTGGTAGTGCCCAGATCTCATCCCAAGTTTGTGTCTTGAAAATAGTTACTTATATTCTTTCCTGTGCTATGCATTCTCTTGAAAGGATCTCGGTGGGAGGAGAGGGCTTGAAAACAGGAGCACAGAATACTCATTGGAGCACTGCAGACCACTTTCCTGCTCCTTCAGGGTCTGAATTAAGTCAAAACATAGGGTGCAGACACAGGGACCTCACCAGGATCGGTCACCATCCTCCCATCTCATAGTGAACGATACTCTAGCTCAGCAAGTCTCAGCGTTGAAAACAAACAAACAAATGAACTCTTGGTTGGGGAAAATATACAATGTCTTGAGTTACTAACAACAACAAATTGGAGAAAATAAAGATTAAAAATTAATATACTTAGTTTCTTTCCTGAGCAGAGACTTGGTTGGGCATTAACGCAGGCCCAGCCAATCGTTGGAGCCATGTGACTCCAGCCATGGCAACTGGCCCAGCCTTTACTTCCAGGCCCTAGGCTGGGTCACTCCAGGTTCTTCCCCAAGACTTTGTTCATCTGGGGCCAAAAGAAAAGGAGTTTTGTCTTTTGGGACACAGGATAGGAAGGCATGAGTCAGAGCTCTCTGGGAGCCACCTACCAAACCATGCAAAGAACTTGTATGCAGTAGGAGAGAACAAGACGACACATAAGGCAGACACAGGCAAGAATTGGAGTACAGTGGGGCTAGGCAGTGTGGGGGAGGGTGATACATCAGAGAAAAAAAGGAGGTCATCACAGTTTGGTCGTTCATAATCTGCAGATCTCACCAGATCAGAAGCCAGTGCCTGGACTTCCCAGTTGCATGATCTAGTAAATCCTACCGTATGCCTAAACTGATTTGAATTGAGCTTCTGTTACTTACAACTAAAAGAGTCCCGGTAAATATGGAGAGGAAGCAACGTACCCAATACAAGATCCTGAATTGTAGGGAGGCAGGGATGAGACTTCATTATATATCACATATAACTGGGCAGGAGAGGGAATTCCGGGCCCTAGTTTCTTCACCTTGGGGTGAGCAAAGGCTGCCAATTATTATTGTCATTGGCACATGCATGTTGAAGCCATAAAGACTTAGTGCTGGGCACATTCTCAGGGTTTTCGGTGATCCTTCCACAACCAGTGAGGAAGATCTTGTTAGAGTCTCCCTATGGAAAATGAGCAGAGAAGTTAAATGCCTCGAGTCCAGAGCTGGTTTGTGTTGGAGGCAAGATTCTCAAATGCAGGCAGCCTGACTTTCCCACCATGTTCTTGACCACTGGGCTGTCTTGCCACTGTGCTGGAGCATTTATCGGCCTTCTGCTTGAGCACCAGGTGACGTCAGGAAGTGATCTTTGACTGGTCTCTGACAGCATAGCATGAACCTTTATTCTGTATCAGGCAGTTTCATCCAGATTTCTCCCTGAAGGATGAAAGAGCTGATGGCAGCCACATTTTTGAGCAGAGGAGGAAAGGAACTAGACTGTTCTAGTTTTTTTTTGTAAAGTTGTCTTCTCACCCATTATCCAAATGACTCCTCATTTGATGGTGGCTACAGTTCAGAAAGTGCTGGTCAAGATAGCTGAGAGTGAACCCTGGGTGCAAACCTTCGTAACCTAAGTTCCCAGAAAGATTCCCTGTCGCATCCCAGGTGTCACTCTAGCAGAATTCCAATGCGGTTCCTGCTAAACCAGTAGATCAGTGTGCTTTTCCTACAACGACACCACAGCACTTGATTTTACAGAGTTCCCAGTTGCCCCAATTACAAAATGAATGAGAAAAGAGATGCCCAAAGGGAAAAATTGGGGCCACAGGACAGACTTTGCAATTTTTCAGTTTCTGAATGATTCAGTAGGATGCATGTCACACTAAGTGGATGGGTGCCTGTTTGGACAAGTGAGGCCAGGAAGTGATTTTCCCTATGGCAGTTTTCCCTTTGAAATTCTTTTTGTTAAAAAGTAAATGGGTTTTCAACCATCAGCGGGACCAAATCTAATAAACAAAATGACACAGGCACCTCTGGCATTTTCTATGATGGCTTTGGATTTTTTTTTATCAGTGGTAGGGTTTGGGGAAGTTCTGCTGGGCGTCAGAAGAGAACTCGGTAGGGGCTGCATGTTTAGACAGGGTGGGGCTGGGAAGCAATCACAGAAGGCCCACCCTGGGTCTGGGCTGTGGGAACAATAAACACAGGGTAGACTCCCATGTCATAGGAAGGAAGAGACCATCATTAAGCTCTCTGGAAGAACGGAACTGCGGAGTCTCCAGTGGCTTTGGGGCTGGTGTCATCCCATCCCTGAGGTCATCATCACACATGTCTTTCTCACACACCAGATGGTCTGTGCCTTGGAGTTGGCAAGCTGATGCTCCTCCTGTCCCAGTTGGCCAATACCTACAGGCTAGAGTTTGCAGGAAGAAAGTACATTTGGAACCACGAAGAGGGGGAATATTGCCTCAAACCTACTTGGACAACTTTACCCGGCAGATGGCAAACAGGGAGCCATGAGTCCTTGGATTGGCTCTGCCACTTACTAGCCCTGTGTCTTTGGGCAAATTCCATTACCTCTCTGCGACCCAATAGTCTCATCTAAAAAGTAAGCAGTTATAGCCTGAAGAAGCCTTAGAGATTATCTAATTAAAACAAGCTATTGACTCTAAAAATGAAGGGAATAGCCAAGAGACCATTGTTCTATTGCATGTAGAATTTTCAGGAGATTAAAAATTCCTCATTTTTATTCTCTACTGTCAGGTTGCAAGTAAAGGAGCAAAAAGGAGATTATAGGAGAAACATCAGAATCCCTCAGCACATATTCAGAGGACCCTGTGTACTAATATTTCCTTAATATTTGTCTTTAAGCCAACTCACATTTTTTTCCCAATAGAAATACTTAAAAAGGAATCTTTATATCACTTGCCATAATAAGAATTTTAAAACAGTGTATTATTTTCATTGTATTTTTTTCCAATTACCTTCTAATTAGATACTGTTGCCTGCCAAAGGTTCTAGCCTCAGGCTTGTTTTCTCCTTAATGCTTGCTAATCTCTCTTTTTAATAGAGAAGTATTAAAGACCTACTCATTCTGAGCCAAAACACTTCCTCTTGATGTAATCAGCAAGTGAGAAAGTGAGTCCCTTTTCAGTAATGTTCAGCTCCCGAGATTTCATTGTTGTTTTGTTCATGCGCTTCCGAAAACCATCTCCAAAACTACCACTGGTGCCTGGTTCACATTTTCTGCAGTTGGGAATGGGGAATGTAGGCTCTCTCATGCCTAACCAGAAGTCCAATTAAACAGTCAAATCCCTGGTAGGCTGAAATCGGCCCTGGCCATTAAAGAGATTTTCTTGCAAAGGGCAGGACCCTGTGCCTTTATCACCAATGGCTTTGGTGCAAGCTTTATACAGGTGTTCCATAAAAATAAACTATTTTCGAACAACACTGGCCCTGTCCAGTGCCTCCTGGAGAATGATAGAACAGAAACCTCAGCAACTAGGCCGGGCATTGTACCAGCTGCTCCTGTACCCACTTTGAGAACTCAAGCTTCTTGAGAACTGATAAAGCTCTTGAGACATGGCTACAGAAGTCAGGCTATTCCTATCCACATAAAACATCCGTAAGCAGGTCCACATGGGTCAAAATACTAGCACACAGTAAAAAGTAAAAGTGGAGAGGTTTGATAGAAAAATACCTGTTTTTTTTTTTTTTTCTTTAAACAACAAATTTTAGAGGTGCCTGGGTGGCTCAGTTGGTTAAGTGTCTGACTCTTGACTTCAGTCCAGGTCGTGGTCTCAGGGTCATGGGATTGAGCCCTACATGGGTCTCCACACTAGGTGTGGAGCCTACTTAAAATTCTGTCTCTCTCCCACACTCTCTGCCCCTGCTCTCTCTCTCTCTCTTTCTAAAGAAATTAAAATTAAACAGTAAATTTTAATATCTGAGTATGTTGGTGGACACTTGAGAAAGTGACACTGTTCACTGTGTTGATATTGCAGGGAACACTGTTGATAGTTAATGAACTTATAAACCATGATTCAAGGACCTGGATCTTTAGGACTGCGGTTGCTCCCAGATCAGGGGCCGTCCAACAGATTGATGAGTTTAGGTTCCAAGATGAGGCATGAGGGTCTTGGTTATGGGGTCAGTAGTCCTCTGCGTGTCACATTTGCTTTATCAGGGAGACAATGGTGGTGGTGGTGATGAGGATAGTTTAATTAAGCACCTGAAACAGGAGCTGTTTTACTCATCATCTCCTTTAACCCCTACCATGATCAAATGATACAGATCTAATGATTACACTTTACAATAAAGACTCTGAAGCACAAAGAGGTCAAGATGTCTACAGCTGTAGAGTCAATTATGAGGAGGGAGCTCAATCTTCTAAATCAGGCTTGTTCTATCACGTTTCCTGAAATCTTCACTGATTTGCTCTCAGGATGAGTTTGCCTTCCCCATCCCTCCAAAAGCCCTTCATCCCTGCCACGTATGCTTTGGCTCTGTGGAAGCTCCCCCTGGAGCATTTTCAACACAGAAATGTTATGTTTCCAAGACATTTGTATCCTCCTTAAACACACACGTAATCCTAAGACTAGACATGATTGGAGAGAAAGAGTGTACTTAGGGTTCCTTAAAGGAATTTTGAATAAATTATACTGGGCACTTTCCTACACATAGTAACTCAAAGAAATTCATACTGTTTTGGAGATTTCAAGCTTAAAATATATCTTCGATGGAGTGCCTACTGAAGATTGAAAAAAAAAAAGAAAAGCTTAATATCGACGATATTAACATGGAAGTTTGATGTTCTATATGAAGTTAAATTGCTTTGATTTGTCATCATGCAAGAGTTAGGATACTCTGGCTACATTTACTAGAAGAGTTAGCATACTCTGGCTACATTTATTACTTCTATCCATTAATAGGTTTCTATTAAGCACCTACTATATGCCACACACTGTGACAGGGATACCAGTGATAATGGGCATTATGAAGAAAAAGCAAGCTGTGATGGTGCCTTGCACAGGGAGCTGAACCTAGTCTGTGGCTTTAGAGAAGATTCCCAAAGCCAGTTTTGAAGCTTGCTTCCAAGGAAGAATATGTACAGGATATGTGAAATCCCCAACTTACAAAATCATAATGGCATACCTCCAAAGTCATGTTAGAAATAAAATCCGAGGAGAAAAAATGCTTCTTTTAAGTAATCCCTACACCAAACATGGGGCTGAAATCAAGAGTCACATACTCCACGGGCTGAGCCAGTCATGTGCCCCTACCCCCAAAAAGTTACTTAAATATAAAAAAAAAAAGTTACTTAAATATAGCATCAGTTATACCAACTATTGATAGGACACATCCAATCTGGACAAAGAAAAACAGTGGTGTTATAAATCATTTATTCATTTTTTTCCTTTTCGTGGTAAATGTAACATTTGCCATTTGAACCGTTTTTAAGTGTACAGTACAGTGACATTAAGTACACATTAACATTCATAGTGCCAAGCTACCATGGCCATGATCTGTTTCTGAAGTTTTTTTTAATCACCCCAAGCAGGAACTCTGTAACCCATAAGCAGTAACTCCCCAATCTCCCTTCTTCCTCTGTCCACTGGTGATCTCTAGGTTTGTATTCTGACTCTTTGAATTTGCCTATTCTAGATATTTCATAAGTGGATCACACACTGTCCTTTTGTGTCTGCCTTATTTCACTTGGCATGATGTTTCCAGATTTATCCACATTGTAACACGTGTCAGAATTCTATTCCTTTTTATGGTTGCTTATGTGGATAGACTGCCTTCATTACCCCTGAATCTGTTTGTGGATCTTGGGTTGATTTCGCCTTTGGCTCTTGTGAATAATGCTGCCGTAAACATTAGCATATGAATACCTGAGTCCATTTTCAATTCTTTATATATCTAGTAGTGGAGTTGCCTGAAGTCAATTCTACATTTAGCTTTTTGAGGAATGTCCGCACTGTTTCCTGCAGCAGCTGCATCATTTTCCATTCCTATTCCCAGTGTATGCAGGTTCCGGTTTCTTTACACCCTCACCAACACTTGTCATTTCTGTGTTTTATTATCGCCATCATAATGGGTATGAGGTGGTATCTCATTGTGCTTTCTTTTAAAAAAGATTTTATTTATTTATTTATTTGGGGGAGGGGGAGAGAGCGAGCGAGCACATGCAAGCATGGGGAGGAGCAGAGGGAGAAGCAGACCCCTGCTGAGCAGGGAGCCTGATTTAGGACTGGATCCCAGGACCCCAGGATCATGACCTGAGCCAAAGGCAGATGCTCAACTGACTGAGCCACCCAGCTGCCCCCTCTCATTGTGCTTCTGGTTTTCTTGATGACTACACTGAGCATCTTCCTATGTGCTTCTTGGCCATCTGTATATTGTCTTTAGAGAAATGTCTCTCCAAGTATTTTGGCCATTTTTTAAATTGGATTGTTAGTCTTTTTTGGTGTTGAGTTTTGGATTTTTTAAAAAATATATTTTCTGGATATTAAACCTTTATCGTGTCATTTGCAAATGTTTCTCCCCATTTTGTAGGGTTTGGTGTTTTTTCTTTCATTTTGTTGATAATGTCCTTTGAGGCAGAAAGTTTTGAAGTTTGCTGAAGTCCAGATTATTTGTTGGGTTCCTGTAGGTACTTTTGGAGTATTAGTTTGTGAGGGCTGCCATCACAAAGCACTCTGGTTTTCTCTTTCACCATATCAAAAATACCTGTGGTTTCCTCCGAGGCCTCTCTCTTTGGCTTGCAGATGACTTCCATCTTACTGCCTCTATGCATGATCTTTGCTCCTCCGTTGTGTCTCTTCATGTGCCCTAACTTCCTCTTCTATTTTCTTTTTAATTTTATTTATTTGAGAGAGAGAGAGAGAGCGAGCACAAGCAAGCATGAGTGGGGGAGAGGGGCAAAAGGAGAGGGAGGATCTCAAGCAGACTCTGTGCTAAGCAGGGAGCCTGACTCGGGCCTCAATCCCAGGACCCTGAGATCATGACCTGAGCTGAAGGCAGATGCTCAACCGACTGAGCCACCCAGGCGCCACAGATTTCCTCTTCTTATAAGGACACCAGTTGTACTGAATTAGCTTACTTTCTTGTTAAAGGAGACAGAAAAAAAAACAAATAAATGAGGTAATACTTGATAGCAACGAGTTCTATAATGAAAAATAAACATAAAATTCCAAAAATGAAATGCCAGAATGGAATGGAGAGTGAATGAGGGAGAGAGACTGTACTTAAGTCCAATGATCAGGGGAATCCTCCCTGAGGGCTTGATAGTTCACTGGCACCTGACTAATCAGAAAGGACCAGGTATTTAAAAATCTGGGAGAGAATTCAGTCTCACTACATAGGAAACCACACACTTGAAGCCAGTGCCCTTGCTTACAGTGGCAGGGCCAAGATTTGCATCCAGGTCTGTCAACCTCCCTTTGAAACAATTTGTATTATGCATTTCAAGATGAATCAGCCAAAGTGAGTGATTCAATATCATGTCAGTAGTGGGAGAAAAGGTAAATGGCAAAAAAAAAAAAAAAAAAAAAAAAAAAAAAGAAAGAAAAGGAAAAAAAGATATTATTTATTTACTTATGTATCGAATTTATTGATTCTTTGGCAGCCATGAGGGGGTAATCAAATGACATATTAACTTGACCAGTATTTTGACAAGCTGCCTGGAATGTAGGTCCCCAGAATTATGTAAGACCAATAAACGACATTTCTTGCTGGGTAAGGTAGCAGACATTCCATTCTCCAGATCCAGGGCTGGCCACAGGGGGATTTCTGGGTGGCCAAGGAGAACAAGAAGTTGCAGATGCTTGGTCTTTGCTGGACTTGCCTGATGAACATCGAAATGACAAATTGTCTTTCACAGTCCCTAACAAGGGATGACAAAACATGGTGGTGGCTCAGTGTACAAGTCACATTCCACTCTTATAGGCTTGTGAAAAAGCCAACCCAGTTCTCAGAGCTCTTCTGGACCCCAGACCAAATTCTTCTCCTTGGGAAAGCCCCACCCAAAAGCAAACACGCCCCAAACACACTGCATTCTCCCACAGCACAGCTCCCAGAGAGTTGCGTTGCTCAGCACAATCTCAGCTTTTAAAAAACACACCATAGGAGAAGACCCTTCTCTAGGGAGAAGAGTTTATTTCTGATTCCCTAGGCATTGGTCTTATTTGGTACCTTTTTAAAAAAAATTTGAGCTGCAGAGAAGACATCTCTTTGGGGTTCTGATAAGTCTTCATCAATAAGAGCTCCACCTCCCCCTCCTGCCCAGGCAGGGGATTTTCAATCCCAAATTCATTTCTCCAATCTCTGTCACTCGCTGATTTTCCATATTCTGGCCCCAACTTCTGTGCTTTCTTTATTTTTTTATTACCTTTCCTCAGTTACATGTTTCTAATTAGAAGCATCATGTTTTACTCATCTTTGCCGTAGTACCACAACACCTATGATGCTTGAAATAAATATATTCTCAATAATTTTTTTTTTAGGGAAGACCAATTTATCTTGTGAAAACCTTTATGTTTTGCATGTACTTTTACAAAGTTGGGAGCTGCTATTATTGGCTTATGCATACCTGTAATAAGGGTAGCATTAGAGGCAACTCTGATAAATGCAGTAGATGGATATTATAGAAAAAATGATGTAAAGTTGCCACATCACACAATCTAATTGCATTATTTCAAAGGGAGAGGAATAATAAACAGAATAAGCCTCTTTTTAATTTACGGCTGGGGAAGTTGATATAACAAGTATTACAATTTGTAGACTGTCCAGGTACTTACAGCCACTAATGTAAAGCTTGATGGAACAATATAAAAGAGAATACTCTCTAATAGAACAGAACACTTGAAAAATTAACAGTACATATAATGTGGTTGGAGTTTTAAACAACATATATTGTGCATGAGTGGGAGCATTATAAATCATTTTAAGCATAAATAGTAATATCCATTAAGAGTAATGAGAATACTCAGGGATGCCTGGGTGGCTCAGTGGTTGGGCGTCTGCCTTCAGGTCAGAGTGTGGTCCCAGGGCGCCAGGATAGAGTCCCACGTCGGGCTCCCTGCGTGGAGCCTGCTTCCCCCTCTGCCTGTGTCTCTGCCTCTCTCTCTGTGTGTGTCTCTCATGAACAAATAAATAAAATCTTAAAAAAAAAAAGAGTAATGAAAATACTCATTGACTTTGACTCAATTCTCTGTCTCATGGGAATTGATGTTAAGGAAATAAGTCCCATAGACAAAAAGCAATTCTATACTAGTACAGATCTTCCCTCAACGTATGATAGGGTTACATCCTGATAAAGCCATTGTAGGTTGAAAATATCATAAATCAAAAATTTATTTAGTACACCTAACCCACTGACCATCATAGCTCATCTTTGCAGATGTTAAATGGGCTCAGGACACTTATATTAGCCTATAGTTGGGCAAAATAATCTTACACAAAGGCTATTTTATAATAAAATGTTGAATAACTCATGTAATGTATTGAATGTTGTTGTGAAAGTGAAAAACAGAAAGGCTATTTGGGTACAGATGGCTGTCGGTGTATTGTTCACCCTCATTGGTTGTGTGGCTAACAGGGAGCTGTGGCTGCCACTTCTCAGCATCATAAGCAGCATCAGACCACATGTCGCCTGCCCAGGAACAGATCCAAATTCAAAATTCAAAGTACAGTTTCTACTTAATGCACATCACATTCATGGCATCATAAAGTCAAAAAATCCTAAGCTGAATCATTGGAAGTCAGGGACCATCTGTATAGACAAGATCTTTTTCATACTTCCCCAAAAATTAAATTTAAAAATTATGTGGTGGTTAGACTTTCAGTGTTGTAAGATCCACATTACAGTCTAGGCAGCTGATATATCACACACTTTGCTTAAATGTTGTTAATGGAATAGGTAATAGCACAAACTAGGATATGTTTTGATACCATAAAATGGGAATAGAAAAGCACATCGGTGATTACAAATAGGTAAAATATTCATGCACACAGACAAAAGCTGATTTCTGGTAGTTATGGGGCTGAATTGACTCATTCACAAAGCTTGTGGAAATGTAAAGATTTTTTTTCTAAAGCTTTGTAAACCAATTTTCTGAATTCAAAAGATAAATAAACTAGAATTGACATAAGGAAGATTGGTTTGATAAAAAAATTAAGGTATTTATTTTTATAAGGTATTTATTTTATATTTATGTCCATTCCTCTCTTACTGATCTGAAATGGAGCTCCATCACTCTGTCTTCTAACAACAAAGAAAAGATCAAATAAATTTTTGAAAAGCGGAAACTTTCCTAGAGAGAAAGAAGATAGTGATCAGGCGTATAAAAGCAGACATCTCCCTTCAGGGCTTGTGAAAACAATTCTAGGGTCTGACGACTCATTAGCGTCATTTTCTATAAATTTTGAATTTTATTAGAGAATAAGAAGGATGCCATTAGATTAGGCAGGCCCAAATATTCTAAAATGGAGATTATTTAAGTCCCTTTGGGAAAACCAAAGAAGTGACTGAATCTTTTTAAAGAGAAGCAATCTTGTCCAAAAAGCCTGATGCCGATTTTAAGTTAAATTGATGAGCATTTACAAATGCGTGTTGACACTAACGTGGTTTGTATTTTTGTGCCAAAATAACTCCACAGACACTATGTTGACAACTGTACCTTGAGGATGGAGAAGCAGAGGACACTTGCACCCTGGTTTCTGAGAAGCATTTGATGAAGTGTCCCTGATAGTTGTGTATGCAGGATTATGACATGGGGACCGGGTTGTAGGGCTCTGAGCATGATCATACGTGACTGAGGAGGTTGATTAATGACTTCTTGTCAACTTGGTGGGAGGTCTGCAGCAGAGTGACATGGGGATCACTCCCCGGGTCTGTCCTGTTTGTCATTTTTTATCAGCCACTTGAGTTGAAAGTATGCTTATCACATCTTCAGCTGCCACAATGTGGGGAGGGATTGCTCATTGTGTAGACAACAGAACCAAGTACACAATGAAATCAACCGGAGGGAACAGTGTTCACTGGTGGGATATAACAGGAAGAAACAGGAAGTCTTACTTTCTGGACTGACAGTAAAATTAATAAGTTTTATTATGAACCTCATGTTTCAAGAGGGTCATCTTAAAAATTTAGAGAAATCAAGAGAAAGGTCAACAGAACAATGAAACGGGAAAGAAAGCGGACAGGTACCAGATTCTTACTCTGTGCCTGGCACTATGCTATGCTGGGAACTTTATATTTTACTCCCCAAAAGCCCTATGGCATAGACACTGTGTTCATCAATTTATAGATGAGATTAAGGCTCAGAATTTAAGGAAGTTGTCCAAAGATTAATAACTAGCAAAGGACCAAACTGAAATTTGAGTCCGGGACTATAAGTTGCGCAAACCTAAACTACTTTCTCCTCCAGGAAAACCATCCAAATTTATTGAGAACACAAGCATTGTCTTCATATATTTCGAGCATTAGCATATAAAAGAGGAAGCAGACATATGGGTTTCCACATACAAGAATTAAACACATTTGGTGTAATTTCTTAGAGCAGCCAACTCTGCTACTTTAAGGAAGGAGTTTTAATGCGTAGAATTATCCAACAGTGCAAACATCTAGCCCACATGAATCTTGAATTTCCTTTTACTGGAGCTGTTTAAGCAAAGAATAGAAGGTCATCCATCCTGGATATATGGAACAGGTTCCTTAAACTCTTTCTGAGAAAGCGGTGGAGCTCAAAGACCTGCACAAAGTGGTTGAGCTCAAAGACCTCCCTTCCAACGCTAAAATTTCTGAGTCTGTAGGTCAAGCCCACATGAACTTCAACTATATTTGGAAAGGATCAATTTGCCAACTTCTCTGTTTCAGTACTTCTGAAGTCCTGTTTTTTAATCTCATGCAGCATTCCAGATGGCTGGGATTTAGTTTCCAGCCCTGGAACTTGCTAGCTCTATGACCATAGACCTAACCTTTCCACTATCATCTCTCCCCCTTGCAAACGGAGGTCCTAATAATGCCTTTTTCAAATGGTTGTGCAAACAAGAAATGGGATGTTCACTTAAAAACAAAAGATCACAGCAAAATCTTCATAAATGTTAATTATTGATAGTAACAGCACTGGGATGGTAGTTATGATAAACAGAGTGTCTTACATGTTTTTTTTTTCTTTTGTATTCTTAAATTCTTCAAGCAAGGATATCAAGCTGCTCAATGTAGCAACTTGAGGCTTGGATGGACCAGAATATCTGAGGTGCTGTCTTTCCTGTTACTCCACTGCACACTCCCCTTGGGATCAAGTCAGCACCCAGCAGAGCGCCAGCAGTTCTGGGGAAAGACTCAGAAATTGAATTCTACTTGGTGTCACTTGACTCAAGATACAGATCAAGAACCAAGAACCCCTTCCATGGGTACTTTTGTCTTCTTGCTATTTTAATTCTGTCTTTTTAATCATTGACATTTATATATGAGGCATATTCATCTATAATACATTCAAATGGCATGGAAGTGTGTAAAATACAAAATGGGAGTCCTCCCTAACGCCACGCATTAACCCCCAGCCCCAACACACACACCTGCACGCACACATATTCCCTAAAGGAGAGCTTGGTTGAGAACTCCCAGAATTTCTGTTTTTGCCTAACCACAAAGAACTCCCACTTCACTATTTCGTTTATGTCCTCAACAATCACGGGAGGTATCATCACTTTACGTATGATGATTGTAAAGATCAGAAAGGCAGAGTGGAACATTCTCCTACAGGTAGCAAGTAGCCATTAGGGTTGGAAGTATTCTACATCTGTTGATTCCTATCTCAACAAAGGCTTCCTTGAGGTTACTTGAACCAGACTTCTGGCTTATGGCACAAAGAGTCATGAAAAAGATCATGAAATCAAAATTGAATTCATTAGTATTTGCTTTGAAGCTTGCACATTTAAGAGAAAACTAATTTATAGGGCTCTGCAAAGAAATATATAACTAAACCTGTATCATCCAAGAATGTGTCATAATTCTTTCCTTTAAAGTGTAAGACAAAGCCATTACACTTAAATTTTTAAGAGGCAATTTAGACATTTTGATATCTTCTATTTGGAATAAAATATGATTTGATACAACCTCAATTTCTAACTAGTTTAGTCTTTTCCTACCACCAACTCGTGGGAGGAATTCAAAACGCTGCAATTCGGGGGAAGAAAATGTTTGTCTTTCTTCATAACGCTTCCTTTTTTGGGAGTTGTTTATTTAATAATCAGAATCAGACATTTTTTTTTGCAGGCTTGGCAAGTGGCTACCAGCTTTGGATCCATTCTGATTTGATTAATTGGACCACAGAGAAGACACTGGAGCAGAACTGACTAGATGTTTCCTTTTTTTGTAACTAAATATTTGGACTTTGCTGCATTTTTTTTTTCCTGTATACATGAGACCACAGTGATATATTCTTAAATCCAGTGTTGAATTTAGAACATTTCACATTTTATTCTGCAATACCTTCTCTTCCTGCTGGGTAACTTTTTGAAGTTTAAATTCAGAACTCACGGTACATGAAATGCTCAGACTTTGCATAATATGTCTATGACAGGTCCTTGGTGTGGCTAGCGGGCCCTTCCATATGTCACAGGATGACATGTGGTCAGGTTCTGCAGACCAGAGTTTCCCAGGCAACTGAGTCGTGCCCTATGGGGATTCCTCGGGAAGTTGAAAAAAGAGGTTGGAGATGAGAGGTCTGGAGCCACCAGGTCTCCAGGCCATTGTTTTGCTTTCTTTTGTCTGCTCTCCTGCCTTCCCCTTGATTGTAGCCTGAGTCTCCTACATGGGGAATGCATTCCTTTGCTGGCACTCCAGAAGCTTGGGGGGGGGGGGGGGCAGTGGAGCGGCACACACAGAACTTTAAAAAAATATTACAGCTTGATGTTTTAAACAATTAATATTTTCATGTTTGATAAAAAAGTTGTAAAGTGAATCAAGTTACATAAATGTGAGTAAATAGTTCAGGTGGAGAAAAAAAAAATACAAGGTAGCAAAGAAACCCTTGGACTCAGTTTCCAAATTCTCTATCATTTCTAGTTTTTCTGTTTATATCATTTTTCTTAACAACAACAGTGATATTGACACCTAATGCTTTATTTTCCTTCAAATTCATACGACTTCTATATCTGTCTGTACAGCTATCTGATTGTCCTTTTTTTTTTTTTTTTTTTTGAGTAAGGAGGAAGCTATTCTTTATGGGCTGGAGGGAAGGAAAAAGAAACCTACAAGGCTGCCTGCTGGTTTGTGTCCAGAGAGCTTAGTCTGGAGTCAGATAAACCTTTATCTGAAGCCCAGCTTCATTGTTCACTAATCCAGTGGTCTTGGGGAAATTATTCGGTTTCTCTGTGCCTCCGTTTCTTTCTCTGTAATATAGGGGGAACAACTGTACCTTCCTTGTAGGATTATTGAGAGGATCCGATGGCCGACGCAGACAACGGTTTAGCGTGGTTCTCAGCACACAGGCAGTACCCACTATGCTCTAGTTATTGTTTATTCTTATCATTATCAGGTTTCTAAGATGCTGCTAATTCCACAACACCTTATTTCACAATGGTTCAAATGTGAAGAGAAGTGTGTTTCAGAAGGATGGTGTGTGAAATCGCTCCAGTGAAGCTTTTGGAGTCCTTATAAATATCTTGCCAATTTGCATCATTCATTAGGATTATCCTCTTGTAATTGGTGAGATTTCCGGAGCTATCTTTGCTTCCAAGACTTCCTCCCAATCGTGGTGTTGTCTGGGGACATCTTTGGAATCATCCTCATGTCGTATGTTGGGACATGGCACTCATGGCACCCCGTTCCCATGTTCTCAGGGCTAAGCAAAGAGAAAGTGAAATGCCTTCAGTTGATCCTAGAGTATATTTATTTCTAACCAAAGATATAATATAATGCCTTTAATCATTTTAAAAGTTTGCCTTCCTGTATCAATCCCGGCTTATTGTTTGGTTTTGTTTTTAAAAAGCAGATCCCACATCACCTTCTAGAAACATACCCATTTGTTCAGCCACTTTGGAGCCTTATAACTCTTGATAATTGCCTTTTAATTTTATTATAAAAGTGCATTACAGATGATAGTTCTAAAAGAGATGAGATTTTCCAAAAATAATACCTTTTTTTTTCTCTCTCTCTCTTTTGAGAAAGAGAGAGTGAGCGAGTGTGGAGCTGGGGGCCAGAGGGGAAAGGCAAAGAGAGATGGAGATAATCTCCTGCGATGATCGTGGAGCCCAATTCTGGGCTCCATCTCATGACCCTGAGTTCATGACCTGAGCCGAAACCAAGAGTCAGATGCTTAACCAACTGAGCCTCCCAGGTGTTCCACATACACATTTTTAAAAGTGGTGAGTATGTACCTTGAGTGAGAAAGGTCAGATGAAGCAATTGGCATAATCCATCCTGATATATGTAATACAAGGTAACACTTCCTTAGGGAAAGCAACATAACAAAGATAGTTTAATCTGTCTTTTTTTTTTTTTTTTGCTACGATGAAATCATGCCTAGTCTTTTCCAGTTTCTCTAATAAGGGTAGAGGCTCAAAGTGGATGCCCAAGTTTACTGGATGGAACGCAAAACTCAAACACGCTCCATTCCCTGCCTCCCCCCCCCCCATTCCAGTACCACACATTGGATTTCAAAAAAAAATTCTATGAGAAAGGAGATGGAGAACATTATTCAGTCAAGGATTCATTCATTCATTGTGTAATAATTCCACAAATAACATTAAGAATCTTTTGAGTGCCTTGCACAGGGCAATGATCGCTAAGGTTTGCTGTGTGTACAATGTTACATCATGGAATGGAAATGCCTATGTGAGATACAGACCACTCCCCACCCCACCCCCCATTTTACAGATGGAGGAACACACTGCTTTTCCTACTGAAACAAGCTTGCAAGAAATGAGTAACTCACTCATTTGGATGGCAGCACCATAGTTTTATTCTAGTACAATCTATGATATTCTCATTTTTTCTCCCTTTCCCCTTCTTTCTTCTTCAGGTTATTATACAAACCATTATGGATCCCCACCTATCGAGTCCCACACAGAGTCCCTCTAGGATGGATCCTGAGACCTACTATCTTCTCATTCTAGACTCTTTCACTGGTGTGCTTCAACCCTGAGTCACCGATGTGGGCATCACCTCACATTCTGATATTTCTAGCCCAAGTCTTTTCTCTCAGACCTTACTCCAGGCTGACACCTGTAAGTCTCAAGGCCAGCTAAGACTCAACACTTTAAAAGCTTACTTCGTTGGGTCTCACCCCCACCTACCCTGGCCCAAACCTGATGCTTTTCAGAGATGCTACTTCGCTAAATGGTATCCCCATCCCTCTGGCCAGGCAAACTGGAAACCACACTCGCTCTTGACACCTTTGTCCTCCTCACCTCGGGACTTGTAATAGATTCCTGTAGATCTCCACGTCCACCACCCCCATCCTTTTACCTCATCTCTGTCCCAGAAAATGGCACTGCCCTCCTCATTGTTCTTCCTACCTGGTCCCTTTCCAACCCGTTCTCCACACATCAGGCAGAGTGAGATTTCTCCGAATGCCAGTCTGCTGGTATTGTCCTGCCCATCTTCAAATTTTTCAGTGGGATGCCATGGATCTGATAACAGACCAATATTCTAACATGGTTCCAAGCCTCTTGTATGCATCCTGTCTCATGATTCTTTGCCCTTTGATGTCTGCACTTGGGCCACCCTGATTCTCTGTCGGGTCCTTAAATGAGCCACCTTCATCCACGTGCAAAGCCTTGCCAAACTGCCGATGGCCTGAAAAGCCACCTCCATCCCAAAGTTTATGGCCATCATGTCTCTGTTTCCTTTATTTCTCAGCTCAGATACCACTTCCTCACTGAAGCTTTTCTTAATTTGCCATACCGATCAGGTCAGTACATTTTAGGCAAAACACTTTAAGTAATTGGTGCCTACAAACTTATCTGTGCATTTATTCAGTTAATATCAGTTATCTCTACTAGAAGATAAGCTGGTGAGAACAAAGACCATGTCTCTATATTTACCATTACGCCCTCCTATGTCTAGCGTAGAGCCTGGAGCATAGTAATAGTTGAATACATATTTGAATAAATACACTGTGATGAGGTGCAATAGGATAATTACATGATCAAACTATCTGGTGTTCTGGTCATTGGTGAAAAAAACCATCTCTGCCTCTAGAGTAGGGATTCTCAAATGTTAGTAATGATCAGAATCACCTGGAAACCTTACTGAACCTGCTGGCTCCCACCCCCAGCTTTCTGATTGAGTAGGTGTGGCTGTGTCAAATCTTTGCATTTCTGATGAGTTCCCTGGTGAGAACTGTTGCTGCTGTTCTGGGGACCAGACTTTGAGAAACCGTTGTACTAGCCCATATAAATTTTGGAATATACTTCTTACAGTTTTGGGAGATCATCCCTTCTTCATCTATTGCACTAGGCACAGCCTACAGGAATGGTTATTGGATGCTACAGGAAACGGACAGGTTTGCTCTTCCTTGTCATTTCTAGCCCTTCGGAGAGTCTCCCATGTTGCAACAGCCATGCCTGGCATCATCAGGGATTCGGTTTCCAGCAGGGATTTACTCACTAGCAGGGCTCTCCTGATTCTCAATGGGGACAAGTGCCTGCAACTGAAACTAAAATGGGGAGGGAGGGCAGGGAGGCTTAGGTTTCAAACATCTTTCACTGAGGAATTAGTTATAAAGAGACACACAACAATAAAGGCTGAACTGAGCCCAGACACCGTCATTCACAGCAAGCTTACCCTCTGAAACTGGCTGTACGCCAGCTTGCAGCCAGGTGCCTCTCTTGGATCTGAGTCAAGTGCCCTGCGGCCACCTACGGAGCACTCAGGTAGGATCCTGAAAGCCCCTCACCTCCATCTGCCCTGCTTGATTACTGTTTCAGGTCCCACCAAAGGACTCCCAGCTGGCTGGCTGGGGTCCAGCGGCTCGGGCTCGCCCATCACATCATCTGTGCCACCATGGGGAGGATGGGAAGGACCGTCAGGAGAGAAATGACAATTGGGCCACCTTCTGTGCTTGGAGCTCACCTCAGAGAGGTATTGTTTACACATGATTAGAGTGTTTATAGCTTATTATCCTGGGCCTAATGGCTGCAGAAAGAAACAGGAGGGCCAGACCATCAAAGCTAAGATACAGGTTTTAATAAGACACAAAACGAAATAATAGGACTTTCTGGGAGGAGATGGGGTGGAGTGGCATAAGATCATCTGTACATAGAGAAGGGCATTTATAACATGTCCTGCAAGCAGATGAGCTCACTGGCACCACACACGGATGATGCTCAAGTGCAATTCAGAGGGAGGATACTGTTTGCCCAAAGGGCATGTGTTTGAGCACATGCATGTCTAGCTGAATTGGAGGCAGAGGATTTGTGCTTGTTTTATTAAACATTTGAAAGTACCTAGTGTGGTGGTCATGTGAGTGCCTCACAAGCACTCCGCTTCAGGCAGGTAATTGACCAAGGGCCCAGCTGCTGTCCTGAATTCTGTGGAAATTCTGCATTTGTGTCACAGCAGCCAGGGAGTATGACAGCAGAAGCCATGCTAAGGCATACCCTTCCACCTCCCCCCCCCCCACTCCCTCCCCCCACTAGGAAACACACAACTCCTCTGCTGGCTCCCTCTGGCTTCAGGTCATTTCAGTGGGCTTCTAGAACCTCCTTAATATTGTATGGAAGTCTAAGATGCTTCTACCCAACCATCATTCCCTCTCTCCTTCACTTGGGGTCAGACCCTCATCGCAGACTGATGGGTTTGCCAGACTTACTGGCTCCTCCCATTCTTCTCACTGACATTACCCCTAATATTCTTTCACAGTTTCTTCTTTGCAGAGGATCCTAGTAAAACGATAGGGCACAGGGTATTTATTCTTCACCCTGGTGAAGAAACAGGACTTTCACTGAAAGGGGTGGATTGAGGTTCAAAAAAAATGGAGATGTTTCTTCTGTCCCTTGGTCCAGGGCCTCATTATCCACATCATCTTCCAGGATTCTCTGCTTTCTACCATCTGTTAAGTTCGCCTCTCCCAACACACGCACATGCACGCAGTTGTTCTGTAGAGGGTCTTCAACAAAGGTCATCATCCCAGGAGAATACTTTGGCATTCAAGATCCCCTACATTCATGACCCCTTTTTATTCTTCTTCTCTCCCACCTCAAATGGCAATCTAGCATTTCTCAAAACCACCCACCATAGGAAAGGTCATCCTTCAGGTTCTAGCCTGAAAGCCTACTCTACTTGTGGAGTCATTAAGTACAAAAAATGAAATAAATAACCTATGAATCCTATGATGAATATATACTATTTTTCCCAATTGCTTTTTTATCTGGCAGGCAATTGTGTACAATTGTTATGAATCAAGAAACGTAAGTCAGATGCTGTGTTGCCTTAGGAATCTTAATCAGCGTCTCTGGGCTTCCATTCTGTCATTTGAGATGATGACATTACAGAGCTATTGTGAAAATTATAGAAGATAATATTATATATGTGAAAAGTTTGCATAGGGCCCTATACCCTTTAATGGCCTATTGAGTGCTTAGTGTTATTATTACAAAAATAGTTATGGTAAAGAAATAGCACATGGTGATTCCAATCCTTAGCACATGGTGTGATACATAAACAGGGCTTAATAAATATTTGCTAGGGCTGCCCGGGTGGCTCAGCAGTTTAGCGCCGCCTTCAGCCCAGGGCCTGATCCTGGACACCCAGGATCGAGTCCCACGTCAAGCTCCCTGCATGGAGCCTGCTTCTCCCTCTGCCTGTGTCTCTGCCTCTCTCTCTCTGTCTCTCATGAATAAATAAATAAAGTCTTTAAAAATAAATAAATATTTGCTAAATGAACATCCTTTACGATAAGGCTTCTCAACCTCAGCCTCATTGACATTTTGGACAGGATAACTCTTTGTTTTGGGGGTTCTGTTCTGTGCAGTGTAGGACATTTAGTAACATCCTTGGTTTCTACACACTAAATGCCAGTAAAAACCCCTATGCAAGTTATGACAACCAAAATGTCTCCAGACATTGCCAATGTCCCTTGGGTATAGGGAATGTCCCCAGTTGAGAACCAACAGTTAAGGTAGAATTAACATAGCCCCTAAAACTCAGCAGCTTAAAATCCAGTAGGGAAGCTATCCCAGATTATTTCAGTTTTAGGTTTAATTTTCCATGTCCTGTGACAGAACAAAATACTGAATGTTTGAAGAGCACAGAGAAAGGTATTGGCCCATTTTGGAGGATTCCGGGGTAGTTTGCTTCCCATAAGCTCAGGCTCATGCCAATTATGGCCTATTACATTGACCTTTACAGATGATATGGACTCATTAGGTCAATCTGAACTCATGATGAGATCTGGCTTGGTTTCTAGCTCTGTGGTTAGAGTGTGTATTCCAGCTTTAATATTTTAGAAACGGACAATGTGAAAATAATAAAAGGAAACCATATTTGGGATGAGGATGGGAGGCCGGCAGGGGGAGCTCTCCTACCTAGCACTCAATTGAAGACCCAACAAGAAGAGATAGACCTTGCAGGTGGATGGTTACTGCTTTACCCTCACTACTATCCCAGCGGGAGGAAGAAAGACTTTCCTTCTCCCCTAGCAACAGCCCAGCCAATGAGAGCGTGTTACAATTCAGGCAATGAAAAGCCACCATACTTCCAAGGCCCAGTTTACTCCAATGGCCTTTTTGTTTACAACAGCCTTCCCAACATCCCCTTTCCTTTGTAAAAGTGGTCCTCTGTGTGCTCCGGATTTGCCTCTGGTTTTGCCTAGCTTAGCTTTTGCTCATTGCCATTGGCTGCTAGTCCCAAATAAACCCACTTTTGCTGGTAATATAACTGGCTGTTTTCTTTCTTTTCTTTCTTTCTTTCTTTCTTTCTTTCTTTCTTTCTTTCTTTCTTTCTTTCTTTCTTTCTTTCTTTCTTTCTTCTTCTCCTTCCTTCCTTCCTTCCTTCCTTCCTTCCTTCCTTCCTTCCTTCCTTCCTCTCTCTCTCTCTCTCTCTTTCTTTCTTTCTTTCTTTCTTTCTTTCTTTCTTTCTTTCTTTCTTTTTTAAGATTTTATTTGAGGGAGAAAGCATGAGTGGGGGTTGGGGAGGGGCAGAAGGGGAAGCAGACTCCCTAGGGAGCAGGGAGCCCCACTAGGGGCTGGATCCCAGGACCCCAAGATCATGACCTGAGCCAAAGGCAGACGCTTAACCAACTGAGCCACCAAGCACCTGGCAGTTTTATTTCAAAGTTTAGCAACAACAGTAACACTTTTTTTGCCTTATGCCTAAATTGAAGATTAATATTTCTGCTTTCTAAGGGACATGGCACTCTCCAAAGCCTGAGGAAATCACTCTCTTTTCAGTGTCTTTTGACTGGGTCAAAAGACTCGGTCGGCAAAAGGAGTCTGAAACAGCTGCGCTTCTGGTAGATGCCCTCCTCCACTGATGAGAGAAGTGAGGGATGGACAACTGTTATTTCTCCAGAGCACATCGGTGAGTTATTTGATATGCTAAGATAGGCCTGGGTCTGGACAGGGAGTGGAGGCTAGATAGTTTGCATAAAAAGCAGGGCAAAGGAGAAGAGGGGAAAGTCTGGGTTTATGGAGACCTCCAGCAACATGGTGGGTGGCCCGATGACTTGTAAGAAAGGGATATCTGATACCACCTTAAATCAGTTTAAACTCTGCTGTAAACCCATTTGATGGTGGTGATGGTTGCGCAATATTGGCGATGCACTTAATGCCACTGAATTGTACACTTTCAAATGGTTAAAAAGGTAAACTTTATGTCGTATGTCCTGGTGATGGTTAATTTTATGTGTCAACTTGACCGGGCTGAGGGGAAGCCCAGATGACTTGTAAAATATTATTTCTGGGTGTGTCTGTGAAGGAACAGATTAGCATCTGGATAGGAAGTCTGAATAAAGATCACCCTTACCAATGCCGGTGGGCATCATGCAATCTTTGGAGGGCCTGACCAGAGCCAAACATCAGAGGAAGGGCGAATTCATTCTCCCTACTTAAGCTGCGACACCCACCTTCTCCGGCACTTGGATTCTCGGGCCTTTGAATTCAGACCAGAACTACACCAAGGGGCTCCCCTGATTCTCATTTCTTCGGGCTTGGACTGCAGCCATAGCACTGGCCTTCAGCTTGCAGAGAGCACACCATGGACTCCTCAGCCTCCATAATCAGGTGAAGCAATCCCTGCTCAGAGCTATGCTCCTATATACATGCAAAGTTCCTATTGGCCTTGTTTCTCTGGACTAAGATGGTATTTCACTAGAACAAAAAAAAAAAAGAGTATCTGAGTCTCCATACTTTAGTAACAATGGCCATGCCCTGTCTTGAGTGGTTTGGGACAAACAAGGCATGGTGCTCTTTGTCTGGTCGAGGCAGGACAGAGAGGAGAGGGGAAGATGTGAGAGTTGGTGACATGGAGAGTTTGGCAGGAGCCAGGGGTCATGTGAGAAAGAACATGTCTAGGAAGTCTCCCAAGTTCTGGCAAGGTTGCTAGATGTCCAATAGTACAAGGGATCTAGGGCCACTCTTTATGTTCACATTTTAAGGAACGGGGTGAATTCAGTCATCAACCGGCATCCATAAAGATGGAGTTTAAAAGGTTCAAAAAGACTGTAATCTATGTTCTAGCTTAGAGCTTATCAATTGCTATTTATGGTACTGATCTCATGGGTGCTGTTTTAAGGGTCAAAGGAGTTAAATAGCTCTACAAATTTAATGCATATCAATTTTTTAGAAGATTTTATTTATTTATTTATTTATTTATTTATTTATTTATTTATTTATTTGAGAGAGAGAGAGAGAGAGAATGCACAAGCAGGGGGAGGTGCAAAGGGAGAGGGAAAAGCAGGCTCCCTGCAGAGCAAGGAGCCCGACATGGGACTCCATCCTAGGACCCTGGGATCCTGAGCTGAGCCAAAGGCAGACACTTACCTGACTAAGCCACCCAGGTGCCCCTAATTCATACCAGTTTTTGATGTCTGATGCTACCTTTCCACATACTGTTCCTTCCCTTTGTATCTGTTAATTGTTTACTGGTCATCATATTACATCCATTTGATAGTTATTGACTTTGGTTTTTGTTCTTTTAGTTTTTATCCTTCTAAACTTCCTCCTCCCTCCCACATGCCTGATTTTTATCTCTCTCAATTCCTTTCCCTTCTCATTTAAGTATATAAATGCCATGTTGGGTCTGACCTGTGACTTTCCTGGGTGAGCAATCTGACATGCAGGGATAGCCCATGTAAATTATGAAGGTCCTTTTTGGTGTAATTCTGAAAGTTAGCAAAGAATGCCAAACGCAGCCCATTCCCAGCTGAGCTGTGGTCCAGTCAAGCCTTCAGGGCTGGCTACCAGACATCTGGTGGGCTCCAGGAGTACCAGGCTTTCACTTCCCACATGAAGACTCCCTGAAACTGAAGCTACTGCTGGCATGATTGGGATTGGGTTGTACCCCCGAGACCAGTGCCTTACGCTCCCCAGTAAAGACTGTGTTTCCACCACCACCACTTATTCAAATTTTGTCAGCTGGTAATTTCCTAACTTCTTTGTTCATTGGATAGTCTTACTTTCATTTTCCAGTTTAGGAAACTATTTTGCAGAGTACTTTGATGCTTATTTTCTTTCAGTGTTCATGATGCTGGGCTCACTACCAAGTAAGCAATCAATTAGTGGGAGTACCTTTCACCGTCGCTGTTGTCATGATTATTCATTTCTTAACCAAACTGGAGTCTCTCTCTGCTACAGTGGGACTTTCTGAGATATATGTATGCCTTGTGCTTCTATTTTCCTAGTTTCTACATCATTAATTAAGCATAGTATCCTTCATATGCAAGATTGAACTCTAAATTGTGGCTCTTAGGAAAAGATGGAACCTTGTGAATCTAATGTTTGTGGGTGCATTCCCTGGGTGTGAGAGTGATGGTATCCATAAATGTATTTATGCAACCTGTGTTCATTGGGCACTTACCTTTTGCGTGGTCTGAGACAACACCTGGGCTCCCCACCTCCCTTCCCCATTATAGGGGCAATGATACAAGTGTCCCCGTTGCTGCCATGATTTGGATTTTTTGTTTGTCTGTTTTTAAGATTTCATTTATTTACTTGAGAGAGAATGAGTATGTGCAGTGGAGAGAGGGGCAGAGAGAATCGCAAACAGACTTTGCTTTGAGCGTGGAGCCCAACCCATTGCTCGATTTCACAACCCTGATATCATGACCTGAGAGGAAATCAAGAGTTGGAAGCTTAACCCACTGAGCTACCCAGGTGCCTCATGCCATGATTTGTTATACCTCAGCTCTCTCATAACAAAGGGGATTCTAAATTTTTACTAAGTGTGTTATGTTATATTCCTTGGATGGATTATGTCCCAACCATTCACACTGGTGGTGCAGGGAATCTTAATACCTGCAACATATTCGATATATGTACTACTAGTCAAACAAAGCCGTGCACAAGTGTATCCAACACAATCTCAACTATATAAAATGGCACTTATAGCCGGAAGATACTCTGTAATCTGTGGTCATCTTTGAGGGGCGGATAATGAATTATTCGGATTCTTTCATTTCATTTTTCTGTATTTTTCAAGACTTTCAAAAGAGAGCTTGTACTGGCACTTATTACTATTTTTTAATTAAGTAATTTCTTCAGTCCCTCTGCAGAAGGCCTACTTTGCCATTTCCAAAATGTAATGTGGCAATTTATCTGCTTTCTTTGTTGGGGGGGGGGGGCGCTGTTTTTGTTTTGTTTTTGTCTGTATTCTCTTTATGTGCTTTGAAACTAAAGAAGTGTTTTATAATTAAAGCAGTGTGTTCAAAGCTGTGTGTGTGTGAGAGATCTTTCATTTACTGTACAGTGAACTCATTGAACAAAGCAATATTTAGGCAATTCTGAAAAGATTTTTTTTTTTTTTTTTTTAGGCATGAGGGAGCATGGGGTGGGGGGAGTTTCAATTGTAATGATTTTCCTCCGTGTCATTTAGCAGTTTTCCAGGGCTTTTCATTATGGCAGCGCTGGGCCATTTGAGGTACTTGCTTTCTAATCAGCCCTGGATGCCTTCCAGTGAGCCTGGGCGGAAATTCACCGGGCACAGGGTTTAATTGGGGCCACCCACCATGGAAGCGCTTCCCCCCTTTGTCCGGAGAGATGGAAGCTCTTAACGTAATGCACATAAAAACGTCCAGTATTGCAGGGCAGGAGCAAGCGGGCTCTGATGTCCCGAGGCTGTTATTATGTCCCAGTTTAATGTTAGGTTTTCAAGGAGGCTCCATCCAATCACGGGGGATGCGAGAACTCTACAGAAAGAGAGCAATATAAAGTATTAGGTTGCAGTCTGAACACAACCCCTGATGTTTGGAACCTCTCTAAATAGATCCCAGACTGCTTTAAAAATAAGAAATACCCCCTCTCATCCCTTCTCCTATAATCCCTCTGGCACCTTGGATTCCTTAAATTAATTCGTTGCAAAAGCCGGTTGAGTTCCAATAATTGGTTTTAAATGATCTGCCTCTTGAAATTGTGCCTTGCAGTCTAGTGGAAACACCAGCCTCAAGCGCGGTGGGGCCAAGTCACTATGCAGCTTCTGGAAACAAATTGCCTGTGTAATGGGGTGCAGGCTCCATACAGCACTCCCAGCAGGATGGTGATTGTGTAACTAGGGAAGGCAGGGTGTCTACAAGGCCAGATCATGGTGGTGTTTTGGATGATGCAGATAAGTCAAGGGAGCTGTGACCTCTTTGCATGCTTAAAATTGGAAATGTTTAATTTGGATGTGACTGTGGCATCTGCAGGCTTCTTACTGGCTGTGCTTCCCAGATTAACACAGTCAGTGTCCTGGGAATAAAGATTATTCTTGCTCTGCCTGCCCCTACTGCAGAGGGTAGAGGGATGAAGGAAAAGAGAGAGAGAGAGAGGGAGAGAGAGAGAGTGTGTGTGTGTGTGTGTGTGTGTTTGTAACAAGGTGACTACTTATCAAGTGTTTAATCTGGCACTTAACCTGATGTTTAGGATGATCCATCTCCTCTTTCCCCCCATCCCTATGAGAAGGCACTGTTACTACTACCATCTTGGAGATGGTAAACTGAGGCTTTTAGTAGGGAGGAGACCAAGTTCATCCAGTTAGTGTCTCCGTCCTGCCTGTTTGACACTACTGCAGCCCTTCTGAAGCTTAATGAGCATCCAGTCACTTGGGGATCTCTATCTAATGCAGGTTTTGATTCAGGGCTGGGGGGGCCTGAGACTTTGCATATCTAATGAGCTCCCCAGTGATGTGGATGCTGCTGGTCTGGGGATCGCCCTCTGTGTGTGCAGGCTAAAGACAATGGTTGGGCCTCAACTGGCCGCACATCCCATTCACCTGGAGCCGGGAGCACCGACAATAGTCCTGATACCCCTCAAGACCCATTGACTCAGAATCTCGGCATTGGAGGGACCTGACCACTGGGTAGCCAGGCTGAGAGCATCAGCCAAAGTGGGGACTTGTATGGCTTCAACCACCAGGGCGAGCATCAAGGCACTTAGACTTATTAGAGCAACACACACAGGAAGGGAAGGAGGAAAAGACCACAGTGTGTTACTAGTGAAGGAGGGAATAAAAATGGACCATGCTGGTGGGAGGAGGTGATGTGGGAGGAGGGAACACAGCTGGAACTAGTTCCCAGGCAGGTGTGGGACCTGTTCTTCGCAGGAGGCCATAGGAGTGAGGTTCCCCAGGTGTTGCTGGCTGCCAAGGTGAAAGAAAGTGCCTGTCTCCGTGGTCTGGACCAGTTTCCTTCTGGGCAATGAAGGCTCCATTCAATGTCTTTCCAAATGTGTACATCTCAGTCCTGCCCTTGGTACTAGAAACAGAAAAGGCAGAGATGGCCAGGCCGTACTCTGCCCCGGGCAGCTGGGGAGACAGCTGTGGTTGAGCCAGAGCCATGGCCTCTATAGCACTTGTCTCATGGAGCCAACAAGCCTCCCCACCCCCTGCCAGCCAGGGTGATGTGGCAAGTCTGTCCTGGATGGGACCCCCCTCTTTAGTAGTCTGAAAGAGCACCGAATGCTGAGGACCTGAACTAAGATAATCGCCATGAGAACATGAGGGACTGCAATGAGGACAAAAGTGCCTGTAGCACTTTTTCAAAGATTTATTTATTGGGCCACCCAGGTAGCTCAGTTGGTGAAGCATCTGCCTTTGGCTCAGGTCATGATCCCAGAGTCCTGGGATTGAGCCCCGAGTCAGGCTCCCTGCTCAGTGGGGAGTCTGCTTCTCCCTCTTACTCTGTGCTCTCTCTTACTCTCTCTCAAGTAAGTAAATACAATATTAAAATTTATTTATTTATTTATTTATTTATTTATTTATTTATTTGAGAGAGAGAGAGAGAGCATGAGTAGGAGTGGCAGAGGGAGAGGGAGAGAGAGTCTCAAGCAGACTCCATGGTTAGCATGGAGCCCAATGTGGGGCTCGACCTCACGACCCTGAGCTGAGACCAAGAATCAGATGCTCCACTGACTGCACCACCCAGGTGCCCCATGAGCCTGTGGCATTTCTAAAGCAGGTTTGGTGACCAGCTGAGCCTCCATTCTCTCCCACATCCTGGGAGGCTCCCAAACTTCCCAGCTTGGAATTTGGGGCAAATGGTGGAGCTGGAGAATAACTGGTGGCTTTTGCTTGGTCTCTTGTTGAATTTAAGGTGACTCTGAAGTATCCAGTTAAACATGCCCCATAAATGGTTGGAAATGTGTGTGTCTAGAGCTGGGGACTGAGATTCAGGCTGGAATAACAGCTCAGGGAGTCCTAGCAATTCAGGTGGGATCTGAGGACACAAGGGCAAGAGATGATCTAATTATAAAAGGTAAGAGACAGGGATGCAAATCTGGGGAGCACCAATGTTTAAGGGACACAAAAAGGGAAGGGAAATAATTGATTAGTAAAAATTAAGGAAAAAAAAAAAAACCCGGACATAGTAATGACCTGGAAGCTGAGGAGGTGAATGCTTTTTGAGACGGAAGCAGTGGTTATTAGTTTCAAATGCTACAATTTGGGGATCCCTGGGTGGCTCAGGGGTTTAGCGCCTGCCTTCGGCTCAGGGTATGATCCTGGAGTCCTGGGATCGAGTCCCACGTTGGGCTCCCTGCATGGAGCCTGCTTGTGTCTCTGCCTCTCTGTCTCTCATGAATAAATAAATAAAATAAAATCTTTAAAAACAAAACAAAACAAATAAATGCTACAACTATTTTAAAAAGATAAAGACTGCCAAGCGCTTTCCCTCTCTAGAACATTTTTAATGGTTCTCTCTGAGCGAAGGAGCAAGGTCTACATCTTTATATTTCTATTTATTTTTAAATAGCTTTATTCTCATTCCACAATTACAAAATTATCCTTTGGAGTCTGGCCACCTTGGGGACTGTTTTGGGGAACCTGGGACACAAGCGAGGGTAAGTGACTAAGAGCATGATGCATTTACCTTCAACTGCAGAGCCCAGCCTTTTGAAGGGCTTCTTGCGATAGCATGACACACGGGAAGGAGGCTGGGTAAATGCGGGAAATGATAAAATTGCTGATTTAGAGGGGCTTCTGGGGGGCTCAGTCAGTTAAGCGTCTGCCATGGGCTCAGGTCATGATCTCAGGGTCCTGGGATCCAGCCCCACATCGAGCACCCTACTCAGCTGGGGAGTCTGCTGCTCCCTCTGCCTCTCCTCCGGGCTCGTGCTCTCTCTCTCTCAAATAAGTAAAATCTTTTTAAAAAATTGGTGATTTAGAAATAGTAGCAGTACATAGCAGTAGGTGGGAAGAATCTTTGCTTCTAGTCAATTTCCCAATCCAAGTTAAGAAAAGGCCTAAAAGGAAATTGTACCCCAAGCTGGGCACCGTGAATGGTTGTGTCCTGCCTGGGGTTGAATTGAAATGAAATCCACCGGGTCCTAGGCTACTAAATCCTGTCCCCAAAAGTTGCCATTAGCCCAGAGGGGCTGCTCCTGTCCTAATTTGCATAGCTTCCAACTTTTGGCCACTCTGGTGTGCCTGCCTGTGCAGAATGGAGCACTGCTTTCTTTCTTTATTGAGGTATAATTGGCGTACAATATTATATTTGTTTCAGGTGTTATGACATAGCAATTCCACAGTTGTATACCTTAAGAAATGATCAACACAATAAGCCTAGTTACCATCTGTCATCTTACAAAACTTAATACAATATTTTTGACTCCAGACCTCACCTGTACCTTACATCCCCATGACTCTTTTATTTTTTTTTCTTTTTCTTTTTTTTTTTCCCATGACTCTTTTATAACTGGAAGTTTGTACCTCATAATTCTCCTCACCCATTTTGCTTCCATCTGTCCCCCTGCCCTGTGGCAACCACCAATCTGTTTCTTTGAGTCTGGGTTTGGTTTGCTTTTGTATTTGAGACTGCACACATAAGTGAAATATGCAGTGTTTGACTTCCTGTCCAATTTATTTCACTTTGCATAATACCTTTAGGTCCATCCTTGGTGCGAATGGCAAGGTCTCATTTTTTTTTTTTTTATGACCGAGTGGTATTCCATTGGATATGCTACACACCTTTATCCATTCATCTATTGATGGATAGCTTGTCCCTATATTGTGGCCATTGTAAATAATGCCACAGTGAACACAGGGGTATATGTATCTTTTTGATTTAGTGTTTTTGTTTTCTTCAGGGACATCACCCAGAAGTGGAATTGCTGGGTCATCTGGTCATTGTTCTGTGGGGGTGGGGGAAGGTGGGCAAGGGGACTGTTTTCTACTGTGGCTGTACGAGAGAACATCATTTCCTAATGCACACCTAGGCACTGTTTCTGGGAGCTGCAGCCCTGGAATCTGATGGGAAATATTAGGGGTTCCGTCTGGAGTTTGGATGAAGGGATATTCAGATGACACCACCTCTAAGCAAGCATTGAAGTGGAATGGCCACAGGAATAAGGTTCAAAGGAAGTTCAAGAAAGGGAGAAGAGCTACCATTTCTTGAGCCCTGGCGGTTCTGGGTTCTGCCTCAGATATTTTATATATGTTGCTCCTTTCAACCTTCATGAAAGCAAAAATAGGTGAAGGAAGGATTATCTTCTCGGCGTGAATGATTATGACCATATTAAGACTTTGTGTTCCAGGTCACAGAGCAAAAAAGAACTAGGACTGCTTTTGTTGAAATTGATGAAAACCCAACACAGATCAATGAAAAGGTGGAAAGAGAGTTGGAAAGAGGTGTCCTAACAGCTTAACAGGTAGTGATTTCAAGGATTAGAGAAGAAAGTCCAAGAATACTTGCCTCCGACTGGAGCCTGTTTATCTCCCTCTTTCCTATGCAAGGAGTTTCATTTTTGCAGAGCAGGGGGATGGCTGCTGACAAATCCAGGCTGCAATCACACATTATGACCACCTCCACTGGAAGATGGATTCGTTCTCCAAAATTGTGTAAACAGCAGGGAGCGATTCTAACAGGTCACGCTGGAGTCCAGATCCCGCCTCTTAGGTCAGTAGCTTTGGCCCCGTAAAAGTGCTATTATGTGTTTGGGCAAGTCCAAATCACAGATTAAACCAGAAAGAGGGGGATGGAAATGTTTAGAAGACAAAGTAGCCTCTCCCACCCCAAAAATCTAATCAAACAAGCAAAAAGTGCTTTCCACTCATCACTACAGCAAGGATCCAATCCCATGCCTGCCCTTTATTATTTCTATTATACTCTGATTCCTCCCCAGGTAAGTAGTGGCTCAAAGGCATCCCAGCAGCTCTAAACCCTGTTGACTCAGAAGTAGTGCTGGTGTTTAAGTGAGGGCGTAAGCACAGTGGGCCATGACTACCTGTTTGTGATACATTTAGTTACATCAGAAATAACCAGGTATTGGTTAAAAAATGTCTGAACTTCATCCCAGACCCACTGGAATACTGATAGGGATGCCCAAGAGTGGTTCTGACAACGCCCCAGGGGACTGTGGTTGGTAGTATCTTCCAATCCCGGCCGTCTCATCTGGAGGGAGGACTCGCTGGTCTTAGAAGGGTGCTCTTGGGAATCACTGGGACAGACGTCCGAGCCTGCACGTGCTGAGATCCTGGTGGTGGGGAATGAAGACAGGTCACACAGACAAGAGTCATTTCCCTTTTTTAGCCTGATTTTTTCCCAAAGCTTTTGCAAAGTCTCTATTCCGCTCTTCCACTGTGCAGGGAGCTCAGAACTTGGCCCAAGTCCCTTTGTGGAAATGAGTAGGCTAGTTCCAATACAGCCTCCTGAGCCTCGGGCAAACAAACTACTTTTAATAGCAGGTCTTGGGAAAGCACTAAAGATAGAACAGGGGAGCAGCATGCGTAGCCAGCGCGGGATCAATAGAGGCAAGTGGAGTGGAGGAGCCTCATCGCACAGGTCAGTTAGGACACGTACAGGTTGTAAAGCAAAGAAATCAAGGTCCATGTCCTAAGAGGGGCAATGAAAGACTGAAATGTAATGCTAGAGGGGAGAACGGTTGACAACTCCTAAATGGTGCTTGATGACAAACTATTTCCAAAGCTAGTTGTTAGCCTAAGAGGTTCTGCTTCCTATATTGTCACTGACAGATGAAAAACAAAACGTGCTGCATGTCACTTGTTTGAATTTTATTCTTTGTGTGGCACACACCTTGGCTTTCTGGATGGTTATCTCTAAAGAAAATGGAAAAAATTTGTACCTGCCATTCTTTTTTTTTCTCTCTCTCTTTTTTTTTTATTTAAGAGAGAGGAAGAGAAAGAATCTTAGCAGACTCCACAGCCAGTGTGGAGTTCCATGTAGGGCTTGATCTTATGACCGTGAGATCATGACCTGAGCGAAAATCAAGAGTCAGATGCTTAACTGACTGAACCATCCAGGTGCCCCAGAACTCATTCTCTTTGGACATGAAAATACTTTCTACAGGAAGCTATTCAGTAAAACCAGAGGAACTATTCAGTGCAGCTTTAAAATGCCAGAGGACAGTGTCCCTCTGCTCTCTCCATGGAAAGGGGGAGGAGAAACAAAGGGGTTGGCTGAGACAGAGAAGTCAGTAGTGGTGGGAGAAGGGGTAAATGTTCTTACTGTCCATGAAAGAGACACTTGCATCCTCCTGAAGCAGAGACCAAGGGAAAATTGGATAAATTACAGGGATTGCCATTTTTTCTTACTCTGGCCACAAAAAGGTACATGGCTTAAGGTGTATTCTTTTGAAAAAAGGTTAAACTTATGTCCATGAAGAAAGAAGAAAAACCAATGCCTACAATCATATCATTGATATTAAAAAAGGGGATAAAAGGGGGAAAGTCAAAAAAAAAAAGGGGGAAAGTCTTTAAATACTTAAGGGTGAAACCCTGTGATCCCTCCATCTCTAACTTTCTCACCATTTCCTTCCTTCCTCTCTCTCTCTTTTCCTTCTTGAAAATATTTACTGAATGTCTGCTATGTGCCAGTCTCTGGGCTATCTTCCACAGAATACACAACCACCGATTTTTTTTTCTTTTCCCCCTTAGGTTTATGTGATGAACTGAATATTTGTGCTCATGCCCCCGGATGGTATCTGGAGAAGGAACCTTTGAGAGGTGATTAGGCCATGATGATTGAGTCAGTGCCCTTACAAAAGAGATGGAAGAGAGTTCCCCCGCTGTTTCCATCATGTGAGGACACAGCAAAAAGAAGACACTCTGTGAACCAGGAAGCAGCCTCTCCCAGACATCAAATCTTCCAGCACCTTGATCTCAGACTTCCCAGCCTCCAGAACTGTGAGAAATAAATGTGTGTGGTTCATTTTATTTTTTTAAATGTATTTATTTATTTATTTATTTGAGAGAAAGCTCCAGAGACAGCACAAGTGAGGTGGGGGTGCAGGGGAAGAGGGAGAAGCAGACTCCACGCTGAGCCGGGAGCCCAACCCGGCAAGGTTCAATCCCAGGACCCTGAGAGCATGACTTGAGCTGAAGGCAGATGCCTAACCGAATGATCCACTCAGGTGCCCCAATGTTTGCTGTTTACATCAGCACTGCTATAGTGTTCTCTCATAGCAACCCAAGCAGACTGAGACAGATGACTATGAACGTTCAATATTCATTATAGTGCCTTACATTCATGGTTTTAAAATCAGCTAAAACTTGTATTTCCAAATAACTTAGAGATGAATGCCGCATTGGAAGGGCTGGACCTTGCGCTCCTGACTCTCTGTCACCATCTAGAGGCAATTTATACATATTGCAGGGCTAGTTCTGAGAATATTGAAAATATACAATCATCTCAGAAGTTGGGGATGGTTTTACAGTGTTTATATATTGACCCTACAGAAGAAAATGGACCTAGTCATCTGCAAATGGATGGAATTGGAAGTTACGATCTCTCCAGGTATGAGTAGGTGAGAAATGGATTTTGGTTTCTGTACCACACCACTGGAGGGTGGGGAATCTACGAAGTGCAAAGGTTTAGTAGAGTGTGGGAGAACAGCTGGAAAACCAGGGGAGGGCAATAAGCCTCTCACATCAGGTTCAAGGCCTTCACTCCTTTGGTGTCCAGTTCTTTACTGAGATCACATAAAGCAGCGAAGTCACCTGTATTAGAAGCACCCACAGGGGCTTGCTACAGATGCATATCTGGGCCCTGCACCAAAATCTACTGAATCAGAATTTCCTTGGTGCACGGCCCAGGAATCTGCATAGTAAGCCAGCTCCACCATCAAAGGTGACTTTGATGCACCTTACAATTTGACATCGGATGTATGAAGTACCAGAAATACAGTGTATCCTCTGTTCTCGCTTCTAAAGCCCCCATATAAAGTGTTCAGAAAAATACAGCCAATCCTTGAGCCATCCTTCTGATACATCATGTTTATTCCTGTTTCACAGATTATAAAGTGGAGGCCACTGGAGCTGAAAGAGATTATGTTGGGAAGCCCCCCTGGTTTGTTCAACCTGGATTTCCTCACTGTGCGGCCTTTCCCCTCGCAGGAGTGCTCCACTTGGGCAGCCCGGACGTTACCCTGTCACTGCTGCATCCAGAGAAACCGATGATGCGCCCTGAGCTGTCACCCAGACTAAGCTATGACGAGGACCTCATCTCAACCACGTCGGTACTCTTAGGGCTGGCGCAGGGTACACGTTCCCTTCTCCTGCTACCATCCTGGTCCAGGATGCCGTCATTATTCACCCTGATTCTAGCACATTTGCTTACTTGCTCTCCTCTGGCCCGACCTCAGCACCACCCGTCCCTATCCACACATGATCTGAGACTTTGTACTAGAGATAGTGCTGTCCTCCACGCACACACACGCTCTCTCCCAGCTTAAATTCAATAGGATTTGTAGGCCAGCTTCCTCTGGCCTACAGAGTCCCGTTGGCTTGGCCATGTGCTTTCTGCCCCTCCCTCTGGCCGGTAACTCACCCTCCAGGGCCAGCACTTTTTGTGCAGGAAGACCTTCACTTAGGTGGCCACCCGCCTTCCCTTGTACCACCAGCACACCCTCTTTGGTCTTATGTGCGATGTCAGCTCTGAAGAGACACCTTACATACACACTCATCCCCGCCGCAGCTAAAGTAGATGCAGCTGTACTCTAAGTTAGGAAGGAGCCACTTCTCTTCCCTTGTGGAACTTGTGATTATTTGGGTTCTAGCGCTGAGTTATCCGACGAGTCTTCCCCCCTGGCCTTGGAGACTGTGTCTTCGTTCACCCCTGCCAACAGCAGGGATGCAAAGATCGAGTTAAATGTATTGAGTCCAGGAAGAGGCACGCGCGGCAGGTGAGACGCACGCCCACCGTCCACGGTGACGGCAGCGCTGTTTGCCGCTGCGGCTGAGCTGTGAGTTGCGGTGTTCGGGGCCAGGACTCGGTCTCGGGAAGGTGGAGGCGTGGTCCCAGGGAGGGGAGAGCCCGGCAGCCGCGAGGCCACCGCCACCAGCGCGCCTTGCCCTGCAGGCAGCGACGCGGCTGGCGGTCCAGCCCTGCAGGCTGCCCGGGGGGGGGGGGGGGGGCGGCTACTGGGTTCCTGGGGTGTAGCTGGGCTCTCTGCAGCCGGGCCGAGCCCACTGTCCTAGTCTTTGTCGAGGGGTTGATTGCTCCCCCGCCTTGCCATGACAGGGCCTGAGGTAAAGGAGCTGAAGCGGGGAGGGGTCGCACCTGGCGCTCGGGAGGCGCCCCAAGGCTGGGCACCCCGGCCCGGCCCGGCCCGGAGCGGTGTGCGGCGGCCAGAGCAGCCGCGCCGCGTACCTGCGCCCGCCCCCCGCCCCCCGCCCCCCTGCCCTGCCCGCCGTGCGCCGGGATTACGTGTTCCGAGCCCGACCCGGGGCGCTCCCCGCCCTCCCCCGCCCTCCCTCCCCCCGCCTCCCCCCGCCGAGCGCGAGCGGGGATCCCACGCCCTTGCACCAGCCCGGGGGCTCGGACGGGCCCGGGAGCCGCTGGTCGCCAATCACCGTGCGGGGGAGAGGCGGGCGCTCGGCTCGGCTCGGCGCGCTGGGGAGCCAGCTGGCGCGGCCCTCCCCGGGAGCCTCAGACGCTCGCGCGGACAGACAGACGCACGGGCGGGCGGCGGGCGGCGGGCGCGGACACAGCCCCGGCCGTCTGCGCTCGGAGCGCGGGAGCCCCGCGTGGCCCCGGGAGGGCGGGCGCCGCGGCGGGGAGGGCGCGCGGGCGGCCGCGGGAGGGCAGCGGCGGCGGCTCCCACCTGGCGCCGCACCTGGAGCGCCGCGCGCCGGGCCGGCGGGGAGAATGCGCGCCGCCCGTGCGCTCCGCCCGCCGCCTCCGGCCGCCCGCAGCCGCCGCGCCCGCACCTGACCATGGAGTGCGCCCTCCTGCTCGCGTGCGCGCTCCCCGCCGCCCGCTCGGGCCGGCCGGGGGGTCCCGCGGGGCTGCGGCGCGTGGCCAAGGCAGGTGCCGCCGGGGGCGCGCCGCGGGGGGGGGCGGGGGGGCGGGGGCGCCCTGCGCCGGCCCCGGCCCCGGCCCCGCGCGCCGCTCACGCGGGGTCCCGTCTTGTCTTGCAGGCGCTCCAGCTCTGCTGCCTCTGCTGTGCGTCGGTCGCCGCAGCCCTCGCGGGTGACAGCAGCGGCGGCGGCGGCCTGGACGTCGGTGCGTATCTGCTCCCCACCCCAGAAGGGCCTTTCCGGGCACTCGCCCCTTCCCCCCCGCCCCCCGCCCCAGAGACAGAAAAGTAGGGGGGCGCGCTCCACCTCCACCTCCACCTCCACCTCCACCTCCACCCCCACCCCAGCCTGGCAGGTGTGCGCGCGTCCCGGAGTGAGTTCCAGTCGGCGGGTGGCTGCTGGGGATGTGGCAAGGACTCTCTGAACTTATCAAAAGAATCAATGCCGCAAGCTGTAAGTCCCATAAATGAGAAAACAGCACTTTCCTTCGTTCACAGATGGCTTGTTTTTTTGAAAAAAAAAAAAAAAAAAAAAAAGGAAAAAACCTCACTGCGGTGAGAAATTAGGAAGTGGACGAGGTGGTTGATATCAAAAGGCACCTCCCTGGTTCCTTTCCTCTTCTGGGAAACTAATTCTTGGTGGGCCCTCCCCCTCCCCCCATCTTTCCTTCTCACTCTCCTGTCCGCTTGTGCTCCTCATCTTCCTTCCCTTGTCCCCTGCCCTTGTGTCAGGGATTCCCCGAAACTGTATTAGAAGAAAGCAGGTAGCTGGAGATCTCTGGGACCTTTATATCTTCTGAGGTTCCCAACTGCAAATCTCCAGAACACCCTGCACCTCTATCACACGCTAACTTCTTGGGGCCCCCAATGGAAAATCCTTGTTGCCATTGTCCCACCAGCTTCAGGGGAACAGCTGATCCAGGCGTCTAGCAAGACCTTGACATCCAACTCAGATCCTAGAATTTTTAAGCCTTGCAGGGTTATCTCCTATTGGGGCGGTGGGTGGGGGGGTGTTGGGCAATGGCAGGGTCATGGAGGAAGGACTGGGAAGATGTGGGTGAGCGAGGGGACAGGAGAGAGCTAGGAATTAACTCTTGAGAAATTCACTTTTTCTCCAATCAGGGATGCTGGCTGCAGTTTTTAAAACAACCCCCCATTGTTCCGCACGCATATAGTTCCCTCTGTTGCAGCCGCCACCTGTAAGGATCTCATCCTTGGTGAGCCCCTGAGCTGACTGGTTAGATCACTCTCTATGGGAGGCTCTGACTGCCTCCCTTTCTGGTGAGGACTGGAATATTACCATCCACCTGCTCATTCTCTGCTTGGAAACAAACCAGTAGCTGTTTCTGGGGCTTGACTTTTAGTTTTTGTAGGAATTACTGTCACGGAGCTCACTGCATGGGGGCTTTGTGGGCTGATTGCCTGGAAGGCCGGCTGGATAAGGCTATCCCATGGCCTCCTAAGTAGAAGCAGGCAGAGCTTCAGGTGGGTTTGGACTAGGAGGTATACGGAACATCTTCTTGCCGAGACTGGAGCACGTGCCGGCAGGGTTTTCCCACTTAGGTTTTTGTATGGGGAGGAAGGAGGTGGTTTTTTGCTAAGAAAGAGTTGCATTTAACCAAGAGTCGCATACCTGTAAAGCAACAGATTTTCAAAAGAGAAATAGTGTGTGGCCTGCTCATTTTTTTTTTCAAGGTTAAGAGAGGAGAAGAAGTTTTCCAGTTGTTTTTTTTACCATGTGTGTCAGTTAGATAGTATTTCTAGTTAAAGGAGTCAGAAAATGGGAGAAGCGAGACATAAAGTACATTGTGAGAATGAAAGTTGCTCAAGCAGTAAGAGTCACAGATGGTTCATACTGAAGAAAGCAGTTGAAAATTATGATCCTGATGGGATATTTTTTTTTTCCCCAAACGTAGGCTCAATTAGAATCTCACTCATTGATCCCTGTTAGCTACAGGGCTTCTGTTCATTCTTGGGCTTTTCTTATTTGGTTGTTGACTATTTTGGGAAAAAGGGAAATTCCTCTTTCTTTTCCTCCTCCAGTAACCAAGGACCCAAGTGACTCAAACATGCCTCTTAGTTATTCGGAATCTTTCTAAACACTTTCCAAATTAGTTTCCCATTCTGTGCCTAGAAAGTGGAAACGCAGAGTGTGTTTGAACACGCGGAAGGCATACTCCAGATCATTTTTTGATGATACTTTTCAGTTTCAACATTTTGTGATAGAAAACAGTGTGCCGGCTTCAATTTTCCAGCAGCAAATAGTTGTGTGTGTGTGTGTTTTTTTTTTAAGCTCCTCCTCTTGAGAACAAGCAGCAATTAGTGCTGCTCTAGAGAGCAGTGGGGAAAGTATTTTTAAACATGCCTTTCCAGGTGTCCCCTGACTGACACTCCCCCACCAACATGTCTGAGCAATTTTAAACATCAGACTCTATAGGAAAGTTCTGACAATTTTGAGACATTTTTATGCATCCACTATATTTTATGTTTACAATGAAAGGGGATTGTCCCTGTGAAAGCTCAGAGTAAAATGTTCAGAGCGCTACAAGTGCTGGGGTTTTATTATCATATATACTTAATATCGGAAATATGAAACCGCTGGTACTTGCTCCTTATCTGGGATGTCATCTCAAGTTACTCAGCATTGTGTTATCATTTGAAATTTAAACTCGGCCTCCCCAAATGCTCCCAATTCAGTTGAAGCACGAAGATATTAATCTCCTTGAGGAAAAAAAAAAAAACTGTTCTTTTCTCTACTCTTGTGGTTTTGCAGATATTTTGTCTCCAAATATCACTTTTTATGTATGGATGGCTCTGACTCACATACTAAGTCCATCTGTCTCCCTCCAGACCATGAGAGAAAGTTGTGGCATTTTCCACAAACATTCTTGAGATTCATGAAGATTGTGCTTGACTTTTAGTTTTTGTAGGAATTACTGTCACGGCGCGCATTGCAAAGGCCACAGTGTTCCCTTCATGAGCTGCTCTGAATTGCTGTTAATCTAGGTGCGTGGCGATAGGAACAAAGACACCTGCGAGCCGTACGCTGCGCTTTGCCAGCCCATTGGAAAAGTGACCCTTCGGCACTGTGAGTTCTGGGTGCTGACAGCTAAACCTTTCCCGTTGCAGATTACGTCTTTGTCACGCCGGTAGAAGTGGACTCGGGCGGGTCATATATTTCACACGACATTTTGCACAACGGCAGGAAAAAGCGATCGGCGCAGAGTGCCAGCAGCTCCCTGCATTACCGATTTTCAGCATTTGGACAGGAGCTACATTTAGAACTTAAGCCCTCGGCGATTTTGAGCAGTCACTTTATTGTCCAGGTACTTGGAAAAGATGGTGCTTCAGAGACTCGGGAACCCACAGTGCAGCGATGTTTCTATCAGGGATTTATCAGAAATGACAGCTCCTCCTCCGTCGCTGTGTCTACCTGTGCTGGCTTGGTAAGTACCCCACCCTCTGGGTCGACTCCCTCTTTTCGTGTGTTTTGTGTAACTTGAATGAACAGATGTCTGCAATATTAAGTGTTCTTCCAGCCAACTCGACACATTCACACTGTCAGCTTTGATACTTATAATATTCTCAATTGAATTAATCTAATCTGCTCCCAGAAAAAGAAAATATAATAGAACTTTAATTACCATTTAGAGCATTCTTTTGATGTTTAATGGTCTGGGCCTCTTTATTCTCCATGTTTGAGACGATCCCCAAGGAAATTAATTTGATGGATGCCATTCGCTTTGTAAAGTCTTGGGAGACCCAGGCATTATATAAATCTAACAAGCCGCATGCCTCTACATTGCTTTGAAATGGGAAAACTGTATTTCAATGCAAAGTTGTGTTCAGCAGCCCCGGGAAGCCCAACCTTCACTGTAGAAGGGAGGCCTTTTGTTTTCTTTTAACTAATCTTTTCGTGTCCTGCTCACATAAGACATCCTTTTAGAATGTGGTATGGGGTGCTTGAGGGCTGGCAGGATTGCATGTGGCATCCAGGGATGCAGAGCACTTAAAGTATCTGGGACAAGTGTTATTTCCTCTCTGTGTAATCTTCAGCAGTTGTGCTCTAGGCCAAGGATATTGGAGTAAAGGATACTTGTTTCAGGATTCAGTCAAATCTGTGAGGCAGTAAATGGGTTCTGGGTTCGCATTGCAATTGAGAAGTGTCTTGAACTGACATCAGAGTCTGTGTCTGTTGAGACGCATCGTGGTCGTGCTCTGGAATGGCTGGAAGAAGAAAGTGAGAAAGCCCGTTTGAGGATGTAGTTAGTAATGCACACAGCACAGCAGGACACAGAGCAAGAGGGGTTGAAGTAGGTGCTGGTGAATGAAAACCCCCATGTCCTTCGCTAGTCAAAACTTTATTATTTAACTTCTTTTTCACATCGTGGCCTGAACTTTAGCAAACACCTCTCATCGCGGAGTTTTGATACTCTTTGGTATACTCTTTGAAGCATAGAGCAAAGCGAGGATTTAACAATTTCCAACTAAGCTTGATCTATTTAAATGATCAATAAGACTTACTAATGACCTATATATTCTAACATGATTGCGTGCGTGCGCTCGCACACACACGAATCCTGGGATTTCTTGTTTAGCTTGAATGTGATGAGTCTTCTCATTTCTGAGCATTCTCCATATTTCCCCCTCTCCTATCTGTTCCAGTATCCTAACATTTTCAGGAGGTTAGGCCTCTCACCATAGCAGCGTAAACTATCCCATTCCACATAACATAGTGGTTAAGAGTAGACTGTCCAGGACACCAGCACTCACTGGTAGGACCTTGGGCAAAGTACTAACCTCTATGTGTCTTAGTGTCTTCATCTCTAAAATGGAATAACAAGAAGGTTTACATCATAGGGCTGTGGGGATTAAATGACTTCTTCCTAGGAAAATGCCTTAGCAGTTCCTGGCAGAGAATCATTGCCCTATAGCTATTCTAGTTCCAGCAAAACGTAGTTAGCCACCTCGTATTTAGCTCTCTTGGAATTCCAATCTCTGTGAATGATAGGAAATCTGATTAGTTGTCTCCTATTAATAGATATCTGGTTATTTCTCTAAGTTGGAGATTTACAGGGAGCAAATGATCACTAAACACATAGGAAATTAAAAATTTTCCATTGTGATGTAAAAATTGGGATGGATGTGAAAGAATTGACAACTACGTCTGCCTGTGTCTGAGGCTGAGGTGAATTGGAATCATGAAATTCAAATTCTGTCTCCACTGCTCAACAAACCAGCTGCACGTACTTAGTTAAATAACTTTACTTCTCTAGGTCTCAATTTCCTCTCCTGAATCACGTAAAATGATTTCTCAGGCCAGTGCCACTCTAGGCATCTGACTCTAATTTGTTGACCCTGGCCAGATCCACTTGCTATGGGGTAGAGTGAGAATCACGCTTGTCCTCGGTGCATTACCCACCTCTCCATGACCCTGCCAAACAACTGTGAAACATAAGCACATACACCCACACTCAATTTAAAAAAAAAAAAAAAAAAAAAAAGAAAAAAAAACATGCAAGAGAATAGAAACACAACTGAGAAACTGAGAAACTGGATGCCACTCTGAATACTTTATGTAACCTTGTGTTGAAGTATAATGTATACAGAAAAGTGCAAAAGTATATACAGAAAAATACAAAAACCATAGAGTGCAGCCTAATGAATTTACACAATGTTTACACCCGTGTAACCACCACCAAGATGAAACATTACCAGTGTCCCAAAAGGCCCAGCTGTGTCCCCTCCCCAGTCACTTGCCTCCAGAGGTAATCACTATCCTAACTTCTAATTTAGCTTAACTTTGCCTTTTTTACTTATTTCACATAAGTAAAATTATACAGTATTCCTTCCTACGACTATTTCACAATGTTTCCATTTAATTGTTGATGGGCATTTAAGTTGTCCCTGCTGTGGGCTGTCGTGGAGTACTGCTGAGCATTCTTATATATGCCTCTTCGTGAGCAGATGGACACATTCTTTTGAGTTGTTGGTCCTGGTTGTACTAATTGCACTGCCATCAGAGTGTATGGGAATTCCAGTCACTCCACATCCTCACCAACACTTACTATTGTCTGTGTTTTCCATTTTTGCTACTGAATCGATGCGCGTGACGTGGTACCAAGTTATATGGGTTTAGTTTGTGTTGTCTTAATGGTTGCTGAAGTTGAGTTCTAATTCTTATGCGGATCGGCCATTTGTATATTCTCTTTTGTGATCTATCCATATCGTATGGACAGATAGTATAAATGTTTCCAGCCTACACCGTGGTGTTTTTTCCTTTTCTCTGTAAATAGAAAAAGAGAGTTCTGAGCAAAAACACTGCTTTGCTGGCTTAGTATCTCTCTTATTATGGCTCTGAATCTCCAACAATGCATTGATCTGCTTGTGAAACACTAGCAAATAGCAGTAGTGAACACTGAAATCATGTGAGCTCAGGCAGGGGACACTTCACGAGGAACATTGAGAGATGGTGATGGAGAGCAATAATCATGGTGGGAGGAACATTTCTTCATCCTTCTAGCCACCTGGAACACATTGAAATTGCCTTGCTTCTTTGGCCAAACAAAGGGTTCATACCTTTGCTAAAGTTAATTAACAACTACTGTGACAGATTCAGAACAGTGAATGATTTTTAAGAGTTCAGGAGAGGGACAGACCTCTAAATGCTTCGTGGAGAGACGACTCAGGAGACAAGCAACTCTTCTTGCCTTGATACAGAAGCTGCCAGGAGGTGAAAGGGACTGATAGGTAGAGCCTCTTCCACTTGAAGTCTCTACATCAGGTTTTCTGCAATGGTGGAGGTGGATGGCTGGCATCAGAATGCCTTTAGTGCATTCTATAATACAGCAACCTCCTGGAAAGCATGCAGTGTGTAAAAGGACAGTAGGTCACCATTCAATAATAGAGTACCAAGGGGAAAACTAACTATGATCCTAATTGCCAAGGAAGCCCCAGGAGAGAATGAGAAAGCATGGGAGGACTATAATAGTAAAATATATGCGTCAGTACATGCATGCCTACCTGTATATGTACGTATCCAGTGAGGATTTCTCCTGCAGAGAATTTTCCTCAATAATTCAGAATTAAACTGTGCTTAAAATATTTTCTTAAAATACACTCCCTTCCCCACAACTGACAGGGTTCAGTTTATTCAGGAGTTGAGCAGGTATTTACTTAGGATAATGGAAAAAACAGAAGATGCAAACTTCCCTGAGTGAGTCCTGCCCACCGTGATGTCCAGGCAGGATTATTTTAAAAATTTTTGAATGCCTTTACACAGGAGCACGTGCCCTCCAGCTCACCACTGCCCCTACATCTGACTGCCTTGCACTATGGGAAGGTATCTGGGTTTGCAGCCTTTGTTGCAGAATCTTGGCGTCACAATTAATCTAATCACCATCTGCCATCCCTTCTACCTTATCCAGCCTCTCCTTGGCTACCACAGTGAGGAGAATGGGATGACATCCAGGAAGCCCTCACCGTTGTTGGGAGACTCTTCTTGATGTTGAACTACAACCTACCTTCTCATGACTTTCACCTGTATTTCTTAATTCTGTCTTCTGAGAGGATAGAACGGACTTGTGTCTATCTTCCTACAGACTGAGAGATCCAAAAGGCCTTTCTGCTCAAAAATCTTTCACCCTAGAGCTCTTTTTTATTAGGACAGTGTTTTTCAGAGTGCTGGATCAGCTGCCTTAACTTTGCCTGAGGTGTTGAAAATGTGAATTTCTTAACCCACAGCAGAAGGTCAAAGAGGCTAAGGTCAGGAATGTGTTTTTAATTCTCCAAATGGTTCCTAACGCATACTAACGTTGAAGAACCATTGGATCGAGACAATGAACATATACACAAATTGTGTTAATAATTGCTGCCTGAAGAAAATGCTATTGGTTTGACCCCATTTCTGAAACTTAATGGAAATGTCCTGTTTTAAGAGCTGACTGGAAAGACACATTGAGTAACTACTTTATTCAACAACTATTGATGAGCTTCCATTCAGGGCACAGTGGATAAAGTTGCAAACAAGTTGGATGCCATAATCGAGTTTATAGAAAAAGTTCATGGAGTAAAATTTTAAAAATGGGAGGAAGCATAGTCAAGCTTAGTGCTAAGGCTACCTCTTAGAGCTTTACCATGCACATTAGCATATTAACAACTTAGAAATGCCCTACATTACAGACCTTTGTTTAAACCTAGAACTTTCATAACTTTGGTCATGGAAGCTTTTTTTTTTCCCCAAGTAGTGTCTCTTTACAGTCTGGTAGTGACAGGAAAATCAAAGCAATGATTCCCCAAAAAAGATAGTTCTGTATTGATTTCTAACTAGTGAGAGATGCTCCAGGGATAAAAGGATTTCATGACCATATAAGTGGTTTCATGGCCATGTATTCCCATAGAGTGAGGAAAACGTGAGGTTTACATGCAATTAGACAGTCTTCTGTGTGACACATTTCACACCTTTTAATATGCTAATGTGTATTGTGAAGCTCTAAGAGGTGGAATTGTATACTAATTGGACTACTCCCCTCTCTTTAAGGCATGCTTTCATCAACAACTTGTCCAGGTTTCTGCATAAACCATAAAAGAGCAATTGCTAGATCTACGATTAACTGGACTTTATTGGGACCTGATAAACCTGATTACCAGGTGCTCCTGTCAGGGAAATGCACCCCTTGCTTAATAAACTCTGACACCAAGCTCCATTCACAATGTGAAGAGCAAGCGACCAAGCATGCAGAAACTGCCACCGTCTTGCTTTCCTGCCCAGGTCTGTACTAAGGGTACTTGGTCCTTTACCTTTGATGAATAACCTCAGCAAATGCCCAGTGGGCAAGAGTGGAGGAGTGCTCTGAGGGCATCTTCTGTCTTCTCTGATCAGGCCCCAGCCTCAGCACTGTGTCAGGGCCTCAGTGGAAACTGTGCCATGATCAAGGCTGCAGGAGATCCCTCCAGCCTCCCTTCCTGACACACCAACCTAATTTTGTCTTTTAGTTTTTCTTTCGTTTCTTTTTTCTTTGTCCCCAACAATTAAACTATAAGTGGTGTTTCTCCTGCATGGCTGGCTGCCCCAGTGTCCTCATGTCTTTCTTAGTGGTAGCCTCTTTAGACCGTGACTGCGGGGACCCATCCTCTGGAGAGCCTGGGTCCCTGCGAGGAGCTTTGGAAACAGTTGGGTTTCAATAGGCGGTAGGGAAGCTTTGATCTCTCCTTTTCAGAAGTATTTTATGACTCAGAAGGCTCAGCCATTGAGTTGTCTGCTGCTGGCCACTGCCTGCCCAGCAGCCTTTAGAAAGCTGGTTTCCATTCATAAAAGGGTTGAAGTTAAATGACCTTAGTCCAGACAGGCAGAAAGAGACTGGGCTCTCGTGCTTTGTGGGGCCTCGTTAGCCAGGCAGGGGTTTGCTGAATCACATACACCCCCTTGTAACTTTACAGATCCTTGAGAGGATCATGTGAAATTAAGGATTAGACCGGGCTGTATTGCTAAGTTTTGGATACAGGCTGACCCAAACCAGAGATGTTTTCTTAGGTTATTGATTCATTAAGGGTAAAAAGGGGTTTTCTTTTTTTTTTTTTTTTTTGTTTTTGTTTTTTTGGCCACTCTTCAGAGGTGATTTGTGAAGACAATTATTTGCTTGTAGCAATACTTTAAGCAGAATGCCAGCCAATCTCTTTTTTGAAAACATAGCCAAGATTCTTGCCAGAGAGCAGGATCCCAAGGCTGATTTGAAGGGTGCTCACATGGGAGGGCGGAGAGCTGACCCTTCCCCTGCACTCCCTGCCTGTTAGAAGGTGGCCACTGGAGGAGCTCACACCCTGGGGTTCCAGCATTGTGAGTACTGTGCTTTCTGCATGGCTCTACACTTGTTTTCTCATCTGTGATGTGGATGATAACTCTTCCTCTCTCCGGAAGACTGTGGCGATGCATGAGGAGTGCTTAGCCCAACATGCACTGGGTGCTCTGTCCTTTGACTGCTTTTGACTTTGGACTGGGAAGGGTTCTGGGAAGGAAATGGCTCCAATTCTGGAGCTTCATCAAGCCTGCCAGAACAGGGAAAGGGCACCTGGGTGGTGGTAACATCCTGCTAGGCTGTTTGGAGATTCTGTGGGGGAATGTAACCACTGCATTATCTACCATGAAGAAAGGAAACGAGAGAAAGATAAAGAATCAAAGAGGAAGGATCAACAAACACATAAAGGTTTGGATTGGTGCACGCACAGTACAGCAATGTAGTGTACTGGCTTTGAGCTCAGACTTGGAAGTCCCAGTTCTGGACTCTACTAACTGCACAACTCAGCTCAAATTACTGATCCTCTCTGTTTAATTTCTTCATTGGTAAGCTGAGGATAACAGGGCTTATGGATGGTGAACTGGAAGAAAAATAGTCTATATGCAATGCTTAAAACAGAGCCTACGCACATAGTAATAATGTTGGTAGTGGTAACGAGAGAGGAATAATCATCATTATTGCAAGCCTCCTTCCATAACAGAGCTTCCAAAGCTGGCTAATGCCAACCCTCCTTACCACCCACAGGCGGGAAAGTTTTAGCCAAGATAATAATAATAGTTTCTATTTATTGAGCACTTCCTGAGTTATTAAAACTGGCCGTGGAAAGGAGAATTCAGCTAAGACACAGACCAAGCCCTTCATAACCTGTAACTTCCAGTGAGCTTGTGCTTATTCAAGGTCTAAAGTGGCATTTTTTCCTCCATGCTGAAATGCTGAAAGACCTAGACATGTCAAAAACAAACCCCCAGCATCCTACACTTAGGCTCTCTCTCAGAGAATTCCATGGGTCCTGGGTAGAGCCTAGGTATCCATTTGGGGATTCAGAAAAAAATTCACAGATGATCCCAACCCAGGTGGCACTGTTGACTGAATCAGTGTCCTAAACGTATCTACAAAGAATCTTCTCAGGGGAAACGGGATTGCTGAAACCTCTTTGGGACAATTATTTTTTGCTTTATGGAATGCATCATGACATATAAGTGCGACTGTCTGTGCTCTAACTCACATCAGCCAATACGTATACTAAAAGGGTCAGGCAGGTGGCTTATGTAATCGAAGTGCAGATTGTTCTTGTTTGTATGCCCTAGAAGTTTCACTGGCAAGTAGAACTCCATCTCAAACTAGGTGAGGCATAAGAAAATATATTTATTGGCTCTGAGATAATTCTAATTCATGCTTCCCGCCTCCACCCCTCCCTCCTTCCTTGTCTTAGGATGGCTAGCTTTGAGCAAGGCTGGATCCAAGGTACCCAGTGACATCATCACTGTTGTCTTTCTCTGACTCAGCTTTTTGACCTTGCTGGTTTTCCTTCTGCATGGAGGACCTTCTGAGTTCCAGAGGGGAATCCAACATTTCCTTAGGTGCCTGTGTCTCATGTGCCTTTACTCAGCAATGACACCACAGTTATAACCTATATCCTATATATATTATATATATATATATAATATATACACACATACATACACAGCCTATATCCTATATGAGAATAAGTGTATGGAGCCCTGGACTTTATTTGCTCTCTGTAAGCCTCAGATCCTCAGATGACCACACTCAATTCATCTGTATATCTGAACAAGACCAAATTATGTCTTCACTTAAGTATTGATAAGTGAATTAATGCATGGAAGGAAGTCAGGGATGAGGCACAGCAAGCCAACGATTCCAGTTATTGCTTTGAAGCTCCTTTTGAAACCAGAGTTTATTACATCTGTGTGTGTGTGTGTGTGTGTGCAATGTGTGCACACATACATGTGCATGCATGTGTGGACATTTAAAATGTACATAGATGGTATTAGCCAATACCTGAAGCATTTTGTTTGATGGGAAGGGGGAGTGCTTGAAAATAATGTATATCTTGGCTTTCCTGCTTATCAGTACATGTACATCTATCTTATTCTTTTAACCGCTACATATTTAATCATTCCATCTGGTTAATATATTTGTTTCCAGTTTTTTGCTATTGCTGAAGAGAACATGCATATATATGTCTTCTTAGTTGCATGCAATTCTATATTCCACAAGAGAGAAAGAGAGACCAAGAGACCCACTTCATGAAAAGCTGAGGCGCCAAACACATACTGGACATCAGCTCTGGCCAGAAATTTCCTTGCTGATATAAACATTAGCCACCCAGCATCACTGGCTATTACCGTGGTGGTAAATCATGCAAAGTTACTGTGAACTCATTTCACCTTTGTTTTCCGTGAGCCTAAGGAAGTCACTTGGGAGAATGGTTCTCTCCAGTGGAGTAGATGTGCTGGTAAAATTGCATGATTTCCCACCATCGACAATAAACAATTTAAGAGAAAGTGGTACTGATTAATTCCTAAAGTCCAAACGTAATGAGGCCCAGGGAGCACTGCCCACTAAGCACTGCCCAATGACCAAAACAATTTGCCTGGGCTTCCCACCCAGCTCTGTCCACAAACCCAGGACGTCCCTTTCAGTTATATCAAGTTATTTCCATGAAAGCCTGTTCCCATGGTTTCTCTATCCAATTACAGGGCAGACTCTGCTCAAATACCATAATACAAGTCTGGTGAGAGTGTTCTATCTGGATGGCGTGCTCACCTCTCCTGAAGGGATGCCTTTGATGTATCGAAGGATTTTATTTGCAGCTGAATTCTTTTGATTGCTTATTCATGCCACTGAGTCCGGAATATTTTATCTGCCTTTATTACCAGTATGAGTCAAGGGGGCATGCTTCCTAATATAAATTATATAACGCACACCACTAATTTACTGGAAGTCGGCTACCCTTATTTGAGAGAAGGCACTTAAAAGAGATGGGCATGATCTAGTAAAAGGAGATTATCTCTCCAGGGATTTCCCGAGTTCTCTGACAGCAGACTGCTTTGTAGCGTCTGTGGGTTCATTCTGTGGTTTTATGATTCCTCATCTCCCTTTCATATGGTACTTTGCCACTTCCAGGAGACAAATGGTTACCCAAGATTAATTTCTCTGTTGATAACGATGAACATAATTGATCCCCTACCTTTATTTAGTGTAGAGCTGTTTCAGGCAACACAGAAATGTGGTGGAGAGAAATTTCTACTTAAATGCGCTCTTGCTCTTCATACACACGCACACACACGTATATCTTATATATACATGTGTTTCCTATACTTTCCTATATCTTAGTCTTATCTCAGGGGTTTACAGCCACTGTTTTTCAGTAAGACGCATTGAAGCAAAATGAATTCCATGCTTTTAAAAGGACTCTTTTTGTGTGTAAAGCAAATACTAATTTCTGTTTATTCCTGCTTATGTAATAATGATTAAATCATGTCTAAATCAGTAATTCTTAGCATAGAGAGCTTTAAAAAGAAGCATGTATGCTTAGATCCTGCCCCAGACCAATTGAAGCTGAGTATCTGGGGATGGAGCCCTGGCATGTGTAGTTTTTAGTGGCTCCCCAGCTGGTTCTAATGCACAGTCAAAATTGAGAATCCCTGGTCCAGATAAATGCCAGTGGCTTCAGAGGTGCTGTCACCTTAGAAATGCCTGTGCAATAGTTTAAGAGGGCAGGTTGGCATGTTAAAATGCATGAGATTTTAGAAGCCCGTGGTTTTTAATTGTTATGAGATCTCTGCGAAATTACTCTTTTTGAAGACTTTTTATTTTGAAATACTTTTAGCCTCCCAAGAAGTTGCGAAAATAATACAGAGAGTTCCCATCTATTCTTCACTCAGCTTTGGGAAATTATCACCTCTCTGGGAATCTAGTTTCCTTACCTGTAAAGTGGAGTTGGGGGTGGAAGGAAGCCCTATTGATGGACTGCTTTGAGAGGGAAGTGACATTGATGGTGCCATGTACAAACTGTAGCTCTTGGTGTCCAGACATGGCTCTCCAGTTATCCAGTCATTATGCATGTATTGCTGGGAAGAGAATTTTGCAGATGTTGTCAAGGCTTCAAATAAGTTGACCTTAAGATAGGGAGATTTTCCAGGTAGGTCCAACCTGATAGTCCTATGATCGTACAGAATCAGGAAAAGTCAAAGAGATTCATAGCTAGAGGGATTGGACATGTGAGCGTCTCGTTGCTGGCTTTGGATATCAAGCACAGGTGGCCCCTAGCAGCCGAGAGTGGCCTCTAGCTGGCAGCCCCAAGAAATGGGGACCTCAGTCCTACAGCTGGAGGGAGCTGAATTCTGCAAACAACCTGAATGAACTTAGAAGTGGATTCTTTCCCAGAGCGTCCAGCAAGGAATGCAGCCCTGGCTGACACCCTGACTGAGGCCTTGGGAAACCCAGAGCAGAGAACCTAGTCACACTGTGCCCGGACTTCTCACTTGCAAAACGGCGAGCTAACAAATGGGTGTTATTTTTAAGCTGTTAAATATCTGGTGACTTGTAATGCAGCAATAAAAACCTAACACGGAAAATTTCTAGAGTGCTGACCTGCAGCAGGTGGGTCACATAGTAAGTCCCTTCTGTTTCCAGAATCATGGTCCTCTTACATCTTCCACCAACCACTCATGCTTCCTCATGGAGCACGCGAGACCGTCCGTGGCTTCAAGGAGAAACAGCAAGTATCCGTAGATATTCCCTATTGAAGACTGCTTCGGAAATTATTATACAATTTAGCACCAGGTTTCTTAGCAGGGCACTACTCACATGGATAGATGCTTGTGAGAACTGTCCTGTGCATTCAAGGATGCTTGACTATTGCCCAGCAGATTCCAGGAGCGTCCCACAGTTAGGACAAAATGTTTCCAGATATGGCCAAGTGTACCTGGGGGTATGTTTGTCACCAGCTGAGAATCACTGATAGCTGGCTTCTTTAATAAAATGCATTTATGTAAGCATTTTTTTTCCAGAGCATACTTGCTGTTGTCATTAAAATAATTTCACTGACCATGATGATTCAATAATGATTTTTACTTTTGAGACACATACCTCGGAAGACTGTGTATGACTGGTGCCTAGGGACCGGGGTGGATTGGAAGGCAGCAAAAAAAACTGTCTGGAAATCTTTTTAAGGATGTGTATTTGCTTTTGAATTGCACAGCATGCCAACCCAGACTGCTGAAAATAAATGGATCTCTGAAGAAACAGATATGTTTATAATAAAATTTACCCTTGCATTCTTATGAGGGAGGGAGTCTATCCATGTGGATATAGATTAGAGATGTGGATTCCATTTCTGGGTCTGCTGCCAACCTTATGGAAAAGTTAAACATCCTCTCTGTCCTGTGGATCTATAACAGTGGGAACAATGGGCAGCTCTGGAATGAGATCGAGAATGTTCTCTGGGTTTTTATGAATGTATGCTCAAGCCTGAGAATCTTGACAAGGTATACGGATTTTTCTATCTACTGTATTAGTTGGGCATACTGGAAGTTCACAGTACCTGAAGAGGCAAGGAGCTCTGTTTTAATTGGGGTGCAGGAGAAGGGAGCTAATTCTTTCATATGCATAGACTCATCAGCTGACCTGATTGTTGAACCTGTCTCCTTCGTCACTTCCTTGACTAGACCATCTTTTGAGAGGATGTGGTATATTGGTACCTGGTACCTGTATAATAGCAACATCCTCTAAATTACCCAACTTCTTTATAAATGTAATAGGTTAGCAAAGTTAAGGTCATCTGGGGTGTTTGTACGCCTGGCTAATTGCTTGACATTTCTATTCCCTCTGTTCCTTCCTTCCTGCCTACCACCCACCCATCTCTACACCCATCCAACCCTCCACCCACCCATCCTTCTAATCCAAAGCATTTATTTCCAGCACATTTCTATTATGTGCTTTATAGTGTGAGAGACTGTGGAAATATAAAAATGATAATATGATTCCTAATTTCTAAGATAGTCCAGTGTCAAAGTGGAGAATGATGGTGACAGTGATAAAAACACAGAAGGACAGCGCAACAAAATTAACTTTATAATGTCTCGTTTAAGGCACTATGAGAACACAAGTGTTGAATGACTGATTTTTAATATGGTGGGAAAGCAGGTTGAATGAAAATGCATAAATAGCAGGTGATCATATACACCTCCCCCCCTTGTACATTTCATTGCTCACAGTCAGTTGAGTTGGGTATTTTGAAAATATACCCAATTCTGACCACTCGTTATCCCCTCTCCTGCTACCACTGTGATACATGGCACTCTCCTCTCTCACCTGGATTTTTGTAACAGCTTCCAGTCTGATGGTTCTCCTTCCCCTCTTGTGTCCTTATAATCTGTGCTTCTCACAGCTGCCAAGTTATTTCATCTTTTTTCCCTGGCAGCTAATGGCTTTCCATTACTCCTAGTTTATAATCCAAATTCCTGACCGTGACAGGCAAGGCCGTATGTGATTGGGCTCCTTTGATTGAATTTCCTGTCTTTTATACCATCATATACTTCCCACCCCCCCCCCACCCCCAGCCCTTCTGGACTCTTACACCTTTCAAGTCCCCCACTGCCCCTATTCCATTGACTTTGCTCTTTGGATGATCATTCCCCCACCCCCACCCCCAGTATTCACCTGGATCCTCTCTTCATGTCCTGTGCATTTCGGTTCTCTGTAAATGTCATCATTGCAGAAAGTTCTTCCCTGCACCTGTCACGCCCTCATTGCCTTACCTAGCTTTCTTTTCTTCTTACTTATCACTCGTGTGATCAACACTTTGTGAATTTGCATGTACTGCCCTCTGCACTTGAATAGCAGCTTGATGGGGGCTGGACTTCATCTCTGCTGTTCATAGCTGTGTCTCCAGTGGCAAGAATAGACCCTGGCAAATAGTAGGCACTCAATAAATATTTGTTATACGAAGGTATGTAATTAACATCCTGTAATTTAGAAATACATCATTTCTGTTTGGCATGCATCATGAATTGGATTTTTCTTGTGCATCCATGCATACGTTCATTCACTGTAGAAACTCATCAATAGGTCTCTTTATATGCAGGTTAGATATGGGGATTCAGAGTAGTGGTCACCTATAATTTCTTGTCTGCCCAGCATCTTTTTCCCTAGTCTTTTGGTAAAAAAACGTTGCAGTTTTCCTTGGGGACCTACGTTCTCCATGTAGGAGACCAGTCGGAATCTCAGACGTCCTTGACTACAGTGATTGGTAGGGATTCACATACAATAGGACCAGAGCCAATGAAATAAAATCCTGGGACATCTAGGGGTAGCAAAAAGGAAAAAACGTAAGTCCTGAGTTGCCAGCCACCTTTATATCCCCTGAGAATTGTCATCCCAGTCTTGATACTGGACATTAAAGTACTTCAGGCTTTTCATTTGCATGAAACATATCCCCTTTTCTTGTTAGCCTGGTTTAACTTAGGTTTCCGTCACTTTGAAGTGAAAGTCCTAACTGTGATAGGAACGTAGAAGTCCTGGGTAGTTTCTGCAAAGAACCTTCTAGTCTCACAGAGGAAGCATGCAAGCATAATGCAGCAAGGGCATTCAGCATACATTGATCAACAAATAAATGCAGTGACACCTTGCCTGCGTTTTGTGAACTGACATTTAGTGGGTACAGAGCCCACTGCACGGAGTGTGACGGCATATACCATTGTCAATATTTGTTCTTGACAGCGCATCTTGGATGGATTATCTGTCTTCTTGATTCGCTACTTTGTCAGTTGTCTTGTTATTACACACCTCTCCATGTCTGCCAACAATAACTGCAGATGGATTTAACACAACAAATACAAGTGAGTACGTTCTATGCCTGTCAGTGAGCAGTTGGAGAGAGACCGCTCTCCATGGTTGGCTTAGAGGATGACTTCACACTCCATAACCACTTTTAATTGATTTCTTTGATTTGTTTGGACGATGACATGTGGGGGAATGTTGTGAACCAAGAATGCTTATTGATGGATTACATTGCCCAATGTTCATATGCAGTTCATTTGCGTCTTTGAAGATATTTATTTTAACGAGTCTAATTTTAGTAAGCAGTGGGTTTTTATTTTTAAATAATGACAACAGAAGTGTGTTTTTTTTTTTCCTTCCCCCATGCTCTGTTTCTTTTTTGTGATGTATGGAATTCCATCTCCTCTTTGCTGTGGCACAGTGCTGTCCAGTAGAATGTAATACAAACCAACATATGTCATTTAAAATTTTCTAGTAGTCTTATTTTTTTTTAATTAAAAAGGAAGAGACAAAATTTGTATTGGTAGATTTTGTTAATCTAAAGTATTGAAAATGTTCTTTCAAAATGTAATAAAAAATGACATAGTTTGCTTTTGTTTTACATGCAAGTCTTCCAAATCCAGTGTGCACTTTGCAATTACTGCACATTTGGTTCAGACCAGCCACATTCCAAGTGCTCATGACCTCACCCATACTGGACAGGATAGTTCTAGCCTTCTCCTATCTGGAAGTCCTGGGACTTTTATAGTGAAAGTAAATGGGCAGAAAAGAAAGATTCTCTTTTTATCTAATTTGCTAAAATTGCATATCTTCCAAATAATACTCCCACAGTGTCTTTAGTTTTCTTTTGAATACTCTTCAGTTGTGGACAGGTTGATGTTTGGGTTTAGAGGCACTTTGCCACTATACAGTTCCATAGACAATTTGATGGTGGAAATCAGATGTAAAAAAAAGTGAAATGTTGAAGATAACTGGAGGTATTAGGTTTTGAAACATTTTTTAATTTACACATGTTAAATAAAAATTTACCCATGGATTTTCTTCTAATTATATTTGATCAAGACTTGCTAGTTTAATAACCTCTGCTTTTTTTTTTTTAAGTGGAAGCCTCTTTATTAGGTCTCATTTTTTTGGATTTTCATAATAACCTTTACAGTTCTGGTAATTAACATATGTAGAAACCAGAGCAAAATAGAGTTTAAGAAAATCCATGGTCAGGTCAGGACATTAAGAGGTAATGTCACACTATATTATAAATTTCCCTCTCTAATGGAAGGGTTCAGTGGCAAAAATAACGCAGATAAATGAATAGTCAAAAATATATTATATCTGGCTTAGGATCACATTTAATGTATCAGAAAATTTAGTTATCTTATTATATTTTTGCTCAAATGGTGATACCTGAGCAAATTTTCCTGGCTGGTGGCTGTGCTAGCTGAAGCTGGCAACTCCACAGACAGGAGAAATCAACCAATAGGTGGATGGATGTCTCCATGCCCTTCCCCGTCAGCCAGGTAGAGCTGCCTGACTGTGGTTTCAGCAAGACAATCTTTTGCTGAGCCCTGCCTTCCTTAGGCCAGAAGAGTAGAGGAGAGTTTTCTCAGGAACACTTGAAATGAGGAGCAGGTGGCTTTTATTCTACAGAAAGGAAGGAGACTTTCTAAGTCCAGGGAAATGGCAGTGCATGCTTTTCAGGGGAGCACCTTCCCTTCTCCATTCTTGGTGGTAGACTGGGCATGCATGGGGCTGTGTTAGGGTTCTCTGGAGAAACAGAGGCAAGTGTGTGTGAATTCTATATATTATACATATGTAGTATTACTATATATCAATATTATATTAGATATTATGTTTGTGATTAATAAAAACATAATGTATATATTTATATATACATATGTATGTTTATATTTATACACATAAATTTATATGTACCAATTTACTTATGTGTGTATAGATATAAATATGTATATGGGAATGACTTACATATTATATTATGAAAAGCTGAGAAGTCTCAAGACCTGCAGTTGGCAAGCTGGAGAGCCAAGAGAGCTGATATAGTCCCAGTCTGAGTCTGAAGGCAGGAAAAGACCAATGTCCCAGTTTGAGGACCATTTCCTCCACATTTTTGTTCTGTTCAGGACATTAGTAAATGGGCAATGCCCACCCCCACTGGGGAAGGAAACCTGCTTTATTCAGTCTGCTGATTCAGTGTGAATCTTAATAAGAAACACCCAGAAAGACACACTCAGAGTACTGTTTAACCAAATATTTGGGCCCAGTCAACTTGACACATAAACTTAGGCCTTACAGAGTCTTTTTGCCATCCTTGGGCACAGTCGGTTTTGCATCTCTTTTTCTCCTACTGTGCTCCAGTTGTGCTTTTCCGTGTAATAATGTGATTGTTCCAATAATGCCTGTCTCCTACACTAGACGACAAGTGTCACAAGGATGTGAACCGTGCCTTTAAAATTTTTTTTCCCTCATCATTGTATTTCAAGCGTCTGTCATAGCACCTGGCACTCACTCATTCACACTCTCTCTTGAAATATATAAATGGAAATATACATATACAAATATGCATCTCCACATTATATATTAACATAATGAAATAATATTGTTTCTTCAAGAGAATTTCCTCACTTATCAAGTGTGTACTGTGGCAGGACGTATCCAGGAGGCCTCTAGCCTGGCAGTACTAAAGAAGGATGTTAGCATCCTCCTGCTTCCCATGACACCTGTGCTTGACAAACTCGGAGCAACCTTAAACTCTCTGTGTTTCTCCTTTTCCTTGCCAGTGACATACAGATAAGATCACCGATCTCTTATGGTTGTGGTCTTATATTCTTCAGATCACAATGCCTTGGAGAGACAATAGACATACAAATGAGTGAATATAAAGTATGTCAGAAGGTCAAAGTGCTCTGCGGTGGGTGGAGGGGTAAGGCACACCTGCTAGTGAGGGAAGGCTGGGGAGGGGGCTTTTGCTGTTCCCTGTTGGGTGCTCAGGAAAGGTCTCACTGGTAAACTGACAGTTGTGCAAAGACCCCAGGATGGACCCCTGGTGTGGCTATGCTGGGGAAGAGCACCCCGGAAGGAAAGTCAGTGAATGTGAATGCCTTAGGGTGGGTGGGGGGGAATGGCCAGTATGCTCTAGGAAGCTCAAATATTCAAGGAGCACCTACCGTCACAGTAAATCATTGCTGCCATAAGCTCCCTTCAGTTCATCACCTAAAATAGGTAGGCGGTAGGTATTTACGCCTCATTGGCACTTTACAGGAAAATCAGGGTTTCAGCTGGAAAAAATGAACCAGTTTAAAATGATGTGAAGGTCTTGTAAAACAGCTGGCTAAACAGGGAGTATCTGAAAGGCCAGAATGTTATATTCCTTCCCCCACTCTGAGGCTTGAGGATAAAAAGGAAGGTTTGGAAAGATTCACTGTACTGAGCACATTGTGTTGCCATATTGATTAGAAGGGAGACAGGGTTGTCAGTTAAGTATATTCAGTCCTGGGTTTGGTTCTAGCTAATTTCTGCAAAGGTCCTCTTGACTTAGTCTTCTTCCCTACTAAGGCTCAGCTTTATTGTGCATTTTCTCAACAGAGGTTAGAACAGGGGGAAAGGTCGTTGACTACCCGCTGAGGTAGTCTGGGACTCTGGAGGTTTGGTTCTAGTCCCGAAGCTCTTACAAGCTACTCTGTAACCTGGTACATATCTGGGCCTCAGTTTCCTCTGAAAATGAAAAGATGGGATTAGAGAAGCATTTATCAAACTACCATTCTGTGTCTACTTGCAGAGGCATTGTTTGGAGTGCTTGATAGAAATTCAGATGCCTAGGACCCATTTCAACTCTCATAATCTCTGGGACTGAGACCCTTGGAATCTGCACTTAAAAAAAAGATTTTATTTATTTATTTATTTATTTATTTATTTATTTATTTATTAAGGGAGAATGCATTAGCAGGGGGAGGGGCAGAGGAAGAAGAAGAGAGCCTCAAGCAGACTCCATGCTGGTTCAGAGCCCCAGACAGGGCTCGACCTCAAAACCATGAGATCATGACCTGTGAGCCAAAACCAAGAGTCCGACACCCCACCAACCGAGCCACCTAGGCGGCCCAGAATCTGCATTTGAGTAATTCCTATGTTCATCAAATTTTGAGAATCTATGAAATTAAAAAATAAAAGCCTGATTCCCACATTTGAAAAAAAACAAAACTCTACTTCCTTATAAAAGATGTCCTCTTCAGACTTGGGGTTCTAACTGATCAGGGGGTCATGAATCAACTTAGTCGCAATGAGCATCGGTAAGAGGGAAAATACAGAAGCATAAAATAAAGGAGTCTAGACAATGCCAGATTATCATCTAGGAAAAGTATTTTGTGAAATTTTGCAGTGTGGGTGTGTACATTTGTGTTTACTGAGCCACGTCATAAAATGTGTGGAGGTGTGTATGCTCATGTTTGGGACATGGCTTGTAGTGAAGGTGATTTAGGAGATACTGTCGTAGGGCACCCATATTTAATGGATGTGCAATGTGGTCTGTGCAGTCGTCCCTCAAAAAAGTTGTATTGTGCGAGCCACTGAGAGCCAACCCAGACAAACACTGAGAACTGGACTGTGGTGACGTTACCAGGAGCCCTAGAGTCATTGAATGAATAAATCTTTTCTAGTACTGGTAGGTCTTAAAGCTTATGTACATCTCTATACCTTTGTGCTGGTTTTTTTCCCCTTTATCCCAAAAGCACAAGAAAGATTTCCATTAAGTATTTGAACAGAAATGGAGCATTTTTCCTCCCATGTTAGCAAATGCCTGCCTCTGATAGACCAGCATTTAGCTGAGCCCAGATTCAAGACAAGGCTTGTTTGACGAAGCAGGCCTGTCAGAGTGCTTCACCATAAATGCCATAACCTGTTGATTTAAGGGTTTCAGTGTATACCGTGGGTCGTCAAGCCCCAAACAGAGCACATGGTTTTTGATCTGAGGATTCAGCTCCCCATTGTAAATCTGTCAACCTCCTCTGTTGAGTCAGCTACTGAGAGCGGAATGTCTGTGGGACTATTTATCCTGTCATATCAGCTTAGGTCAACGGTTTTTTGTTACTCTCTGTGGAATAAGCCAGTCCCCCGTTAAATGCTACTTTTGACTCTAACATAGTTTCTTATCTCTGCTTTCTTCAGTGTCTGCTTCAGTAGGACGGGGCTACAGGCAACGAATGGAACTTTGGTCCAGAGTTTCTAACTAACACATGGCCACCCAGTTCCCAGGGTGCTTCTGAAGTCTTGCATACCACCCTTCTCCCTTCGAGAGTGTTGCAATTTCTGCTTAAAAAAAAAAAAAAATAAGTCAAGGGGCACCTGAGTGGCTCAGTGGTTGAGCGTCTGCCTTTGGCTCAGGTCATGATCCCGGTGTTCTGGGATCGAGTCCCGCATCGGGCTGCACACAGGGAGCCTGCTTCTCCCTCTGCCTGTGTCTCTGCCTCTCTCTGTGTGTCTCATGAATAAATAAATAAAATATTTTAAAAAATTAATCGAGATAGCATAAATACAGAAAGATGCAGGAGGAATGATGAGTATAGAGAGCTCATTTATTTTTTACAAAGTGGCCACATTTGTGTCACCGCGGAGTAGATCCAAATTTAGACCGTCTCCTGCACCCCCGGAGCCCTGCTTGTGCTTCCTCTCAGTTCTTAAATGCCTTACTCCCAAACGTAACCATTATCATGGCTTCAATCACTAAAGATTAGTTTTGCCTGTTTTTGAACTTTGCATCAGTGCAATCCACAGAACGCTCTTAGTTGACCAGCTGCCTCTGTTCAGTAGCATGTTTGAACATAGCTATGGTCGATTCATTTTTATTGCTTTAAAGCATCCCATTGCATAAAGAGCTGCACTTTATCCCTTCTATTGTTGATGGACATTTGACTGTTCTTGGCTTTGGGCAGTTCCAGATAATGCTACTGTGGATTTTTTTGCAGGTCTTTTGGTTCAAAGGTGTACTCATTTCTGTAGGGTTTCTAGGAGTGGAGTCTGGGTCATAAGGAATGTGAAAATTGGTTCTACCAATTTGTTTTCAAAGTACTTCTAACCAATCTACGTTTTTACAAGCAGTTTCACTTGTTCCTCATCTTTGCCAACACTTGGAATTTTTTATCTTCTTTTTAACAAATATGGAGTGTACATAGTCTACTACTGAGGTTTTTGCATTCCCCTAATGGCTAAAGAGGTTGAGGGATTGTCCATATGTTTACTGGACACTTTAATGTCTCCCAGCTCATCAGTCTTTGGCATCCTATATCAAAACCTTTTCCTATACCCAAGACCATAAAGATATTTTTTCTGTGTAGAATTCTAGAAGCTTTATTGATTTATGTACCTTCATGTGTAGCCTACAATCTACTTGGAATGCATTTTTGTGAATGATGTTAAGAGTTCGTCAAGGTAACTTTTTTCTCCAAGTGAATATCCAATGGACACTACACCATTTATTTAAAAGATGATTCTTTTAAACACACTGCATTGCCGTATTATCTTTGTCATGAAACAGGTGATGGTATATGTGTTGGTCTGTTCCTGATTTGTCCATTTTATTACACTTTAAAAATTGTCTTTGTTCTAATACCACACTTTATTAATTACCAATAGCTTTGTCATAGCTATTGATAGCAAGTAGTAGAAGTCATTTTTGTAATTCAAATTGTCTTGGCTATACTGGGTATACCTTTTCATATGCATTTTAGGATCAGTTTGCTAATTCCTACCAAAGTGCTACTGAGATATTTACTTGGATTTCATTGCATTTATGGGTTAATCTTTATAATAGGATTTTTTGATACATGAATATGGTTTATCTCCTTTGTAAGTCTTTAAATTCTTTCCTGTTTTGTAGTTTCATTTTAGAGATCTTGCTTATCCTTTATGGCTTTTCTTGACTGATGTTTTTGATGCTACTTAAAATGAAGTAATTGTCCTTATTTTCTAAATTTTTGCTACTGTTATGAGGAAATGAAATTGATTTTGTATATAAACTTTCATCTGGAAATTCTTCATTATCAACTTTAGAAATTTAGTTATAAATTCTTTTGATACCCCTTATATATAGTCATATCTTCTGCGAATAGTGACAGTTTTTCCCCTTAATCTTTGTTAATTTTTTTTGGACCTTTGCAAAGTCAAAGACCTTAAGTATGGTGATGAATAGACATAATACTAAACAACTTCGTTTCAGTCCTGAACTTGGGGGGCAACATTTTACTCTTTTACCATTAAGTATGATGTTAGCTGTAGGTTTCTTTGCAGATATAGTTCATCAGATTGATAACATTCCCTTATATTTGTAGTTTGCTAATAGATTTTATTAAAACTTCTTCATCTATTGAGGGCATATGATTTTTCTACTTTTTTTTTTTTTTCCATTAAGCTTATTAACTGACTTTTTTTCAAATGTTAAGCCAACCTTGTCTTTCTGGAATAAACTTTATTTGGCAATGATGTACTGTCACTTTTAGTTATTGCTGGGTTTGATTTGCAAATATTTGCTTAGATTTACCCATGCGTGTTTGTAAGAAAAAATTGATTTGTAATTTTAAACTCTTATTACATCCTTATCAAGTGTGGGTATTGAAGTTAGGCTAGCTTCATAAAATTAATTTAAAACTTTTTTTTCTGCCACTTCCCCTGGGTTTGTTATTTATTTTTTATATAGAATCTTAGCTCATTGCTTTTCATCCTTTTGTCTCTTCTGATACATATGCTTTTAAGTCTAAACATGTCCATATAAACATTACTTTAGCCGCATATCACAAGTTTTACTATGTGAAATGTTTATTGCCATTTATGCGAAACATTTTGTGATTTCCCATTGGATATCTTTTTAAACTCAGGATTAGTTAGAAGTGATTTGATTAATTTGCAGCCATTATCTTTTTGGTTTTGATTTCTAGCTTAATTTCACAGTGGTGAGAGAATATCCATCCACTTTTCAGCCCTTTGAAATGTGTTGAGTCTTGCTTCATGGCCTAGAATGTGATCATATTTAGGGTAAGGATAAATATTCCATAAGCCCTTGAAATGAAGGTGAATTGAGTCCTTGTGTGCACAGTATTCTATACATCAATTTTGTCAAGTACATTAATTGTGCTGTTCAGACTATTTCTGTCTTTAGTGATTTTTCTGTCTGCTTGATCCATTAGCTTTTGAGAGATATAAAGTATCCCATTATGATTGTAAAGTTGTCTATTTTTGTTGTTGTTGTTGTTGTTAGTTTCATGATCTCTTCCTGGTCAATTATCTGCTTTTAAAATATGCAGTGTCTTGCTATACCTCTAGTAATGCTTCCTGCCCTCAAGTCGGCTTTGATTACTGCAGTAACAGTGTCATCTTGGTTGATGTTTTTATGGTGTAACTTTGTTCCATGTTTTCACTTGCAACTCTTTGTCTTTATTTTTAAGGTAAGTCATTTGTAAACAGCACATAGTAGAGTTTTGAAAATCCGTGCTTTGAATCTTTGCATTTGAAATGGAGTATTTTATCCACATACTCTTAATATGATTACTTAAAGGTTTTGGCATTATTATTGCCATGTAGTTGAACTTTATATTTAAATCCAAGATATCACTATTGCTTATAGAATTCCATTTTATTTAGATTTACCCATTTTCCCTTCATTGTTATTCATTCCCTTTCATTTTCATTCTTCCATCTGGGAGTCAGTAAGTGTGTAGGTGGGTGGGTGGATGGGAATGTGCATTCATTTATCCATATTCAACCTGAAGAAATCTCGTATTTATTTCCTTATATATCTGATAGTGGCAGACACTTCTCTCTCAGTGTTCATTTGTCTGGACATAGCCTTAATTTTTTTTTTTTCCCCTCTTCACTAGGTCTGGAATTCTAAGTTGACCTCTAGCTCCTTAAAGATGATCATTCTTGCCTCCAGGCTTCTACTGTTTCTGTCAGGCAGCCCATTGCCATTTTTGCTCTTGTTCCTTTGAAGGTAATACAACTTTAAAAAAACAAAAACAAAAACAAAAACAAAACAAAACAAAAAACCTCCCTTCTGGGATGCCTGGGTAGCTCAGTGGTTGAGCATAGAGTCTGCCTTTGGCTCAGGTCTTGATCCCTGGGTCTTGGGATTGAATCCAGCATCAGGCTCCAAGGAGCGAGCCTGCTTCTCCCTCTGCCTATGTCTCTGCCTCTCTGTGTGTTTCTCATGAATAAATTTATTAAAAATTAAAATAAAAAATAAAAAGTAAAAACTCCCATTGGATTTTTAAAGAGTTTTTAACACCTTTGATTTTCAATGCTAGTACTACGATGTGCCTAGGTATATTTTTCTTTTTTATTTAAACTTCTTGGGAGGCACCTGAGTGGCTCAGTCAGTTGAGTGTCCAACTCTTGATCTTAAGGTTTTGAGTCCAGTCCCTGCATCAGGTTGTACTCTGGGCATAGAGCCTACTTAAAAATAAATCAATACATAAACTTCTTGGGGCTTGTAAAGCTTCTTAGGTGTGTGGCTTGAAAAGTCTTGGGAAGTTCTTGTGGCCATTATTTTTTCAGATAGTTCATCTGTCTTAGGCTGTCTCATGTCTTCTAAGATTCCAACTGCATATGTGTTACACACATATTTTTAGATAACCAATCACAGGTATGTTATACATTTTCTACTTACTTGTTTTCGGAGATATCTATTCCCCCTTTAGCTGTGTCTGAAATTCATTTAAATTCTTTTTTATTTATTTTATTTTATTTTATTAAAAAATTTTTTTTATTATTTATTTATGATAGGCACACAGTGAGAGAGAGAGAGGCAGAGACACAGGCAGAGGGAGAAGCAGGCTCCATGCACCAGGAGCGTGACGTGGGTTCGATCCCGGGTCTCCAGGATCACGCCCTGGGCCAAAGGCGCCAAACCGCTGCGCCACCCAGGGATCCCCTAAATTCTTAATTTCAGTTATTATAACTTCCATTCTAAAACATGAATGTTAAAATAAATTTTGATTTTCTAGTGAAATTTCCCACTGTCTCAATTCCTAATGAATTTTCTCACTTGTTACTTATTTTCTTGAACATGTTAACCATAATTACTTAAAGTCAATATCACCAATATTTGCATCATCCCTCTTTGGTCCTGTTTCTTGTTAGGTCTTGTGATTTTAATTAAATGATGAACATTATGGATGAAAAATTAGATTCTAGATAAGCCTTTAGGCTTCCTGATGCAGTTAGGTGAGAATAGATTCCATCAGGTAGATCAGTTTAATCCAATCAGTTTTTTGAGGTTGAACTTTAGTCTCCTTCTAATTTTCCTTTACTTCTAGAATATAGTCTTCCGGGGTTCGTAGGTGCAGCCTGGAGGGTATTCACCAGTTTCTCTTCTTCCTTGGTCAGTTTTCTTTTTATCCCCCCTTGAAACTGTCAAGACTGCAGTTTGGCTTCTCCACATTTGGGGTTGTCCCTCTCTGCTTGGCTTCTCTGGATCAGCACCATTTCTGAAGTAGCAGATTCCTTAAAGAGAGAAGAATTTCAGACTCTTGACCTCACTTCTCTGCTTCTCTTCTCTATGAGATGTTGGCCTTTCTAATCTTAGGTAATCTGATAGCTGTAAACACAAGTTTCTTCCTTTCTTCGTTTTTTGTATCAAAAGAATCACACTGAGGTATCTGGGGGGCCGGGGGGGTTTTGCAGTTGCTTTAAATTGGGCTTTTCAGCCTCTTCATCGAACATGAGGAAACGATAATGTCAGATGCTCAGATCACCTGATTGGGTTTCCTTCACTCTAGGATCTCAACTCTTTTGGTCCTGAATGTCTAGATAGTTATTTAATATCATCAAACAGATTTTGAGGGGGAGAGCGGGGAGTAGAAATCTTACAAAATGTATCTAGTTGTTCTTAATGGAAAGAATGGTCCACTGGCAAGATCTTGATTTATGTCTTTATTATTACACTGTTGAGTTATTGAGGGCTCTGGAAAAGAGAGAAAAGAAAAATTTTGGAATGATGGGAGCAGCTAACATAAACTGTACACTTGTTTTGTGGCCAGTACTGTGAAGAACTCTGATACAAAGAAGCCACATGGATATTGATAAAGAGACATAATCATTTTGCTTGTAATGCCACTTTATTTTTTATGAAGGATTGTACTGAAGAAGGTAGTGGAATACTCCATCCCCTTATCAGAATTCCTTCTGCATATACCTAGTTAGGTTTGATCCAGGGCCTAAGAATGTAACCACTATACTATACTCCCTTTCATTTGATAACAAAAGTGTTTATTTCTTTTTAAAAATATGTTCCAAGTGCTTTACTTTGATATTCATTTAAGTCTTATAATAAACACATTACAGAGGTACATTATTATCACCATTTTATAGAAGGAAAATAATTTTTTAAAGATTTTATTTATTTGACACAGAGAGGGAGAGAGGGGAGCACAGCAGGGTAAGCAGCAGAGGGAGAGGGAGAAGGAGGCTCCCCACTGAGCAGAGAGTGGGACGTGGGGCTGAATTCTAGGACCCAATGGTAATGACCTGAGCCAAAGGCAGATACCTCACTGGCTGAGCCCTTCAGGTGCCCCCAGAAAAAGAAACTTTTTAAATGTTTTTTTTTTATTTAAATTCAATTTGCCACATATAGTATAACACCCAGTGCTCATCCCATCAACTGCCTTCCTTGTTGCCTGTCACCCAGTTATCCCATCCCCCCACAAACCTCCCCTTCCACAACCCTTTGTTTCCCAGTGTTCGGTTTGTCTCTCTTTCTAATTTTTCCCACTTGGTTCCCCTCCTTTCCCTTATAATCCCTTTCACTATTTCTTATATTCTACACACGAGTGAAACCATATAATGTTTGTCCTTCTCCAATTGACTTACTTCACTCAGCATAATACCTTCCAGTTCCATCAAGGCAAATGGTGGGCATTCCTCTCTTCTGATGGCTGAGGAATATTCCATTGTGTATATATAGATCATTTCTTCTTTATCCATTCATCTGTCGAAGGATATCATGGCTCCTTCCACAGTTTGACTATTTTGGACATTGCTGCCAGAAGAAGAAACTTTTAAAGAGATATTATGGACTGAATATTCCCCTACCACTTCCCTGAATTCATATGTCGGAGCCCTAAACCCCAATGAGAATGTATTTGGAGGTCAGGCCTGCCAGGGGTAATAAAGGTTAAACAAAATCGTAAGAGTAGGGCTCCCGTCTGATATGATGCCTTTATAAGAAGAGGAAAAGACACTAGAAGTCTGTCCTCCATGTGAGGACACAGCAAAAAGCCAGCTCTCTGCAAGCCAGGAAGAGCCCTCTGACCAGGAGGTGCATTCACTGACACCATGATCTCAGACTCCCAGCCTCCAGAACTGTGAGAAAATACATTTCTGTTGTTTAAGCCACCCATTGGGTCTGTGGTATTTCATTATCTCAGTCCTAGCAGACCAGTTCGGGAGGTTAAGCAGTCAAGGTCTCTCATCTGGTGAGGCAGAGGAAGAACCTGTGTAGAAGTAATACTGGATTCTTGCTTATGAAAAGCAGTGCTTAAGACACCCTGGAAGAGCTCATTTCTTAAGCAGTGTTCTTCAACCTTAGATGGAGCCTGACTGGAGAGCCTCAAATCTGTTCTGTTGACGAGTAAAATCAGGGCTGTGTTGGACTCTGAATTAGACATTACAGGATGTTCTCCCTCGTGGTTTGGAGAGGTGCTCAAGGTAGTGAAAAGTATTCTATTGTTTCAGTCTGATTTTTATTCAGGATTGAAAAATACGGGATGTATTTGACCAAGGGCTGCTTGTCTGGACATGAATTTGGACTTAGCTGTCAACACACCACTGAAGGTGTCTAGATTTTCTCCCCCAGTCCCGGCACAGGGGTGGCCAAATGTTGCTTCAAAACAAAGTCTTAAGTGAAGTCTCTTGCATTTCCCTTGTCTGGATTTCAGTGTCACTTTTGCTCAGAGCTGACCGGCTCGAAATCACTTGAAATTTTTTCTTTACCAATGGCTGGGGTAATTAACAGCAGCGCAAAAAATATTTTTCCGGAGGCTCTGGCCTTGTTCTTTTGTGAAGACTTTGTTCAAATATCCTTTGCACTGAGAAATCTCTGATGCTCCCACACTGGGTGAAGAGCTCCTGCTCTGTGCTCCCGGGACTTAACCTTTGTCATCATGCAGTGTTGCAATCACCTATTTTTTTGGCCATCATCCTCATGAGATAGGTAACTCCTTGAAGAAAGAAATCAGATCATAATCTTCACAGTTTCAGAACCTGGCATGGAATGAGTCACATTAGATACGAAGAATCACAGAGTGGACTGCATAAGAAATACTTCAGAAAAGTAGATCGGCTTGATGACCTGGACTGGGCTTTGAGAATTTGCAGCCTTTGGTTATACAAATAGAACAAACAAACAAAAACCAAGAGCGTTATTAACTAACCCATCTACCAAGTATTTGAGAGTCAAAGTATGTTTACTATTTTCCATGTGGATTTTTAAACAAGATTTAGCCATGGAGTTTACAGTGAATTTCCCATGATTTTATTTTTTCTTGTAATTTATTACAGTCACTGATTAGGTTATTAACTGACAGAGAAGGCCAGAGTCCATATGTTAATAGAAAAGGATGGAGCGGAGGCTGAGGCTCAAATTCCATTTCCTCTGAAAACTAGGTTTATGCGGTCCCGAGAAGTTGTCCCTCAATTCTATTTTCTTGTCTCTCCGAGAAGCACCCCCTTCCCTTTGGTCACCAGCATGCATCCATTGTCTCATGGAACTGTATGATCATTGTAGCACAAGTGCAGAATCAATTCACGCTTTTGATTCATTCATTCACAATGAATGAATTTGCTTCCTCTTCCTGCTAGGAGACACGGTTTAGTTGTCCCCCACCCCCTCCCCTTATTGGCAGTTTTACTTTCCAGGGTTTCAGTTACCTGTGCTCAGGAAGCACATGGTTCTCCCTCTGACATCACAAGAGACTACATTCACATCACCGTTATTACAGTATATTGTTACAGTTGTTCTATTTTATTATTATTTATTGTTAATCTCTTAGTATGAGTCATTTATAAATTAAACTTTATCATAGGTATGAACGTACTGGAAAAACTGTGATCTGTACTGGGTTCGGTACTGTCCATGGGTTCAGGCTTTCATTGGGGGTCTTGAAAGGTTCTCCCCACAGATAAGAAGGGGCTGCTGTATTCTTAAAGCTCAGGGCTCTTGATTCACAAGAACCACATCTGAGGAATTTTCAGAGGCCCCACCCTAAGGAAAGCTTGCTGGAAATGTGATTCCTGTTGTCCCTCAGATCTTTGTGTCAAGGTCACACTCTTAGGAAAGCCTTCTTCTCAAGTTAGGTTCATTTGTGTGTCTCTGTTTTACTTTCACAGCACTGTCTCTTCCTAACAGATTATGTCTCCCTATTGGTGACTGTGCACTTCATTGTGTGATTGTGTGGGCATTGTTTATCTCTTCCACTAGACCTTAAGAACTGTGTCTGATTTTGCTCACAGTATCTGACCTGAAAGTACCTACCCCCATCTATATTTTGAATGGAATGAATGACTCTGTCTCTCCTGCTGAGACATGAAGAGCATTTACACTTTGTTCAGACACTAACTCAGACAGCAGCAGGCTGTATTCCATGCTGGAGAACCTAGATACCCGGAAACAGGGGGAGTGTTGACTTCTAACCACATGGGTCCCTGAGACCTCCCATCAAGACCACCCCGATTTCCCAGCCTCCCTGGTCATACCGCAGTGTGAGGTAGTGGGTTGAAAGCATAGGCTCCGAGCGTAGACAATCTTAAATTCAAATCCTGTCTCTGCCATTTAATAGCATTGTGACATTGGTAAAATTGCTAAAGCCGTCATTTCTAAATGGGAATAAAATACTCTCTATGTCCAAGTATCAGTATATGGATTAAATGAAGTGACTCAAGGAAAGCATTCTCTTTTTTTTTGGAAAGCATTCTCAATAAATGCTTTCCATTATCATTGACAGTAATGGCACATCTTAGCCCAGGGACTTCCTTTTATTAGTGTAACTCTTAATGGCACCAGCATCTTCTTAATGACAAATTACTGTGCTCTCCTCTTACCATCTATATGATCTTGGGCGAGTTACGTAGCCTCTTGGTGCCTCAATTGTCTTAAGTATAAAGTTGACGCTATTATCACCTCTTTCATCATCCTGTAGAAATTAAAATTGGACTAACGCACAAAGAGAGGTGTAAGCAATGCTTGGTACATGAGAAGTAGTTACATAGTAGCTTTGTTATAACTTATAATAATGGTGATGCCGAAAATAATAATTATTAATTGTGCATGTGGGCATGTGATTGCGGCCCAGTGATTACTTCCTGTGTACTTGATAAAAGTTTGTGTTTTTGTGACATCGTGGGGCATTTCCCACGCAAAAGCCAGATGAAGAGGTAAAGAATTCAGGGCATTCAACTATGGCTGGAGTTTTTGGTCTTGAGCCAGGCATCTCAAAACTGCAGAGAGTTAGGATGATTTTGTAAGAGTAAGAACTGGAAACTCAAACCTTCGTTTTCTGGGGGGGCCAATAGCGCTAATCCAGCCTGACTTTCTTTGTTTTGTAAAAATGCATTTTCTATTGTTAGTCTTTGGATTGATTATCCATGTTGATCAAATGCAGATTCGTATATCAAGGGGATAGGAAGGCATATAAACATTCCCCTACTTAAAGTTGATTTTTAGAGTTGTTTACATCCTGCTTAAATCTGGGACTTAAAATGTACTCTCAAGAGTTTAAAGGCCCAGCAGTAATTCAGCCGGCACTCAAAAGTGGGCTCCATTCTTGCTCCCCACACTCCAGTGCTTCTAGACGCACAGGGGATCCGTAGGAACCTGGAAGAGCCTCCTCTGGGTTAGTCTCTGTGTTTGGAAAGGTGCCCCCAGAACTGTAGGATAATGAACACTGACTGCTGGTGCCTCGGGCTGTGTCCAGGAAGAAGGCAAGAGTGATCAGAGGTAGGGGACCAGGCATCTCCCCATGAATAGCCCTTTCTTTGGGTGGGAAGCAAGTAGTGGGTGATTTTTTGTGCTCTAACAGGAAATTTAGGAGGTTGAATATGTCATCATTTGACTGAAGTTCTTCTATACCTGTTGTTTTTTTTTTCTCCACTTGTTCTGGAAATAGGCAGAGCTTGTGAGTTCTAGTGTCTGATGAGGACAATATGCACAGTGATTAAAGCTCTGGAGCCAGACTGGAGCCACCATTTGATGGCCATTTACTTGAACGCTCTATGCTTCGATTTCCACACCTCTCGGGCAGGATCAATAATATCACCTACTTTAAAGAACTGATGAATGAATTTAAGTAAAGCTCTGGATATGTCATCTGGTACATAGTAAACATGGGTGCTATTGTTATCAAGGATTATTGGGCCTCAGTTCTGTCTTCATTTGGTTTTTCCCAAAGCAGAAACTGAGACAAGGACTTAGGTGTAGGTGGTTAATTTGGAAGGTGATCCCAGGAAGCAGAAGTGAGAGAACAGGGAGAATGTGATAAAGAAGGAAAAACAGCAGTATTGGGGTGCTTTCTAGAAGATTCTTCTGGGAGCATAGTGAAGTTATTTTCTCAAGAAGCATAGGAGTACCTTTTGGAATTCCCCCTGAAGAGTGACCTTCATGGAGTCCCGTCCTTTATTAGTTGAGGGTTGTCCTGGGGTCTTAACTCACTCCAGCCTCAGTGCTAGAAGCTGGGTGGGCTCCGACATAGAAGACGGCCACATAGCAGGTAGGCAAAGACAGTGCTGGCTTGAGGTGGGATGTGGCCAGCTGGATATATATGTGAAGCCCCCTTGATCTGCTCATTGCAGTTGGGGCTGGAATCAGAAGGGGCTGTCGGGAATGTGATGCAAGGCACCACAGAAGTCTTGTATGAGGACCTGAACCACAGAGTCGGAAGTTCCATTTTAAAGTTTATCAGTTTATTGGAGAGATCCGTGGGCATCGCTTCACTCTAACCAGTGCCGCCAGGTACTTCTTGGTATAAGAAAGTCTTTTTGTTTATTTTAAAGATAGATTAGCTGGCACTGTCTTCCTAGAGGTAGATGCATGTAGGATTCTAGATTGTAGACACAAAGTAATCTGTGATTTCTATGAGTGACAGTATTACTCAGGCTGATTACAGTTGTAATTAGTGGTGGTGGTGGTCATTAAGTCCTGGTTACATACTGAATAGTAATTATGGTATGAAGTGCTTGGTATAACCCAGGAACTATGCTTTGGGCCTGACAACGTCATCTTACTTTCAGCCCTGGATGGCTCTCTGAGTATATGATACCATCTGCCCCATTTCATGATTGAAGCAACGCAAGGTCAGAGAGATTAAGCAACTTCCCAGCATCCGAGCACCAGCAGGGAGTAGAGTCTCTTACTGAGAATTAGAGGAAACAACAGATATCACTTCATTTTATCTTCCTTTGGGGGAGAAAACATATAAAGACTTAAGACTCTGTCACCCCTGAAGCTCTCTTTTCAAGAGTGAAAAGCTTGACTCTCCTGATTTAAGTGAAACAGGAAAGTCTATCTAGGGCTTTGCTAGATTCGGCTGCTAAACGGGGTCCTCAGGACTTGGTGTGTCTCCATCTCCCTAAGTGGCGTCAAGGATAGCCACAGGAAGGGGCTACTCTTCCCCCAGTTTAGCAACCTCACATGGAGGCCAGACTTGTTCGCGTGAGCTCCAGCTGAGGGCACAGGGCTGGCTCTCATGGTCTGCAGGGACGTGGCCTCATTGCCAAACCCAAGCAGAGTGACAGCCCCAGAGCCAGCGGCAGGTCCAGGTAACACCGGCCCCCCATGCAGTAAAAATGAAGCAGAAGATGCTTTCCCACCAAGGGTGGTGGCTTCTGGCCTGGAAGAGCTGCTGGCCAGGTCAGAATGCAGGTGGCTGCTCCGTGGGTTCACAGCATCTCTGTTTTCATACACGAACATAAACATATAGGCCCTTCTTACACGCTCAGCATCTTCCTGCAGCATCATCCTATGACTCAGTCATCCTATGACTTTTTTACTCATCAAACCCAAACTTCTAGATACAGATTTTCAATTCATCCTCTCTTCAGGTCTTAAACTGTCACTTCTTGGTCCCTTTCCATCCGTTTTCTACCTAGAACGGGGGTTCTGAGCCATGAATGATTTTGCCCCCCATGGGACATTTGGCAATGTCGGAGACATTTACGGTTGTCCCGTGTCTGGGAGGAGGAGGATGCGGCTGGCATGGAGTGGGCTGAGGATGGCTCAGCCAGGGTGGCTGCCAGACATCCTATAATGCCCAGGAGGGACCCAACCACAGACTTGCCCAGAATATCTAAAGTGCAGAGGCTGAGAAACCAAGCTTAGATAAATGCCTTAAAACTGTTGTGACCAAAGTTAGTTCTCACATCCTCCTTGTTGCTGAAACTGGTACATGGCTCTCTGCCCTTAGATTATCTAACCTTTTAAACATATTTGACAATTATGGTGATGGATCCTCCATTTCCTTGGAATATGTGATACACCACCCATAGGTTTCCTGCTTCTTCCTAGTTCTTACCATTATTGTTCTTTATACCTGGTGTCCCAAATGCAAATCCTGGAACCGGGGGCAGGATATGCAAAAAAGTAACACAATCTGGATGCATTATGCAAAAAGGAGGGCACAGAGGAGCCTGTGGCAAACAGGGGTAGGGGCCTCATGCCACCAGCTTCTCTCGGTTCTCTAGACAAGCCATGCATCCTGGATGTGACTCTTCCCATGTTTAATGTAGACAACTTATTTAACACTTTTGTGGGAAGCTCTGTGTAGACAAAACAGAACCCATGTTTGTGTCATGAGTATGTAGCCACCTCTACCTCAAATACCAGAATTTCCTGGGGATTTTTTATTTTGGGGGGAAATTGGAAAAAAAATGAGGATCCTGCTCATTTCTCTTTCACCACCTAGAGATACATAAATGCACAGAGTTCTTTTCACATGGTTGATTTTTCTTCTTTTCACTGTCTAAAACAGATCCTAAAACTCTTTTTTCATCTTTATTCCACTTGTGGAATTAGCGGTATTAGAGTTGGAACAATAGGAGTGTCTTAAGTGGCCATGCAGATTGGTACAAATTGAGAAGACAAAGCTGGGAGAGCTGTTAAGGGGCAACTCTCTGCAAACAATAATGTTTTGGGAATGTACCTGATCTGTGACTTTGGTTTACAAAACAAACCAATCTCCACTTCTTACAAGCTTTCTTAAAATCTAGATTTGCTCTGGGTGCCAGAATTTAGAACTTGCTCTTTGCAGGTTTCCTCTTGACCAGTTGTCTTACCTTCAACATTTGTTTTGTCATTAAGATTTTTACCTTCCGATATTTCCTGCGGTTTGGTTGAAAATGGTTTTTCAACTTTGTGGTTCTGATAACAACTTCCTTCAAAAATTATACTAATCATGTGAAACTGGTACATAACCCATATGGCGTCTGGAAACAGTTATTTTTAAATGACTTTATGCTGAAGTGTAGTCATATTTTTGTAAAAAGGCTGCGATCTGTTTTTAATTTGTGGCAGTTTGAAGCCATATTGATTTTTTTTTTCTGCTGATATTTCAAATTTCCCTTTGTAGCAAACACAGTAAGTCGATTAACCTCTTGCCTTCCATCACTGTTAAGGGGCAATAGCTTTATTTACCCAATTCAAATGTCTCAAGATTAAAAATTCTTTGATTCTCAGTTGAGACTTGGGTGGAATATGGTAGAAAGCTATAGACTGTCGCGGCCTAGGGCTTGGGCTTGGTACTCAGGTGGCTGGTAGAAATTCTGGCTTTCTCATACCAGCTGGGTGGCCTTGGGCAAGTTGCTTAACTTTTCCTGAGGCTTGGTTTCCTCGTCTGCAAAATATTAATGGAATTTTTCTTACCCTAGAGTGCTATTAGGGTAGTTAAGTGGCCTGGCATCCTGCCTGGTTCATAGTGGTAGGTGCTTCCTAACCGTACGAGAGTACCGCTACTAACCCTAGGGCTTGCAGTCACAGTACTCGTAGTAACAATGGTAGTAATAATAGCAGTAATCCTATCTATCACCTTTTTTGAGAGTGCCTCTAAAATTGCCAAAAGGCTTTTCCAAATTCAGATTTCTCCAGACTCTTGTTTGCCGTAGTCCACTCCATCCTTTTGTTACTTTTTAAAAAAGATTTTGTTTGTTTATTCATGAGAGACACACAGAGAGATAAGCAGAGACATAGGCAGAAGGAGAAGGAGGCTCCCTTCTGGGAGCTTGATGAGGGACTGCATCCTAGGACCCTGGGGATCACGACCTGAGCCAAAGGCAGATGCTCAACCACTTAGTCACCCAGGTGCCCCACTTTTGTTATTTTTTTTAACTCCTCAAGGCCAGGGCCTTTGGGACGCGCTAGATAGACTTTTTGAAAGGAATATTCCTGCCCTTGTGGAATTTGTAGCTTATGACCTTTGCTAGAATGGATATGTCCATTAATGAATCCTAGAGATACACAATTACATTGGTAAGTGCTTCAAAAGAAAGGTGTGTGGTACACTGAAGACCTGCTTGGTAGAGGGGAATTGAGAAGAGATAGCCCTAAAGTAAACAGAGTTTAAACTGAGAAGTAAGAGAAGGACATCTTATCTAGAAGGAGGGAATGGTTTTCACATGTGTTTTGTAGGAGGAGGTAGCATGAAGAACCAATGAGGCCACATGGTGGAGCCACACTGGTTGGGCAACTGTTGTAGCAGGTCGTTGGTGAGTCTGCAGAGGTAGGCAAGGGCCTGACCCTATGGGCATTATTGGACTTTCAGAGAACTTTGGCTTCCCCCATAAACACTCTTCCTACTCACCTCTAATCTCATCTCACATCACATTTGCTAACTAATGATTGAGTTGGGAAGATGAAATAAGTATGGTTTCTAGCTTCCCTAAAGGCAAATTTCAGAAGCCTTCTTATGTCTCCTCTCATGCCATGGCTCACTCGGTACTTCCTCAGACCTACTTGGACTAGAAGATTATCCTGAAGCTCTACTGATGAAGGAAGATGATTCAGACCCTCACTAGCCATGGGTAGCGTGATCCCAACATTACCAGTAGTGCCTGGCACATAGTATGTGACTCATCAATTTGATTAAATGATTTGTATCACTTTTGTTCAATTTCCTGTACCATGATTAGCCCATGTGTGAGAGGGGCTTTTTCTGGTACTGAAGCTTCTATGAACATAGGTAATCAATGAACATATTTTATTAATAGCTGTATGAGTTATATTTTTCAAAGTTGAGTCACTTCCGTCAAATCTAGCAGGCCACTTTATCCCTTTGTGAAACTCTTTCCAAACTCAGAAAGTGAGGTGTCTGTTGATTTGAGATGAACCCCTGAGTCCCCCTTGCCTGCCCTCCATGTGAGGAAAACAAGTTTTCCTTCTGTTCAATTTGAAACGAAATACAGTTGTAGTAGTTTTTGTTACTGTTTTTGGGTATTATAATTCCCATTATTTCTAACCCCAGCAGATTATAGATTGTTCATAAAGCTCCTTGCAGATATTTAAAGAGAAATTGAGAGAGTAACTGGATGGCTCAGTCGGTTAAGCGTCTGACTCTTGGTCTCAGTTCAGGGTCTTGGATCTCAGGGTTGTGAGTTCAAGCCCTGTGTTGGGCTCCTCACTGGGCATGGAGCCTACTTGAAAGATGATTGATTAACTGATTGATAGATATATGGATGGATGGATAGAGAGGGAAAGGGAGAGGATATTGATAGAACCTTATGGTTGACCCTTCCTCTCATCATGGCTGTCCATACTGTATCAGGAACACACAAATCATTGTTATCTGACATTGCCAGCTTCCTGCTTGTTTGCAGCAAGCCTCTGTTATATTCAGCTGAGACTGAGAAATCATGTAAGGCTGATCTCTACTCTTACCACACTTCTCTTCCAAATGCATGTATATAGGAACATTTAATTCATGCTCGTAGGTAGATGAGGGTTCCTATATGTACCAGTAGCCCGACATCTTTCAGACTTCAAAGGAAAGCAAAACATAAATGTATAAAATCATTTATCCAATTTATTGGATACGGTTGATGGAAGGATGGTGGCATGGTGTGTCCAATAGAACTGTCTACACTGTCCAATATGGTAGCTGCTAGCCGCATGTGGTGAATGAGCCCTCAAACTGTGGCTAGGGTGACTCAGGAGCTGCACTTTTAGTTTTATTTGGGTTGAATGTATTAAATTTAAATATAAATAGCCACCTGTAGCTAGTGACTATTGTATTAACAGTATAAATTTGATGAGTTCAAGGAGTTATCTCCAGAAAGTAAGCAAGGCTGAATGATTCTTTGTCTTTGAACCAGCCTCTGCATCTACAGAAAGGATCTGAGTAACTTCCTTAACCCATTTCCAATAACTAAACCCTCCTAAGTCTTCATTCTGAATTTTTAAAAATGTGTTTACTTCTTCTTTACCATCATTGCTGGGTTTCTATTGTCATTTTGTCTTGCAGAAACCCAGGCAAAGCCTCTGCTTTACATTTCTTAGTCTCGGGTTCTTGGCTTCCTTTCAATCATCATCCACATTTTAGCCACACTGACTCTCCTCTGGATTAACATCCCTGAAGACTCTCTAGTTTTCTCAGGACAAAGTTCAAAGTTGCCAGCTTTAATGAACGTAATGGCTTCTTTGGTTTTCTCTTAAGTTGTGAAATTCTGGCTGTGTCAATGTCAAGCTGATTGTGAGTTTTACTGATAATGTTATTTTTATTCCTAATTACATAGGGGTTCCACATTATCTTTTTATATTTAGGGCTTTTAAAAAATCTACTTCTTTCCACCTGCCAAAGCACATACGTGCCAGTGCACGAAACCATAATATGCTTGGCAAGTCAAACAGCTTCAGGCAACTGAGCCTTTCACCTTTGCTCCCTCACCTGGATATCCCTCCCCACCCCACCTGCCTTGCTAGCTCCCTCCCCCGCCCTGTTCACCTGGCTGACACAATCCTCATTAAAGACTAAGCTTAGATAGCCCCTCTTTCAAGAAATATTTCAGGGGCCAGCACAGTCTGATTCCTTGTCCCTAGGGCCTAGGTCAGAGCCGAACCTGTTATAGATACAAAATATTTGTTGAATGAATTCATCTAATAGTCATATACTGTCATGTGGGGAATTTTACAAAGCCACCCTCACCTCCTCTCTCCTCCAAAAAAAAAAAAAAGTTACAAGCAAAATAAAACCAAACTCCTCATAACAGGACTGTCATCTTATATACGTTTTGTGGAACTAGCTAATGCAAAGATTGAGATACTCTTGCTTTTATTCATTATTAAATCGTGTCCTCAATCCTCCAACTAATGACTTCTTTGCTTAGTTGACTATTGCCAGCTTCATTCGTGGCTGCTGTCTTGTCACAAAAGCATCTCTTGGACATCATTCATTCAATCCACAAATACTTATTCAGAATCTGTCATGCATCAGACACCACTCTTGGTGCCCGGAAGCTAGGGATTTAAAAAATGGGACAAGCACATACAAGGTCTTTTCTCTCTACTACCCCACCTACTAGTGGAAAAAGATAAACAACCAGTCAGTTGAGAAATATGATACTTTCAGGCAGTGAAGCAGCAAATGAAATAGGCCAGCCAGGCACTCACTATGTGTCAGACACTATTTTAAGTGGTTTATATATATTAGTGTCTTTAATGCTCAGAGCAAGCCTATAACCTTCATTTATCCTCAGGAAACTGAGGCCCAGAGGGTCAAGGAACTCAGCCAAGGTCACAAGTCTTAGAAGTAGCAGCGGCCAAAATTGAATGCAAGCATTTGGGTTCAGGCTGTGGCATGATCAGACTGTGGCCCACAGTGTTTTTGATTATATGGTCAGGGAAGAGTTTCCTGAGAAGGTAAATCCAGCCTTGCTGAGAGCTGGGGGTTTCTCCTCCTGGAGAAAGTCAGAAACAGGTTTGGCAAGTTGAAAGAACTGCAGGAAGACCAGCCCTGCTTAGGAAGTGTGGAAAGGGTAGGGAGTGGGGGGTAGGGGTCATGAGGAGAGAAAAAGCCAGAGAGACTAGAAGAGCCAGTCAGGCACTTTCTTTCTCATTCCTGCTGGGTAGGTGAATCCACGGCACCCAAATGAGGGCCGAAGTCATCAAGTACATCAACTACTGGATAGAAAACGTACCATTTTACTCATAGTCTTGGTTGTTGATGGATAAAAGTAAGATACTGGCTGTCTTCTCAGTTCACATGTTATCTTAGCAATGGTCAGAGAACCAAATGAAACCTTTTTTTGGCAGAAGTTAAAGAACTCAACATCTTGCTGTTGATTTTCTCAGTGTGATCATGGTAAACCACTGATACGCAGCGTGCAATCTCTACTTAAAGGAGAGACAGGACGACAGAAACAGTTCACTCCAAAATGCTTTATTTAAAAGAGTGGGTATGTGGCCCCAGCAGCTGGGTTGTGACAGAGCTACCTTTGTTTTTTTTGTTTTTTTTGTTTTTTTTTTTAATTTATTTATGATAGTCACAGAGAGAGAGAGAGGCAGAGACACACAGGCAGAGGGAGAAGCAGGCTCCATGCATCGGGAGCCTGACGTGGGATTCGATCCCGGGTCTCCAGGATCGCGCCCTGGGCCAAAGGCAGGCGCCAAACCACTGCGCCACCCAGGGATCCCCAGAGCTACCTTTGTGTCTAAACTCTTGAAGAGTGCATTTTAAGATTGCTTCCAAGAACTAGCTGTCGATTTTTATTAGTAATCTGGAAGCCTACACAGACTTGGTTTATTGAAATACAACTTATCCTAGGACAAGGGTGGCTCGAGCCATCTGACACTGTGAACAACTTCGTAAACTGATCCATGACCCATGACAGACTAATATGTAACTGTTGATATCAGATGGAAGTGACCCAATGTTTGGCAAGAAAGCTACTTCTCATCTTCCTGCCACACTGTGCTTGTAACAGGAAGAGAACTTGCACAACAGTTGGATGAGCCAAGGAAATCTATGCGAGCATAAAGAAAACCTTGGAAATCACTGCACACATTCAATTAATCCCTCAGTTTTATGTTAACGAGTTAACAGCATATGTGTTTGTCTAACATCCTGTCTTATTTGTGTCTTTCTGAAGCCAAATCTGGATGGAGGGTATTAGTTTAATTTAATGCAAAAGGTCATTTGCTATTTTTGCCTCCAGGCTCCCCTCCTCCATCCCCAGCATCTGTTTGGAGTAGTAATCTGGATACTACAGAAGGCAAGTTTGGTTCACAGAGCAGAAATGTTTACCCATTGCAGGCTTCTGTAGTTTGTTTCTGCATGGAGGCACCAAGTATTTGCAAACTCCCAGACTTCACAAGGTAAATAAACTATGCTGCTTTTCCAACCTTCCAAGGAAGCTGTGTTTATCTACCTGCCTCATGCAAACAGCGCCACTCGTTGATCTCTTGGTTACTGTCACCAACCAGTGTACTTCTTCAACCGTTTCCTGATAGAATCCCAAGTGATGCTATACAAAAATAGAATTCTGTGTTATTCTCATTTGTACAGTTCAGGAAACTGAGGCAAAGGTAGGGAATGCAAATGGTGCAAAGTTGCAAAGATTTTAAGGTGTGGATTCAGAACTTGAATCTACATCCAGACTCAAACTCCCAGTTTTTCTTTTTTTTCCCTTTGCTCACTATAGACTCTCCATTCATAATCAGATCCTTTTTCCTTAACAATTACTTCTGTGTGCGACACATATGTAGAGTTGGCATTGTGCTGGATGATCTGGCAGTTACAAAAAAAGGACAAATGCCTTGGATGATGAGACATGATTCTTACATAAGCAGCGCATCAAAGATAGGGCTGAATTAAGGCAGAGGTCTCTAAGCCAAACGTCCACAGGCACAAGACTGGTCATGTAATGAGGGACGTGGGACAGTGGGGAAGGATGCAGACTGTGAGAGCATATCCAACATGCTTAGGGGATTAGCCACTTCTTAGCTGCTGTCCAATAGCCCTATATGAAAAACAGAATTCCTGACTTCTCTTGAAAAATTGGGTGAAATGACATTAACACAGAGTTGAAAACCCAGCCTAACTGAGGAGGGGGTTACATCAGCAAGAAGGTGGACAAGTTTCCAGTGCTTGTCCCCTTGTAGAAGCATCAGTTTGAATAACTGGCCATGCATGAAAATGCCTTTACAAAAAAAAAAAAAATGCCTTTACGATAGTGCAGCTAAATGAATTAAAGGCTTAAGAATAAGACTGGAAACTGTAAAACTCTGTTAGAACACAAAAATTCAACTGAACAAATTCTAAAGATCTTCTTGGCTTTGTTCCATGATTTGGGAATTAAGGCAGCAACCCATCTAGTGGATAGAAAGGAGCTCCAAGAAGCTGTGCAAAATGGAAGAGTTTTATAGGCAGAAGGAAGTAGGATAAGAAAGTTATATTGGCAAAATGTGGATTGATTGTGGCAAGACCACCATCCTTGAGGGGAAAGCAGGGGTCTTTCAGGAAGATTATGTCCTTGGTACTGAGTAGGTAATTTCTGAATGACTCGTTTAGGGTTTCATTCCTGAAGAGACAGAAACTGTAATTAAGTATTAGGTCTGGGTTTGGGGACATGGGGTTTAGCATAAGTGATTCTATTTGGGGGCCTATTGTCTCTTTCTTAACAACTACTGGAAGAGAATGTAGGGAAAATGCTTTTTGACATTGGTCTGACAAATGAATCTTTGGATATGACCCCAAAGATGCAGACAACAAAAACAAATATAGGCTAATAGAATTGCATCAAACTGAAAAGCTTCCGTGCAACAACGGAAACCATAAACAAAGTATAGAGACAACTTTTGGAATGAGAAAAAATTTGCAATGTATATCTGTATATCTGGTAAGTGGTTAATATCCAAAATATATAAGGAATTCCAGTGACCCAATAGCAAGAAAACAAATATCCAGATTTAAAAAATAGGCAAAGGCAAATGACCTGAGCAGACAGGCAGATGGCCAACTGGTATATGTAAAAATGCAGATCAAAACTACAATGAGATATCACCTCACACCTATTAGAATGGAAGTTATCAAAAAGACAAGATATCTGGTATTGGCAAAGACATGGAGAAAAGAACCCTTGTACTGTTAGTGAGAATATATAGTCATTATGGAAAACAGGATGGAGGTCTCTTAAACAAAAATAAAACTATCATATGATCCAGCAATTCTACTTCTGGATATATACCTAAAGGGAGTGAAATTAAGATCTCAAGGAGATATCTGCACTCCCATATTAATTGCAGCATTATTCACAATAGCCAAGATATGAGACCAACCTAAGTGCCCATCAGTAGATGAGCAGATAAAATGTGGTATACATGTACAATAGAACATTACTCAGCCTAAAAAAGGCTGTCATTTGTAACAACATGGGTGAACTGGGTGGACATTATGCTAAGTGAAACAAGCCAGACAGAGGGAGACAAATACTTCCTATGTGTGGAATCTACAAAAGTTGACCTGTAGAATCAGAGAGTAGAAGGGTGATTGCCCTGGACTAAGGGTGGAGGAAATGGAGAGATGTTGGTAAAAGGGTTCAAACTTTCAGTTATGCGAGATGAGTACGTTCCGGAGATCTAATGTATTACATGACAACTGTAGCTGATAGTACTGTGTTGTATACTTGAAATTTGCTAAGGGAGTAGACCTTACAGTTTTCAACACACATACAAAATAGATAACTTTGCGAGGGGATGGATATGTTAATTAGTTTGATTGTGGCAATCGTTTCACAATGTATGTCTGTTAAAATATTACATTATACAGCTTAAATATATATATAATTTTTATTTGTCAATTATACCTCAGTACAGCTGCAAAAAACCCCACCAAGAGCCAGGCAGGGTCTGTGGACTTCAGTTTCTAGTATCTGTTCTAGAAGATTGGTTTTCAAATCTGAACTCTGAGGGTCCGAGGGGGGAGCTGCATCCTTAAGCTTGGTGTTCAGATTGGTCAAAGACAGGCTCTAATGCCTGTAACTGGGCTCTGATGCTACAAAGCGCCATCAACAAACATTTTTGTTGCTACACGTGTACTAGGCTTTCAAATAGGTTGCTGCCTGTACAGAGTTTGTACGTTGCATCACAGTAAGTTACCTACATATCATCCCAATTGATAAAAAGAATAGAATTCCAGATGTGGAAAGGGCCTTAAATGATCGAGTCTAACCTCTTTGTTAAGTAGATGAGAAAACTGAACAGGAGGCAGAAATGATCCGCTGCTGATTGGTTGCAAGGCTTTGGGCAATGCCTTTGTTCTCTCTGGATCCCATCTCCTTTCTCTGTAAAATCGGAGGATGAAGTACACAATTGCTAACATCCCATAATCCTACAATTATTTTCCTTGGTTTTACCTTAAGGCAGGGGGTGAGGAAGGGCAGGAGAAGATAAATAACTGAAGAAAATTGGGACCAGCCGTTTCAACATGGTGTTCATCTCTAGCTCTTCCACACTACCCCTGGGAGAGCTCGGGAAGTCCAGTGAGCCACCCAGCCACTCGGTGCAGCTACCCAATGAGTAGATGCCACGTGGCATACTTCATCACATCTCTGACAGCTGGTTACTGGCTTGGCTTCCAGCTCCAGCTGTCTGTGAAACAAATGAATGTTGTCAGTTCCAAGGGAGGCAGGGCAAGGTGGGGTGGAGAGCTTGACATAACCCATCACCACTGCAGAAACAAGTAAAAACATATGTCTTCCTGATGCCGTGCATCCGTGGGCAGCAGCCTTGGGAATGGAGCAGCATCATTTATTCCAAAAAAGCGATTTGCACTATCGTGCAAATACAGCAGACACTATTTGTGCTGCTCCAGCTGAGTCACGGGGCCCATGTCAATTGTTCCTTCTAGGAAAATCACTACTTTCGGCAAACATGTATTAGACATCAGCTACCATATTTCCTACTCTCTAAACTCAGAACCAAGTAAAATTGGATAGTGAGAATTTAAGCAGTGGGAGATACCAATAATCTTTTGATTATTGATTTTCAGGTAGCCAGGGGTTAGAGTTTGGATATAGTACTTTTATGAAAATATTTATCTGGATTAATTTGATATTGAGAGTGTAGGTTTCAATACCTGAATACCTATAGCTGGAATGCTTAGGCTCTTTGAGATAGCAATCTGAAGCAATGATAGTATAACAAGTTGAAAAACTGGATGTTACCTAATATGTAATGTTTAAATTTTCTAGTCTAAGTTTTTGGCATATTTCAAAAATGGCAGGCAGATTATATAGTGTCAAATTAGCATATCCTTCACTGTTACAGGAGGCAGAGTCCTTACAACTTGGGTCCAGCCATTTTTATATAACATAGATGGATTCTTCTGGCTTGGCCTTCAAAACCCTCAGCTGTTTCTCACTGTACAAGAGTTTGATACCATCCTCAGAGGTGGTCTGACTTTACACTCCCATGGAATTTTGTATATTCCTCCATTCCTTCAACATGATTGACTGTCATGCCAATGCCATCTGAGTTCCAAGAGCATAAAGTCAAAATACAGTATCTGTACTTGCAGGGATTTTACATTACAAAAAAGTTATATAGCTCCCTTTGATAAGCACTGTGGTAATGTACATGATGATAAAGAAGCCTATAAGAGAAGCTTGTAAATCATAATGATGAATCAGGAAAGAATATAATATATCTGATTGTTTATGTGTTTGTCTCCCAAAAAAGAAGCATGCTTAAGTACAAGCATCAACGTCTCGCCTATTTTTAGATCTCTCTTAGTACCAGGCATGTTGCCTTATTCCTCCTTAATTAATTCTAAAAATATTTACTGAGCACCTACCATGTGCCAGAGATGAGCAAGAGAAACACAAGCACCAGGCTTTATGGAGCTAATAGAAGCAACAGACAATAAACACAAAGCAAACAACTACAGGATAGACCATCAAGTAACAATAAGGGCTCTACAGAAAAATTAAGCTGACTGAGATGGAGGATGACAATATTTGCTTTGTTTCATAGGGTGGCTTGAAAAGGTAACCTTTGGGCAAAACAAAGCGAGGCATCTGGGGACACAGCCATCTAGATGCAGGAAACAGTAATCACAAAAGTCCAGGATGGGAGCTTGTCTGTCCTGTTGATGGAGCCAGTGTACCTAGAGTTTAGCCACAAAGGGTTGAAGATGGTTAGAAAGGCTACTGGGGGCTAGAATTGGATTAGACTGGACTGAAAAGTGGTTTGAAATTCATATTTCTTGGTTTGGCACTCATCTTGTAATAATAGAGCATAAATGTGACCTGTTTTTAAGTGATACTTTAGAAAAATAACTTTGGAACGAGAGAGGATAGAGCTTGCCAACAAGGAGACAAGATAGGAGGCCCCCTGCTTTATTCTAGGCCCTCGGTGATATGTGGCCAAACTGAAAAGAGAGTATAGGGCCGGACAGGGTTAGGAGCTCAAGAGATCAACTATGTGTTGAGATTTGTCAACATTGTTAACCACATAATGTTACATTCCATAGGACGTTGTTGGAGGAAATGAGGATTGGAGGTTGGAAGCATAAGTTTGGATTCTGAAATTGACATAAAAAACACAACTTCATTGGATATGAGTTATGACCATTTCCTCTCAGACATTTAGCATGCCCCTCCCTCCAGAGGATGCTGACATGACATGTGGAGAAGGAAGACTGTTTATTAGCAGACACAGCACCAAAGGCTGGAATGATCTAGAGGGAGAGGCTGGCTGCACGGTCCCCTGCAAAATAGGCAGAGTCTGGTTTCTATTAAATCCAGACCTGCCAGCTATCTCCACTTGGTCCCTCACAATTAGCCAACAGCCATTATGGTAGTCATGTGTTTTCCAAATGACATCCTTCCTTAAGCTTCCTTTGAAATGATCTGATTCTCAAGAGACTGGAGCAAAGAGGATCATGCGACACAAGGCTGTCAAATGGCTCCCTCCTTAGTCTTCCCCAGATGAGAAAGTCTTTATGACCAAACTGCCTATAAGGGTCATGGAGCTCTGATATCTGTTCTTGTTGATTGTGGAGGCATATTTAGCTTTCTGAGGAGCTGAGAAGATGTGGTTTTTCTCTTCCCTTATTATTCTGTGTATATCTCTCCCAAAGATGTGTGAAGTGCCCCTGACATGCAGGACATGCTGTGGTGGTTACAAAGCAGAGTGTCCCAGCCCTGCCCTGAAAGTACGCACAATACACTAGAAGGGAGGAAACCAGAGCACTGCAGAATGAAATCTGAAGCAGATTAGTAATGTCCAGTAAGGCCGCATCCAGAGAGCGGTTGAGCTGGTTACCTCTAGATCCACGGAGAAGCTTTTTCAGTGACTATTGAACGTCCACCCCTGCTACCCCTTTGGTGTGAAGCCAAAGGGGAAGCCAAAAGGATGACTGATTTTAGTGCCACTTGAACTCAGCCTTCATTTCTGGAGATCTGAGTTCATGGGTATTCCTCTATGTCCTTTGGATCTATCAGCGTGGCAGCAAAAGGTCGTTGCCAGGAGGTTAGGACCTACATGAAGCCAACTCAGAAGTATTAGTTCCTCAGGAACTAAATAACTCTGTTATTTGGGCTGCTACCCTTTTCCCCCAAAAAGTCATGTCCTCTCTGGAACCTTTCTTTTTTCCAACTTTATTGAGGTATAATAAATAAAATTGTAAGTTATTTGAAGCATATAACATGATGATTTGATACACATATACTGTCCCTCCCACTGAGTTAGTTAACATATCAAACACCTCACATATACATTCATTTTTGTGAAAACATTTGAGCTCTACTCTTTGTAGATTTCTTTTTTTTTTTAAGATTTTATTATTTATTTATTCATGAGAGACACAGAAAGAGAGAGAGGCAGAGACACTGGCAGAGGGAGAAGCAGGCTCCATGCAGGGAGCCCAACGTGGGACTCGATCCCGGGTCTCCAGGATCACACCCTGGGACGAAGGTGGCGCTAAACTGCTGAGCCACCCAGGGCGCCCTCTTTGTAGATTTCAGTTAAACAATACAGTGTTTCTGGAACTTTCCCTGAATCCTAAAAAGGTGTGTGTTTAAGAGTGAGCAGAAGCTGTGTGGTCAGAGATCCCTGAGATACAGAGAGGTTAATAAAAGTACCCATCAAACTGAGCTGACAGGTGGGATTTTGCAGACAGATTGCCTTGTACAGTATCTGGTACATAGGAAACGAGGAATTATTCCTCCAGGTGGAGCAACAAAAGAAGGGGGAGAGGGAGAGAAGGAAAGAAATTCCTCTACCTGTATGTATGTATGTATATGTATACATATTCATACATACAATGGAATACTACTCAGCCATCAGAAAGGATGAATCCCCACCATTTGCTTCAACGTGGATGGAACTGGAGGGTATTATGCTGAGTGAAGTAAGTCAATCAGAGGAGGACAATCATCATATGGTTTCACTTATATGGAGAATAAAAGAAATAATGTAAAGGATTATAAGGAAAAGGAGGGGAACTGAGTGAGAAAAATTAGAGAGGGAGACAAACCATGAGATAGACTCCTAACTCTGGGAAATGAACAAGGGGTGGTGGAAAGGGGAGGTGGGCGGGGGGTTGGGGTGACTGGGTGACGGGCACTGAGGAGGGCACTTGATGGGATGAATACTGGGTGTTATATGTTGGCAAATCAAACTTCGATAAAAACAAATAAATTAAGAAAAAAATTCCTCAACATCTATTGATTGTAATTAACCACTTGGATTAATTAATAAATGTTGAAACAAAAAAAAAATAAATGTTGAAACATAGATGCTGTATAAGACTGCTTCTAAAAATTGTGTGCATTTAGGAGTATGTGTGCATTTAATTTTTTGAAATTAATACTAAAATTTAGACAATAGGTCATGGTAAACTGACAACCATTTTGGTATTAATACAGTGTTTGGAAAAAAAAAGAGCTTTTTGGAGGTCTGTGCCCTTCTGAGAATGGGCACAGGCATAAATTGGAACAGAATGGGTTTATATCTCTCAACCTCATGTTGCATCAGGAACTGCTATACTCTGGTCTCATGAGGTTTGGGCTGTTGAAGTCATTAAGTGTTTATTTCAACAGACATATTTTTAATTAGTCAAATAAATAGGTTTCATCAATATGTTCTTAATATCTTTGAAGAGCTGCTAGTATTGCATCTTTTATACCAGTACAGACGGTTATACTTCAAGCACTCTGAGGAAAGAGTCGATTTATCTTCGTGTCAGTAGCTTAAACCATTGCACATGGTCAAAGCCATGTTAGTTAATATTGTCTCGGAGCCAAATTTGGTTAGTGTAAGTGAAAGCAAAGGATAATTCATTTTCCGCCTACTGGAGTATAGGAAGAAGTAGCCCAACATCCCAGGCTAGGGAGGAGGAAAAAAGCCAGGCCATTTTAAGAAGTTCTGAAGAAAGATTTTTTTTAGACTGTTTTTCTAATCTATCCTTATCAGTATGACTCAGAAAACCATAGAGACTGACAGTACCTGGAGACTCTACTTGCCTAGTGGAGGTCAGGGGTCACCAGGAGAACTGGGCTTTGCCCAGTGATGCACCAGTGTGTGCCGCAGGTGGGATGCTTGGTGAGCATCTGTAATAATCTACCATAATCTCCAGGAAGTCAGCTCCACTTTTTTTCTCCCTGCAGTAACCTTCCATTTATTCCCATCAAAGTATCCTTTTCCCCATGATGCTGCTTTTTTTTTTTTTTTTTCTTCTTCTTCAGTAGAGGGCAGGTGGATAAGAGTAGGTCTTCAGAATGGACCAAGTCTGGGTTTCACATTTAACCTGTGAACATGCAGATGAGAAGTTAATAGGTCCAAAAAGTGTCATTGAAGAGGAGCAGCCTAGCAATTCCCCCTCTATGTGTCATTTGTCTTTCCCATCCCCAACAAAAGAAAACAACAAACAAGTTAAAACTAAAACCTGAAACCTTTGGGTTAAACAGATCTCCAAGGTAGAAAAACTCATGATTTCTCCTCTGTCTTTAAATAACTTCAGTTATATTTGTGAGAATATCATTAATGTGTCTCATCACCTCTTAAAGCCTTGTGTAGTCTTCCGACTATTTTCTCAATAAACACAATACTTAGGACACCAGATTCTGGTCCCCAGAATTTCAGGTCCAATTGAAGGGGAAGATTATAATATCAACATATTACTAGAAAGCAGGATGACTTCTCTGCTTTGTCCCCTCAAATAATCAAACGGAATAATGATAACAATAAACATTACTGGATGTTTCTCAGTGCCAAGTGCTCTTCTTAGCACTTCAGAAGCATTAACTCATCTAATCCTCTAAAAATCCTCTAAGGGAAGTGCTATTATTATTATTCCTACTTTACAAATCAGGGACTGGAGTATCTGAGAGTTTTGTAAATTTCTTCAGGGCTAAGGGAAAGGAAGAACGAGTCACTTAACCAATACAGAATGTGAAAATTCTGTGGCTCTGCATCTTGGCCCCCTTCTCTTGCCAGGCAATTTGGAGATACTGGTAGTATCTGAAGAAATTTGCACTGAGTGGGCTTTTCAGTTTTCTTGAAGGAAGATTACTATGTATATAAATCTGGAAAGCCTAAATGCCCTTCTACATCATATTTGTATTGTGAGTCTAGTTGATGATAATATTGCTATCAATGAATGGATGGGAAATACCAGATTTTTGTTGACATGTGTATTTTTGTTTTTTTCTCCCAAAATGGAAGATTTTCTTCCCCTTGACAGTAATAGGGCATCCCAAATGTTTTTTTTCCCCAAAAGGCATGTCCACGTGTGAGGGCCTGTCCAAGTTGTCTGTTAAACCACTTCTACATGTATAGATGCAGATGGTAAAAAATTCTATGTCAGTGTCTTAGAATTGTGTGCTTTGTGGAGAACTGAAGATGTTACCAGCATCTGTACGCTCTCGGCATGATTCCATATTTTGTCTCCTCAGCCTGACCACTGATCCAGATAGTCTACTTGTTCTCATCTGGAACCTGGTGAATCATTTGTCTTTAATCTCAAGATTCTTACTTCCTTTTTTAAAGTCACTATGGCGCTGTGTTTTATGTTTAGATTTACTGAGCAGTTGACAACTTAGCACAGTGCTTGATAAATAAATATTCACTTATTTGACCAGTGAGAAAACCCAAGTTAGAGATACTTTTATTCCCACTTCACAGATGGTGTAAAAAGGCAACCAGAAGTTCAGAATGCTTAAGCCCAGCAAGTGAGCAATGGAGCTTCAAGTGTACCTGTAAAATGTTTACTTTTTGTTTGTCTGTTTTTTAAAAGATTTTTAAATTTATTTTAGAGAGAATAGGGGAAGAGCAAAGGGGGAGAGAGAGAGAGAATCTCAAGCAGACTCCCTGCTGAGCACAGAGCCCATAGGTGGGGCTCAATCCCATGACCCCAAGATCATGAGCTGAGCTGAGCTGAAATCAGGAGTCAGATGGTCAACCGACTGAGCACTCAGGCACCCCTAAACTGTTGTCTGTATGTTGAGCATTTCCTTTATTTCATTATCTTTGTGCCATTCCATTTTAGCTTAATTCTTGTCACTTCTTCACACAATTCTAAATCCCTAGTCCTTTGCTTCTTTGATGGTCCCTTTCTCTCCTCCTCCAGCCCCTGGACCGTGGACTCCTGTTTCATATTGACTCTGCTTCCTTAAGCTTTTTGCTCACTCTAAACTGATATTTCCTTTCGGGGCATCCTCATACATGCTGGGCAACAAATGAGTTAGTTATCCTTTAGTCCCGTTGTTTGGACAAAATAGTTGTTTTTTTTTTTAAAAAGAATGTGACAGCTTGACTGAAGTTTCAGTATTTTTTAGGTCACTATTGTTAACAATGGGTTAAAAATTTTAAAATGAAAAATAAGTTGATTTTTCGTAATCACAAATATATATCTTTGCCAATATTTTCCCAGCCAGCCTCATGGGGGCTACTTTGTTGTTTTATTAGCCTTCCCTAAGAAGAGCAATAGAATGTTAAGACCGCCCATGGGGGTTCTTTTTTTATTATTACTTCAGGACCTTTCTTTAAGATAGATCATCTCACTTTTAGCAAACATCATTAATCCATTGAATCCATTTTTGATTATTTAATAGGTACCAGTGCTGGGATACAGGTCACTTAAGACAAGGACCTTGTCTTTTCTCGAATCTGCAGTCTCCCTTTTTTCATTAAGTTTAAAGCCTTTGATAGAACTTAAATATGACCTAGAGGAGTGGGTGTTTTAAAGAGCAATTTCCTGAAGTATGATTTATACCCTACCTGAATCCTTAGTGTATTATTTGGCCACTGACATCCAAAGTAGGAAACAACTGCTAACAAAATATATTGTCTTATAGTATCTCCATTCTAAAAGTATAAAGTGGCCAACTATCACTGCATAGAATATTGACTCTTGGTCTTTATCCCTAGCAGTTAAATTTGTAACTGGGTTTCTAGATCTTTGAAACTAGAAAAGGTTGACATGTAATGTGGGAACAATATTCAGTCCAAAAGGGAACACCGCCGGGCCTTTATCTCTGGCTTCTTCTGTCTTCTGAGAGAGAGGAGTCCCTAGTTTAGGGAGTTGGGGGCAGCTCTGAGTGTGTCACACTAGCCTCCCCAGGGACTTGAGGCCTTTCCTGTCCTTCCCAGACCTAGAGGATGCCTCAGTGCATCCTCAGGCTCCATTCCCTTCTGGTAGGCCACTGGGTCTCTGTTCCCTCCTGTCTACCCTCATTTCCTGCATGAGCCAGGAAAGGGCTCTGATCTCCCGGAAATGCCCATCCTCAGGAAAGCCTCCCATGTTCTCCCACACTCCTTGCCCTTTCCCTCATCTTGTTTTCTCTCCTAGAACCCTTTTTTTCTTCATATTTTGCCCAAAGGAATATTTCATACCCATTTGTGATCTTGTCTTATCCCCGCTCCCCCATTTAACTGGAAGTCCCATGAGACCACGGCTCCATCTTGCTCACCACTGTTGGAGTCAGAACATTGCGTGTGTTCAGCAACTCAAGATGCTTCACACATTCCGCAAATAAACAGATGGCTCCTTTTGGAGGTGCTGGGTTTGGATTTTTAAACCATAAAATGTATTTATTTGGTCAGACTCCAATGTTTTCTGTCAAACCCAATCCAAAAAAAGAATATATTTCTTCCTTAATAGCTAGTGCTGCAAAATTCTTGTTTCATTTTGAAGAATTATTCTAGATTTTTGTCCTTGTCACTCTTGAACTGAAAAAGAGAGGATCATGTGGCCTCTGTGTTTGTCCCAATATGGGAAGACAATTCTTATTTTTTTAGTGCTTTCTCAACACAGAAGCTTTCACTGTGCCTTTGAGTTGCCTTAAGGTGCTCAGGAAACAGGGAGAATAGAGAAAAAGCTTCCCAACCGGTTGGTCCAGTTAAGACACTTAAGTGGCTTAAGCCTTTGATATTAGTTTAACCAAGTTAGGAAGTTAGTAAGGCAGGAGGGCTTTCATGGATAAATCATTGCTCCCACCCCCACCCCCCACCTTAACTGTTCACTCTGCTGGGGACTGTAAATGGTGTCCTTTGTCTTCAGGCATGTAGAAGAGGTGGGGGCACTGGAAGGCCAGGGTTTACCTAGGAGGGACCCAGATCTTCCTGTGCTTCCAACTGAGATTTCTTCACAGGGTGGTCATGAAGTTTAAATAAAGCATCCCATCGAGTGTTCCAGGCTTCACAGCTCGACTTCAGAAAGAGTGCCTGGATTTTATGTATTGGAACCTGTCGCTTCCCACCTCCAGTGTCCTCCGCTATGGAGGGAGTGGGTGCTGGCACATCCCCGCATGCCTCCGGTCAGAGATTCTTTCATTCACTCACTCCACAAACATTTATAGACTAATAAACAAATGTTGATTGGCTGATAACATGTGACACACAGCAGGGATGCCAGTGTGGCTTCTGCTGTCACAGAGAATTATGTTAAAATTACATGTCCCTGGTGGTGGGGAGAGGATGGCATTTTGTTTGCTTCTGTCGTTGTAGAGAGACATGAGCAAGGAACTGTGGCCTCAGAGAATTTGGAAGTGGGGGGTAGGGGGAAGCGGGGCCATGAGTGAATTTTCTTTGAGGGGAAGGTGACAAAGTGGTGAGCACCAGAAAGCCAAGCAAGTCTATGGGAGCAGGAGATCATAGGTCAAAGAAACAGTGTGCAAGAGTTTGTGGGGGAGGGAAAAATAATTTTCCCTCTACCCTACTAAGTTCTTGGCTCACCCCCCTGTAATAGAAGACAGATCAACAGGAAAAAACAAAGATGATTAATAACATGGGAGGGACCCAGGAGAACTTTGGTATTTCTCCAAAAGGGCACAAGACACCACCCTAAATATGATCTAGATAAGATGTTGAGAGGGACAGTTATGGGAACTAATCGGGCCCAGTGCAGTCAGCAAGAGTGTGATTGTTATGCAGAGTTAAGTCCACACCTCTGTTGAGTAGTGTCTCCAGACCTTTGGTCATCCCCCTACTCCTGGTACACAGAGGGAGACACTCTTATAAATGGAGATTTCCTTTATAAACATAACTGTCTCCTACAGAAAGATAACTTCTCGGGGCATCTGGGTGGCCCAGTTGGTTAAGCCTCTGCTTTCAGCTCAGGTCATGATCCCAGAGTCCTGGGATCCAGCCCTACATTATTGGGCTTCTTGCCCCACAGCGACCCTGCTTCTCTCTTTCCCTCTGCCTGCCACTCTGCCTATTTGTGCGCGCGCACCTGCGTGCTCGCTCTCTCTCTCTTAAGTAAGTAAGTCTTTAAAAAAAAGGAGGGGGGGTAACTTCCCTAGGCTTTCAGAGCTTCTCCTGTATGGGCTTAGTCTTAAAAATAACCAGCTTAAGATAATCCTTGTGCCAAAGAGGCATATTTTGGGGTGGCAAATTCTGCTCACCTTCAAGTAAGAGCACATAGTAGATCTAAGAAGTGAAATGTCTTGTTTTGAATGGTGAGGAGAGAGGGAGAGGGGATGGTTAAACCGCCCAGCTCCACCTGGGGCAGGTTATGCAGGGATCTGTGGGCCAAGGAGAAGGGGCTTGGATTTGAGATCAATACCCGAGTGCATGGAATGAGTTGATTATGTTGGACAAAGAGACTATATGTGAGGAGGCTCACATAGGAGATGGCTTGGGGAGACTAAACAGAAAGTGTCCAAATGAGGAAGGGAAACCCTACCAGCATGGCTCTGGGCTGGGTGGGAAGGGCAGGTTACTCTGAGATCCAGCCTGAAGATATGATGGACAGGATTCCTAGATTGTGGGATTTTACTCAACTGAATGTTTATCTTGCCAATCAATTTCTCTTCTGTAATCTCCAGGAGAACATGAATGTGAACTGTTCTGTTGACATGTGGTGTGCCTCTGTTCTTTATGCCAACTCCTAGACAAGGGCTGCTATTGAGGTGCTCAGTGTGAGTTCACCGAGCCAAGCAAAGTATCTGTCTGTTCCCCGGTTCTAGATAATAGGTCAATGCTATAAGTCAACAAGACAGTCTTTCAGAAGGCAGCATCCTTCTGAAGGGGAAGGAAAGTCAAGGGCAAACCACATATTCTGGGACTTATTTTAGGAATGAGAAGCTGAATCCTAACATATGGCCCAAATTAGGCCTGAGCACAGAGCCCGTCTGCTGCAACCCCTCCACTCCACTGGGTGGGTTAGGTGCCAGCGCCTCCATGTTCCCATAGTAATCTGCTCTCAGCCTGACACCCCCTTGGCGTTTGGTACCATCCTTAAATTTTTAGGTGTCTGGCTCCCCAGCACAGCACATCCTCTGTTTGTGTAACTCCTACACAGTTGTGTGCCTTGCACCTGATACCCAGTGAGTGTCGATTCAATCGGTGCATCATCCTCACCCACCCAGACTGCTGTAGGTGAGAGTGTATAAAGGGCTCCTACAATGGTTATTCGATCTCCCCTTATAAAGTAGTCAGGGAGGGAAGGATTCCTCCCCTTTTGCTCATGAAGAAGGGGAGGCCTAGAAGACGGGCTCATGAAGCCCTTTGTGCATTGATAGTCCTTGGAGCAGTTCAGAACAAAAGTTCTGATGCATGAATCATGAGGAAAAAGATCTGGATTTTGATGGTATGCAGTTCTGCTTGGGAGTGAGGGAGTCTGTGTGCCTCTTGGATCCCTGCGTGTTTCTGATGTTCGGCAAAGTTTAAGAGTTGCTGGCCCACGTAAGTGCTTCCCAGGCCTTCACAGACATATGAATCGTGTGGGGATCTAAATAAAATGCAGCCTCTGATGCCACAGATCTGGGGTGAGACCTGAGTCTGCATCTCTGACAAGCTCCTGGGTGGGCTGAAGCTGCACACCAACAGACCACACTTGCTATCCCGGGGCCTGGATGTCCAGAAACTTCGGAACCGAACGCAGAAAGAGAGAGGATGGAGATGTGGAAGGGAGAGTGGGGTGTGCTCCAGCTGAAATATCAGGTCCAAATATATACACTTTATGCCACAAACTTGGAAAGCGAAATTGTGATTGGATGGCTGGCTGAGTCATGGTCATCTCCATGGGTCCCGGGCTGCACCATCGAGAGACAGATCTGCTAAGTGGAGGAGAGAGAGCGAACAGGGACTCTACTACCTCCGCTTTGACCTCAGTCTGTGTGTTCTAATTGATGAAATTCTTCTTCCCAGCTTATTTCTTAACTCAGGCTGAAGAGCCAGTGGGTGGGACGCCTGGGTGGCTCAGCAGTTGAGCACCTGCCTTTGCTTCAGGGCATGACCCCGGGGTCCCGGGATTGAGTCCTACGTTGGGCTCCCTGCAGGGAGCGTGCTTCTCCCTCTGCCTGTGTCTCTGCCTCTCTCTCTCTCTGTGTGTATCTCATGAATAAATAAATAAAATCTTAAAAAAAAAAAAACAGCAGACATGAGAAACTCTCTGAAAACCAAGTAGAAGTTACCATTTTACATTCATGAGGGAAATCTCCATTTTGGGGGTGCCTCCCTCTCTGTGCCAGGACCAGGAGGGTGATCAAATCTCTGGCAACTTGTCTGGGCAGAAGGCCAGGACTTAAATCCGCACATCAACCATATCTCTTTTTTCTGTGCTTTTCCTGGTAGCTTGCGTGACTGCCCTTCTCCCACCCCCATCGCCTTCAACATCTTCTCACATCTTTAGCTGGAGACAGTATTTATAAGGTGGTGTCTTGGTCCCTTTTGGGGAGTTACTCAGTTTTCCTGGATGACTCCCATCTCTACGAAAGATATACATGTTATTATACCTCTGTTTGTTTTTCTCTTGTTAATCTTTTATTACAATGGGGTCTGAGCCAAGAACCTAGAAGGATAAAGGGAAAATTTTTTCCTTCCCTACGATGTCAGCGCTCACTTTCCTACTTCCTACCTTAGCCTCTGTCTTGTCCTCCGTAAAATGGGGATAAAACATGTTAATGCTAATGGTACATAGAAAATACCCATCAATTACTTAGCGCAGTGCCCGCACCCAGGAAGTGGCCAGTAAACAGTTGTTGAAAATCACCACATAAGAGGAGGCCTGGAATCATTCATGTTTTCTGTGTGTTTGGCTTTTTAGTCAGGTCTAATAAGGACGCAAAAAAACGAATTCCTCATCTCACCGTTACCTCAGCTGCTGGCCCAGGAGCATAACTACAGTGCACCTGCAGGACACCATCCTCACGTACTGTACAAAAGGACGGCAGAGGAGAAGGTCCACCGTTGCCATGGCTACCTGGACTCCAGCGGACGTTCTTCCGGTCACTCCCCAACTCACACTCCCCGCACATCTTGGAGTCAAGAAAGAGAGCATCACCACCCAAGGTTGCAAAAGCAGCATTTTTGTGGACGACGCAAGAAATGTATGTAAGGAAACTTTTTCTTATTCTGTTCTCATGCGGGGCCCTCCGTAGGCTTTCTTGAGTGTAATTGGGTGTGCTGGACTTTGCAGGTTAAAATTGGGGCTACACTGGGAATCCCTTGAAATCAGTCTTGGAGATGGACCAATATTCATCCCTGTCAGGCAAAAACTGGGTGACCAATTCTCAATTCTTCTAGGTTAAACTAGGAAAGATTTTGATATGCTTTTGTTGGTTTTCATTTAGCATCTCCTATGTTTTAGTCTTGGATCCCCATATTATCTTGGTTTCTGTGCTCATGCTTCTGTACTGAGTCTTCCAATGATGAGAGAAATCAGAGGTGGATCCTCAGGTGTGGTTGGATGTTTGTTCCTTTTGAGCTCTTGAAGGAGAACTTAACAGGAAATGAGAACATTGGCACCTACATGGAGGTGACACTGAGATAGATACAGGGCCCCTTGGGCATGATTTGTGACCCAGCCATGGCATTCTGCACTTCGTAGACCAGTGGTATCTAAGAGAAATAAATGTCAGCCCCACAAATAGTTTTAAATGTTCTACTGGCCGCATTTTTTAAAAAAATTAAAGATAGGAAATTAATTTTAATAATATATTTAACCTGATATATTACAAAATATCTCAACATGCCAACACTATACCAAATTATGAATCAGGTATTTTATATTAAGTTTTGGAAATATAGTATTTGTTTGACAATTAGATCACAATTTTAATTTAGACAACAAATTTTCATCAGAAATAATTAATTTGTATTTGAGTTTCATGAAATGAAGGTTGGAAGTATAGATTTACATATTCAGGTTCTCCCAAACTCCCTTGTTTTCCAATAAGTGCAGCAAGTATTGCTTTCTTACTTTAAATCAAAATTAATTAAAATTAAAATAAAAAATTCAGTCTCTTCAGTGGCACCAGCCACATTTTAAAGGCTCAGTAGCCATAAGGGCAGGTGAATGCCTGGTTGGACAGAGCAGCCAAATGGTGGTTCTACCCAAGGAGAAGGGGAATGGATATCCCTGAGCAGTTGATTGGGAGCAACAGTGAAATGCCATGTTTCTAGCATTTTAATTGGTCTTTGGGGATTTGGGGTGTTAACAAAAATTTCCTCTTTAAGGAACATCTATTTGGCATGGATTTATAAAAATAGTGATATTCATAGTGACAGTGATATATATTTGATAGGAGATATCAAAGCTAATATTTAAAGCAGGGTTCAGATTGGTATTATGGATATTAGACTCCTTCCATTGAGAAACTGAGACTTAGGTCACTTATGAAAGTGGCCAACTTGAGGCTTTATATCTAAACTATATAATTTGATCTTTTAATTTTACTCTTTGGAGAGCTATCTGACTTCACTATTATGACTCTACTAGTTGTTGAAGTATTAAAATAACTCTGTGTTAGTATCACATTTCCAAATGCCCTATTGCCCCCCAGCAATCCTTGGACTTGTCCCTCTCCATTAACTGAAGGGATTATGCCTGGGGCCCAACATCCTGAGACTTCCAAGTCTCTTCCTAAAGGCCATGGCCAATATCCATTCTGTTAAGGTGGTGCCTGCACCTTACCTATTATGAAATATTTCATATTTTAAATATCAGCGCTGACTATGCTATTTCCCCCCAAACGAGTTCAATATTAGGTCAAAGAGTCCTTATTGACCACTTATTTTGTGCTATATTCTAGCTTGTGTTGATGAAACAAGGATATTAGACATGGACAGTGTTCATTCTGTAGGACGTATATTTCTAAATTTTATTTAGAAAATAATATATAAAGTGTCATCATGAATTCAGAGGCAAAGGGTAATGTCTACTTCTGCAGTGTTTTATTTTATTTAGAATAAAATAAAATGAACATTTTCTGTTTTTAAAGACTATTCCAGCAAAATTGATTTTTGTCGACCTGCTATACCAACTAGATTTGTAGTTTGGTTGTGTGTGTGTGTTTACTCATTAGAGTATTTTTGAGTTATTGTCTATTCACCTACCAACTTGTTTGAATGAATCTTTCTCAACCACAAACTAGGTACAAAGCCCCAGGACAAGCACTGAAAGCATCATTTATCAGTAGATCAGTGAAGTGTTGGTTACAGACTCTCTCCCTGCCTTGTGTAGATTTCTTTCTATCTCACTCAGCTGTTCTCCACTGGTAATCCCTTCCAAATGCTCTTATGTTCGTTGTAGATGCCCCTAAGCCTCCCACGGAGGATACCTATCTCAGGTTTGATGAATATGGGAGTGCAGGGCGACCCAGAAGATCAGCTGGAAAATCACAAAAGGGCTTAAATGTGGAAACTCTTGTGGTAGCAGACAAGAAAATGGTGGAAAAGCATGGCAAGGCAAATGTCACCACCTACATTCTCACAGTCATGAACATGGTAAGGGAGTTTGCCAGGACTCTGATGCTACTCGTCCTCCAGAATAGCTAAAAATTAAGAGTATCGGGATGCCTGGGTGGCTCAGCGGTTGAGTGTCTGCCTTCGGCCCAGGGTGTGGCCCCGGGGTCCCAAGATCGGGTCCCGTATCAGGCTCCCTGCATGGAGCCTGCTTCTCTCTCTGCCTGTGTCTCTGCCTCTCTCTCTGTCTCATGAATAAATAAATAAAATCTTTTTTAAAAATGGAATGGTTTAAAAAAATTAAAGGTATTTCCTTGTGTGGATTGAATAGCAGATATAGCCACATTATTTTATTGGAAAAAATGAATTTTGAGGAGATTGGCTTCATATGTACATATATTTGGTGAAGTGGAGGCCTGTGTACTTATAAATATGTCTGATTGATACACAGAGTTTTGGAAATTTAAGATTTACTTTATTTTTGCTTGATTTCAATTGTTCTGACAGGTTTCTAGCCTATTTAAAGATGGGACCATTGGAAGTGATATAAACATTGTTGTGGTGAGCCTCATTCTTCTGGAACAAGAACCTGTACGTGCCATACTTCACTTATCTCTTAATTCATTCTACCATTCAGGATCCACTTATTGAATACCTACTATGTATTGATCCATGAACTAGTCATTAGAAATTCCAACTTAAAAATATGCTGATCCTATCCTCAAAGAAAGTATAATGTAATAGGGTTGTGTATTCAAACAATGAAAACATCACAAAATAATTACATATATGTGCATGTATATATGACACACAATGACATATATATGCATATATAGTATAAATGTTACATTCTATATAAAAATACAAATATTATGTAGGCTTTACAGGGAAGGTGCCTTTGATATCAGATTTAAGGGTTAGTTGAATTTTGCATGTTGGATATCCTGGGTAATTTGCAGGTAGATGCAAAAGGATATTTTGAAAATATACAGAAAATAAGTTATCAGAAGATTCTTGTAGTAAACCTACTGTTTCCCCAATACCATCTTAGTACTGCAGAGAATAAATAAGGAATATTTAACTGCCCTTGAATCGATTACCTTGAAGTATAGGTCACAGGCACAGAGTAAATTATAAAACCAGAACATATAATAAAGTGTTAATTGCATGGCACCCGCTGCTTTGTAGTGTTTTGATGCTGAAACTGTATTTTTCTGAAGTGGAGACTACCACAGGTTTTTAAGTCCCCTGTGGCTTCTCCTCTTCATCTGCAACCCCAGTAATTAACGTACAAAGCAAGGAGTCAGAGACAAGACAAAAATTAATTGTCCAGGTGTGTAGAGCAACAGAGGTTAACAACCTGTCAGATTGTTCTTGGAATTTTAGAAGGGTAGAAAGGAGGATGTGTGTCATTGGGAGACACTTCTGTCTTTAACCTACCACTTATACTTTGCCCAAGGTCATTGAAGCCAGAGGCATCCTAATTCATGGATAATTAAAGACCTAGTCTAAAAACCCTCAACTTGATCCAAGTCAATAGTTTTAAGCAAAGATTTTTGGTAAATAATTATCTTAAGGCTAGGTCCTATCTTACCCTCTCAGAATCTTATAATTATTTGTTTCTACATCCATTCAGTGAGCTTTCATTTTATTGATTGATGGATGGATTGATGATGTGCCAAGCCCTTTGCTGGAAATTTTGGCATAGGAGTAAATAAGCTGTGGTCACTACCTTGCTTGTACTATATTGAAGAAGGCATTGAACTTTATCAACAATAACTTATAATTAGGTTCTAAAAGCTATCAGTTTTATAAAGGTGGTAACAACATGAGATGGACACAGATATTCCAACTGATGTCAGGTTATTTATTTTTTTTTATAAAATAGAACTAATCATACAATATACTGCCAAAACTCTATAGTTACTTGAAATATTGTGAGCATTTACCTGAAATATTTTTAGGTTTTTTTTTTTTATCAGTTGTCTCCAACCTTAGCCCAAGTGTTTTCCTCCACAGACCTTTCTCCCTAGAAACATGAGGTTTCTGTGTTTGCCTGTACAAATGGAATGATTCAACGTTCTCACTCCTGACAAATTCACCCTCTGGTTTCTGTGGGTTTCCCATAGGGAGGATTATTGATCAACCATCATGCAGACCAGTCTCTGCATAGTTTTTGTCAATGGCAGTCAGCTCTCGTTGGGAAGAATGGCAAGAGGCACGACCATGCCATCCTACTCACAGGATTTGACATCTGTTCCTGGAAGAATGAACCGTGCGACACTCTAGGTATGGTATGAAGGGAGGCTTCTCTCACGCCTGTGAAAACACAGTATGGAAACTTTCAACTGGGTGGGTGGCCCTTAGGACCCTTAATAAGAAGAAACATCATATTTAAATTGTGGGGTAGTATCTTCACTCAGCCCTGTGGTGAATATTGTTCTATTTAACCAAAGTCAAGGTAGAATGGTGAGCTTCATTTCCTTTATTTGTTTTGGGTGTTTCTTTATGAACTCTATGGGATGATCATTGAGGTAAATTGTTTAACCGGAAAAATTGTGGTTTGTTCCATAAGCATGAATGCAGCTGGGTAGCTGAAGAGAATTAGACTGATCACCATGCTGTATAACTGTGCCCCTAGGTAGCATAGCAGTGCATCCGTTAGAAGGTTACTTGACTTTTAAGGGACTCAGCTGTTCTATATTTACCTAAGACACTGAGTAAGGACTATATCTTCTACATTTATACTATGTTTTCTAGTATATTCCATTGCATACATTAGGAACTCAAGAAATTTTTTTTTTGGTGAATTAATGATCATCTAGATCAGTGGTGATGATGGCAGTGGTGGTAATGATGGTGTCACTGATGATATGTGCCAATACATTAAGTTTCTCAGATCATCCCGTGGACCTCATAGCAGCAAAATGGATTCAGTCAGTCCACAAATGTGCATTTTATACTAACTGGGTCCATATCCTTGTTCTGCACATGAGGACCCAAAACTGGGAAGAAAGACCTGTACCACTATCATGTGATTCAAGATAGAATCAAGTACTGGCTGAGATGATTTGATAGCTGCTCTTTGAAGGATGTGGTTTTGGGGTTTTTTTGTTTTGTTTTGTTTTTAAGATTTTTATTTATTTATTTATTCATGAGAGACACACAGAGAGAGAGGCAGAGAGACACAGGCAGAGGGAGAAGGAGAAGCAGGCTCCATGCAGGGAGCCTGATGTGGGACTCAATCTCTGGTCTCCAAGATCAGGCCCTGGGCTGAAGGCGGCACTAAACCACAGAGCCACCTGGCCTGCCCAATGATGTGGTTTATGAAAACAGAAGCATTTATCACATTATAGTGAATATGAGAAAAATGCACTTAATCTGTTCACATTGTTCAGGCCTTTTCATGTTGTCTGCATCAGGAAAAGACCAGGATGTATGTTCTCTTAGGAAATATACCTTGAGTTTTGATGCTACCAACACTGTTAAGTGGACATTTTGCATCAGTTTAACTTAGATGAGGCCTATAAATGTCCTGCAGCTTCTTATTCTATATGCAAAATGGAAATTACAATACTCATACTGAGTTCTCAGGGCTGTAAGGAGGATCTGTTGATGACAATATTTTTTAAAAGGCAAGAAATGTTAAATATTGTGTTTATCTATCAGGGCAGGACAAATAATCATATGCCTATAATGCTTTTCTGCAAAAATATTAAGTACATTAATCAAACTAAAACTAATTATGTGAATCAGTTAAACTAAAACTCTACAGAACATTTTGAAGCCATAAGAAATAATCAGGTATCAGTATATGTGCCCTTTAGCCTAACATTTGAAATTGCTCTCTCAATAGGATTTGCCCCCATCAGTGGAATGTGCAGTAAGTACCGCAGTTGTACCATCAATGAGGATACAGGGCTTGGCCTGGCCTTCACCATCGCTCATGAGTCAGGGCACAAGTGAGTGACCCCTGGATTCACTACTTTACATGAAATTGGTTGGGTGATTCATTGGTGTCCCTCTAATGATTATTGTTGATCTAGTTAGAATAGATAGGCTAGATCTTGGGTAAAGCTTAGAATAATACCTGACTATAAGAAGGGTTGATAAAGGCCAGTCATTGTGACTAATGTTGTTTTTTATTTAAAAAAAACAAAACAAACAACAATGTTTCATAGCTGTACAGAATTACAGATGGACTGTGAGTCATCTAATGGACCCTCTGGTCTTTTAGGAATGTCTTCCATGCTGTGCTGCAGTGAAGATTCTTTTTTAGTTCATTATGCCAAGGAAATAATCATGCAGATGTGTAAATTTCCAGAATGTAGTGATATGTTAATTGTTCAAAGACTTTCAGTGCACACACTGGATATTCTTGGTAGTTGGTGTCATTGAGTGTACTTAGTATTGTTGTCAGTGGTGTTAGTAAATCTTTCTGAGAATAGAGTTTGAAATGAGGAATGAGAAACCTAAGAGTAATGAGTTGAATTTATAAAGCATGTTATCTGGTGCTGAGGCAGTTCTGGAGAGGATTTTCAAACGGTCCTTGAATAGTAGCATTCATATTGAAATAAGCACACTGCTTTACAAAATGACCTTTTCAAAGGACAAGTTCTTTGGATATATGAGTTTAGGAGTGTTTATGTGTGTGTCTCATATTCAGCATGTATATTAAATGCTCATTTTCAGGGCATCTGATTGATCTCTGACTTAAAAATAAAAGCAAAATCATCTCCACAACTATAATTTATATTTGAATATTTTGTATTTTAAATATTATGAGCATATTATATTCAGGAAATTTGAATCCTGTGTATGTACACAACCACTTTCTTAGTAAGGTACAAATGAACCAATTTTATTGTGAACAGTGGTACAAAAATTCCTATTAGGTACAAGGCCCCTTTGTACAGAGCAGGAAAGAAATACGAATGTCAAACATATATCTAAATTTATTTTTGTACCTATCACCTCCTGACCCTGAACTTCCTTATCACAGTCTCACAATTGAGATTAGTAAGAAAAAAAAATTGGTACTTGAAATAAAAGAGTTTGACTATCCCATCATTTTAATTTAACTTAGATATCTTAACCAAAAGTTTCTCATCCTTAAAAAATAAAGCAGACATATCGTTTGATTTTTGTGGCCAAGACAGTAGAACAAAGCCCTTAGCATTCTTTAGAATTTTCTACATAAATTTTACAGTACTATGGTTGACTTTTTTTTAAAGATTCATTTATTTATTTTAAAGAGAAGGAGCGTGTAAGCAAGGGGGAGGGGCAGAGGAGAGGGAGATAAAGAACTTCAAGCAGACTATGCACTGAGTACACAGAACCCAACACAAGGCTTGATCCCAGGTCCTTGAGATCACGATCTGAGCTGAAATCAAGACTCAGATACTTAATTGACAAGCCACCCAGGCTCCCCTATAGTTGACCTTTGAACAGCATTGGTTTGAACTCTGTGCAGGTCCACTTACATGTAGATTTTTTAAAATATAAATACAATATAGTACTTTAAATGTATTTTCCTTATGATTTTATTAACATTTTTTTTCTCTAGCTTACTTGATTGTAAGATATGTAACATGTAACATACAAAACATGTGTTAATTAACTTTAGGTTATTGGTAAGGCTTCCAGTCAGCAGTAGGCTATTAGTAGAAGTTTTGAGGGAGATAAAAGTTATACTTGAATTTTCAACTGCAGGTGGGGAGGGTCAGAGCCCTTACCCCTGTGTTGTTCAAAGGTGGGTTGTATATAGTAACTCATTTTTGTCTGTCTTTTTTCTTACAAATTTGATAAATCTGTCTCTCACTTGGGTTCATTGATTGTCAATGCATCTTCTTCCTTTGATTATAATTTGGAAAATGGGTTCACAGGAAGATTTCTGTTTTCATCTTTCTATTTCAGCTTTGGCATGATTCACGATGGGGAAGGCAATCCCTGCAGGAAGGCTGAAGGCAATATCATGTCCCCCACACTGACAGGAAACAACGGGGTATTTTCCTGGTCTTCATGCAGCCGGCAATATCTCAAGAAATTCCTTAGGTGAGACAAAATAAAGCCAGGAGTATTCTGAGGGTTGGAGTGGTGACAGCAAACCATGCTCAACAGACGTTTAAAATAAATACTCAAGGGATTGGTGATGGTGATGATGATGATGGTGGTGGTGGTGGTGGTGACAATGATATTGTCATCATTATTGCTATTGAAAAAATACATTGAAAGTCTAATACTGTACTAAATGCTCTGCACATGTTGCCTCATTCAATCCTCATGGCAATCCTATTATGATCCTTATTCTCCAGTTGAGGAAGCCGAGTCATAGGGAGGTTAAGTGTGTTGCTTAATATCCTACAGCTGCTAAGGTGTAGCCATAAGACTCAGAGTTAGGTGTGCTTCTGTTCCCAAGATTTATGCTTATAACTATCTCCCCTTTATGACCTCCAGACGCTGCTAGATATACTTTTTACTGTGACTAATTTTAATCTGATCAATCAATTCAGTCATAAGAGTATTAAAAATGCTAACATGGTACACATGTTCTATAATGAACAGAATATTGTCTTGCTTAGCTATTTTGTTTGAAATGACCATGAGCTATCTGTGTGTCCAGAACACATCCAACGGGGATGATAAGTATATAAAATCTCTTTGGTAACTCAAAACACCTATATGGTATTAGTAAAATGGAAGTTAGGAAGGTAGTGTGATTCATATTAAATGTTATTTATGATTATGTTATTATGTTATTAAATGTTAATTATGAATATTAAATTCATATTAATATGTGATTCATATTAAATGATGAGCCCAAAGTTGAACTCTTTGAAGTTTCCTCTAATTTTATTTAGCAACCATATATATTTGACCATTGTAATTATAATAGCACTCTAGTTGTTATTAGGTATCTCACCATGCTGTGTTGACTCAGAAGAACACTTAGGTTCTAATACCATTTCCCTTTGACCAAATGTTAGGGCAACTAACAAAATTTCTTTGGGAATTCATAATATTGATACCTTTTTTTAACCTGTACTATTGCATATTATTTGCAGATGTTTACAGAATTAGTAATACAGGAAAAGCTGATTAAATGTAAAGATGTTTAACCAAACAATGTCCCAAAGAACAGTAAAAAATCGACAAACCTTTTGTTAACTATGTTTCATCAAATAGAAAATTATCTTGGGGCACCTGGGTGGCTCAGTCAGTTAAGCATCTGCCTTTGCTTCAGGTCGTGATGCCAGAGTTCTGGGATCAAGCCCCACACCTGGGGGGCTCCCTGCTCAGCAAAGAGTCTGCTTCTCCCTCTCCCTCTGCCCTTACCCCACTCATGCATGCTCTCTCACTCTCTAGTGTGCTCTCTCTCTCAAATAAATAAAATCTTTTAAAAAAATTAGAAGGTTGTCTTAATAGTTCTAAATTTATGATCGGGGCTTGAAATTATCTTTTCTATCTCATGTGATAATGGACTCAATAAATATTATAAATCAAGGTCACCTTAATCAGATTGAATTTCCATCATTAATATGATACAGTTAAATGTTTTGGGATGATGATAACAACAGTTGACTTTGAATGCTTAATATGCCTTTTCTTATTGGATCTGTTAAACTCTTGTTGGAAGTTATTGTCCATAATAAGGAATATTAGCGTTGTTCTTGGTCTCATGATTGACTCAGATTCCCATCTGTCTGCCTCCAAAATCATCCCTAATCACCGTGCTATTTTGCCTCTCATTGGTACCATAGTTTAACTATGTAAGTTAAACGGAGGGAAGGTGCCTTTTTTTTTTAAGATTTATTTATTCATTCATGAGAGAGACATACACAGAAGGGCAGAGATACAGGCAGAGGGAGAAGCAGGCTCCATGCAGGGAGCCCAACACGGTACTCGATCCCGGGACTCCAAGATCACGCCCTGGGCTGAAGGCAGGCGCTCAACCGCTGAGACACCCAGGGATCCCTGGAAGGTGCTTTTAACAATATCCACCATCAAGACTGATTTTTTTCTTAACACATCCCAGTTGAGCAGACTTTGGGAAGTTATCCTGCTTATTGCCCCAATGCATCCTTTCTCCTGATGCTTTCAAAAGCCTTGTTTATTTTTTGCTTATAAAGATTATTTGAGGTAAAGCACATCTTTGACCACTGTCCCATTATTTATTAAAAAAATACAGCATGACTTTCAACTCCATGAAGACGGGTACTGTGTCTGGCTAGCTTATTTTGTATCTTTAGCACTTAGCCTGATGCTTACCACACAGTAGGCACCCAATACAAATTTGTTGAATATTGTCAAATGAGATTGTTGGGGGGTTTCCAAATATATTGACTTTTCCCATCCAGCAGACCAAATCAAACTACTTGGATAGCTCTAACTTCTCATACCAGGTAAAATCTTCCATAGCTGTGTACATTTCACCCTCTTAGATAGGCTAGGATTCACTCTCTGGGAAAAAAATATATACATTTTAATTTTAAGTATTACCTATATCTTTCACCATGCTATATTTTTCTTTGCATGAGTGCATTCAGAGGTGTACTGTTTTACATGGAAAGATCACGGATAAACGTAGGAATTAACAACGATGTGTTTTCACGGCAGCACACCTCAGGCTGGGTGTCTGGTGGATGAGCCCAAGCAAACAGGACAGTATAAATATCCAGACAAACTACCAGGACAGATTTATGATGCTGACACACAGTGCAAGTGGCAATTTGGAGCAAAAGCCAAGTTATGCAGCCTTGGTTTTGTGAAGGTATGTTTGCTTGTGATTTCAAACTTACATTAAGATTCTGCAATGTGTCTGTGTCCCTAACAGAAATATAAACATTTGGTTTGCTAAGGCCAAGGGTTAGAGTCTGGGTTATCTCTAAAATGTCAGTTGTTTGGCATGATAATTAAGTGGCAATTTTACTGTCAATGAATTATCCAGGCTTATCCCCCATAGGCCATGCCTGGTTTAAATACCATCTGACTGCATCCTTGGAAGAAAATCCCTCCTGTGTGGATGAGGATTTCATCACAAGCAGTAAATCTGAGTACAGTCACGTTTACCTTCTTCTTATCATTCTATCATTGTTGTATTCATATTTCTTTTTAATGTGATACATTGAAAATCATCACCACCTCAAAATATATTCATATGCCTTTATGGAATATGAAAACCGTTGGCAGCCAACTTCTTTGTGTGTTAAGTCTTTCCTTCAATATTATGAGGAACATGGATGGGAAAAGCAAAAAAGTCCAAGCGATAGACATGGGAGAAACATCAAACAAATTGGCCAAGAAATCCATCAATGACCATCTCAACATCAATACAGTGGGATCAGTTTCGAGTTTTTCTTCCCTAGTATTCAGAGAGAAACATGGAAATCCTAGGTATCTAGAAACAGGGAAATGACACAGTTTTATAGCTCTGTTTCCCTGTTCTCTTCCTATTCTTCCTCCTTTCTGTCCCTTGTCTTTTCCTTTCCTTCTTCTGCAACCAGCACCACCACCACCGCCAGCATCGTTGTGGCTAGCACTGCCTCTTCCACCACCACCCCCATGTCCAGCAGTTGCCATGCGAGCCTCTGCTCCACATCAGGCACCTTCTTAGAGACTTATTTTACTTTTCCACAATCTTCACAAAGACCTTTTGAAATGAGAGTTATCATTTTTTACATGGAGTTCAGAGAATGTGTATTCCATTTGCCCAAAGCCTCAAAACTTTTAAACAAAACCTATCAATCACATTGATGTTAAAACTTCCTTCTCTGCAGTTAATATGAGTGTTTCCTAAGCTTCAGTCACTAACCTCAACATCCAGTTCCTGACAACTACCTTCATTCATTGTGCTCTATCTCTGTATTGTGATTCACTTGTTGCTTTTCCAATAAATCAGCTCACTTAAAAATATGTAAGTCCAGGCCTAATAAATAACCACCAAATCACAGGTTTGATTTGGGATCACATATTTTTCTAATGCTCTTTAAATGTATAATTATTAGAAATGTGTATCCACCCACCATCCACAATTTTTTTGGTGTCTCCTCCATGGTGCATGGACATCACTTTGGCAAATGCTGGAGTATCATGGATACACTAATAAATTTACAACTGTTTCTAATTGCCTGTTAAGTTGATGTGTTTGGCAGAAGTCAGTAGACATTCACTTTGTCGACAGTTTGTCCTAATTCTCTCTTGTTCGCTTCATTCTTAAAGGTTTCACTAGTTTACGCATCCATTAATGAAACATTTATTAAGCACTTACTATGCAGCAAATGCACAATTGGTAATAAGTTTGATTTTCTTTAGAAACATAAAGGAAATTTTAAAAATTACTCTCATTCCTTCAGGATTAGACATTCAACACACGTTTGTGGGGTGTTGATGGTGTCAGGGCTCACACAGCCATTCTTCAGTGACAGATATTTTTCTGGAACCATACCATATTTTGGAGAGACAGCACCTCAGCGTGATGGCCTTCCTTGAGGAGCAGAGCAAAGGGAAGTGGGAATGGTAGACTAAAAGGCTGGATAGAATGAGGCAGGCACAGACGGGAACCTGGGGGACAGGGAGATTGGCTTCACGGAGGGATTTGAGATGACTATGAGGTAGGACAGGGAAGGTAGTGGACTCTGAATGTGAAATTTCCCACCACCAGCCCCCCAGCCAGGGGCAGAAATACCTGCTTATAACGAACCATGGCATGACCTCTGAGACTCATAGGTAGTTCCCGCCTGGCACTACATGGGAGGGGTTTCCCAAACAAACAAACCTCCTAATGGCCCTGCTGGTCTGGGCAGTGTGGACCCATCTCAGGGGCACAGATAACGGATGGTGTTTGTTTTCAGAGTCCTCAGATGTGTCATTGCTTTGCTTTACACACCTGTTCTCCTCACTGACTATTTTTTTTTAACTTTATGCCTCCTGGAAAGGCAGTTTTGCATAATAGTTAGAAGGAAGGAAAGGAAAGGAAAAAGAAAAGGGAAAGGGAAAGGGAAAGAAAAAGGAAAGGGAAGGAAAGGGAAGGGAAGGGAAGGGAAGGAAGGAAAGGAAAGGAAAGGAAAAAGAAAAGAATGCTCCAGTGTCACTGAAGCCAGCGATGCAATTGTCAATATCCCCTGGAACTGGTTAGAAATGCACATGCTCAGGTCTCATCCAGGTCCTAAAGAAGGAGGTTTCTGGGTAGGGCTTGGCAATCAGTGCTTGAACAGGTGATTCTGGTGATTCTGATGCCTGCTCAGGGTTGAGAACTACTGAATTAAGCAGTCTTCAGTTTTACACACACACACACCACCAAATTTTGGACTTCGGTAGACCTGGCTTTAAAATCTTATTTCACCACATCCTAGAACCCTGAGCAAATGGCTGAACCTCCCTCAGCTTTTGTGTCCACATTTCTAAGGTGAGGATAAGCACAACTCTTCCCTGGTAACCGTGAGGATGAATCTCTTGGGATGGCGGCACCCCTCAGCATATCGCCAGGGTATGCTCCCTGCCCTCCTCCTCCTGCCTCCAGCAGCTGCACTTTCTTGCAGCCTCCTTTCTCCCAGTGACCTCCTTGTCTGAGGCCTAGGCTGGCCATCCTTCATCCCTGTCTCACCTTCCCTCCTCTCCCAGCCACAGGTTTTCTGTCTTCAGTATGTCAAGCTTGATCTCTCTTCCCTTTCAAAGAGTTCAAGAAAATGAGTTGACCTCTGATGGGTCCACATTATCTGGACAGATGTGAAGGAGGGTCACATCCACAGCAATGGGGAAAAACATGCCTTTGGTTGCTACACATGTATCCTGCTGCCTGGCAGTACGGGAATTGGTGCTGTCTGCGGAATGCCCCAAGTGCTGGAAGAGACTCTGGCCAGTGCTTCCCATGCATGCTGCTTATTTTACTAAGTTAGCAATGAGCAGCTTGGGCTCTGTACCTCAGCAGCCAGCAGTGACTGTCACATAGCAGAAGCTCTGTAAATGCTCATGCTTACAGATGCACCAAGAGGGTTTGAAGCAGAATAGGAATTATGGGGAAGGTATTTGAATTCTAGTGAATATTTTCACGCTCATCACCTCGGAGAACATTTCCTTTGAAAGAAAAGGCATGTCAAAAAGAGTAGGATGGGCATATATTTCTTCTTTTGAGAATCTGACATTGTAATGCATAAAGGACATCAAAGGGTACAAAGATCTAGAAAATAGCTCAGGGAGATGCAATGTACAGCATGGTGACTGTAGATAATGCTTTATGGCACATTGGAAAGTTGCTGAGAGAGTAGATCCTAATAGTCCTCATCACAAGAAAAATAATGCAATAATGCATGGGGACAGATGTTAACTGGATCTATTGTGGTGATCTTTTGTAATACATACAAACATCGGATCATTGTGTTGTACACCTGAAACTAATATAGTGCTACCTGTCGGTTATACCTCAGTTTTAAAAATTATTTTTAAAAAATTATTTTAAAAATTTATTTTAAAAATTATTTTTTTTAAATTATTTTAAACTTTTATTTTAAAAATTATTTTCAAAAAAGAACTTGACATGGAGAGAAAAAAGTGGAGACCAGAGAGAAACTTCCTGGTATTTAAATTTAAATATAATCAGTAAATCGTACCTACTTTGCAACTTACTAAATTTGTTACATCAGGTTTCAGCTTTTACTAACTTCCCCCTTGGACTTGTGTCCCAACATAAGTTGATGTTGATGTCCTTGTATTTTCTCAAACCATCCCTTCTTTCATGTCTACAAGTCTTTGCATATATGCCTCCCAGCTTAGAATGCTGCATGACCACCCATGTGACAAATACCTAATCATCTTCTACGGTCATCAAAGATGCAGCACAGGGGATCCCTGGGTGGCGCAGCGGTTTGGCGCCTGCCTTCGGCCCAGGGCGCGATCCTGGAGACCCGGGATCGAATCCCACGTCGGGCTCCCGGTGCATGGAGCCTGCTTCTCCCTCTGCCTGTGTCTCTGCCTCTCTCTCTCTCTCTGTGTGACTATCATCAATAAATAAAAATTAAAAAAAAAAAAAAAGATGCAGCACAAGTGAGTGTTGCCTCCTATTTTCCCCAAGGAGATTTAAACATTCCTTGCCCCCAGGCTCAATCTGCACCCTATAAACTTGTGATACTGTATTATAACTGAGTACATGTGTGTCTTGTCTCAGTGGATGGCAGATACGTAGCGTGTACCTGCCATGTTGGCAGCTAGATACCCAGGACTCATTTACTGAATTTACAGTGGTAACTAAAGCTAACATTTCTTTAGCACTCCCATTTTCATAGAGTGGAGGATTTTGCCTCTGTCCCCTTCTCATCCTTCCTCAAGGGAGCAGAAGGGACTGACTTCTCTGGGAGAAAGAGAGAAGTCAGGGATGACTCTAGGATTTCTGGATTGAGCCACCAGAATCACAGAGGTCTCATAACAGGAGCTGGAAGAGTCTGAACAGATTTGAGGGGGACAAATGGGGAATTTAGTCTTGGATGGGTTCAGCGCTTTATAAACTTTGACCTGCAGAGACCATTCACATTTTTAGCACAGCCAGTTTCACTTGTATAGGGGCATCCTTCAGAATCCTTAGGATGCAGTGGGACAACACGGTTAACAAGTGACAGGACAGAGTCATGCATAATGTTGAGACTCCCCTTAGAAGTCACATCCAGGCTACACGAGACCTTGGAGTCCCTGTGGTCATTGCTTTTTTCCTGAAATTATTACTTAAGTCTAGGGAATTATAGATAAGGAAAAGTTAGTCACATGTGCGGGGAAAAAGAGGGAAGAGCAAGCAAAAAAAAGTGCAAACTCCCATTTCTGTTTACTTTGAAAGGGAGCTTTCTCAGAGGACTCTCCTGGTCGTCAAAGCATGTAGTTGGCTATAATTACGTTTGACTTATGTACCTCACCACAAAAGAAATAATATGTTCATACAGACTGTCTGATTTCACTCTGGATTCCTGTGTTTTTGTGTTTTGCTTTACTTTCCCGGTCTTCTCCAACTGTCCCTTCCCCTTAGCCCTGTGGCTTGGCATTGGCTGTGGAATCCATGTCTCCTTTGCTTTGGTCTGCCCCGGGGTCATTTCGGTGGCTGCCACATAGGCTAGGGGTGTGGGTTATGGCTTCCTGCTGGCTGTAAGGAGGAAAACAGTTTAATGCTGAAAGCCTTTCTAACCATGGCTGGGTTTCAATGGTTACCTCTCATTTCTCCATCTTGATGTAGACTATCTTTTTCCACATTAAATTGTTCCCCTCAGGCCCAGGGTAACACATGGAGGAGCACAGAGATGATGAAGCTGATTCACCTGCTGGAAGGCTGCCTTATGCTTTCTACTAATGTCAGTGGCAGGTCCACTTTTATGGGAAACATTGACATATTGTGTCTTATGACTTATTTTGAGATTTGAAATGGTTTTGTGTGGCACACGTCTGGGGCCATGGGTGGGTGGTGTTTCCAAGGAGTGTACTGAATATCCTTCCATGCTCTGTTGGGGGTAAAGACTTTATGGTCTATAAGATCAGGCTCACAGCACATATCTCTGGTTTCCCTGTGTTTCCTTTTCTTGGTTCCGTGGAAAACTTTTTTTGTGAAATAACCTCCAAGCACGTTCTTGCCATATTTTCTCACCGTGAAATCTACATGAACCGGAATGCTTAGGGAATTGGGTGCCTGGTTAATTGAATTTTCAGGGCTACACCAAGTGACCACAAAAGTTCGTTCATTTTGTTTCCTCCCTGGTTGTTAATATTTTCCCCCAAATTATATTCGTTCACACGTCTATCCTAGTAAATAGAATGTGGCAAACAAAATGGAATCATTTTGACATTTCATGATTTTGACATCCTATTAATGACATAATTCTGAATAGCAACTTTAGCTGTTTGAGCTGGAAGGAATCTGGTCCAGTCCCCTTTCTTTAGAGATAGGTTACTGAGGCCCCAGAGAAGTTGAGAGCTTTCCAAGTCCCATTAATGGCAAAACCAGGTCCAGAGCAGTGGTCAAGGACTCTGGCTGGAATCAGGCCAGTTTGAGTCCTGCATTTGCCACTTACCAGCTGTGTGACTTGGCGGCATTGAAAGTGTCAATAACTTGCTCAGTCTCGTCATCTAAATTAGTTTATATGGGGAGTTAGTTGAGTGTCTACCATTAAATGGTGTTAGTAACAGTATTAGTTTTCTTTCTATGGCTGCTCTAATAACTTTCCACGAACTTGGTGACTTAACACAAATTTATTTTCTTGTAGTTCTGGAGGTAGACATCTGGAATGAGTCTCACTGGGCTGAACTCAAATGTTGGCAGGGTTGTGTCCCTCCTGGATATTCCAGAAGGGAAGGCTTTTTTTTTTTCTTTGCCTTCTCCAGCTTCTAGAAGCCTCCAGCATTCCCAGGCTCATGGCCTCTGCCCCCATCTTCAAAGCAGCAACATCCTCCTTAATCCTCCTCACACTGCCCTCCCTCTGGCTCCCTTCCAACCCCCTCTGCCCTGTTGAAGACCCCTCATGATTATCTTGGACCCATCTGGAAAATGAAGAGTTTCCCCATCTCAGGGCCAACTGATTAACAACCTTAATCACATCTGCAACTTAAATTCTCCTTTGCTATGTAAGTTCATGAAGTCACAGGTGCCAGTGATGTGGACATGGTCGTTTTGGGTGGGACAGTGTTCTGCCTACCACAGTGTAGCATGAGAGTCCAACCACTTCATGGTCTAGTGTGAGAATTGTCGAAATACTTGAAAGTTACTATAAAGAGGAGGAAGGTGATGATGGTGATCATTGGCCCCGTTTATCCTTGAGAACCAACATAGAGGCAAGAGCTATGTTTAGCACAGTTTGCACAGGTAAGAAAACTGCACATCAGAGACTTCTATAATGTGTCTGTAGGGTGCAGAACCACCTGGAATTCTAGGGCAAGGATTGGAGTCAGATGTGCTCAATTCCAGACTTGGCCTCTTCTGCTTCACTGGTGGCAGTGTTGCTGGTGGTTATTACAACCCAGGTCTCTTAGTTTCTGAGAGAGAACTACAATTACCTCCCTGTCATTACTAAACACGTATGCAGGTAGCATAGAAACTTCCTGCTTATACATTTGCTAGAACATGTTATTACTGGTTACCTTGCAGCTACCAACTTCACTTGCCTCTACTTCCTGGATAATGTCTCATTCCAGCTGCCTCAAAATATAATATTGTGTACCAAAGCTTTGGATATTTTCATTTTTATCGTATCAACACCCTTACTCGCTTCTTCTTACCTTTCAGGACATTTGCAAGTCACTTTGGTGCCATCGAGTGGGCCACAGGTGTGAGACCAAGTTTATGCCTGCAGCAGAAGGGACCGTTTGTGGCTTGAGTATGGTAAACTGCATACTTGTTAGTTTTTAGTGCTGGAAACATGACAATGCATAGAAACAAGCCGTTGTACAAACTATTTGAACTGAGACCTCAGAATGGAATGCCTTGGGCACATACATTTTCTGACTTGTCTTTAAATTAACCTGCATTATTTAGCAGCTATTATAAAAAAAACTCAATGTTAATATAAACCAATTGGCTCAATTGTTTAGAATTTTTTTCTGCCTTTGGTTTCTATTTTTAGATGAAATATTTCTATTTCAATAAGCTGGAAGGTTTCACTGTATACTGTTTGCCTTTTAAACTTGATTCAGTATAGAAAAGCTTCAGGGAGCAAATGTCCCCTTTGGTAGCAAAGGAAGGACTGTCCTCCCATACAAAGCCCCTGCTGCTCACCTCACAGGACCTGCCACTGAGCCTCTGACGTGCTCGGGAGTCCTGTCACTTAGAGGGACTCTAGCAAAGGATAAGCCGCATCTCTGTCTAGGTTGTACCAGAAAGCCATTGGCCAGTCAACCCTAAGAACCAGCTCTGATATGGGAAGTTTCTGTGTTTTGAATGAAGAACATTCATATATTAGTTTCTGGGTATTTTTCTCCTTTCCTAGTAGCATCTGGAGGAAGAGGTGCACTTGAGGCAGCAATAAATGACCCAGATTGGGGACATTCCTTTGAGAGATCATGATCGAGGAGCTGTGAGAGAGGGGAGCATGGAGATGCTCCAGGTTCTTTGATCTCTGCTTTTGGCTCTCTCGAGGCGGCACGAGCCTGCATAGAAGCCTCGGTCATTTCAAATGAATTCAATTGCACAATAATTTATCAACTGCTGGGTATCAGAGACAAGAGGCTCTGGGGATATGAAGATGAATAAAATTCAGTTTTATCTCTTCAAGAACTCACAGTCCAGTGGGGAAACCTGTGCAGAAGCCAGTAACTCTGTCTTTCTTTGTAAACAGATCTTGAATCCCTCGTTGCTGTCAATGCTTGGAATTAGGTGTGCACTTAGGATGAAGTACAGAGATGCCTGGGTGGCTCAGTGGTTGAGTGTCTGGCTTTGGCTCAGGGCATGATCCCGGGATCCTGGGATTGAGTCCCACATCGGGCTCCCCGCAGGGAGCCTGCTTCTCCCTCTTCCTATGTCTCTGCCTTTCTCTCTGTGTCTCTCATGAATAAATAAATAGAATCTTTAAAAAATAAAAATAAAATAAAGTCCAGTGAGTGGGGACCCCAAGATGTATGTTCCTCAGCTGGGTGGGAGAGAGATTTTCAATGAGAGATTAATGACACGGGCAAAGATACAGGCCCACAAAAATTAGCAAGTGTCCAGAAAACACTTTCTAATATTTGTGGAGTCATTTATTCAACATGTTTTAAAAGATTTGCATTTTTAACTCTTTGGTTCTAAAGAAAAAAAACATTTTTTAAAAATTGAGGTGTTAATGTGCAACTTTCCATCAGCAGTCCCTGTCTTAGGAAATTCCAATAAAGTCTCTCCTTGAAAATGTGCATGGAATGTTTTAGGTGTGATTAAGCGAAAGAGTGAAATAATTAATTGAACATGTAAGTACTGCTCAAGGCATCTTATTTATTTTATTTTTAAAATTTTTAAAAAGATTTTATTGGTCTATTAGAGGGGGAGAGAAAGAGCACCAGGGTGGGGGGAGGGGCAGAAGGAAAGGGAGAAGCAGACTCCCCAGTGATCTGGGAGCCCAGAGTAGCTTGATCTCAGGACCCTGGGATCATGACCTGAGCTGAAGGCAGACGCTCAACCCACTAAGCCACCCAGGTGTCCCCCATCATTTTTTATTTTTAAAACATCAAAATTCAGGACTTGCAACTCAAGGGTTAGTGACCATGGGGAAACCTGTGCAGAAGCCAGATCTTTTCATTATGAAAGCAGCAGCATTAAACGTAAGAGAGATGTACAAGAAAAGATTGCTCTAATAAGCAAGGAAAGTAAGTGCCAAATGGCATAGGGCTAACGTTTGTCTTACATTACATATGCCAGGGGGGTAGTTCCACGGGGATGAAAATGCCCCTGGATTAGACTTTAGTTACCGTAACCTGAGACAAATCAGGCCAGGAGTTAGAAAACAGATGTCCTAACGCCCCTCCTGCACCTCATTATTTTAAAAGACCAGACTGCAGTTCTAAATACTGGGGGAGCGCCCCTTGACCGAATGATAGAAGCCCCCCTGCTCAGCAGAAAGCCCTAAGAAGAGTGTCACCCATCGTCACCCCAGTGTGATTGTTAGTGCCCCCATATGCACGGTTCTCTGACTCTTCCTCCGCTAGGGCATGGGACTGGCTCTCCCCTGGACTGGAAACGCCGTGAGGCCAGGGCCGCATCTCACGCTTTTATCTCAAGAGTCCTACAGAGCAGCTACTCCATGTTTGTTCATTTGTCCCCTTGTAACTGGGCGCTCACTGAGTCCTTCCTGTCTCTCTCGTGGCCCTGGCCATTCGGTGATATTCGTACCATGAATGCTCAGTAAACACGTGAGGTTGTGAAAGCCACATAGTTTTATCGAGTTACACATGTGAGGAAAGAAAGGCTTGTGCTCACTCTCTGTTGTAAAAGCTGTCTGCCTGGTTACAGCCATTCAATTTGAAATGAGAAGTATATATATATATATGAATAGATCCAGCTTTATATGCAGAATTTTATTAATGTGGATTATGCATGTGTGTATTCACATATATGTGTGTATATAGGATATGTATATTATGAACGAGGTCTACATGACTTAGCATAACTTCACACTTTCCTAAAAGCCTCTGCAATTAGAGCCAAAGAGGGATGTCTGTGTGTATGTGTGTGTGTGTATTCACGTATTTATTTCTGATTTCTATACTGAATGAAAAAGCCAGAGGAGACCATCTGTTAGCAACCTAAGCCAATACTAGGATGAATCCTGAAAGAAAAGAAAGTTAAATTAATTGAAGATTGGAAACAGATTTAAAAACCTTATTTCTAAAAAAAAAAAAAAGAAAGAAAGAAAAGAAAGAAGAGATAGAAAAGAAAAGAAAGAAGAAAGAAAAAAGAAAGAAAGAAGAAAGAAAGAAAGAAAGAAAGAAAGAAAGAAAGAAAGAAAGAAAGAGAAAGAAAGAAGAAAGAAGGAAGGAAATTAGGTTTAAGATATATCAGTGGGCCCTTTGCCTGTGAGGCGAGAAGTTTACATATCCTGTTCAGAAGCTTTGGTTACTGAGTTTAAATCGAGCCCCAGCTAGTTGTGCGGCTGCTTGGGTAGTGGTGTTAGTATTTCTTTGCTAAATTTCTCATCCAGAAAATAGTTATTAACTCCTTAGCGCTTTGGGAGGATTATGTTAGAAAGTGCATGGGAAGCCCTCCCTCTCTCCCTGCCTGCACCATTTCTGGCACCTGGAAGCGACTTCATAAAGCGTAGCCTCTGTTGGTGTTGGCTGTTGTTATTTTGTCTCCGCCACTGAGCTCAGCCGGGAGAGTCCTGGGGATTCCTGGTCCGGAAGATTCGGATTCCTGCTCGTGGTGGACAAAATCCTTTAACGACCAACTGCTTTCCCCCTAAAAGTGCTCAACGGTGTTCTATGAGTTCATGCAAACTCTGAGACGCCAATTAAGCCAGGGAAAAGAGAAATGAAAAACACAGGGAGGAATCGGTGCACGGCAAGAACTGGAAGAGAGGAAGCAATGCCTTGACCTGGGCAAAGTGCACCAGAAACAATAAACAGCCAAGGAGCCAAATGTATCACAGGGGAAAGGCGAAGGCTTGGAAGTCCAACATCCTCCCCCGATTCCGTCACCGAAGCCCCACTCCTTGGCAGAACCTGGCAGGTCCAAAGCCCAGCCCGTTGGATCCCACTGCAGAGGCTCTTAGGAGAGTGTGCAGTTACACCAAGCCATGCAGAACTCGCTCATAATAAAGCACCGCAGGAATAAAACCACTGGCGGGGCGAAGGCGAGCCCCAGGGACAGAGACGGCCGCGGAGCCTGGGACGGATCGCAAAGGAAACAAACGGAGGTTGGCGCAGCCCCGGCTTGGTGGGCGCCTTGGCAGAGGCAAGGCCCGGGCTCCAGGTCACCAGAGGCCTGGGGTTAGGGACCTTTCCTGCAGACCGAAGGTCAAAGGGCGCTTTCTGCAAGCACAGTTCTCGGGCGGGAGCTGTCGGGTTTGGCGAGAAGCGCTGCGCAGGGGCCGTTGGGACGAGCAGGAGTGTCCGCACGAGGAGGTCGTCAGCCTGACGACTTCTGTGTCCGTACCTCGTGCGACAGCTGGTCCTCCTGAAGCGAATGAGCGACCCAGGCTGTCCCTGAAGCGGCTTCGCTCGTGGGGCTCGGGGAGGCTCAGGTGCCGGCGGCCCCACGGGCGCCCTGGGCGTGGGGTGGAACGTTCTCTGAACCTTTGGCCTCGGCAGCTCACGAAGCGCGTGAGCCGTGCCTGCGGGTGACACACGGCCCTTCCCTGGGTGCCAGCTCTTCGCCCCGCTCGCAGGAAACGTGGGGGGCCGGGGCCGGGAGGCGCGGCGGGCGGGGGGTCACGGCCCCCCATTTGCCCACATACCTGTGTTTGCTGCCAATGGGCAGGTGTCTGCATCTCCTCGCCTTCCCCAGGTGGACTCTGACGGGAGACATGTCGCACGTTCTTTCCACAGTGGTGTCGGCAAGGCCAGTGTGTGAAGTTCGGGGAGCTCGGCCCCCGGCCCGTCCACGGCCAGTGGTCCGCCTGGGCCAAGTGGTCCGAGTGTTCGCGGACGTGCGGCGGCGGCGTCAAGTTCCAGGAGAGACACTGCAATAACCCCAAGTAAGGCCGCGCCACCCAGTCAGCATGCGGAGGCGACTGGTTCGATTTGCTTACATACTGCTTTTTACTGCAGTTTCTTTCCCTCCAGAAAGGAACCTCCAGAAAGGCTTTACTGTTTGCTATAAAGGCTGCATGCCCTGGGGGGTGCGGGGGTGCAGGGGTTTGGTGGTCAGAAACCTAAAAGCCACAAAGGAGTTAGTTGCTCTGTGTGTGAGTGAGTACGGTGATCAGGGGCTCCAGGGCTAGTCTGAGCTGCTTTCTCAACCTCAACTAGAGCCACCCAGTCACACAATCAGATGCCTGTGTTGTAGAGCAGAGGAGCTAGGCCAGTGGAATGTGTGTGTGTGTCTCAAACTGATGAACTGGAGAAAGTATGCTAATTTTTGCCTTGCAGGAATGTACATCAACACGTGTTGACAGATCTGCCTGACTTTTCAAGAGAAACCAGAAATCCAAAAAAACATGTGGGAAATTTCCCAACGGTTAAGACATTGACCGCAAATTCAATTTTCTTTGAACACAACACAGTGAGGACTAATGACAATGTCTACAGATTGAGATTGGCCTGTGGTCACCTGCAGGCACCCTCTGGCCCGGGGTAGCCCGGGATTCTGAACCGCCGTCTGTGTTCTTTGAAAACGAAGATGGTTTTATGTTCCTTTTATCTGCTCTAATTCCCACGTGCAACATGCATGAGATGTACACTTCCTGACTGGCACAGTGATGGAGACAGAGGCCAGGTTAGAGAGAGAGAGAGAGAGAGAGATTAGACTACAAAATCCTGGGTCTGCTGCCTATTAGCTGTGTGACTTTGGGAAGTTCACTTGAACTCTGAATTTGGTTTATGTGTGTAACAGAGATAATAATGTCTCCTGTAGATTTGGGGGGATTAGAAGTGGGAGGAGAGAGAGAGAGAGAGAGAGAGAGAGAGGCCTTACTGATGAAGCTGGACTTTGGAGAATGTGGTAGAGAGAGAAGAATGAGATGGGTCCTTGGAAAATAGGGATTTCACTTTACAGCACTGCTTGAGTGGTGGCGTGATGTGAGGGTCAAGAACATAGGCTCCCAATCCTGGAACCCTAGGTGTGCCTCCTGGCCCTGGCTCTCTCCAGCTATGTGGCCACAGACAACTTTCTCTCCCTTCCCTAGATGCCTCAGTGGTAAAAATGGGATGAGAAGAGTGCCCGTGTCAACTGAGTTAATATTTACAAAGCGCCTGGCGTGTTATAAGCATCCCATAAATGTTTGGTAGGTTGTGAATTAAAATAAATAACGAAACTGGAGCAGATGGAAAATTTTAAAAAGACATGGCATTTCATCTGAGTCAGCAGCCTGAGCTGGATCAAGAGGCCAGTTTGTTCCAAAATAGAGGGTCAGAAGATACTTTGACCATGGTTTCCTAGATGCTCTTTGGGATATCAGGCTAATTGTATTTTTCAACTTTGGCACTATTGACATTTGAGACTGGAAATTTTTATTATGGGGTTTTCACAGTACATGGCAGGATGTTTAGCAGCAGCCCTGGCCTCTCCCCACTAGATGCCAGTAGGATGACGCTCTCTCCCTGACAGCCGTGTGATAGATAACCAAAAATGTCCCCTGGGACTATCAAATGTCCTGTAGAGGGTAAAGCCATCCCCAGTTGAAACTCATTGGTTTATTCAGATCCTATAACTAGGTGTGATGGTAGACAAGCTTGTGATGCATTTCCAGCTTATACCAGATTATTAAAACCACCCTCCTCATACTTTGCATGTAGCCCATATCTTGGATAGAATTCTTAAAATCATTATATTACTTTTCATTTTTTCAGCCTATTTTGTGGGTCTGGTTTTCATACATCACAACATTTTACAGCTCAGTATTTTCCCAAGAAAGAAATAGATTACCTAATTTAATAGCTCTGCTGGTAAAGTGTGTGAATGACACCCCTGAGATTTAAATTAAAACCTCTCATATCTGTGGGATTGAGAACTCTCATTATAATAGGGCATTGTTCATGGAAATATCATATTGTAATTTTAGAAATGCCTAATAAAAGAATCACTAATGTAGTTCCATTTGGTGCTGTTTTATCATTTTCAACAAGATTAAGGCTCCTCGGGATACTGTTTAATTATGCATCACAAATAAAACAAGTACATGAGCGGCTGTCCTAAGGCAATTGAATTAGTTGTTCTCTGTTCTTATTTCACTTTGTTGTAGTAAAACTGGTTCCCCCCCCACCCCCCGCTCCATTTTAAATTACTGATTCCTTTTTTTGCTTCAGTTTAAACATCGGGTCTGTTCACATCACTCCACCTAACCAGTTTCATTTTCTCATGTGAGAAGCAGTAGGAGCTTTGATTTCACATAATGATGATTTTCCCAGAACATATTTTGTTTCATAAAAATGAACTATTCCTGGCTGATTTGTAGACTCCTCCAACTTTTCAGCTTCAAAAGTGTTTAAAGGTTATCTGGTTCTGGAATAACCGGTACCACACACATGTGGCCCTTATTTTTCCCCATGTCTAAGGTGGACATTTTTGTTTATTTTTAGTGAGAGCATGCGTGCAAGTGGGGGCGGGGGCAGGTGGAGAGGGAGAGAATCTCAAGCAGGCTCCGTGCTCAGCATGGAGCCAGGGCGGGGCCTGATCTCGCAACCCTGAGGTCATGATCTGAACCGAAACCAAGAGTTGGACACTTTACCAACTGAGCCAACCAGGCGCCCTTGAGGTACAGATTTTTTAATGGATTAGAAGCTCTGTTTTCTACTGAGCTGTACTGTGCTTCAGGAACCTCATAACATTTTCCCAGGCCTTTGCTCCCAATCTACCTAGAACAGATGCATGAGTTGCAACCTGTTATTTAATCCAGTTACTTGACAAATGAGTAACCAGGGGAGGCGGAGGGTCCCAGAGTGGCAATCTTTGCCCGGGTCACCAAGCTGGTAGTAGTAGAGTCAGACCAAGAGCCCACAGTTTTAATCCTCTGACATTCTTTCCGGTTCCCTGGCTATTCAATTATTACACTCTAAAAGAGCCTAGTGGAATTTCTGTAAAGTCTGTTCAAAAAAATTAATCGCAAAAATTGAAGTAGCGAATATCAAACATGCAAAGGCATTCTAGAACTTTCCTAAAATGCAGGTCAATTTGAGAAAAAAATAATATGCCACTACAGTCATAGCTCTGGAATGATAATTGAATCAAATCTCTGGCCCATTCTTCCACCAGTAATTTCCAGGCTCAGTTGATTATCAAAATCACCAAATGTTCTTTAAAAAAACACTGATTTTTCTCTGTCTTCCTATCATATATTCATATTGTGAAAGTCTGGAGGGACCCAGGAGTGAGTGATCTGTCTGTGTGGGTGTGTATCTTTTTTTAACAGAGCTCCTCCACTGATTCTATTGATTAGTCAACCAATAGTATAACTATTTGTAGCCAGGACATGATAAATTATGCAGAAGTAAAAATGAACATACTTTATAATGGTCTAATAGAAGGACAAAATCATGTTCCCAGACATTTGTTTTCTGACTGTTCATATTTTGGTTTTTAATCTTATTACACCAAGTAATATCATGGTAGGATTTTCTGTTAGTTTATCCTAACACTCCTGTTTACAGCTGCAGAAAAATGTACCTGCTTTGGAGCATTTGATGAAAAAGTACAAATTCTTGCCAGTTGTTAAAGCAGAAAACATTTTAAAATAGTTATGATTGATTTGTGCTAACTCTGCCTCAGACTCAGCCCTAAATTCTTTTTTTTTAACATTGTATCCCATTTATTTTTACAACCTTTTTTATCATTTTATTTAAATTTTTTCATGATGGTAAGTGTAGTCTTTAATCCCCACCCTCTATTCCCCCAACCCCCCAAACACCTCCCCTCTGGTGACCATCAGTTTGTTCTCTAGAGTTAAGAGTCTTTCTTGGTTTGTCTCTCTCTCTTTCCCCCTATGATCATTTGTTTTGTTTCTTAAATTCCAAATGTGAGTGAGATCACACGGTATTTTTTTTCTCTGACTTACTCCTTTCGCTTAGCATAATACTCTCTAGCTCCATCCATGTTGTTGCAAATGGCAAGATTTCATTCTTTTTTATGGCTGAGTAATATTCTATGGTATATACATACCACCTCTTCTTTCCATTCATCTACCAATGGCAACTTGGGCTGCTTCCGTACTTTATCAGCCCTAAATTTTTTTACGACACTTATCTCAGTTAACCATCCCAGCTGCCCCCATTTTACAGATCAGGAGGTGGAATGAAATTGCCTAAAGATAAGCTGGGAAGAGACAGAGAATATTTAAATCTAGATCTGCCTCATTATAAAAGACCAACCCCCTAACCGTTGTGCATGACTGTCTTCTCTTCAGCGCCCGGCCCCTGCTCCCTAACTCAGCTAAATGCAGGCAGAGTGAGTAGGGTAGGGATCCTGGGGGAGTCAAAGGCGGGGGGCTTAGCTGTGCACTGTCTCTTGCTGGCTCTGTGATCTTCATTCAGCAAATTTCATGAGCCTCCTTCATTTCATTCGCCTCATCTACAAACTGAAGGGGTGCTATTGAAGTTTCAAGATCTTTTCCATGTTATGGTTTCTGAGTTGAAGAAGTAACATGTGGTCCTTGCTTTATTGAATCTGAGTTGTCTAAATGAAGGTTATTTGTAAACTCTCAGATGGAATGTCTTAAACTAAGAAAGTTTTAACTATGCCTTGTGAAGATGACCAGGAATAGTAAGGCTATCAGATGGCACTTTAAGGTTTCTCTAAGTGCTTTTAAGATAATGATTTAAGAAGTCTTCAGGGATTTGATCTCGCACAATGGCTGCTGAATGTTTAAGTAGTTGCTCCAAAGTGTTTTGAAATAGCAAAAAAATCTCTTTCTGGCAGCATGACACTTCCCGTTTCTGTTGAATCCATCTTAGCATGCAGTTGCACGAGGATTTGATAAAATATGCTGAAGCAAATCCAGGGGTGTTTTATAGCATTCTTGTGCTTCCTAAAGAGACAAGGAATTTTAATCACATAAATTTATTAACCTCGAGCGTTCTTTCATGTTACATGTTTGCATTGAGCTTTTGTATGAGATGATCCATAGTTGGGTTTTAACCTTTGAAGAAAAATACAAAAAAGTGGGAATGAGAAAGAAAACAATTGCTCTGTGCCTGGAAGAAGCTGGATAAGCTGTTATTGGTAATTTTCAGTTTGGTTTATGCTCCTTTTTTTTTTTCCTTATATTGCTTTCTGGTTTTTGCAGTCTACCTACCAAGAGCTTAAAGAGCCTGCCATTAGATCATAATTATTTATGTTCTAATGGGATTCCCTACTCTGGAAATCCATTTCCCATTGTGCTTGGCAGGAGAGGAGTAGGCCACCTACAACGTTAAAGAGTGATTATGCAGATGAAAACAGGGGAATTTTTGTTCACAGTTTAGGATCAACTAGAATAAAACATACACTAGTCAGACAATAATCAGAACATCAGCTCAGTGATTGACACAGCTGAGTTGGAGAACATGGCAAATGGGGCTTTCTGCCCTTCTTTTCAGTGTCCTGATCTTCTCCACAGCATCAGGTGGGTAGCCTGCTGTAGGAAGCTGGGTGTGTTTAGAAATGGGGGGAAAGCTGGGGAATAGGTTGGGTCCACATTTGAAGAGCTTTGATGCCAGTGTGAGTGTATGTGTGTGTGTGTGTGTGTGGGGTGTTCATGCGTGTAGCACACAGACACACATGTGCGTTAGAACATTTAGGTGCATTTACCAATTTCCCTAATACAGGGATGAGGGCCAAGAATATGGTTTCATCATTCTTTAAAGAAATTGCCAGAATATAAAACTGGGATTAGAGATGACAAGTAAGTTTTACCTAATATGGCATTTCCAGTTGCTGAGCAGTGGTAGTGCCTACCCAAGGACTATGTTGAGAAAAGAAAGAAAAAACAAGCCCCTGGTTGATGGGTCATGCCTGCCATGGATACAAGGAGGGACGTGGCATGTTGTATACCACATTATTTCCATCTTGTGATAGACTGTATACACTGCATACTTTGTGACAATATTCATCTTGATTGTTGCTCCTCGTATTACTGCTTGTCACTAATCATAAGCCCTTTGTTTGCTGGCACTAAAGTTCTTTAATTTTATTTTCAGGCCTCAATATGGTGGCAAGTTCTGTCCAGGTTCTAGCCGTATATATCAGCTGTGCAATGTTAACCCTTGTAATGAAAATAGCTTGGATTTCCGAGCCCAGCAGTGTGCAGAATATAACAGCAAACCTTTCCGTGGATGGTTCTACCAGTGGAAGCCCTATACAAAAGTGGAAGGTAATTTGGTCTCTATAAGCCTCCAAGAAATATGAGTCTATGTGCCCAGTAATGGGAACAAACACACAGGAGAAAATGCTGCCTACATAAAAGAATTTAGATGTTGACGTCATCCCCTAGACCTGTCCTGCCCCAGTTTTTCATTCACATCCATAGATTTTGTTTACTTTTCCATACTTTTTTTGTCCACAAGACACCCCTTGTCCCCCACATCTGTAAGCCAAAGGGTTCATGTGTTTGGAATGTACTTATGTTTCCAAACTTACCTTTGACATTTCAGCAATTAAATCTCCCAGGGATGTTAATTGAAATTGGTATGCATTGTCCAGACCAAGAACTCGTGAAACCATATATGCCCCATAGAGACGCCATATTCAGCAATTGACATGTTAGATGATTGCGCACATGGGAAGGCCTATTTGCAGGGTATTACACACACACACACACACACACACACACACAGAGCCATGTATTTCAAAATGTCTCTATACTGGCTTCTTAGTACTTACTATTACTTAAAGTTATAGCCTGTATTTTACTTTTTAAATTGAATTGTGACCTTACTGAAGTCTCAAAACATTTATTTTACTTACAATGTACAAATTTAATTCACTTTCTATTACCTCCTCAGACTAAGCTGTCACGGTGGGGTTGTTTGCCTTTTTTTTTTTAATTTTTATTTATTTATGATAGTCACAGAGAGAGAGAGAGATTGAGAGAGAGAGGCAGAGACATAGGCAGAGGGAAAAGCAGGCTCCATGCACCGGGAGCCCGACGTGGGATTCGATCCTGGGTCTCCAGGATCGCGCCCTGGGCCAAAGGCAGGCGCCAAACCACTGTGCCACCCAGGGATCCCTGTTTGCCTTTTATTATTTCCATTCCCTTGCTTAATCAAACCACAGCCATCCTCCCTTGGGAAAGGGTAGCTCTGAACCCCAAGGGCACACATGTAGAATGGGAAGACACTGAATTTAGTGACAGTTCATGGAAATAAGACTGAGCTGTGCTGTGCAAAAGCTCCAAATGAACCTGTGTTATCAGTTACCATAGAGAAGTTACCAGAGTTAGAGACAACACACAACAAGTAACAAGGGAAATGATAGTGCTGCTTTGCCCAGTCATTCATTGCAGGAACACTGTATGGTGCTGGGTCATGACTTGTCCAAAAGCACAGAGGGAGACAGGCATAGAAATTCTGCAATCTATGTCTTAGGAAGAAGCAATGAGCAATCAATCTATAAATGTCTACTTATATGTGTTTCTTTGTGTGTGTGTGTTTCTTTTTTTACATAGACACTCAGCACTTTATTATTTGCAGTGTTTCAAATTGCACTAAGAGGTAATATATACGATGTTTACTAATGAATTTTTAACAGTTTTTTAAAAGTAATACACAATGGTACACCTCTTTCTTGCTTTATGGAACAAATGTGTTCTTGCAAAGACAACTTGTCTAAGGGCCTTTTGGACTTCAGTGATAAAGCTGGGAATATATTCATTAAAAAAAAATTCTCCAGTAGAATCATTTGGAAACTTACCAAGGAAAAGAGAAAAGAAACCAGTTACCTACAAAAATTCAGTGATAGTAACTAGAAAAGGATTTAGATTTATTTGAAATCACTCCAGAAGACAAGATTAATTCAAGGGCTATGAACTTCTAGCCATAGCACCTCCTCAGGGAGGCCTCCCTTGCCAGCCTGCCCAGAATATCCTTCCTTCATGTCATGCTCTGAATCCTTAACCTGCTTCATTCTTCAGAGCTCTTATCCACGCATGACTTTATATCATATAGTCACCTATTCATTATCTTTCTCCCCCTAAGGCTTTATGTTCCATGGGATGAAGCCTTTGTCCATGTTGAGCATGCTTGGACCTCCAGCATCTGAGAACAGCACTTGACACATATTTATAATTTTCAGACTGAATGGGTGAATAAGTATCAACTGTCCATAATGGACTTTTATGAGTTGTCCACTCCCCATCACTGGAAGCATTCTATGAGGAACTGAGCAGTTATCTAGGAAGGGCACTGCACAGCAGGTTCCCATGGACAATTAGAATACCTGCAGGTGCTTTCAAGTCCAGCATTTGAAGGTTTATTTTCTCTTGGTCGAATACTCCCGTAATCCCATGTTTCTTATGTATGGCTCTTTCCCCCAGATCCTATCATCCTTCCTTTTTCACTTCCCCTTCTGTCTTCTTGGATATTCCTTGGTCTTTCTCAGATTACAGATTTCATTCAAATACAGTGTCTACGGAATATGTTTTGTTATCACCCTTAAAATAGGTTCTGTGTGGAGTACCTAAGGAGAAAGTGAAGCAAATAAATACTGTAACTGGTAAAATGTCTTTTGGTTTCACAAGTTTTTCACTAATTTAACTGCAGACTTACTAAGTAGAGAGCATGCCACTTTATTGATTAGCTCAACAAGTGTTTACTGAGCCTTTAGTGCGTGGAGCCATTCTGCTAGATATGGAGGGAACTACAATGAGTAAATCAGAGACCTGGCCTGGGGAGCTCACGTCCTAGCACAAGAGACAGACAGATTAAGGCCTTTTGTCTCTCCCTCTTCTTCTGATATGTACCTGGAATCAGCAAATACAGACCTTCATGATTTTAAGGTCTAATGATCTTCATGCAGTTTGAGATGAACAAGAGAAGACTCTTGTATAAATGTAGACAGTCTTTGTCTTACAGCAGTGAGATTTTTTTTTTCCCTTCTGTGTTTCCAACAGACTAGTTAAGAACCTTGCTCAGGAGCCTTTTTAGAACTTGTTAATTCCCGGATGTGATGGAGAAAAGAAAGGGTATAGCTATGTCTTCCATAATCTACTATGCAAAAATTAGGAGGTGTTAGAAAAGCTGTGAAAAGAAATTTCTAGGTAAAGGAGAAACTTTCAATCCATTGACACATCTGCATATTGGGATTATAATCTAACTTCTTTCACATTTAAGTTTTGACTCTGTCTTCTATCGAGAGGTTTCATGAAGCACAGCAATTTGCAAACTGTTTACACGTTTGTTGTACAACTGTTGTCAGGGCTTTTGCACGGTGTCGCCCACGCACGGTCTCCCATGAGAAATGTCATCTGGAGCTGCTGGCCAAGAAGAATGCTCTGTATTTGGGAAATTGGCATAACTCCTTTCTGATAACAAGAGCTCTATAGAAATGCAGTATTTTTTTCCTTTTGCCTATGATACCCGAAACTTCTCAGGGACTTTATGGTCAATAAGTTACATTTTTTTAGCCTTTAGCTTTATTTTTTTTCTCTTCCTTTTCATGACATGAGTATTCTCTATATGTTTTATAAACATGAGCCATATGCCCCCCTTTCTTCTCCAAAGTGCCTAGAATTTTTTTCTCTTAACTGCAAAAAGATCTAAAGTGATCCATGTCTTAAATCATTGTCACCAATCCATGGCCTTGGTGCCAAATCTGACCAGTTTTTTGTTTGTTTTTGTAAAGTTTTATTGGAACACAGAAGCACTCCTTCATCTATATATTGTCAATAGTAGGCCATAAGTCCTGTAAAGCCTAAAATATTTGCTAACCAAGGAGAGTAGCTATATAACCCACCAATCTTATGTATTGAGGCTATTACTGAGGATTAGAAAAATAAAATTTTTGCATGTTAAAACAGTTTTATATGAATTGCAAATGCGATTCCTATTTTTAAAAGCACATATATGCATTCATGCATGCACACCCACATACAAAACTGCAACATTTCCCATTTTAGACATGACAGCTTTCTAAATAAATTTAGTTCAACCTTTTGGACATCGTGTCATTTTCCTGTTATTTCCTCCTGATCACGTGCTATCTTGGTCTCTTTGCTTCTAGAGGCAGATCGATGTAAACTGTACTGCAAGGCTGAGAACTTTGAATTTTTTTTTGCAATGTCCGGCAAAGTGAAAGACGGAACTCCTTGCTCCCCAAACAAACACGATGTTTGTATTGATGGGATATGTGAAGTAAGAAAACATTTCTGCTTTGGGATGTGTGGTCACACTCGGGTTTCCTCAGGTCAAATGTGTACCATGAGAAATGGTACGAGAGATTCTGTGTCTGGAGAAAAGGCGGTGTAGGGGAAAAGGCCAGTGTTTGCAAATTGCATGTGCACACTGTCCACCATCCCCTCTGATTTTCTGCAAGGCCCTGTCTGATAGTCTTAGTTCCTCTTCACCCATCTCCACATGTATGCAATGGAGAGGATGATGTCTCTACTATGTGCACTAGTTGCAAAAATCAAATAAGAATGTGAAGAGTAGTGGTAAACTTCTGCATGTTTGCTAAGGATGTTCACTCTGTGGTCAGAGCCTCACAGTTGTGTTTTGAAATAGTCCTATTTACCGCCAATTAGTATTCATTTTAATTCCATGTGAGCTCTCATAGGGGGCAGGGGGCATCGGAGGCTCCCCATTTTTATATTTCAGCCATAGAGCTGGCCCAAATAAGCTCACCTGCCATTAGTAGAAGCAGTTTTCCAGACAAAGACAGCAAGCTTTAGACGAGGTCTGTAACTTCCCTAGTCTTGCATCTGCTAAAGGCAGAGCAGGGATTTGAACCCTGAGTCAAACTTGAGACTCTGCTTTTAACTCTAGCGCTGTACTATCTTCCTAATGTTCTGAAGACTAAAGCCCAGTTAGTTATTCTTTGCCACTGGCTTTTCTGATCTTTTTCACCTTATTATTTTTCTAAATTTTTGTCACAGCCAGTGGGATGTGATCATGAACTTGGCTCTAAAGCAGCTTTGGATGCGTGTGGTGTTTGCCAAGGGGACAATTCGACTTGCAAGTTTTATAAAGGCCTGTACCTGAACCAGCATAAAGCAAATGGTAAGAAATGCCTGCCCTTTCATTGCTCTGGCTTTGCTGCTGAGTGATTTTGAGTCAGTCAAGCTGGAGATGGCCGAGTGGGTTTCCAGGCTCACCTGACACACACAGGACAGTGGCTTTGTCACCTCGCAAGAACAAGGAAGGCTGGGCGATTTCTCAGTGTGACGAGTTCTGTCAACACCTACCGCTCTGAGACGTGTCACACAAACACCTTTCTACTTCACGGTTTGTCCCGTATCCCACACACCTTCATTAAACGAAGAACTGATTTTGAAATCCACCGTTTAGGACATGAATCACAGTTCATGCTCACAGTGTTAGGTGAATATCCGAAGCAAGTATCTAAAAGAATCCTGAGTAAAAGGAAACCTGGAGCCCTGTTTCATGACTATCACCATAGAGGTCCATGGTGCTGAGTTTCCTCCAAGTAGATTAAAGATAAAGAGCGTTCTTGAGTAGCGTGGCCTTGATTGTCCTGGGAAGGAGAAGAGTGTATCTCCTCTACACACACACACACACACACACACACGTGCTTGGGAAAGGAACACACCTTTTCTCTCTGGTGTTCCTTCCACTGGGAACATGAAACAATTGATCATTTGCACTTCATAGAGTAGGAATTAATGTCCATTGGTTATTCAACAACCCCCCACCCCCCAATAAACATGGACATCACCATGTCTCTGAGTCCTCAGCCCCGTTTCGCAGCGTACAACATGGTAAACAGCACCCTTCTCTCCTTCCTGTTTAGAATATTATCCAGTAGTCACCGTTCCAGCGGGGGCCCGAAGCATCGAGATCCAGGAGCTACAGCTCTCTTCCAGTTACCTTGCAGTCAGAACTCTGGGGAAGAAGTATTACCTCACAGGGGGCTGGAGCATCGACTGGCCTGGGGAGTTCCCCTTTGCTGGGACCGTGTTTGAATACCAGCGGGCCTTCAACCACCCAGAACGTCTGTATGCACCAGGACCCACCAACGAGACACTGGTCTTTGAGGTGAGCCCCTTCCATTTGTTGAGTGCTCGCTGCGTCTTGCTGTGTTTATAGCAATGGCCCCACTTTGAGCTAGCTTGAAGAACGCCTATCCTCTGATTCATCTTTGTCTCCTAATAAGCAAAATTGCAAAGTGCAAAGAGGAAGAGACAGCATCTACATTTGGGAGAAGAGGGCAGGAGTCCACTGGGTCTCCAAGAGAATGCCCTGATCTTTACATTTGGATGCCAGCCTCTCAGCATGGCACTTGACTGCCATGACACTAAGGGATGGAGTAGGACTGATTTTTAGATAATTCCATATAGTCTGCATCTGCTGTTGGGCTGGTCCACAGTGGCTCTTCACCACGTGGGTCACCTGGCCCAGGACATCGACTGATAAAGTAGAAAGAACACTTGCCTGAATGCCAAGAAAGTTTTAATCAGAGCAATCCACCTTACTTGTTCAGGTTGTTGTTTCCTTCGAAATGAGAAAAATGAACGGATAATAACCAGCCAGTGTATCTGCAGATGACTCTGCCAAACTATTATCATGCATTCATTTTCCTTGTTTGTAAAGTAGGGCCGATGTCTGCTTGTAGAGGTGGTTGATTTGCTTCAGGCTGCGTAGAAGCCACGCTGGCTACAACTTGCGGAGGGCTGAGATTACCAGACACTCAAGGCGGTCTTCCTGAATTTCAGTTTCTCACCTACAGAATTGGGATAGAAAGCCTACCTCACTGGCTTGCCAGAAAAATAAGCAATGAAATGGAGAGAAGCGTTCAGAGGCTGGCCTAACTCACAGCTAGGGGAAAAGCAGAACTGAACAGGACTCTGGATGTTTTCCATCTACAAGTGTTTAAGACAGCCTGGTTGGGGAGGGGCAGAGGAAGAGAGACAATCCCAAGCATTCTCCTCGCTCAGGGTGCAGCCTGATGTGGGGCTTGATAGCCATGACCCTGAGATCATGACCTGAGCTGAAATCAAGAGTCAGACACTTAACCCACTGAGCCACCCAGGCACCTCTCCATCCATAAGTAGGATGTCTATACTTAGTCCATGCTGCTCTCTTCTCAAATAAAGGAAACATTAGCTTAATTTAACTATTATTATTTAAGGCACTGCCTTTAAACATTTACTAAGAAAGATGAGTAGAAGAACATTGGAAAAAAAATGGTCACATGTCACTTTGGATTCTAAGTCAGACGTTGTCCACCTTGGGTGAATAAGATGACAGATTCCTAACTAAGCAACTTGAACAAGCTATCTGGTTAAGTTCCTTAACATCCATGTCCCTTAATGTCCACATTTGTAAAATGGGTGGTGGATGGCACCAGCTAAGTGTTCAGGTTATCCTAGGGAGAATTTAAGGCAAATTCAATGCTTGCAAAGTACTCGGTACCTAACGTATAACCATTCTTATCACTTTGCCTTCTGCACTTGCCCCGTATATATTTTTTAAAACCTTGGCAAAGGGCACTTGGGTGGCTCAGTGGGTTATGCATCCGACTCTTGATCTCAGCTCAGATCTTGGTCTCGGGGTCATAAGTTCAAGCCCCACATTGGGCTCCATGTGGGGCATGTGGAGCCTACTTAAACAAAAATAGAGATTTGGACATTTCCTAAGAGCAGGGAACTTCTAGCCCCAGTAGACATCTCAGTTTGCAACCTTAGTTCTAGATGGTGACCATGGTTTAAATTCATTTACATTCCTATTGTCTCGTCACTTGAGGTATTAGGTCCCGTCACCTCTGTCTGTGTGGTGGGAGGTCACTCAGATATCTCACATCACTTACTCAGAGAGAAGCTGTAGGTAGGAAAGATTCTCCCAACTGTCTCAACTCTTTCATTTCAGAGATGAGAGCAGGGACTACAAATTGAATTGAACTAAAGGAGCGCCTGGGGGCTCAGTCAGTTAAGTGTCTGCTTTTGGCTCAGGTCATGATTCCAGGGTCCTGGGATCGAGCCCTGAGCTGGGCTCCCTGCTCAGCGGGGAGTTTGCTTCTCCCTCTCCCCCACCCCTCTGCTCATTCTCTCTCTCTCCCTCTCAAATACATAAAAGCATTAAAAGAGAGCAACTGGACTAAGGGTGATTGGGAGCTCCATGGATCCAGCCCCTGAAATTACTTCATTAAACCTAACGCACAGGAATGGAATTCTGATTCAAGATTTCTGGATATTTTTCAAACTTTTTTTTTTCAGATGTTCTATTTCTTTTCTATGAAGCATCTGAGCAGGAAACATCTTTTCCTTCTCTTTAGGAATGTCATATTTTCTTTCAAGGGGTATATTTAGCTTGCAAGGTATCCGTTTTAGAGCAACAACGCTTCATTAGTTCTGCCAAGAGGTCTTTGATCCATCTCTGAGCAAATGTACACAAACTGAGTTCTGTGGCTGCCGAACAACCTAAGTCAGGAAGTGGGGCTAGGTGCCTCTCGTGGCTTGTGCCACGGGCAGTCAGAGCAAAGTGCAAATCATTCCCGGGGAGAAATAGGTTTTCTACTACTTCATGACAAGCAATCTCTTTTTGTTGTTTCTCGCTCTGGTTTTGGTCATAAACACAAAGTTTTTCTAGTAGATTTTCACAATGCTGTCTGTAATTTCAGGTTTGCCATTAAACATATATTATCTGCAGGAAAACCACAACAAAAAGACAAGAAATGATGGAAAGAGCAGAGCAGAATAACAGAGTTCTCTCTTACTTTCATCTTGAGGACCTGAAATACCCCCTGGCATTGCGTTGATCGAATTAACCAGATAATTGACACATTGTCACTGAACATTATACCAGCCTGGAGCTAAGAATTTTTCTTTATGCTTTGCTTAATTTAAACATAAATCCTTATCTCATTCATCCATATTTTGTAGCCCTGACTGACACTAAATCTTTAGAGTGCTCACCAGGTCCTAAATTTTTCCTGATGGAGCTATTTTTAAGAAATGGTGTAAGAGAATGGTCTAGTTTCATTCTTCTGCATGTGGATGTCCAATTTTCCCAGCACCATTTATTGAAGAGACTGTCTTTCTTCCAATGGATAGTCTTTCCTCCTTTATCGAATATTAGTTGAAATGGAAGGAGGACCTCAGTTAGTGATGGAGTTCTCCAAAATTGGCCAGGTCCACCATCTGTCTCCTTGCAAATACAGACACCTCCTTGAAAATAGGTCAAAATTTAAGGAGAACTATTTGGCTAAATCCAAATAAAATTATAAAAACATAAAGTCTTCCCTGGGTTCAACCGGATATGTATTTTTTTAACAGTTTCTTACTACTATATGACTAAAATAAGAACTGTAATAATATCTACTAATACAAGGTCATAGTTTTGCCACAATGGATTAAGGTCACATTTGCTTAAATGTTGTACAGAATTGTACTTTATGGACTCTTTCTACCTACAGGTTGAATGAAAGCTTAAATTAACATCTTAGGAATGTGACCTGTCTGAAAACAATCTAGAGGGAGACTTGTATGATTAGTTGGACATGCCTTGCTTGTATTTTTAAAGGAGTTACAGTTTCATTCAAAAGTTGCAACCATGTTAGGAGATAAAAAAAAGAAAAAAGAAAAATCAAATCTAGTAACCTAGCATTATGTCTGTTTTATCTTTTAAAAGAATTTGGGTTAATGACTTTAATATATAAATTGTACTTTATTGCTCTGAGGAGGACGTCATCAAATTCCTGCTCAGTTTTTATCACATGTTCATACCTTTCCAACATCGGTAGAACAGGGTGATTTTTAAAACTTAAAATCACAATAAGCAATAATGTACATTTTCTAAAATGAAACTATATATCAGTATCCAAGTAATCCATGGCTATATTCTTTAAAGGAAGTTAAATAAAGTTCACGTGCCTTTCCATACAACTATGGATTGAACCAAAATGAATACTTTGGGAGCCAAAAATATGTTCACTCCAATATAAAAATGTTGAATGTGTTTTAATAGCCCTGTGGGATGCTGGAATCAAAGTGTGGGAACCTACCAAAGTGAAAAATGCTATTCCATCCACAGAAAGTATAAGTCTGTGAAAGAAAGCACTTTCTCTCTTGGCCTCTTAAAATTTCTGAATGTTCGCTAAGTTCTTATTATAGTGTAAAATTCAGCAGAAGGGTATGTTTGTCAAAACACATGGGGATGGCATTGGGGAGATAATGTTTCTCTCCTTCATATGTATTAATCAGATCCTCCCAATATCTTAGCTAGGTCCCATCTTCAACCACCGTGGTATGTTTTGATCTAGATAGCTACTTTCAAAGCAGTTTTCCCCGTTCACTTCCATGTCTGGTAAAAATAAAATTAAACAAACGTTCATTGGGCACCGAATTTTTTGCCCAGTTGTGTATGAGGCATTGGAGATGCACAAGTGGGTAAGACATAAATCATGTTGCCAAAACATTATAGTCTGTAAAGAGTGAATTTTATATGTGAATCCCATTCTTGTTAGAAGCAACATAGATTAGAACAAGGAACATCTATACAAATGGTTGGCTCTGCTATTCCCTATGTCACTTTGCATGAGTCACTTAAAATCTCTGGGTCCCAATCTTCTCATTTGAGGCTAAACTAATGTCTTCCACTCTATCCTACGGCAGCACCCTGAGGTGCTTTTATAGCATCCCAAACCCCATAATTGCAGAAAGAGGACGTACTCATCTTTGTAGCCTCCAAAATTTATTGAATCATTACGTTGTACATCTGAAACAAATATAACCCTGTGTGTCAACTACTCAAGTAATAATAGTATTAATAAAGCAAATGAAAGGAGAGCTTCTGACCAAAGTCAGGAGTGACAAGCCGAGAGGCCAGCCTTCTCCTTTTCACATCCCAGCCCTTCAGTCCCAAACCACGGTCATAATCCAAAGTCCTCTGAAGAGGTCTGAACTTCCGTGATACACATTTTAAAAACCACTGGATTGCATCATCTCTTAGGACTAGTTCTCAAAGTATATGGTTGAAAGTTCAGTAGAGTGAATAGCATTTAAAGGAATGAAATTTGAGCTCCTAAATTGCATTTGAGGAATCAATATGCTTCCTAAAATCCTTGCCTTTCCCAAAGTGAATAATTTGCACATAAGAAGTTGCTGACCAGTTTGTTCAGAGCAGATTTAGTTTAATTTGGGAGAGTAGCAACTTGCCCTCCCAGGGTGGTAGATTTTATCAGATCTTTTCACTCCCCCCGCCCCCCTCCCCCCCCCCCCCCCCCCCCCCCGGTGTAGCCTAGTGCAAGGCAAGGGTAATGCAATCCTGGGAATAATTGACTGCTGTCAGTTAACTTGTGGCCTGACACCAAAAAGAAGTGCCTTCTGCGTCTGGTTCTTTTTACATGTCAAAACCTTATAGAATGTCTTTATAGGGAAGCTCAGTTTAAACTAAATGGAAAACAGACCTTCACTTCTATCACTGAGTCACCCAATTTAAAATGCAGTCTCTGTTACAAACATTCATTCTTCTTGGAACCTTGACTCTACATGTTTCAACATTTGCAACAGGTGGATGTCAATTTAAACAGAGCTGGCTGCATTGATTTCCTTGGTGGCCAAGGGAAATTCCTAAGAGTAATCAAGGATTTATATGATTGTCTTAGGCCTTAAATTTTTAAGGCATTATTTAAGTCCATCAATCAAGTTTTTATTTTGAAGTACATTTGTACATATACATGTAAATGACTTGAAGAAAAGGAGCTAATTTTCAGGACCCTGTATTACATTTCTGCATCACCCAGGGAAAAACTATTCATACACATACGTACCCCAGCAATAAAAAAAAAAAAATCAATATTGATTTGGCAATCATATGCTTTCTGAGATCACTACAGAGACAGTTATTATAAACTAGATAATTTCCACATATTTCTTCTATTCAACATATTCCCCACAACATAAATCTGGCATAAAATCTATAGAATTTATCATTGAACCAGTACGCTCATTAGTCATCAGAAGGATTGAAAAGTCAGCTTGTATGTTAAGTCTTTAGGATATTATGTATGGACCTCACCACCTGATGTATTTTTTATTGAGTTTGGGAACATGAGAGAAGCTAAATGTGTTACTTCTATACCCACGTAGCTAGATTGTGTGTGTGTGTGTGTGTGTGTGTGTGTGTGTGTGTGTTATGTAAGAATTTAGATTTTGAACTGGCAGAAATGTGAAAACTGATCATCAGAGTTGAAATTTACACATGCTTTCATCAAAAAATGGTCATTTAATCTGAAGTATACACAGGTATATGTTGGGCTTTTTGAGAATAGCTGAAAACTTAATATTTTTCCATGTTGAGGTTGAGATATAGGTAACGTAAGGTCATGCCCTTTGTACTTTGTTCAAGCACAGGGTAAAAGGCCTGTTTAACGTACAGTTTTAAGAGACCTTGACAAGAATTAAAAAAAAAAATCGGGGCACCTGGAGGGCTCCGTTGGTTAAGCGTCCAGCTCTTGGTTTTGGCTCAGGTCATGGCCTCAGGGTCGTGGGATCGGAGCCCTGAATCGGGGTCCGCTCAGCATGGAGTCTGCTTGAATTCTCTGTTTCCTTCTCCCTCTGCCCCTCCCCTCTGCACTCATTCTCTCTCTCTCTCTCCTCCCAAAACAAACAAATTAATCTTTTATAAACACGCAGAATTTATTTTTCATGATAAGGAATCTCCTTAGAGATGACACAGTTTTTAGAAGCAGCTGAAGGTGAGCTTTTTTGCTACTTGATAGTTGATGCATTCTCCCCTTGTCATCCTCTCCCCTCCCCCTTATTCCTCTCCTCCCTTCTGGCTCTTTCTTCCACTTCTTCTCTGTCTCTCTCATTTTCTCTTTCTCCATCCTTCTGTCTCTCTGTGTCTCTGTCTCTGACACCCCAAACAACTGACTCACACTCTGTGTCAAACCAGCATACCGTCAGAGGGAAGGTGAGGAAATTCATCACCGGTGTTTCATTGTAAAGTCACTTCATCTCTGGCTGATAAACAGGATTCAGGATGACAGGATACCACAGGTTGCCATTCAGAGACCGAAATATGATCCCCTATGTTTTTACAGCATTCATTCCTTTTTTTAAGACGTCTTCAAAAGAAAAGCTCTCTTTTATGTTGAGGACTTCCTCCTCCCTGTTAGGCAGCGTGGGAGTGTTTAACTCTTTGGAAGCCCTCCTGCATTTCACAGTGTCCTGCCCCCGACGGCAGGGCAGCAGCCTTGGCAATGCCAGTGCGTGAGAAGTCGCTTCGCCACAAGCCAGGGCAGAGAGAGACCTCTAAGGAAAACTGCAATAAACAGCTTGGTCCGCACTTGGGCCCAAGGAGATGATGGGGGCGGCGGGGAGCAGGCGGCGGGCGCACGATCAGGGACACGGTGGCCTGCGCCCGGCGAGCTCCCCCTCTGGCTCTTGCTGGGCCCTGGGGTCGCCGTGGGTCCAGATGCGCCCGGACCAGGGCGGGGGGGGTGGTGTACAGCCAAGTCACTGGACTGAGCGAGGACCCAAAACACAAGAGGCAAAGCAGTAATGGGGAAGTAATTCAGAACAGATGATGCGAACCTCAGACTCCAGAGGACGATTCAGAGGCGCTTTTTTGATGCCACATCATTCGTCTAGAGGCTGCCATTCGCTATTTGAAGCGTGGCCTCCGGTTAATTCATGGCAAATGCTTCCATGACGGCCGGAGCACACTATTTATTTCTGATCATTAGACTGGGAGGCAGGCCGGCGGGTGAGCGAGAAGTGGAGCCAGGCTCGCGTGTCCGCCCACACCTTTGAAGGCGCCTAATAGGTGCACGGCCCGTCCCCAGCGGAGTCCGTGCTGCCTCCTGTCGCACCAGAGGCCTGGTGACACCTGGTCGTGTTCTTCCAGCCTGGAAGCAATTGAGAAGACAAAGATCACTGGCGGAGCTGCGACATCACGGGGGCTTCCAGGAATCGCAGGGCCTTAGCAAAAGGTGACAGCACGCTGCCCAAGGCTGTCCCTTCCCTGAGCGTCGCCCGGCCTGTAACGTGCGGTGCGAGTCTCAGTTTATCCAGAAGGGCCAACCTACAAAGCGGGTCGGATCTCAGTCATCACGAGAGCAACTGGGTAAAACATCCAAACGAACACAGGAGAAGACGGACTGAGGGGATGAGAAGTCGTGGAGGCTCAACCCAGCCCTTGGCCCATTCGGGAAATACAGGTTCCAGGTGTGAGCCCAAAGCAGCAGGCACATGCTCCAGAGAGCCGCTGAATCCCTGGGAGACAGTCTTTCCAGCGGCTCGTACAGGGTTCAGAGCTTCTGTTTGATTTTTAAAAGAGATTTTATTTATTTATTCATGAGAGACACACATACACAGAGAGAGGCAGAGACACAGGCAGAGGGAGAAGCAGGCTCCCTGCGGGGAGCCTGATGCGGGACCCGAACCCAGGACCCCGGGATCACGACCCGAGCCGAAGGCGGATGCTCAACCACTGAGTCACCCAGGAGTCCCAGTGTTCAGAATTTTAAAGTGCGGTCCCGGACATTGTGTTTCAGAGTTTGGGGAAGAGTGTTGTAAGAGAGAAGATGTCAAGTTGGAGTCAGTGTCAGAGACCTGAGTCCCAGTGTTGCCACTTAACTGGGCCCGTGCCCCTGGAATTGGTCTGTTCAGCTACAGGACTGGGGTATGAGCAGCACTCAGCCTTCCTCATGATACATGGTATTGTTACCAACTTTAAGTGAGACGATGCACATACAGTACTTTGGCATGCAATAAGCGCAATAAGCATTGCTGTTGTTTCAAAGAAGTCAAATGAATTATTGAGGACAAGAAACAAGCTTTCTAGCTTGTATTAATTAAAAAGCCAGTCTTTAAAGCCTCCCTATAACTCTGATTTACATGGGAGAATTAGGACTTTTTTTTTTTTTTTCAAAGCGCCTTAAATGAGGGGGCCCCCTGGGTGGCTTAGTCCATTGAGCATGGAACTCTTAATTTCTGCTCAGGTGATGAGATTGAGCCCCACATGGGGCTCCACATGCAGCTCGGAATCTGCTTGGGATCCTCTCCCTTTGCCCCTCTCCGCCACGCCCGTGTGCACATGCTCTCTCTCAAAAAAATAAATTAATCTTTAAAAAATTAAAATTAAAATAATAAAAGGCCTTAAATGAAGAAAATGCAGCACTGGTTGAAGGCATTCATAGTTTTAACATTAAATATTAAAAGTGGGAGCAAAAGAAAGATGTTTACCAAGATTACTCAATGTGTCCTTTGTTTTAACTTCCTATGCCCTAGGCAGAAACCAAACCCCCTTCCCTCAGAGGGCAGTTGGTAGAGTCCAGCCCGTCTGTGGTTTTCCAACTTAAGAAGCTGTAAATTTTATAACTCTGCACCCTGCGGTCAAAGCTGCTGAATGTTGTGTCTGAAGTCAGGTGGTTCGTGTGTTAAAGGTAGACATTAAACAGTTCTACTGAGGACCTGGAAGTAGTTAAGGAGGTTGCTTGCCAGCTGTAAATTAGAGACCCAGTGCCAGTTGGCTGGAAAATTCTCTGGACTAAGTCCAGTTAAGTAGACTGAATCACTGGCGGTCTTTCTAAATTTGTGCATTTACCAGCTCGCCGTACAGTCTGACATGCAGTGTGGGGTGGCTCTGAAACAGTTATTGTGAATTTCTGCCACTGACGGAGGGTGGGGGGCATTCCCGTGACCTGGAGGGCATCTGCGTTCTCCACTAGTGCTGAGAACAGTTATTGACTGCTTTTGACAAGGTTGCTGAAAATGCTTTAAAATAGATGTGAGTGGCAGGGACTATCATGTTCTAAATCACCCCTTATTCTGGATGTTTCCAGACGTGCTGCCCAGCATTCATGGGGGAAGCTGGAGTCTTTGCTGTGTGGTTATTGCACATGATGCTCGTGCTCTCCAGGTTTGGGTGGGACAGCCTGTGATCAAAGGGACGGCCAGGGTCACACTGAGGCACTTAGGTGCAAGCCCACCTCACCAGAGGCTATAGTCCCCATATGGGAAGGATGGGTGACATCAAGGTTAGACCACAGGGTCATTTAGAACTTCAGAACTTGGAAAATCTAAAACTGTGTCTTAAAACTGGTACAGGTGACAACCTTAGAGATCAGACGAAGCTGGCCTTGTGGATGTGGGACCGGCAAAGTCCACAAAGCCTCATGCTCAGAAGGACTCTGTTTGGTTTACTGCTCTGCTGTCACTAACTTAAAAGTCTTAATAATTTTTAAAAATACTTTATTGGAGAGAGGGGGAGGGGCAGAGGGAGAAGCAGACTCCTGCCAGGCAGGGAGCCTGATGAGGGGCTCCATCCCAGGACCCCGGGATCATGACCAGAGCCGAAACCAGACCTTTAATCAATTAAGCCACTCAGGTACCCCAATAATGTTTCTTAAACAAGAGGTCTTGCGTTTTCACTTTGTATCAGGCCCTACAATTTCTGTAGCCATTCTTTAGGATTGATTTTTTTGTTTTTTAAAGACAGTCCTCTCTTTTGAGAATAGGATGAAAGAGTGACTAATAGAGATTCTATTAGCTAGGCAGACACACTGTTACCAAAGGATTGACTATTGTGCTCATTTCGGCAGCACATATACCAAAGGATTGACTATTTGCCGCATCAAATAGTGAGAGGCAAGATGATTGCTATGTAGTCTGTTCTTGGTCATTTTTCTTCTCAATACAGGATAAAGAAAAAGGCAGAGAATACCTTAATTATCATTGAGAAGCAAATAATATAATTGGCAAGTACTCATCTTTTATATACTTGGCCTTGATATCTATTTATTTAAATAATTACTGTCTTTCAGAGGCCTTTATAAGCTGATGTTAGACACTTAAGTCAACTTTGCTGGTTTATACAAATATTGTCTTTCAGTCTACGTGATGGCACACACGACTCTGCATGTGAATTAACAGCAACATAGACAATTTACTCAAGCCTTAAGTCATTTGACTTTTAGTGCTGAGAATCTTTTATTAATTTATGCATTCACTGAATGCATTAATGTGTTCCGCAAACAAAATATAAATGATGTGTCCTGTGTGCCATATATTATATGAATACATTCATATAATGTTGTGCATATTTGTAATGAATTGTGTAAGTTATTTCTCTTCTTGCTTTGGCTGGCTGAATAAACTTAGTACTTTGATAATATAAAGTGGATTAGTAGCCCTCTTGGAATCAAATCTTTGCTGCTGTTTTTAGTTTTAGCTCAAGAATGTTACTCTTCAGGTTAATACTTATCCTTCTCAATCTATTTCAAAAAAAGTGAAAAGGCAGGAAAACTTCCAAATTCATTCTATGAGGCCAGCATTACCATGGTACCAAAACTAGATAAAGATCCCACTAAAATAGAAAACTATAGGCCACTGTCTCTGATAGGTAGATACAAAAATCCTCCACAAAACTAGCAAATCAAATCCAACAATACATTTAAAAAATCATTTGCCATGATCAAGTGGGATCTATTCCTGGGTTGCAAGAGTGGTTCAATATTTGCAAATCAATCAACATGATACATCACATTAATAAGAGAAAGGATAAGAACCATCAGATAATTTCAACAGACATTGAAAAGCATTTGACAAAGTACAACATCTATTCATGGTAAAAACCTTCAACAAAGTAGGTTTAGAGGGAACATGACTCAACATACTAATTAGCCATATTTGAAAAACCCACAGCTAATATCCTCAGTGAGGGAAGAACAGAGCTTTTCCTCTATGGTCTAGACAAGACAGGGATGTCCACTCTCACCACTGTTATTCAGCATAGTACTGCAAGTCCTAGCCACAGCAATCAGACAACAAAAAGAATTAAAAGGCTCCTACACCAACAAGAAAGAAGTAAAACTTTCACTATTCGCAGGTGACATGACACTCTATATAGAAAACCCTAAAGAATCCACCAAAAAAACTGCTGGAACTGATAAATGAATTCAGTAAAGTCACAAGATATGGAACCAATATACAGAAATCTGTTGCATTTCTATATACCAATAATGAAGCAGTAGAAAGAGAAATTAAGCAATCAGTTCCATTTATAATTGTACCAAAAATAATAAGAAATAAACCTAACCAAAGAGGACTATACTCCAAAAACTATTAAAGCACTGATGAAAGAAATTGAAGATGACAGAAAGAAGTGGAAAGACATTCCCTGCTCGTAGATTGGAAGAATATTGTTTAAATGTCTATACTACCCAAAGCAATCCACACATTTAAAGCAATCTTTGCTAAAATACCAACAGCATTTTTCACAGAGCTTGATTAAACAATCCTAAAAAGTGTACGGAATGTACAAATTTGTATGGAAAGACCCCGAATAGCCAAAGCAATCTTGAAAAAAGCAAAGCTGGAAGCATCACAATTCTGGACTTCAAATTATATTATAAAACTATAACAAACAAAATTCTGTACTGGCACAGAAATAGACATGTAGATGAATGGAGCAGAATAGGTATCATGCTGAATGAAGTAAGTCAATCGGAGAAGGGCAAACGTTATATGGTCTCATTCATTTGGGGAATATAAAAAATAGTGAAAGGGAATAAAGGGGAAAGGAGAGAAAATGAGTGAAAATATCAGTGAGGGTGACAGAGCATGAGAGACTCCTAACTCTGGGAAACAAACAAGGGGTGGTGGAAGGGGAGGTGGGCGAGGGGTTGGGGTGACTGGGTGACAGGCACTGAGGGGGGCACTTGATGGGTTGAGCACTGGGTGTTATGCTATATGTTGGCAAATTGAACTCCAATAAAATTAAAAAAAAAACAGAAATGAATCCACAATTACATGGTGAATTAATCTTTGGCGAAGTCGGAAAGAATATCCAAGAGGAAAAAGACCATCTCTTCAACAAACGGTGTTGGGAAAACTGGATACAACATGCAAAAAAATGAAACTGTACTGCTTCCTTATACGATACCCAAAAATCAATTCAAAATGGATTAAAGACCTAAATGTGAGAAGACCTGAAACCATAAAAATCCTAGAAGAGAACACAGGCAGTAACTTCTTTAATGTTAGCCATAGCAACTGCTTTCTAGATATGTCTCCTGAAGCAAGAGAAACAAAAACAAAAATAAACCATTGGGACTACATCAAAATATAAAACTTCTGCACAGCAAAGGAAACTATCAACAAAACTAAAAGACCTCCTGAATGGGAAATATTTGAAAATGTTATTTGAAAATGACATATTGAATTAAGAGTTAGAATCTAAAACATATTTTAAAAACTCATAAAACTCAACTCCCTAAAACCAAATAATCCAATTAAAAAACAGAAAACATAAAAAAAAAACAGAAGACATGAACAGACATTTCTCCAAAGAAAATATATAGATGGCCAATAGACATATGAAAAGATGCACAATGTCACCAATCATCAGGAAAATACAGATCAAAACTACAATAAGATGTCACTTCACACCTGTCAGAATGGCTAAAATCAACTGTTGGTGGGAATACAAACTGGTGCAGCCTCTCTGGAAAGCAGTATGGAGGTTTCTCAAAAAGTTAAAAATAGAACTACCCTACAATCCAGCAATTGCAGGACCATTTACCAAAAGAATACAAAAATACTAATTCAAAGGGAAATGTGAACCCTAATATTTGTAGCAGCATTATCTACAATAGCCAAATTATGAAAACAGCCCAAGTGTCCAAGTGAATTGGTAAAAATGTGGCATATACATACAAAGGAATATTACTCAGCCATCAAAAAGAATGAAATCTCGCTATTTGCAATGACATGGATGGAGCTAGAAAGTCTTATGCTAAGCAAAATAAGTCAGTCTGAGAAAGACAAATACCACATGATTTCACTCATAAGTGTAATTTAAGATACAAAACAAATGAGCAAGGAGGGTCAGGGGCAGGGAACAAACTAAGAAATGGAGTCTTAAATAGAGAACAAACTGAGCGTTACCAGAAGAGAGATGGATGCGTGGCCGGAGGGGGGTGAAATAGGTGATGGGGATGAAGGAGTGCGCTTGTGTGCTGTATGGAGGCGCGGAGTCACTATATTGTACACCTCAAACTAATATTATACTGTATGTTAACTAACCAGAATTTAAATAATTTTTTAAAATTAAAGTTTTACCCTTCAGAGGATCCTTAGATATTTTTGTTTAAACTGTGAGGCAAGAAAAATGGGAAACTCAGTATAAAGGTTTGCCCCTCATAAGGGGATAGAAATCCTCAAAGAAAAAATTATCTGTTGTTTTGTGGCTTCTTTGTGGAAATCATCACCAAGATAGTTTATTAATGAAATGACAGCTTACAAAGCTTCTTCAGTTAGTCATGTGATCCGTCCCCCCTGCCCCCACCCCAAATTTCACAGTAGCATTTGATGTTCCTTCACAGGTTCTAAGGCCCTTTGTTTGTAATCCCTTAAGTAACTGTCAGCAAGCAATTTTTATAATACTGAATGGTACAGCCTTATCTCCTCTATTTGGAGAATATGGCTCCTCCTCAGCCCTAGAGCACCTTCACCATGGAAATCAGAAGAGGTGATGATGGTAGCTCAGACCAGAGAAGTAATAGTAGTGATAGACAAAGTGAGACATGATCAGATTGGAGGTACACGGAACAACCGTGTCCTGATTGACCAGATGCAGAGTGGGAGAAAAAGGAGATCAGGATGCTTCCAACTTTTTAATTTTGGCCCGAACAATTGGAAAGAACAATTGCCATTACATGGGATTGAGAAGAGTAGGTTACAGAGAGGAGAGCCATGAGTTCCATATTGTATGATGATAGGCCTTTTTAACATTCAAGTAGAGCTACTCCCTAGGCAGCTGAATGTGTGAATCTGAACCTCAGAGGATGGGTTTCATCTCCAGCTCTGCTGCCTAACAGGGGAGCCTCTATCCACATACGGTTATTTAAGTTTAGATGTAAATTAAATGTAAAGTTTATTTAGTCATAGTAGTATGCCAGAGCTCAGTGGCCACATGTGGCTTGTGGCTACCATGTGAAGCAACATGGGATTATAGTACCCTATCATCACTGTAGAATGTTCTCTTGGAAAATGTGGGGAGTTGTGATTTGGGAGTAGTCAGCATATGAACTGTACTTAAAATCAGAAATCACATGAAATCACCTACAGGAATGTATGTAGAAAGGGAGACAGAACATGAAGACTCCTAACTCTGGGAAACGAACTAGGGGTGGTGGAAGGGGAGGAGGGCGGGGGTGGGGGTGAATGGGTGACGGGCACTGAGGGGGGCACTTGACGGGATGAGCACTGGGTGTTATTCTGTATGTTGGCAAATTGAACACCAATAAAAAATAAATTTACTATTTAAAAAAAGGAACGTATGTAGACAAACGAGAGGTAAAGAAGTTGGAGGTCACTTTGATAATAAATAGTTAGAAGATAAGGAGGATTCAAGCAAAGAAACTAGGAAGGAAGTTCTGTGAGGCAGGAAAAGAACTGAGAGAATGAGCTTCTGGTAGCAAAGCAATGAGGAAGTGATCAGTGTGTCCAGTAAGATGGGGCCCATCAACTATTGGATATGGCAGGGTGCCCTTGAAAGAACAGTTTCAGTGATGTGCGGGGGAGGGGTGCTTGATCCAGAAGGATCATGTGTGAATGAGAAAAGCTATGGAGACAGAGAGTGAAGACAACTCTTTGAGGGATTTTTGCTGTAAAGGGAATCAGTGAAATGGGACATGAGCTGGAGAGATTAAGTAGAGATCTATCCCACCCACTTATGTGGAGTATTATTAAGATGAGAGAGATGATAGCATGCTTGATGCTGATGGAAAAGATCTAATAGGCAAATTTCAGTAAATCTCAAGATAAGGGGAGTGGGCAACTATAGTAGTGGTGTCATTATATAGATGCGGGAAGATGGAATCTGGAGGGTGGTGGAGAACCTGGACCAAACAGGAGCTAGAGTAGGGCATCCTGGGTTAAGGAAGGAGAGCTAGAGTATGAGTACAGATGCAGAAACAAGTTTGACAGGGGAGATGGTGTAAATTCTTCTTGTTGGTAGCATTGATAATTCTCTTTCCTGGGTAGCTTTCCTGGAGGCTGAGAGAAACTTAACATCTTGATTGGTTTTGTTTAATAATAATGACACTTGCTGCGTAATTTTTTTTCTTAAACTACATCCTACTGTTCACAGCAACATTTTAAAATGTTTTACAGTGAAACCACAGGACACATATGGCTTAGGTTCTAGAGTCTGTCTAAAAGATGAAAGTAGAATATATTTTCAATGCCCACTGAAAGTGTGTTAAACCCCTTTGAAATCACCACAACGTAAGTCTTTTAAACTCAAAAGGCAAGAACTAATATTTTTAATTTTTCTCGCATTTCCATTGGGCACCCTTTTGCCCTATAGTAGTCAAAGTCAGAATCTAGTTTGAATGGAAGAGAATGGGATGGTCTTAGGAAGTGGAGATAAGTGAGTGGATTTCTTTTCTCTGTCATGCTTAACACATGAACATGTCTCCCCTACGCCTGTGTGTGATACAACTCCATGGATTGTAAAAATCATCCTGCCCCATGGGCTTTAGTGCTCACTATATCTCCTATGTGCTTCACCTACATTTTACTGCTACACATGGGCAGGTGCACTGTATTACTCTCTCCTATGAGATCTCTGTACAAAGAGATTTTGCGTAGAGATATGGCACAGAGAAAACAAACCCAAAGTGTTACATACAAGATACTACTTTAATTGAAGGAGAAATTGAGTTGAAATGTCAATGAGCATCAAGATTATTTTCGGAATGTAAAACCTCTCTCAAAATTCTAGTTTGCAAATAAAACTCTAAGTTGTTACTTAATATCAAGAACAGTTGTATGACAGAGCTATAAAAAGAAGAAAAAAACTAGAAAGATCCTCAAAAATAAGACTTCTAGGACCTTGATTTTGACGTTTTCATTGGTGACTAATGAGAATTTGGCATTTGTCTGTTTTAATGGTATTATTACCTGCTGTGTGTTGGTTTGGGTTTGGATGGGGGCGACGGGAACAAAGACCCATCTGTCAGCATGTTGGTTGTTTCTGGAAGGCACCAAGATTCATTTTGTTGTACAACAAATGATGTTCACACCATGGAATCTTCAGAGTAAGCCATAATATTCCTGGAGACATTGAAACTAATAGCAAAGTGGAAACCACTTTGTAGCATCCTGAGCAGTGGTCTGGTATAATGAAGGTCCTTGAGCAGCTGCCACCCACCCAGCTTTAACTGAAGTGGGATCCCACCAGACAGAGATAGAGCCAGGGCTTCCTATTTTTAGCTGGAAATCTGCTTTGCTCTTTGGGCATGAATGCCCAGTCCTAGTGGTAAAGTATTTTCCACAAGACTCCTGGGGTGGGAGAGAAACAGCTATTTATACTCATGTTGGAAATTAAAAGAAGGAAAAAAAAAAAAAGAAAAGCAATATTTAAGAAAAGAGAGCATCAGAAAGGGAGGCAAATAATGTTTGCCTACACCAAAAGCAAGGTGATAAATTTCAGTATTTAGGCACATTTTGTTGGTGGTCCCATTCTATTTTAAGTTTATTCACTGGTCATCTGTGTGATTCTGTACAAGTTCTTTCTTGTCAGTTTTTTTTCCAATGAAAAAATAAGCAGCTATATTGTAGAGCTATTATAGGAATGTTTTGAGATAATGCATAGAAAATGCCCAGCAAAGGGCCTAACAAGTAGGATCTGCCAGTCAATGATTGCTCTTATTTTAGTGGCCAGACCTTATAGGATCAGATTTATCCTAAATCCTTGTCCTTTTTTTAAAATTCAAATTCTAGTTAATATACAATGCAATCTTAGTTTCAGGTTTATAATATATTGATTCAGCACTTTCATACATCACCTGGTGCTTATCAGGACAAGTGCACTCCTTAATCCCCATCACCTGTTTCGTCCCCCCCCCCACCCCGCTCTGGTAACCTTCAGTGTGTTCTCTAGAGTTAAGACTCTGTTTCTTGGGCATGTGGGTGGCTCAGTCAGTTGGGCGTCTGCCTTCAGCTCAGGTCATGATCCCAGGGTCCTGAGATCAAGTCCCTTGCTGGGCTCCATGCTCAGTGGGGAGCCTGCTTCTTCTTCTCCTGATCCCCCTGCTTGGGCTCTCTCTCTCCCAAATAAATAAATGAAATCTTTTAAAGAAAGGCTCTTCTTCTTGGTCTGCCACTCTCTCTCATTCTCCCCTGCCCCCTGTGCTCATTTGTTTCTTAAATTCTACATATGAGTGAGCTCATATGGTATTTGCCTTTCTCTGACTTATTTCACTTAACATCATACTCTCTAGCTCCAACCATTTCATTGCAAATAGCAAGATTTCGTTATTTTTTTATAGCTGAGTAATACTCCATTGTATATAATACCACCTCTTCTTTATCCATCAACCAATGGACGCTTGGGCTATTCCATAATTTGGCTATTGTAGATGATGCTGCTATAAACATTGGAGTGCATGTATCCCTTTGAATTTGTATTTTTGTATTCTTTGAGTAAATCTTCATGTAATTGCTGGATCATAGGGTAGTTCTATTTTTAGCTTTTTGAGGAACCGCCATACTGTTTTCCACAGTAGTGCTCCAGTTGGCATTCCCACCAGCAGTGCAGGAGGAACTCTCTTTCTCCGCATCCTTGCCAACACCTGCTCTTTCTTGTGTTGTTGATTTTAGCCATTCTGGCTGGTGTGAGGTGATATCTCATTGTAGTTTTCATTTGTCCTTCCTTGGTGATCAGTGATGTTGAGCATCTTTTCTTGTATCCTAAGTCCATTTGATATTAGAGATTAAATCCATTCCTGTATATACATTACCAACCCCTACTTCTGATCCTATTTATTTTTGTCTTATCCATTCATCCTGGTACAAAATCAACAGACACGTTTTCTTTGGACAGATTCTCTTTGGAAATCCTACTAAAGCCTGCTTGGATTCTCAAGTGGATGATAGGGGTAGTCTGCAGTTTTTGGAGTACCTCCCTTGTGTCCAGCTTCTCATGGCACCCAGGAAACTTTAAATTGTGGCCCAGGGTATATAAATATATGAATAAATACACAAATATATAAATATAAATATATTTTTTTCAGTTTCCACCATTATCTGTGAGGCACCGCTGTGTGTTAGTACTGTGTCATGCTTTCAGGTTAAATGGGAAGATTGGACCTCATAATATAACCTTACTTCCTTCAATATACTGTAAAAAAAAAAAGGTTTTTTTTTTGCTTTATTAATGGATCTTCATAGAGTTGAAGGTTGTGGGCATATAGCAAATGTCAAGCCATATTTCCCTATTGAGCATCTATCTAAATCACAGCTTTGATGACATGGAAATACACATTTTAAAGTATCAAGGGAAAACCTGAAATCAACATAAAACATACTTGGGAACAATGGTGTGACCCAACGTGAAGGTCAAAATGTCGTACAAATATCTTTAAAACGTTTGGTGAGATTTCTGGAATGCCAGGGTCTGACCTGTCTCTCAATCTCTGGTTTGTATCTTATGCTGTCCAGGTCCTGATGCAAGGCAAAAATCCGGGGATAGCTTGGAAGTATGCACTTCCCAAGGTCGCGAATGGAACTCAGCCAGCCTCAAAAAGGCACAGCCACGCCTGGAGTACAGTGCAGTCCGAATGCTCCGTCTCCTGTGGTGGAGGTAGTGGATTTCCCAATTCTACCTTCCAAGTCTCCTCTCAAAACAGGTTCTTTGATCTCAGACCTCTTTAAATTGTATGATTTAACTAAGCAACAAAAGAACTGTGTTTTGTGGAAACCATCCCTATAAAAAGCAAATATTATTATACTCTTTGAGGATATTCCTACAGAGAAGGAACCAAGTCTCCCAAAATCCGAGTCATTCAGAAGCAGGACTCAAAAGTTATATATCTGAATTTTGGGGGAGAAATCTACAAAAGACCCCTTTATTTATATTTTTCTTTTCAGCCAACAGTTTAGTTTCTCCCTATACTGACTTTTCTGTCAGTAAGAACCTCCACTGAAGCTTGTGGAAGGTAGGGTCAGAACCAGAGAGAACACAGGCAAGGCAAACATAAGGCCTCTGTCTGAAACACGGGTGTCATATCACTGCATCCCCTCTGGGATGAGGCCAGCAAAATCTCTATTGGGAGGGAAGTGTGTTCAATCTGAGAAATCCCTCTCCTAAGGGAGGGGAAACAACAACCATCCTCTCAGTGAGTAGAAGGCAACCGTTTTTATTTTGATCCAAAACACTCATATTTTTGTGTGTAAGGCAGTCTTTTCACTATGCTTTCCCCTTTGAGAAGAATGAAAGTCTCTAAATGGACCCATAAAACTGAAGCATGAAGGTTTGGTCACTCATTCTCTCATTATCAGAGCATCTGGTGATGGTGGGTCTCCCAACCGTGTCCGCCCCCTAAGCACAGTGGGGCATCTTGAACCCGACACAGAGCAGAAATACAGAAAATGAAGAAGTTCTTCAGTCTATGAGGCTGCTTCGGGTGTTTGTGCTAATTAATAAAATACGAGGAAATACTTCTTTTTAAATATATTAAATACTTGAAAGGTAATACATTTTTATAGAAATAGATGAAGGGGATTCAGAGCCCATGTATCATGATGGGCAATGAGCAATGCATAGCATTGTTGAATCAGTATGTTGTGCACCTGACAGTAATACAACACTGTGTGTTATACTTAGAGAAGAGAAGAAAATGTAAAATGACCAAAAGTAATACATTTTTAGTAATACACGTTTTAAAGGCAACATGCTAGGCAGAAGAAAATAATTTTCCCTAATCCTTTAATCAGCAAAAGCCAATGTTAATACTTTTGTCTGTGTCACTCTATTGTTTTCTTTTTTTTATTTTTTATTTTTTATTTTTTTTTTACTCTATTGTTTTCTTATGCAAGTATAAAAACAGGGGTGTTAGATGTTCTCAGACATACACCACACAGATCATATTCTTTTTTCACTGCACAGAAACCATGCTATCGATACATTATACTCAGCTTTTTTGCACTTGGTCTTGAACGATGAGCAGTTTTTCATGTGCCAAATGCTCTTTGAGATCATTTGCACTAACTTCCTGGTATTTCCGGGAGAGCACAGTTCCTTGGGAAGGAGAGAGAGTCCATCCATTTTCCATTTATGGGGAATAAGTCCAAGCGGAGGGAGGATGCTGGAGAAGTGCATTATGGGATTCTCCCTTGCCTTGATTTAGCAATCCCTCCACATGACTTACAGACTGTAGTGTGTCCGAGGCATGTGAGAAGGAGAGTCCAAATGAATTAATGCTCTGGAAGTAAACGATTAACGTAAGGGAATCCTAGTGTTCGGTAAATGCCTCCTCCAAGCAGACCTACTTTGACCTAATCATTATTACAGGAGTGACTTTTCATTGTTTCTCAGATTCCATTTTAAGGAAAAATATAAACAATCAGAATTCAGAGAGGAAGCAGCATTCCTATTTGGGGAACTGACAGACAAAATTATTCACACACAAAAAATATGTGCCTCTGATGAGAAGTCCGGGGACAAACATTGCAAGTCAGGCAATAGGTGCCTCTGAACCAAAACAACAAAACAAGAATAGCTGACAGGTTTGAATACATATTCAGAGAGTTCAACTTTTTGTTTCTATCCACTTCTTATGGAAGTAGAAGATGCTTCAGGGAAAAAGCAGGATAGTAGAGTTTCCACACATAATTAACCAACAGTTTTTCTTTGAAGAACATTTCCCAATAGATGGATACAGCGCGAGTTAAAGTTTTTGAGGAGTTCCCCCTTTCCAGCCACCCTGTTTTCAGAAGGTTGTATTTGTCACTTCGTGGTTCAAGAATCTGCAGCGGTCTTGAAAACTAAGAAGCTACACATTAAAACTATTAAAATATGAAAACTATGATCTTGGGGAGGGGGGGAATGGGATTCAAATTAGTTGCAGATTTTATCAAAAGGAGGTGTTCTCCACACAGTATTTGGATTCGGTACCTTAAGTAAAACATCAGAGGCCTGCTAAGTCAGAAGCTGCACTTGGAAACGAAGTTGAATCTGGTTATCTGTAATTTTCACTTTGTAACTCTTGATGTCTTATTAGGTTACATAAGCATAAAGGCCATTTGCTTACGAGATCAAAACACTCAAGTCAGTTCCTCGTTCTGCAATGCGAGAACCAAGCCAACAACTGAACCCAAAATATGCAATGCTTTCTCCTGCCCTGCTTAGTAAGTCATCTGGAAATGTCTTTCTGGTTATATTTGTACTTGTATGCTCTTCTTGTTGATATGAGAAAATTAAAACCCACTGCCGGTGTGTCTGCTCAAAAGTGACCCAGAGAGAGATAGAATGCCCAAAAAAAGCAACAGAGAAAAGAAGACAATTGAGGTGAAAATATATAACTAGAAAAACACAGATTTGCTTTAGACTTTCATTTGATGCCAGCTGTCCAAACCTAACCACAGGATTTAAAGGTGTCTCTCTCTCTCTCTCTTTTTTTAATCTTATATAGAACCTCCTCTGAACTAAATCACACAGATATTTAAATAACACAAAATCTTATATTAGTTAAATTTACGTGTGGTTGTGTGCTTAACTTTCATATAGTCATCCAAGAATCTAAAAATCATAATACTATGCAGACCTTCAATGAAACCCCAAATGCAAATTACACAGTAGCAGGACACAAAATAAAAAGAGGTAGAGGCCAAGTGGTAATCCACTTCTGATGATGGCACTCTTTGGGGAGCTGGGTGGGTTTGTTTTGGGATAGATTTTAGCCACACTATTGTTTGAACACTAATTTTAAGTAATCTTCCCAGCCGAATGGAGTCTTTTGTGTGATTTATCATCTGCCAAATGTATTTATATAGAATTGACAGTTTCTTCTAAAGCAGTGTTGTGTTCGCTAATGTTTCAGACCATCTTAATAAGCAGTATTTACTTTGTGGTGATGCAATTATATTGCACAATATTTTTATACACATACATATATTTTTTCCTTATAATAGTACATTTATCATAATTGTTTGGGGCTTCAGCTATTCACCAATCCTGTGTGCCCAGTTGTCCACCTAGTTTTTCTCCAAGAATGTGGAACCAGCTGTGTCCTGAACACAAAGAGTAGACAAAAATTTGGTGAGCTTCCATAGATTTTCCCGTTTTGCTAAGAATTATCTGGTTCTAAGAAAATATCCAGTGGCTCTAAGATATGGTTACCAGACAGTGTTATTGACACTTTTAGAGTAATATCTTCTTTACAAACGTGTGTGTGTGTGTGTGTGTGTGTGTGTGTGTAGGACCTGTGAGTCTGCTTGAATGGCAAGCTGATATTTTGTGATTTTAAGCCTCCTTCCTATTGTTGGTTATTTCTGCTAAGCAAAGAACGGGACCCTACTCATATGTCCATCCATGAAAAGAGAGAGGGCCTAGCTTGTACCTGACTTTTAGAACTTCCATGATGACCATGTGTAGAAATGATGCTCTGCAGTAACCACTTACTGGTGATTTTTAAAAGATTTTTATTTATTTATTCATGAGAAACACAGAGAGAGAGAGAGGCACAGACAGAGGCAGAGGGAGATGTAGGCTCCATGCAGGGAGCCTGACGTGGGACTTGATCCCAGGTCCCCAGGATCACACAGTGGGCTGAAGGCAGAGCTAAACTGCTGAACCACCTGGGCTGCCCATTACTGGCGATTTGAAAGCAGAACAGGCTCGTATAGTGACTGCAGGGTTGGTGTGGTAAAACAGGCAGGATCCCTTCCTTCCCTTTCTTTCCTTTCTTCTCCACGTATCATTTATATGTTGGTATTTTCTGTTGGAATAATGGGACCTTCAGGGACTGTTGTTCCCCAGATATATATTGGAAATAAGGTCTTAGACTATTCGAGTTACAGGAACAAAGGAGTTCATGTGATCTAACAGTTACCTTCCCATACAACAGCCATGTCATATGCACCTACTTGGTGCCAGCCTTGGGCTGACAGTGGGGGTCTGGAGAACTTGTATTCCTGCCACCAGTGAGCTTACAATCAAAGGGAAGAGACGGGTGTGTAAGTAAATAATTGAGAGGCAGTGAAAGATGTGCTAGGAAGAGGTCATGTGTAAAAGAGCAAGGAGGAGAAAATGGACAGTATAGGAGCTGGGCTCGGAGGTGGGGTCAGTAGGAACTGAGGTTAGATGGGGAGTGAGCCTGGAGCCCATGGGGGCAGGACCATGTCTGGCATGCAAAAAGTCTGCCTGTGTTGTGCTCTTTCCCTACTTTCACGGACTCCTCATATTTATCACATGAAGGAAAAACTTGAATTGGGTAGACAGAAATGCCATCTTTATAGGAAAATGTTGAAACTAATAATCTCATAATAATAAGTCTCTTTTCTCTGGTAAGCCAAGGTCAGTTTTAGACATCGCTCCTATGACTGAAATGCAGAAGGTCGCCTCTGGGGGATCTTGTTTATGCTAGGCCTTCCAATCCTAGATTATCAATTAATCAACTGTAGTTGTTGGGAAGGATTAGTAGGTTTCACGGCATCACCTTTCATTCAGATACACTCCAAGCCTCAGATCACCATGAAAAATGTGGTCTGGCAATCTTTCAATAAAGAACATGAGGTTGTGTCTCTAACCCATCCATAAAGTTTAAGAGTAACCAGGATAGTTGGGGGAACTGTCTCCTTAGAAATAATTCCTATAAGACCACAGGTGAATGCGCCTCTGTCTCCTGCAGGCATCCCTCCCCGCTACTCCCCTGCCCCCCTTGGATCACTCTTCCCTCTGTCTCATTACTGTACTTTGTATTAACATCTATTACAGCAATTATCCCATAGTATTGTCCTTATTCACATATCCACCTCATCACTGTGGTGTAGACTCCTTAATGGAAAGAACATTGCCCTGTTCATTTTTCCAACCCTGATGCCTAGGAGAGTCCCTGGCACAAAGCGAAGATCCCAGTAGATTTGGCTGAATGAATGAATTGCTCAGGTTTCCAAATGGCACACGTTTCTTCCCTAGCAGAGAACAGGAATGTGTTTTTGCCCAGAACTGTGTGGTGATTAAATATGACTCCCTATCACTCCCTTAAATATAATCCTATCACATTAGCATAAGCTTCAAAGCCCAGAGAAGAATAATTACTAGGATTTGGTTCTTTTTTTTTTTTTAAACTTGGAAATATCATTTATTCTCACTAGACTCAGTGTTCTTGGTTGTAAGTGGAAGGAACAGATATAGATCAGTTACTCTCAATTCTGGCTGCATTTTCCTGGGGCAGGTAAATGTCTGTGCTCATCTCTATTTCCAGACCAATTAAACCAATCTCTGGAGGTTATGGTGTAGCTAGTGATTCTTGAACTTTAGTATATGATTCACACAAACATTAAACACAGGTTGCTGGGCTGCATCCCCAGAGTTTCTGATTATGCAGGTTTTGGGTGGGGCCTGCAAATTTGAATTTTACCAGGTTCTCAAGTGATGCTGTGCTAATAGCTTGGGGACCACACTTTGAGGACCACTGGTCTAGCATATGTGTAAATGTGTGTGTGTATGTGTGTGTGTGTGAGACTGTGAATATGTAGGTATATATCTTATTGGTTCTAAAATTGACCGACGGCTTCCATCGGGTGGTTAACGCTTAGGCAGTAACTGCTTTGGAAGGGATGCTCCAAAGCCTCAGCTTCACTGGAAGTAATTTTGTTTTTCACTGCAAGCTGGAAGCCAGGCGAATGGAGTGTGTGCAGCAGGTCATGTGCGGGGGGCCAGCAGAGCAGAAAGATCCAGTGTGTCCAGAAGAAGCCCTTCCAGAAGGAGGAAGCAGTGTTGCATTCTCTCTGCCCAGTGAGCACACCCACTCAGGTTCAAGTCTGCAACAGCCATGCCTGCCCTCCGGAATGGAGCCTTGGGCCGTGGTCTCAGGTAACTGGGCAAGACTTAGGAATCATGAGTCTTGTTTCTTCTGGACAAAGGTGGCAAAAATAGGGGTGATGTCTTTGCTCCCCACGAGGCACTCACCCATTTAATGCTTTCCCAGGAATCACATGGAGTTAATGTGACAAGGCATTTTAATTCACAGGTTTTTTTTGTGTGTGTGATTTTTATGCAACCTGAACTTTGGGAACCCCTGCACAATAGCTGAGAGTCTTCCTTAGAAGTCTAGAAAGTGGAGTATGAGGGCCATTGAGGCTAGACCAGTGAGCACAGCTAGAAGGGATTTGAGTGTCAGTGATTGGCAGATGGAATGGCTCCTGAATTCTCCAAAGCAAATGGAAAACACAAATACAAAGGTGGTGCTGTAGGAAGGGTATTGAACTCTTACTTCAGGGGAAAGAGCCATGGGGGTTCGAGAAATACAGAGGGGGAGTCAGGCATAAAGTTTCCCATCATCACAAATTCTCAGGGAAAGGTAGAAATCTATAAAGTCATAATAGTCATAGACCTACCTGCCATTCACAGCTCGGAGGTGCTTAGCGGGGCCCGAGTTTGTCAAAGGTCCTCTCAGGCGCAGTGTCTAGAGGCATTTTTGACTGTCCCAACTTGGGGGTAAGATGTCTTGGGCATCCAGGTGGTAGAGATAAACATCCTCCAGTGTCAGGACAGCCACCTGAAACAAAGATTGATCTGGTCCCAGATGTGCTGACGGTGAAAATTCTGCTCTGTGGTAGCCTGGATGTCAGGCAAATTTTATGGAATAATCAGAAAGATGCAGGGTTCCATCACCTGAACTGGGAAGCCAGGGAGAAGCCCATGATCACATTTCTACTATGCTTTCCTTTAGGGAACATTATCCCAGAGCACTGATTTCTGATTAAATATAGCCATGTACTGCTACATCCAGAGTTGTAGCAACAGAGTTCAGATTAAGGCTTTTGTTTCAATTATGGATCATGGGATCTTTTTTTTTTTTAATGTTAAAACTCTGTTAGGGGATTAAGGTGACAGCAGGGGGAAAGAGTATCTTTGACATGTATCGGTATGCTTCAAAATGAAGGAATATATTCATTTATAGCAGAAGGTCCATCTAAATAAGGGTATGGTGTCGTGTCTGGTCTCTTTCTCTGCAAGTAAGGAGGCACATTTTTTTTACAAGAGGAGAATTCAGAGGGCTGTTTTAGCTAAATGTGTGTGGGTAGGCATGGAGAAAAGAAATGGAGGACCAAGCAGTTCCAAATGAGACATCATGAAAAGCTTTCGTTCAGAGTTTGCCCCAAATGGAAATATTTTGAGAGAGTGTTTTATGCCCTTAATTGGTTGGTTGGTTGGTATTTACTAAGACCAAATGTGTCCTTTTGAGAACATCTTCATGATGAATTTGAAAGTCCCTCAAAATTTGTTACTGTAATCTGTTCTCTGGAGACCATGTCTCTGAAATCCTTCCTCTGGGATGCAATTTTAAGTTGTCTCATCATTCTTAAATAAAAAAAATAAAAAAAAAACAATGAAAACATAAGAATTCTATTGAGTAAGGATCAACCATTTTGCAATTTTGAAAGTGAATGAATGATGATTTGCTTAATGGTACATCTCCCCATCTGATGCCCCACAAATCTGTCTGCCTGTCGCTGCCACGTGACAGCTGTTTGATCCTGGTCAAGTTCTCTAAGCTCTGAGTCTCAGATGACCCTTCTGGAGAACGGGACAAGAGCAGTATCTCAGAGGCTTGGTAGAAGGTTGTGTGATAATAGGTGAACGTGCATCATCACATGGAAGGCATTAAATAAACGTTCTCTGCTGCTGTGGTTTGCAGAGTATGATACTATCGTCCTCGTCACCCCTCTTCCTTAAGGACGTGAAGAGCCAGGAGTCATGTTGATCCTCTGAAGAGGCTTGGAATCATGTCCAGATGTTCGCATATTGACAAAGAGCCAAGGCCCAAGGGGCACATTTCATACGGCCCTTCTGATCAGAAAACAGGGCCAGGGATGGGACATGTCCCTTGAGGGCAGACCCAGACCTGGAGCCAACACCTCCTAAGTGACCCTGACAAGTTTTTAACTGTTCATCTGAAAGTGAGGAGATTACTCCCCACTTTCTCACAGAGTCCTTGGAAAGGACAAGAATGTGCTGGTGCAGGAGGGACAGGCCCATTCACGGACATCCGCCGATGCTTACTTATTTCTTCCCCTAGAGTTAGCACAGAGCCCACCCCAGAGGCAGCAGGTGGGTAGGGAGAAGAATTGGACCCCTCAACCCATTTCTATCAACGCCATGATCCGTTGCTGCTACATGTGTACATGTATTTCTGTTCTACTTCCTGTCAGGAGCACGATAATCCTCCTTAGCCAAGTGCCCAGACCAATTTTGCCCTGTGCCAGGGAGCGAGCCACAGTTAGGGCCGGGAGCAGGCCACGTACCGTTCTCCCAGTAAATCATGCTTGTTGCGCAGAGAAAGCCTCGGCCCCGGGCATTCGCTGGTGAAGGTGAATGCCAACCTGCATTTAAGGCCTCTGGAGGGAGGAAAGATTTCTCCTGCTGGCTGCCAGGGATTATATTGGGCATTTGGTTCTAAAGCTTAATGTTACTTTTGTGAATACCTCATTAATTTGTTCCCAGCATGCAAATGACCTTTTCCCCCCATCTCCAGTGTTCCAAGACGTGCGGGCGAGGGGTGAGGAAGCGCGACGTCCTGTGCAAAAGCTCCCCAACGGCAGAGGAGGTCCCCGAGGCCCTGTGCTCCAGCATCCCAAGGCCAGAGTCACAGGAGGGCTGCGTGCTAGGACGATGCCCCAAGAATAACCGGCTGCAGTGGGTTGTCTCCTCCTGGAGTGAGGTAGGAGTGAGAGTCTGTACCGCTGGGTCGTGTCTTGGAATGCTCCGCTCGCTCACCAGCACCCAGATGCTCACACCTCCTTCCTGCTCCACACATGGAGCAGGTGCCTACTACTCGTCCATTCTTCCTCCTGCCTCTTCATGGGACCCTGCCGAAGCCTCCATCGCACTGAGCGGGCCCGTGCGTGGGCAGTGGAGGTGCAGGTCTCCACCCCGTGCATGGAATGCGCCGCGGCTGGGGCACGCAGAATGCTGCTGCACTGGGGAGTCTGTAATGCCACGGGAGACCTTGGGGTCCCCCAGCCCTGCCACCAGGAAGAGTCTTTGCCAGGAGAGATGTTCCAGGGAGTGTGAGTCTGAAGGATGAGCAAGAACTGGGCAAGGGGGGGATTGAGGGAAGATCCTTCCAGAAGGAAGGTGTGCGCCATACGAGGGCGCAGAGAGAGAAGCCAACGGGAGCAGTGGCAGGAGGGCGTGGTGCAAGCTGAGGCCTCCTCAGGGCCGGGGTGGGGGCCACTTGGCACTGAGCACGGAGAGCGCAGCCTGGAGGCGGGCAGGGCGCTTCGGGGAGGTGGCCGTGGCTGGGAAGAAAGAGGGTGTTTCAGGAGTGGAGATCTTCTTGAGCCCCCGAGGAGGCCATGCCTCGTTCCGGCCTAGGTGGTGGTGGTGGGGGGGGGGGGGCGGGGACAGGGCCCGTGAAGATGTCCCTGGGCTTTGTGGCGTGGGAAACTGCAGTGCATGCATATAGACGCAGGAGCCCTGAGCAGAGGAGGCCTGGGGGCTGCACCCGGTCCTGATGGCAAGGTGTCCGCTCCGGAGGGGACCAGGCGGCCAGCAGAGGCAGGGCCTCCAGCCCCGCAGCCCCTGGTAGTGGCCGCTGGTGTCCTTTGTTCAGTCTGAACAAGAAGCCCCATACCCAGCAGTGCGTGCCCCGCACCCCATTCCCTTGGGGTTCTAGCCGCAGGGCTAAATGCACCTGCAAATGAGACGCCCCCTTTTCCCTGCAGCCTTTCCTCCCTCCTGTGCGACCTGGAGCTGCCCACTTGCCCCGCAGCCCCGCTTCCTCCCCACGCGGGGAGCTGCCGTGAGCTCAGCGCTCCCCTCTGGGCACCAGGCTCCGCTCGGTTACAGGGCAGTTAGGAGGCCGCGGGGCCTTACCCATTCCCCATCTCACCCCGCGATGCCATTTAAAGTACTTAAGTTCTCACATACTTCCTCAGCCTCCAGCCTGCCCTTTTTCCTGCTGTCACACAGCTTTGGGTGGTGGCTCCGCCCAGTGAGACGCAGGGTAGGGGACAAGTTGTGACTTGGTGGCTCCTTCCCACGTGGCCCCCCCGTGCCCCGCTCGCCCGTTGCACGCGCAGCTCCTCAGAGCCAGAGGCCACAGGTGATCGGCCACGTGAGGCTGCACGATGCCCTGCGCCCATCCCCCGCCTGCCCGACTGTCCAGGGGCCGTGTCGCGCCCACACGGGCCTCTTGGGGCTGCTGGACGGCGCCCACCTGGGGCCTCCGAATTCCCTAGGCTTGGGTTCCTTTGCAGCGGCATGAGGGACGCGGCTGCCGCATCTTCAGGATCCTCGAGCACACGTGGTTGACCCGCTGCGATCCCATTCCTAGAAGTCCACGTGGACGATGCTCTGCTCAGCTCACCTGACCGCGGAGCCTTGCACCCCTAATGCCTCCTCTCTTGGCTCCTAGTGTTCGAGGACCTGTGGCTTGGGCGTGAGGAAGAGGGAGATGAAATGCAGCGAGAAGCCCTTCCAGGGAAAGCTGCTAACTTTCCCCGAGCGAAGGTGCCGCAATATTAAGAAGCCAAACCTCGACTTGGAAGAACCCTGCCAGAGAGGGGCTTGTCCTGCCCATCCTGGGTTCAGCGTGGCGGCTGCGTGGTACTCGTCGCCGTGGCAGCAGGTGAGCTTGTGCAGATTTCGGCTGCGTTCCCCAGAAGGAGGCCCAGCAAAGGCTGCTGTTAGCCCCCCACCCCCCCTCCCCACCCCCGTCCAAATGTAAAGAGGAGAAGCTCTAGTTCTGGAGGCCGAACAACTGGAGATCTTGGCCAGCTCCACCCCGTGTGGCCCTGGGCCGGTTCCACAATCCGTAAGCTTCGGCTTCCACAGCTAGAAAATCAAGACGATAATGTCCTGAAGAGCGGATTTTTTTCATGAGCGCCGAAGATAATACAAAGCACTTATACCAGGCTGGTCACATGGTGCTGAAAGGTCACGGTTGCTGCTGTTTTTAAAATCCCCACTAGAGTCTTCTGTATTCTGGAAACCTTGCTCATAATCTTGACTCCTTTGGTTTTTATGGCATGTTTCTGAATTATGTAACAGCGGACATTTGTTGTAACAGCCTGTTCAGGCGTATTTTTGTCCCTGTTTTGTAGAGGAGGCAAGAAAAGCTCAGAGTTGGTCAACTCAGGCAAGGACACCAGCTCTTAAAAATCATCAGATGTTAGAGGGACCCTTTTTCTCAGAAGACTCGGATGAAATTTTGCTTGAGGTAGTTCGGTTCTGATTGGCTGGGATTGGTGTGTGAAGCAGAGTCTGGGAGAGGGGCCGCGTGGTGGTCCTCACACTTCCCAACCAACAGATGTCCCAGCTCTTTCAAGGACTCGCCGGCTTGAGAGGGGCCGCCCACCCCATCATTAAACACAGGGGCTAGGTGGGGGGATGTGTGAGCACAAATGGAGGTCTATAAAGTTGTGTCTATGTAAGTTCACCTTCATCCATACGTGTATATATAGTGTGCGTGTGTGTGTGTGAGAGCCTGTGTGTATTGGGGAAGATCTGAGAACTAAACTACAGAGAAAAGGAAAGGAAACTAGTGCGATTGTGTATCTCTAATCAGCTGGACATCATGCTAGGCACTATTTAGATGGCTGTGGGCTTTTTCAAATTTTTTATCACTATCTTATTTAAGAGATTTGGAAATTGATTATTTTAAGATTATTTAGATCAGATGTCAGCACACAATTGCCAACAGGCCAAATCTGTGCCCCCAATCTCTGCCTATTTTTTTTTTGTAAATAAAGTTTTATTAGAACTCAGCCATAAAAAACAAAAAACAAAAAACCACAGCCGTGCTCTTTTGTTTACATATCGTCTGTCCCCGGCTGTTTCTGTGCTTCAAAGGCGGACTTGAATGGTTGCAACAAAGACAACATGGCCCACAAAGCTGACAATATTTACTATCTTGACCTTTATCGAAAAAGTTTGCCAACTCCTGATTTAGATGATGAGCCCAACTCATAGGGCTATACGTGAACTTGGCGCTAAATCCACAACTCCTATGCTTTCTGCTCCCACTTATTTTTTCCCAAATACCGGTCCATATAATGATGCTTGTTCAAAATGAACACTTAACCATATCTGCAAATAAGAAATCTGAAAATAAGAAAATATGTAGTAAATTTTTTAAAAAGCAAAACAAAAAATAATCAATGCAAAGGGCTTTTTTCCTGATACTTTATTCCTTAGTTATAAAATATCTTTCTATTATGTGTCTGGAAAAAATAAAGTTTATAGTCCTTGTTAGTCATCTATTTTTTATTTTATTTTAATTGAACGGGGAAACCCTTGACTTCTATCTAGGAAACACCACACCCACTGTGCCAACTCAGAGTTTGGCTGGGCAAAGAGGGCAGGATTCCAACACTGCCTCGGACGAAGTATTATTCATTCACTGTCCTAATGCTGAACCACCCCCCTATTGGATCCGCAGAGATTATCTGGAATTCTTTAAATACTGTGAGGATTTGTTCTGCATTCTATGGCAGCTTCTGTATTTCTGGAAGCTCTCTCCTTTACGAGCCACTTAACTGGAGACACACTCTCTGGGCTGAGATAGATGCATCTGCCTAAGATCCCCTTCTAACCAGATCACAAGGCTCCCGTGTATTAACTGTGGCCATGGGCCTGCGTGCCGGGCTCCGGCCAACCCCTGCTTCATCAGCAGGCACCCTGGTCATGTCACAGAGGCTTCTCTGACACTGCTGACCTCTGAAGGGACACCTTCCAGCTGGGTGTCGCTGACTCCTCCCTCTTCCCCTCTTCTGCAGTGCACGGTGACCTGTGGAGGGGGTGTCCAGACTCGCCTGGTCCGCTGTGCTCAGCAGGGCCGGCCTTCCTCAAGCTGTCTGCTCCGTCAGAAACCTCCAGTGCTACGAGCCTGTAACACAAACTTCTGCCCAGCTCCTGAAAAGCGAGGTAAAGGGCCCCACACCCGAGTCAACTTTACTAGTCTCACCCATCCTATCTGGTTGTGCAGTTTATTCCTGGCACAAGTCTAGGGGCCTCTCCCAGTGCGGTCAGTGTGAACGAGGCTCCCCACAGGTGTACAGGGCACAAATCCAGGGCAGCTCCTGCTCAGAATGATCTTGTACACACACATGGGCAGGGAACACTTAGTTCTATGATACGACTCTTTAGCCATTAATTCTTACTTGGAAAGGGGGAAATGGTAATCTTGCAAGTCCCATTTTTTTTTAACACCGTTTTAATTGAATAAGCAAGTGAAAAAGTAACCACCGTGCACCAGAGATTACGCTCACGAGTAGGAACACAGGGGGGAGTGGGAGTCGTCCTCGGGGGAACTTGAGCCGTGAGTTAGCCCAGACAACAGCTTCCGTGTGTGCGTGGCTACCGTCCTTCCAACGAAGCGCAGTGCGTGCTGCTGAGAAAATGGGCAACTGAATCATCTGCGTGAACTATACTGCTTTCCACTCGCCCAACTTTCTTTAAAGTCACCTGACAAACACACCAGGAAAGGTCTCTTTCCCCTAATCCGATTTCCTTGTGCTAAATTACGTTCCACCATGTACCTGCTGAATTTCCTTTCTTCCAATGACAGCTTTTCCAAGACTAAATTTCTTAGCCCGTGCTTCCCAATTGATGGTGAATCAGATTCAGGACTGTCACTCTCCCTTGTCCTCTCACTTCACATTTCTAAATCGTTATCCTTGTTTATCTACATCTTAGAGCCTTGGTTCCAGGCCCAGGGCATCAATTTGCCCCCCTCTGTCCTCTCTCCTTCCCTATCTGAGGTTTGCATGAGACCAGAAAACTAGTAATGTAGCAGCTTCTCCGAGCCACGCCACGTCCAAGGTGATACTAGAATTCTACAAACCTGCAGCCTTTCTCAGCACAAAGTTTATGGGGGAAGAAACCCACATTCTGAGCAAGTGGTCATGAACTTGTAAATTCTTTCCTCCTTTTTTCCCTATTGGTGACTTCCCTTTCCCCTTGTTAGTCAGATGACCCCGGACAAACCCACACATGCCAAGAATCAGTGGATGCCCCCTAGGTACTTTGAGACAGGCTAACGGACAGTGGCCAATCATGAAAGCTGCTGGGCGGGAGTACGTGGTGGGGGGAGAGCCAAGACACGTGTTAGATCCAAGATGGGGAGGGAGGCCATTGGTGTTATTTTGTTCATCCAGCACCACGCCTGTCACAGCATAGGTGTTCAACATGTGTGAAGTGCAAGATTGTTTGTAAAGTACTGTGAGGTTCTCTATTTTCATTCAAAGCCAGGTCACAGAGCACCTGCCACATATCCCTACCATTCTTCTAGGGATAAAAGAACAAGGCAACATCCTCTTCTTTTTTTAAAGATTTTATTTGTTTATTCATGAGGGAAACACAGAGACAGAAGTGGAGAAGCAGGCTCCATGCAGGGAGCTTGACACGGAACTCGATCCCAGGACCCTGGGATCATGACCTGAGCCAAAGGCAGATGCTCAACCTCTCAGCCACCCAGGTGCCTGGCAACATCCTTCTAGATACACACATAGCTCACCTTCCTTTAGGGTCACCTTTAGGTCGCCTAAAGGAACACAAGCTATGTGCATATGTAGAAGGAGAGTGTTCCTGCCAGTTGGAACAGCACATGCAAAGGCCCTGAGGTGGGAATGTGTGAATATGATCAAGGAACAGCCAGACACCTGGAGGAGGATGTATAAAGTAGGCAGGCGTTAGGTGATTAGCTGAAGTTGGTCCTGGAGGCCTGGTCAGCCATTGTAAGGACTTCAGATTTAACTCTGAGGTGTTGATACAACAGTGCAGTTAGGACCATCATTTTAATGGTCTGTTTTTATCCTGATGCAGTATTTCCACTGCCTCAATAGGATAATCTCTATGATTTAAATAGAAACTGACTCAGATGTACATTCTGGTGGACTAGGCTATGTGCTAGTTGATTGGGATAGAAGATACTGTACAAGTATATATTAAAAATAATTGAATACAGATCCCACACCCTTCTCCTGGGGCCCCACCCCTAATCCCTGTGATGGTCCAGGTCAGTATTCCCTCTTCTAGATGCTCAGAACAAAAAGCCTATTTTCCTCCTTTTTTCTCTTATATCTTTACCAGCCTGTCAGAAAATTCTCTAGACGCCATATCCAGGACTTCCCGAAAAGAAGAAAAATTCTCTTCCTTCACCATTATACCCAAGTTGAGACTTTGTGGGTTTCACATTGGTTGTTTCAGCCATGATAGTTAGAGGAAAGCTATTTTTTTTTAACAAACATTTTCTTGAGCAGCTACTCTGTGACAGGCGCTAAGCATTGGGAATAAAGTAATGAAAATAGTCGGCGAACTCTGCTCTCAAGGATTTTACGTTCCAGAAAGGAGCCAGACAATAAGGCAACACATAATAGGATGAGGGCTGATAGACCCAGGGTAGAAAAATAAAGCAAGGTAGGGAGGAGGGAGTGCTTTCTGGGAGGCCAGGGAGCACATTGCTTGTATGGGGGAGTCTGGGAAGGCCCTACTGTCAGTGGCCTTTGAGTAGAAACTAAAGGGAAAAGAAAGGATCTGGATGCCTGGATCAGGATGCCTGGCACGTTATGGCATCAGGCAGGTGGCCCATGTCGGGGAGGGGACAAGAGGAAGAAGATGAGTCAAGCAGTAGTGGGGGAACCAGATCCTTGGGCCACGTCAGCCGTTGTAAGGACTAACCCTTTCATTCTAGGTGGATGGAGGGGCCAAAGGAAGAGTTTGGGGCTGAGACATGACATGAACTGTCTTATCTTGAGAGGATCAGCAGGACTACTATGAGATGGGAGAGGTGTATTTTAGCAGAAAGACAAAGGCATGGGGAAAGAACTACAGGCAGTTCTGAATCAGAGAGAGCAGGAGACAGATCGGGAGCAGCAGGAAAAGAAACCGGAGAGCCGAGAGCCTTGCAGCCATGTCCAAGGGCACAGAGCAGAGCTACTTAAGGATAATTTTTTTTCATGCAAAAGGATTTTATGTAACTTGAAATGTTTGCCTACTTATGACATAATTTTCTTATCTTCATTACCAACATGTTTTTTAGCACATCTTTTGTTATATGTAATTTTGCCTATTTCCTATTTTGATGTTTTATTTAATGTGACCTTTATCATAATTTTATTGCTCTTGTTTCCATTTTTCCCATTTAAAATTTTTTATTTTTTGTATTTTTTTATTGGAGTTTGATTTGCCAACATATAGTATAATACTGAGAGGGGCACTTGAAGGATCATTTTGGAAGGGATGTAGGTGGATGCCTATGAATAGTAGGGGGTGTTGGGCAAGGTGAAGGTAAAGTGACTTCTAAGCCTTGCGTAGATGAAGGGGAAAACCCTTCCAACCGTGAATGAGGACATTTATTTATGTACAAGGTAGGCCATAAGCACTCTTTTTTTTTCCATAAGCACTTCTGAAGTGAAAATTCTTTGAGTATCCAGTAAAACAGCTAAGACCCAATGTGCACGGAGGTTTATATAAAGAAAATCTTACATACAGCTTCACACGCATTCTGTATCTAGGGAGGGCCTTCTGGGTGAAAATCCCTGATGTACAATGTCCTGCTTCCACGGTCCATAATCACATCTGTTAATAAAAGAAGTTAGGACCGGTGTTGACTTAAATTCACTTAGTTGCAGACTGGCTATGAGATTTAAATTGATGTGGAGTACTGCAGCTGGGCCTCAAACCCAGGTGTGATGACTCCTGATACATTAGGCCTCTTGTTCCCCAAAGTAAGGTCTGTGGACCAAGTAGCAGCAGCATGCCCTGGGTGCTTATTAGATATAGAGCCCCTTAGCTCTCACCCCACACCCTCTGAATCAGAAGCAGTGGCTTAACAACATCCCCAGGGGATTCCTCACGTGCTGTGCTAGGGATGCAGAATGGTAGCTCCAGGCTACTGGGGTCAGACATGAATCTCTGGCTGGATAGAACATTTTTAACATCCACTTTCCCCCTCCTGTCAACATTTAGTCCCTTCTGATGTCTTAATACTGCTTCCCCCACCCTCCCAGCGAAGTCCTAGTGTATAATGAGCAGAACCACTCAGAGGCATGAGGCTGGCAGATCCAAGGTCTTTGACCTGTAGGCTCTCACCTTAAGAAAAAGGCTAAGGTTTCTCCTAAGGGGTTAAATACTTTTTCTCATTGCAGAGGATCCATCCTGTGTGGATTTCTTCAGCTGGTGTCACCTAGTTCCTCAGCACGGCGTCTGCAACCACAAATTTTACGGTCAACAGTGCTGCAAGTCATGCACGAGGAAGAGCTGATCTCCATGCCCTCCCTGACACCTGAGGGCCAAGATCTTACCTCTCGCCTCTGGAGAGACCGGCCACGTTTCACATCGAAGGCTGGTCACTGCAGGCCACCTGTTTGCTGCTGCAGCATCTGTGGAGCTGACTCTCAAGAACAGACAGGCTCCCCATTCACTTCCCCAAAGCACATGGTACTCCGAAGCACTTGAACGTGGGAAGCGAGGACAAATCTGACTTGCAAAAGAAAGGACAAAAGAACTTTGATTTGCACTGTTACACGAAAGAAGTGATGGATCACACTGAGCTACGTCACATTTTAATTCTGACAAAGTGAGAATCTGGTCAATGCTGGGAGAGATTGCTCCCTTTGAACTTCAGAGGGTTCCACGGCAAGACCTCCGTTTTGCAAAGGTCCTTGAAGACTTCAGGTCAAAGACTGAGGCTTGGAGCAATCAAGTCTGGATGGAACACATTGCCTAACTGTTACCTGGAGCTCACAGTTTGATTGGCACTGTGGACAGCCCAAGCTCGGAGTCACACAGGAAGCCAAATGGTGCTCATAACTGTGCTTGCTGCTGGACTAGCAAGCTTCATGTTACGTTTATCTCGTGTGCGTGTGTTGTTTTTATAATTTTGTTTAGAGGATATTCTGCTTAGAGAGTCTCCAAGACTAAAATTTACAACTTGAAAAGTATTCCAAGGAATATTCTGAAAACAGGGCAACATGGACTATTTAAGATCTCCATTTAATTGAAGTTCACACTCAAAAAAACAAAACAAAAAGCCCACAAACTCACATAAAAGGCAAATGTTGATGTCCTATGCAGTATATCAACCTCATAACTTTTGGTGCTAGTGGAACAAGTACACGGAAGCCTCTAGTCTGCTCTTTGGGAATCAGAACTGGGGAGATTTTAATTTCTGGTAAAAATCTAGGAGGAGCTAAAGAGCAAAACAGCAGTGTTTTGAAGGAGAGTAGACCGTCATTTATAAGGCTCCCTACATAATATCAGAGCTGCTTGGAAAATTAAAGACCACTTGTTTTTTTTCTACCAACTGTCATGTTTAAATTTTCCCTGAGATTTAGTTAACAAGAAAAAAGAGTGGCAATAGAAAACCCCATCTGTCTTCTTGCTATGTTAACATTAATAAATCATAATAAGCCAAGATCCTTCAGTGAATAAGAATATTTTATAATCTTTCAGATGATGTTTTTAGTCACCAGAAGCCAGCTGTTGATAGGCACTAATGAGCTTAAAATTGTTCTCAATTGGAAAATACCACACTATTTTGCCAAAACCAAAGTAACTTACAAGGCTGAGTCCTTCTGTAAGTTTTTGAGATGTGGTTAAAAAGGGCATATTTATATAATTCTACTCTATTCCTCAATTTCTTTGATGAATGTAACCCAGTTTTACTGCTTTATAAAGTCTCAATTCAAACAGGGATTTGCCAGCTCAGCACAACCAACTAGACAGTGGTTTGTTAAATTTAGAGCATCCTTTGTTCCCGTTCTAATTAAAATCATGCGTTCTTGAATCTCAGAGAAAAAAAATGATTAGCATAGTCTCTCAATCCACTTGGCTTGGCCTAGGGTTGTGGCCACTTTATCATCAGAAACACACAGTTCCATAACACCACCCTTGCCCTCTGAAAAATTGCAAGTTATTTGTTTCTTTATATAATGATCATTTTATTATTTTATGGAAAAATTAATTTATTAATAGCCTATTCTTATGTGTTCTCACTTGCTTCTCTGAGTAAGTGGTATTAATTCTGAGGAAAACTGTTGAATAAAAAACAATGGGTTATAGAGAAAAGTCGAAATATATGTGTAATATTTAATTATTTTATAAGTTTTATAATAAAGTGTTCTGTTTCCTTACCTTTGAAATTTGTTAAGTTCTTGAATAAACGAGAAGTCAGCTACTTCCAAGATCATTTAACTGTATAAATACTGATTGGGAAACTCAGTAATTGCTCAATGAGAAATCGGGAAGATAAAGCACTCATTGATTTTTCTTGCTTGTGTCTAAGAAAATTAGAAACCACCAAAAGTTGGGGGTGAAATGGAAGACATATTTAGCATCTTATGGAGATACAGAGTATTTTTTCCTGCTGTAATGCTTTGTCAACATTTATGGAAATCATCCAGGTTAGATAAATCTACCCTAAGTGTAGTTGGTTTTCTCCTTTATTTTTTTCCATTTGAACAGCATTCTGGTGAAATCCTCTTGCAAAAAATAGAGAAGGAGGAAGGAAAAACAAATTAAAAAGCAATTATTTCAGGTTTTCCAAATTTGTAATCATCAGACCAATGGAGAATAAAAAGTCTGGGCAAAGTCAGTCCAGTTGACCTGAGTATATAATATTCTTCTCTATGTGATATCTATCTATCTATAAATATGAATATGTCATACATATGTGAATGTATGTGTGTATATGTGTATCATTTATGCATGCAAATCTTTAAAATATATTTAAGATTTTTATATGAATTATTGCTATTTGGCAAACAAAACTGGTTAAGAATGAAAAACAATAGATGGCACATAAAATAGAAAAGAGAAGATATCCTTGTGACTTTTGGTGATAAAATATTAATGAAAGCAACCACATATTTATTGTTTAATGGGTGCCAGGGAGTGTGCCAAGCTCTTTGTATATGTTACCTCTTTTAATCCTCACAAGACTCTAGTTAGAAAGATACTACTTTTTCCCCTTTGTAGATGAGGACTCTGGGATCCAGAGATATCACATATTTCATCCAAGGTAGCCATAAAAGTGAGCTCCATAAATAATATAAACATTTCAGTTCATTTTAGTTAAAATAGTCACTAATTGGTTTACAAAATTCCTATCTATAAAAAGAATTTCCTCAGCGAGAATAGGGGAGCTGTTCAGAGCTCCTCAGGAATATTCAGTTTCACATCACTAAGTTTAAGATAAAGAAGGAATTTTCTGTAAGATGAGTTTTATCTTTAATCCTAAGTTACATTTGTGCATAGAAAGGAAAATGGGATCTATTTAAATGTACCTTTCTGGATAGACATTGAGAATAATGATGTAAGTGACTTTGGTTCCAATTGCTCTGTATAGAGAAGCCAGCAGGAGCCATATCCAGAACGTATCCTCCTTTGCTTCTGTAAACTCATGCCTAATTGCCTTACCCCTGCACACCACCACCATCCTATTTGAATGTTATGAAGACATACGTGCTGGGTACAGTTGTTTTCCTAAGCTATTTTTAGTAAGGGACATAGTTGAGTTCATAATCAGGTCATTTAATAACAAGCAAGTTATATAATTGTTAATTATTTAATGAACGAAGAGGTTCAGAGATTTTTCCTAGCATCCTAACTTGGATGAGAAAGAGGCACTAATGGCTAGGAAAATGAAACCCTTAGGCCATGTCTCCCCAATACTCCTGTTTATTCCCACCCCCTCTTCCCCTCTTCCCTGCATCGCCTTGGCCTCCCCATTCAGGCTGCCTCTGCCCCATAGAGGTTAGGCCATCACCTGACGCTACCTAGCGCTGCACCCTATGCCCATCCCACACGTTAGAAAAGACGGGATGAACACTTGGTACTCCTCAACCTTCCATCTGACAGCTAATGGACTTTCTAAACCAAGTGTGCAGTACAGAGGGGCACTTTCACTGTATAAAGTTAACAGAGCCCTTGAGAGATGGTCTTTGAAGGTGAACCAGGGCCAGCGGCTCTTCCTGCTGGAGGCGAGGCCCAGACATGTCTCTCCCGCTGACTCCCTCTCCTTTCTTTCCTTTTATGTGGCTGGAGCACAGGAAGGACCAGCAGCCCCCCGCCCCCCTCCTTGTCAGAAGGCCAAGCCAGCTCTACTGTTCCTTAGTGTGCTCCTCTGTTTCGGCAGCCCCATGTCATGTACCATGAGGCTGAATATCTCCCCTTCCTTGGAAAGAAGGTTCTTTCTCCCCTGCCCCATCCTTTTTGAGAGCCAGGTTGGATCTAGAGTAAGTCTCAGGACAACAGTTTCTAAATAATTAGCTGCACTAACTATCACTTAGGGATATTTTATATATTCCTGGGCCCCATTCCAGAAACAATTAATTAATTCTGGGAGTAGGGCCTGGGAATTTATATTTTAAAAGGCATGCAAGTTTCTCTGAGGAAAAACTCATTTTGGAATCACTTGTCTAGGATAGATAAAGGAAAGCACCTCGAGTCGGTCTTCCTTGTGTAGGCAAAGGAGTTCCCTTGGCACCATGCCCTCTGCTACAGCTCCGCAGGGGTCTGAGCTAAACCTGGCCAGTAATGAAGGGGGCTTTGCCATCCTGTTGTCATCCTCTGTGTGGATTTCACCGGGAGACCCTCAGGGCTGTAAATAGTGGGTCAAGAAAAAGACTCACAGTCAAGGACCAGTTCCCTGGCCATCTTTGTCTCGATTTCTTATTTCCAAACAGGTCGGTAGTCGACAGCAGGGTTGGATGGGCAGGCAGTAGAAGAGCCGGATGGAGGGAAGTTGGCCATTTCTCTCAGGCAAGCACCCACATGCAAGAACTAGTACACTGTATTGTTTTTTGTTTCTTTGTTTTGTTCTTTTTAAGGACACACAATAGAGAAGCCAATGAAATCCCCATTGGAAAGTGGCTTTTGGCAAATTACTCCAGGTCCTTGTGTGTGCGTGGAGACACCCCAGCGCTTGAAAGAAACAGTTGTGTTCCTGAGATCCAGAGTCAAGGCAGAATGAAGGCTTCCATCCTATTTCCTGCCAGGACACTGGGTGCCAAGAGGTGAATTAATCACTCGTATGAATCAGGCCAACTGTCACTTGCTTACAAATTGCCAGAAATGCATTGGCTGACTCGAGTCAATGAGAATTGTAACTTCAGCTTTTGTATGACAGAAGAAAAAGAAACAAAGCCTTTGAAAAGATAGGGAAGAGCAGCTAGAATGATGTTTTTGGCCGCACTAAAGTATAAACAAGGTAATGTCATGTTCCCTACAATTGCGCTGTTCTGGGACTCTGATTTTTCTCATTCAGTGGCTCATTTCCTTAATTTACAGGTTGTTTTTTTTTTTAATACATTGGCCCCACATACTTAACGTGAACATGTCTGTCTATTTATGTATCTGCATGGTCCTAAACCAATAAAGGCATAATTGTTATTGTACTCAGCAATTTTCTCCCCTTTGTGAGGATGCCCACATTGTCTAGGGCCTTTATTACTTGCAGATAGGTCTGCCAAGGGAGCAAACAATTCACATTTTCTTAGAGGTTAGCATTTACTTTCATGCTAAAAGTCTCTCTGACAGAGTAACGCTCACCCTTTTTTGAGCTCTGCTACACTAACTTTTTTTTTGCATTCTTGCTAACCAAAATACATTCGTTCTTTGCAGCCAGCATTTATTGAGCACCAACTGCACTGTGAAGTCCAAACACAGAAACAGATCTTGTTCCTGATCCAAGGGGATTGGTATTTGAAAATATGCTTCTCCCTCTGCCTGTGTCTCTGCCTCTCTCTCTCTCTGTGACTATCATGAATAAATAAATAAAATCTTTTAAAAAAAAATAGGTTATGAAAATATGGGATGCACATCCAGTCAAGCAATGGACCAAGGTCATATAGTCCTGAGGTTTCCTTTTAATTCCTCACTGTCACATTCACCCTAGTATATATTTGATCATGTGTTTTTTAGGCTTGTATTACTGTCACATAGGATATGATGAGATCACATATCTGCAAATCACTATCATGCAGACTGCAGACTTCTTTTCCCCTTCAAAATTAGTAAAGTCACAAAATTACAGCATTAAGCAGAATGGCCCACTTACAAGTCATTGTATAGAAATTAAGAAATTGAAGAGGATTTTGTTATTTCGCTCTCTCTCCATCACAGATGTAGACAGAGAAATATTTGAAGGCCTTTCCTAAAATTACATAATGAGTCACTGGTAAGTCTAGATATAAGGCCAGTTGTAACAATTTTCATGCAAGTATATTTTCACTGTATTATAAAATATTTACTGATTTTTCTTACTTGACAGGCAAACATTTTTATTACATTTAAGGACAATCTTAATGAGTAGTAAGTTTCAAATAGAAACCTAGTAACATTGCTGATTTCATGTGCCATCTATGCTACTACCTTAAAATTCCCTGCCCTCAAAAGAAATACATACTCTGGTACCATAAGAAGCATAACAAATTTTGTCATATTTCCTCTATGTAGGGCAAAGGTGATCTCATGAAAGTACCAATTATTAAAAACCTCTGACCCCTTCCCTTTCCAATTGTCTGGTATCCCAAGGAACCGAGCTATTGCTTTGCTTTGAGCCTGGAATTAAGAGCGATATTGGGCAGCCCTGGTGGCTCAGCGGTTTAGCACCACCTTCAGCCCAGGGCGTGATCCTGGAGACCGGGGATCGAGTCCCACGTCGGGCTCCCGGCATGGAGCCTGCCCCCCGCCCCATGTCTTCATGAATAAATAAATAAATAATTTTTTCAAAAGAGCGAAATCAAAGGTCACAAACTCTATAGATATACTAAAAACCACTGGACACTTAACATGGGAAGATTTTATGGCATGTAATTTACATCTCAATAAAGCTGTTTAAATTAAAAAGTATGCAATGTGGGCTCAAGACGGTGAACTAGGAAGATCCTGAGCTCACCTCTTACAGACACACCAAAACTATACACATAGAACAACTGTCTCTTAGAACAAACTGAAGACCAGCCGAACAGATCATAGATATAAAGACAGGCAGGGAGGGCAGAGACCCGCTATAGTCAGTGCACACGCCCCTGGCACAGCAACCCACAAGCAGGAGGGATATCCCAACTGCAGAGCCCCTCCGTAAGGAACAAGGAATCTGAGCCTCACATCTGGCTCCCAAGCCCAGGGAACCTGCAAAGGGAAGTTGAGCCACCATTATGTCTGCTTTGAAAACCAGCAGGGCTCACGTCAGGGAGAGCCAGAGGGCACACTGCTCTCTCTCCAAGAGCATCTCCACCATCTTACTCCTGCCTAGTTCAAGTGCAGAGGCATCAGTTTGAAAAGCACCTGGGTTACACATGAAGGAGCACAACTGGCTAATTGGAGGGCATGTGCCAGAGGGATCCATTGGAATGCTCACCAGGGGTAGAAGTGATCGTGGGCACTAGTTTTTGTTCATTCCCCTTCTACTAGCTGGGCCCATTTCTTACACTTTCCTGATACTTCTACTGCAAAAGCAGTACTTGCCCCACCCAACTGGCCTGCTCTGGATAGCGCCACTCCCAGGCAGCTCCCATGATGCCATACACAGCAGGCAACCTCACCTACCCCCAAGCCCCTCCCAAACAGTCCCCCTGCACTGCCACACATAGTGAGCAGCCTCAGCAAGCATTGATGTTCCCCCACCATGCAGCCTCCACCCCAGGAGCCAACCTTGTTCAGTCAAGTCCAGGCCTCATAGATAGCCACGTCTCCCACACACCAGGGAGTCTGCATCAATCATGGGCCAACCACCATAGAAGGATACATGAGCACACACAGGGGACACTTGGCTCAAGTGACAAGGGAGACTGTGCTACTGGGCCCCACAGGACACCTTCTAGATAAAGCCACTCCTTCAAGACTGGGAGACATAACTGATCTACCCAATACATAGAGAAAACACAGACTAGACAAAATGAGGAGACAGAGGAATATGTTCCAAATGAAAGAACAAGACAGAACCTCAGAAAAAGAACTACATGAAATGGAGATAAGCAATCTACCAAATAAAGAGTTCAAAGTCATGGTCATAAAGATGCTCACTGAATTTAAGAATAGATGAACACAGCAAGAACTTCAACACAGAGGTGGAAAATGTATAAAACAACCAATCAGAGCTGCAGAATACTGTAACTGACATGAAAAATACATAGAATGAACAGCAAATTAGATGATGAAGAAGAATGGATTGGTGACCCTGAGGACAAGGTACTGTATATCAGCCAATCAGAAGAGCAAAATGAAAGAGAATTTTTAAAAAGCTTTTATTTATTTATTCATGAGAGACACAGAGAGAGAGGCAGAGACACAGGCAGAGAGAGAAGTAGGTTCCCCACAGGGAGCATGATGTGGGACTTGATCCCAGGACCCAGGATCATGACCTGAGCCAAAGGCAGATGCTCAACCACTGAGCCACCCAGGTGCCCCAATAAAGAGAAATTTTTATGGGGATATAGTTTAAGGAGCTCTGGACAACATCAAGCAAGCGAATATTTGCATTATTGGGGTTCCAGAATGAGCAGAGAGAAAGGGACAGAAAACTTATTTGAAGAAATTGGGATCCCTGGGTGGCGCAGCGGTTTGGCGCCTGCCTTTGGCCCAGGGCGCGATCCTGGAGACCCGGGATCGAATCCCACGTCGGGCTCCCGGTGCATGGAGCCTGCTTCTCCCTCTGCCTGTGTCTCTGCCTCTCTCTCTCTCTCTGATGACTATCATAAATAAATAAAAATTTAAAAAAAAATTAAAAAAAAAAAAAAGAAATAATGGCTGAAAATTTCCTTAACCTGGCAAAGGAAACAGACATCCAAGACCAGGAACCAGAGAGTCTCCAAATAAGAGGACTCAAAGAGACTCACAATGAGACACATTATAACCAAAGTGTCAACAGTTAAAGATAGAGAATCTTAAAAGCAGCAGGAGGAAAACACTAGATCCATACAAGGGAACCCTTATAAGACTATTAGCTGGTTGTTCAGCAGAAAATTTACAAGCCAGAGGGGAGTACCACGATATATTCTGAGTGCTGAAAGGGAGAAAAAAAAAACTTACAACCAATAATATTTGACCAGCAAGGTCATCACTCAGAATTGAAGAGATAAGGAATTTCCCAGACAAGCAAATGTTAAAGGAGTTCATCACCACCAAACTGGCCTAACAAGAACTGTTAAAGGAACTTCTTTAAACTGAAAATAAATGGCAATAACTAGAAATAATTAAGAAAGAAAAAAATCTCACTTATGGTAAAGTAAGCATATGATAAATGCAGTGGATCAACTACCTATATAGCTAGTATGAAGGCTAAAAGACTAAAGTAGTAAAATCATTTAGACCTACAATAGTCAAAGAATACACAAAATAAGAAGATGTAAAATATGAAGACAAAAACACAAAATATAGGGAGTGTGCAAAAATGTATTGCTTTGAGAGTGCATTTGAACTTTAGTAACCATCAACTTAAAACAGGATATTATATATGTAGGAGTTTATACATGAACCTCAAGGTAACCAGAAACCAAATACCTAAAATAGGCATTCAAAAAATAGAGGGAAAGGAGTAAAAACACTAAGGAAGATGACCAAATCACAATGGAAGAGAGCAAGAGAAGAAAGAGGCAGAGAAGAACTACCAAAACAAACAAAAATCAATGAAATGGCAATAAATACATATTTTTCAATAATTATTTTCAATTTAAATGGACCCAATGCTCAAACCAAAAGACATAGGGTGGTTGAATGGATAACACCCATGTACTGCCTACAAGAAACTAATTTTGGATCCAAAGACACATACAGACAAAGTGAAGAAATGGAAAAAGATATTCTACGCAAATGGAAATGAAAACTGGGGTAGCAATACTTTTATTAGATGAAACAGACTTTAAAACTAAAACTATAACAAGAAACAAGGGAATTATGTCATGATAAAGGAATCAATCCAATAAGAGGATATAACACTTGTAAATATTGATACATCCAACATGGAGCACTCAAATACATAAAGCAAAAATTAACATAAATGAAGGGAGAAATTGACCATATATTATTAGTAGGGGACTTTAACACACAACTTATCAGTGGATAAGAAAAATCAATAAGGTCTTGGCCTAAAATGACATATTAGACCAGATGGACTTAATAGATATATACAGAGCGCTCTGTCAAAAACAGAAGAATATACATTGTTTTTCAAGTACACATGGAACATTCTCCAGGATAGATCATATGTTAAGCCACAAAACAAGTCTCAATAAATTTAAGAAGATTAAAATCATACCAAGCATCTTTTCCAACCACAATGATATAAAACTACAAATCAATTATAAGAAAACTGGAAAAAAAAACACAAACACATGGAAACTAAACAACATGCTACTAAACAACAAATGGGTAGAAAAGAGTCAAATAGGAAATCAAAAAATACCTCCAGATAAATAAAAAAGGAAACACAACAGTCCATAACCTATGAGCTGCAGCAAAAGCAGTTCTAAGAGGGAAATATATAATGATACAGGTCTACCTCAGGAACAAGAAAAATTTCAAACACTCTAACCTAAAGGAAATAGAAAAAGAAGAACAAATAAAACCCCAAGTTAGTATAAGGGAGGAAATAATAAAGATCCAAGTGGAAATAAATAAAGACTAAACCATTAGGGGGTGCCTTGGTGGTTCAGTTGGTTAAGCATCTGCCTTAGGCTAAGGTCATAATCTCAGGGTCCTGGGGATCAAGTCCCATATGGGACTCCCTACAGAGCAGGGGAGTCTGCTCCCTCTCCCTCAGTGCTCTCCCTCTCTCTCTCAAAAATAAATAAAATTTTTTTAAAATCCTGAAAAAAAATAGATCAATGAAACTAAGAACTGTTTCTTTGAAAATATAAAATGGATATACCTTTAGCCAGGTTCCTCAAGAAAAAAAGAAGGCTCAAGAAAATCAAATCAGAAATGAAAGTTATAACTGATAGCACAGAAATACAAAGGATCACAAGCGACTATGAAAAATAATTATATGCCAACATATTAGGACACCCTAGAAGAAATGGGTAAATTAATAGAAACACAATTTTCCAAGATTGAATCAGAAAGGAATAAAATCTGAACATACCACTTACTAGTAATAAAACTGAATTGGCAATTTAAAACCTCTCAACAAACAAAAGTCCAAGATCAGTTAGCTTCACAGGTGAATTCTACCAAACATTTAAAGATAAGTTAATGCCTATCCCTCTCAAACTAGCCCAAAGAATTGAAAAGCACACTTACAAACTCATTCTATGGGGCCAAAACCCAAAGACACCACAAAAAAATAACATTAAAGATCAATATTCTTGATGAACATAGTTGCAAACTTCTCAAAATATTAGCAAACCAAATTCAACAATAAAAATAATCATATACTGACCAAGTGAGATTTATTCCAGAGATACAAGAATGTTTCAATATCCACAAATCAATCAACATGATATACCATATTAACAACAAAAGAGGCAAAAATCATATGATCATCTCAAAAGATATAGAAAAAGCATTTAATAAAATTCAACATCCACTTATGATAAAAAAAAAAAACTCTCAACAAAGTGAGTATAGAGATTACATATCTCAACACAACAAAGGCCACAGCTAACATCACTCAATGGTAAAAGCTGAAAGCTTTTCCGATAAGATCAGAGAGAAGACAAGGACGTCCACTCTCACGACTTTTATTCAACACTGTATTAGAAATCCTAGCCCTAGCAATCAGACAGAAGAAAGAAATAAAATGCATCCAAATTGGAAAAGAAGTAAAACTGTCACTATTTGCGACTGATGTGATACTATATATAGAAAACCCTGAAGACTCCACCAAAACACTATTTGAATAGATGAATTCAGAAAATTGAAGAATACAAAATTCATATGCATAAATATGTTGTATTTTTATACCCTACAGTGAAGTATCAGAAAAAGAAATTAAGAAAGCAATCTCATTTATAATTTCATCAAGAAGGAAAAAATACCCATAAATACACCCACACTTATATATTCGATTATTCCTTGACAAAGCAGGCAAGAACATACAATGGGGGAAAAGTCTCTCCAACAAATAGTGTTGGGAAAACTGAATGGCTATATGCCAAAGAATGAAAACGGACCAATATCTTACACCATTCACAAAAATAAACTCAAAATGGATTAAAGGCTTAAATATCAGGCCAGAAACCATAAAACTCCTAGAAGAGAGCACTGGCATTAAGTAATTTGACGCTAGTCTTAGTAGTATTTTTTTGGATCTGTCTCCTCAGTCAAAGGCAACAGAAGCAAAAATTAACAAACGACCTATGCCAAATTAGAAAGCTTTTGCATGGAATTTTAGGATTTTTAATGTTTGTTTCATGTTTCTCAGCTTCAATAAAAATCACTAAATCTCAGGCTTTCTAAAAAAATTTTTTTGCACAGTGAAGGAAACCATCAACAAAACAAAAAGGCAATCCAATGAATGGGAGAGGATATTTGTAAATGATATAATTGATAAGAGCCTGATGTCCAAAATATATTAAAAACTCACACAACTCAATATAAAAAATACAAATATTCTTTTAAAAAATTTGTTATTTATTCATGAAAGACACAGAGAGGGGGGCAGTGACATAGGCAGAGAGAGAGAGACAGGCTCCCCGCAGGGAGCCTGATGCAGGACTCAATCCCAGGACCCCAGGACCATGACCCGAGCCAAAGGCAGACGCTCAACCACTGAGCGAGGTGCCCACAAAATACAAATATTCTGATTACAAAATAGAGGAGTAAAATAGACATTTCTCCAAAGAAGACATACCGATGGCAAACAGACATGAAAAGATGCTCAATATCACTAATCATTGGGAAAGTGCAGATTAAAACCACCATGAGAAATTATCTCACACCCATCAGAATGGCTAGTATCAAAAAAACAAGAAATAACAAGTGTTGGCGAGGATATGGAGAAGGGAACCCTCATGCACCCATTGGTGGGAATATAAATTGGTGCAGCCTCTATGGAAAACAGTATGAGGCTCCTCAAAAAAAAAAATTAAATCTAAAAGTACCACATGATGTTGCAATTCCACTTCCAGGTATTTATCCAAAGTAAATGAAAACACTAATATAAAAAGATATATCCACCTCTAGGCTCATTGCAACATTATTTACAATAGCTAAAATACGGCAGCAATCTAAGTGTCAGTAGAAACCTGCATGGATAAAGAAGTATGTGTGTGCATATATATACAATATAATATGTACGGTGTATGTTACATATGTATACACATATGTACATATACACATTTATATGTATATATATGTATTGTGCATATAATATACATTATGCATGTGTGTACAATATATACATGATACATGTGTATAATATACATATTACATATACATGTACACTATGTATGATATATACATACTATATAATATATACATACAATATATTATACATAATATGTATAATGCATTATATTGTACAAATATGCATAATATGTATATTGCGTGTGTGCATATATGCATAACGTTATGTGTACATGTATTATGCATATATATACACACACAATGGAATATCAGTCAACTATAAAAAGAGAATGAAATCTTGCCACTTGGGACAAAAATGGATGGACCTAAAGAGCATTATACTAAGCAAAATAAGTAAGAGGAAGACAAATACCATATGATTTTACTTAAATGTGGAATCTAAAAGCCAAAACAACCAAACCAAACAAAACAGAAACAGACTCATAGATACAGAGAACAATCTGGTGGTTGCCAGAGGGGAGGGAGGTTGTGGGATGGGAGAAATAGGGGAAGAGGATTAAAAATTACAAACTTTCTGTTATAAGATAAATAAACCACAGGGATGTAATACACAGCAAAGGGAATATAGTTAACAGTAGTGTAACAATTTTGTATGGTGACAGACGGTAGCTAGATTCACCATGGTGATCACTTCATAATCTATATAAATGTTGAATCACCATGTTGTACACCTGAAACTAATATGTCAACTACACTTCAATAAAAAAAATAATATGCTTAAAATGATGACCATCTATGCTCCACTTAGAGTCACACAGGAGCTTTTCTGGGAAGCATCAATTTTTCCTGTATTGTTCCCACACCACTGGAGATATTTACTTGGGGCAACATAGAACTCCAAAAAAAAAAAAATGTTTGTTGCTGAAGGGGCAACTTTATTCACCCATTTGCTATTTCACTGAACAAATAACCATAGAATGATCATTTTCAACCATTGTCCTTGGTACTGAAGATGCGATTAGAATTTAAGGTCCATAAAGGCAGGGAATTTTTTGGTATCACTACCTAGAATTTTTTGAACGGATGATACACAGAGAAACAAGACAGACATACTCTCTGCCTCTTCAAATTTATAGCCTAGCAAGGGATTCAGAAAATTAAGTAGCATTTTCAAAACAATTGAAATCCTCTATGAAAGAGGATTTTTGTGGGACTGGAAAAAGAACACTATGTGAGACGGTTTCTAAAGTTCTTTCTTGTGACTATTTGATGATTGAGATGAAAAAGACAATCTAAACCTTAGCATTTGTCTTAAAAGTTTTCTAAATTGGTTCCCTATACTCTTTTCAAATGGAGAAGCATTCCCGGTATTAACGTTTAGGCCGCAGATAGTAAGCGTGTTTTTTGACCCAAATGATGTCACGAATCCGTATGCTTTAAAACCAGCTATATATGCCCAGTTAAAAGAGTAGTTTGATTTACTAGGTTTGTTCAGAAACAAAGGACAATAACAGAGTTGAAACTATGATAATTAAATCCTCCTGCCCCTGACTGGATCGTAAGGGGAAATAAACCAAATTGGAAGTAAACTCTTCATTTTCATTATGTCGTCACTGAGGGATAAGGACCTTGTCGGGAGCATGCCTGTTTCTGCTGGAAACACTTCTGAGGTTCTGAATTCTAGTTGCAGAAAACAGGAGGATCGGGCCCTACCACTGGCACTATACCTTACTCATTCAGCCTACGCTCAAGAGCACAGCAGGTGCTGCTCCTTCTGCCTTTGTAACCACCTCCCTCCCAGGAGAAAAAAGTATCTACGATGAGGTTGGGGCTGCAGAGGGCGGAGGGAAAGAAAAACTAATCTTATACTACTCCCTTCTTTCTACTCCACACATTAAAAGAGAAAAAGAGGCACACCTAGAGGAAGGTGTTTTGGACACAGTGTTCTTTAACATCTGGTGGAGTCTCTGAAAGATATATATTTTTAAAAATCTGCTTTAAGAGTCATCTAATGAAATTTAAATGTTTTGTTTATTTCTGTAAAATTTTCCTAGGACCTACTTGGAAAACCAGTAACAACAATGTAGTAAGATACTAGAATTCCCAAAGACTAGCAAGAGGAATGGGAAGAGCAGGGAGAGGCGATAATGATGTCATGATGGCTGATATCAATGCACATCTGCTATGTGCAAGGGATTTTCCCTGTATTAGTCTGAATTTTCTGACTCTTAAAACAACATGTGAAATAAATTATTATGTCTCCTAAGTTTGCATGTGAACCAAGGCTCACATGCATTTTATATGATGGCATTAGATTACAGAAACCCCACACTGTAAAGAACCAAGAATCTGCAACCACATGATCTTCAAGTCCATCTCCCAGGTACCCCCAAGGAATCCACCCGGTCAGAAGCAGTGGTGCTTCATCTCTTTAAGCCTTAATTTCTTCATCTAGGAACATGACTGTAATCATTCAACGAAAGCACCACTGTGCTGGATGTTACACGGTTGGAGAGAAACAGGGTTCTACCAACATTGGGCTTATGATCCATGCCCATGGAGCACCATTAATCCAGTCATTTCAGACAAACACAAAGTTTCAACCATGATAAGGGTTAAGCAGAAAAGGTATATGATCATACTGGAAGCTGTATACCGTTCAGTCCATTCACACTTGGAACCTTTAGTCATTTTCTTGCACACCAGTCTGTGTACCTGTGCATCCTTTACCAAGGTTCTGCTCTCACTGCCAGCCCCCACCTTGCCTGCAAGCACAAGTGCCTGGAAATTTAATCCCCCGCTCAACCCTGTGCAGACACTGGCCCAGTATGTCATTCATTCCCGAGTGATCACCCGAGTCAGGAGTAACTATAGTAACTAGAATTTTCTGAATGTTCAGTAAGGTATTGTGCCCTCAACGGGAGCGCCTGGCACATGGCAATACTCGACACATGGTAACTATAAAAATGACAATCAAGAGAAGAACCCAGAATGGTGAAGAAGGCAGCAGATGCTCTTGTGACAGCAAAGGAGATTTGAAGGGTAGAAGATGAGTTTTAGGATTTTGCAGCTTTTCGGGAACTGCCTTCAGAAGCAGGCTCATTTGGGGCTGACATTTCTCAAGGCCCTGGACCAGCTGACCCCCAGCTGCCAGCCTCCTGGCACAGGTGCATGGCTGGTGTCCTCCAAGGATTGAGAGCTGGCAGCCTGGGAACGGCCAGCTGCCAAACTCCTTTTCCCCAAGTGGGAGGAAGTTGGTTCCTGTGTGACTATTAATTAAATCCTGACTGGGTGGGCACTTTTAACGTTCTTTCCAGGGGCAGTCTTACTAGCCGAGTTCATAACTGAACTGCAGCCAGCCTCAGTCAGGGAGCAGGAAACCACCTTTTGCTGGGGCCAACTCACTTGTTCCGCATCCAAATTTACTCACCCAGGTAGAGGTCTGAATTGGAGGTCAGCCTGTGATTCTCAATGGATTGATTGTTTCCACCCATCTCCCCTCTGCAAGGTCCGGAAGACATGAAATAGGATTTGGGGGGAAGATTAACATGCTGCTTTACCATATTGTCTATCTGGAAGGCACACTCTGGGTATTGTTTGCTAACACAAAGAGTCTTTCAGAGTTACCCTATAAAGGACTGCTTTTGGAAGATTATGTTTGGGAGTTAGGTGTCTCAGTATCCCCCAGGACAAAGTGGCAGGGAGATTTAGCAGTGATCTAGATAATCTTATCAACCCCGATAATTCAGATGTTGGTTTTACTGCCTTCAAATGCACTAGCCAAATAGTCAGCAGCTCGTTCCATTCCTTTCCAAAGTGTTTACTGCTACACAGAGAGAAGGGAGCTGATACTTACTCAGCCCCGATGGTGTGCCAGGTGCTGTCCTGGGCACTTCGTGTGCACGCTCCCCTTAATTCTCCTATCAAATCCCTCGTTATCATTTCCTCCCTTTAAGGATAAGGAAACGAGGTTCAGTAAAAGGAAATAATTCATTTAAGGTCACACGGTAAAACCTGATGTTACGGGGTTTAGAATACAGGTCTGTTTCAGGTAACAAAATACTTGGGAGTAACTCAGAGCTTTTGTATCTCTTATGCTCATGGAGGTGTTTCTGGCATGCAGCCAGGACAAAGAATCACAGCCCTAGACTGAATGTACTCAATCTAAGTCGCATGGCTAGTCTATGGCAAAGCTGATACCAGAGCCCAGTTTTACCGGACATGCTTTCTACAAGCTCTGCTGCCCCTTAAAAATAATAGATTCAGCCCAATTCTCAACAACAATTAATGGAAGCCAATATTCTGGTGACCAAGGATCCTGGCTGCCTGAGTTTCATTACTTAATGAAAGAGATCTTAAGATTTACTGTCTCTCTTCCCAGAATTGATTAAGTAGACATTACTAAGTGCATTACTTACTAAGTACATTGGAAAGAAGACCACGTTGGAAACCAGAAAACCTGGGCTTTAGACTTTGCTCTACGTTAATCCCCTGGATAAACTTGATTTTTTCACATAACCTCCCTGAGCCCAGGAGATCACTGGATCTTGTGATTCTCAACCCTAAATGTACATTGTAATAACCTGGAGAGAATGTAAACAATTTTGTGCCCATGCCCCACCTCCAGAGTTCCTGATTCTATTGATTTGGGATAGAGCTATACGGTCCCCTCACGTTATTCTTACATTCAGCAGGGCTGGGAACCAGTGATTTAATTCTAACAACATGGTAGATGAGTCATGTCAGGGCTCTTCCAAGCCCTTGAATCTTCCATAATTTTACGATGGTTTCCATTCTCACTGAAAATCTAAGAATGACTTCAGCCTATTGTGTAAGTTGCCTGAAAGTACAATTGTTAAAGCAATTTATCTATCTGCCCTGGGTGGGTTCAACAAGCAAAGATTAAAAACATCTGTGCCGAGTGTTAGTTCCCGCAGTGACATGGGACACAATGAGGATGCGGGAAGTGGTCCTTGGGGAACTTGTTGGAAAACTCAAATGAAAACTTTTTTATATGTAGATCACTGTTGCTATGATGCTATATTGATGGATTTGGTACAATGGGGTGCTTGACTTCTCTGGTTTCACAAACGATTTTCCTTCTCTTCCCCCCAATAACATCTGAAAACTCACACTGATATTGGTCTAACTCTGGAGTGGCAACTACTTGTACCTTTTGGATGGTGACAGTCACAAAGGAAATGGGACAGGGGCATAAATGAGCCCTGATGTGCCCAGGGGAAAAATAGCTTAAATTCAAGCTTACATTTGCAAAAATTAGTTTTCTCTCTTTCCAACTGCCTTGATTTCCTACTCCTAAAAGGAATTTTTAGTGTTGAATATTGATCTTCAGTACTTGCTTAGCGAGCCTGATCCACTGTATCTATTTTCCCTTTTCCAGAGAAAAACCACCTCACTATGGAAGTTAGGGCTCTGCATTAAAAGAAGAGAATGCCGGAACCCAAAGCAGAGGTGAATGGGGTCTCCTCCAAGTTTTCTCTTTTATTAAAGAGCTTTTCTCTACCTCTGTCTGGCACCAGATGCCTGAACCTCCTCTTAATGCTGTGGTGTTAATATCTGTTTTCTCTGTCCCTTTTGACTCATTCAATCAATTCAATCTATATGGCTTTTCTTCCAGCAAGATTTATGGGGATGACATTAGACATTTTGGATTATGAAAGGTATAGAAGAATAAAAACCAAATTTACTCAAGTGATCTAATTCTCTTCTAGTTCCTTCCATTAAAAAAAAAAAAAGGGTGTTAAAATTGAACTTGGATTTTCCCCCCATTTCCAAAAGGAATAATTTGGGCAATGTAACTTTTAAGGCTTTTTCCTGCCCTAATAGCTACAATTTCTATTTTATCTCAGCCTTCTCCCACAAAAAGTTGTTTCCTATAAAAAGTGAACTTAGATTTAGTGTTAAATAATAAAAAAAAAATAACACGTGCTGCCTTCTACTTTATCTCAGGTGCTATTTTGTACTTTATTTCATTAGCATTGATTTTGGCCCCTAAAAGTAGGTTAGGGTTGATGAAGGGAAAGAAAGGAAAAGATAGTTCATTGATCTATTCTTTAAGTATCCATTATTTGCCAAATTTTAAGTCAATATTAGAAATGCCAGATATGGCCCTTTCTCTTATATGTCACTTTGTAGAGATAAAATTGTACAATGAAATGCATCTTCTTTATGAGATAGCATAGAATTACATACAGCGTGCTGTGGAAAAGCAGAAAATTAATAATTCTGTCTAATGGATTCAGAGAACACTCCACAAAAGCAGTGGCATTTGAGGAGATTCTAGAAGGATGGACACTCCTGTCCAGATAGAACCAGATCTATCTGAACCAGATAGAAGAGAGGCAAGGGCAGCTGAGATAAAAGAAACAGCAAGCCTGCAAGAAAGTCCCCAGTGACATCTGCCTCCTGGTATTCATGCTTAGTCTTGTATGGTCCCCTCTAATACTGAAAAAAGCCAACTTTTTTTTTTTTTTTTTTTTTGCCAGAATAACGGTGTGTGGTTTCCAAAGCAAGACCATAAAAATACTGTTTGGTATTGTGCTCTCTTGGATTTACACTGTGGGGTGGTCAGTCTCCATGTTGTAATGATGCTCAAGCAGCCCATGGAGAACCTCCCAGAAGAGGAACTGAGGTCTCCTAAGGGCAACCAGAGCCAAGTGAGAGCCATCCTAGAAGCAGATTCCCTAGCTCAGCCAAGTGTTCAGGTAATGGAGACCCATCTGACATCTTTCCTGCAACCTCATGAGACACCCCAAGTCAGAACCACGGACCTAACCATTTCTGAATTCCTAGGAGACAGTACGTCCTTATTGTTGTAAGCCACCGTGTTTGGGGATCATTTGTTATGCTGCAATAGATTGCTGATACAGGTGGCATCCAAGTTTATGTCATGCTCTGAGGTAAGAAAGGGAATAATAAGGGATGAGGTCTAAAGGGAAGGAAGAAGATCAAATTGGAAAGGTTTCATAGAGTGGACCACAAAGAAGTATTAAAGTGGATTCTTGCTGATTTTAGTAAGGAAGTGATGCAATTGGATGTGTGAGTTAGGAAATACACACCTAGACACTAGAGCATGAGCTGAGGAAGGAGTTAGCAGATATAATATTAAGCATAAATTATAGGGTTTTTTTTTACACTGGATTACTTGTCTACCTTTATTAAAGAATGATTTTGAGTTGCAAGAGAATTTATAGATTCCTACCTCCTTCCCTCTCATTCAGAGCCTACTTGACAGATGACCTTGCTCTCTCTGCTTAAATATCTCTAGGGATGGGGAACTCACCACCAGTTGAGCCAGTCCCCAACATGCTGATTTGAAAAGCTGTTTGGCTCCCTATAATTTTAATGGGCCACTGGACTGGGCTTTAGATTTGTCTCTCCCACTGAAGAACTGGTAGCCTTAGGACTAGAACTTTTAAGATCAGGCAGATTGGATAGGGTTCAAGATTCTAGTGTCTGCCACTAGCCTACTCATCCTCTTGAGATAAGCTCACATAGATTAGTAATAAAGTAATAACCTCAGAGATACAAACTCTAGGTTGGGGTCTGAGAAGTAGAGGAATAGAGACTTTACACTTACCATTTCTAGACCTGGCCTTACCAAATTAAGTAACAGAATCACTTGAGAGAAAGATGACTACATCTCAATCTGTCTACTTGACATCTTATTTTGCAGCTATTTTAAAGCATCGGATTGAAAGAAGAGGCTTTGTATTGATGTGTGGTTTTCTGAATACTCCAGAGAGTTGATGTAGCACTAGATCCCATGCCATCCCCCTCTGATGGCTCTCAAGTGGCCATGGATGGCGGTGGTCTGAAGTTTGCAGTCCCAGGATATCTATGATGTAGATGAGGTAATGGTTAATCAAGACTTGGCTCAGACCAAACCCTGGTAGAGGAAGCATGAGAAGCAGTCCAGCTTGTATAAATCCTTTGCCTTTCCAGCCCAGGGTTACAACACTTGGCGACCATCAGAGCCCTGTTAAGTGATTTGGATGTCCACACAGTTGCTTAATCAGTAGGTTCAATCATCTGGGATTTTAATAACTTAATCATTCAGTATATTCTATGATCTCTGTAGGTCCTGCCAAAACACAGTTTCAAGAGAGAGAAAACAGAGTAATGGAAGCAAGACTGAGAACAAGAAGGCCACCTTGTATCTTGTTTTACATAGGAGCTTAACCTTGAATGTCATATTCATATTGTTATTATGCTGATATAGTTCATCCGCTGGTCTTTGAAGCTATTTCAAGATATGTAACAGGAACCCCCCCTAAGTTTCAAAAGTGTAGTGTAGTGAAAATGGACCTTAGGGTCAGACTGACCCACTTTCAAATCATGACACCGTTGGAACATCTAAGTTGAAATGGCAAGGCTTCCAGTTAGCTGAGAGTTTCCAGCTGAACCACCTTCCTTTCAAACCTCAGCTCGGCATACAGCGGGGATACTGGAGGACAGCCATTTCTGCTCAACGTGGGACATCTCTAATGGGCAATCTTTACTCTGGAGGTCCTGGCTGAATTGATCAATACTGCATCAAATCTGTGTCATGGTCTGTAGCCCTCCATGCCACATCCCACGTCCCTCTCCCACCTCCACCCCCACCCCTGTTTATTTGATAAGTGCCAGATCCACACTACAGTATGAGGATTTCCCCCCAGCATTGTCTCCTCCCTCTTTTAGCTTCCAACCTCCCACTGGGGCCCCTCCCACAGAATGATCCATTTGGACTCCTAAACCCATCTGAGAGTCACCCCCAAATGATATAACAGATTAAGTTATTGAACTCTGAGATCCAACTTCTTTATCTTCCCAATCCTATTGCGACCACCTACACCATCAGAATTTGAACAGCTTAAATGAGGTGGAATACATACAGTATCCTGGCTTATAAGTAGACCATCACCAAGACTTTTTTTCCCCCTTCACTCAGCTCATCAGTAGGACCATTGGTGTGTAAAAAGAAGACACATTCTTCGCTTTCATTCACCAACTGTGATATGCCGAGAATAGCATTAACTGTCACGAGGGGGATGGGATCCTGGAAACACACAGCTGTGGGAGAGTGGGACACATCTGTTACAAGCCTGTGAGCATCTTTGATGCTGGGGACTATGGGTTTCCTAAGTGCTAGGACAAATGTCAGAGAGCAGCACAGAGCAGGGGCACCTAGCCTGGAATGTCAAGAACTACCACCTGGGGAGGAAACACTTGATTTGAGTCTACAAGAATGAGTACATGTTCACCCAGCAAAAGAGGCAGGTTGTTGCCAGAAGAGGCAGCAGCCCTTGCTGTGTCTGAGACACACCAGAGAGCAAAGTTAAGATGTTCTAAAGCTATTATAGAGCAAACTGGGGAAGAGGGCAGAGGCACCCCAGCAAAGCTGCTCCATGAAGGGCTTGGGCAGAGATTCTCTGCCCTGCTGTACAGAAAAGGATGCCAGCTGGGGCCCACATGGGTTAAATGCCTGGCCCAAGGTCACAGAGTTGTAAAGTCACCAACACCCCCACCCCCAAGCTAGAGCCAGGTGTCTGGTGCTGCTCTACCTGTAAGTATAGGTAACTTTCAGGCAGTTCTCAAGGTGATCTGGAAACAGGTCTTACTCAGCAGATTGCCTACAGAGTGAGAAGGGTGCAGTTAACCTCAGGACCAATATTTGAGGCTTTCACTGCAGACCATGCTCAATAGTCCAGGGAATTGGAGCTCCTTTAAAGCATGACTTTGGGGAAACAGAAGCCAATGTACACATTCACAGCATTTAGTTCCCCTGAATCAATTATGTTTAAGTGATGTTAAGGGTCTGACAGAGCCACAAAAGAAAGAACAATCTTTAACCTCAACACTGAAGCTGATCCCTGTGCCTTAATCTAAGCCATTGTGTCTGGCCCTACTTGTAAGCTCAGGTCTGGTTCTCATTGCTTTTGCGGATTTAAGCAAAATCCTTCACATAACTGAAATTAGGGTTTGTGTTGATATTTCTTTTGTTATAATATAAAAAAAGAAAGAAAACCACCCAAATCCCTGCAGTCCAGGCCATTGGTCTGGTGGACACACACTGTCTCAATAGAGCATCTTCTCAGAGAATGAGGGTGACATTGGCGTGGGCATCAGCATGTGGGGTGTGAACTGCAGCCCCTTCTGAGAGAGCCAGATGGGCTTGAGTTGTACCCCTCCTGCCATGGCTTGTTGGTGCAGAGACGCTAATGGAAACCACACAGTATCAGGCTGTTGCTATTGAAGCTGCCGTATGCCTTTGCTGCCTTGAAAGTAGCCTTTGGATGCCGTTTACCTAAAAGAAACCACATTTCATGCTAGGAAAGACTACCGAGACTAGGCTAGCTCAACTCCCTCACCTTCTAGGTGGGAAAATGCAGGATTTGATTGGACAGGTGACTTGCTCCAAATCAAGGTCAAGGCACATAGAATTACCATCCAAACTTTCTGGTTTCCAGACCCCTCATTTGGCTTAGCTCCTCAGAAGACAATGAAAGGCTTCTGGTTCCAAGTTTTTCTTTCCATTTGGGTGAGAAAAATGGGACACAATTCCGAAAGAAAAAGTTACCCAGGGAACAGTGGAAAAATCTAAAAACCAGTTTTGGCAGCAACGAGAATGTTGTGAAATGCATTTTTAGATTGTGCATATTATTATCTTCTGTGTGCATGCACTGATGAGTGTGTATTTTACCCATGTGGCTCGGTATAAATATAGATCTGTCAGTTGCCTGTGCCACATGGTTTGTGATGGACAGATGGGGCCAACAACAGGAAAGCATCTCCCCTTGTACCTGATGTTGAAATTATAGAAACAAATGTGGAATATAGGTGATGGTGGTAGACAGAAAAGATTGCCCAAGTTGAGAAGGCTCCTAGGAGATCACTTAGACCAGAATGTCTCAAAGAATAATCCATGGGAGGGTGATTTATGATGGAGGGGAAAGTCCTGTGGTCAAACGGTTTAGGAAACATGAATCCAAATTAAAGAGGTTTCCTTACTACAAGGCTTCTTTATGCAGAGTCCTCACTATGGGTATGTATAGTAGGGTGTTCTAGAAGAGGAATGCAAGATAGAAACTTTGCCAGACTTACATATCCACTGAAGCCCTGTTCACTCTAAGGCCAATTTCATGAAACTAATATTTCTTGGAGAATAACCTTTAAGTGTTGACCTTTCCCATATCCTAATTTTACAGATGAGAAAAAAGAGTGTCAGAGAAAAATGACTTTCCTTAGGTCACACTAGTCATCAGTGGGCAGAACCAGGACTCAAAAAAAAAAAAAAAAAAAAAACTAGACCTTCAGACAATAGCCAAAGGACCAAATCCCTTTCTTGTTGCTCTATCCCCAATGTGTTTCCAAGAGAGTTACCAGCAAGTAGTTTGGCAGTGACTAATAAAAATAGCAAAATATTTTACCTACATTATTGTATATGATCTTGATTAAAATCCTAAGAGATAGGGACTCTTATTACTAGCTTTTCAGATAAGAATGTGGAAACTTAACATACCAGCTGGTTGGCCTGGGGCAAGTAGTAGCACATGGAAGACAAATGAATGATTGGATAAATGATATAGGGTAAGATACTACTATGGATTTAAACTACTCTTGGATACTTCCCTGAAAAGCAACAGCCATGGAAATAGAAGGAGGAAGGGACGCCTGGGTAACTCAGTGGTTGAGCATCTGCCTTTGGCTCAGGTCCTGATCCTGGAGTCTTGGGATTGAGTCCCACATCAGTGTCTCCTTAGGCAGCCTGCTTCTCACTCTGCCTAGAACTCCACCTCTCTCTGTGTGTGTCTCTCATGAGTAAATAAATAAAATATTTTTTAAAAAAGAAATAGGAGGAATAATAAAGGAGTATGGTTTCCCTATGACCATGGCAGAGATCCTGTTCTCAAACTAGAGCTGAAGATCAACCCCAGGTGCAACAGGTCTGTGACTCAGTCCCATGACCAACAGTTTGTGCAGACTAGAGAAGACATACAGCCTAAGATGTCCCATTCCGGCCAGAAGGAAAGCATTAGCCCAGCCTGCCCACACTTCTATTGGTCTCTTCTGTGTTACTCAAGCTTTTGTGCCATCACAGAAATCCCATCTCTTGGGATTTCAGATTGTTTCCCATCTCTGCCCTTAATTCTGTGTTCCTGTCTCACAACGGAAAACCTTAAAACTTTAAGTTGGGCCTGGGATTGTGCCCTAGCTCAGGACCTTACATGCTGTTTGACCCTGGGCAAATCACCGGAGAGATAACACTCCCTACTGTCATCATCACCATCATCATCAAAGTGCTTATTATTGGCTTTATCTTCCACGATCAACTTTAAGCTTCCCAACAAACCACTGGGGCAACTCTGATTATTGTCCACATTTTGTAAATAAGGAAATGTGGCAAAGAGAAGTGAAACTAGTTCTTCAATTCATGACCTTTGTCAGGTTGCAGAGTCTGAACACAGGTGGTTAACCGCTTAACAACCTGGAGGTGCATATATTGTGTAAGAGCGAATGAATTCTCCTCTGCTGTCACAGGCCTATGACATAAGTAGTATCCTGCCCATCACAAAGAGGAGACAGGAGTGTCAAAGAGATTTAAAAGTCTGCCAAATGTCCCATGGCAAGTAAGTGGAGCTAAGAGCTGTGCTTCTCTAGAACCCAACCTCTTCTAATTGTATCCGGACACAGTTTCCTCATTTGCAAATTAAGGTAATGATAATGCCTGCTTCTCAACGACTGCAGCGAAGATCATGGTACCTGAGAGACCTCATAATCTATACACTCAGTGACGGTCACCTAGCCTCACCTTCGTCTATGTAAACGAACAAGGAGTCATCTCTCTGGCAGGCTGCCATTTGCTGACTCTGTGTTCGTGTGTTGGCTGGATGTTAGATTCACTCACCTAATTTTTTAGGGCCTTGTAAAACGTATGAGGTAATTCGTCTTTGTTAGTGAAAAAGATTTAGTGATGAATTCACCCTACAGCATAATTAGCCCCAGGCCTGTCTGTCCCTGAGGGAATCCTTCCTATCTTAGCAAAACAGAGGCAACCTGAGATTCAGAGGCATGTCATTTTACAGAATCTAGCTAATCAAACACAAAATGCGTGGAATCAACAGGTCTCTATTTCTGCCACCTCTAAAGAGACTCTGCTTCTCCCCAAAGCAAAACAAAGGAGGAGTTTTGCCAGCATTAAGGTTGGCCGAACAACGTAAATTCCAACTGGTAACTATAAAGAATTGTTGGATGCTTGGTTTGTATTTCTACAGATGCTCCTTGGCTTTCAAGGAACAAAGAGGTATGCTTAGGAAGCGGAAGACACTTGTTATACTTGCTATTGCTTCGAGAATGTGCCTCCACTTGATTTTCAAAAGACTTTCTGAACTAAAGGCTACGTGGTTGCCAGACTGCCTCAAAATGACAGAAGGATTTGCTCAAAGGAGAGAGTTTGCATTTTAATTTTAAATCATGCTCTGTTCCTGCCCACAGAATAACCAAACATGTGCGGAAATGTTTGCTATCCTTCCCCAGTGGCTTAGGTCATTTGGCTATCATATGACCTTCGTTGATCTAAGTCACCTCTCTCCTGGCTTTGCCAAAAAGTTGATTGCTGTTCATTTCTTCCCCGCACTAGCCATTCGGCAATAAAACATCTTTTCCTTACCAACTGAAGACAAATCCACAGGAGAAAAAATAAATCTCCTGTGGCAATCCAGGTGGCAGTAGATGCGTGTTGGCTTAGACAGCTTCTGCCCTCAGAGCTAAAGTCCACATGCTTTCCTCATGGGCCTCAGAGTCACTGGTGTCAGCATCCACAATGAAGCCAGGTGGGTCTTTGGCAGCCAGCTAGGAGAACAGTACATCTCCCCTACTCCTGGTGAGGTAACATGACCAAAGCAAGGAAGTAGGACTCTCAGAGATAACCAAACTGGGGGACACAACAAGTGCCAATAATTGGCGTTTTGACCAAATCCAAGGAATGAAATAATTCCAAGGCAACTTTATGCAGCATCTGTGGAATGACACTTCAGGTATATAAAAACAAAACTCATCACCTGGGTGGCTCAGTAGTTGAGTGTCTGCCTTTGGCCAAGGGTGTGATCCCAGGGTCCTAGGATTGAGTCCTGCATCGGGCTCCTCTGCCTATGTCTCTGCCTCTCTCTCTCTGTCTCTCATGAATAAACAATCTTTCAAAAAAAAAACACATCATCTAACTCATTGAGGGAAATGTTCTCTCGCTGAACTGCATTTGATCATACAGGGATTTTTCAGCAGGATTTGATCATACAGGGCTCTTTGTAATCTTATGTCTTTCAGTAGGAAAGACAGTCTTCTTTATCTGGTGGTCACAGCATTTCCAGAGGACAAAAGAAGACCTTTCAAAGCATCTTGATGACTCACGTAGTATCACATATGTCCACAGTGTAAGAAACAGCGGAGGGCACTGGGGAGGTCTAGCCAGAGGCACTTAGTACCTGCCCCTCTGGTCTTTCTCCTCCCGACAGGTTTTTCTCTTGCCAAAATGTTGCAGCAAGAACTTGGCATCGCCAGGAGGGGTCTGGCCACAGCAGAGTAGAGGAAAATGATCATGGTCATTGTTTAGAACTTTATTCTGTTCTTAATGCCACATCATGCTCATACAGCTTTACTGGAGAGATGCACGATCCAGGTCCCGGTGGCCTTGCTGCCAGCAGCAGCCCGTGTGAAAGAGGCATCTGGGCCATGTTCGTTCCAGTCTCACCTTGACCTGAGAATATGCACTTGATTTTATTTAAGAACATTCTAGAGAACAAGCACAGCAATTTCCACTTAGCCTTGTTTTCAAATTGATACGGTCACTGGGCTTTTCAGGTGCTATCGTGATTAGAGAAAATTGTGTTTTATGCAGTGCTCCTGCAAATCCACCCTGAGCCAGAATTCCATCCTACATTCCATTTAACTTAGAACTTGCCTTTGGTAGAAAAGTTTCTATGTAGCACTTGGCAAAAGTTTTTGTTTAATTCACCTGTATTCTATTTGGAAAAGGAAAAACAATTACAAGTGGCACTAACTTCCTTCCAGAGGACTGATTATTCCTTGTTATCCCCATGTTGTAGGAGAAGCAGTTAGAGGCTATACAAAGGAGAGAGTGTTTGGAAGCAGATAAATTCAGGATTGAATCTCTTTCCTACTGCTCAGTAGTTTATGATGTTAGAGAGGTGACTAAGAAGGGACAGTAAAATGTACAGAGGGGGGATGAAGTTACTTCTCTTGCAAAATTAAGCCATATAGGAACACCTGGGTGGCTCAGCGGTTGAGCATCTGGCTTCAGCCCAGGGTGTGATCCAGGAGCCCCAGGATCGAGTCCCACATCAGGCTCCCTGCATGGAGCCTGCTTCTCCCTCTGTCTCTGCCTCTCTGTGTCTCTCATGAATAAATAAAATCTTTTAAAAAATTAAGCCATATAAGCCTGGGTGGCTCAGCGGTTTAGTGCCACCTTCAGCACAGGACGTGATCCTGGAGCCCCAGGATCGAGTCCCACGTCGGGCTCCCTGCATGGAGCCTGCTTCTCCCTCTGCCTGTGTCTCTGCCTCTCTCTCTGTTTTTCATGAATAAATAAATAAAATCTTTAAAAGAAAAATTAAACCATATATATCTTTATACATATATATTAATATATATTATGTGCATACAATTTCATTTGATAGATACATCCCTGATCCCCGAGCCGAGCAGAGAGATGCACACATTTGGTCTTAGTTCATTTGCTGTTGTTTCCTACTGGATACAACCTCTGTCCATCCGGTACCCTGGTTGACCTGGGAGTCTACCAACAAGTCCTGCCACTGAAACATGTATTTAGCACAGGACATTTCTTGTGATTGCCAAAATGTACAACAGTAGGTAAAGGAGAAATGGCACCTTGAGATTTGGTAGTTCATTGGCCCTGTCTCAGCATAGGAATCATGTGTGCATGAGAGCCTGCGTGTAACCATTACCTGTGTAGACAAGGGCCCTCCTGTGAATAGGCATAGGAGTGAGAGTGTGTGTGTGTGGATGGGTGAGTAGTTGCAAGGTGGAAACTAGGAAAGGAGATCCTCTGAACCAGCCGGTTCTTGGAGCCCTCTTGTGTTCCTTAAATATATGCCCAGCGCTGGGAGCCGGCGGGGTGGCTGACACATCTCTGAGCACATGCCGCCATCTCCTGGTCAGACGCACATGTAGCAAGTGTCGGATTGTTCACTGCTGTCAGCAGGAAGGGGCCTTTCTCACCAGAACCCCCAGACTCCGCCTTGGGAAGGCACGAAAACATAAAGGAAAACCAGCTGGCTGCCAGCAGAGCCCACGATTACTTCCAAACATACTCTGCACCCATCCTCCCCTACACTAGTCTCTGCTGTGGCACTTTGAAAACCAGTGTCTGCTTAGTTTTTTTTTGTTTTTGTTTTTGTTTTTTCCCCTGGGCTTTGAAGACTCTCTGTAAGAGGAATAATTCTGCAACATCGTTGTTATAGGACGATTTTGTTGGGGGTGAGAATGAAGCGACTTTATCAGAAAGTAAGCTTTACAATTTGTTCATACCCTGAAACAGGTGATCCAAAGTACTAGTAAATAGACTGTAACCTAGCAGGTACTTTTCACATATGAACTCCTTTCTAACCCCCACCCCAACACACCACACCCCAAACAGGCCTCTTACCCTACTGCCTCAACCACTGCACACAACTGTGACTGCACAGTCGTCAGCTGCTGCCCAACCTGTCTGATTACCTCTGCTGACAGACCTCTCACTACCCGATGTGGCTGCTGACTCTACTGTTGGGACAGTGGTATTTGTTACAAATCCTTGTCTTGATGGTTCTTTATTACAGAGAAAATATTCCTATGAACAAATGATTTCAGTATCAGCTCTCAGTTCATCAGAAAAAAATATATTTTAAGATTTCAGAGAGAGAGAGAATACGTGTGTGTGCACGTGCACAAGCAGGGGAAGAGGGAAAGGGAAAAGCAGACTTCCCACTGAGCAGGGATCCTAATTCCAGGCTTGATCTCCAGACCGGAGAACATGACCTGAGCCAAAACCAAGAGTTGAATGCTTAACCAACTGAGCCATCCAGGTGCCCCAGGAAAAAATATCCTTAGATTCTTCAGTCTGAGCTCTCATGACATAGATTTCAAAATCTTTATCATACTCTCCCCACTGGATGTGCTTCATTGTATTAATTCCACCTCAAACTGAGTTTACTCAAGTTTCATGAAATGCTGTGAGCAAAGCTAAAACAACAGAACCATGATCTCCTTGCTCTCAGCACTAGAGTTGCATCAATGTGTTTAAAGATGCCAAAACAAAAAATAAATAAATAAAGATGCAAAAACATGGGACGCCTGGGTGGCTCAGCGGTTGAGCTGGTCCTTCAGCAACATAGAAATCACATTTGTGCCATGGCAGGGGTTCAAGCACTCTCGTATACTCATCCTCCTCTCCCTCTGATGGGGACGGTTTAAGGCTTCGGTTTCTGTTTGCCATCCTTGAAATAGGAAACGTATTTACTGCCTTTGGTGCATGTCCTCACTGGTCAGAACTGTGTGGAACCCACTCATTTCATTTTAAATATTTCTTTAGATAAACGGATTCTTTTTGTACTTAAACTTATTTAAAAGTACCTTTTCGGTATTATCATGTGAAAATATCACCAGCTGTCTTTAGAAGGAAAATGCAAAAATAGAAGGAAAGCTTAACAAATACATTAAGTTTTTTTATAATAAATTTATTTTTTACTGGTGTTCAATTTGCCAACATACAGAATAACACCCAGTGCTCAACACATTAAGTTCTATAAAAAAAAAAAAAAAGAGTTGCTGGCCAAAGGTGTTATTGAAAGGAGAGGGGGGCATCAGAAGTTTCAGGGATGAATTTTATATCAAAACCAAAAACTTTTTAAAAGCATATTTAACGATTTTGAACATGTTTGAAAGGAGAATAACATCATTAGGATGTGGAGGCACCTGGTGGCTCAGTGGTTAAGGATCTGCCTTTGGCTCGGAGGCCTGACCCCAGAGTCCTGGGATGGAGTCCCGCATCCGACTCGTGGGATACGCGTGGCTATACAAAAGGACAGGTTTTCTTTGTTCTTTAGTGGATTGCTTGGGATATGCATCACATTCGCGTTTAATGCTTGTTCAAAAACGAAACTGTCTTCTACTTTGTGCAGAGAGGTTTTCTGGATTGGCTGCAGATTTTTAGTTACATTTTCCCAGCAAGATGGCACAGTGAACCAGGGCTGAGTCAGAAAAGGAAGCACCTGATTCCTAGCCAGCTGCTCTTTCTATTGGCCCCACTGCCATTTATGGCCGAAGGGGACGAGAATATGTCACCATAAAATATGCCTCTTTGGCATATTATTTTGAGCTCGGTTTGTTTTGAAGAAAAGGCACACACAGGAGAAACTCAGACAAATGAGTAGAAGTTACCTAAGGTAACTTATCCTTTGTGATGTAAATGTAACATTTACATTTATAAGGGAAATCTCTCTGGGGAAGGGTGTCTCTCTGTACCAGGAAGAGGAGGACTCTAACTTACCAAGAATGAAGGCAGGGATTCAAGCTTACATAACAGGGATGCCTGGGTGGCTCAGTGGTTGAGGGTCTGTCTTTGACCCAGGGTGTGATCCTGGGATGAGTCCCACAATGAATTCCCTGCATGGAGCCTGCTTCTCCCTCTGCCTATGTCTCTGGGTCTCTCATGAATAAAAAAATAAATAAAAATAAAAAAACCCACAAACTTACATAACAGCCTTGCTCTGGTTTGCTGTGCTCCCAGTAACTTCCCCTAACTGGCCTCTCCCTCCTATCCCCTACTTTTGTCTTTCTCTAGAGATGCTATTTAAGGTGGTGGCCTTAAATAGGAATTACTCAGTTTTTTTTTCTGGGTATCTTCCACATACACAGGAGGTATATATTTTAGTAAACTTCTGTTTTCTCCTGTTAATCTGTCATTTTATTACAAGGTGGAGGTGTCTCAGCCTAGAAAGGTTGAGGGAAGTTTATTTTTCCTTTCTCACATGAACACAGTGTTTCATGTTTGTTATCGTGTATGGTGCAAGTCTTTTCTCCCTGCGATCAGTTGATCGGCTCCTCTAGAACAGAACTTATAACTAATACATTTTCTGTTATTTTCTCAAAGCGCCAAGGACATGGCATAGTCAATAAATGCAAGTTGAATCACTGAACTTGGAAAAATGAAGTCAGATGGATTGTGACCTTTACTCACTACAAAACTGTTAAAGAGCCAGCAGGACCTAAATGGAGTCGCGTATGCTAACGTCATCAAAATGAAATTTCATTTACATTTCTGGTTCTCCCAAAGCTGGAATCTTAAATTAGTCCATCAGGAATCACTTAAACAGCACTAGTTGGCTCATCTTCCTGATGGGCCCCTGCTATTCTCTACAGGAAAGTGAGCTTGCAATAACTAACCAGCTTTTTTGCCTCATATAACTTCCTTATTCCCCTCCTTCTGTCTCTAAAAGCCTTTCACTTGATACAGCGCCTTGGAGCTCCTTTCTACCTGCTAGATTGGATGCTGCCCAATTCATGAATTATGGCATAAAAGCCAATAAGAGATTTCACATTTATTCAGTAAATTGTGGGCTTTTTAAAAGAGATTTTATTTATTCATGAGAGAAACAGAGAGAGAGGCAGAGACACAGGAAGAAGGAGGAGAAGCAGGCTTCATGCAGAGAGCCTGATGCGGGACTCGATCCGGGACTCCAGGATCACACCCTGAGCCAAAGGCAGATGCTCAACTGCCAAGCCACCCAGGCGCCCCTGGAAAATTGTGTTTTTTAATAGTTTGGTGGCAATGATAGGATCTTCTGATGACTTCAGGGACAATGAGAAATGCAGGTGTTGGTACCCATGAGCCTTTTGAGTCTGCCTCACTGTTTCCAAGCCATGGGTAAGTAAGTTCTTGATTCTAACTCTGCCATCTTTGCGATAAGCTCCAACTTGAATTGGTTTTCTAGTCTAGGGTTAACAGATTAGTCTAGATTGGCAGGAGGCTCTCACAGAGCTCCAGCTCTCAGCCCCTGCTCAGTCCAGGGCTTAGTGGGTCACCTTGAACCAGCAGATGCTTCTCCCTGGAGCCCAAGTCCATAGCCCTTGATTCATTCCACAGCCCCATTTGTTGAGATCTGCTGTTCAATCTCTGGTTCCATTTTAGGAGCTGCTGGTCCTGTACACCTAAAGCCTTCTCTTAGCCAGTCCATGGTACTATCTCTTTGCTTACTGCTGGTATCCACAGTTCTATTATCTTGGTTATTCTTGGTCTCTATTAATATGCATATGGCATAAAGGAACAAGAGATCTGTTATAAATGGAAATCTCAGAATCCACAGCCATCAAATTAATGGGCACAGGTTAAACACTTCAAAGCTGCTAGAGCATTTGCCATCTGATTGTAAGAATCTTATACAATGATAAATTGGTTACATAAAAAGTTAGAGGGACACCTGGTAACCTATCGATCTCAAAATTTCCATGCAGGAAGTACACTGTAAAACACCACATAATCTCCTAGCCAGTGGCTTATCCCTCTTATATATTAATTTGACTCCCAAAAGCTAACACTTAGAGAAATGGAATCCTCAAGTTTCAAAGCGTTGAGCGCTCCACCTTCTGGCATACCTATTTCTATATCCAAGAACTCTGATCTCAGAAGCTATAGATATCTATAAAAATGGCAAAATCTTACTAAGACAGCCTTACTTACTAAGACAATCTTACTTACTAAGACATCCCATAATTGCCACCAAACTATTAAAAATACGATGGCCACTATGGCAAACATTCCAAATTGACAAGCTCATCTAAGAAGTACACTTGAAAACAAGGGCTCTTGGAAATTAAACAAACAGAATAGGATACCAAACTCAAAAGCAGAAGCCTCCAAAAGTCTTCAATATCCCAAAATGGCAGGCAGCCTGGGTCGCTAAGCAGTTTAGCGCCGCCTTCAGCCCAGGGTGTAAACCTGGAGACCTGGGATTGAGTCCCATGTCAGGCTCCCTGCATGGAGCCTGCTTCTCCTGCCTGTGTCTCTGCTGGTCTCTCATGAATAAATAAATGAATTCTTTTTAAAAAAAGATTCTGAAATGGCTTTATTGAAGAATTAAATGCAAAAGGTCAATGAAAAATTAAAGACAAAATGTCCCTGAAACAAAAGACTGACAGGATTCCTACTACCCCCCCTTCTTACCCTTTACCTGTGTACTCAGTCTACTAATCCTCTATTTGAATTGCCTTTCCACTTTGAAGAAATTACAAGACTGGTAAAAAAAAAAAAATCCACCAAATTAGCAGCAGCCATACAGGTGATCTGATATTTACCCCGGAAGGAGGGCCCCCCTACAGGCCCAATATTTACCTCTAAGGGTTGATGGAACTCAAAAGGATTCTCCTATTAGCAGTTAGCAGTTATTCCCTTAAATAGCCAAGGGGAAACTAAAATTAATGGAAAACTTGTCAAATTCTGCTAAATATTGGAACTACACTCTAAAGCCCAGTTGTTCTGGAGCCTGAACAAGGGATTCTCAGAATATTGCAGAAGCTGGCCAAGGGTGAGAATTTTTACAAGTCACTTCTTCTGGATCTCTGTCTGTGATATCCAGTTGAGAGAGGAACATAAAATTTCACATCATCCCTTCCCGTTGGTTATTGGTCCTTCTTTTCCCAGGGACAGCTACTGCTCTCTGGTAGGTCTCATTTTGTGTCCTAAGAACATACCTTGGCAGGCAACCACGAAGGTGGAGGGCCCCCAAAAATGGCTGGACAGAAATGAGTTGTAATCCATTTGTGATTGGAAACCTACCATTTGCTAGCTTTCAGGGGAACTGTCTTTTGGGTGACTATCTCTGGGTGTGACTCTGGATCTTAGGAGGGAGTTTCTTTTGCACTCCTTTTTGAGGATGTCTCTTGGGTCTGTGGGGTTGTTCAATACTCCCAGGAATATTTTTACTGGCTGTCCCAACTGAAGCCCGATAAAATATTTGAAAGGATTTAAGAAGCTCTATAGTTCAAAATTGGCCAAACTGGAAGCTGGTATGCAGAACCTGATTTGAATTTTTTATGAGGCATTCTCCCCCAATCTAAATGTACCTAGAGAGAAAGAAAAACACTCCAAAGACAAAGCTCAAAATCTAGAACATAGGAATCTTTTCATTTTCATTTTGAATATCTTCTGATATAAAGAAGCCAACTGAACATAATGCAATTGGATCACTAGATCAGCCCTTTTGAAATCATTCATACGGCAACCCGATTATTTGATAAATTAAACTGTCTTTGTCTTACTATTTACAAGAACAAAAATACAGCTCTAAGAGCAAACCAAAATCTACCTATCCTTCTTATCAATCCCAAAACCTCCCCATCGCCTCAAAAAGTTTGTAGATATTGTAAAAATGATGGCTTTAAGAAACAGAAGTTCCTTCCTAGAGGAAGCTGCATTATTTCTCTGTGTTATTGAGATATAAAGGTCCTACGGTCTTCTCCAAAAATTCTTATCCAGGCCACCTCTTCCAAATGCAAACTTCAAAGAGATAATTTTTTATCAAAAGGGAAAAAAAGGGGAGGGCTATTTGGAAATTAGATGAATAAAAACTCTTAAGTTTCTGTTCCACAAATATTAGTAACAAGCCTTAGCCATCCAGTAGGTAACCTTAGCATCCCATCTGCCAGAAACACAATTTGTATCCAACCTTTCTTTTATAAATGAGTGAGTTTTGCATTATCATTTGTGTCTCATAGCTAAAGTTTTCAAATAGGAGCTAGAAAATCTGTTTACACTTGTCTGTATGTTTAGGTATGTCTGTGTGTGTATATTATGAAAGTGTGATTTTTTTTCTACTCCAAATGGTATTGCCATAATTAATTTGTAAAGTGCTCTTTTTAATTAAGGACAAACAAGTGTTATATAAATCATGTATATGCTCAGAAATCAAAACTAACCCAAATTTCATGTGATTTTGGATAACCTCTGGTAAATAGAAGCTAGTTTAAGTTTGTTGGTTTAATTTAAACTAGCATGTTCTTAGAGTTATCAGCATTAAATACAGTACTTTTACTCATTTACTAAAAGTCAAATAAGCTCATATCTCTGTTACAGAATCCGTCAGCAAGGATCATTTAAGATGATGGGTAGCTATTGAATGACTTGTGAACCTTCCTAACCTATCTAAACATAATAGTTAAGAATAAGTGAGTTACATAGACATAACCAAAGTTTGCAAATGAACTTTTCTACCATAAGTAGGCTTTAGGGTAAGTCTACTTATAAATACTTTCCAAATTTTGTGTTAACTAGAAACCTTAAAGTCATACTGAGATAGATTATGGGCATTCCGGGTTACCTAGGTCATTTCCAAATAAAGAAAAATACTGAAACACTGATTGCTGAATATGGAGTTTTCCATTTTTTCCTCCCCCCCTCCCCGTTTTTTTTTTACACAGACACTAAATATATTGGGATCTAAACATGTTTGCACCACCTTGACAAATCTACCGTGAGGAAGAATATGCTTCTGGAAATTGTGAAATGTATTTATAAATTTGCTAATCACAGAATACAAGTGTAACAGACCAGCATTGCTTACTTCTCAGTTTTCATTAGGAATTTAGGATTCTGAGGGTTAAGAATTCTGATATATGTATTTAAAACTATTTAGAAATAATAGGGGTGAAGGGAAGTTACTGTGTATGAGAAGTAGGTAAGGGGAGTAGAGCAAGTGACTGTTCCATTATGAGCAAGAGGACATAACCTTAGAGGAATCTGGGAAAGCATCCAGGAGGCAGTGACCTCTCAGCTGAGATCTGAAGAACTACAGAGGTTGGTGACATAAGAGATGGGGAGAACATGGTCCATCCATAGTCAAAAATGTACCCCAAGGAGGGAGAGTGTCGAGCAGCTAAGGGTGAAAGAAACGTGTTGCAAGATTTGGAATGTTCAGGGAATGGAGAGGGGAAACTGGAGACATTTAAGAGGCCTTCATAAGCCATGTAAAACATGCAAACTGTACTAAAAAACACCATCTCAGGATCAGAGACCACTCCTAACTTCAACATCCATCCGTCAATCTTGCCTACGACAGAAAGAGTATTTCTCAAAATTATTATAACCATGATATTTGCAACTTGTCTCCGAAGTTAAAAATAATAATAACAGTGATGATGGGAAAAATAGGTTTCCCATAGCTATATGACTTTGTTGCCAGATTACTAACTAACAAAAACACATTTCCTTCTGTGGACCTAAGTCTTAGCATTCGGACAGGCAGGCAGGCAGAGGCGGCCACGGTGGACAGTAAAAACTGTTGGAAATTCTGGAAGCGCTTTGCTCAGTGAGGGATGGCAGATGCCCTGACAAAGCAAGTGTCTCTAGGGTGCCCCCTGCCATGGGGGGGGGGGGAGCAGAAGTCATTTAAACCTAACTGTAAAGATTCAAGGGAGGCTATTCCTTTCCTCTTGGCTCATCACCACCTTTACTACGCGATGCCTGGAATCTCTGCAGCCAGCAGGCGACATATGAAGGGAGCTGAAAAGCAGGAGCCGGAGCAGAGAGACAGAAGGCATCAAGGTCTTTGAAGAGGTCAGCGAGAGGCTGGCCACCCCAGCTGCGAGCCAACCACTCCCGTGAATGATCGTGATGTCGGAAAATACGCCCCTCAGCGCACCGGGCATCACGGTAAGGATGGGGTCCACCTGGGCCCACAGTGGCCTAACTGAGAAGGAAGCCCAGACAGCCTCGGGCGCGGAGCTCAGAGAAGCAGCGCCGGGGCTGGTGCCCTGCAGGCTGGGATCTGGTCCAGCAGCTTAAACTTATTTTTTTTTAAGATTTTATTTATTTATTCATGAGAGACACAGAGAGAGAGGCAGAGACCCGGGCAGAGGGAGAAGCAGGCTCCATGCAGGACTCTATCCTGGGTCTCCAGGATCAGGCCCTGGGCTGAAGGCGGTGCTAAACCACTGGTCCAGCAGCTTAGAGACGACCCGATCAAGATGTCGTGTGTGCTTTTAACCCCAGCAAGCTAGAGACGGAGACAGAGAGAGAGAGAGAGGACGCTACTGCTTTGAGAGGGAATGAATACATGATCCCCGCAGGGGAAGCCCAGCTACTAAAACAGAATTCCTTCTCCTCTGATTTTATATAAAACACGGATAAATGAACAGCTATGTATGAAACACGTGTTAAACCCCAGTTGATTTGAAAGCTTCTAACCTCCCTGCGTCCTCAGTGGTGCCACAGGAGCCTGACAGCCGAGGGCAGGAAGAGATCCCGCAGCCCCACCTGGTGCAAGTGCAGGCCCAGCCCCGGCGAGCCCCGGGCCCTCGGGAGAAGCCGCTCCAGGCTCCTGCTGCCGCCAGCGCCGCCCTGGGCCGGAGGGCCCGGGGAGGAGGGGACGCGGGACCGAGCCCGACTGTGCCAACCGTCCTCTAGGTTCTGGGAAGTCAGGCGGGGGCCTGTGGGCTCCACGATGCCTTCCTCCTCCGAGGGCCTAGACGGCCACGCACCTGTGGGAAGGCTCGGGTACCCCGGGGAAATGGGATAGTCGTGGATGCGGGGAAGGCTAATAAGCTTTAAAAGATGAAGTTTTCCAAAAAAAAAAAAAAAAAAAAAAAAGATGCAGTCTTCCTTTAAGTAGTTGGTATTTTTGTTTCGGATGATGGGAGCACTACAGATAGAGAACGGGGTCAAGTAAAGGTTTTTGGCTGAGAATCTGACAAAAGGAGCACAGCTCCCATTCCAGCCACCCATCCCCTGAAAGCACACGGGGCGAACTTTACAATTATTCTGGAGGCAGAAATGTCAGATGATCCAAGTGGAGGAAGAGAGAGGATACAACATGGTTCTGGTTTATAAAATTAATTGTCATGCGGTCACAACAGCTGGTCACTCTGGAGCCGCCACCCCCCTGTGGGAGATACTCCGTCACCAAGGGCTTTCTTTCACAGAGATTTTAGGGATCACGTAGTACAACCATCTTTTGAGCCTCACGATACTCTACAGGGTCTCCTCTGAGTGATCGCTCAGCCTAAACCAGACACGGAATCACAGGGAACAGAAAACCAGCAGTTTCTAAGCCCGATTCCTAAAAAGAATCTCCCCAAATAGGGACACACACTTGTGCACTCAAACACTTGTGCTCTTGGACGGAAGTGCCGTGTTTCACACCCACACCAATGGTGCTATTATTAATTGCAGTACTGACATGATGTTTAAACCTCAAATGACCATGGATCACACTTGGGTTGAACTGACAAGGTAGCTCCTCGAAGAGTCTGAAATTAGGGAAAAAGGAAAACTAGTGGTTCATCTTTATGTTTACTGGCCATTTTCTCAAGCATTTGACTCATCTAGGAAACCTAATGAAAACAGGGCAGCACTTCAAGGTAAATTTTTTCATGGCCAAGTTGGAACTCCAACACCATGTTCCCAACCTGAGTACTGGACACTTCCCACCGCAAAATCCTGATTCTTGTGACACAAATACTGCAATGTTTAATGTCACCTAAAACAGATTTTCCCTGTGTATTTCTCCAAAGACAGAACATAAGATTAAACTGTATTAAAGTTCAGAAACAAATTTAGCAATTTACTGATTGATCTCTCTGAGGTGTGCTTTCTTTCAAGCCTGACTTCCAAATGATTGTGTGAGAGACAATGGGATTTGAAGAACCCAGAGGAAAATGGAATTCTTGGTAACTTTAGCATAACAAATCTTCATACCTATATTCATTGCATCTTTAAGGGTAGTTAAGTTGTAATACTGTAAGTATTTTTAAATGTTTGTGAAATTTGTAGCACAGGATTTAGGATTGAGTAGATAGTACAGTCTCTTAAAGGTTGATATTTTCAATGGCAAATAGCTGCCAGATATGAAAAAAAAATAGACTGTCTACACACACACACATACAGCAGGTAACCCAAATTAAAAAAAATTCTCAAAAAATCCTCTTATTATTATGTAGTCAGGAAGTAGTAATTTCATTATTTATATTTCATTCCATACCCTACATTATATTTTTAAGAAATATTGTAACTACATACGGGATGCATGTGTCACAGGAAACCAAAGGTTGTATGCTTCTTGTGATACATCGAGTTCTATTCTAAAGGAATTCAGAGATAATTTTCCTCTGTTTAGTCCCTGTAGAGTATTTTAAAATACTTTAAAATTCATGGGAATAATCAACACTCAGAAGCATTACATCTTTGGCAATGAAAAACAGATTGAAGGATTTTAGAGCCTTTGCAGACTGCCACTCAAGCTTATTATTTATGAACTCTTTGCTCTTTAAAATTGAGAACAAAGCAATTAACTATAATTTCACACCTCCAGGAAGATGAGGAACAGAGTCTGCTAGCTATTGTAAATACCCAAGGGTATTCTTACACTTAAATTTATTGCATGGAAATTTTCCTCTTATTCAAAAGAAAGAAAGTGAATCTTCTAGTTTGTTCACTGAAAATAGTAGGAAACGCATGGCAATCTACTGCTAAGAAAATAAGTTTAATAGACCCCATTGTCCAGATCATCGCAAGGCCAATATTTTCGAACATGAAGCACAGAGGTAGACCATAATCAGGGAGGCAACGTGCTGGCTGGCTTGCTCACTGAATGCGGTGATCAGAACTTCACAAACACATGCCTTGGCAACAACAGTTCAGGTGTTCAGGTTACCGAGCATGGCACTTGCTGGGGGTCGGGTCCTCGATCCCCACGGTGGCTGTGCTATGCTCCTACCACCACGAACCACCCAGAGGCTTGAAGCAGGGAGATCAGGGAGGGTCCCCCAGGTGGGAAGGCATGGATTGGAGCCCGGGCCGTCGGACCAGCATGCGAGCACCCCTCTCTGTTCACGGCTCTCTGCCCAAACAGGAGTCCCCAGCAGGCGCAGGGAGAGGCTACACAGCATGGATGACGTCTGTACCAAAACACCCCAACTCAACACAGGTGCCACCAAAAGAAAGTAACGGGATGTTCCTTTTGGAGAATAACAAAATGACTCACTTGGTTTTCATACTTTACAGCTGCTCAAAGAAGGAATTAGAATTGAACCAATATCCCTTACGCCTTAGACCTGAACATTATCCTCTCATTCTTCCTCTTCCTACTGCCTGGGGTAGGCCCCTGCCACCGCCTCCTCAACTATTACACTAGACTCCAACATCATCCTTCCAACCTCAATCTCCTGCTCCATTTAATTTTTCAGAGGGACTCTGCTCACGACCAGTCTGCTGCTCAAGGAAACTTCCGATGGCTGCTCCTGACCATAGGATGAAAGGTATACAACCCAGATGTCTTGGGTTCGGGTCCCAACTGGGCTCTCAACACTCTCCTTCCCTCTCTCATCAAGAAGTAACCACCAATCTATTTCCGTGCAGTTCCCCTCCCCCACCCCCACCTCACGACTAGTCCACAGGTACTTACCAAGAACATGCTACATTTAGTGGTCTGTGCTGGGGGGGAGGGGGGATGGGACACCCTGATAAATGCAAATATAAATTCTTCATGGATCCTACCCTCAAGTTGCAGGTACTTAAGGCTCACAGGTACCATGCATGTACCTAGCTAAAATGAAACGACCCAGAAGACTGAGGGCAACTTTGGGGATTTCATCTAATCAGTTGGGAACTGTGTTTTTAGCTCAGCTATTTTAGTCATCTTAACAACTCAAGCAAATGAGCATATCTGGGGTGGAGACGGGGCTGGGTTCAGGCAGGGGGAGATTAAGGCCAGGGTGTTGACGTTCAAGGAGAGAAATGTTCAGTGACTTTTCCCCATATTCTGACTTCATTTCTATTTATTTTCAAACTTGCCCAAAGTTTATCCATTCAAGATAAGTGTATGTTGGACATTTCACAAAGGCAGAGCATGTGGATTCTAACATCTGAGGTGGTTTCTTGTTTACCTTTGCCATGGCAAGTCTGTGCATGACATGGTAGGGGACAGGAAAAAGGTGAGGGTCGCATACTGGCCATCACAGTGACTTGATTCTGTGAAGTGCGGCCATTCTGTGTACACCCGCACGTGGAGACAGCAGCTAAGGGAGGAGGAAACTGATCTACGGATGCCGGTCAGCCCTTCCCACAGCACAGGAGCCAGCTGGCTCTACCAGGTTGAAATGGATCCCACTCACTCCACACAGGGGTGACATCGCCAGCACGGAGCACATCTGTCAGCAATAAAATGCATGAAGGATCAACAGTAAATGGCCCTGCCTGCCCATTTTCCTATCGTTTTCCTGCATATATAAAATAATCAAACAGGTGCCTATGTGTTATACAGGTGATTGCCATTTAGCGTCAGGGAAGGAAAAATTCATCAACACACCCCTTCCCCACAGAGGGTTATAAAAAACACCCAGGAGGAAATGTGCTCCTCAGATGTAAAATATTTGTTAGATTTGCTATTGTAATTATTTATTTGTAAGTAATTTTAATTTATTTTGATCTAGTCAATATCTATTTTTTTAAGATTTAATTTGTTTATTTATTCATGAGAGGCAACAGAGAGAGAGAGAGAGAGAGGCAGAGGGAGAAGCAGGTTCCCTGCAGGGAGCCCAATACAGGACTCAATCCCAGGGCCCCAAGATCACGCCCTGAATCAAAGGCAGACATTCAACCACTGGGCCACCCAGGTGCCCCTCTATTTGTAATTTTCAAAGACACAAATGGGTTTAATAAGATTAGGAACATGAGTAACAAACTTCAATCACAAAGCATCTGCGTTTTCTCTAGCTGTGTACCAAATTAGCATCAACTTAGCTGCTTAAAACAGCACATATTTATTTTCTCTCAGTTTCCATGGGTCAGAAGTCCAGCCACAGCTGAGCTGGTCCTCTGCTCCCGGTCTCACAGAGCTGCAAACAAGGCATCTGTGGACCTACGTTCTCATTTGGAGGCCTCACTGGGAAGAATGTGCTTTGTGCTCATTCGGGTTGTGGTTAGAATGCAACACCTTGCAGCTGCCTGACTGCCCAGGTCTCTGCGGGATGGTGGCTGGAGGCGGCCTCGAGGTCTTAGGGGCTGCCTACCAGTCCTAGAAACCTCCTGTAGTTCCTCACCTCAGGGGCTTCTCACACACATGGCTACTTACTTCATCAGGTTCACGAGGGGAGGCTCTAGCTCCAGTCGGCTCTAACAGAGTCTTCTACAAGCTAATGTAATCTCAGGAATGACATCCCACTATGTCTTCTCAGAAGCCCAGCACAGGCCCTGCCTACAATCGAGGAGGGGGCCCTGCACAAAGGCAGAAACATCAGGGACTGGGGATCACTTTAGGGTCTGTCTGCTGCAAGTTAAATGGACAACCTATTAAAACACATTTATATCCACTATCTCAGCACCTGAAATTAAAGGGTTCAAAGAAATGACTGATAAGCTAGATTTCATTAAAATTAAAAACTTCTGCTCTGAGACAATGCCCAAACAACAAGATGAGCCACAAACTGGAATACTGACCAAAGACACAGCTGACAAAGGACTGTCTGCTAAAACATACATAGAACTCTTAAAATTCAATGTGATTAAAAAATGCACCAAAGACCTTAAGAGACACCTCACCAAAGAATATATACAGATGTAAAGTAAGTATCTGGAAAACACTCCCTTGATTTTTCATCAGGGAAATGCAAATTAAAATTACAAGCTATAACCACACAGCTGTTAGAATGGCAACAATCCAGAACACGGACAACAGGAAATGCTGGCAAGGTCGTAGAGCAACAGGAGGGGGCAGCCATCACTAGGATGGGGGTGCAGGAGGGAGAATAAGGCGGCCACTTGGGAAAACAAAACTAAACCTACTCTGAGAATATGATCCAGCAATTCCGCTCCTTGGAATTTCCCCCAAAGAAGTGGAAAATGTATGTCCATATGAAAACATGGATGTGGTGGTGGCTTTATCCCTAATTGCCTAATCTTGTAAGTAACCACGATGTCCTTCAGCAGGTGCAGATAAACAAACTATGGTCCATCCAGACCATGGCATATTACTCAGCACCAAAAAGACATGAGCTACCAAGCCACGTAGAGACAGAGAGGAACATCAGGGGTTGTATTAATGAGTATTTCTAAGTAAAATAAACCCATCTGAAAAGGTTGCATACTCTAGGACTCTAAGTATAAGGCATTCTGGAGAAGTTGAAACTATGCAGACAATCAGATCAGTGGTTGCCAAGGGTGAGGTGGGAAGACTAAGTGGAGCATAGAGGATTCTCAGGGGAGATAAATACTCTGTATGATATCATGATGAAGGATATAGGTCATTATACCTTTGTCCAAATTCACAGAATGGCCAACATCAGGAATGAATCCTCATGTCATCTTCCTACCTTGAATAATTATAATATGCAGAATAGGTCCATCAGTTATAACATACGTACCATTCTAGGAGGATGTCAACAAGGGGGAAGCCCTGCATGTGTGGGGTAGGGAGTATATGGGAAATATCTATACCTTCCCCTCAATTTTACTATGAAACTTCACATTCTCTAAAATAATTTCTTTGAAGGGACACCTGGGTCGTTCAGCAGTTGAGCATCTGCCTTTGGCTCAGGGCATGATCTGGGTCCCAGGATCAAGTTCCACATCGGGCTCCCTGCGAGGAGCCTGCTTCCTCTGTGTCTCTACTTCTCTGTGTGTGTCTCTCATGAATAAATAAAATCTTTTAAAAAATAAAAACACTAAAGAAAACTAAAGAAATACTGTTTCTTTTAAAACACTAAAGGACTGAGCGAGGTATGTGTAGGATAATATTTCCTGTCCCCATTTCCCAGTGATCCTATACAATGTCAAGTTCTTTTTTTTTTTTTTTTTTTTTTTTTTACAATGTCAAGCTCTTAAATCAGGGATCCTCATAAGGGGCTTTAAATACAATGAAAAACAGAGAATTTTTAAATTAAGGTTCCTGATTATGTCGCTATGTTTATCTAGGAACTTTGCATTTAAGAATTAATACTCTCGTGAACCAATTTTTTTTCTTAATTTGCTTCTAGAGAGTAAAATAAAAGTCATATGTGATAAAAATAGAATCCTAGCCTTTTATATTGGGATGGAGCAGCTGCTTAAAATTCAGTCTTAGCCTATAGCCAACGGTGATATTTGAATGTCAGCAGATAACCTGGAGAGCAAACAAGTAAATACTGCATTCAATGATTGCAAATTATTATTTTTAAAAATCTTCAAATTGATTGAAGCCTCTGATTTCTATACAGAGGCTTATATATTTAGGTCTAAAATTTTTGTAAATAGTCTGTAGTATAAAAAGTTAGTGAACAGTCCATTCATTCATTTAAGTATTTTAAACCTTTACTGAGAATCATCTAAATATATCAGGCATTATTCTAGGTGTTGGAAATTTCATAAGTTAGGTATTGGTACTTAACAAAATAACCCCCAAACTCAGGAGGTGAAAAAGAAAACACTAACAGTTTCTGAAGATCAGGAATCCAAGAGCAGTGTCCCTGGGCGTTCTGACTCAGGGTCTCCCATGGGATGGGCATCAAGATGGCAGCCAGGACGTTGGTCATCAGAAGGTTCCCCTGGGCTTTTAGGATCTCCTACTAAGGCCATTCATGTGACTATTGGCTGGAGGCCTCAATTCCTATGTATGCTCCTCCCTAGAGCTATTCATAACGTGGCAGCTGACTTTTCCCTTGAGTGAGCAATCCAAGAGAGCAAGTACACAACCAAGCAGCAGTTATTTATAACTTCATCTCAGAAGAGACACACTATCCTCTCATCTGTATTAGACTGGTCCCAGACACCAACCCTGGCCCAAGTGGGAGTAAACTGCAAAAAGGTGTGAGTCACTGGGAACCTGGTACTCTCAGTAAGACATGAACAAGCCATATCAGAACAAGTATCATTATCTTACTAGGTCGGCTTTATATCTGATGATAACCAGGAGTCCTTGGTGCCAATAGGATGAATAAAGAGCATGCACGGGAGCTGGGTAATATCTGCTTGTGTCAAAACACTCAGTCTGTAGCCATCATTCCATTCTCCCCAAGATTAGAGCATCGTGCCTCTCCTCTGCTCACCATATTCCACCTCTGGACCTCTTTCCCAGCCTGTGAGATAATGCCCATTCTTCAAGTATTATTTCAAATGCCGCTGCCTCCATAAAGGTGTTCAACATCCCCTCTTAACCCAATGTTACTCTCTTCTGAATAAGGTTTCAAATGTCTCTTACACCAACTATAACCTTCCCCCTACATTGTAATTATTAATCTAAGCATTTCTTCCCACTAATCTAGTTTCAACATTGTGTGAGGAAGGACAGGGTCTTCTTTCCTCTATGTCCAGCATGGCAGGTATTCCACCGATTGCAGAAAACAGTGCATTACTGTGTGAAGGGAGATATATTGACACAGCAAGCTGTCGGAAGGACTCACACACAGGGAAGGGCCCAGGCAACAGGAAGACATGAAGGCAAAGGGAAAAATACGTTTTGAGGCTGAAGGTAAGACAAATAATTACAGAAATATCTTTTTGAGGACAGCTCTATCCACCACATTGACTGTATTGCCTGCATGCCTTTCCCCCAAACTCTCTAGTGAAGCAAATGCTCTACTAACTGGCAACCTTCTTGACATCTACATGGGTTAAACCGCATGAACTTCACAAAATTTTAAGTTTCTACTCATTTCCATCTTCTTTTGAAAGTACAGACATCCAGACTGAAAAACCATTCCATCTCCATCACATGGTCTATTCCTGAATCCTGCTTGACATACCATCTTCTCATATAGAATATTGGGCCATATTATATCCTAACATATCAACAAACCCAGGATTTATTTTCCAATCCATTGAAACTCAACAGAATCATGTTAAATATTAAACATAAACTGAGATCTGAATCTGCTTCTACCACTTCATCTCAGTCTGTGTCACTTCAAAGTTACTGTCATTCCCTTCAGCATGTTGACCCTGTCATAATGCCTGTTCTTTTCCATTGGGTGGTCTGGGATGGTTTGTGTTCATCATTAAAGTAGGTGCCTATTAATGTTTAGAGGATAATAGTATTTTAATCAGTAACTTACATTGAATAAAAGAAGTAATATCAGTTAGTAAAGAAGGAATGGCATTACATCCTGACCCATTTTGGCCTCTATTTGATTTACAAAGCCCTAAATAATCTAAACCACATCTCCCCTAACTTCAATTCTGCCTCCCTCTCAGCACCCTGGCTCCCTTTCCATTTCTCAAATATTCAAAACTTTGACCATTGACAATCTTCTCATATTACTTCCTTTCATTTTTCACATGGAAGACTGGTCATCACTGAGTCTTGGTTTATTTTTAAGAGACTAGAGAGAGAGAGGCAGAGACACAGGCAGAGGGAGAAGCAGGCTCAACACAGGGAGCCCGACATGGGGCTCGATCCTGGGCCTCCAGGATCAGGCCCTGGGCTGAAGGCGGCGCTAAACCGCTGAGCCAACCAGGCTGCCCTGAGTCTTGGTTTAAATATGAATTCCTTGAGGTACTTTCCATAACTACAATTCTGAATAGAAGCCCAACTAAGTTATTCTCTATCATAGCACTCAAATGTAATTGTATTATAATATAAAATTTAAATTTTTCCTTGTTCACTTACTTATTGACTCCCTCAATAAGGAGGGAGATTTGAGTTCCCAGGGCAATGGTCTTCCTCCCCCTGCCTTATAACCAAGCATAATGTGGTGTGCTTAGAGCACGGAGGGAATTCAGGAATACTTTAGAAAAAAATGAACAAATAGCTCATCAATCAAACACCATCTTTTGCTACTAATCCTTCATAAAATTTCACCCTGCATTCCTGAGCAAACATTTTAATTCAGTTTTACAGAGTTTTTGTGTTATCATTCACCCAAATGATCCGCCTATCTAAAGTACATTTTAGGAAATGAAGTGAAAGCCATCTCCAGGATGGGACACACCACAGAGACCTTGGGCGGACATGCAGGGCAATAACGTGCCATCACCGAGTCTAGGATGGAAGAGAGCCACCAGTCTGAAATAAAGCAATTTCCAGAAACTGAAATGGAAAGAACACTTAGAGAATGTCTCTTTGAAAGAAATGAGAGTGTGAAGGTGCCAGCTAAACATCCGTCCCAACTGTGCTGCAGAGAATGGAGAGGTTTCAGATTTTTATTAAACCACACAGAAAAGACAATAAACAACCGCAAAGTCACAGAGCAAAAGTGATTGGACCAGCCTAGTAGCCTCATTTTTCTGTCCTCTCATTGTCCTTTTGCTTTCCCATCTCCTTCATTCTGTACTCAGCATGAAACTCTTCTTATCCTTGTCTTCCCTGCCCTGTTTGTGACGACCCTTCACCTGGGCATGCACACAGCCATTATTGTGCACTAAAACACATGCATACATAAACTTTATAATCTTAAAAAAAAAAAAAAGGAAGAAATAATGGGTGCCTAAGTGGCTCAGTCGGTTAAGAGTCCCCCTTCAGCTCTGTTCATGACCTCAGGGTCGAGGGGATCAAGCCCTGTGTTGGGCTCCCTGCTCAGTAAGGAGCCTACTTCTTCCTCTCGCTCTGTCCCTCCGACCTTGTGTGCTCTCTCTCCTTCAAATAAAGTAAAATACAAGAAGCTATCATTTTGGGAATTAACATTTTTTCTGTTTGCCTTACTTTACAGAAATCTTTTCCCTGGTTTTTTTTTTTTTTTTTTTAAGATTTTATTCATGAGACACACACAGAGAGAGGAGAGAGGAGAGAGAGAGGAGATAGAGAGAGAGAGAGGCAGAGACACAGGTAGAGGGAGAAGCGGGCTCCAAGCAGGGAGCCTGACTTGGAACTCCATCCTGGGTCTCCAGGATCAGTCCCTGGGCCAAAGGTGGTGCTAAACCGCTGAGCCACTCGGACTACCCAGTTTGTTTGTTTCTATCGTGGACATCCTGATGTCTTGCTGGTATTTTGTATGGGATGTAATAAACTCTGAATCATCCTAAAGTAGAATATTATGATTTAGGATTAAACTTGGATATCTAGAATGTATGTATGTTTTACTACCTCTATGGAGGATGGATGAGAATACTTCACTATTCCTAAATAAGCTTTTGAATGCGGACTTAAAGCCACCAAGATATTTGATGAATTGAGAAACTTGCTGATACTTATTTCTTTACAATATTTCTAACAAAAATAAATTATCATCTACTTCAATGATCCCCAGCAATGCTTACACAAGCCCTACAGATTTGAAGATAGGCTTAAGTCTTTAAAAATCAAGTGCTCTAAAATTACAAACCAATTTAAAAGTGAGAACAAAGAAACCAAGCTACCAACTTTTATAATTAGTAGTTCACTCAGAGCTACACTTTTTGATAGATCAATATTATTCATTTTACAGATGAATAAGTCTAGACATAGCATTTTCCAAGTTTGATTAAGGTCATATTTCCAATTAGGCAACAGGCCAGATATCAAACTATAAACCTTACTGTGCCTTGGTCGGCTCTTTTTCTAAGATAATTAATTTAGAGAGTCCATCTGTAGTGGGTTCAGTAGTGTTGCTCCAAATTCAGGTCTACTCAGAATATCTCAGTGTGATTTTATTTAGATATAGGATCTTGGCAAAATTAGTTAAGAATTAAAATAAGACCATACTGGATTAGGATGGGTTCTAAATCCAGTGAGAGTGTCCTCAGAAGACGTATAAAAGTATGCCCAGGAGCACAGGAAGGAAGGCCATGTGAAAGAGATGGGAGGAGGAGATGGGAGGCTTTGCCCACAAACCAACACACATCAAGGATTCGCTACAACCACCAGAAGCAAGGAGGGAAGGGTGGGGCAGCTTCTCCCTCAGAGCCCCCAGAAGACCTGACCCTGCCAATGCCTTGATTTCAGACTTCTTGTCCCCAAAACTGTGAACGAATCCATTTCTGATGCTTTAAGCCACCCCATTTGGGGTATTTTGTTACAGTGCCCTGGGAAGCTAGAGCACCATCACTTATAGAAAAGGATGTTTAGTTACTAACGAAAACCATTTTCTTCATGAAGCCAAATGGCCATTGATTCTAGGGTCTCTTGATCTATGTAATAATGTGAATTGTTCTGTGCTGAATCTGGAATCTTTGAGATATCAGAATCATTTACAGTGTTTAGATTAACTCCCTATTTCCATTCGCAACTGCAAACAGAATAGCTAATGTTATGGCCGGTTCTCTTTCTAAATTCCTCTCCTGACCTTGATTTTTCTTAATAGTTGTATTTAAATGCTCTTCCTTTTTCAAAATAATTGAGTTGCAAACTCATGGAGGGCAAAAATCAGGTTTATGCACGTTTAGCAGATTACCTGTTGGACCGAACCACTGAATACACTCACCGCCTTTTTATCGAACCAAACCCCTGGAGAAAGTTCCAGTGTTCCACCGGTCTCTAACCTTCTGAACCCAACAGACCGCCTCCATGAACAGAAACTTTCCTGGAGGCTGAGAAAGAGAAGATAACAGTACCTTCTTTGAAGATTTCCAGGATCTCAAGGCAGAACAACTGCCCCTCAGCCCACACGAGCCCGAGTCCTCCATCTGTCCTTCTTAGACTGAGTCTGTCCTTCGTCGTGTCGGTCATGGAGCCGATATACTACATCAGGTGGATTATCCTGGCGACCTGCCCCTCTTTTCACCCGGCTTCTCCAACCATGCCCATCCCTTCCCTTTTATTTACAATCCTATCAAGATGACCTTTTCCTAAACCCATGTTAGCAAATATCTAGGACCTAATTCTCCAGAGAAAAACAGTTAAGAATAAGTTACAGCCCCAAATTTAACATTTAGAATCGGTCCTTTCATCCAGCACTTAAACACAACACCGCTTCTTCCTTGGCTGTCTACTTTATGGTCCTTGGGGCCCAGAGACCCCAGCCAGCGCACGGGAGGACAGGTCCACCTGCCCCAGGGGCCACCTGCAGGAAGCCAACCGGCCCCCCCCCCGCGGGCCTCGGCAGCCAGGCCGGGAAGCCGAACAGCAGCGCCTCTGGCAACCGTCCCCAAACTCCTGGGACTTGATTAATAACTGACCGTTTTCCTCGTTTTGGCCCTCACTTCCAACTTAGGACCCACACAACAGAGGCGTAGCCAACGCACCAGCAGAAAGCAGCCCTCCCCACCCACACAGGGGCTCCTCAGGGCAGCCCCCACCACAGCCTCCCCGAGCCCACAGCCTCCAGCCAGGGCCGCTGGCATCGTGGGCTGTTTGCACCATGAAGCTTTTCTTCTCTGTCTGCCTTGGAGAATCTGCCAAACGTGCGAGAGGGTAGCGGACTCCCTGGAGGAGTAACTCTGAGCAAGTAGCTCCTGCCTGTGCTCGTCCAGGTGGCTGGCACTTATTTCCACAGGGGAGCCAGAAGCAACGTTCCCGCTTGATTGGCACTTGAAGAGATTGCGATGTGACTGTTCCCTACGCAGAACCACAAATCCTGCTATTCCTGGTTTCGGGGGCTGATTCTTTTCAGTAACGTGGGCCTATATAATAATTAGTCCCCTGTCTCAGCATATATGCTGTACTCCTTATCCACCTTTACAAATACTGGCATAGGGCAACTTGACTCCCAGGTTGTGTTATGTAATACATGGGATTCATTTTATTAGATTATCTCTTAATTCTTGCTTGCATTTTTACTTCTACTAATTTCATTTACTTTGCTGCTTAATTTTATTGCTACTAATTTAATTCTATTAATCTATGTGGATTCCAACCTATCAGAAATGCCAATATGCTACGAATTGAAATATAATCATGTAAGGATTAGATCCTTATTTTCCATGTGTGTCATGTTCACATGGAAAACTCAGAAGTGATTTCCCAACAAAATTACTCAATTACTCAGGAGGCTGCTGCATTGCAAAGAGAAACAGCTGGTCACTCAGCCACACAGGACATCGCTGGACGGCGTACAGCAACTCCCTACCTCAGACCAAGGCATCAGAGGACAAAGGCTGAGCGAGTATCTCCAGCTCCTTCCATGTCCCATCTTTCACTGGTCAAAATTTTCCCTACTAGGAGTTAACATTTCCAGCTCTTGTCATCTGAGCATTTCAGACGTTTACTGGTAAAGCCATAAGGCACACTCTGCTGTACCATATGGCACCACTTCCTTCTTGCCCAGAAGTAGTGGGAGCAAACAGAGCCTTGGTGGATCCATCAAGTCAGAACTGCTTGCTGTAGCTTCTGGGTCTCTCATCCAGTGGTGACATAGGAGTCCTTCCAGATGCCAGCACTCACCTTGGGGGCTGAAGAGAGCCCATGCTACTAGTAGGTGATGTCTCAGAGGCCACAATTTGGAGGTGGCAGCCAAAGCAGAGACTCACTCCATAAACAAGTAGTCAAAGCTCAAGACACAACGAGACCAAGAAACATGTGATCCTTACACATTTAACATGAGGAGATACAATCAAAGTGTCAGCACAGTAAAACATCCTGAAAAAATCATTCTATACAACTAGAAATAGAAAGCTGCAGTACCCCAGAATTTATGTTACTGGAATATATAGCCACCTGTCCTCCCAACAGAGCGAGCAGAATAAAATCAAAATATTTAATAATGGCAACGTCCAAACCATTTGTCCTCAGCTGGTGTCGGTACAGAGAAGTAACAGTGAAAATTGAGTCAATCTACCCCCTCAGATTAAGGACTGAGGTTAGGCTGGCCAGGCCTAAGATAAAACATAGAGAACACAAGACATTTCCAAAGCTTGAAAGTAGTTATTTTGGGGGAAAAGTACGCTATCACCTTTGACATATAAACATATTCCTACACATACAACAATGAAAGAGCATCCATTCAAGGAAAAGTCATGCTAAATGAGCTGCCACAGTATTTACCTGTTTAACTGAATAATACTATTGATATTTTAATTAATATGCATGTGTTACAAGAACTTAGGGAACCTCAATTGGAAAAGGATTACCAAGTGAGTCTGCAGGTCAGTCTCTGAGTTATGAATGAATTAGGTCGTGGAGCCCATGTGCTCTTGTAAGATTATGATCATCAAAAATGGTCCTGAAGCATATTAATAGGAGGACATTAACGCTGATACATGTGGGATATGCAAATATTTGGCGATCAGATTACTTTCCCTCTGTAGGTGTCTAATTCCCATGGCTTGTAGCACAGCAACGAGCTCCTTTGTGTTCAACGTGGTTTCAGATACAGGAAGGCCTTGCTGTCACCTCTGTTCCTTCCGTCCCAGTCCCGTCCTCCTCCCCGACCCCCAGGGAGCCCCTTCCCACCCTTCGTGGTTTACCTTCCCCAGACTACATCATGCACTTCCCCGTTAACCCGCCAGAGAGGAGACCGCTCACCAGGCCGAGCAGTCTGGCGCCTCCACACATGCCTGAGCTGAGCTGGATGCCTGCGCTGATTAAGGACAGTGATTGGAGCTGCCACAGGATGTAACAAATCACAAGGCGCTTGGAGGCAGATGTGGTCTAAAGTGCTAAGCCCCATGATGCTGGGAAGGTAAGTGACCTCTCTGAGGAATTAGGCTTCCTCACTCAAACCAGGAGTTCCCCGCCTGCATCAGAATACAGAGCCAAGAGTCCTAACAAGACCCCAAACAGGGGGAGCCTGAGCAAGGCGGCAGCTGATTTCCCCTCTGCCTGGACAAGGGTCCTAAGAGGTGGCCCTGGTGTGGCAGCTCTAAGGGCCAAGGACTCAGGCTCCTCCTTTCTTACTGTTCTCCCCTGGGCCCCTGGTCTGCAGGAGGGAGGTAGCCCCGAGTCAGCTGAAGGGAGTGACTCCTAGCAGGGAACACACCCCTCTGTCTGGAGGGCACAGGCAGGGCTGTCCTTGGGGGCCCAGGGCCAGCTGTCACGTGAGTTGGTTGTTAAACACAGCTTTTATTAAAAATTCAATCACAGAAACTCACAATTTATATTAAAAACAAGGGCACCTTCCAAATCGTGTATTTTACTATCGTCTGTGCTCTTACAGTTGGTTTTTTACTCCCATTGTTCACGCCCGCGCTTATCACAGGATATGCTATTGCGTGTTCTCCGAGAGGAGAAACTTCACGTTGGCGGCATGAGATCAGCCACGGGGGGTGGATTTACACGGCAGACATTGGCAATTCAGCTTCCTTGTATTGTTTTGTTGATTCTCTAGACCAGCAGCTGGCCAACAAGTTCACCCCTGTTTTTCGGTCCTTAATCTAAGCCCTTGTTACATTTTATTTTTTTTTATTTTTATTTTTTTTAAAGATTTTATTTATTTATTCATGATAGTCACAGAGGAGAGAGAGAGAGAGAGGCAGAGACACAGGCAGAGGGAGAAGCAGGCTCCATGCACCGGGAGCCCGACGTGGGATTCGATCCCGGGTCTCCAGGATCGCGCCCTGGGCCAAAGGCAGGCGCCAAACCGCTGCGCCACCCAAGGATCCCGCCCTTGTTACATTTTAAAATATGAAAGGATTAGAGAAAATCGGGGACCGTGACTGGATGCGGCTGCAAACCTGACCTACGCTCGAGCTCGCAGGCCCTTTCCCAACACGCTCCTGAGCTGATGGGAAGTACTCACAACGCCAAGGGGCCTGAAAGCCGTCCCTGCTGGCTGACAGCTGGCGGACCCCGGGCTCACAGAAGCCGCACCTTGCTGGTCACCTGGGCCCTGGAGCCTCCAAGCCAGCAAGGGAGAGGATCCCACGGGTCCGATGCCTCCCGGGCTTTGCGTCTGGGCCAGCGAGCGCCAGCCCCGTGCAGGCCCCGAGGGAGGCCCGGCCGCGCTGAGAGCCTTCCAGCTCGACGCCCAGCACCTGCCGTCCCCCACTGGGATGCTGGGCGACGCCAAGGACTTTTGCACAAATAACCTCTTAAAGACTGTTAGTGTGTCTCAGCTCATCCTTCGATGGTTCTGGGTCGGAGACGGTAGCCCAGGAGAGCCCCGGCCTCCCCCAGGAGCCAGAGCAACCGGCCACGGCACCCGCGGGGCCCCAGGGGCTCCTGCTCTGAGGCCCACGGAGCCGGGCGGGCCCTCTCGGGTCGTGAGGAGGCTGCGGGACCTACGAGCACTTCAGAGGGATCAGAACCGGAACCGGACCGGGCTAGAGCAGGGTCTGACTCAAGCTGGAGTGGAGCCAGCCAGAGGCCTCAGGTGAATGAAATTTTAAGGGTGAACAAGCAGGTTAAACATATCAAAGAGAATCCTGAATTAGGGTGGCCTCAGTGGAGAACTTTTAACCTAGATAAGCTTATCCATTTAGAAGCTGCCCTAGAGAAAAAGGGGTCTCAGGCAAGCACTCACCATAAAGGGAAGAGGGAAAGTTATTTTTCATCCTTTACAATTTTTCAAGGATGAGAGCCCAGGGACACCCCACTCCTTACAGAGCCTGCAGATGGGATCCTGGGAAAACTGGCCTAAGCTGGCATCAAAAGTCCAAAAAACAAAAAAAATAAAATCAACAAATCACTAAAGTAGTAACTTGGTAAAAAAGCTTATGCAGGGGATCCCTAGGTGGTGCAGTGGTTTAGCGCCTGCCTTTGGCCCAGGGTGCGATCCTGGAGACCAGGGATCGAATCCCACATCGGGCTCCCTGCATGGAGCCTGCTTCTCCCTCTGCCTGTGTCTCTGCCTGCCTTTTTCTCTCTCTCTCTCTCTGTGACTATCATGAATAAATAAAATAAAAAAAAAAAAAAGAAAAACTTATGCACCTACCAAAAAGACAGTTGCAAAGCAGTGCTAGTTAGGTCATTTTTTGAGAGACCCCTACCGTCTCCTAAAATAAAGTGACTTTGCAATAACCAACTCTTTTTAGCCTGGTCTAACTTCCTCGTTCCTGCTCCCCTTTAACCTAGAAGTCTTTCACTTTGTACAGCTCCTCAGGGCAACTTTCTATCTGCCAGATTGGATGCTGCCTCAATAATGAATCATTGAAGAAAGCCAGTAAGATCTTTAAATTTTATTCAGTTGAATTGTTTTCTTAAAAAGTGAAGCAAAAAAGGGGGGGGGTATTATATAAGACAGATGAGTCACTGACCTCTACTTCTGAAACCAATAATACATTTTATGTTGATTGATTGAATTAAAAAAAAAAAAAAAAGCCAGACCAACCTGGATGGAATAGGAAAGAATGCAGCATGCTGTGGCATACAGAACAAGAATTCTAGACTCCATTTAGGAAGCCCCGGGCTTGAATAGTAGCTCTATCCTGGTTTTTCTATGTTGTTTTTTTAAAGATTTTATTTATTCATGAGAGACAGAGAGAGAGGCAGAAACATAGGCAGAGGGAGGAGAAGCAGGCTCCATGCAGAGAGCCCAATGTGGGACTCGATCCCAGAACCCCAGGATCATGGGGAGCCAAAGGGAGAAGCTCAGTCACTGAGCCACCCTGGTGCCCCTCTATCCTGGTTGTTAAGCGATCATCAGTTTTCCTTTCCTGACAGAAACCTATGGTGTTGATTAGGATTGCTGTGGGGACTGCTCAAGTGGTGACGCAAAGCAAATATGAAAATTCTTTGTAATGATGGTAGCTGTCTCCAACAGAGTGCTCCTGCTGTGCCAAGTCTTGTCTTAGGCACTTTCTCTATATTATCTGTTTCCTTAACTCTCACAACAACGCTGTGCTTTACAGGGGAGGAACCTGGGGCTCAGAGAAGCTAAACAACCCGGTGAAGTCACAGAGCAGGTGTATGGCCCAGCAGTCTGGCCCCAGGAGCCCACAGGTCAGTCGCCCAGCCTGCCCCATGGCCTGGGCAGAGGATGCAATACCCCAGAATGTCTACTGAGGTCGCTGGGACTCTCCCTCACCCACCCCTCTGTGGGAACCCGTCCAGTCCCTCTGGCTCCTCGCCGGCTTCCCACAGTTGGCTCCAGTCTACCTCAGGTTCCCTGAGGCATGCTCTTCAGCTTTTGCAAATGCTGAGCTGCCCCGGGGCCATTCACATGTGAACTTGAAAGACAAAGGAGCAAAGTTCTGAGAAAAAAATGACAGGAAATGAATACAAGCCCTGCAGACAGAGGCAGTAAGCAGGGGGCAGAGGGAGGTTAGCTGAGCCAAGAGAACAAATAGCAAATCAAAAGCCAACGGGCCAAACTAAAAGGCATCCTATGGAATGGGAGATGTTTGCAAATGACACATCAGATTAAGGGATAGTATTCAAGATCAGTAAAGAATTTACCAAACTCAACACTCAAAATAAATAAATAAATAAATAAATAAATAAATAAATAAATAAATAAATAAACAAGTCTAGTCAAGAAATGGGTAGAAGACATGAACAGACATTTCTCCAAAGAAGACCTACACATGGCCAACAGACACATGAAAAAATGCTCCACATCACTTAGCATCAGGTAAATACAAATCAAAACCATAGTGAGATACCACCTCACACGGGTCAGAATGGCTAAAATTAACAGGAAACAACAAATGTTGGCAAGGATGCGGAGAGAGGGGACCCTCTTGCACTGTTGGTGGGAATGCAGGCTGATGCAGCCACTCTGGACAACAATTTGGAGGTTCTGCAAGAAGTTAAAGATACAGCTACCCTATGACCCAGCAATTGCACTACTGGGTATTTACCCCAAAGATACAAAGGTAGTGATGCGAAGGGGCACGGGCACCCCAATGTTCATAGCAGCAATGTTCCACATGGCCAAACCGGGGAGTCAAGATGTTCATTGACAGATGAATAGATAAAGATGTGGTATATATATATATATATATATATATATATATATATATATACACACAATGGGATATTAGCCATCAAAAAGGACCAATACTTACCATTTACATATATGTGGATGACACTAGAGGGTATTATGCTGAGTGAAATAAGTCAATTAGAGAAAGACAATCATATGGTGTCACTTAACATGTAATTTAGAATGTTCTAGCCACATTAAAAAAAATTAAGAAAAAACAAGGTGAAATTAACCTTAACATTTTATGTAAGCCAGTATGGTCATTAAATATTATGACTACACCTACTCACAAAATAGTATCATTTACATATGTAATCAACATAAGAATTGTTAATGATGCATTTTAATTTTTTTCCTTCTTCCAGGATTTTGAAATTTGGCAGGCATTTTGTACTTGGGCCATGCCTCAGTTTGGACCAGCTAATGCCACTCTAAGTGCTCAGAAGCCCCACATGGCCGGCCTGGAGCTGTCACGCTGGGCAGTGCAGCTCCCATCTACGACTCCATCTTTTAAAGGCTCACTTCTCACACTGCTGTTCCACAGTCCCAAATATCGGTCTCCTGTCCTTTTAGTCTCCCATTCCAAGCCCACAACCCCAACAGAATAAAGATGAAAAGACTAAAAGAATTCCCTGACTGGAACACCGTTTGATCCTTTCCTTCCCAGGGAGGGGGTGGAGGGGAATAATTTGACAACTGCCCTTAACCTACAAGCAGAGGACAAAGGGAAGTGTGTGAGAGTGAAGAAGCAACCACTCCAAGTATGAACTTTTGGGGAACTCCAGGAATATGGAATAAGCCAGTGTTTATTTTATATGAGAGAGAAGAAAAATGGTTAAGAATAAGAACTACGGGCACATGGAAACAATGAAAAATTAATCATCAGTAGCCTTCAGATGTAAGGAAGTTCAGTGGATTCCATGCATGTACAAAAATATCCAGGCGATGGCTGAAAGGGGCATCTGTTTTCAGGCTGGGTTGCTTTCAGGCCTTTTACTGGAACCCAGGGAGGCACAGTAGGGCTGGTCAGTCTCCACTCTTCAGAGTTCAGCCTGGGAGGCAATCGACCATCTCCTTATCCTGTACCCACAGGAGGCAATCGCACTAGAGGAGCAAGGAGTCAGCTAGGTTTATAGTAATTTCTGCGAGGTTGGTATCACCATTTTGCAAATCTGGCAGTTGTGTTTGGGAGACATTAATCAATTTGCTGAGGTTACTGTGAGTAACCTCTGCCAGTGAGCAGGGAAGCCAGGATTTGAATCTAGGAGGAAAATAATAAATTGGCATAATATCCAGGCTGTGCCATCTGTGTGACACAGAGACACCAAAGGTCCCCTAAAGATGCCTGGAGGCTGGCCTAAGGCAGGTGGACAGCAGGCCTGCGGATCCGGGTGATAACTAGCATATACTGAGGGTTTGCTGTGTGTCAGCCCCTTCCAAGAACCCCGCACACAGACTAGACAGACAGGGCCAGACGTGGCTGGGTCCCCAGCAATTCTCCAGTATTAACCGCCCCCCCCACACACCCTTTACCTCACTGTGCTCCAGCACACTATCTCCCTCCAGATGTTTCTCAAACAGAACAAAGCTCGATCCCACCCCACAGCCGTTACACGAGCCATGCTCCCTGCCGGGGGCACCTTTCCCCAGATGCCCGAAGGGCTCCCTTCCTCCCTTGCACCCCTCACCCCCCTGCTCTGGCACCACTGCCTCCCTCAGTGAGACGCTAACCACGCCATTTAAATTCACAGGTTATGCTGCTGCCTGGCACGCAGCAGACGATCAGCACCGGCATTTTGTGAAGAGTGTTCAGTAAATGGCCAACACCCTGGCGCAAGGTGCCTCTTGAAATAGGGTCCCCCAGGCCAGCCTTCAAGGAAGTCGACAGACTTCACAGACTTGCAGTTGTTAGAGGCCTAGGGGAAGGGGGCCCCACAGGAGGACAGGGCAGGGCAAAGGCTCGGAGAGGAAACAGTGCTCCGCCAGGGTGCCAAAGGCGAAGGTGCGGTGTGTGGGGGTGGGGGGGCAGGGGCGGCTGAGGGGTCAGTGGGAATGGGGGGAGCAGGGGCGGCTGAGGGGTCAGTGGGAATGGGGGGAGCAGGGGCGGCTGAGGGGTCAGTGGGAATGGGGGGAGCAGGGGTGGCTGAGGGGTCAGTGGGAATGGGGGAGCAGGGGCGGCTGAGGGGTCAGTGGGAATGGGGGGAGCAGGGGCGGCTGAGGGGTCAGTGGGAATGGGGGAGCAGGGGCGGCTGAGGGTCAGTGGGAATGGGGGAGCAGGGGTGGCTGAGGGGTCAGTGGGAATGGGGGGAGCAGGGGCGGCTGAGGGTCAGTGGGAATGGGGGGGCAGGGGCGGCTGAGGGGTCAGTGGGAATGGGGGGAGCAGGGGCGGCTGAGGGTCAGTGGGAATGGGGGAGCAGGGGCGGCTGAGGGGTCAGTGGGAATGGGGGAGCAGGGGCGGCTGAGGGGTCAGTGGGAATGGGGGAGCAGGGGTGGCTGAGGGGTCAGTGGGAATGGGGGGAGCAGGGGCGGCTGAGGGTCAGTGGGAATGGGGGGGCAGGGGCGGCTGAGGGGTCAGTGGGAATGGGGGGAGCAGGGGCGGCTGAGGGTCAGTGGGAATGGGGGAGCAGGGGTGGCTGAGGGGTCAGTGGGAATGGGGGGAGCAGGGGCGGCTGAGGGTCAGTGGGAATGGGGGGGCAGGGGTGGCTGAGGGGTCAGTGGGAATGGGGGGGAGCAGGGTGCAGCTGAGAGGTCAGTGGGAGTCGGGGATGGGGACGGCTGAGAGGTCAGTGGGAGTCGGGGATGGGGACGGCTGAGAGGTCAGTGGGAGTGTGGGGGGGAGCAGGGGACGGCTGGGAGGTCAGAGGGGGTCGGGGGGGAGCAGGGTGCAGCTGAGAGGTCAGTGGGAGTCGGGGATCGGGACGGCTGAGAGGTCAGTGGGAGGGGGGCAGGGGACGGCTGGGAGGTCAGAGGGGGTCGGGGGTGGGGACGGCTGGGAGGTCAGTGGGAGTGTGGGGGGGAGCAGGGGACGGCTGGGAGGTCAGAGGGGGTCGGGGGCAGCCGGCGCTCGGCTCCGGAGAGGCTGGGATGGCCTCCGGACCACGGGGCACAGACAGGACCCTACGTGGGGTCTTGCCCCGCTCCCTCTGGCGCCTGTCGGCGGACAGACAGGAGGCGGAGCGGGGCGGCGGAGGCGGGGTGCTGCGGCGGCGCCCCGAGCTTCCCGAGCCGGCCGAGGCCCCGCCCCGCCCCGCGCCGCGCACAGACTCAGGCGGGAGGGGAGGAAGCCCGAATCCTTGCCTTTATTTCTCGGCCGCCGGGCGGGCGCGGGGCGCGGGGCGCGGGGCTCCGGGCGGGTCCTACTGCTCTGGGCGCGGCTGCAGGTCGTCGCGGGGGGCGCCGGGGCCCGAGCCAGCCTGCGGGGGCCGCGAGTCAGGGCGCCGGCGGCCGCTGCCTCCCCCGTGCCCCGTGCCCCGCGGGGCGCCCCGCTCCCCACTGACGCTCTCCCGGGGGGCTCCGGGGGCACCCCTCGCCGCCATCGCCAGGCTCCCTACCGCTCCTTCGCAGGCTCCGTGCTTTGGGGCGCAGTGGGCTTGGGCAGGACCCTGCCCCCCGAATTCCTCGAGCTCCGCCTTCAGCCTGGAGAGCGGCGGGCGCGGGGAGGAAGAAGAGGACCAGGTGGGGCGGCGCGGGGAGGACCCGCCGGGGACCTCAGACGAGCAGCGCCGCCCCAGAGGCCCCGCGGACCCCGTCCCGGGCCGGGTCCTTGCGGGGGGCAGGGCCGGCCCATTCCCCGCCCCCTGGCTCCTTGCTTCGGCCCCGGCTCCCGGCCGCTCTCACCCGTCGTCCACCGCCTGGACGCCCCCGGCCTCGGGCGCCGAGCTCAGCCGCCGCTCCACGTCCTCCAGCTTGGCCAGGGCCCGGCTCTCTGCGGGCGGCCGGGGCGTCAGGTCCCCGGCGGCTCCCGCGGGCTAGGCGCCCCCCCCCCGGCCCCCACCGGTCCCCCCACCCCCGGCCCGGCGTCCCACCTTCGGTGAGCAACTGCTCCCTGCTGCTCTGCAGAGCACGGATCTCCCAGGCCAGTCGCTGCTTCAGCATCTGCGAGAGAGGAGACCTGTCCGTCCGTCTGTCCCCTTACCCGAATTATGTCATTCATTCATTCAACTATTAACTCGATGTGCAGTTCCAGCTGTGGCCTGGTGGTGATGGGGACGCATTTCCTCTCCAGAAGCTCTCCACGTCCCAGGGTGCCTCGCAAATCTCTTCTCATTTCCCTCATCCTCCACCGGCTTCCCCTTGCTCTCCTACAAATAACCCGGGCACGCTTCAGCCTCAAGGCCTTGGCATTGGCCTCTCCTTCTAACAGGAACATCTGCACCAAGATACCTGCATGTTTTCCTCCTTTATGTCTGCATTCAGATGTCACCTGCTCAGAGACCTTCCCCTGACATTACATGATCCACTTATCTTTTTGTTTAGAGTCTGAGTATGCCTTCCCTGCCCCCAGCCATCCTGGGGACAGCAAATAGTTGACCCCTTTATCTCCTCACTGTCTCTTCCTTTATTCATTAGTTGAATGAAGGAATGATCAGACCATGGCCTTCAAGGTTCCCATTTGCCATTGCAAAGGGAGCAAACTCGAGGTGAGTAGGAAGGAAGCAGGATGCTTAGCAACAATCTGGGCAAAGATGCCAGGCATGGCAACGGGACATGGTAAGAGGTGGCTAGATTTAAGGTAAAACCTGAAAAGCTTAGTAGGTGGGTAAGAGGAAGAGGAGTCAAGGACTATCCCATGGAGTTGTGGTGAGCAGTGGGTGGACAGTAAGTCAGTCAGTGGAGATACTGAAACCAGGAGAGGAAGGGCTGTGGTTGGAGGCAATGAGGATGGCTCACGTGGAATTCCCAGAGTTCCTTGTGCTGGCCCATCAAATTCTCCAGCTGTTCTTCAACATGCAACCTACAGGCAAATACCGAGGAATGAGAGGATATATGGTAGGACTGACAGCCAGCCTGGCCCAGTCTGGGGAGTCCTGTGGGAGGCCTCTGGATCTTTGCCCTGTGCTCCCTCTCCTAGGATCCCCTTTATGGGCTTCTTCCTCCACGCCTTGGTTCCAATAGCTCCTCTTCCAACAGACTCCCTGATGCAAGCCCCACTCCCATGTTCAACCAGCACCACGCTGGGCCATAGACCAGGGTTACCCCAGCAGTTACCCCAGCTTCCTCTGTCTGCAATTCTCTGCGACCTGAGAGTTATGGATAGAAATTTGCTCTGTGCAGTCCTGCAACATGTTCTTCCTGGAAGGAGAAAGACAACTCTTAGTCATATCTCTGAATAAGCCCTCACTTCCTTCAGCAGGATTGGGAAATGGCAGTGGTCTGTTCACAACTTTCATCATTGTCCTTTCTCCTGTGACTGGATGTGCAACTTTATGGGCCTCTATTGAGATGATTACCCTGTCCATCCTGTCCCTCATCAAACTATGCCTTCCCGAGAAACCTCTGTGAGGGGTATAGTAGTTTAGCTTAATAGATTCTGAAGTCTCAGCTTGAGTCCTAGATCTGCTATTCCACTCTGACCCTGGACAAGTTACTTAGCAAGTCTGGATCTGTTTCCTCATATGTAAAATGGTGATAGTGGTGGGAGGGTAACAGTAGTCCTTAACTCCTGTAATTAATGTGAGGATTAGGTAGAAAAATGGACATAAACTGCTCATCAGACAGTCTGTGTGGTGTAGTGTAGTTAAGCATACACCTACTTTATCATCAGGTTTTCCCACATAGTTAAAATCATGGTACACCAGGGTGTGAGACCTCTGGTTACAAGTACGTGTTAAGGAAAGGTTCGAAGGATGGAGAGATGGATGGATAGGTGGTTGGATGGACAATAACTGATGGGTGAATGACTGGCTGAAGAGACAACGGCTGGTTGGAGAAATGATGAGTGGAGGGATGATGGCTGGACAAAGAAATGAATTGCTGGAAGGATGGATAGATGTCTGGATGGATGACTGGGTGAAAAAATGATCAGCTAGATGAATGGGTGGTTGGAAAGATGGAGAGAGGATGAGTGGATGATTGGATGGATGGAAGATTGGTTGGAAAGCTGGAGACATAATGGCTGTCTGGAAAATGATTACATAGATGTGTGGATGAATGGGTGAATGGGTGGACAGGTGAGTAAGTGGATGACTGGGGGCCTAAATGGGTAGATAAATAAACAAATGAATGGATGGTAGAAAAGATGAATAATCAACAGAAAATGATTTAGAATAATACCAGTGAGTGAAATTTATTTAATAAAGAAATGAACAATGAATGATCAAATGAGTGACTTAACCTCAACACCATCATCTGATATCAAAGATGAGCAGAGAAGTCTCTTGTCTAGCTACTCTATTTTATGGAAAGAAAAAATGAAAAGTGTGTGTCCAGGGTATATTTTCCCTAGCTCTTGCTCCCTCCTCCTTCAGGTTGAGGAAAAATTGAGCAGGACCTCTTACCTATGAGCTCCACTTTCCTTCCTTTGGCAGTACAACTGGAGGATACTCAGTGCCTCTGTAGGAAGAGGAATCAAGGTAGCCTGTGTGAACTCTTGGGGAGTCAAGACTGGGTGGAGGTAATGGGCCCCACATTGTATCACACATTGGAGGGCACTTGGGGGCCGTTAGTGTCTTTGAGTCAGGTGGCAGCCAAGGGAGAGGTCTGAGCAGAGAGTGAAACACCCTGACTCAGGTTTCAGTGGGACTCCTCTAGCTGTTCTGGGAAATGTGGTCTCTTGTGGGTAGAATGGGGGTAGAACAATGAAGACAGAGCAGCTGATAAATACCTTGCTTTTTGTTCAAGACCTCCTCTAGATGCACTTTCTCTTCATTCACTGGAAAACACAGTGACACTTTGAGCCTCCAGAGGTCACATTCTGTGCCCCCATTGCAACTTCATGCAAAGGCATATCAAAGTTACAGAACGTATGGTACAGTGCCAGGGCAGGGGAGGTATTTTTTCTTGCCACCCTCAACCATCTCCCATTGGGGACCATCTTGATGCACATCTCCGTGTCCACATTCTCTGTAGATGACAAAGGAGTGAAGCCCTTGCAGAATGCACAGGGGTTTATAATGGGAGAGATGCCTAGAAATAAATACACTATGTCAAGTGGAAATAAAGGCTCTGAAGAAACAAATCACGCCGGGGAGTGGGAGTGACAGAGGGAAGGTGGTAATCCATATTTAGATGGGGTGGTCAAGGTAGATCTGTTAGAATAAAGTTTGGGCTAAGAGCTGAAATGTGACTTGCGATAGCAAAGAGACAATCGGTATCATACAGATAAGAGCATTGCAGATGGAGGGAAGAGCCGATGCAAAGCTCTGAGGTGTACAGAGAACACTGACGGTGCTCATAAGATCTGTGGGTCCCTTTTTTGGTCCCACTTACAGGAGTCCAATTCCCTATGCAGGGTCTCCCAGAGAGCTTGGGCTTCTCCCAGTTCCTCGCTGGATTTCTTCTTTGCTGGGCAAAAGCAGAGAAGAAGACTTTGTGTGAGTGCAGCTTCTAACTTTGCTATTCTCTTGCACACTATGACACTGCACACTCCTCTTTCATCAATGTGAAGGTGCCTGGACTTTATAGATGAGGCAGTGGAGGCATTCAAAGTCCAGGTACTTCCTGGCTAGCTAGGAAGTGTAGGTCCTGGAGTTTACCTTGCTGAAGCTCATTAATCCGGTTAATCAGGTCTTCAATTTGTGGTTCCAGGCTTCCCTCTGCAGCATGAAAGAAAGATTGAGCCAGAGAAGACAGATGCCTGGCTGTCTAAGGCAGATAGAGATGGGTGAGTGTTGGCACAGTGTCTCTGATACTAGCAATCAAAACTCATTTATTGAGTGCCTGCTGTGTGCTGGGCTCTGTAAGGAGCCCTTGCAAGGGCTTCCATTTTGCACTGGTGGGATAGACATTGAGCAAAGATATTTGCTATCAATGTGGGTGGCGATAACTGCTGCAGATGGAAATAAAGTGAAGCAAGGGGTTCAAGGGTGAAAGGATAGAGGTGCTTGATATGGAAGGGCCCTACCTGAAAACCTGCAGTTTTGTCGCGTGGGGAGTAGGGAGACCCTGCCAGGCAGAGGGACAAGTACAAAGCCCCAGCAGTGGGACTGAGTAACGCACATGCCCAAAGTAATGGCTAAGGGGCTGGTGGTGGGGGGAGAAGGGCTGATGTGAGTTTAATGAGTAAGGTGAAAGTACCAGGAGGCAAGGTAGGGGAAAGTGGGGTTGACAGATCACAAAGGGCCTCCTGGGACATGACATGGTGGAGGCTTCTAGATGTAATTTTGAGTGAAGTGGGAGACAGTGATCTCCACCCTGTTAAAAGCCTGGCAGTCACTGCCCATCTGACTCTGGTATTGGCCTCATTTGAGAAATGGGGACAATGCTGTTTTCATCTTGTGGGTGGCAACTTTAAAGCTTTCCAGTGACAGAGAGATCATGCTCTCTTTAGGGAACAATCTCTAGCTTCTTACAGTCCCAATTTTTGGGCTCTGTTATGGAGAAGACTTCCTCCTCATCTCTCTTTGGCTTCAAGGTCAGCAGCACAGATTTGGGGCAAAAGCTTCCCAACCCTTGCTGGGTCTCACTACCAACTCTGACTGGAGTTCTGGAGTTAATAAACTCAAGCCCTTGATTTTCTGAGGCCACCAACTCTATCTCCTGAGACTGCTAGGAGAGTGAATGCTCTCCAAGGTGCTGATTATGACTTACACTCCTGAGGGTCTTCATTTTACTCGAGAATGTCATGGTCACTCTGCATTTCCAGTCCTGTAATTTCTCTACCTAATTTTAGCCTAGGCAGTAGCCCCAATGCACTCCTCCAGGTAGTCATGAGTGTGCAGGGCTGGAGGAAGAGGGTTCTCTTTTATTTGGAACAGATCAAACAGACCAATGGATCATAGTATTTTAAGTTGCAGATGGGCTGGGCTGGGGGCCAAACCTCAAACCTAGCCAGCACTCTGCCCCCACCCGGATGTAGGCTGGCTCCTAGGCCCCCTCAACAAGCGAAGCAAGTGCAATCATTTGCATTGACATTTGCTGTTTGTATATAAAAAGGGAGGACAATATGTATGTGTTCTAATCTCTGGAAAAAAAAAACTAAGACTTTAAAAATAGTTGCTGCTATCCCTTGGGCCAAGGACACGGATGGCAAGTGTATGTGTAAGACAGTAGGCTTTTCTGTCTCCTTAATACTTCTTGAATTTTGAAGCTGTACTTTTGGTTCAAAGAATTAAACTGTATAAGGGGGAGAATGCACAATGGGATAATTTCTCAGGTCGTGAGTTAAGGGGACTCAGTTTGAACCACATGTGCCTGCCTCAAAGCCCCACACTGAGCCTCAGACACAAAGAGATGCATGACCTTTCTGCAGTTTTTTCACCATTGCCAGCAAGTCTTCAGTCATCTTCAAAGACTTGGTCTGCCCTGCAGAGATGAAAACCAGAATTATAGGATGGAGGAAAGGTCCAGGCCTATCTGGGAAGGGAGGAAGAAAAGGCACAGTGAGTTCTGGGGAGCCCCTGAGCTGGAACTGAGGACAGGCTGGGGGGCCAGGTTTCCAGCCAGAGCAGGGTTGCTGTAAGACCTCGTCCCTTGCCCCTGAGGTTTATGATGTGTGCTGGATGAGTCAGAACTAAGGGTCAACTTCTCCTAAGAAGTCAGAGAACACCACAGGCATCCCCTTAGTGAAATGAAATTCAGGGTGAAAGGAGGGGATGCACTTTTGCTGCTGCTGCTGCTGTTTAAAATCAATATGAAGTTCTAAGTGATGCGGTAGGGCAGAAAGATTGCATATGAATTTTTAAAAAATCATGACAGGCCACAATTTGCAAATTCTTAAAGAACTGATGGGTGTAGGAAATGGTTGTTGCTAGCATCAAAAAGAGACAACCAGATGTTATGAGCCTCCTCATGGAAGAAGACAATACCACTTATGAAGGATTCTTGCCAAAAATCAAACCAAAACAAAACAAAACAGTCCAGGAATCTTACCAGGTTTCTTGACCTAAATACCAATTCAGAAGAAATAAAAGGGGGAGAAAAAGAAACATGTTAAATGATACCATGGGGATGCAGATGCTGGGAAACTCCACAGGACAATTTGGTTTCTTCAATAAATAGATTGCAAAGAAAAAAAAAAAAAGAGGGAGGGGGAAACTAGTAAATCAAAAGGACTTGACACATCTATCATTCAACTGTAAGGAGAAGACCTTATCAGATCCTGACTCAAAGACACTTTTCACCATATATACTTCCGTATGTATTTAACATGAACCTGCATTACTTTTAAAATTATAACAACTAAAAAAAAAACCCACAAACTTCTCCTAGGCCACCAGCTGGATTAAAGAGCATGTGTACTACTAAATTTGACTAGATTTATGAACTTGTTTTCCACCTGTTTCAAGGAGGCCCACAAAAGATTCCTTCCTCGTATCCTTAGCAGCCACATATGCTAACGCCCTCATTTGCCAATCTGATAGGCAAAATCATGATTACATTTCAAGCTTTTTGGTAATAAATATCAAAAAATTATTTAAATCCTCTAGATGATAAATTCCATATTTAGGAATCTATCTCAAGGAAATAAGTAATGGTGGGGAAGTTGTTCATTGTTTCTAATCTTAAAAAAGGAAGCAACCTAAAGATATTTTAGTAACTACAGCACATTTATAGAATGAAATTTTTTTGCAGCCACTAAAAATCATGTTATAGGGGCACCTGGGTGGTGCAGTTTGTTAAGTGTCTGACTCTTGGTTTTGGCTTGGGTCATGATCTCAGGTCCACACTTGGCGCAGAGCCTCCTTGAGACTTTCTCTCCATCTTCCTCTCCTTCCCACACCTGCTCTCACTCTCTCTCAAGTAAATAAATACGTCTTAAAAAAAAAACCATGTTGTAGGTCAGGGGTTTTTAACCTAAGCTTATTAAGTTTTGTTAAAATGTTTGGTGCTATATTTACTTTCTTTACATGTCTTGTTTGAAATCATCTGTAAGTTAGTATGCATTAATTTGATTTTCATTTGAATTTTTAATTCCAGAATAAACAAATGTAGAAAAACATGGACTAAAAAGTAAAAGCTTCTTCTCAGCAACAGCCCCTTCTTCAATAAGCTGCTCCCCTCCCCAGAGGTAAATACTGTCAACAGTTTGATGAACATACTCAGACCTTTTAGTAAAGTGTATTTCATGTATTCCTGTTTTTACTTTCTTACCCAAAAAACATTCAAACACTACAGAAATATGTGAAGTTAGAAATGAAACTTCCCCTTCTCTCCTTGGCCCTAAATCTTACTGCCTTTTTCCAATAAAATCACTAATAATAGGTTCTGTACTTCTTGAGACTTTTTAATTTTTATAATACTCATAATATTTGGAAATGAAACAAAACAATTAAAGCTACTTTATTAACAAGGGGAAGTATTTGTAATTATTTGTTTTCTTATATTTCATATGAAAATTTTCAAACACACATGAAAGTAGAGAGGACACCATGATGAACTTTGATTATGCATGGCTAAGATCTGACGACTATTAATATTCACGCATATTTGCTTCAGCTGTTTTGCCCGTGCTGAGCTATTTTCAAGCAAGCCCTATGCTTTATGTCATTTCATGCCCAACTATCTCATTTAGAGTCTCAACTACTTGAGGACATTTTCTTAGATGTCTCCAATCCTGTAATCACACTGACAAGATTAACAATCATCATGTAATATCATCCAGTGCCCAATGTGATTTCGGCTTGGATCGTGATCTCGAGTCCCCACGGCTTTTACAGCTAGCTTTTGTAACTATTTCTGCAAAAGCTCTATCTATCTGTGTTTTTCCTCTCCATTTCTAGTCCTAGTCATCATGAGTGATCAGTAAATCTTAAATAACCCAACTGACATCTTGATAAATTTTTTTTGAGAAATCCATATTACAAAACAGCCTGTACAGCATGAATCCCTTTTAACATTTTATTTTGAAATAATTCCAGATGTACATAAAAGTGGTAGAAAAAGGCCACAGTGCTATTTGCCTGCGTATTGGATTTCTCATCTGTGAGCATTTCTGTACCATAAATTGCAGACATCATGGCCCATTATTCCTTAATATTCCAGTGTATATTTCTTATATACAAGGGGGCCCTACCAGGTAACCACAGTATAACCATCAAAATTGGGATGTTAATATCGATAAATATTAATATATGATCCTCAGATGCCTTTCAAAATTTCACTTTCTCTATTAAACATTATATAGCACTACATTTTCCTGAAAGAAAAAATCTTTTAAAAAATCACAAAAATGCCTCCACCTTTGCACGCTCCTAAAAATATAAGTAGTCCCTTGTGGTGAGTGATTGGTTAGGCCTTTAGACATTGTTCTGTGCAATATATCTGGGGCTCTAGTTGACACTGCCCCTCTTTTACTTTAAATCCCAACTTGCTTTTCTCTCATAAAAGTATGATCATTTTTGAAGCTCATTCTTTGTCAATAAACCACGATCTTACTCTTTAAAAAATTTTTATCTTATATTTTTCCAACTGCTTAAAAAAGTGTCCACCAGGCATTCCACAGTGGGCATGGGTATATCTAAATCTAGACATTTCCGATTGCTCCTTGTGTTTTGCTTCTAACAACACTCCAGTGATCCTTCATGGTCCACACATCTGCATATCCTATGATTACCAAGCATGGTGACTAAAGATATGGAATAGCGTTTTAGACACTAAAAATATTCTGCCAAACTGCTTCTAGCAAAGCCTTTACTGGTCAGTTCTGAGTGAGGCAAGAGAGTCTGCTTCCCTACAGAGTAATCAATACTAGATTTATCCCTCTCTTTTTAAAGCCATTTCCAAGGGGCTAGAAATGGTAATTTATATACTTTTCAATGTTCTCCATTGCTGGTGAAGTTAATCATAACTTCAATTTTGACTAATTTGAAAGCTTGACACTAAAATGGTTTTTAGCATAGTTGCGACTATCTTAAGTGCTATAGGAAGTGCTCAATAAATGAGATCTATTTGCATCTGTCTTCTTCCTGCCTATCCTTCGTTGGAAGCTGGCCCTTGATGGGTAACCCTAACCTAAGAGAGCTTGTTGTGTGACACTTATTATTCATACCAAAAAAAAAAAAAAAAAAATACTGAGCACCTACTACATGCCAAGCAGGCATTGTTTTAAGTGCTGGGGAAGTAACAATAAACAAGTGAACAATCATAATTATTGTTGATGTCTGCATAGGTAGATCTGGAAAGATGCAGTCCAAATATTATTATTAATACAGTAGTTTAAAGAGTGTGCAGGAAGGGGGTACAAAGATAGATCAAAGGAGGGCACAGTCCAGAGCTGCTGAAACAAGAGTGATGGGTACATGGGCCTTCACCATGCTGTACTTTGGTACATTCCAAAAATGTCTACAATTAAAAAAAAGTTAGTGGCATAGCAGTGGATCACCGAATTGGGAAGGTTTCTTCTTCAAGCTACGCAGTAATCTCTAATCATCTTTAGGGCAATAGGCTGTGGGATGTCATTCTGGACAAAGGGCCCCATAGAAAAGAAGCCGTCCGTGGGAGAGGCCATTCTCGATTCTTAAGTCTCGTGGACTTAGAGTCCACGCAAAATGTGATATGAGCTGGGTGTGAAGTGATCCTGGGGGAATTACTGCTGCGTTTCCTCGGTGTGGCAGGAGCAGGGCGATTTTTGTGACAACGTCCCGCCCCCTTTTTGTTTGAAGAAATGCATACTGAAATGTCTAGTTGTTTCTTCGAAACACTTAAACCAATGTGCCTGATAAAGTGGAGTTGATCTGAATGATGAGAATATGCACGTTATTTGCCTCCCCTTTGGTGAAGTTTTGTTTTGTTTTTTTTTAATAAAAAGCTTAAATTCTTATTTCTTAGTACTGCTCTTTTACATCTCATAACTGTAACGGGCCACAGGCTCCCTCCCTCCTGCTCTGGCCGGGAAGAGGCCGGCTCGCCCTCACTACCTTCAGCCTCCTCAGCCTCCTCCACGACTTCGGGGGGCTCCATTCTCAAGGACTCCAACTTGCCCGCCATTTTCCAACGCGGGGCCTGAGCTGGCGTGCGCCTTGGATGACTACTGCTAAAAAAACAAAACAAAAAAAAACCCCAACCAACCAACCAAACCCGCTGTGCGAGCCCCCGCCCCCCCAGGCTGCGCGGTGCGCATGCGTGCACTGCGCGCCCGCCGGTCGGTTGGCCAGCGCCGGAGCAAGGCTTCAGCTCCAGCCGAGCGGCCCCGCGGCCCTGAGCCGGGGCAGCGCGCATGCGTACACCCCCCAGGCCCACCAGCTCCAGTGCAGGGAAAACAGGGCACAAATGGGTCGAGGAGGGAGCGCTGCGCACGCGCATACAAACTCTGGGGAGGCCTTTTTCTAGGGTGCTGTGTGGTGCAGGTTGTGGAAGTCTGGGACAAATGCACATGTGCTTTGCGGTGGTACCCAGAGTTCGAGTCCCCTTTCGTTCACAAATCCTAGCATAACCGCCACTGCGAGGTTTTCTGCACTTCACGGTTGAGTTCAAAGAGCCTTCAAAGCCGAGTGCACCTTCCCCACAGAAAGTCTGATCTCAGCCACGTGTGAAGTCAGGTGCTCTGTCCTGGAGGGAGGCCCTGGAGGCCACGTGCTCACTGGTGTCAGCAGCAGGTTACACTGATGGGGGCCACTTCTGACAGGGTTAAGATGGAGTATGTGAAGGGCAAAGGAATGTCCTTGTAGGAACTGAATTTAGGTCTTTTATGTACTGTTTCTTTCTGAAACTCTCTCCAAGCTGGTTCCAGTCACAGGCCGGCCATGCATTCCCAGTTCCAGAGCCCCTGTGGACCACTCAACGGGACCCTGGCCAGCCCTGGACACTCAGGGCTGAGAGCCCATCAAGGAGACAGACTCCTGATGCAGGACAGGGGATGTGGTACCAGGACCGGAGGAGATAGCCCCTGACAGAGGCGAACATCATCCAAGTGGAGGAGGTGAGGCAGAGGGAGAGGAAGGCAGAGGAAGGACTAAGGACTGTCCCAGAGGTGGTAGAGCATGACGGAGCTGTGGAAACAGACTGTCCTCTGTGCCTCCTGCCCCATTTCCAGGGTGGAGACAGAAGGTAAAAGCCTAAGGTAGTAGTTCTCAGCATTGCCCAACCTGAGAACTCTGCCTCTCAAGGTCCAGTGAATAAGCCATTATGGGAAGGCTGGTCTGTGGAAGCAGCTGGGGCTGGTGGGGGTGTGGAGTACTTGGGTGGGTAACGAATGAAGAGTCGATCCTCTTCTTTCTTCACCCAGCGCAGGAGTTTGGTCACTACCAAGATGGCACCTGCCTTTGTCACCAGGGGGCTGAGGCAGGTATAGAGTTCAAATTTGGAAGTCACCTGCAGGTTTAGAAGAGTCAGTCAGTTGGGCCAGAGCTGGCCATGCCCAGTCCTGTCCACCCCACCCAAGCCCCATGCCTGTCTCTGGTTTGGAAAACACATCTGGCAAGGGTTCCCACCTTGTGCTACCTGGTCACTGGTCTAATAGGTAAACTAATATTTTGTCATGGTGGGCTAGGGGTTTTCAGCTAGGCCAAGGAATTTGCTGGATCTAGTGACTTCAACTGGATAATGCTGGCTGTGTGTGTGTGTGTGTGTGTGTGTGTACTCCCTGGATCTCAGTTTGCTCCTCTGTGGACCAGGTATAACAACAATGGTTAACATTTACTGAGCAGTTGTTGTATATAAGGTTTTAAGCTCCCCATACCTGTTACCATTTTTTGTAGCCTGGGCATAATCTGAGGATTAATTCAATTTAATATACGAACCAGAGAGACCTAACTTGACCAGGTCACTATACCTTTCTGTATCACTTGTCATTGCTCTCCCCCTTGCTCACTCTCCTCCAGCACTCTAACCTCTCCTTGCTATTCCTCAAAGATAGCCAGGTTCTGTCTCACCTCACAGCATCTGCTCAGTCCTTTCCCTCTGCCAGGTGTACTCTCGCTCTAGACACCCACATGGCCTGCCACCTCTCCCTTAGATACCATCTCTTCAGGGAATCATCCCCTGACAACTCAATTTAAAATCCTAGGCCTACCATATTTTGGTTTTGAAATGCCATTCTTCACTACAAGGGCTCCTTGGACAAATGGCTGATTCCAGGACTAGCATAGAGAAAGCACTTGATGAGCCTGGAATATCTTGTGCCAGAAAATTGGAATGCTCATATAGTGATGGAGATGTATCAAAAAGACACAGGGGCCAGCTGGCTAACTCGAGATACTTTTGTCATGTACCAAAGTAAATGACAGAAAAGGCTTTTATATGAACAAATGAGTTAAAGAAAAATCCATGAGGCTATACTGATATAAAATTAAAAATTCAACAAATAGAGGGAGGAAAAGTTCTTCTGTATAGTAGTAGAATCTCAACCAATATGCCTAGAATGGATGATGGAGTTCAAAAGTCACTACCTGGCAAACACCAGAGTAGTAACTATTGCAGACAAGAATCATGGATATTAAAATGAGTGCATGAAGGTATGATGTAAAAGAGAAACCTAACAAAAATCACAAGATATTTACTAATTATAAAGGGGGAAAACACTAACTTTATACTAGAGAAATCTGGAAGATCCCACCTTAACCAAGTGATCTAGGTTATATCAACAATGGGACAAACTGACAATGTGGATCTCCTGATCAGATGCAGAGAAGAGCACATCATTCACTCCTCGGATATTCTTGCCAAAAAATGCATGACCTTAATTCAGTCAAGATAAAATACTAGAAAAACCTAAGTTGAGGGACATCGTACAAACTAGTTAGCTGGTACTTTTCAAAAGTGCCAAGCACATGCCAGAAAAAAAAAAAAAAAAAAAAAAAAAAGAGATGAGAGAGGATTCTAGAATAAACAAGACTAAGGAGATAACAATAGATAAACCAACCTATGATCCTGGGCTGGCTTCTGGACCAGTGAAAGGACATTAGTGGGGCAACTGGTGAGATCTGAATTAAGTCTGTGGATTAGTTGTTGTATTGATGTGAATTTCCTGATTTTAATAAGCTCCCATGGTTAGTGTCTGGAGAAACTAGGTGAAAGACCTACTTATAGTAATTATTTGTATCATTTTGCAGCATCTTTGCAAGTCTAAAATTGCTTGAAAATGAAAGTTATGAAAATTTAAAAATAATAAAATCCTGCAGTTAGAACAATGCCTGATACCCAATAAGCATACAATAAGTGATTTAATACATGTGTGCTAAATGGCAGAGCCTGGGGAAGGTACCGTTTCCAATGGGGTCACCTTGGCCAAACTCTCTGAATAGCTGACCCTCAACATGGGAAGTGAGGAGAGGAGCCCTGAGGACCTCAGGGGAGGACACACAGGTAGAAGGCACAGCCTGGGACCAAGCCTGTAGTGTTCACGAGTGCTGGGACTCCCAGAGGGATAACTAAATAAATAGTAGGGCTCATGCACAGGCAGGGCTTATGGGAAAGCAGTGGGCACACTGATGGTGGTTTATGGGACCTCTTCAAAGTCGAAGACACTGTACTGGTTGCTAATGGGGTAACAATGAAAGGAAGAGTGGTACAGGAGGCTTGTAGAGTGTGCAATTCTCATGTGTTTCAAAGACACACGTGTAATGATAGGAACAGCGCTGCCGGCCAAGGCATAGCCCAAGCGAAGGCATACTGTGACTCATGGTGCCTGTCATGGTCAGAGGGGACAGAGTGGAGGAAAAGGAGGCTTGAAGTCAGGAATAAAGTCTTTCAGACCCCTCTTGGACTCACCCAGGCCAGCAGTGTCTCCCTCTCGGCCACATGGTAAATGAGGCGCAAGGGTCTGGAGGAGCTGTGGAGGCGTGCGTGCAGACGGTGGTACAGGTCCGACAGGCGCTGCCGCTCCTCCTCCCTGCTGTATGGGGCCTCCAGCTCGGGGCTGCAGTGGTGGAGGGAGGGGAGGCCAAGGTCAGTGGGAGGCTTTCTTGGCTGGCCTGTCTCCCCTTAGTCTAGGGAGTTCAATTAAAGGAGGGAGCTGAGCCTCCCCCATTAGACTTGAGGTTTCTCAGTGGTTGGAGGCCCAGCTTCCCCAGCAAACGAGGGGGTTCCTGGAGTACTGGGGCCCTCTTCACCAGAATAAATGATTCCTTGAGGTTGGTGGTTGAGCCTCCCCCATCAGACAGACACCCATTCTATTCCATCCTTCTAGAGAATGCCTGGCTCTCTCCTGCCTCAAGTCTATGAGATGCTGAATCTTTCCTGCCTAGCCAACTGCCCACAGGGTCAGGGCCTACCTGGTAAACTGGGGCAGCTGGCGGTGATGGTCGGGGATATCCAGCGGCTTATAGAGGAAGTGTCGGAGGCCAGGTGCCCCCACAGCCTGCACACTGTAGGCAGGAGCATTGGTTGATGGGAAATTTGAGAAGCTGGCCGCCTCCCCAAGGGCACGCATGGCACCAAGGGTGTGCATGCCCTCTTCAACCAGGCGCCGGCAGGTGGCCATGTCATGGAAGGCCTCAGGGTCAGTGCCGAGTAGCAGCAGGCAGACCGGCATGGCATCCAGGCGAGCCACGTAGGCGTAGAAGAAACCGTCAGGGTTGAAGCGGGGCAGGCACACAGGTGCCCATGCCTCCCCTGCCGCAAAGGCCGGGGCACCCACCCAGTCGAGCAGCAGCTGCAGGTCAGCGGGGTCCAGCCGGCACTCGGCTAACACAGTCCGCTCCTGGGCTGCCGTCACCAGTCGACCTCCAATCGCCAGCACTGACAGTGCCAGGCCAGGTGCTGTGCACCGTCGTAGCAGTGCACCCAGTGCATCCCTCAGAGGGCGAGCCAGAGGCACACAACGCACGGCGCCCAGGAGCAGGGCACCAGGGTCCCGTTCCACACTGTCCAGAAGCCGGTCTAGTGTGCGCTCTGAACCGGCCAGCAGGCGGCGGAGGTCGTAGTTCTGCTTGCGTGCGAAGATGCGGGCCACACTCGCACGTGTCAACGTGCTCACGATCTGTGCGTGCACAGCTAGCAGCTCCCCCCGCAGCTGGGCTGCTGACTGAGGAGTCCTTGACACGGCCACCAGCAGCAGTGGGCCCTGCTGCAGGAACACCAGCTTGTGGTCCTCTGGGGGAGGTAAGGGAGGCGAAGGGGTAGAGATGGGTGAGCAGTGACTGGAGGGGTCAGGCGGGGCTCTTCTCCTCTTTCCCTGAACACACACACTCCTGGCCCAAGCTCACATGGTCACTCTATGGTACACTTGGACTAGGATAAGGACAACTTGGCAGAGTTTGGATGTTTGTAGAGACATGATGGGATGGTCAAGGAATCAGCTTAGACACACAGCATGGATCAGGGGAAGACAGAGCAAGGACTGACACAGAACCCAGAGGCACCCAACTCAGCCACAGAGCCCTCAAAGTCACGCTTGCAGATAAACAAGGAAGTACCCAGCCAGTGAGTCAAATCCAGGTGAGTTAATCACTCAGAACCAAGCAGGCCAAACAGACAGACAACAGACAGTTGCCTGGCCAGCCATCCACATACAGGGACTCACCCCTGGCTGCCTGGATAGTCTCCCAGGCAGCCAACCGGCCAGCCAGTCATTTTCCCAGTCACCATCCCCTGCTCTATCTCCTCCTCCTTTGCTCACCAGCATAGATGGCGCGGATGGCATCTCCTGCACTCTGCACGAAGGACACGAGGGCTGTCATCACACCCATGGTCGTCGACAGAGCCTCCACACTACCGTATCTTGAGTAGATGGGCTTGCCTGCCTCGCTCAGCACAAACACGTGCTTTCGCTTGCTGCGCCAGTCCTCATCACTGGGGTCCCCACCCTGGCCCCCAGAGCCACTCTCAGGGGCCCCCATGGGACTATTCTCGGAGGCTGCAGGATCCCAAAGCCCACAGGTGCATGATGGGGCCTCTGACTGGGGCAGTGGTGACAGCAGGCCAGGTGGCTGATCCTTCGTCTCGGATTCTGAAAGGGAACTCCTGGTGGGTCATCTGGCTGTGGACTCCCATTCACCCCATGTGCCCAAGGACTACCAAATCTCTACTAGTCCCCCCCAAAGACCCCTGATGCTGACACAGACCTCCAGGTGTGTCCTCCACCCTTCAATGACCTCCACATGGTCCCCCTAAAGCCCCAACAATCCAATCTCTCACTGTCATTACTGAACCCTCTATGTCCCTAGAGACTATTTAGTCTCCTTTCAGGAACTGCCACTTCCAAGTCTTCAAAGCACCATATTGCTTCTGAATGAACATTATTAATATCTTCATCTTCAGTGATCCCCTATAAACATCTCTGACCCCTCATGTATTCTCCTAGTATCTACTCACCTCATTGGCCACCATGACATCCACTAATATCTCTACATTCTCTCATTCCAATCCTTTCCCCTGCCCCACCCCTTCTTAATCCCTTATTTATTCTCATGGATGTTCACTGATCCCTAATGACCTCATTGACTCTTCTGGTCACCCATGTATATTTTTGGTGATAACCACTAATTCTCCCAATGACAGCCATGAATATCTACTAGCACCCTAACACCCTATTTACTCCCACTGCTGTTCACTAACATTCCAATGACCCTGCATTAACATCACTAATACCCGGTCTTAAATGACCTCCAGTGACTTCCCTGACACACAATCTATTTTACCCCGTGTGCATTCCATCCCCACTATGACTACCATTAACCTCTACTAACATCCAAGACTTTGATGACCTCCCCCGACCCTCTTGTATTTCATTCTTCCTTCCCCAATGACTACTGGTAATCTCCACTAACATCCAGGACTTCAGTGACCTCCTCTGACTTCCCTGATCTCCTTTTATTCTGATTGATAATCCACTCCCCTCCTTATAATACCCACCATAAGATACACTAACACACAGGACTATAATAATGATCTCCACCACCCTTCCTCATGGCCATCATTAACAATCAGCAATGAAACCCACGACTTCCCTTGACACTCTTCCCATTTCCAGTCAATGTCCACCGATCTCCCAGTGACAACCATTGTATCAACAATTTTCCCATAAAATCCCAATGACCTCATATTTCCTCATTCTCTGATTGACATTCACTGATTCCCATGTTCCCAATGATCCCTATGCCTCCCAGTACCTACCACTACTTGCCAATAATTCCCAAATTCGCTAAGACCACGATCCCCCCCCTCCCCCCACTTATCCTCAGTGATGCCCACTCATCCTTCCTGACGCCGCTGCTAACATCCACTCATTCTGATGTGGTCAATGAGCACTGATTCCCAATGACTCCCATTGAGTCTCCACCAAATACCTTTACACAACCACCTAGGTCTTCAAAACCCTCCTACTGGTCCTCCGACTCTCCAAATAATCTCACTGATGTCCACTGCCCCCTCACCAATGATCACCATTAACACCTGCTAATTTCTGGTTCCTTAAAGATTGCCGCCAACAACCCACCACTGAGCCCTCATAAACACTGAGTGTGCATTGGTTGCCCCTGATTCCCCTTCCCACCTCAATGACTTAAACAACACCCTACCCCCAAAAGACACTGACTTCTGAATAGTTTCCCTTCGGCTGTATTAACTTTCTTCCGGTCATTCGTTCATTGACCTAAACATCCTAAATCCCCATTGCCCCTCATTGACCCCCGCTGATCCCTTTCTGATTCTTCAAAGACCTGAACTCACACCAAGTCCCCAGTGAACATCCACTGACACCCACTGATTTCCTGTTCATTGCTTGGTGATTTAAATTACACTCTGTGTCCACAGTGGCCTCCTACTGATCCCGCTATGGTTTGGACTACTTTTCTGAGTCCAGAAGGCTCCTCGCTGGCCCCCCACTCCTCCCGCAACAGTGACACCCTCTCGGTATTCCTTCCGAGACCCTCGTGAGGGGAGGGCATACCTGTTTTCTCCAGGTCCCCGTCTCCAGGATCCGGCGGGTCCTCGTGAACCCCTCCACCGTCTCCAGCCTCCTCACTGGGGAACCGCGTGTCCTCCAGGTCCTCCGCGTCCCCAGGGGCCGGGGCAGCAGTGTCTCCTCCAGCCTCCATCTGCACATCCCTGTGGGGTAAGGGAATTGAGGGTGACAGCAAAAGAAACTTCTTAAAAGCCTCTGCTGAGCCCGGCCCTTGGACACAACCCTAGTGCTCGTTTCCCCTCGGGTTTCAACAGGATGAGACAAGCAAAAACATGGCCAAATACTTGCACCCTCCAACATTTCCCGAAAAGGGAGGTTCCAATGAGCTCCAGCAGACAAAGAGAGAGAAACACCTGTTTTAACCCCGTATCCCAGCTGGCTGGGTGCCATCCCTTCCCGAGCAGCCGAGCATCCCACTTCCGGGTGCGGCTCCGTCCGGCCACACTTCCCGGGGCGCGCCGCGCCGGAGGCACTTCCGGTTGCGGAGCTGGATTCGCTCGGCGCCGCGCCGGAGCCCGGGCTCCCGCCGCCCACTGGCGTCCCCTCACCGTTGAGACGACGCGTGCCTCTCCCGGGTTTACGTCGTCTGGTCGGGGACCCGACGAGCCGCCTGTGCGCCCTTCCGCCGCACCGGCTCGCACGGCTCTCAGGCGAGCGGGGCCGCCTCTCCTACAGCCGGCTGGCGGCGTGACGGGGGCGCGGCTCACGCTCAGCCAATCCGGAGCCGGAGGGCGGCACCGCCTCCCTTTGTGGCCCAATCAGAAGAAGCCTGCTCTGCCCCACCGGTTCCGCCCCCTCTCCGGCCGCGCCGGATCTCCACCAATACAGCGCGCTGCGCTGCGATTGCCCCCGCCCAATCTTGACTGACAAACCCCCGCGCCCAATCGGAGGCTCGGGCCGATTTCTCTCCTCACGCGGGGACTTCCGCAGCCGCGGTCGGGGTGGACTCCGGGGCGCGGCCAATAGGCGTGCTCCCCCGGAACTGAGGCGGAGAAGGCGAGCGGGCGAGGTGGAGTGGGCGGTGCAGAGAGGAAGTGCTTGACGGACAGCCGCCGCTTCCAATAGGAGGGCTGTGCGCAGACTGGCCAGCCTATGGGGCCCGGCTGCTCAGAAGCGAGAGGCGGGCTTCTCAGAAGTAGGAAGTGCTCGTGTGTCTCTCTGGGGTCGTCCGGGCAAAGGGCTCGACGGCCTCTGGAAAAGGTAGCGCGGGCCGTGGACGTGCTCGTGGAGAGGGCGGGGCGGGCTCACGAGGCAGCGTGCGGGCTGCTCGCGGGTTGCCCAGATCTGCCAAAGGCCCGCGGACCTCACTTAGGAAACAGCTCTGTGGGCGGAGCTATGCGGTTCCGGGGTGCGGGCTCCGAAAAGCCCAGGAGCCCTGGTGTCGGGGGAAATGCGCCCCAGCCTCGGCGTGCACCCTGGGCGGGCGAGGGGCAGCGCGACGCCCCCCCCGCCGCCCCCGCCGCCGCCCCCGCGCCCACGGAGGGCCCGCGCCAGCCCAGAAAGCGCCCGAGGCGACGTCACCGGGTGAACGAACCGACTCCGCCCCCATCGTGTGCCCGGCGAGATGCGAGGCGCGAAAACTCAGCTCTGCCCACGGGACTAAGCTTCTGGAGTCCAGTGAATCCCGGGACGAAGCCAGACCCTGGACTCACGCAAATACTTTTCCATCCTCATTACAGAGGCCCGAAGGAACTGAAGGGTATTTGGGTTTGTTTATAGGGCTGCTAAGGAGACTAAGTGTGCTCACATCCCAGAGTGGGCGTCTCCAGTGGGGACTTCTGCATTTGGGTCGAGTTGATCAATCTCATGCCCTTTGCCATCTCATTCTTCGCACAAACACTTCCGTACTGGGCTCCACCCACAAGCCCAGGAAGGCCTGTCCTTTCTAAGGACTTTCTTTTTTTTTTTTCATGAGGTCACTAGAACATTGTCCCCAGGTGTGCACAACCGTGCCTGCTTCTCTCCTTGCCCCCAGGATGCACAGCGCCTCTGAAACTGACAATGCGTAAAGCACACGAGGAACCTGCCTGTGCCCATCTGGACACGTTGTGATGCGCCTCCTGCCCACGGGTTCTTGTCTCTCTAGACTTCCTGAAAGCTAGGAAATTGAACTTGAATATATGGGTGGACATTGGAGTGGGAGGAACACAGCTGTGAGAAGAAACAAGGCAACTTGTCGTGTACTTGTGCTGTCACTTGTATGCACTGTGCAGGAACATCTGTGACCTCGATTTCACTACTACCTGTCCCTCTTCTGTTCCTTGCTAATTCTCTCTTTTCTCTGCCCCTCTCACTTTGTTCCAAGCTCTCTTCTCCGATTGGTATCACTGCTCCCCGCTCCTACTCACTGTTCCCTGCTGTGTTTCCTTGGTCCTCGCTCCCTCCCCTAGTTCTTTGCCTCTTCTTTCTCTACCTTGTCACTCTCCTTGCTTTGGATCCCTTGATCTTATTATCGCCCTCAAACTGGGTTGGGAAAAGGACTAGGGAGAAGAGGAATGATGATCTTAGCTACATGTACCACATTCTTCCATGAGGAAAGGGTTGGGTGCTTTCCTAAATACACAGTTTTGAATGGAACACCCCTACCCTGCATCCATCAAGTGCGAAGATTGAACAAGTTTAGCCTACCCTATGTAACTAACCAATGTAAATGGAACAAAAAAATTCATAGCCTTCTCTATTTCACCTGACAGACGTCTAGCCCCATTTCCAAGTTTACTATCCTCCATAAGCCAACCAATTTCTTCAAATTTCTAAATACCCAAACCTACTAATTTAACCAAGCCCTTAAACACTCCTTAAGTCATCGACCTCCATAAAACATCCAATGTCTCCAATCCCAAAACATCCCCAAATGCTGTCTTCACCCCAAGCCCCATCTTTACCACACTCACCAGTGTTCCTAAAACTCTCACTCTTCAAATGGAAGAGTTTGGAAAATGTCCAAAGCACCTAATCATTCCACACACCCCATGATCCATTAATCTACCCACATCCCTAAAGCTGCCAATTTCCACAAATCAGCAACCTTCCGAAAACGCTAGTCTTCAATACCAAATACACTAAAACCTCAACTTCCCCAAGGTCAACAACATTTCATGCCCATCAACCTCCTCAAGCCCAACAATGTCCGATGTCCATGCCCATCAATTGCCCCAACAATGTCCCATGCCCATCAAACCCACCATATCCTTATGCTATTCAGCCTCTCCAAACTTGCAAACTTCCTAAACACACCATACTGCCTGAATATACCCATTTATTCAAACACATCAAACCCTTCAAACCTCTATCCTCTCACAAGGCATCAATATCTCCAAACCTTCCAAGCTCTTCAAGTCCTGCCTTTTCCATGAGGTTCAAATCCCTTTCTCAGCTCCCCCAAGCCACCAGTCACATAACTTCCAAGTGTATCAAGCCCTAAACCAATCCACTGAATTTCTCAAACCTCAAATGGCTAATTTCTTTAAGTCTCCAAATACCCATCCTTGTTTCCCTAATCCCGTATCCTCCATAAAGCCCAAATCTCTAAGTCCATTGAAATCCCACCATCACTTTCAATCTTCTCTCTTCCTCAGATCAGCACATTCAAACTTCCCTAAAATATGAACTGTCCAATTTCTCAAAGCCACTGATTTCTCCAAACAAGCAACTCTCCCCAGCACAGAAAACTGCCCGTATAGCAGCCCCCACAATCCTGCCAGATTATGGATGTCAACAGCCTTTCTAAACCATGCCATCTTCCCAACACCATTAGGTGCTGTCAGTTTTGAGGTCCTCTATTTGGACTATCTCTTGCTCTGGGTGCTGGTGGGAGGGAGTGTAAACTTAATAAAATTCCTCAATTCATTCAATTCCTTGTTGATATCTTTGGTTTCTCTTTTATCTAAGAACCACATCCCTGTGTCCGTTCCTTCTTGCTTGGAGGCACGCCATCTCTTCCCACTGGGAGCAACCAGACACTGGGAGTAAAGAGAGTATGAGATACAGACAGTCTAAGACCACAACAGGCATGGCATGAACATTGCTTGGCATTCTTTCTTTCTTTTTTGAATGAAGTATGGTTGGCATACAGTGTTACAGTAATTTAGGTTTCAAATGCCAAAACCTCTGTGGGTCCAGGGAGAAGACTCTGGATTTGTGGTGGGCCTGGTCCTAGGTTGAGTGCTCTGTCTCCACAGAGGATACACAGCCCTGAAGAATTGGATCTGACAAGTGACTGGAGCCTGAGGGCCAGGGTCAGGCCAAGTGTCGCTATCAGAACTGTGGTGATATTTTTCCCCAACATGCCTGTGACATTCCTCAATCTGTTTGACCCTGGTTGTAGGGTGAAGAGGTTGATCTGTGATAAAGAATGCAGAGACTGATAGTGCAGGGCACACAGCTCAGAAGAAAGCAAACCCCCTTGCATAGACAATTTCAAAACTCAGAGTCCTTTCCCATAAAAGGTCATGGCTCAACCCAGGGTAAGGCCACTGTGTGGCCATCCTGGGGTTGGGTGGGGTGAATAGACACAATCACTGATCTGTTGCAGTCTCATGACTAGTCCTGGATGTGTACTGTGTGGGAAGAACCTGGGGCAGACCATCTACTGAGTGTCTGCCCAGCCCTGAGAGGAGGGCCTGCTTGGGTCCATAGACTGTTCTCCAGAGATTGTTCTCCTACTCTGGAGGAGAGTTTGTTCATTCGTTCTTTCTCCATCTCTTCTCTTCTCTTTTTTCCCCCTTTCTCTTCTTCTTTCTTTCTTTTGGCTTAAATGGGGGTAGAACCTCATTTGTAAAGCCTTGTTATTTGTCACTGCAATTTTATTCCTTTCTAAAAAAGATGTATTTATTTTAGAGAGGGGGGTAGGGAACAGGGGAGAGGGAGAGGGAGAATCTCAAGCAGACTCTACCACCGGTGTGACGCAGGATCAATCTCAGGACCCTGAGATCATGACCTGAGCCAAAATCAAGAGTCGGATGCTTAACCAACTGAGCCACCTAGGTGCCCCATCACTGTAATTTTATTCCTAATAAATATGGTAAAATTGATACTAATGTTTAGTATTCAGAATAATGGCTCACTAAAAATACCTACATCTCAATCTCAAACCCCTTAACCTGTGAATCTATGGCCTATATGGTAAATGGAGCTTTGCAGATGTGCTTAGATTAAGGTACTTGAGTTGAGGAGATTTATCCTGGCTTATCCAGTGGCTCAGTGTTATGATATGAGTCCTTAAAAACAGAGAACATTTCCCAAATTGAATCATAAATAGTTATGAAAATGGAATGCGTCAGAGAGATTCTACATGGTTGGTTTGAATATGAACACAGGAGGCCAATGCTGTCAGCTTCTGAAATTTCACAAAGCAAGGCACAGATACTCCCGTAGACCCTCCAGAAGGGAAAATAGTATTGCTAATATGTTGATTATAGTCTGGTTGAAGTTCTGACATACAGAAATGCAAGAGATCAAATCTGAATTAAGATATTAAATACGTGGCTAAGCCTGTGGTGTTATGTTATATACATAAGTGAGCTAATACGTAATAATATTAAGAAATGCACAAAACAGTCATAACAGCAACATACACTGAGGGATTAACATGTACCAGACACAGCTCTCTGTGTTCCATGTGCTTTTCAAGTTATTTGAGAATACATTGAGAATACAATGATCATGGAAGAAAAATTATTCTCATATCACATTAAAGAGGGACAGAGGGGATGAATGTCCTGTCCTGAGGAAAGAGAGCCAGGAAGAACATAGCCTAATTTTAGTCCTGGGGTCGTTTGAAGCCTGGTTCCATTCTTGTCTCCACTGTTTCTCCCAGGGTGATTAAACAGAAACTTGCTACAAGTATCTAGTATCTATATTTTGTCCATATTATATTGATACACTGCTGGTGTCAATAGATCAATAAATACTGATGTCAGAAAATGGGTGAAAAAATGCAGCTTCAGGAGTTTAACAACAGGAAGATAATGCTATCGACACTTTTCCATCCTCATTCCCTGCACAACCCCGCTCTTCAGCTGCTGTGGCAGCTGTGCTGCGGGGGGCGGGGTGTTCCAGGCACCCAAAAGGTCCTAGTGAAACAGCAGGGTTCTTTTTCCCTCCTTCACCAAAGATTTTCCTTTCTTTCTTTTCCACACACGTTCTCCTTACAGATGATCAAAAGGCCTGAGGGACAAATGATATCTTCAAATTAGCTAGGTCAGTGATTCCGTATTATAAGAACAGTGAGGTTGCCTTTCCAACAGAGATTTCCTCACATGGGGTATGTTGACCTCTGCCAGGTTTCTTTGTCTTATTATCTCACAAAATGGACTCCTGAATCTTGGACCCCATGCATGCACCAGGTCACCCAGAATGCCCCTCACTCCAGGCATCCCGCCCACTGAGTCACCCCCTGATAGCTGTATTCACAGATCTGGCAGCTCTTGGCTATTTCTGCACCTGCTTCAGGGCTTCTGAGCCTCCAGGATTGACCACCTATGACCTCCAAGCAGTGTGTGCCTGTCAGTGGACATCTGTACACACTGTGCTGACCCTTTTGCTATAGCATCTGTTCCTGTGTGGCGATTTGGATAGTAATAAATTATTTTTGACCAAGTATAATATGATTTCTTGCAGAGAGGTCAACAAAGATGAGAAAGAAGATTGTGAGAGAAGAGAGAGAGTTACATCTTCTAGTTTGAGTAGCTCTAGGTTGAGTAGGCTCTCCAGTTTCTGCAGCCAGGTCCTGGTGCTAGTTTTACTTCCTATCTTCTGTTTCTTTCCTCTATTTTTTGCTCCCTTACCTGGAACAATGCTCCTTCTTTCTGCTCTTGCCTGGCTCTGTGCTCTTGCACTCATCCCATCTCTCTATTTTGAATGGAGTAGGACTCAGGGAAGGAGGGTTGGGGGTTAGGTTTGCTGAGGTTTCCCCCCTCCCCAGATTATTATAGCACTTACATGACTTCGGTCAGCATCATACTGTAATGGTGCTGGGCACCTTTGTCCTCTCTGATGACTTGCTGTACCCCTCCCCACACGTGGAAGAGAGCAGCACTTGCATCTTCTGGTATCAGGCCTGAATGTATCTTCCAGTTCCTTCATGTCATGCCATCTCATGGCATGGTCTAAGACTATGACACTCCCAGAGAGCACTTAATCACGTAGTCCATGAGCCACCTGAAGCATTCAAATATTATCTGTATGGGTGTTCTTCATGACTTTCTCTTGGTCTGAGTGCTGCAATAAATGAGAGGTGGTTTGTTGAAATGTGTAAATGCGTACACAACTCTTTATCTGGATTATGCATCAACAAACTCAAGGAAGTTCAAATATTAATAAGCTACAAAGAATGTAAAAATCTCATCATTTTGACAGATAGTATCTATACCTTCATTCAATTCCTCTTCCCACCTCATTCTTTTTATTTATATAATTGCAATTAAAAATATAGATGTGCTTTAAAAATATAGATGTTCTTGTAAACTAGGATTAGACAATACATAGTGTATACACGCACACAATGGAATATTACTTGGCCATCAAAAAGAATGATATCTTGCCATTTGCAATGATGTGGATAGAACTAGAGTGTATTATGCTAAGCAAAATGGGTCAGTCAAAAAGGAAAAATACTATATGATTTCACTCATGTATGGAATTTAAGAAGCAAAACAGATGAACTCAGGAGAAGGGAAGGAAAAATAAAATAAGATAAAAACAGAGAGAGAGAGAGAGAGGCAAACCATAAGAAACTCTTAACTCTAAGGAAGAAACTGAGGATTGCTGGAGGGGAGGGGTTGGGAGATGGGGTAACTTGGTGATGGGCACTAAGGAGGGCATGTGATGTAATGAGCACTAGGTGTTATATGCAACTGATGAATAACTGAACTCTACCTCTAAAAGTAATAATATACTATATGTTAGCTAAGTTGAAATTAAAAAAAAAACAAAAAATAAATAAATAGAAATGAGTAAGAATTTCATTTGGAAGGCAGTGTTCATTACTGTTGCAATTTTATTCCTAATAAATCATAATGAAAGAAATATGTAGAAATAAGAAGAACAATAATCCCTACTTCTTACTTCTGAAACCTGTCAGTGTTATCTTACATGGCAGAAGGGACTCTGCAATGTGATTAAGTTTGGGGATCTTTAGAAGACGGAATTTTTCTGGACTACGCAGGTTGATCCAATCCTAAATAAAATATGAGTTTTTTTAAAAAAATAATCTTTCATGGCTGTGCTCAAAATTAGGTTTAATGGAAGAAGGAGGTTTAATGGAAAAAGGAGGGGTGCCTAGGTGGCACGGTCAGTTCGGCCTCTGACTCTTGGTTTTGGCTCAGGGCCTGATTTCAGGGTAGTGAGGTCAGGCCCCACGTTGGGCTCTGTGCTCAGCTCAGAGTCTGTTTGAGATTCTCTCTGCCCCTCCTGCTTGTTATCTCTTTCTCTCTCTCTAAAATAAATAAATAACTCCTAAAAGAATCAATGGAAGAAGGACATGAGAGAGATGCTCTGTTGCTTGCTTCGAAGATGAAGTGGTCCAAAAGCCAAGAAATGACAGTGTCCTATAGAATCCCCCCAAACAAGGAAACAGATTCTTCCCCGGGATCTCCAGAGGGAAAGCAACCCTGTTGACACATTGGTTTTAGCTTGGTAAGACCTGTTTTGGACTTCTGACTTACAGAACTGTAAGATAATATATTTATGTTGTTTTAAACTGCAAAGGTTGTGGTGCCATCTAACAGCAGTAAGAGGAGCTAATACAGAATCATTTTGAAGATTTCTAAAAAAAAAAAAACCAGCAATAAATATTGAGTTGTTAATGTGTGCCACGTACTTCTCTATGTGCTTTACTGTTGATTTTGACACTGTATTTTGAGGAGCAGAAAAATATCCTGCTCTGAGATGTCATACCTAAATGAAATACATCTTGGATTTGATCCTAGGATAGTTTGAGGCTGGCTTGATTCATTTAAACATTATTTTTCACAGGATGATTAAAGGAAAACTTTTGAGGAATCTCAACTATGTGTTTCCATGTTCTATCAATATTATACTGATGCTCTGGTGGTGCTGATGTCAGCAGGGTCACACAAAGTAGATCCAGACGCAGAAGCTGAAGATGACTGGCATGCACACCAAATGCTCATAGAAGATTCAGTTATCTTCAATTTGCATCTGGTTTTCCTATAAAACAGGCTAAGAATTTAAGTAAAATTAAACAGGAAAAAGTTTAGAAAGAAACATAATCCCTGGTCCTGAGTAAATGAATGATGGTTGCCTCTGTCCTCAGGCTTGATTCCAGCTCCCTACCTGCCCGACCTGCCTCAAGTTTTTTGCCTGAAGGAAGACACAGAATATCTGTGTTTGCTGTATATTAATCCATGATATGGCTAGGGTTTACTGTCATCACTAAACCCGTCAAATTTCCTTTCCTTTGCTTTGCAAGTGGCTGACATGGGATTTGATATTTTCCTATTTCTAACCAGACTTCCCAAGGCATGGTGTGGGAGCCCATGCCGATAATGGTGCCCATAGGAAACATGAATAGTGATCCAGGTGATCCTTTTGGAGGTAGCTAATAAAAGAAGATGATTTCAGTCTGATGAGTCCCAGCTACTTTCACCCATTTCCTATTTCCTACTCTGGTAGATGGCCAGAGGCTTGATCTTCAGATTAAAAGGTGGGGGGTGTGACTCACAGGCTATCCTGAGATTGACAATCTACTCTTAAACTCTGGCTTCCTGCAGGACCTTCCAAACTGGCAAAAGCAGGTAGGAACTCCATGTGTTCTCTGCCATTAGTCCCTGGGGAGACATTCTGTTTCCCCCAGGGCCGCAGAGATCAAAGATGGTAGATATTTTACAGAATCCATCCTATTTCAGATTTGAGTGGGTAGATTAAGTTTTGCTGTGAGACAGTTGCAATTTACCTCTCCCTTGTGCTTTGTTAGACCCTCACCATGAAACATACCCTCCTGCTTCCCTCTACTGTGGTGTTGTCCCTGTTTGTCATCTTTGCTGTATCTGATTATAATTGCTTCCAGCATAAACCCCGAACTATTTATTTCAACTTAAACATTGGTGTGCTTGGTGAACATAAGAAGGGCCACCACCATGAGTCTCATGGGGATTCTCACCAGAGGTTACTGAAGGTTGAAAAAAATCTCCTCCTCCAAAAGGTTGCTGGCCAGGGAAACTCACTGATTTCCATAAATTCTATCATTTGGAGGCTTGAATATAGGTGAATGAAGAGAAACTTGAATCTCTAAACATGAGGAGGGGTAGAGTTTTTATTGAATATTTTCTTCTTTGTTGGTAAAGACTGGAGAGTCATCCACATTACTCACAAGCCAGCTGTTTCATGATTTCATCATCACCTAGGTGAATCATTCTGCTCCTCCCCAAACTCATCTCCCCACAGACACACCACCCCCTAGACCTTACTGCAGCGAGGAGGTGAGGAAGGTGAGTAGGTCCTGGTGATGCAGCAAGACCATGGCCCACTGTCTCATAAGAGCTTCTCTATCCTTTAACACTCTTCCACTTTCTTCTTACAGATGGTCAAAGGTACTGTGCCCTTTGAAATTTTTGAATATAGACTAAGCCATCATGTGATAACATGTCTATGAATATATTTCCCAATGAAGAGTTTCTCATATAGGTGACCTAACCCAAGACCCATGTCCACTTATCTCCCTCCCCTGCATGGACTCTTTGACATGAGCCACATTTGTGAGGATGGCAACATGGTCACTTCCACTCCTGACTCTCTCCTCACAGAGTGTTCCAAAAGATACTCTGTCCTCTGACCTGGCTGTCCTGTTTATACCTTCCTTTGGGTGTCATGAAATTCTAAATCTGAAATCTATGGGTCAAAATGTATGTATTCTTGTCTATGGACATCTGGACATACTGTGCTGATCCTTTTGTTACAGGATCTGCTCCTTTCAGATCCTCTGATTTTTAAAAAGGTTTTATTTATTTATTTATTTATTTATTTATTTATTTATTTATTTGAGAGAGAGAGAGAGAGAGAGAGAGAGAGAGGCAGAGACAGAGACAGAAACACAGACACAGGCAGAAAGAGAAGCAGGCTCCATGCAAGGAGCCTGATGTGGGACTCAATCCCAGGTCTCCAGGATCATGCCCTGGGCCAAAGGCAGCGCTAAACCGCTGAGCCACCTGGGCTGCCCAGATCCTCTGATTAATAAAAAAAAAATCAACTAAATGTGAGAAAGGGTGATATGATGTCCTGGGAGAATGTCAGCAAATACCAGAAACAATGCCTTCATGGATACTAAGAGGCAGATGTAACTGCACTGTGAGTAATCCTCTCAGCCCTTCCTGCAGCCCAGGAATTGTTGATTATTTCTTGTTATCATCTGCTTCTTGTCTTTGCTACTTGCTCCCACAACTTGAAACTTCCCCGTCTCTGTGCCTTTTGGTCTACTTTCTGCTCTCCGGCCCCTGCCACACTTGTGGTAATGAGATGGAGCTGAGTCCTGGGAGGGAAAGTGATGAGTGTTGCTGTGACCTCTCTCCAGATACAGTCTGAGAATGAAAGATCTGTCAATGTTTACTCCACATGTGCTGATGGTACCAATCTTGCCTCAGCTCCGTGGAGCTGTCACACGTCTGCAGCACCAGTGCCTACACCCTGTATCTCCTCTTGCCTGCAGACGGAAATGTATAAGTGAGGCCATCTAACCTATGCCTCTATCTCTCCCATGGCATGCCATCTCTTGCATTTCCAAATATCTACCCGAAGACCATGAGACTCATGAAGAACATGACTCTCATTAAGTCAATGAACCACTCCAAGTGTTTTAATTATTGCCTCTTCAGGATGTTTGTCAAGGATTGTTTTTCAATCTAAGTACTTCAGTGAGGGCTGTGAAACCTCTGTCAAGATGTGTAGACACGAACATTTATGATGTGCACATATTTTGTTATGTAGTTTCTGCCCTAGAAGAAGCAAGTCTCCAGTATCTGTGTTTCATCCATACTGATGTCATGCCGGTGGTGATGGTGATGTCAGCAAGGTCAGCTGATGACACACTTTCATGGATACACACAGGTCAGTGATTGTGCGTGGGGGCCACCAATGAAGCTAGGATCCCCCTCAAAGGTTTCCTCATGTGGAATCATCAACTCATGCCAATCATGTTGTCCTGAACGAATTCCATGGGTTAGTGCTCATTCATATATCAGGTAACACAGAATACCTCATGTCAGGCATTCTGGCCTCTGAGCTGTTCCCAGAACACTGGAGAAGAACAGGAAGTCCTTGTGGGTCCTGTACCTGCCTCTGGGACAGACTCCTGTGAACCATGATGTGCTCTTCCATGGGGCTACCTAGACGCACTATTTAGGCTCTAATGTTCCATGCAGTCCCTCAAAGTTATCTGAATAACAGAGAACTTTAATATTTGCCACATGGGTTCCTGGAAGGTGCTCCTTTCTGGGCAAAACCAAAGCTTCCTAGAGATAGGATTAAACTTTACCATGAGCAGTTTCTTAAACTGCGCCTGCAGCTCTGGGGACTATGGCTGACTTCTCTCCTTGTCCCCTGTTGCTTCCCTGCGCTCCTTGGTCCCTGCATCCCCTCCTGGGCCCTGCACTCTCTCCTCTTCCCAGAATCCCCTACTGTTGTGAGCTCCTTCACCTTGTTCCCTGGCCTCTTACTCTGCTATTCCATTACCCCTCTGCTGGGCACCTCCATCCTCTGCTCCTTCTCTGCTTGCTTTCTGCCTCCCTCAGCCTGTCCCCATCTCTGCTCTGTGGCTTCACCATAGCCCATTTCTTTCTCTCACAAGCCCCCATTCACTTCTCTCTAACTGGGGTAGCCTACGGTAACGGAGCAGAGGGGAACTGATGCTGCTGGACACTGATCCCTGGAGACCCACTGCAAAACTAATGGGAGTGGCTGCTTTCCTGAGTCCTGTCCTGTCCATGGGCACAGCGGCCTGAAAATACTGAGTTCATTCTCTTTTCCTTGACCAGCTCCTGCTCCCCCTGCCACCCTGTCACTGTGACTAGATCTATATAAACAAGAGCTTCTTGCAATTCACTCATCCCACCCAACTGATGAGCTGTCTTAATCCCTATGCTCAACATCCCCCCAGGACCATCCATGCTCCCAAACACCATAAGGCTACCAGGTGCCCCAGTCATCCAAAACACTCTATTCTCTTTTTCCCTCAACCCCCTCCAAACCCTAATACTCACCAAGTACATGATTTCAGATCTGTGCTTGGGCACTTATTCTGTTCTGCTTCTTGATCTGCATCCTAGTGAGACGGATGTGTAGACTTTGTTACAACTCACAAAGCTGTACACACACCATGTTCACACATTTTGTCATTCAGTTTATGCATAATATAATGTAATAAATAAAAAAATTGACAAATTTCCTCTCTGCTTCTTCATTCCATTTCATCTTAGCACTTTGTGTCCTCCTTCCTCCCCAAGTCACACCCTTGACTCCATTTTTTTCAAGCTCAGGTACAGTTTGTGTCCTTGTCCTATTGAAAGGATAAACCTGGAGATAGAGAAGGTGCCAGATCCAGAGTGCTCTAGGGTAAGAAAACTTATGAAACTTCTTGTGAAGCTCCCTCAAATACTGGAAGCCATGAATCATCTCGGGTAGGGAGTCAGGGAAGACACTTAGCCTATTTGGAGGGTTGAGTGCTAAGTCTGATCCCTGATCCCTATAAGATCTTGGTTAAACACAGGAGATAGGCTTTAGATGTGAGTTTAGTTTAAGGAGTAGAGCCATGCTTCATGGATGCCATTGACAGCTTGACCCTTTTACTCTGATAAGCCTAAGCCTACCTCCCAGTCTAAGGCAGGAACAGGGCTATGGTTCATGAGGTAGTAGACAGGCCTGTGGAAGGGGCATGATGCACAGAGAAAGCTGCCTTTGTTGCTTGTGACTTCCTCTTGTCTAGTTTTGATTTTCCCCTGAATCTCAAAGGCCCAATATCCTTCTTCCTGGTCTTCTGATCTCAGGGAGCCTTTGGAGGAAGTATACTGCTTGAGGCAGGAAGCACATATCTTGGGTGCTCAGGAGTTACCATGGCAGACTAGGTGAACTAGTCAAGGCCCAGACAACCAAACCTACCTCCTCCAAAATACTCTGGGGACTTTAAGAGGCCCAACGGTACACCTAATCAAATGGATTTATTTCTGATATGCTTGATCTCCTGCTGTGTGCAGAGAAGGACCATTCCCTATGACCTTGGGGAATGGTTATGGGCTGGGGTCACAATCCAAGTGTAGGTTCCTGGAGGGCAATAGGGCCATTGGTGTCTGACCTGCCTATGTCCTTGAGCCACATACCTGCTTATCTTTGGGACTTCCTAGAACAGGGAAAAAGCTGAAGATCTGGCTACAGATTGATATGGATCTAGCATTTATGAAGGCATTGTGACTGCTTTCTGACCTGTAATTGCCCACTCATTAAGTACTCCAAAGGACAGTTCCTTGCTTGACTTGTGCTCTCCTATGACCTCCTCACAAAGGGTTTTCAGTGGTCAAGGGGACATAAGATTTTTAGGAAACCAACAAGCTATAGTGCAGGCCAGCTAAACTGATTAAGGCCTTGAAGACTTGGATAAAAGGAAGCCTGCTTCTCTGTCCATCCCATGAAGAGGCATGGACTGGCCTTGCTAATGACTTGGGCATGGCCAATCCTGTAGTTTGGAATAAGAGCCATAATCATTGATCACTGACCTGTGTGTGACCTTCCAGTGAAGGCCTGACAGGTATTGGACATTCTTAGGATGGGAGTGAGGCCATTAATGTTGCATATGATTGGCCCGGTCTAGGACCCGGGAACTATGCTGCGTCTCTAACTGTTCTGTTGTGGTCATGTTTACTTTTCTGAGAATCAGGAAAGGCTCTTTACTTTTTAAGATTCAGGCAACTAAATTGAGCACACCAGATAATCCAAAATAATTTCCCCATCTCAGTGTCCTTAAATTTAACCACACCAGCAAAATCCCCTTTACTATGTAAGGTAACATATTCACAAATTCTCAGGACTAGGACATGCATGTTTTTGGGAGGGCCATTATTCTGCCTACCTTCTATGCATTGAATTATGCCCCCACAATTCATATGGTGAAGCCCTAACCCCCAGTGTGATGCTATTTGGATACAGGGCTATTGGGAAGTAAGTAGGTTTAGAGGGTCATGAGAAAGGGTTCTCATGATGGGATTAATGGCCTGTTGAGAAGAGACCAGAGAGCTTGCTTTCTCTCTCCACCATGTGAGGATAAGCAAGAAGGTAGTGGTCTGCAAACCAGGAAGTGGGTTCTCACCAGATACCAAGTCTGTTGCCACCTTGATTTTGAACTTCCCATCCTGCAGAACCGTGAGAAAAAAATTTCTGCTGTTTAAGTGTCCTTGTCTATGCTATTTTATCATAGAAGTCTGAGTTGACCAAAACACTCCTATACTCCTCAAACCCATGCCACACTCCTACCCTTTGTTACAAGTGATCAAGGCAACTGAAGAGGTAGCTGAGTTCATTTATATGACTTCTAAGGATAACAGTGTTTACATTTAAAAGTGGGCACCTTGGGAGAAATTCCTCATCTAGGGTTAATTGATTAGCCTCCAGACTCTTACCCCTAACCCTTGGCATGTGTTCCTCAAAAGTGGAGACCCCCATCTTCCCAGGACAAAAGGTCACATCATTCTTCATGAGGCAGCCAGGACACTGCACTCCTGCGGCTGGTGAACCATGCCCCATTCTCCATCTGCCCCAGGCCCCTGAGCCTCTGGAATAGACTATTTGTGGACCACAGTGTGTTCTTTTCTGTGGATATCTGCATGCACTGAGGTCACCTCCAGGCAATGACTTCTGTTCCCACGAGTCCTTCCAAATCATAAGAAATTAGAAGACAAGCAGCAGGAATTACTCAGATTTCTAGTTGGGAGAAGTAACAAGGCAAACCATAGATCTACAAGAGAGAATGCAACTATGCTATTTTAGACCGTATCTTGAACACTTTGAGTATTATTTGACATGGTTCTTTTTGAAATCTTCCATTTTAGTAAGTGCTCCCCTGTCTGGTTTTGGAATATGCCACTCTGGCCTACTGCTATGGGCTGTAGCTCAGCTATGAATTTAGCTTACCAAGTCTTTACAGTAAGATTTGGTTTCTCTTACTTATGTGCTACTCAGAGGCCAATTGTGAAACATGCTCAGTATTCTATCCCACAGTTCATGTCTCAGATATTTTGCTGTCAGTCTGGTCATTTTCATACATGCATCTCTTAGGAGTTTGCCAGGATATTGTATACAAATTTAGTGAATCCCCTTCTCTGGCTACATCATTTCCATAAACAATGTCTATATTCTCTAGCTGGGATATGTGCCATTTTATTATTGAGGGGAAGTAACAAGGATGTAGGGATGGAATTCCAAGCTGTAGGAAACAAGATGACAACAGTCACGAGTACACTGTGGAGGAAACAGACTTTATAGAATTAGTCTAGGCAAGTCACTAAACAAACAAACAAAAATCTAGCAACCACCACCACTCACAAGGCAAGAACAGAATCCAAAGTTGATACAATGCACTATCTAAATTGCTGATTTTTCAATAATGCATGTAAAGAAATAGGAAATCTTCTTCACAGGAAAAAAAAATTTGTCAGTAGACATACTCCGAGGGGGCTGAGATGTTGGACTTAGCAATAAAGGACTTCAAAACAGGTATCATAAATATGTATTTAAAATGAAAAGAAAGTATATATGAAGAATTAAAGCAAACACAATTATATGGCTCATAAAATAGATAATATGAATAAAAAAGTTGAGATTATACATATGAACCAATAAGATTATCAGGATATGGGTAATTCACTGGAGAGATTCCACAGCAGATTTCAGCTAACAGAAGGAAGAGTCTGCAGAACAAAGAGTTGCAATAGATACTGTCCAGTTGATGGACAGAAAGATAAAAGAATGAAGAAAAATGAACAAATCTTAAGATACCCTTGGGAAACCATTAAACATACTGCATTAAATATGTAATGCTCATTCCAGAATGAGAAGAGTCATAAAAATATAATGGCTGAAAGTTCCTCAAATTTAAGGGAAATTATTAATGTGTACATTTAAAAAGATCAACAGATTCATAATGGCTTAAGCACAAAGGTATCTGCCCCTGGAATCTATAGACTGGATGCACCTGGTCTAGGTCACTCATAAAGAATTTCCCCTTTGACCGTCTTGGCTGAGACATTCCATCAAGTTTCTGCAAGGCCCTCAAGCTTCTTGGAGGATGTACAGTTAACTGCACTTCATTTTCATCTTTTGTGGCATAACCATGAGGGAAATAGAGGCTAATGATGGGTTCACAAGTCAACTGGAATAATTCTTCTAAGGTTTCTCTGTATTTGTCACCAACTCCATCCACCTGCCCTTGGACTCCTTTATTTTATTTTGCTTATTCTTTTTAGGCACTTTGACAATGTTGTTTTTATTTATTTTTATTTTTTATTATTCTTTTTTACAATGTTGTTTTTAAAGCCTGGCTTTTTTAAAATGGACTTTTAGGGGCACCTAGCTGGCTTGTTGGTAGAGCATGCTACTCTTTATCTTGGGGTTGTAAGTTTGAGCTCCCTGCTGGGTGTAGAGATTACTTAATAATAAAATCTTTTAATAAAATAAATGAACTTTTAGTTTGGAATAATTTTAAACTTATGGAAAAGCTGGAAATTCAGTATGGATATTTCCTATATGGCTTTCATCCAGTTTCTTCAGGGGTAATATCTTACATAAGCACAGTGCATTTGTCAAAGCAATGAAATTAACACTGGTGCAATACTATGAGCTAAACTATAAACTTTATTCTTGTTTAAGTAATCCTGATACCCAACCCATATTCCTTTTCACTTCTCTGATCAGATCCAGGAGTCTTCTTGTGCCTTTAGCCTTCTACAATATGTGATAACTTTCAATCTCTCCTAGTTTTTCATGATTTGGATAATTTTGAAGAGGACCAGTCAGGTATTTTGTAAAATGTCTCTCATTGTTGGTTTGTATGTTTTCTCTTGGTTAGGTTTGGATTACAGATTTTTGAGCAGAATATACCACAGAAATGGATTACCCTTCTCACTCCATCACATCAGGTGATACATGATATCAATATGAATTATCCCTGTTTATATTCCCCTGATTAAGAAGGTGTCTGCCAGATTTCCACTATAAAGTCACTATTTTTACCTTTTAATACTTTATTTGGAAGTGATTGAGTCACTAAATGTAGCCTGCACTCAAAGAAGAGGGATGTGAAGTTCGCAGAATTATCTGCTTATCTTATTCGGGATTATTTTGTAAGAAAGACTTGCCTTTTCATTTATTTCTTTATTCAACCTTACACTTATAACCATGTGGTCATAGATATTCACTTTATTCTTTTGGGGGTATGAGACTATACTACCAACATATATTTTGGGCAAATTGCTCTAGTTTCAGCCATTGTGAGCTCCTTTAGATGGACTCTTGTGTCCTTTTGGTATAACTGTAACTTTTATTTACTTATTTAAAAACTGTACAACCTTCTAGGCCATGGTTACCAGGGCTGGAGAAAATGGGAAAGATTGGTCAAAAGGTATAAACTTTCAGGCAGCCCCAGTGGCTCAGCGGTTTAGCGCTGCCTTCAGCCCAGGGTGTGATCCTGGAGACCTGGGATCGAGTCCCATGTGGGGCTCCCTGCATGGAGCCTGCTTCTCCCTCTGCCTGTGTTTTTGCCTCTCTGTGTGTGTGTGCCTCATGAATAAATAAATAAAATCTTTAAAAAAAATTTTTTAAAAAGGCACAAACTTTCAATAAGATGGACAAATTCCAGGGATCAAATGTACAACATGGTGACTGTGGTTAACAATACTGTATTGTATACTTAAACTATGCTAAGAGAGTAGATATTAGGTGTTCTTACCACACACACAGTCATTATGTGAGGCGATAGATGTGTTAATTGAGCTTGACTCTGCTAATCATTTCATAATGTATACATATGTCAAATTGTTACATTATATACCTTAAATGTATATAATTTTTATCAGTTGTATCTTAATGGAACTGGAAAAGATAGGTCTTTGATTTATGGAGCTCCAGGGTTCCTGTGTATTTTCCATTCTTCGGCTCTGGAATCAGCTGTTTCTCCAGGGTCGTGCATTCTTATCATATCCTACCATATTCCTAACTGAAAGCCTCCCAAGGGGTTTCCATGAAGTCAATAACTAGGAGAAAGTCATACTATATCCTAGCCAAGGACGTGATGAGCCTGCTAGTAAAACAGGGGCAATATCTTAATAGAATAGTGGTATCTAGCTGTCATGTACTGACAAGAGCCAGGGGGTAGCCATGGGACCAGAATCTGTGATTGGTGGCCAAACAGTATGGAAGATTAAAATTGGATACAGGACTTCACACTACAGCAGGAATTGCAGTAGGTGGGGTGAACACATTTCTAAGATGGCTCCTAGGGATGATTTCATGATTCATGTGGAATCATGAAAGCGCTAGATGGAGAAGCACCAGAATTGCTATGGCAGACAGCAGGAGTAGGCACATTCGAGTGGATAAATTGTGGAAGACCAAGTAGTTTTCTAGCACCTGGTAGTGTTTTGAGCCATGCCTATTCCTTTTCTGACCTACTGTCTTGTGTTGACTTCCAAGTTAGATGAAACAGAGATGAACCACCTCTGCCAGTCCTTCAGGAAAATCCCAAGACAGGTCTGAACACACACACACACACACACACACACACACACACGCACACTAATTTGCCATTAAGGTCTACTCTGATCCTTCTTGGTTCAGGGAAGAGGAGGGTACCTCTCTGGGAATGTGGGCTGCTATTGCTTTAAAGCCGCTGCATAGCTGGGGTTGAGTGAAATAAAGGCAAACAAGATCACCATGGAACTCTTCTACTGTTTTGAAGTCATGTTTTTTTTCTTGATTCAGCATTAGCTTGGTTGCTGTCAGCGGTTGATTGTTTTGTGGTGTTCTGATAAAATTGGTTCTGACATTTTCTGCTTGTTTTTTTTGATGTGTCTCTGAGGGGATGAGAGCTTGGAGCTGCCTACTCTGCCATTCTGATGACATTACTCCTCTAGTTATTGGTTTTTAAAGACCATTCTCTGATTTAGAAAATATGGGCTTTGTAAATGGGTATAGAAGCCAACCTGAAATTGCTCCCAATAGGCAAAGCTGGAACAATTTGAGCAAATACATAAATAATATTAGGACTGGATTATAACCCCCCAAACAAAATAAATATCTAGGAGCCCATAATAATATCAGTGAATAATTGAATCAATAAATAGATGGGGCAAAGGGATAAATCTCCTCACAGAGCAATTTGAATTAATTCCAATTACTTTCCCTCCCAGGAATGTGGGCTGGATTTAGTGACTCACTTCCCAATGAAAGGATATGGATGTGGAACATGAAAAGTGGGTTTACAGTGGTGAGACCTAGTAGTAGCCACTTTAACCAAGTGATCAAGGGTAACATCACTGGAGATGATATGTACATATAGTGCACCCCTGATATGACTCGATGAGAAGGGCACTTCTTTGTGGTAGCTTTCTCCATAAAAACCATAATCTCAATTTAATAATGAGAATATAGGAGACTAACAAAAATCGAGAGACATTGCATAAGATAGGTGATGAGGACTCCATCATGTTTTCTAAGTTAATGGAAAACCAAGGACTGAGAAATAGATCAGAGATTGAAGATGTGGTGATTGAGGGCTGTGGTGATCTAGATTAGATTCTGGCACAGAAAAACATTTGATTTAGTGGAGAAATTAATGAAATCTGGGTATAGAGACTGTCACTGAGTTAATAGTATTGTGCCCATGTTGACTTTTTAGTTCTGACCAATGTCCCCTGGTGATGTAAGGTGTTCTCATAAGGGCAAGAGTTAGGTGAGGAGTATGGAAAAAATTCTAGGTACCGTCTTTGAAACTTTTCTGCAGATCTAAATTTATTCTAAACTTTAAAAATGGAGTAGGATAAAAAATAGGGAAGACACTGTTGTGGAAGGAATCTGGACAAGTTTGAAGTTGATGAATTATGTTAAGGGGAGAAATTCAATCACCAAAAACATTCATTGTTCAGACCTCATTTATTCTGTAAATTCTCTACAATTTCAACCTGGGTCTGCATCTTGCAGAGTTTTCATTTTACAGAGTTTATGGTATTTGATTTTATTTTGGAAAACATGTTTTATTTTAAAGTAGTAAGATTGATTAATAATAGCCTTCACATTTTGTATCTTGCAGTCCTAAAAGATAGTCTTTTTTTGTGTTAGTTTTAAAAGTTAAAGGTGTTGTGCTAGGGGAATGAGATTCTTCTCTCTTTTCTCATCTAATGATTTCTTGGTTCAGCAAATCATGTAGGGAAGTTTCAAGGTGTGTTGGCTGGAGTGTGACCCTAGGCTTCTCTGGGTCTATTCCATTCTGTAGGCTTTGTTTTGCTTTGGATGGAGTGAGGCATCTGATTTTAGAGAACCTTAGACACAATGTGTCTTTCCATTCATTCGAGTTAATTTTATGTCTTTTGAGAATGTTTATATTTCATATATACTTTGGAACTTATTTATTGATGGTTTTTAATATTTTTGAAAATTACATGCACATTTTATTGCTAAACCACTTTGAAGGTAAATTGCAGACATCAAGATATTTCACCTCTGAATACCTGCATCTCCTAAGAACTAGGATATTTTTATACATAGCCAAGAAATTTACATCAATTCATCAAGCTTACCTAATATATACTCAACTTTCAGACATTTTTTTTTTTTATCATTCAACTAACAAGGTTCCACATTCTTGGGCCTCCAGATTCTACATCATAGACCGCTCTGTCTAAACTTCATTTATCCTGCAGACTCTACCATAGACAAAATAGATTCCACATCTCAGATATTTCAATCTCCAATTCTAGACATTATTTCTAGAGACCCCATGGCTAACTCCAGAAAAAATCCATTTCTGATTCCAAAACCTTTTAATGATTCAGCCCTCAGTCCCACTCACAGACCTAGAGAAATTTGCTACTGAGCCCACAGACACTAATCACTGACCCCACGCATGCCTATCAATGTCTCCATACACCACCATTAATCTCAAAAGCCTCATCACCTATTTCACAAACCCAGTTCCACAACCCACAATTCCAGGGAGATTTATGGGTAAGTCCTCAGGTAGATCAACAAAGAAGAGAGGCCCTCAAAGACCCCATCTTTGTTCACATAAAGATTGTTGTCCTTCTCAAAAATGACCAGTAGATGGCAGAAAAATCCATGTTTTTGATATCTGCTCCAAAGATCATGGAACTTGAAGAGAGTTTTTGAGACCAGCTCATCTGTGATCATTGTGATATCAGAAAATTCCCCATCAAAACCTTTTCTTCTCAGCCCACTTCAGGCCACCTCTAATAGCCCGTCCCACTTCTATGTCACTAATCCAAATCTGTACCTATCTTAAGGGTCTTGTGCTTCCTCTCACCCTTTTCTTCACTAAAACCCATTGGGAGGAAATAAATACATTGAAAACTATTTATGAAAGTCTTGCATGTGATATTTTATGTTTCCTACTAGAATTTTCTGCATTACCATAGAGATTATTTGTTAATCCAAAGTGATTAATCTGTAATAGCCAGAGTGGTGTATATAACATTTTTGGATAAGGAAAGAGTCCATCTGCCTCTTAAATTAGGTTGGTGGAGGCAGCCTTATACTTTTGGAAGTAATAATAAGAGCTGATATTTGTTAGAATATACTATGTGCTAGGCACTGTACTAACCACTTTTCATGGGCAAATGAGAGTCTTCATATTAACTCTACTAAGTGATGGATATGAAACATTTTGTTACTAAGAAGTACACTGATGCCCAGAAAATTCAAGTAATGTGTTCAGGTTCCTACAATCAGAAAAATGCTCAGGATTATATCTTTCCATATATTCATACTGCATGTAGTGAACAATATGGCGTTAGCATTGTTGGAGCTTTGTGGAATCAAATGAAGTTACTGTTCTCTTGCTGCAACATGTGTTGGAATCTTCTCATTATTGGATCTGGCAAACAGTTTTAGCTGTTCTACCTTGGGTAAGTATGACCATTAATCAATTCTTCAGGAGGGTGGCATTGTGACAATACCTAGGCTGATGCTAGCAGAATATTTTCAGCTAGGACTGTCCCACTGGCTCCTGGTTGCATGACTCTCTTTAGGGGAGTGGAGTGTTTAGATTACACATCCCAGCTGCTGCCAGGGACCAGTTCAAGACCATCTTCTTCGCCCCCTGCAGGCAAAACATCACTCAATTTTTCAATGTGATTGTGTTTCTCTGGCAGTATAGCTGGACACTCAGGATGGTGAGCAACAGCTCTGTACCAGCACCCCTGGGGCTGTTGTCAGAGACATGGTGTACAGTGTCATAGTCCTGTGCCTAGAAAACAGTCTCCCTACTCATCATCCCATTTCCTACAACTCGCTTTGGTAGTTAGGATTCTGGGTTGAATGTAAGAGAAACCAATGCTAAGGCGCTCATTTAAAAGGGAGTTAAGGAAGTGTTGCTCCTCTTTCTCTCTCAGGAACTTCTCCCTCACCCACATGGCTCTTTTAGTCATCACCATCCTTCCCTGGTCACAAGAGTGGAAAGCTTGAGCCAAGCCAGTCCAGTCAGAGTACACCAGCCCAGGCCATACAGATTGGTCAGTGAAGGGCACATGACTCAGTGAGAATTCTTGGAAATTTTGATGCCGGAGAAGATTAAAAAGCTGGTTATTTTTGGTGAGGTTGCTGAGCTGGCAGATGGGAGCCTGTCTGAGGAAGGATGCCAGAAGAGACAAGCAGAGCTGTGAGGTAGAGAGATAGACCAAGAGTCATAAAGGTTCTGAGTCTTTGCATCAAGCCAGACCTGAAGCCAGGGGGGGGCAGTTCTGTATTTCCCAATTATGAGAGCTCATAAATCCCACCTCTTATGTGTAAGTGACTTTGAGCTAGTTTTCTATCACTTATAATCTAATGTACTGGCTTGTTACGTCTCAACCTACAACAGGCTCTGAAGGTCCCTCAGTCCTGATTTAATCATTTCCTTAATGGATGATTATTTTATTTGTAAAGATCTTTAAAGGAGAGCATCTAACTAATCACCAGAGCCCTAGAAGGTCACCCTTCATAACCCTTCAAAGTAGCCTCCATATCTGGTGCTGGGATTGGTATTATTCGGTGTTGCAACATAAACACATTCATAGGCTTAGGGATGTTAATCTTGTTATTTTCTGTTTTCCCTTAGATGAAATATTTAGGGTCAAGATCATGAAGTAATTCTTATAAAAACAAACTGCTGAACTTCAGGAGAAAATTCACTAAAAAATTTCAACTTTAATATTAGGCATTTCTAAAACCTAAATACAGAACCACACGTGGAAACAAGGGATAGTTATGTCTGCACAAAAATTTGGTGTCAAGAGCATGAGTTAAGTAACACACAGATCACTTACTTAAATTAGTGCAAACTGTCTGATCCCAATCATTTGTTTGCCAACTCACTTCCCTGATAAGCTATGGTGGTATCCACCAAATGTTGCAGAGACTCCCAAATTCTGCTCAGCTTGCAAAACCAAAAACTGAACTCAGTATATGTGAAAGAGAGAAGTTTGAAACAAACAAGATCTGGAGATCATCAAGTATACTATTTTTCAACATATATGTGCTAAACATCTTAAAGGCTAGAATATCTCCATCTTCCATCATCAGCAACATGAATTCGTTATCGCATAGGGAAGTAGCCAATCTGAGTCACATTCTCAGCAAATATCCTGGAAGACCAGAAAGCAAGAGCCCTATATGCCAGTAGTCCCATTTTGAGATTGTTTGCATTGTATTAGTGGGTCCTAGGTGACAAAATCCAACAAAAAAAAATGAGGACAATACTGTATGGTCAGTATTTAATTTTGTTGCATTATTTTAAAGTTAGTGGTTATAGGTTCCTTGATACAAATTTAGTATAACAGATGTTTAGAAAGGAATTATGACTTAAATACAATGCAGTATGTTACATATTTAAGTAAATTTCACTTTTAAAAGGGAATAATATTTTTAAATATACTCAGGGGTGGAGTATGTTTTTTATTGCATCATATCAGGGGGTATATGATGCTACTCTAAATGATCTGTGCTGATATTAGCCTTGATCACTTGGTTAAGATGAATTCTTCAGTGTTTATCTATTATAAAATCACTAGTTTCTCTTTTCCATATTCTATTATCTGGGATATGGTAAGTCCTTCTCATACTTAAGAGAAAGGAAATTAATTTCCCACCTCCTAGAAGGCAGAAATCTACAATGCTATTTGGAATTCTTCTATAAGGAAGATTTGCTCCTACTCCCTATTTATTTATTAAATATTTTATTAATATTGGTATAGAATTATGGATATTAATTTTATTTTTTGAGCTATAATTTAATTCTATATATTTATTTTTCTAGGAAAAATTTCCTAGAAATTGTATATTTTGCTTGGAAAATTGTTTCGGCCATGGCCATTGAGAGTTCTTTCATATTGATCCATGTGTCCTTTTAACACACATGGGATCATCTTGTGTTTTAACTGCCCCAGCCCTGTATTCAGCCCTTTTCCAAAGGGCCCTGAGTTCTTGTATTGGATAATGGTGTTTAGAAACCAAGATCTGGGCATTAGGTGTTCTCATTGCTATCAGGATGTCAGCGCTTCTAGGTCTGCTCAGGAGACAGTCAGGAAACAAACAAATTTTATAAATAATATAAATATGTATCTATATATGTATATATATACTATATATGCTAATCTTTGTATATAACCGTATCTATAATAATTTATGCATCTGTGTATCTGAATATATATTAAAATAGATGTGAATTCATACTGTATTCATATCTCTGACTAAGCCTCATCACAGGATACAATGTAGCCTTTCCCCCCCTTGCTTATGCAAGGTTTTGGATGAATTCATGGATGACACTTAAGAGGCCCTAATAGGGCATGGAGAAAAGCAACCGATCCTTGACCTATTTGTGACTTTCTCCTGAAGCAAAAGCCTAGGTATTGGTTAAAATCATAGCCTGAAAAAGACTGCATGTTGTATATCAGAGGCATGGCTGTAGGCCTCCGATGTACAAGTAAGATCTAGTTACATATCTTCCTGGACTTGGGAATTTGCAGAGGAGAGGAAGAGATTAGGTCATGGCCTAATGGTCATGGCCTCCCTGTTGAGTGGTCAGTGTGGATGAGGATGCAGGGGCATGGCTATGTACAAGAAAATTTATGGCCAACTTTGAAGGATAATGGGGGAAATGATTATAGGAACTAATCTCTGAGAAATTTTGTGACATCCTATAGAATTCTTTCATATCTCAGGACCTTTCCAGGGTCAAAGAAGTAATGGTAAGTATGTTGGCTTTCTCCTTGAAAATACTAGTTTCCCTTTAGGAAGTGTGGATGATTTCAGTACGTTGTTAATCTGAATTAACATAATACTATAACCATGATTAATACTAGCCTGGTGAATCTTTTGTTGTTCCTTTTTAATCTATATGAAACTGGGACAGCTGTGATACATCATTACTTTTTGCCTTTATAGTAGAATTGAATTTACTACTACAATTGGGAATGAGGAAATAGCTCAAAACTCAGGGAATAAATCTATATTTTTATGAGTATGGTGAGGTTTAAAAGAGGTAGATCCTTATTTATTAAAGTAGTGGTCATTATTGCTAATGTTAGTAATAATAACTACTAACCATAGAGTATACAAGTTGAAATTTATTGAGTGCTTACTTGGTATCAGGTAATACTTCAAGCATATTCCATGTCTTAAATATTTAATCTTGGCAGTGGTCCTATAAGAGAAGTTCTGTAATTATCACATTTCACAGTTGAGGAGTCTGAGGAGATGAGCTGCTCTGAAGTCCTACAGCCAGAAATTAATGCAATTTGGATTTTAACCCAAGTACCTTGAGTCTAGGTACCATTAAGTTAACCTTTATGTTTCTCATGATGATTAAAGGAATACCTATTACAAGGCTCTAATATTATTTATCCACATTCTGTAATATTATAATGCTACCTCAGTAAAGACAGAAGAACTGTATGAAAGTCTTGTCCTAAATCCTTCAGGCTCCCACCTGGCTCCCACCTTCCTGGTGGTTTCTGTATCCTTCTGGCTATCTTGGCCATGCTGGCAAGTCTGCGCTTATGCACTATTATACCACTGGATTCTTTTCTTAGAACTTGGTGAGTCTGTTAAGAATGAAGAGTCCCTTGCTATGGAATTTCACCATTTGGTCATAAGGGGTGAGAATTCTTGATATGGTGGTTGAGTGGGGGATCATGGACATGGGTGCAGTGGGGCTGCACTTTTTGTCTTTAAGACTTGGCTGGAGACACACAAGTGAAATCTTGAATACCTAAACATGCACAATTTTTCAATCTCCCAAACAATACTGCTTTATTCTAGGGCCTGGGCATTTCATCAGGAGAATGCAGGTCTATAAAATCACATTACCAGGTTAACACTACCAACTCCTCTTCATACGTATCACCCCATGAGAGCAGAAGATTCTCCATCCTACTCTGACTGAATGTGTCTGTGTCTGACAGGTCCCAGTCAAACATCAACACTGTAGCACCCACACACATTCCTGAGTGCCATACCATTTTTCCTCTTTTCTCTGCAGATGATCAAGTCTCCTCTGAGGAGGCATTTCAATTTACCTACACATCTGATGAGGAAAAAATACCATGGTCACATTTCATGAGTGGATATTTTCCAGCCAAAAATACCTCATCTAGGGTGAGTTGTCTTCTTTGACCCCTTGCATGGAACCCTTGCTTTTGGCCAATAGACCAGAAACATAGTTATTGTTTCTCTTTGTGCTCCCATGACTGCCCATCTATGGCTGATTTGCTTTCTTGCCCGGGGTATACTGAAGCCCTAGGACTGGATTCACTCAAACTACAGAGGGAACACAGTGTGCAGACCCTCCAAGTTTGACTTCTGTCTTTGTGAGCACAGTTATCTTTGTTACTGTCTTTACCCTGTCTTTGAATAACAAGTTAAAATTGAATAGATGTAATGTGGAATATGGGAATGTACAGCTAGAAGGAGAAAGAAGGGATCTTGATATCTACAAGGCAGAAGGTAATTCTATCATGAGTGACCCACCAGCTGTTCTTTCAGCAAGGAGCTATTGCTCCCTCTCCCTCTTCATTTTTTCTTCTCCTTTTCTCAATCCTTGTTGTCTTTCCTTTGTCCCTTGTCTTTGTTTTTGCCCTTTCTATTTGGTGAGCTTCTTCATCTTCCCTTCTCCCTATCAGCACTACCCACATCAAGCCTTTTTCTTTACACACAACTCTTGACTCCCTGATGGACAAAGACAAATATAGATTAATAGATGGTTTGGCTTGATATGTTGAAATAAGGTGGAAATGGATGGCTACTATATGATATGCCAAGTCAAGGGTGATTTTGAAAAAAAAGAAGGGAAGGAAAAATTCTCCTAATAAAGAGAGTATAAGAACATGCTCCTAGTCATATTGTTTCTGTGGAAAAAGAAATGACCTGAAGTTAAAAGATACCTGTATTAGTTTTCTAGGACTACTGTAACAAAATACCACAGACTGGGTGGTTTAAACAACAGAAATTTACTTTTTCACAACTATGGAGGCTAAAAGTTCAAGATCAAGCTGGGAATCATTCTTCTGAGTTTCTTCTGAGACTTGTCTTTTTGGCTTGTAGATGGCTGTCTACAAGCTGTGTCTTCTCATGGTCTTTCTTCTGTGTGTGTCAGTGTCCTAATCTCTTTTTATAAGGATGCCAGCAATATTGGATTAAGGCCCACCCCTGTGGCCTCATTTTACCTTAATTATTCCTTTAAAGACCGTCTCTCTGTCTGGCTCAGTGGTAGTGTGTCTGACTCTTGATTCCAGGGTCATGAGTTTGAGCCCCACGATGGGCATGGAGCCTACTTAAAATTTAAAAAAATTTTTTTTAAATAAATACCCTCTTTCTAACTACAGTAACATTCTGAAGTACTAGGACTAGGACTTCAACATATGAATTTTGGGTACACAATCCAGCTTATAATAATATATGAACTCATGGGCAGTGGCAAATGGATGTTCCAGTCTATTTCCATAAGCAGTTAACTGTAGCCCCCAGATAGTGTCACATGGAGAGGAAGCTTCACCTAGCCAAACCTGGGAATCACAAGAAGTAATAAAATGGTTATCAATTTAATCAAATTTATAAGGCAAATGGATACACAATGCACCTTGCACATTTCAATCACATGTTCTAAAGAATTTTTATGAATAAACACACTATGTAACAAGACCTCAATCAAGATACAGAAAAATACTCCAAATCTCTCAAATCCCTTTGGACCTAATCATTCTCTTAGGCTAGATTCAGACAAATATTGACTTAATATCTGTAACTATAGATTAATTTTGCATATTCTCAAATTCAATGTAAACAGAATACTTTAGTGTAATCTCTTTGATAAATGGTTTCTTCCTCTCGGGACAAAGCTTATAAAATTCATCCATGTTGCCTATACTGGTAATTCATTTTCTTTCTTGGTGGCTATTACATTGTATGAATAAACCAAAATTTGTTCAATTACTGGTGGAAAATGTTTATTTTCCAGGATCTTGGCCATTATCTATAAGGCTATTACATACATTTATGACAAGTCTCTTGGTTTTTAATAGATGGCTTGGCTTATGTTTTCATTTTTTATATAAATACTTAGGTTGTAATCTGTTTATCATATGATAATTGTATCATTAACTTAATAAATCATTGAACATTTTCCAAATTGGTTGCAATACTTTATACTCTCAAGAGTAAATTGGTGGAGAGGATGTGGAGAAAGGGGAACCCTCTTGCACTGTTGGTGGGAATGTGAACTGGTGCAGCCACTCTGGAAAACTGTGTGGAGGTTCCTCAAAGAGTTAGAAATAGATCTGCCCTATGACCCAGCAATTGCACTGCTTGGGGATTTACTCCAAAGATACAGATGCAGTGAAATGCCGGGACACCTGCACCCCGATGTTTCTAGCAGCAATGTCCACAATAGCCAAACTGTGGAAGGAGCCTCAGTGTCCATCGAAAGATGAATGGATAAACAAGATGTGGTATATATATACAATGGAATATTCCTCAGCCATTAGAAATGACAAATACCCACCATTTGCTTCGACGTGGATGGAACTGGAGGGTATTATGCTGAGTGAAATAAGTCAATTGGAGAAGGAAAAACATTATATGGTCTCATTCATTTGGGGAATATAAAAAATAGTGAAAGGGAATAAAGGGGAAAGGAGAAAAAAATGAGTGGGAAATATCAGAAAGGGAGACAGAACATGAGAGACTCCTAACTCTGGGAAACGAACAAGGGGTGGTAGAAAGGGAGGTGGGCGGGGGTTGGGGGTGACTGGGTGATGGGCACTGAGGGGGGCACTTGATGGGATGAGCACTGGGTTTTATGCTATATGTTGGCAAATTGAACACCAATAAAAAATAAATAAATTTTAAAAAAGGAGCAAATTGGAAGACTACCAGTTACTTCAAATCCCTGTCAACACTTGGTATTGTCAGTCTTTTAATTTTAACCATTGTAATGAATACAAAATGGTGTCATGTAGAGATTCTATTTTTGTTTTTCCAATAATAAGTATTTTTAGGGACTTCTGGCCATTCATGTATCATGTTTTATGAAGTGTCTATTCAGATACTTTGCTCATTTGTATTGTTATTTTTCCTTTTGAGTAGTAAGAGATTTTTTTCCCCTTTAGTACTTTCTAGATACAGCATGTTTGTCAGATATATGTGTTTTGCATTTAACTCCCCTCTCTGGGCTTATTCTCTTATTTTTGGAATATCAGCTTTTGAAGAATGAAAGTTTTAAATTTTAATAAGGCAAAATTTATCAGTTTGTCTTTTACCATTTTTACTTTTTGTGCCCTATATAAGAAACTATGGCCTATGTCATAACTGATGTTTCATTTCATTTAGGCTCTCAGAGGATTAAGCTAGGACATCTTTGCTACATATGTATACACAATTATGTATAAAAATTTTTGTGACTGTGTGTGTGTATGCATATGTGTGTGTGTGTCCTTAGAGCCACAGAAAACATGCAACCGTTTACTTCCCAAAGTCTGTGCCGGGTATGCCATCCATTCTGCAGTGTTCTTTTTCCATAATTCTGTTCTGATTCCAAGGTCAATGGTTGAATTCCAGGGAGGGCGAGATCACAGGCATTGATACATGGATTTTGCAGCCTTCCCTACGTCTATTAAACCCCAACCATGTCCACTTAGATTCTTGATTCTCTGCCAGGAGCTCTATGTTTTTCTGAGAGTTGTAAATGGAAAGCCCTGCTCATTGGAAGGTTGAAATTGGGGGTCTGCATAAATTAGGTTGGGATTGTAGATGTATAAATATCAGGCAGTGCCTTTATTCCTTATAATGCATGCAAGTTCACTCCGATTTCTGAGTCTGTGCCAGGAGCACTATCTCTTTTATAGGGCTTCCTCTCCTAGAATAGACCCCAGTAGATATCAGGTGTACTTGGGAACCTTTGGGACCTTAGGGTAGAAACTGTGCATTTGAGTTTGAATGAGTGGATTGATGTAAAAACTCCATAAACCCTATATTCTAGTTGGTAAATTTACTTTACAGGGGTACATGTTGACAATTCTGAAACTACTTTACATGTATTCTAGGGTTGAACACATAAGTAGATAATATGAGAGTCAAGTTTCTTATTGTCAGAGAAAAAGTGTACAATCAAGAGTTGCGAGCTATCATGAGCCCTGTATTACTCTGTAGTTGGTATTAGTATGAGACTAATGCTTATTTTAATATATATTGAAAGAAATAGGGTAATAGTTATTTTTTTTAAGATTTTTATTTATTTATTCATAGACACACACACACACACACACACACACACACACACAGAGGCAGAGACACAGGCAGAGGGAGAAGCAGGCTCCATGCAGGGAGCCTGATGTGGGACTCGATCCTGGGCCTCCAGGATCACACCCCAGGCTGCAGGCAGCGCTAAACCGCTGTGCTACAGGGGCTGCCCTAGGGTAACAGTTATAACCATGTAGATATACATAAATTAGTATGCATACATATATTTCCTGGCTCTATGTACTGAGAAAGCCCAGGTATGGCTTTCTAAATTCCACTGATCAATTGAAAAACAATGGGGACATGGCCAACGGAGTATATAAGGAGAAAACAGTGCCTATCCAGTGGAGAAATCTGGCAGATACCACCTTAACTAGCTGACCGTTGTAAATACTACCAGTAATACAATGTCAATGCTATGTACTTGTGATATAGATCAATAAGAAAAGTATTTCCTCTTTGTGGTATTCTCCAAAATTAACAGTCCCAGTAAAATCATGAAAATACATTAAGACAAATCCAAATTGAGGGGCAGTTTCCAGAATACCAGTACCCTGTAAAATTGCCAGGTCATCAAAAATGATGTTAAATTAAGAAGTCACAAACCAGGAACACCTGAGTGGCTCAGTTAGTTGGGTTTCTGACTTGGTTTCAGCTCAGGTTGTGATCTCAGAGTCATGAGATCAAGCTCTGCATCATTACAGCAAACTAGGTAACAGGTATATATGGATACTTTGTACCATCTTGGCACCTTTTTTGATAAATCCAAAATTTAAAATAACTAAGTAAAATAAAATTGCATAATCAAATCAAATCATATTAATAATTAAATAAAAGAGAAGACACTCTTTCTGGAAGGACTCTGAGGAATTTTTAATAAATTATGTTCAAAGGGAAACTCCAACCAATTCCCCCAAACATTCATTATTCAGACCTAATTTTTTTTAAAGATTCTATTTATTTGAGAGAGTGAGAGAATAAGGCCAGGGAAAGGCAGAAGGAGAGGGACAAGTGGACTCCCCACTGAGCAGGGAGCCAACACAGGGCTCCATCCCAGGACCCTGAGATCACGACCTGAGCCAAAGGCAGACACTTAACTGACTGAGCTCCCCGGTGCCCCTGTTTAGATCTAAGTTTTACCATAAAGCTGTAAATCCTCTATAATCTCAATCTATGTCTGCATCTTATATTTTTATAGTGTTCATGGTACTTTGTTTTATTTGGAGGAAGCTATTTTATTTTAAAGTCACGGAATTTATCAATTTTCTCTTATATCTTGCACCTTTTGTGATTTGAAATCCTAAAAACATTTCATTCTGTTCTTATAAAAGTTCAAAAGTTTTCCATTTTTATTTTAAGAACTTTAATATGACAAGGGATGATTTTTATATTTGCAAGAGAATCTTGATTCTGTGGGAACAAGGAGCATCCTTTCTCTCATGATTTTTGGTTTTGGAAATCATCTGGGGAAGGTTAAGGATATGTCAGGTGGTATCTGGCCCTGGTCTCTCTGGATCTAGCCCTTGCTAGATCCAGGCTCTTGCTTTGATAGATGAGGAAGTGTCAGGAGTGATGGAATGAGGTTTCTAGAGGAATAAGAAATAGAACCTAACTGAAGAACTGAGAAGATAAAGGGAATTTCTCTCCAGGGTGGGGTTTATCAACTTGGGATTTATTTTTTGTAAATTTTATTGATGCACGCACTACTCACAGAAAATAAACACAACTGAAGTGTACAATTCAAAGGAGGCACAATTCAAATGAACTCCATTCTGTTAACATCAGCCAGGTCAGAAAACAACATTAAAACTGTAATAGATCACTTAGGTCCTAGTGAATAGAGAAGTCGCTGGGGTTGAGGCTTGGTATTGATAATCCTTCTGGATATGGGTCCATTTGCAGACCCCGGTGTCAGTGGGGACACACATGGAGTACAAGGAAAGGTTTCCTTCCCATATTTTGTAGTTACAGTCCTTCTGTTTCCACACACACTCTCCTAGGTCAGGTTGAGGGCAGTCATGCCAGCAGAGGAGGCAGGGCTGAATCTAGGGGTGGAGGGAGATCCAGGACTGCCCACCTCCTGTTTATATGGCCACCCATCCTGGACAGAGAAGGACAACAGGGGTCTGGGCACAAGGAGAGGCTAAAGGGAACAGTGGGGCGCAGTGGTGAGGACAGGAAAAAACAGTGGGAGGAGGTCATGGCCAGGGGACAGAAGGAAGGTGAGAGAGCAGTGATCATCCAGAAAGGGAGACAGCAAGGGAGAAAGACCTGGGAACAAGGACATGGGACAAGAGCAGTGCCTGGGCTGCAGAGAAAAATCACTTAGGTGGCTACTCACTGCACATTTGCATCCTGTTCTGTACGCTCCCTCGAAACCTCGCTTCTGCTCTCTGGTGAGCCGGTACCAGAAGTAGACCAGATGGCATCTTGTGAAGCGCAACGTCCCTCCCCTCAAATAGCCTGCGGTGATGGGTGAGCATGGACTGAGTTGGCACAGCATGTGTGGATGTCCCCTGTGAAGTCAGCCCAGAGGGTCTGAAACCCTAAGTCAGCCATGAATGAGGGTCCAGTATTTCTCTAGAAAAAGTCTCTCAGATTGTGGAGAAAGGGCCCTTGGTCTTTGGTGGTGTTAGCTGTAGAAGTCAGGTGGTCCTTTTTCAGGGAGAGGCAGCAAGGCTGAGAGGCTGTATGTGGACAGGGATGCTCACCTGCGATAAGTAATAGTGACTGTTGAGTGGTCCTCAGCTTATAACCACAGTCCTTCCAACTGATGGGTGAGTAGATATCATGGATTCTTGGGGTGCTCCGGGGAGCCTTGAGTACCTGGGATGGGAGGGAAAGAGTGGCTAGGACCTTAGGTTTTCATAGAAGCTTCAAGGCTCCAGAGACCACCCAATTCAGCAAAAGCAGATTGGAACAGTCTTGTTTGAGGAAAGGAGGTACTGAGTTTACCTTAATGACATTGACTCTGAAACCTTGTCTTGTGATGGTGTTGTTTCCTGGTCCCAGTATATCAGCTAATATGACTGGGAGGAAGAAGAAATGGGTCAGAGGCCCAGAGGTTCATTGATTTAGGATTTCCTCATCCAATGTCTTAGGGTCACATTGCTCAGATCACCAGAGCTCCCCCACCTCCACATTTCTATACCCCAGGGTGAGACCTCCTTGGTGGAGACTTCTCTGGTGTTTCCCTAGCTCACCGATATCCGATGTGCAGTAATATGTCTGAGGGTGCTCAATTTTACAATTACAAGCATTGCAAGGTGTTGACAGGGCCAGGAGCAAAGGAAAGGCCAGCAGGAATGAAGGATCCATGGTAGGCACTGGGGACATAGGGCATGAATTACAGCATGAACTTCTTCTAGCCCAGCTCCCCCACCCACTTCTAGACAGAAACTGGGATGACTGTGGACACTGTGTACCCCCCTTAAAGATTGAGGACCTAAGAAAGTTTGGGTCCAGCTTCCATGATCTTGTGGACCAGATGCATGAAGTCTATGCCCTGCATTAAAAATGCCTTACCTCTGTCACTCTGAGCCGAGGTGTACCACAGCTTCTGCAGAACACCTAGCACAGGAAGGATAAATAGTCATCTGCACTTCCTTTTCGCCCTGGGGCATATCCATCAGGGAGGTATGATTTGATTACTGGGTGTACTAATCAGGTACAATCATTTTTCTCTCATCTGCATTTCCTTTCATCCTTCAGGCATATTAACCAGGCAGGTACAGTGTGATTATTGGGTACACTTGTCGCTTGCAATCTCTCTCTGTATGGTTATTAAAAAAGCCACTGAACTGACCCATTCCTGAGGACTATTTTGGGCTGAGCTGTGTCCCCCTAAATTTTGCATGTAGAAGTCCTAATCCCAGCCCCTTAGAATGTGACTGTATTTACAGATAGGCTCTCTAAAGAGGGAATTAAAGTAAAATGAAGTCATTCAGGTGAACTGTGATCTGATATGATTGGTATCTGCATAAAAAGAGAAGATGAGGACACAGCCACACATAGACGGAAGACCACGTGAAGATAAAAACAGAAGGTGGCCATCTATAAATTAAGGAGATACTCTCAAAATGAAACTCAACTGACACCTTGGTCTCAGACTTCTATGCTCCAGAACCGTGAGGAAATGTTTCCATTGTTCAATCCACTCAGTCTGTGACACTTCATTATGGCAGCCCTAGAAAACCAACAGACTCCTTTGTTTTATTTTTTAAAAATATATTTGGGGGCTTTATACAACTTAAATTCACATTAGGATTTTGAGAAAACAAAATTTATTCAGTCATTCAACTTCTGTTCCTTTCCCATAGCTCTAGTTTCTGCCACCCATCCCCCAGGCTTCCATTTACTATGTCGTGGTTGATCCTATTGCTCTTTTAACTGAAATACCTATAAACAAAGACACAAGCACATCCATTGTGGCACAATACATATACTTTTTGTCATCTTGCCATTTTAATTTTAGGACATCCTCTATGATGACATCATAGTAGCATATATTCCTTTACTCTTTATACAGTTGTATAATCTTCCATGCTGATAGGCTCTGGATTATCCAACCATTTCCTAATTATTGGTTCTTTCTTTCAACAGTTTTCTGTTGAAATACATATTTTCTTGTATTTAAAAATGTGTATTTTTAAATTTTTTTCATTTTCATTTTTAAAAAATTCTAATCACTGGGTGCTCATCAAGACACGTGTACTACTTATTATTTCACCCATTTCCCCCTCCCCCCAATCTTCCTTCTGGTAACCATCAGTTTGTTCTATATAGTTAAGAGCCTGTTTCTTGGTTTGTTTCTCTTTTTTCTCTTTTCTCACTTGTTTTGTTTCTTAAATTCTACATATGAGTGAAATCTGTAGTATTTATCTTTCTCTGACTTATTTCCCTTAGCATTATACACTCTACTCCATCTGTGTTGTTGCAAAAGGCAAGATTTCATTTTTTGGTAAGGCTGAATAATATTGTTGTGTGTATCTCACATCCTCTTTATCCATTCATCAATCGATAGTTACTTGGGCTGATTCTGTATCTTCAAGAGCGTAAGGAATGCTGCTATAAACACCAGGGTGCATATATTCCTTTGAATTAGTGTTTTTGTGTTCTTTGGGTAAATAACCAGTAGTGTGATTGCTGGTTTTTGGGGAGCTCTATTTTTAACTTTTTGAGGAGCCTCCATACTGTCCTCCATAGCGGCTGCACCAGTTTGCATTCTCACCAACAGTGCATGACAATTCCTCTTTCTCTAATCCTTTTGTGTTGTCGATTTTAGCCATTCTGACAGGTGTGAGGTGGTATCTCATTTTAGTTTTGATTTGCATTTCCCTGATGATAAGTGATGATGAGCATCTTTTCATGTGTCTATTGGCCATCTATATGTCTTCTTTTTCTTTAAAGAGTTTATTTATGAGAGAGAGAGAGAGAGAGAGAGAGAGAGAGAGAGAGAGACAGGTAGAGGGAGAGGCAGGCTCCCTGCAGGGAACCCGATGTGGGGCTTGATCCCGGGTCTCCAGGATCATGCCCTGAGCCAAAGGCAGACGCTCAAACGCTGAGCTACCCAGGCATCCCTATATGTCTTCTTTGGAGAAATGTTTGTTCATGTTTTCTCCCATTTTTTAATTGGATTATTAATTTTTGGGTGTTGAATTTTAGAAGTTCTTTATATATGTTGGATACTAATCCTTTATTAGATACATTGTTTGCAAATATGTTCTCCCATTCCATAGGCTGCCTTTTAGTTCTGTTGATTGTTTCCTTTGCTGTGCAGAAGTTTTTTATTTTGATGTAGTCCCAATAGTTTATTTTTGCTTTTGTTTCCCTTGCCTCAGGAGACCTCTATCTAGAAAGAAGTTGCTATGGCCAATGTCAGATAAAGTATGGCCTGTGCTCTCTTCTAGGATTTTTATGGTCTCACATTTAGGTTGAGTTTTATTTTTGAGTATCCATTTTGAGTTTATTTTTGTGTATGGTGTAAAAAAGTGGTCTAGTTTCATTCTTTTGCATGTTGCTGTCTAGTTTTTCCAACACTATTTGTAAAGAGACTATCTTTTTCCCACTGGATATTTTTTCTTGCTTTGTTGAAGATTAATTGACCACATAACTGTCGGTTTATTTCTGGATTTTCTATTTTGTTCCATTAATCTATGTGCCTATTTTTGTGCCATTACCCTACTGTTTTGATTACTAAAGCTTTGTGATATAACTTGACGTCAGGAATTGTGATACCTCCAGCTTTGCTTTTCTTTTTCAAGATTCCTTTGCCTATTCGGAGTCTTTTACAGTTCCCTAAAGTTTTTAGGTTTGTTTGTTCAAGTTTTATAAAAAAACACTGTTAGTATTTTAATAGGGACTGCATTAAATGTGTAGGTTGCTTTAGATAATACACACACAAAATGTGTCTTTACAGGTGACTTCTAGAAATAGAATTGCAGTAAAGGCCATTTGCACTTTTTTTCTGTAACTTGTCCATATCATGCTATTTTTTCTACAGGGTTATTGACTGTTTCTCTACTTTTAGAAACTGTATATTAAACACATTAACTCTTCATGGTATAATTGCATTATTTTTCTCATATAACATTTTACTCCTCTTGAGTTAAAAAATAGTTTAACAATATAACCACATCTGGAATTTGAGTCACAGTTAGCAAAGGCTTCTACTACTAACAGGTATTAGAAGACTTTTACCATAATTCTTTCTAACATTTCACTTTTTTTTAGATCTTTAACCCATTTGGGATTTCTCTTAGTATCAGTATATGCATGAACACGATTTTATTTTTGTCCTTATGGAACCAATTAACCCAATACCTCCAGTACAAAGATATCTTTTTCCATACTTAACTGAGATGTCACCTTTACCATATACTAAATTTGCATATGCATTTGAGACTATATATTTTCTGTTCAATTTGTCTATCTATCCGTTCCTTCATCAGTATCACATTACAAAGATTTTAATACATTACTTATTATGTTTAAATATTTTAATATTTTCTAGAAAAGAATTTTTTCTTTTTCATTTTTTGCTTTTTCCAATACTAGAGGCATCCCCCAGGTTTGATCTCATGGTGCCTTTTCAATCTTCCAAGCCAGCAATGGCTAGTCAAGTCTTTCTCACATCACAATGTATGACATTGACTCTACTGCCTTCTTTTCCCACATTTAAAGGATCTTTGTGATTACACTGGCTCCACTCTGATAAGCCGGGACAATCTTTATTTTTAAGTGAGCTGATTAACAAACTTAATTCCATTTGTAGCATTAATTCTGCTTTGTAATTTAATATAACACTTATATGTTCCAAGGATCAGGATGTGGTTATCCTTGGAGAAGCATTATTGACTACAATAAGGATCTCTCTCACACACACAGACACACACACACACACACACACACACACACTTTTCCTATCCAGGATACAGAAAATCAGAGCTCCACCAGACACACCATTTTTTAATGCTTTGTGAGGTTCCTCATTGGAGTATTATCTCCAGCCAAATGGAAACACATTGCTATATTTAAAGTTAATTGTTTTACTATTTTTCAACTTTATTGCATAAAATGTTCACTATTTTCTCTTAGTCTGGCTTGTTTTATTCTCCTTACAGTGTCTTCTGAAAAACAAATATTTTGTTTTAATTATTATTTTTTAAATCCTTCATGGTTTTTGTTGTTCTAATATAGGAATTATTTGTCTATGTCAAGGTTGCAAAAATGTTTTGTTTTCCTCTAGAAATTGTAGGCATAAACTTTTACACTTAAGTCTATGATCCATTTCAAGTTAATGTTTGTATGTGGCCTGGGGGCAGAATAAAAGTTAATTATTTTCCATATAACATCAATTGTCCTGGCATAATTTCTCGAAAAGATCCATTTTCTCTACTGTGTTACCCTGGCATCTTTGTGTATATTTTTGTTGAAAATAAACTCACCCTATATGTGTGAGTTTGTTTCTAGATAATTTTTTTCAGTACCTATACAAGTATTCTCATGCTAAAACCATATTTTGTTACTTGTAGCTTTATGATGTCTTGAAATTCTGTAGTGTTATTCTTTCAAATGTATTCTTTTTCAAAACCACCCTGGCTATTTCCACTGCATGTAGAGCCCACTGCATATACAATTTAGATATCTACAAACATGCTTGCTGGGCTTTTGACTGGGATTGATTTGAATCTATAGATGATTTTAAGGAAAACTGGTACCAATATTGAGTCTTTCAAACCATGTGCATTTTCTCTCTCTCTACGTATTATACCATTTTAAAATTTCTCTCTACAGTGTTTTATATTTAGTGTAGGAGTCTGGCACATATTTTGTTAAATTTCTTATTTTTACACTATTGTAGTAGGTATTATTAATTTCTTTTTTTAAGATTTTATTTATTTATTCATGAGAAACACAGAGAGAGAGAGAGAGAGAGAGAGAGAGGCAGAGACACAGGCAGAGGGAGAAGCAGGCTCCATGCAGGGAGCCCGACATGGGACTCGATCCTGGGTCTCCAGGATCACACCCCAGGCTGCAGGCAGCACTAAACTGCTGTGCCACCAGAGCTGCCCGGTATTATTAATTTCAACTTTAATTGTTCCTGTCATATAGAAATGAGTACAAGTGAATTTTTTAAAAAGATTTGATGTATTTATTCATGAGAGACAGAGAGAGAGGCAGAGACATAGGCAGAGGGAGAAACAGGTTCCCTGCAGGGAGCCAGATGCGGGACTCGATCCCGGGATCCTGGGATCATGCCCTGAGCTGAAGGCAGACTCTCAACTGCTGAGCCACCCAGGCATCCCAAGTACAAGTGAATTCTGTACATTGGTCTCGTCCCTGCGACCTAGTTAAATTCACTTATTGTTACAGTAGCTTTTCTTTAGATTTTTAAAGAAATTTTACATATAAGGTTATGTCATCCATGAATAAAGACTGTTTTTCTTATTCCTTTCAAATCACTGTGAATTTTATTCCTTTGAATTGCTTTATATACTGACTAGAACTTTTGCTACACTGAAGAATAGTAAGGATAAGAGCAGCAATATTTACCCTGTTGCTGATCTTAAGGAAAAATCATTCAGTCTTTCACCATTAAGTATGATATTAGTTGAAAAGTATACATTCTTTAATAGGTTAACAACTCTTCTATTGCTATAGAAGGTGTTATCAAGAATAATCGTTAGATTTTCCTAGCTATTTTTCTGTATCCACTTATAGAATTAAATCGATTCTCTTTAAACATTTATTTGGTTAATGTAGTATACTAAATTATTTGCTTTTCATAAAGAAAAATCAATTTTCAGTCATATTACTGGATTTGATTTGCTAATATTTTCTCATGGAATCTGTATATGTTTCTGAGGAATACTTATGTTAGAGGGTTTATGTATTTGTATTTTCTTTGATTGTTAGTGTCATAATTTTTCACTGATACAGTGATTTAAGTAAAGACTTATTTCTCTTCTTTTTTTTTCTTAAAGACAATGTGACTGAATGTATTATTTCTGCCTTAAAAGTTTGATAGGTTAACCAGGGAAGCAAGATTTATTTGGATTGTAAGAAAAATTCAGTAAACACAATCAATTTCTTTAGCCGATACAGTGGTATTGAAATTTCTATCTGTTCTTTAAAAAAAAAAAAAAAAAAGATTTTATTTTTGAGAGAGAGAGAAGGGACAGAGGGACAAGCAGACTCCCCGTTGAGCAGGAAGTCCAAATGGGCTCCATCCCAGGGCCATGAGATCATGACCTAAGCCAAAGGTAGATACTTAACCGACTGAGCTACCCAGGAGCCCCTATTTGTTCTTGTGTATATTTTGGAAACTTTTATCTTTCATGAAATTTGTCCAATTCATCTAAACTTTCAAATTTATGGGCATAAAATTCTTTAAAATATTCCCTAATTTTATTTTTGTATATGTAAGATCTGTAGTGATGTCCTTTTATCATTCCAGATAATGCTATTTGTACATTTTCTCATTTTTCCTTGCTAATGCACCCACTGAGTTGTCAATTTGATTGCCTTTTTCAAAAGACAACCTTCTGGTTTAATTAATATTCTCCATTTTTCTGATTTCCATTCATTTTGTGAAAGAGGGAAAGAAGAGAAACTCTCTTTGATCTTTACAACTTATCCTAGAAATAGTGCTTGGTTAGTGTGTGTATAAGACCTGGCAGATGGTGATGGGGAGAAGGCCTTCCATAGTAAAAGAGAGAGCAGTAGCATCAACAGGCATTTACTGTTCACTCACTATGTTAGCTGCCAATTATATTAACATTAATAAGCGAAGGATGACTCTACGCTTTTTCAACTTTGTAGCATCTTTCAGTTCTTATTAAGGCAATGTGATATTGTCCAGCAGGTTTTTGTTTTTAAAGATTTATTTATTTATTTGAGAGAGAGAGAGAGGGAGAGTACAAGCAAGCAGGGATAGTGGCAGAGGGAAAAAGAGAGGGAGAGAAGCAGACTCCCTGCAAGCTTGGAGCCCAATGCAGGGCTTGATCTCATGACTCTGAGATCACGACCTGAGCTGAAAGAGAGTCAGATGCTTAACTGACTAAGCTACTCAGGTGCCCTGAGATTGCTCTGTGTTTTAAGTATTACTCTTGACTCACTTAATAAGCCTTGGTCTTTGATCACCTCACAGGAATAGCAAGTATTATCTAGCCAAAATCTATCATTGCTTGTTTCCATTTACCATGTATCTTGGATCAAAAAGGAACAGGGATTTAGGCTGGGCAATACACATCAACTTGCCACTGTTGTATCTAAAGTTTCATCCACTAGTTTGGGTATCAAGACTAGTTTTAGTTTCACCATGAAACTGCTTTATGATAAGGAACTCTCTGATTCAGTTCTTTTCTAAAAAAGTAAGAATGATGTGCTAAATGTTTTTTTTTCCTACAGTGGAAATATCTTTTTTATAGCTATTAGATATAGAGCAAAATACAATCTTTGTTAACAGTCAGTAAAGCTGATTTTGAACAGCTAAGCTCAACTTGAGTTGGGAAACTCAGAATTTGACCATTTTGCAATATTTCACCTACAGAGGAACAACTAGTCTTGAGTAAAGGCAAAAGTACTAATTAATACATTAAAAGGTGGAGAGTTTAAGAAGTTTAAAATGAGTGACAGAGAAAATTTGGTAGAATGATAAAAGAAAACTATGAGGGAAAGATGAGGAAGGATGTTTTGAATTTATTTTTAATTTTTATATTTACATTTGCTTCATTGACTATATGAATAGGGTCCATATGTCATTCCTTGATTCAAGTGTTACTTATGGAGCACCTAATATAAGCCAGTCCCTGAGGAAACAGGACAAAGACAGTCTTTGGCTTTAAGGACTCCAAGTTAATAGAAGGTGTGTTGGTGGTGACGGGTGGCTGGGAAATGTATCTTAATAGTGTGACAAGTGCGTTAAGATGTATAAGAGATACCTTATATCATCTTGGGGGTAGGATACAGTATGGAAGGAATTTATTCTAAGCTTGACATTCAGGGAAACATGCAACAAGTAGTAAGAGAATAGGAGCTTTAATAGTTAATCACTACATTTTGGTGAAATCAGCTCTAGGATGGAAGAGATAAAATTGACTTGGATGGTGACAAGGGGCCAATCTCCTCATTGCTATTTTATGTATCTATAAGATACAAAGAGCAAGTGAAAAAATTTAAGGTCTTGTTTCTTTATAAAAGATTTAAAAAAATTATTTAAGACATAAAAAGGAAATCAAAGACATGGAGGTGAAAAGATTTTGTAAATCAAGATAACAGGGACACCGCGACCATAACAAGCAAGAACAAGTTTAAGTATTAAGAATAATTAATCTCCAAAACTCAGAAATAAAGGAAAAGATGACAACATGTCCTTTTGAAAATCTTATCAGGTCATCATTAAAAGGTCTCATGCAAGAGAGGATGCATCTGTGTTTGACTTTGTTCTTTATTATTTGATGGGAGGATCGACACTATGATTTTATATGTTCAGTTATAGATTTCTGACTGATCGGGAATCTAAACTCCAAAGATTACAGGTTATAGCCCTAAAGAGCATTAACCAGTTTTGTATCTATTAACAAGTTCATTTCAGTATTCCTTTGAATGAGTCTTTAAATTTCTGTTCCTTGAATTCTGCTTTGAACCAGGTATATCATTTGATTCTTTCATTTATTAACAAACTGAATTAAACTGTTGGCATGTCCTTATCATATATTTATGTTTTTGCCTTTTTGAATTTATCCCCAAAAGTCATTACTAGTAAAGTCCAACAGGAAATACTGATATTGTTAGACATTATTTAACAACAGACAACTCCGAGCCCCTCTGTTACAACAATCTGAAAGCCTAATTTGCTACTGGCTTACAATCTGTATCAAAAATCTAAAGTTCCCAGTGGGTTCCACCCCAAAAAGAAGGACCTAGAGATAAAATGGTCTGCCATCACATCAAGATTGAATCTTATTATTAAGTGAAAAATCCATTATTTTGTTCTAGTACTATTTTTATATGTTCACACAGACAAATTTGAAAGGATCATTACCATATCTCAGAGCAGAAAGGTATAAAATGAAAAGGGACTTTCATTTCCCACTTTATACAATGGTATCACTTAAATATTTGAAAATGAGCATCAGCTTTAATAAACTAAGAAAGCAAAACAAAATATCTCACACTGAAAAATGGCAATTTCATATTTTTTATATTAACTATGCCTACTGTAACCCTTTGCAATCATCATGGATAATTTGGAATGGAATATTCTGCTTAAATGTTTTCCTTCACTGGTTGAATATTTAAAGCCCTATAATAACTACTGGTAGTACCCTCCCTTCCTTGGGCTTCTCCCCTACTCCCCTGGCCCTAACAACTGCAATTCATGGAATCAATATTGTGTATCATGTGTAGGAGATATTTGATATATATATCATTTAAACCTCAGTCCTACTTTAGAATGGATATAACTATCCTATTTTAGAGATAATGTAAACAGAAGCTTAGAACGGTTAAATCATTTAGTCAAGTCGAATTGGAATTTGCATCTCCAGACTTCATGGCACCCAATTCCAAGTCTCATCCACCATTCCACACCAGCTCTGCTCTACTCCAGTGTTCATATTAAAATGCAAAACATGAGCAAGTTTCAGAACTGCTTGGCTATAATGCAAGGCCACGATCATCTTATTATTCCTTTGGATAAACCCAATCTGGTCACCAAAAACTCAGAAGACATAAATTGCATAATGGTGATGGGTGGGTGCCTTTGTTTTCATAGACCCCTGGATCCCAGATCTGTTTCCCTGTGAAGTAATGAAGCCAGTCAGCATCATCACTCTTCAAAGAATTAGAAAACAAGAAGGAACACAAAATCATTTCCAAGTCACCTGCTGCCAGTTAAATAAGATTTGAATGGATTTTCTAATGTTTCAAAGTACTTCCTTGCAGACAGCTAAGAAATTCATAAAACCAGCCATGAGAGTTATATTGCCTTTAAGAGTAAACAGTTATGATAGAGGAGTAACTGCCTACACCCAGAGAGCCTTTTAAGAGGAGACTGATAAGAGTTTATATATCTCAGACTGAAGGAAAGGGCCCCTTTGATCATTCTCATGCAAATCCCCAGTAGCTGACAGAAACCTGCTTTAGGTTGTGCCATATTTTCTTTTTTAAAATGCATATGGAACAACTAGCTTAGAACTAACACTTTCTTTTTGAAGACATTTTTTTCTTAAATTGGAAACAATTATGGGAATTAGACTCTTCCTCTTTTTTAAATAGAAATTTCCTTTGTAACTTTTCCTCTGAAAAATTCTTTTAGAGGTATAGGCAACAAAACAATGCAATTAGCTTCTGGATTTGTTTATCAGAATGGCTCAAAGTTCCCTCTTCTTTTTCTCCATCTTGTATGTAATCAGAAAAAAAAAAAAAAAGGCACAAAACATCAGCACCAGCTGCCTCATTTCCTACTCCTTGGATTTCAATAGACATACCAAATGGTCTCACGACTTAGCTAAAAGAGGTAGAAAGTTGCAGTTAGGGATGTTTTTAATTTTCTGTGACCTCCTTCTTTGAGCAAAATCCCTTTCTAGTATCCTCTGCTTCTCTGGTCACTGTGATGGGTCTTGGGGTTTTTAGGTGAAGTGGGGTCCTTTATTAGTTGCTTCACTCTGGTGCTCTAATTATTTGAAACAGTGATGTAATTCTGCACAATACAGTGGTATTGTCAAATTAGGCAGGGAGGCATGAGCACCTGCCTCAAGCTCCTCTCCCAGCCTAGAATGCCCTACTCCCTTTACTCCACGTACATCTTCACCATACAGTGTTAGCTCTACTTCTTCCACTGAAAGCCTACCATTCCCACTGGCAGACATCACATAACTGCCTGGAAACTTTTGATAAATGTAATCATCAGGCCCAGAGAAGACGCTGGGACTTAACTGTTCTGTAATTAGTTTTGGGTAATTTAGCTTTCACTTATTTCATTAATTGCACACATAGTCCTTGGGGCCTTCTGGGGGATAGATGGAAGATGAAGAGCACACAGTCCATGCCCTAAAGGACCTGCCAGTTTTCTGGTGATAGTAGACACTAATCTTTGAGATGGTAGTCAACAACCTCTGAGGCTCACTCAGTTGGATAACTCTCTTCAAATTCAAATTGTTTCAAACTTAACTTCACTTCATTCCTCCCAACTCATTTCTTCTCCTAGTTAATGGCAATGGTCAGTCCCACAGTGATTCAGGTCTGTTTCCTTGGGGTCACACTTGCCTCTGCCTTCTCTCCCATGCTCAGGTCCAGTCTTTAACAATCAAGTCAGCACCCCCAGAACCTCATGAGCACTTCTGGGCCTTTATCCACATTGTCCCTTCTGCCTGAATATTCTCCTTCAGTCTGGTAAAATTGGAAGGAAAGAGTCTCTAAGGACTAATGCAAAATATATGGAAAGTATGCATGGGGCTGATATGAGTTATGAATTATTATTATTGCTGGTATCCTTATTATTGCTTCAAAGGGCAGAAAACCCAATTTAAACTGCCTTAAATAATAAATGTGCTTTGTGGGCTAACTGAAGAGAAAGGAAAGACATGCTTCAGGTGAGACATGTCCAGGGCTCTAATGGTCTGACCAGGATTCAATTTCTTTCTCCATTTCTTGCTCTTCTTTGTTGGGGCTCACAAGTTTTTAGCAGTCTCTTTCCTCTCATTCCAAAATGGTTTCACCAGTTTCTTTGGCTATATATGTTCAAAAGGGTTGGAGAGAGTCTGTTTCTCTGAAGTCTCTTTGGAAATCTCACTGACTTGGGTTGGATCTGGTGTCTATTCCTGAACCAACCACTGTGGCCAGGAGACCAGTTATTTAGAGTGGCCTAAGTCAATAAAGATTCACTCTGGCTTTGGAAGTGAAGTCAAGACTACTTAAGCCGTAGGAGGGGAGTACTTTTCCAAAGACAGTTCAGGGTGCTGCAGCTGGTGGAAGGTAGGAATGCTGAAGAGGTGATAAACAAATGTCCCTGCTAGTGCCCAAAGAATGCTTTGATGGCAAAATGTAGGTTTGGACTTGATAATGGCAGCAATGGGAAGCTGGTAGGACCTGCAGATAGTTGATTATTTTCAGACGCCTCTCTCTTAACTATTGAAAAAAGTAACCATGAAGGGAAAGGTGAGATTTTAGAAGCAGGAAGAATGTTTATATATATATATAGTAGTCCTTTTTGGAAGGTAATCCCTTAATCAGCCAATGCTGTGTCTTGGCAAATGGAAAAGTCTACATTAAGTAAATCCAACACATGAATAAATGACTGTGTATTATTGGTGTGATTAGCTGTTCCAGCATTCATCAAGGAATATCTGAGTATTAAAAATAAGCCACCTGCTCATTACTCTTTGTATTTTACTTATGAACTTTAGAGTAAATGAATCAAAATTTATATAGTCTGATCTGTCCGAAGGAACAGTAAATTAGTTATTGAAATGTTACACTTCTCCTCGATTTAGTTTTATTAATGAAGTATATATATATCTTTCAAACAAATATTTGTAATCTGAGAGACCTCAGAACACCAAAATATTAGAGCTAGCAGAGATCAGCCAGTGTGACCCATCTGATAGATAAGAAGGTGGGTTGGGACAGAGAAACGGCAGGCCTGAGGTTACCTAAAGAACAGGTGGCTAAGATGCTGGTCTTTGGATAGCCCATCTGGGGTTCAAACCTACCTGCACATCCAGGCCTTTGTGTTTCTTTCCATTTCATGGAAGGTCTCAGCCCCTGGTAAGCTGAAGATATCTGAGAGTTGATTTTGCTGCTTTAAATGGCTTTATTAAAGTATAATTGATACACAAACCCTGCACATATTTAACATATAAGATTTAGTAAGTTTGTACATATATGTACACCTGTGAAATCATGATTCCACCTATATGAGGTACATAAAATAGTCACTTTCGTGGAAGCCAGTGAGGTTCTTGTGCGGTATCTAGGGTGTAACACCTTTTTTTGCTCACCTAAAGGCAACTGTCCTCCAAAGTTGACCACTAGATGGCAGAATAAATCCATGTACCTAATAGAGAGGCACCTGTTCTAAGATTTTGGAGCTCTGAGTATCTCTGAGTAGACTAGCTCATCTGCCTGGTGGGTATGGGGGTCAGCCCAACACCATGTCAATTTTGCAAATCTGTACTTCTCTCAAGAGTCTTCTGGTTAATCTAATCTTCTTTTCATTTAAATATACTAGAAGGAAATAATCTACTTTGAAAACTATTTTAGAAAAGGCTTGAATGACCATTAGTTGGTATTTCATATTTCTTACCAGTATTTTCTGCATTACAGAAGAGATTATTTGACCATACAGAGTGATGAGTCTCTAACAGCTAGAGTGGCATCTAAAATACTTTTAGGCAAGGGGGAGTTCATTGGCCTCTGGAATCAAGTCAACAGATGTAGCCAGATACTTCTAGAAATAATAATAGAAGCTTGAACTTGTTCAGCACCTACCATGTGCCAGGCACTGTGCTGAGCACTTAAAATTGGTAAATCCATTTAATATTCACAATAACTATAAAGTAATGCATGTTAAATCTGTTTTTATAACAAAGTATACAGAGGTCAAGAGAGTTTAATTAATTTGCTCAAGGTCATATAATTAGAAAAATGTGACTTAAAAATGTACTTAGACTGCACAGAATTAACAATACGGTGCTTGATGTCAGCATCGTTAGGGCTTTATGAATCCAGATGAAAAGTAATTGCCCCTTTGGCCCTGTGACTCATGTATTAAAAGCATCTATCTCGATCACTGGAACACTGGAAAAAGTGGATCTGGAAAACAGTTTTAGCTGTGTTACTCTGAGTAAGGATGAGAATAAATTCTTAAGGGAGCACTGTGAAATATCTAGGCTGCTGTTAGCAGAGTATTTTAGAGTAGGATGGTTCTGCAGGCTGCAGGTCACATGGCCTTCTGCGCAATGGAGTTGTGTTAAATCACTCAACCTGGCTGCTTTGAGAGGCCAGCTCAAGTCTATCTTCCGTTTTCTCCACAGGCAAAACACATCCAGTCTGATGTATTTCTTGGATGTATAACTTGATGTTCAGGAATTTCGTGTACCAAGTCAGCACCCCTGGGGCAGACTGAGCTTTGTTGGTGATGTGATCCTGTGTCTAGAGAATGACCTCTCTACTCAGCAATGCCCTAACATTTGATGCAGTTGTTAGGATTCTTGGTACAAAGTAAGAGAACCCAACTCTGGTGAGCCTATTTTAAAAAATGGCTATAAAATCAATTAAAATATATCTCATGGCACATAACGGAAAGCAGCTGGACTTCAAGAGGTCTGGCATTAGACACTGGAAAGATACTGAGATCTCTTTGTCCACCTCTTTTACTTCTCTTTACATCTTCATTATCTTATTTCTTAGCCCTGAATGTTTCCTGCTTCTTAGTAAAAACACTGGCCATTCACAGCTCTGAAATCTGCAGGTTACGTGTTCTGCTACACAAGAAAATCTGACGTCCAAATTTCTCATGAAAATATACAACAGGCTCATTCTTAGGCAATATTGTGCAAAGAGCTGAATTTTTCTGTCTCAGGCCATAACATGTTTTAGAAGTTTTTTGTTTTGCTTTTCCATCATGATGGGGCTGTTCTTGCTCACTTTCAGATAAGGCTGCATCCGCTCTGCTAATATAACCTGTTAATTTCAAAGGACTTTATAAGTTGGCTGTAATTCACATTCTTAGAATTGGGAAAATCTGTGTCTTTTGAGATAGAAGAGTTCTTTTCTTTTTCTTTTTAACTTTTGTCTTATTTTTTCTCCTAAAATATCAGAATGCTATTTTTCCAGGTGCCATGTGGCTCTTTGACAACACACAGGCTGCTTTAGTTGTTTTTAATGAACGTTATCGCCAGCTGCTCAGCTGTGGCAACTTTTGTTTTAATTTTTTTTTTTTTTTTTAAATTTTGGGAGGTGGCAGAGAGCTCCTTGTAAGATTTGCATGCTGAATGTCATAGCCTGCATCACTGATGTTCTCCAGGCTACCAGGAACTCTGTACTGCAGGGGGCGCCAGCACCCACCCTTTCTCTAACTGCTCACAGAGGTAAAGCCTCAGGTGGAATTGTCAGGCATCCACCTGGTGTGTTTGGTCCCTTCCTTGTGTTGCCCCTTTGCCCCTGGATGCCTTCCCTTGTGTGATGACATGTTGGGTTTGTGGAACTTGTCTGATTACCTAAGAATTTAAAAATGGAACCCAAAGCTGAGGGAAAAGAGGCATCATAGGTTAAACAACTAGAGGCAGATCCCAGATTCTCACAGAAGTCTCCAAGCTATCTCTGCTGCCTCAGTCTCATCCCTTATCCTTTCCTGCCAACCTTATATAAACAAAAGATTTGGAAGAGGGGCAGGGTGTGCTGTGGCTCTTCCCACTGTGCTCTAGCCTTTGAGAGCTTTTCCAAGACCATCCTTTATGAGGGATACAGGCTTCAGGAAAACAGAAAAGCAATCTTTTCTGGGCTGGGTGTGTCTGCTCATATAGAAGATTGGCTTGAAGAATAGAAAAGGGAATTGGCACAGGAAGCAGGAAGGGAAGATGACAAAGTGCAGTGGAACCCAGTAATTTTGGGAGGGTCAAGGTCATGACAGTATCTCATGGATCAAGAAGGGTCCACTAAGACTGAACTGGTCTTGAGTAACTCTGTTGGCTTGACCAAAGTTATCATGAATTCTTTTTTATACCATAAACAAGTCAATTTCAGGTGGCTTGTAGCTTTAAATATGGAAGTTAAAACAATGATGATTTCAGTATATAATTTAGGAAAATATCCTCATGACCCCATGACTGTTAATAACCTCTTCAACACTCACATGTGCTGTGTCAATGTGATATGGTGCCAGGTATTTAACAAAGTTTATGTTCTACTTCTCGCACAATCCTAAGAGATAATTCTCCATTCCTGTCCAAGAAAATAAAATTCTGTATCTGACTGGCTGCTGACTTTGAGGACTTGATGGGCATGTGATGGAAGTCTGCTTGTAGTTCTCATCTGAATGCTCATCTCAGCCCATAAGTTGGCTGCAATATTTCTAGTTAAAATGGGGGCTCTTTTCAAACAGAAGTTTTGGATATCTCAAATTAAGCGAAAACAAATCTAATATTCATTAAGTGCGTAACATGTCAGGGACTAAACTAGTTCATTTATATGCTTCTTCTGCTCAATACTTACAATAGCCCTGTGAGGAAAATATAATTATGCCCATTTTTATAGTTGATAGAATTGACTGATGGAGAAGTTAAACATCCTCCCCCAGGTCACAAAGCTAGAAACCTGAGGAACCACGACTGGATCCAGATAGTAACCTTCATTCACTGTCCATGAAGTGAAAGGGGAAGGAGTTATTTGGCTTAGAAAATTTTCAGAACCCACTGTTGGCCTCCACTATGGGATAATTTTCTTACCATGGAACCACAGGGTTTCCGTGTTCTTCCTTTTCAACATCCAGTCAAGTGGTTATTTTCCAATTACACTGAGAGATGTTTGGGGCTAGATTCATTTGGCTTTTGGAAATTTTTGCTTAATGATTTTATTTATTTATTTATTTATTTATTTATTTATTTATTGGCTTAATGATTTTAAATGGCATGTCTACCTACAGGACTATGGATGTTCTATGCCTGGTATTTCAGAGCAGTATTCCCTGCTTCCTTTAAAAACTTTAAAAAATTGTAAATTTCCATTTCACCGGCGTCATAGAACTGGCAAAATATGGAAAAGTACTATGGGGCATAGTATAATATTTGTTTTGTTGTTTTATGAAATTATTTTTTATTGTTCAAATTTTTTAAAAAAATAAAAGGTTAATAAGCAAAGAAAATATCACTGATGAAGACCATCTATCCCACTGTTTGACTTAAACCTTTATACCTTTTGCCTCCCCCTTTCTCCTTCAGGATTACACAAAAACTTTTCTGTGAAATCTGTTTTTCACTCAGCCTTCCCCCAACCTCTGCCCCTCTCCCCCAAGTAAGCAGCAGAGACTTAAGAAGTAGATGGTAGGCTTGCTGTTGCTGGCTTGAAGATGGAGAGGGGTGTGTGAAGGTCGTGAGAAGGAAATGAATTCTGTCCCTTTTCCCTTACTGTAACTAGGATTTGTAGAACTGAGAGTGGACCCGATGGGCAGTGATTGCCATCTCTGTGGGACAGCTCAGATATAGTATCACAAACTAACCTCAGAGAGATGCTGGAGCAGCGGGTGAAACCAGAAATGCCCATCTTTGGAGGTAATAAACCCATCCATAACTTTACTAGGAAATAACCACCCGTAAGAGCAGGATAAACCCACCAATGACATTTTTAGGAAATAACTATGTAACTTAATCTTGTATTTTAAATTATTTTAGGTGTTTGGTTAAAAGTCATGAGTTAGTGCTGCTTCTCTGAAAAGTGGTTTATCCTGGATGGAGAGTCAGAGAATAATACAGTAATGTAGTTGCTGAAATACTGATTTAGAAGGATGGAAGCTAGTCACGAGAAGCTTAGAAACATGGAGGGGGGATGGTAACCTGTAGAATTCGTAAGGTTCTTTTAACTTTAGCTCAGCTCAGGGAGGAACATGGCAGCATGAACCTAGAGGTAAACTATGTTCAGATCTTAACTGGAAGGATGCCTGGAGGGATTATAATGGTTATCCCTGGATCCAGAAACAGGCAGCAGAACCTAGTAGAATAAGTCAAGTTTACATACGATGTCTGTGTCAGATAGAGGACAATGGCTTCCTGATACCAAATAGCTTTATTCTGAGTGAGAACTGGAGTTAAGTTTTAAAAAGTAGTTCATAATATACCACTTGTTGGTTTAATTACTCATCCCTGAGGAAGGGTCTATCTCTTTAACTCTTGTTTTATGTTATTTAAGGGTTAACATAAGAACAAGGTTATGTTTGGTTAAAGATAAGAGCTGGGTTTTTTTTTTTTTTACTAAGATGCATTTTATCAAATGGTAAAAATAATAATAGCAAAGAAACAGGAAGATCTAATAGAATTAACTGTGGGTTGAAATCAGATATTGTTGGGCTTTGAAATCTCAACTTGCCAGTTCTTAGCTGGGTGACTGTAGTCAGAGCACCTAATTATTTTGGTTTTCAGCCTTCTTTTTTTTTTTTTTTCAGCCTTCTTTTTAAAACTGGGATAATGGTATCTAACTTTCAGGGTTGTGAAAAGCAAATGAAGTAATAAACAAAAAGCTCTAGTTTAGTGCTTGAAATTTAGTATGCAACCAACCAACAATTCTGTGCAAATGAGTATTACTCTAGTCTCTTGGTTACACACATCAAGGGAGTTATATTTAGTCCTGAGTCCTTCTTCCCTGGCTAGCACCAACTTTTCTAACAAAACAACATACAAGTGTAGAGTTCATGAAGAAACAATTTCTTGCTAACTTATTTTGTAAATGCAAGGTATTTTAGTAACAGCAAATCTACGCTCCTGGCTGCAAAACTCGCATGAAGTTTCTCCTCTTCCCATGATAAAGTGCTACAGAGATTTGTACTAAGTAACAATTAGAATCATGGAGAGACCATGACCACATCTTTAAAACTTCCAAATAAGCGGAAAACTGAGTACCCTTTGGGAAGAAAGTAAGCCCCCCTTTAGCTCAATGAACCAGATGAAGCCACCAATAATTCTGCCCGAGGAACAAAAATAGTTGAAGTTGCATATGCATGTCATGAGAGAACAGTTGCTTCTTGGCGGTTATAATTTAGCAAATACTTAAAGATAATTCAGAGACGTGTAGCTTTAGGCACAACATCAAAACGGTTTCACAAGGGACAGCTCGAGTGAGAACTCACTGTAGTAATGTTTAAAAAGTGAGACTGGGGAGAGCCAGGACATCCCATTCCTTCAGACTCCCACTTCCCAGAGCTCAGCACCCCTGCATGGAGGTGGAGTCTGCAAGAACTGGTGGGACTCAGATCCATGGAACAAACTAGGGAACAGCACGGTGGTAGTTTCTTACAAACACGAAGTTGATGGCTGCATTTCAACCAATTCATCTCTTTATCTCATCCTACTCCTGGTGATACTAATATTTGTAGCCCGGGAATAAAAGTTCTTAAATACTTTTTACAGCATTTCACTGTTTTGCTGAATCAGGATAATGACACAGGAGGGCTGTGGCTGCAAAGAATGGAAAATGAGGCTGCATAGCTCAAATGCAAAGGGAAGTTATTTCAAGACTACTAGGTGGCTCATCAGATTGAAGGAAGAATTGAAAATCAATCAGGCACAGTATCAAGGCAGCTCTAAGAACCCAGTAGCAGGAGTGATCATTGATAGATGAATGGCTTAGATCTACCTCCACTCTCACGGTGTGTCATTCCTCTTGAGACTCAAGTCCTGGGGGAGGAAGCTGAATTACTCTGCATGTCCAGTGGGGAGGGGAAGAGTATAGGGCACCCCGGTGGACACAACCATAGATGATGATCAGTTTCCCAAAGAAAAACCAGGGCAATGTTACTTAAAGAATACTGGAAGTATTCTGGGCAGGCAAAGCTTGTCTCTACAAGTCACATCACTCTGGCAGGTAATGATTTTACCTGGAGTAAAGCTTTCCCAGTAAATCAGTTGCTAATGATGAGTGAAGTATAACAGCAGCTAATTATCTGACCGACACCTCACTCCTATTAGAGCCCAGAAACAGCAGGCACTTTGGCATACATGATTTTGCAAAAAAAGAGGAAACAGCAAGAAAGAGGAAAGAGGGAAGGGAGGAAGGAGGAAGACCCAGTAGCTCACATCAAAGCCAACCATAACCCAGTGAGGGCTGGGGGGGGGGGGTGGGTGGAATAAGTATCTTCAGCCCTTGCATCTTCCCCGTGTACAACATGTGCCACACAGTTTTTCGTCACCTCACAGGGCACCTGGAAGAGCATGCAGGTAGAGCCTATCCCCAGAAAGAAAATCTTTCTTCTAGATCAGCACTGCCTAAGAGAAATAGAATGCCAACCACGTAAGTAATTTTAATTGTTTTTAGTGAGGCACACTAAAAGCAAAAAGTAACAGGTGAAATTACTTTTAATAATTTATTTTAGGGGCGCCTGGGTGGCTCAGTTAAGCAACTGCCTTTGGCTCAGGTCATGGTCCCAGGACCCTGGAATTGAGCCCCGCGTTGGGCTCCCAGCTCAGCAGGGAGTCTGCTTCTTCTCTCCCTCTGCCTCTCCTTCTGTGTACATGCTCTCTCTGTCTCCCTGTCTTAAATAAAGAAATCCTTAAAAAATATTTTATTACATCCAAAATTTTATCAGGTGAACATATAATCAGTGCAAAATATGAATGATGTATGTTACCCTTCTTTTCACACTAAATCTTTGAAATCTGGGATGTATTTTACACTGACAGTACACCTCTGTTGGGACTAGCCACCCTCTACTAGCCACATGTGCCTACCATACAGGACAATGGAGGCTTAGCAGATACTGGCATTCTGGCTTTGCTTTGAAACATCACAGTAATTGAATGATTATTATACAATTCTACAATCTGTATCTGGTGTGTGTGTGAGGGTGGGGTGTTTTGGCTTTCTTTCGTTTTGAGCTGAAGTAAAGGCATACACTTTATTTCCATTGCATGTTTCCCAAGCTAGGGTGTTTTATTTTTGTCCTGATTTCCAGTTGCAGTTTTTCCCAGTCCTGTTCTGAAAAGAAGTCAATGTTCTATGAAACTTCAACAATGGCTTCTTGGAGACAAAAGAGAAGACTCCTACACTGATGAGGAACATGAGGCCACATGGGGCTGACTAACTTGCCCAAAAGGCTGGGTTGGTGGTAGAGCTGGGATGGGAACCTTATTTGCCTCATAGGCAGAGTGTCCCTGAGCTTTGTCCTGCCTCAGACTGCTTAGTGTATGACCAGGCCAATTTCTCCAAATCCCCATTCCCTTGCTATTGACTTTGCTACTGCTCACTGCTCTCTGAATCTCCAGGTAAAGATGGAGATGGTCAAAAGGATAGGTGCCCCACTTGAGACTAAGGGAAAGAGAAATCTGCCTGTGTCTTCTGTGTTCAGAACCACCTTAGTCTACTCCCTACAAAGGTAGACTCAGTGGTGTGATAATGAAGTGTTTGATGATACACTTCTAACACCTTCATTCTCTTAGTTACAGGGAAGCCATCTGAGGGGCACAGGAGAGCTTGGAGAACGATTCTGTTCTTTTTTTTTTTTTTTTAATCAATTACTTACCATATAGTGTATTATTCGTTTCAGAGTTAGAATTTGGTGATTCATCAGTTGCATGTAACACCCAACATGGCTTATCACATCACATGTCCTCCTTAATGCCTATCACCCAGTTATCCTATGCTCCCACCCAATTCCCCTCCAGCAACCCTGTTTGTTTCCTAGAGTTAGGAGTATCTTATGGTTTGTCTCCCTCTCTGATATTGCTTATTTTTCCTTCCCTTCCCCTATGTTCATCTGTTTTGTTTCTTAAATTCCACATGAGTGAAATCATATGATGTTTGTCTTTCTCTGACTTATTTAGCTTAGCATAATACTCTCTAGTTCTATCCACACTGTTGCAAATGGCAAGATTTCATTCTTTCTGTTGTGTGTGTGTGTGTGTGTACCACATCTTTATCCATTCATCTGTAGATGGACATGTGGGCTCTTTCTATAGTTTGGCTATTGTGGACATTGCTGCTATACACATTGGGGTGCATGTGCCCCTTCGAATCACTATGTTTGTATCCTTTGGGTAAATACCTAGTAGTGCAATTGCTGGGTCATAGGGTAGCTCCTCTATTTTTTTTTTTTTTTGAGGAACCTCCAAATTGTTTTTCAAGTGGCTGTACCAGTTTGCATTCCCATCAGGGGTGTAAGAGAGTTCTCCATTCTCCACATCCTTGACAACATCTGTTGTTTCCTGAGTTATTTTTAGCCATTCTGACTGGTGTGAGGTGGTATCTCATTGTGAATTTGATTTGTATTTCTCTAATGCTGAGTGATGTCAAGCATTTATTCATGTGCCTGTTAGCCATTTCTATGTCTTCTTTGGAGAAATATCTATTCATGTCTTCTGCCCATTCTTGACTGGGTTATGAGAATGACTGTTTTTAAAGGATTCACTTGGATCATTAGTAGCACTCTTCCCAACTCACAGGCTGATGTGGATCATCTGTAATTTTTTTAAATGTAGCTTTTTTCTCATTATGACAATAGTACATGCTTAGTGGAGAAAATCTTGAAAAGAATAGGTCTGTATCACAAACATAAATGAAAATCACCTGTATTCCTAACAGTCAGTAAAGAAGGCTCAAAAATTTGATTTTTGATATATTTCCTTCTGGTATTTTTCAAATATATAAATATGACACATACAGTTTGCAGTTCTATTTTTTATTTTTTTTTTTCAGTTTGCAGTTTTAACAGGATCACACTACACAATTTGTTTTATAACTTTTTTTTTTTTTGTCTCATGAGTCCTGTGGGTAGACTGTGGTTTCCAGTCTTTCTCCGGGGCTGCTGAGATTGCTTTACACAAGTCCTTTCTTATTGGCCTCAAAATTTGCTGAGACTGGACCCAGTGCCCCAGGTCTCCATGGACAGAAAGCCTCCATTAGCTACTCTGACTCCTGCTAGATTCCCCAAGGAGTCCCAGGATGGAGTATTCCAATAGGTTAATTTTTCAAAATATACAAAACTTGCTTTGGACTTCTGGACAGCTCCAAATATAGCTAGAAGTATGTTGAAGGGCTTTTGTGGGTTTGGAAGAAGGGTGTTTGCCACTCTGGAGCTTCGGAGGGTGTGTTGGAAGAGAACGAGTGTAACACATGTGAATAAATGCAAGTTCTCAGCCCAGTCTGTGATAGGCAGACATGGTTACATGAAATGTAGGATGCTGCTACCTAGCCAGCTCATGCCTGGTCCTCTCCACCCCTAACACCCACCCCAGCAGTCTCAAGGGAGGCTTAGCTTTCCCCTCTTTGAGGATAAGAACCTAGACAGGCCTTGAGAGGAGTTATTGGTTGTCCAGGTAGTATGTGTGGGGGCAAGGGGCAGTGATGGTGGTGCAGGTCTGCCTCTGTAAGTTAATGTCCCCATTCACCAGATACATTTGGCTTAAGAGTTTGCCTTTGGCAGGGAGAGAGACGTTCTGTTTCCTTCCCCTAAGAATCAGGAAGCAACTGATTATCTTTTCACACTAATAAGCACCAAGAAGCAGCGAACATTTCTTTTTCTAGTTTTCTTATGATACATTTGTTGACCTACTCCCCAAATTCAGCATAGCATGTGCTGATAACAGCAAGAGAGAAGCAAGGAGAGAGATTTTCCAACTGCTAACACATGAATAATGGCATCTCTATTTTTCCTTTCCTTAAAAAATAAAACATACTGTCTACAAATACAGAGGATGACAAGAGTGTATGCATAGATAATTATATGAATTTAGCTATCCATTTGTCTAGGGAAATCAGCTCTGTTTCAAAGAAGATTAAAAAACAATGTTCTCCCAGAGTGCTTTTCTCCTGTTGATCACCTTCTGATTGTTGACAGTGAGGTTTGCCAATTTCTTTTTCCCAGAAACTTTGTGCTCACGTCAGGATTCTCTCCAGCAGTGTTCCTGCAGAGGTATTGATTATTCTTTCCCTCAGTAAAAGAACAGCCAAGCCCACCTTCAGTGAGGCCACTCTGGCTCTAGAATGATCAAACGTTCCCACACTATGTGACTCTGGGCAGGTCACACCACCTTCATGACCAGACTCCTAACCTGCGAGATGGATGAGGCTATTGACCTCATTGGGTTGTGTGTGGTGTGGACACAATGTGTTGTGATTGGGAGCGTGGAGAAAACGCATGGGTCATAAAAACAACAGTGTCATGGTCCTCCTCCCTCCCCAGAACAGAAAGATAGTAACAATCCCTACCACTTATGATTGTGTGATAGGTGCCAAGCATCTAACCTACATGTTCTCCTTTAATCCTTGCAACATTGAAACAATGTGATGAGGTGAGCATTACAAACCCACTTTGCAAATGAGAAAAATGAGAGACTTAGGGATTCTTCTCATTATAAACTAGAGCCAGAATGTGAGGTCCAATGAGTGAAACTTCAGAATGGATCATCTCCAGCACTGCACCTCCTTATAGGGAGGTCTTGTCTGATGGATCCTAAACAAGCGTGTGTGTGTGTGTGTGTGTGTGTGTGTATTTCATCACTTGGGAGTAGAATACAAGTAAACACTGGGCACAAAAATATCCTCTTCCCTCGTAAGGAGGCATTGTCTATTCCCTTCCCCTCTACACTCCAGAGTTGGTGGAAACCAAGCCTGGCCCATGGTTCCCTGAGGCATGAAGAAAGGCTTCCTTTCAGAACAGAGGAACTTAGAGGGCTGCGTCCCTGAGCATCCTCTGCCCTTCGAGGCACTCAACCACTCGGTCCCTTGCTACACAAACTCAGACGCTTACTGGAAAGGTGGCACCACCCCCTGCAAGCAGCATCTAGCCCTGTGCCCACTCAGAGTTTTGAGGTAGCCTGGGAGATAGTCCTTTTCCACCTTATCAATGCATGCTGCCTGTCAGCTGCCCCTGATTCTGAAAATAGCCTATTTTCATTATTTTACTAATATATAGTTCTCCCTCTGTCACAACAATGCTCAGTGAACCTTTGCTTTGAATCCCTGAATTGTTTCTTGGGCCAGGTTAGAAGAATCTAACCTGGAACTAGAAGCTGGGGACTCAGCGGTGGCTCAAACAGGCTGTGTGAGGAGTGTCACGCTCTCTGATCAGGAGAACAGATATGAAATAACACATCCAGAACTAGTATCTGTAGGTCTCTGTGCAGGTAAGAGAAGTACTGAAGGCTGTGCAGGCACAAGACTGACTAGGACCACAGAGTTCGTCAGAGACTCACTTTCCTCATCTTTAAAACTGGTACTTAAAATCTTTTGTCCTGCTGATAATACCAGATTGTTCTGAGAGTCAAATTAATAAGATGCTTTGTAATCTTTAAATGTCTTATAAATTTTTTTAAGAGAGAGAGAGGTGCACTGGGGGACGGGGGGCAGGGAGGAGGGGAAAGGATGGAACAGACTCATCACTGTGTGTGGAGCCTGACATGAGGTTTGGTCTTGGGACCTCGAGATCGTGACCTAAGCCGAAATCAAGAGTCAGACACTCAACTAAGTGAGTCACTAAGGCGCTCCTTATAAATATTCTTTTAATGCTTTTTAATAGGAATAATTATTAGGATACCTAAATTATGAGAAAGCATATTACCATTATTGGTTATAAAATAATCACATTGAAATTTTTTTTTTTTACCTTCTCTACACACAGATGAAAGAATTCCACTTTCCAAATCTTCTCTATTCTAGTCATTTGTATAGATGTGGTTAGAGCTGTTCCTGGACAAACTGCTAGGTGAGTGGGAGGAGTGAAGGGTCATATGCAGTGGGGGTCAGAGGTGACTGGAGATTGTTCATTGAATGTCACCTATCTGTGCGCATCTAGCAACTGCTTTATAAGATGGCTGTTCTTTTTCCTGTTTTCTGAGAAGGAAGCAGTGTTTAGGGTTTTCACTGACCTTATCAAGTCTGCTCAGCTGGTGGATAGTGCAGCCATCAGCATCTGGAGCCCTACTCTCCAGCCAGGCCCAAAAGCCTTCCATGAAGAGGAGCTTTGCTGCCTCTTTGCCCCCTTGGAGGTGCTTACTGAGCTCACACTTTTCTGGTTTAAAAAAGGTAATGTGACTGACACTCACTGAAGGTGTTTTTGACTTAGTGTGAGTTCCCTATCCCAGTGCAGAGCTCCTTGAAAATGGAAACTCCCATTTGTGGTTTTTAATACAATGAAGCTTCTAGAAGGTATGCAATACAACGTTTTAAACTGAACTAAACGACCCCTCTCAATGTCATTTCCATTATAAAAAATGACTCAGAAATGGCGCTGGCTCCCCTTGGCAGTATTTCAGATGGAGAGAAAGTCTAGAGAAGCAATTAGTGGTGTGCATTCTGGAGTCTATGGGGGCACCCTCAATTCTGGCATCCTACTCCACTGACTCATAATTCTTGCTGAGGCTGGAGCTCTTTTCTGGAAGGCACTTCTCCAAGTTCTACATCTGGCCTTGGTCTAATTCTTGGTGAGCACAATGAGGCCCAAGTTCTGTAGCCTGCCAGGATACAGGGTAGTATTTCCCATTTGCTTTCTTTCTGCAGAAAAACCATTCAACGCAGGGAATTAAAAAATGTAGCAGACATATGCATTTTTTTGGTAGCAGCAAAGTCTGGGATATATGCCCTTCTATTGCAATTAGACTTCTTACTTGTTCACTTCAATCTCCAATAATATCTTACACCTTGACATGATTTCTGATGTGACATTTTTCTGTATAGATGCAAGGTAAGACACTGATACTCACTTTGCATTTGAGAGGAAGTTGTTATGGCAGCATTTGCAGCTTGGAAGATATAGGAAAATAAGTCATCTTTGCATGATTTAGTCCCAAAGCCCATTATAACAAAAAGCTCCTGATAATTCAAGTTCATATTAAATTTCTGCCATTCACAGAAAGAACAATTTGGGCAAATAAGTGCTCATTAAAATTTATTTAGAGGGAATATTTTCCATTAGGGTGTTTCATTATTTAAGAACAAAATAGAAACCTATGTAGTAATGCATAATGCTCACACCAACATGGCATTTCAGATAAATTACATTTGGATAAAGATGAACGTGTTTGGGTTTGGAAGGCTGATTGATTCTAGCAGGTACTGTAGTTGCATAATTATAAGCTGGGTTGAAAGAAGTTACCTAAAAAACAAGGATGAGCCCAAAGAAATCCACCAACATGTCAATATGAAATTATTCCATGCTGGTCTAATTTTTGTTCCCTTCAGAACTGAGGTTCTGCACCTCCATACAGGTGGAGCAGGCTCATGTGCATACGGAGTCTGGGATGGCTAAGGGGATAGACAGGTAGTTTAAAGAGTGAAGAGGGAATAGTGGGCACCCTTAGGAATACAGACCTTAACCCAGGGAATGACATTTCATTTTTTTAAGGCAAAGAAGGATGACTTGGGCCAGATCTGGGGCTTGGTCCACTAATGAGCAGCCATGCAAGAGCTGCATTTTTCACTAGTAACTGTGGCTTGATAACTTTCTTTCATACAGCCTCACTACAAATTATCAGGATGCCCACTTTCTGCATCAAGGCCCTCTGCCCAGATACACTGGAAGATTTAATTTTTTTCTCTAAATAGGTTCTGACACACAAACAGGTGTGTGTGTGTGTGTGTGTGTGTGTGTGTGTGTGTTTGGGGGGGTTTCCCACATACCAGCAATCAATTCTCCAATTCTCAGATTCTCAAGAGGGTGTCTTGCAATTCAATTCTGACACCACCTATCTGGAGATAGCATCAGATTCCGCAGGTTAGGGGCTCAGTCCTTTAAGACTGCTCCCCCCAACCCCCTTTAGACACCAGTTGCCCACCCAGACTATTATCTGTTCTGACTGGCTGACTATAAAAGGGAAGCTCCCAAGAGCCCATCCAGTTTGATTACTTTGCTACAGCAACTCATAGAACTCTAGAGGAACATTTTATTTACCAGATTACCAGTTTATTATAAACAGATGTAACTCAGGAACAGCCAGACAGAAGAGATGCAGAGGGCAAGATTCTTCTAGCACTTCCACACGGTCACCATCTTGGAAGATTTCTGAACCCTGTTCTGCTGTTTTTTTGTGTAGGTTTCATTACATAGGCATGACTATCATTGGCACCGGTGACTGACTCAACCCCTAGCCCCTCTCCCTGCCTTGGAGGTACTGAATGTTTCAACCCTCAAATCCTGTGGCTTCCCTGGCAACCAGCCCCCATCCTTTGGTGACCTAAGGGCTTTCCAAAAGTCACCTCGGTAATATAATAAAAGACACCTCTGTCACCCTTCACCCAGAAAATTCCAAGGATTTTAGGAGCTGTGAGCCAGGAACAGGTTGATGACCAAATACAGATTTCTCACTGTCCATCAGTGTCATACTCTCCATTTCCCATCCAGGTTTCTACAGCGAGCCTCCTTTCTGCCTCCACCTCTTCCCCACGAGGCATTCTCTGCACACAGCTACCATGCTTACTCATCTTTCTGCTGTTTCCACTACTGAAATCCAACAAGCTTTACAACAATTCCAACTTGCCCTCCTTTCTCACTCTTCAGCCCAAATGACTGCATGCTTCTGAGCCAGAAGAAAGAATGAGCACAGCCCAGGGAGTACCACATGATCAATCCATGGTTTTGGGACCTGGGCCAAGGAAGACCATTTACTGTTTTAAGCCTCAGTTTCATCATTTAAGAATTGGGCATAAAACATACCTTTCAGGGAAATTCTTGAGATGAAATGAGATAACGTATAGGAAAAGACAAGCAAGCTGCTATCAATTCAACAAATATTAATTATGTTTTATGTGTTGTGTAGTACACAGTGTTTCCTGGTCCTTGTTTTTCATTATACTCATTGTCTGCTGTCTGGAATGTGGTTGGCAGTCAATAGTAACTGAGAGTGACACTACCAAAAAACAAATATTTTCTTTATTCTACATATTGAATTAAGTGCTTAACTTTTTCTTTACTCAACTCTGCATATGATGAGGGTTTATTTAATATTCTAAGCAGGTTTCCTGCCATAGCTTAGGACTCTTGAATGCCAAGGGCCAAATCAGATCCTTATCTCATACAAAGGAGCATTTGGTGAAAGCTTCTGATAGATTTCAACCTTATGTCACTTAGCATATATTAGGAGCAAGTCTCCCACATCTCATTCATCAAGTGATGTCCAACATGATTAAGATATGAAATATGTACTTACCCAACTGAAATAGACAGCTGCTAGTGAGTTAAAAATTGGTATCGTTCTTCATGTTATTTTCCAAATTAAGTAATTGCTGGCTAACTTCAACTTCAAGAGTAATAGCCAAGACTTTTAAGACCTATAAAGTAAAATGAATTTTAGTTCTAGATAGGCCATCAGTATTTTCCTTTTTTTTTTGTCCTACATTTTTTTTTTAACATCATTTATCATGTTTACTTGAGTGGCTCTGATTCCTCAGGGAAACAAAATTGATAGCATTAGAGATGCACTTTTCAGAAGTATCAAAATAAAGCAGAAAAGAGGAAATCAAGATATTTAATTTTTCCCAAGATGTTTCTGGAAAACCTGGAGTTTTAAGTCCCATGCTTTTAGTTGATCACTCCCTATACTTGTATGTTGCCATCCTAGTGAGGGTCCAGTTCTGCATTCTCATGGTTTTCACTGAAGTCAGACTTGGGGGTGGGGAATAATGGGGATAATCCAGGACCAGGCCTGCAGTGAAGATCAGTGGCATATTTTCAGTCCTGGAGCTAAGAAGTGGTTAGACTTTAGAGTATCTTCAGACACCTATATCCTCAGGTACCAATCTCCTAACTAATACATGTTTAGTTTTAATTTTAAAGCCTTCATCTTAGAACTCAGATTGAGTTTATTCTCATATGAGATGCTCATTAAAGTCAACAGTTACTTATTTTATTCTTATACTGTTGTTACTTTCACCTCAACTGCAGAACTTCACTCTCATCCTGTTCATGTTCAATTTAGTTCACCTCATTGTGAACAAAGTCATAACGAGGAATTAATACAACAAATGAGTGTGTATTTTTGTTTATAATAGACTTTTATTTCCCTTCAATCCTGAGATTTTCTAAGACTATATCTTCTTTTTTTGTGGCTACTTGGCTGGAAAAGGGAATACAAATTTGGGCATTGTTCTGCCCAGAACCACAGAGAAAGCATAACTTAGCAATGGTGATGTTAAAAAGTGTTGCTTCCCTACCACCAATCGTGTATGCTTCACATTCACTTACATAATAGAAAGTTTAACTGTTTATAGTTTATAGGGGCCAAAAAAGAGTATTACCATTTCCTCAAAAAATTACGATTTTTAAAATACATGATCAACCAGGACATTCAGTTGAGATCCCATAAAGTCAATGCCATTTGGATAAAGATATGTGTTAGGACAAAACTGTAGCAGATCTAACCTAACAAAACCTTAAAGTGTTCCTTGCCAGGAACAAAGTGATCTGTTGGTATTTTAACTGCAACCAGGACAAAAGCTAACCCTCTTTAGAGGAAGATAACATAATACAGAATCTCATTCACAATGTCCAACATGCAATAAAAAAGTTACCATACATGTTAAGAAGTGTCCAATTATAAATAAAATAGTCAAAAGAAACAGACCTAGAGATGATCCAGAGTTATCAGGCAAGGACTTTAAGAAACTGAGTACTATATAAAATAAAGGATAAAATGAATGTAAAATTGATTATTTCAATGGAAAATTGTGATCTATAAAAAGAATCAAATCAATGTCCTGGGAATAATAAAGTACAGTATTTGAAATAAGGAACTCATTAAATGGGTTTAGTGGCAGAATGAACACAAAAGAAGACAGGATTAGTAAATCTGAACAAATATCAAAGCATAAGTCAATGTACACGAGGCATGACGAGCAAAGGAAAACAATAAAAAAAAAAAACTCAGAAGTGAACAAAAAGGAAATGTGGGAACCCTGTCAACAAGTCTAATGTATGTACATTGGAAAACCAGAGAGGAGAAAAGATGTACAGAAATTATATTTTAAGAAATAAGAGCCAAGACTTCCAAATCTGATGACAGACATTACTCCATTGATCAAGAACCTCAATTAACACCAAGCCAAATAACTACAGAGAATACCACACTCAGAACATTATATTTAAATTGCCAAACACCAAAGACAAGGAAAACCTTAACAGTAATTGAGCTATGTGTGCACTTTGTTGTTGCCATGGTTACCTTTAGTAGGAGAAGTAGGTGTGATTTTGTTGTTGCTATGGTTACCTTTTGTTCCGTAAGGGAAGAGGATGTGGGTGGGGATTTAGGCCTTCTGTACCACCCCATCCTCCATCTTTTGTATAAGTACCCAATGATGTCCATGAATAGTAACCTGTAAATTGGTACAAACTTCCTTCCCATCTGAAAACCTCAGGGGTTCTATATTCTCACACTCGCCACAGTCTTAGTAAGTCATTAAATTTTTAGCTGAAATTTGACCCATTTGTTTGGCTTATATGGGTTGGCTTGGTGAAGAAATCAGAATTATCTCCTTATTCAAGGTATAGTTGTGTTTGTATCAAGCTTTCTTGGATTGTGGAAAGCCCAAACAATGATGGGGAAAGGAATAGTTGGCCAAATCTGTCCATGGTGTTAGTTCTGTTAGTCTCACTCTCTGTACCCAGCCCCCACACCTTGGCAATTACTGCATTTGGATGGTTCCCTTTTTTTGGGAGGAAGGAGCTGTGGGTCCAAGCAGTTGATACATTCCTAAAACTATGTATTCATTTTGTGATTTATCAAATCTTATACTCTTTAAAGATAAGTGTGATACTCTATCATATTCCCTATGGAGCTTCATAATCTGTGGATACATGTGGAGCAGAAGGAATCTTCCTAGACCCTTATTAGACACATATGCTTTTAATATAAGTTGCCCCAACCCACAACTCACACTGGCTGAAGCACAACTGGTCTTTCTGGAAGAAGTGAACTTGTAAGATTTGAGGTGGAAACTTTAATCGATTTTAAAAGATCAAAAGGGTGGAAAGTACTTATCATGGGGGAGGACGGATCAGGTGTTTATGTGTATGGAGGAGAAGAGAGCTGGGTGGTTTGCTAAGGTTTTTGTGTGTGGGGGGGGGAGCAGGGGATGTTGTGGAAGTAGAGCTTCTTCTTTTGTTAGATTTTTTTGTTTGTTTGCTTTTTTATGACACCTGAGATGGTGGCAGCCAATCTATGTCCTAGCAGAGTAGCAAGAGAGAAAGATCATAGCTCCTTGATGATGATGGTAAGACACTGAAATACGAATTGGAGTCATATAAAAATCTAAGCAATATAAATAATCATGAAATGACAGTATCGATAACTTAAAAGTATGTACCAACACAATCTAATTTTAATAAGTATCATGTTTCCTCTAACAATAAAATGAAAACACATCCTTAGTGTAAAAGATAAATGTAATACAAAAGTATATCAACTTCAACATGGACCTTTCTCTGTACCACATTCTCCCTCTCCTGGGCCAAATCTTTCTTTACCTCCTCTGAAGTAACCACTGGCCATTGTTGGATTTCCTTCTCATTCTTTTACTTTGCATTTGTATACTAACATGGGCTTATGCATACACATATAGTTTTATTTTACAAAATGGAAACACAGCATATGTATGTATTTTCATAGTGATTTTTCACTTAATGTCTTTAGATTATATTTCTGATTCATCATACACACTATATTTATGTACTTAAAAAAAAGCAATTCAGTGGGACTCCTAGAAGAGGACTTGCTGCATCAGTGGCTATGCCTATTTAAATTTTGGCTGATATTACCAGATTGCTATCTAAATCAGCTTTAGCAGGTTATGCTCTCACCAAAAGTGTGTGAGAGAAAGCAATTTTATGTTTTCTGGAAAACTTCTTGGAGAGCAGAAGACAATCAAACCAGTAAGTTGTTTTTCTGATAGGTGTCAGACTTTACATTTTTTACAGTGAATTCCACTTTTAGAAATTAATCTTATAGAAATAATTACAAAAGAGGACAAAAATATATCATAAGGATGGCAAATACAGAAATACTTACAATCTTGAATTGGAGACCACTAAATATCTGACAATAGGCAATTTGTTAAGTGAATTATAATATGAAAGACTATGTACTTCAGAGATTTAATATGTCACATAACCACCCATCTCAGGGAATATATGTTCAAAGAATATAAACCCTAAAATCTAAGGCTCCTAGGTCCAGCTGTCTTTGGGCAATTCCATAAACATTTATCCCACAGGTAAGGGATTAAGATCTAGCAAATGAAGCATCAGAAGACAGGATTTCAAACTTGTATTCTCGAATGTTTTCTCATAATTTTGTAAAAAAGACAAAAAGCCCACAAACTATTTGACCTCAGGACTTAAAAGATGAGTCTCAAAATCAACCAATAACAATTAGGAAGAAAAATGAACTCAGATGAAAGATATGAAAATTTTAAGTAGAAGTGAAAAGCAGAAACGTTTGATAGTATGTATACATGATGCTAGAACAGATGCTTTCAGTTCTATCCAATATATGTTCCTATCCTCTCACACAGCAATAGAATTTTGACTTTTTTTTTTTTTTTTCCTGATGGAGAGCCACTCGAGCTGCACTCCTAGTGCTCCCTTGCATCATGTTGTGGCTCTATGACTAAGTTCTGGCAGATGTGTATACAAAAGTATGGTGAGGAACTTCTGGGAAGGCTAAGAAAGGGGGGGGGCTGAATCATTGGCAATTTGATCCTTTTATCATGCCTTTCTTCCACTTGCTGCTGGCAGAAACATGAATCTGATCATTAGAGCTTCAGTAGTTATTGTGAATAATAAGGATCATAAGGATGGAAGCCAGGTGTTGGGAATTGGAGCATGAAGGTAAGTCTGGGCCCCTGATGATGCCAGGGTGCTAACACATCAGTCCCAAGCTGCACACTTCTGGACCTATTTTACATGAGAGGGAAATGAACGTTCGTCTTAAGATACTGTTCCTTAACTTTTTGTAATATGCTATGTGTTCTATGTTATATGATACAAATTTTATTCTTTAAAAAGACTACAGTAAAAAGGGAAAACCCTAGCCCACCTAATAAACATAGAAAATGAATGTACAATGTCAATAATGAAATATAATCTTAAAAAAGATAAGCTTAAAGATTTATATGAATGCAACTTGTACAAACTTACCATAATAAATTTGGGAAATCTGAAACTGGTTACTTGTCATCAAAACATAAAATACCTCATTTGACCCAAAATGAGAAGATTTGAACAGCCCAATAACCTTAGCCAACAAATCTGGTGGCAGGTTCAGATGGTTTCACTGAGTTTAATCTAAATTCACACAACACATAATTCCCATGTTATTTTAAATAATTCTAGTCCGTAGAGAAAGATGAAAGTTCCCAATTCATAGTATAAAGTATTTTAAAGATGGCACACAAAAGAAAATAAGATGAATTCCTATTACAAATATAGAAGCAAATATTTCAAATAAATCCATTAGAAGTCTGAATCCAGCTATTCATTTATAAAATTATGATATAAACAAATGGGATTAATTTTAGTAATGCAAGAGCTTCAGAAATGGGAGCTTTGTCAACATATTTCATTACAACAACAAACTAAAGGAAAACAATAGATGTGGAAAGCTATTCAACAAATCGCAGAGCTACTGTGCATTAACTACAAGGACAGTAGCAATAGAAGGCAGCCACTTAAACACATAAAGGCTATTTACTGAAAATAGCAAACACTCTTAAAAGGTGTAGTATATTAAAGCCAGTTGCCACTAAAAACTGGAATCAGTACTAACCCCGTCTCATATTTACTCGTTTAATCTTCCCGTTGGTCCTTTGGGGGAAAACTACTAATGCGCCCATTTTAAAGCCAGAGAAAGCGAGGCAGAAAGGAGTTAAGGTAGCTTACAGTGAGCCAAGATCTGTCCGCGGGCAGTCGGGCTCCGGAATGTTTTCTCCGCATCCGAGCCGGTTCATCTGGTCCCCGGGACACTCATGCGCGCATCCCCGGCAGGAGGCCCGCGCCTCCTCCACCTGCAGCATCACACCTGGGGCCGGTGGGCAGCCGCACGACGGTGCTGCGGGCCTGCAAGCTTCTCTCCACTTCCGGGGTCCACGTGTCCTTCGGAATCAGCCTCGGGCCTCGCTAGCTGGAGGGTGACCCCCCGGTGACCCCCCACCCCCACCCCCACCCCAAAGCGCAGGGGCCCGGCGTCCTGCACCACGTCCGTCCAGCTGGCGCGGGCCAAGGCGCATGCGCAGGGCTCTCCGAGCGAGGGGAGCCGCACGTGGTGCACGAGGCCGTCGAGCTGCGTGAAGCGCATGCGCATCGCGTCTGCCTGGCGCAGCGGGTCTTGGCTCTGCGGGGCGAGGCGCGGCGCTGCTGCTGCTGCTGCTGCTGCGTCTGCGTCTCTGGCTCGAGTCGTGGACCAGGTGGTGGTCCTGGGGGGCGGTGATGGGACTCTGAGCCTGGGAAGCGCTTTGTCCTCGCCGTTGCTCGCGGGCTGAGCATCCCCGAGCCGCTCCCCGAGGCAGGCTTTGCGGGAGGCTTTGCTGGAGGCCTCAGACTGGAGGCGGCGCCTGCCCTGGGCCTCGGGCCCGCGCAGCATCTTCCTGCCGCCCCGAGGGGCCGCCCCCCCCCCCCCAAACGCGCTCTGGGATGGCCTCGCGCTTCGCAGAAGGTCCTCGGAGGCGACGACAGGCTCGCCGCAAGGCCGAAGAGCTGGGGCTGCGGTCCGTGTCCTGGGGGACGTTCCTCCGGGGCCTGAGGCTGCTGCGGCCCCGCGTGGTCGGTGCCCGCGTGCCCTGCGGGGTCCTCCTCGCAAGGGACCCCGCATCCCCGTCCCCAACCCCCTTCCGGCTGTGTTACCTGCGCCCCTGCAGCGGCGAGACACCAGGTCATTTTCTCTCCTGTGGATTTAGTTCTCTTTGGTTTGGCGTTTTCCTACTGTTATCTCTTCCCATCCTTTTACTGTTCACCTGTCTATTCTTTATAGTGAAAGTTCGTATTTTGTGGCTGACCGGTAGTTCTTGGTTTTTATCCTATTTGACCATCTCTGTCTTTTACTTGCAGTGCTTAGGCAGTTTACAATCAATACTGGCATCGGTATGATTGGATCCAAATTTCCTGTCTTACTGCGTGTTTTCTGTGGGTTCCCTCTGTTCTTGAATCCTCTCCCCCCTCTTTTCCCGCCTTCTTTTGGGTTAATACAAGTTTTGTTTTGTTGTTGTTGTTTTTTTGGGGGGGAGAGGGAGAGAATCTTAAGTAGGCTCCGCCCAGCACCAAGCCTGGGGGGCTCTATCTCGCCACCCCAAGATCATGACCTGAGCTGAAATCAAGAGTTAGAGGCTTAGCTGACTGATCACCCAGGTGCCCTGATACAGTATTTTTTTTTCTTAATGCCAATATTCTGACAAGTTTACTGTGTATCCAGATGGACAAATTCTTGTCCTTATAAAAGAGTTGTTTTTCCAGATTTGCCTGGATAGAATGAATTGCAAGAATTTCCTGTAGGTAATACTGAACTTTTATTAGGTTACATTCTTCTTTTTTTTTTGCATGGGGCTCTCCAGGAGCAAATAATTATATTTTGTTGATTCAGGTATTCTCTGTTCTCTAGCTAAGTTTAACATACCCACAGGGTAGGATGACGTTGTCACACAGTTGAATATTATACAGCAGTGAAAATGAAGTAGCATTAGGAATTAACATGAAGTGATGAATATCAAAAACTGAAAAAAGCAAATTGCTAATGAGTACATACAGTAAGAAATCGATGTGAATTCAAGAACTCGTAAGTGGTAGAAATACAAATAAAAATAGAGGAATGGTGAATACAAAGTTCAGAATAGTTACACACCCCCTCTTTCACAAGATGAAATTAGGGAAAAATGGGATCAGGAAGTGTCACAGTGTCACAGTACTGTCATAGTACTGCCATTTGTTAAAGTAAGTGACCTATTCATGGTTCTTCAGGTTATGCTTGCCTAGACCATATACATGATATATATTTTTATTTAAAAATATTAATTTGAAAAGGCAAAATGCTAGACTTGAATAGTACTCAAAACGTGCTTTATCACCCTCTTCCCTTTTCCAATCAAGCATAACTGGCATTCATTCATTCAGTCACCAGTAAATCAGGGCATTTTCAAATTGCTTCCACACTCCAGCCCACGGCTTTGTCTCTGCAAAATAAGGAGAAGCTGTTTTTATGACCACTGAAGTTCCTTATGGAACTAAAATGCCTGGATGTTATAACTATATTTGAACTTGCCAAGAAAACCCCAAAAAGCCAAAAAGCAAAATTGGAGTCTGAGTCTACCATTACTCTTATTTTGATCTTTTTTTTTTCCCTTTTTTTTTTTCTTTTTGGAGCAGCAGCTAATGCAGTGTGGACAAGAAATGAACGATTTACAATGAACATTGGAGAGAAGAGACATGATTATAAAATTTAAAAACCCAGGGGATCCCTGGGTGGCAGGGGATCCCTGGGTGGCTCAGCGGTTTGGCCCCTGCCTTTGGCCCAGGGCACGATCCTGGGGTCCTGGGATCGAGTCCCACGTCGGCCTCCCGGCATGGAGCCTGCTTCTCCCTCCTCCTGTCTCCTGTGTCTCTGCCTCTCTCTCTCTCTCTCTCTCTCTCTCTCTCTGTCTATCATAAATAAATAAATAAATAAATAAATAAATAAATAAATAAATAAATCTTAAAAAAAAACCATGAAACTCTATTGAAAACTATGAAAATTAAGAAAAGAATTTATAATAAAGTAGTGAACAGGTATATAAAGTGTTAAGTGCCAAGAAGAAAAAGAAATAAGAGATGTATTAGCGGTTGTCTGTGAAGAGGTTTCATAGTTTATAAAGGTGATCAGAGAAGGTGTGTCTGAAGAGAGATTTTAGCAAGGCCTTGAATGATTAGATCTGTCTTGACTGGAGATGGAGGATGAGAGTCAAATCCAAACTCTGAGTATCCTCTCAGCTAGTGGTTTGTGGATTCAGAGAAAGTGTCAGATTTAAAGGACCTCCAGGACACATACCTGTTTTCAGTGGGAGGTTGGAAAATACTGGTGTTCCCAACTTCCAGTTGTTCTCCTAATTCTGGTGCGCTGGTCCATGGTGAGCCAGAACAGGAGATGGGAATGGTCTTTGCAAATCTCAGATTTATCTTTACTTTGGAGGAAGAACAAACCCCTCTGCCTAAGTCTGCTGGGTTTGGATATGTCAGAAACATTTTTTTCCTGCGAGCAAGGTGAAAAATTTCGACAGCCCAGTGACCACCAGGGTAAACTTTTTTGCCCAGCAAAATAGGCTTATTAATGCAATGAGGGAGGGTGTGCTAGGTAGAGTCCTGAAAGTATCTCTTGGTTAAGAAGGAGCAGGGATAGTTTTACTTTATTTATTTGTTTATTTTTGAGACTTGTGCTGGTGTTACATGATTTCTAGGAAGGGTTAGAGGAAGCAGGAATCATCTCTGAATTGTTGGCTACCATGGTGAGGTGGAAATTGCAGAGTGGGGCTGGGGAAACCTTTGTAAAAAATCAGTAGCCCTCAAAAAAGAGGGTCATTGTGATATTCTACAGCTGCAACATGACCTTTGGAGAAATATTCTTTAATGTTAACTTTGTAGTTGGCTTTATTGTGTCTGTTATCACAATCAGGTTAATGGCAGGCCTGATATTTAATACCTCAGAGGAAAAGTGTAAAATGTCCCTGACATTTTTACGAAATCAGGGCTGTGATCAATAGTGTTTTTAGCCCCATCGTACTTGAAGTCAGCAGAATAAACCCACTGAATAGCCGCAGGCTGTCTTTAGTTAGATTGACTATCTTCCATCCAAATCAGACTGACCCTGAATTGGAATGGTTTATTTTGCTGAACTGCAAATTGAATCTAAATACTTTTTTTATTGTACTAAAATATTTTTCCCAAAAAATACTACCCAAGGAAAAGCAACCTAACAAACTCGTTCAGATGAAAACTTAACAAATCTAACTTCAAAATCTTTAATTTTTTGTTATTGTGTCAATACATGACATTAATTTTACCATCTCAACCATTTTCAAGTGCATAGTTTAGTAATGTTAAATATAATTGTGTGTATTCACATATTCACAACAAATCTCTAGAACTTTTTCATTTTTTAACATTCAAACTTTATATCCACAAGCACTACCTTCCCTTCCCTCTCTTCCCTTGGTAACTACTTTTCTGTTTTCTGTTTCTATGATTTTGACTATTTTAGATATTTCATATGAGCGGGATTGTACAGTATTTGTCTTTCTGCACCTGATTTAATTCGCTTAGCACAAATATCCTCAAGGTTAATCCATATTGAAGCCTGATAGGATTTCCTTTTTTTTAAAGACTGCATAGTATTCAGTTGTATGTAAAAACCCCATATTCTTTGTCTGTTTGTCTCGCGATGGATATTTGGATTATTCCACCTCTTGACTATTGAGAATAATGCTGTCATGAACATGGATGTGCAAATATCTCTTCAAGATCCTACTTTGAGTTCATTTGGATATATACTCAGAAGTGGAATTCCTGGGTCATATGGTAATTTTAGTTTTAATTTTCTGAGATACCTCCATGTTGTTTTCCATAATAGCGCACCATTCTGTGTTCCTGGTAACAGTGCACAAGTGTTCCAACTTCTCCAGATCCTTGCCAATACTTGTTCTCAGTTCTTTTGATAATGGCATTCCTGATGGATGTAAGGTGATGTCTCATTGTGGTTTTGATTTACATTCCCTATTAGTGATATTGAACATCTTTTCATGTGCTTATTGGTCACTTGTATATCTTCAGAGAAAGATCTATTCAAATTCTTTGCCCATTGTTTCATCAGGTATTAACTTCTGTTGTTGAATTGTAGAAGTTTCTTACACATTCAGGATATTAAGCCCTATCAAACATATGACTTGCAATTATTTTCTCTCATACTATAGGTTATCTTTTCACTCTGTTTATTATTATTATTATATTTGATATGAAGAAGTTTCTGAATTTGATGTGGTCTCATCTGTCTAGTTTTTATTTTGTTGCTTGTGCTTTTGGTGTCCCATTCAAGAAGTCATTACCAAATTCAGTATCCTGAAGCTCTTTCCCGATGTTTTATTTTAGGAATTTAATAGTTTTAGGCCTTACATATTAAGTCTTTAATCCTTTTGAAATAATTTTTGTGTATTATGTTATTGGTGACACAAATTACTTCTTCCTATATTGCATATCTATTAGCATAGATTTAAAATTACTTTTTATGCTTTAATAATATTCTGTATATATTGATAAGGCATTTACTCATCTACCTTACAATATCACAGGCTTCTATATTTGTCTGTATATTTATCTGTGTAGGACCCTGATGAGAGTGGAAGGAGAGTGCTGTGAATTACCTGCTGGATTTTGATGGGGTTGACTTCATGCTCACTTATGGTGCAGGAGCCTTTTAATTAGGTTCTGCATTTCTCACCAAGGTATTTTGTTGGTTTGTTGTTATTAAATCAGTGTTCCTGAGGGAGGGAGGGTGTAGGGCTTCTTATCCCATTGTCTTGCTCATGTCACTCCTCCCAATCTACTTTTTAAAACAAGAACCTGCAAATACTCTCCACTCAATTTAGTTGGAGGTCTTTAGCACGGAGTTTGTAGAAAATCTGTGGTTGGAAATGTCTGGAAGAGGCTTAAAGTATGCATACCAAAATACACTCAAATTTATTAAGCAGAAGCAGAGTGCTTGGTTCCTCCCTTCTTTCTCTTCAAAAATAGAATGGAAAATATTTTCAGTGTTTTCATGCCAGGTGCTGTGGGAGAAAGAGGAATGGTACTATCCATGTCCATATTTTACAGAATTATAAACTGAAGTTCAAAAAGATTTAAAGAAACTAACCAAGAAATACATCTGGTAATTGACCAAGCTAGGATTTCCATTTCTGCTGTCTGAACCCAATTCTTTCAAGAAAAGCATTGTTGGGGAGAAACCAATACTTTTAGACAACTATTTAGGTGTTTCCTAGGTCTTTTCCCCACACACAATCCTCTTTCCTCTTAAAGTTTGTTTTTTCCCATTCTTTCCTCTGCTGCTCTGTCTGATGGCCCATTCTCCTTTGTCACCCAACATCACTTAGGACCCCAATATGGATAAGTATGAAGGAATGATGCAAGAAAGAGCTATCCTTAGCTTTCTCTGGATTCAAAGGAAAAACAAACGTCAGTTAAGAACCAGGCATTGACTGAGCTGATATATGATTTTCAGGAGAGTAGCCTACATATTTTTTTGGTTCTGGACTTCTTTTCTTCTGTTTACTAAATGAGGGTTAGTGAGACTCACCTTCCAGTGAGAACACCTACCCTTGAGATCGATAAAAACCCAGTAGAGATGGCACAGGCATTTCAAAGAGCAGCATCATTGAGCATCCCTGCAGTTTTCAATTAGAAGGTTACTGGGAACGTAGCTATCACTGTAGAAAACAATTTTTGAACGTCCACTCAGGAGTGTAGGTGGCTAGCCTGGGAGTCTAGAGGGGATTGGGTTGTTATTATTGAAAGAAACACCACCAATTATTTTCCTCTCCTAATAAGATGTTCAAGCTGAAAGATGAAATGAGAACTAGGTTCAGAGTGCTACTTTTGAAGGCCTTCAGCCAACAAAATGATAATCTTGCATTTGCATCCAACCTGGAGAAAACAGTAAGACAGTAATGTGGCAGGAAGTTTTTTTTCCTTTGCTTGTTTTTGTTTTGGTTTTGGTTCTGAGGTAAAATCTAATGAGGGAATAAAATGCAGGGGAGTGAAAAAAGATTTGATTGATATTTCTCTGGTGTTTTTACTCTTCCTTCCTTTCCAGCCTGTACGGGGCTGCTCAGGGAGAGAGCACTTAATGAACTATGGCAACAGATGCCTGCTTTGTTATGCAGTTCTTCAGTTTGTAAAGGTGGAGCACACCTGAAGGATGAATAATATTTTTCTCTAACCAATCCAAAAGAGAAAGTGCTAATAACTGCTTTGAAGGAAAGGTGATCTACTCTGGGGAGGGATGATATTTTATGGGCAGTTGAAGATTTGCTGTCAGAGGGGTCGGTTGGCCTCAGTTGGAGTGCAGCATGTAGAAAGGAAATGTCTTTGGGCATTGTTGGAAATGGTAGCAAATGAATAAGGAAGACAAATATAATGGCTAGTCTGGTGTTATAATCCTGGATGGGGAAGGTAATGGAAAGTGGACTAGCCAGAAATTTAAGAGGGAGATGTAGGAAGAAAGCACCATCATGAACAATGATAAGCTCCGCATGTCCCTGGAAGTTTATACAGTTGTGCATATGCATAAGGCCACATAGCTGGTGAGAGGGCCCTAACATTTTAGATGTGTCTGGCTGAACCTGATGCCTTGTACCTGTGCAGAGGTGATATGATAAGGCTTAGCCGATTTACAGATTATGTGAATTATTAATACATTTCTCAACCCACACACAGATTCATTGGCCATTGACTCAAACTATTTGAGCACAACCTATAATGAATCATTGGCTGACCCCTAATCTGTGATGACCCAGAGGTGACATTGGGAAGCCAGACTTAAAAACTAAAAACAATATTTGAAAAAAAAGCGAGCAGAGACTTCAGTGTCTGTGCATTGCTGATCAGATGCACTCTGTTTACACACTCTATTAATTAACACTAGTGTTAATCCTAGCATGTCACTAAATAAAGACAAAAATAAACTAGAAAAAATCCATATCAAGGGCATCATAATCCAGATTTGTTATAAAATATTATCTGAAAGGTACAGTTCTCAACAAAATTTTGACACAAATAGATGGGAAAATGTAACCCATGCACAAGGAAAAACATTAGTCAACAGAATCTTTTTCTGGATCCCAGATTTTGGACTGAGAAGACAGACTTCAAAGTAGTCATTAAAATAAGCTCATAAGGGACACCTGGGTGGCTCAGCAGTTGAGTGTCTGCCTTCAGCTCAGGGCGTGATCCTGGGGTCCTGAGATCAAGCTCCTTGCAGGGAGCCTGCTTCTCCCTCTGCCTATATGTCTCTGACTGACTCTCTGTGTTTCTCATGAATTAATAAATAAAATCTTAAAAAAATAAGCTTATAAAACTAAGAGAAAACTTGTTTGAACCCCTAGAGGAAAGTATGAGGACATCGATTCAAGTAATAAATGATCCAAATGAAAAGATAGAAGTTACTAAGAAAAGAACCAAATGGAAATTCTGGAATTGAAAAAGAGACAGTAGCTAAAATGAAAAATTTACTAAAGGTGCTCAACAGCAGACATGAGATGGCAGAAGAAAGAATAAGAAAACATGATGGTAAATAAGTCAACAAATTTATCTGAATAAAAGAAAGAAAAAAAATAAAGAACAAATCCTCAGATACCTGTGAGGTATCTATCGCCAGGCAACCAGTGTATGCATAATGGGAATTCCAGAAAGAGAAGAGAGATATAAATGACTTAAAAAATTTGAATAATAATGGCTGATGTCTTCCCATTTCAGATTGAAAAAAATTAATTTTACATGTGCTTAGTAAACGTTTGTCAGTCTCCTAAATCTTAAATGTAGAATTACAATACGGTCCAGCTATTCCACTCCTAGGAATCTACCCTAGAGAAGATGTATATCCACACAAGGACTTTTATTCATTATTCATAAAAGCCTATGATAGCTATGATCCGGTAACCCTGAGTAATGCAGGGCAAAGTTTCTACATGAGGATTTATGTCTGACAAGCAATGACCATGGCAGGACTATGAAGACGTTCCCTCCCAGCTCCCCACTCAGACCTGACTACTGGGGGACACGTCGGCGTTACCGGTACTGATTTCAAATTCAATTTTTTATGCTGCTAACTTACTCATCTTAAATCATATAACAGATATTTGTGCATTAATGTCCACAGCACCGTGATTCACAAAAGGTGAAACATTACTGAAATGTCTATTGACAGATGGATAGATAAACAAAATGTGGTATTTACATATAATGAAATACTATTCAATCCTTAAAAGGGAACAGAGTTTTGACACATGCTATAACGTATGTGAATTTTGAGAACATTATGCTTAGTGAAATAAGCAATCAACTAGACACGAAAGGACAAATATTGTATGATTCCGTTTAACAACGGAGTACTTGAGAAGTCAGACTCATAGAAAGTAGAGTGGTGGTTGCCAGAGGCTGGAGGGAGGGGAAATGGAAGTTATTGCTTAATGGTTACACGGTTTCAGTTTGGGAACATGAAAATGTCCTGGAGATGGAAAGTAGTGACTTTTGCACAACAATGTAAAGGTACTTAATGCGCTGTAGTGTAAGCTTAGAAATGTTTAAAATGATAAAATTATGTATATTTTATCACAATACAAAAACCCTAAAAAATAAAAAAGGCAGGCCTTTCCCCCACTGTAATAAATTGCACCAAAACCCACCCCTCTCCCCCTCCACAAGAGCAAGAAAGTAATCACGACAATATGCGTGGTTTTATTAGTATTGTGGACAGATGTGGGGGAATAATGTATCGGTGTTTTTAGGGATGAAAAGTAGCCAAATGGAAAAAAAGAAGTAGCCAAATGATTTTGAGACATCTGGAAATGTTTTTTGGGCACCAAGCATTGTATAAATGAAGCAAAAATACATGTATACTGTAAATAGAAAATATACAACCATGTATTTCCAATGCTTCCTTTCCCTTCCTCACCAACATGGGTTTGTCACGCATCCAGGAGCCACGGTGGGTCTGCATGAGGTTAGCCATCATCAAGGAGTGTTTAGAGTGACAAATACTGAGTGCTTTCCTCGATCCATTCCGTTTACAACTTATGAAAACCCAGGGAACCGGCAAGGGTATTTGTTAAATAAAATAAATCAGTTTGGAGTTGAAAGTAAGTTGAAAATAAGTTAGTTTACAGTTTTATCCCAGACACTCCACATTTTTCTCTTACATCTTAAAGGAATCACATTTGTCTGATGGAAAGAACATGGATTTAGGACTCATAAAATTGCTTCTGTATTTGTGTTGTAACTTTGAACTTCTCAGTATCAATTTCTTCATTTGTAAGTTGGGGGAAATGACTCTGACCTTTCGGAGTTTCTTTGAGGAGTAAATGAGATGAGCAAAGGGCCAAACCGAAGAGCCTGACACAAAGCAAATATTGAGAAAATGCTAGTTTGTCCCCCTCTCTCTCCCGTCCCCTCTTCACAGTTGATCAAGATGTCAGAGGTGTGGGTATTAGTTTGGAAGGCGTAGTGTGGAGTGGTGGGTAAAAATGTGAGTCATAATGAATGCCAGCTGTCAGAAATGGAATCCCAGCTCAGCAATCTGCCAGCTGTGTAACCTCAGGCATGTTTCTTTAATCTCTCATTTTTCTCAGGAATATAATGCAGCATATAAAATTATAAATGTACTCTACATTTTTTATGGAAACAGTGTGAAATAGAATTTATCAGAATTTCTGTGTTTGTAAGACACTCTTCTGTAGTAGTACTGCAAACAGAAGGTACATATATAAGTGAAGTTGAATGTTTTATGAGTACAAACTATCAAAACTAAAAAAAAAAAAAAATTAACCATGCTAGAGGAAAGACCAAATTAACATTCTATTCTTTCTAGAGAAAATGAGATTACAAAATTATTGCTATGTAAGAAAGCAATCAGAGTATACAGGTTACAAAAAAAAAAAAAGAGAAAAATATTTTCTGGATGCGTATTAGGTACCCAGTTAATAAAAGTGTCATGTGCTGGATTTTGTAATAATGGTGGTATTTTTCAGATTTTTATAGATAATTTCTCTGTGATTTCTCATTGTAAACAAGCACACAGATATGGGGCACCTCGGCGGCTCAGCGGTTGAGCTTCTGCCTTTGGCTCAGGTCGTGATCCTGGGGTCTTGGGATTGAGTTTCACATCAGGCACCCTGCAGGGAGCCTGCTTCTCCCTCTGCCTATGTCTTTGCCTCTCTCTATGTCTCTCATGAATAAATAAATAAAATCTTAAAAAAATAAACAAGCACACACATTTGTACATGATTCTGTATTTATAATTTTACGTTCTTTTTCTTAAATTGGACACCATAATTACTTCCTGGAATTGCCTCTTACCAGATCCTCATTCAAGTAAGTTGATGAGGGAAGGGGAGCCCAGACTACAAGAAATGGTTTGGGCCCACAGGAGGCAAGAATTCCACCTATGGAATCATGTCATCTTTCTGTCATTAGCCCCAAAACCTCGAGTGATGAAAATAAATAGAAGAAAAACTAGTTCCATGACTACTCTTTCAAGTTTTATTTTATTTTCACATTTTGAGACTTTCTGTGCCAGGCACTGTGACAACTTCCCATGCATTATCTCACTTAATAACTACAGCTTTATGGGGTACATACTGTTACTATCTCAACATAATGAGTGAGGAAATGAGGTTTGGAAAGATAAGCCCTTGTGCACAGTCTCCAGGCTAGAGACCACATTATCAGGTGTTTGGAAAGCATAACAGGAGCAGAGGTTATGACAAGTCAGGAGGGTGGTGGGCATTCCCATCTATTTGAATGCACATGCAGGCACATTACTGGGCGAGTACCTGCCTGCTATTTTTCTACTTGTACTTCTGCTGTAGGTTGATGAATGCAGACACTGAAATCTCTACTGAGACTTGGTGAACCTAAATTTTTCTAGCTGCTGAATAGGGACAGTGGCATTTTTACAAGCTTCCATTTATTACAACTGAAGAGGGCCTGTGGGGGGAAGGAGTCAGGGTTTTTTAATTGTTTGCCATTTTAATATGAAAAAGTGCTTTCCAAAACTGGCATGTTTTTGTCATGATTAAAATGATCTTTCTTATTTCATTTTTTAAAGACTCTAAATGCAAAGGCTCAACTCTCTTGAGATTTCTATTTAATTTAAATGATTTACAAACTAAATAAACAAATAAATGAATTAATTATACTAACTGCAATAGTATTACCATTTGGTGACCCAGACTGAGGTCAATATATGTAAATGATGCAAAATTAAGGGATGGAGGGGTCTCACTTTTTCTTTGGACAGTGAAAAATGATGTCACAAATCAGGTACTTCATTTCCCAAATTAATTTTTGGATTATTTAATCTTTGCATAATTTATTTATATAAATGGAACCACATTTTATGATATAGAGCCAGTAGGAACTTTTATACAAGCTAAGTGGTTTATATTATAAATGAAGGCATCTACGTGCAAACGAAGTGGATTTGGTTGTATAAATAGTTTGGGAGACTTCAAGACAAGACTTACAGATTGATAATTTCAAGTTTCAGAAGTGACATTTAATAGTCTTAAACTTCATGGTTCATTTTTCAGAACTCTAACTATGGAAAATTTCAAAAGTCACACCAACTAGGGAAATAGTATTTTAAAAAATCCTATTGTAATCACTATCTGTATTTGGCAAAGATCAACCTTGTATTTGTCTTAAAAAAAATCTATCCCCCTTCATGTATTTTTACTAAAGTATTTTAAAGTGAGTTCCAAATGTCATGTCATTTGATCCATTAAAAATGGAGTTAATAACATGGAAGGCAAAGACAGTACATGGTCCCTGAGATGACAGGGTTTGAAGTCAGATTCCGGAGATACCACTGTGGACCACAGACCATGAAACCAAATATGGTGCATATTGATTCACAGTCAATTTCCAAAAGGCTTGGCCTGTGCTTTCTATAGAATGTAACAGAGTAAAAACAATCACTGTGGATTGGAGCATTTGAAAAAGATGAACGGAGAAGTGTGGGGGGGGGGGGAGAGGATGCACCAGTCCTGCATAGATGAGAGGGATTTAAGAAGAGAACAGCGGGTACACCTCAGATTTTGAAAAAAGTAATAGCATGGTGAAATGGTACTTAAGAAAGAATAATATATATAGGATGAACCTGAGGATGGATATGATGATGGAGGACTGGGTACTCCTGCAGTAGTGCAGGCATGCGTTTATAGATTAGAGTAGCAATAGTGGGAATTAAGCGAAGGAGGAGATCTTCAGATATCATCAGTAAATATACATTTTTTTCCTGACTAGAAAATAAAATTCAGAACATTCTAATGGTGATTAATTTGGGCAATATGGAAAAGTATGAAAAAGGAAAGAAAAACTGACCATGTTTTCATTGCCCAGAGATGATGATTATTAATGTGTCCTTGACTCTGTTTTTTTTTTTTTTAAATTAATAGGCCTTATTTTTAAGAGCAGTTTGAAGTTCAAGGAAAAATTTAGCAGAAAGTATAAAGAGTTGCCATACATATATCTCCTGACCCCCAAACCTACAACTACCCCAATTATCAACACCTCGTACTAGAGTGAGCCTGCATTGAGATATGAGTATCACCAAAGGCCCATAGTTTACATTAGGCTTCATTCTTGGTGTTATATATTCTGTGAGCTTGGACAAATGTATAATGATATGTATCTACCATTGTAGTATCATATGGAATAGTTTCACTGCTATGTCCTCTACTTATTCATCTTTCCCTTCCCTTTAACTCCTGATAAAGTCACATAATTGTAATCATACAGTCTTCACATAATATGCATTTGTTTCTTCCATGTTTTTTTATGGCTTGATAACTCATTTATTTTTAACATTGAATAATAATCCATTGTCTTGTCTGGTCTTGATGTACCACAATTTATTTACTTATTCACCTAACTGAAAGACATCTTGGTTGCTTTCTGGTTTTGGTGTGAATGAATAAAACTGCCGTCAAATCTGTGTGCACTCTTTTGTGTGGACAAAAGTTTTCAACTCCTTTGGGTAAATGCCAAGGAATTGAAATGCTGGATTATATGGTAAAAGTATGTTCAGTTTTGTAGGAAACTGTCAAACTGTCTTCCAAAGTACCTATACCATTTTGCATTCCTGCTAGCAGTAGATGACAGTTCCTGTTGCTTCACATCCTCACAAACGTTTGTGATCTGGATTTTGGCCATCCTAATAGATCTGTAGTGGTATCTTGTTTTCATTTCCATTTCTCTCATGACAAATGATGTGTAGAGCATCCTTTCATATGCTTACTTGCCATCTGGCTATCTTCTCTGGTGAGGTGTCTGTTAAATCTTCTGCCCATTTTCCCCCCTAGCTTTATTGAGATATGACTGACAGAAATTGTATACATTTAAGGTATACAGTGTGATAATTAGATATATGTATACCTTGTAGAGTGATCATCACAATCAAGCTAATCAACAAATCTTTCACCTTGTATAGTTACTATTTTTTTTGTGCTTGTGTTGAAAACGCTGAAGATCTATGCTTTTAGCAAATTTCAGATATACCATACATCTTTATTAACTATAGTCACAGTGCTGTACATTACATTTCCAGAACTTATTTATCTTATAATTGAAAGTTTGTATCCTTTAACCAACATCCTCCCACTCTCCCAGACCTTGGCAACCACCATTCTGCTTTCTGTTTCTGTGAATTCATTTTATAGAGAGCAGGGATCATAGCTGGGTAGGCAGCTAACATAGCCTATGGCAGATAAGAGATCATCCTTTTGGACATTGAGATAAGAGTAAGAACTCTCCATTATGTATCTTCCACTTTCATATTTTTTCAGTAGAATGCCTGTCAAATAGTACCTGCTCTTTAGCTGTAGGTTGAATATATAAGTGAATGAACAAATGCTAGTTCTTTGGTAACTTGTAATTTGGACTGAAAATTACTCAATCCACTGATAAAAATAGTAAATCAGGAAGCATACTGTGACTACCCTAAAATTGTGTGCCCAGAGAAAATCTTCAGTTAAAACTAAAGAGAATCTGAAGTATCACATTAACTAAATTTTCTAGCTTTTACATACATATGAAAGCTTCAGAATTATCAAAGATTTAGTATCCTTTAGCAGTACTTAAGCCTCAGAGGTAGACACAAATGGGCTCCTTACCATCTTCCCACTAACCATTAACACTAAGCAAGGGCATGTTTCAGACTTCTTTCCTGCAAATGCTGCTGTAGCAGGACAAGCTTCAGGAATAAAAAAGGTTTAATTCTTATTGGTGCTGTGTCCTAGAGCAAAGCTTTCCCATATGGTTCTTCATACATGTGAGTGTGTGTAATTCTCTTCATATGTGAATCTGAACTTGGTTTATATTAGCAGTTGATTTTGCATGACACATTCAGGTAATTAATGTACAATGATTTTTTTTTTGTTACATAAAATTTTAGATCTTAGCAGGTAAGAATTTGAAATTCTTTGAGAACTATAGGGGAGTAGACGTTCACTATCAGTATATGATTTAGATATTAAATGTCAATGTAAAACTCTCATAATCTCGTAATCATACTTGCTGCTAACATTTTGTTAGATTTCCTTACGAGATCTAACTTAATGTCATTTAAAAGTGTAAGATAAATGCATGTTCATTGTAAGAAATAAAAGCAGTACAGAAGGCAGATATCCGTTGCTTCCTTAAACCCCAAGACTTGTTCTTCAAAATTAACTAGTGCTACTGGTTTATAGCCTATTTTTCCCAGACATTTCAGCATGCTTATTTTTAAAGCTTATAAAGCATTTGCCACCACACATTATCTTGTTCCACAAGAAGAAGAGTGGGATTTTACTTAACAGAGAGAGACTATACTGAGGGTCATAATAGATAATGTGTTTGACTTGAATATGAAAATCTTCCAGCTCAGCCGAAGAACCACTTTTGCAGTTCACTTAAGTCCTTGGTGCTGTTTTATACCTTCACAAAGAGATGATAATAACTTTGGAATGCGTAATTCAATTATTTCATGAATGTTTATTTATAGTATAGCTACAATATGCTTGGTATAGTAGTGAGTACTCAGAGGACTATGGAAAAGGTACTGAGCAGAGTTTGTGTGTTTAAGAAAGGAAAGTGAAAATTTGGCAACTGGTTGTTCTAGTTACCTATTTTTATATAACTGATTCCCCTAGTAAGGAGGTGGCAAATATGCAATTTCAGCAGGGCTCTTACCTCTGCTCCATGTAGCATCACAAGAGAGGCTTGGCTGCGATATAGAGGATATACTTAGAAGGTGGCTCACACACATGATTGGCAGTGTGGTCCTGGCTGTTGGCTTCAAACTCTGCTGGGGATTAGGGGCCTTTGACCTTGCTTCTTCTCTGTGTGGCCTTCCCCACAAACTTAGCTGTAGCATTGTGGCTAGTTTACAAGAGTGAGCTATTCAAGAGATAGAATAGCTGCCAGTTTCTTTGGCCTGGAAACTGGACAGTGTCACTCCTACTACACTGTATCAGTCATACTGGCACAGAACCAGATTCAAGTCCAGGAAACGTATAGGCCCATTTTTTAATGGGAGGTGTGTTAAAGGGATCTGAAGTTGTGTTGTGCTGTGTGTGTGTGTGTGTGTGTGTGTGTGTGTGTGTGTTCAATGTGGCATTCTCATCCTTCCTGTGGTAGGATCACTCATCTCTCTGTGGGGAACTTTTTCACCCCTACTCACATTTTATAGAATGCTGGTGGGGCTTCCACCCTGTTTCCTCTCCATTGACCGCCAAGTGGGGATATGATTTCAGTCTGGCCAATAGTAATGCTGTATGCATATGGCTGAAATGATTGGGCCTGGAGTGAGCACATGGCTCCAGTAGGTCTATCATATTCTTTCACTGGGACTGTTACAACAGAACCAATACAAAGCATTCCTCCCCAGTTCTTTTGCTGTTGCTGGTGGCAGTGGTAAAAGACTGTGGCCATGTCTTCACTCTTTGCCACGTAGAAAGAGCTTGTCTACCACAGATTTGAATTTTATATGCTGTATAAATACTTGGCATATCAGATAGCTTCCCTGGGTGTCAGTTTCCTGCCTTGGTAATAATATCTACCTTGCAAGGTTGTTTTAAGGACTAAATGGGACATGGTAGGCACTGACTAAATGGATTATGATTATTATAGCATTATTGATTAAAATAGGTATAAATGGATGAAAATCTTGGAAGTTTAATAAAACAAGTTACCAGATGTTTCAAGTTATTTAGATCTTACCTTTTGGAGGGCATGAAAAGTTGATCAAAGGAAGAGATGTTAATTATCTGATTAGCAAAAGTGAACACACATAAAATATATTTTGATTTGCATCCAGGGACCCGCATTATGAGAAGTCTCAACTTAGTTATTAGAATAATTAGACATTACAGATGTAAGTGTGATATTGAATTATCCATTTGTTTTCCTTATCTAAAATATGATAAATACATTTTACGTGCACATGTGACAATACTGGTAGTATTTACTCCCTGTAGGTAGCATTTCAGCAGATGTATCTAGAATACATGAACTGTTACAAGAGTGAAAGAGGGAATATATAGTCAATATAAGGGAACAATACTCATTTCAGAAATTGTATCCTCATGAAAGTTGAAATATCAACATTTCACAAAAATTGGAATGTACCTACAATTGTAAGTATGTACATAATTAAGACTCATTTTTCTTATTTCTGCATTTTATAAATAAAACCTTACCATTTCACCAGTGATTGAATACATACCTCATCTGTGATAAACTCTGTTTTCAGTTCTAAAACCGCATGTAGCCCCATTTTGTATTCATATCTTCTCTCAAATGGTGTGAGTATACGTTCTTTCAAATAAAAGTATGTATCATGTGAAGTTGTCCTTAGACTAAATAATTGCTGCTTTGCGATGGTTATAGCATATACAACTCAGAATAAAGCACGGGATAATGGTTAATGTATTTGTTTTCAATGGGTTATTCACTTACTGAAAAGCATAGACACATATGCCAGCAATAGTAAATGAGATATGCCTTCAGGAGGAACCAAAAGTAGAAACTCAAGAGAAGGGGAAAACATATGGTACATATGCCCTGGAAAAACTGTGGAGCAGTCAAGAGTGCTGACACCCATTGAATGTGTTCATTATGTTTTGTATCAATGAGTTCTCACACAGGAAACTCAATCTCTAGATGTAAGAGAGGTTGAAGTGTTCTAGGTGGGTCGATGGAGGGAAATCCCTGCAGGGATGCATGCATCTGAACACTGTGCTGTTCTAACTCACAGGAATAGCCTTTTCTGTCATGCGCAGGTATGCAATGCCAGGATGTATCTTTGAACTTGAAGTAGTTTAGCAGTCCACTAGAGAGAAATCAGAATCTGTGGTCCATGATAAACTGGCTAGCCTGGCTTATAGTTTTTAACTTTTATCACCATTTTTATTTTGTTGCTGTTCTCAGTGTTCCCATTAAGTAAAGACTTAATGCCCCTAGCATTTTTGTATTCAAGAAAGCAAAGCTATTAAATAAGGTCTTTCCCCCTCCGTTTGAAGGAGTGGGGGGAAATCAACAAAAATAAGGACTCCAGTAACTGAAGAAGTGGCCCTGCAAATGTTCAAGTTTCAGGTGCTTCCTATTTACATCTCAGGGTGCTGAGATGAAGAGTCTGGATGAAGATAGCAATACTATTAAGTGGGTTCATAGCCCATTGACAGTTAATTAATAGTGCCAGGGAGGGGAGAGTTGGCAGTGGTGTACTACAGGGTCTCTGTCTGTCCTTGGTCTGCTCTTCCTCAACATCTGGATGAGGATGTAAGTGACACTTCTTTGATTTTTTTAGGTGAAAATGATCTTGACAAGCTTGAATAATCCATGGGTTGCTTATAAGAGTATAATAGAAACATATAATAGTATCCTCCACTTAAATCTTTATATTAACTGTATTATGTGGACAAAGAAAAAATCGAAAGAGCTAAATATTTATATAAACATTCCTAAATTCATATATATCTGGGAGTATTTCTGGAAGGAGATAAAAATACAGTGACAGTGGTTACTCTAAAGAGGGCTTGAGAGACTGGGGATCTGGACAACAAGTAATATTTACTTTGTCCCACCTACATTTTTCTGTTGCTTGAATTTTCTTTTTAACTATTTAGTTTTTTAAAATGTCCATGTGTTAATTTTTCTGAATATGTTCCTAATCAGAAGGAGCAAGTGAAGATGCATAGGATTTTAGGAAGATATGGATTAACAGGAGCCAATTGGAAAACCCCTAGCGATTATGATAATTGTAAATTCCAGTTTGAATCAGTGCTTGGGTGTGGTTAGTTGACAGCAAAGTGAATCTGTTAGATTTCCTTAGTGGGCCCTGGTCAGAAAGACCTGACACCCTATTCAGTTTACCTGGTTAAGGGAGCAGGTATAATAATCCAGGTATTATCCTTAAGTTATTTTCTTTTAAAGGCCTAAACGGCTCTTCCATTTACTGGTTGGACTGCCCAGTGTTATTCTGTAGGCTTCCAATATTCCTCCAAAACCAGAAGATTACCATGTTAGATCCTCAGACTTGAGCCAGGAACAAAAATGAAACCAAACACATCCAAAATGAGGAATTAATTTTTTATTTGTAGGAAAGTTTATTCTCAATAAAGATTTCCCAACATTAGCCTAAATTAGGAAAGATGGTGGTAAAATCAGCTTTCATGACATCTTAGGATATTTACAATAGTGTAATAGATGAGACTATATGATTACCAAAGATATTTCCATTTCGAGATGATATGCAATGCTTATTTTTACGTGGGAAATATATTGTTACTCATTTTGCTATATTACAACTGTCTTTAGTAGAATTCCACCTTTTGCTTGCTATCCTTATTGGCATATACACTTGATTTTGCCTGATGTTCAGTAATACCAATTGTCACTTTGAAAAAAAGCAGCAAGACAACAGTGTCTACTGATGTAAAAACAATTAAATCTACTGACTTTATTTAATCAAGGATGTAATGTGGTTGGAACATTTGATGGTATGTTCTAGGCTAACTATGTAACTTGATTTCCTATGGTGATTCATACTTTGAGTCATTAATTGCATTAGAGTATAATGGAACAGTATTTGATATCCTTTAAAAGGCCATGAGAAACACCCTACTTCCATCAGAAATTGTATTTTAAAAGTACCTTTAAGTTATAGAATATAAATATATAGAGTACATAGATACATATTCTGTGTCAATATATGGAGTAAAAAATTGTAACGGAAAGATTTCTGACCATATCAGCCTCTGTGTGCTTTTCCCTGCTCCCTATAGCCTTTTTAATTTCTTTATTTTTTAACTATTAGAGAAAAACAATCTGGATGCTGGGGAAGTTGGAGCCAGTCTGGTATTAAACAAATAGACACAGATAATCTTCCCTAGTTACCATCAAGCTTTCTCCCAGTGCTAAAGCTGAACCAACAGTAAGTACTCCCAAGCAAATCTATTTTAACCACTATTTAAAGAGATTCCTAAAAGAAACAACAACAACAAAAAAACTCCCTCACAGGTGCAGATCATTTTTTCTTAATCTCTACCTTCCACAGAGTGGGGTTTTAGAATAGTTTCTGTTGCTCATGGCACTGCTGGAAGAGATAGCGGGTACCGGGGAAGGACGTCGTTGACACCTGCTGCCGTGGGACTGTACCTTGTTCCCACACCTGCCAAAACAGCTGGCTCCCTGCTTGGGGACAAAGACACAAAGAGCCTGTTTGAATGAGTTACTTCTTTTGATTTGAGTTGGTAGGAAATTTAGTTTATTGGGGGGTAAACTCAAAAAGATCACAAGTACAACTGTAATGTGTATAGATGGGATGTAGCTAAACAGAGCATAACAACAGTTATCTTTGGATGTTGGCATAATGATTATTTTAATGTTCTATTTTCCTGGGGTTTTCATATTTTCTATCATATATACCAACACCTTTTATAATCAGAAAAAAGTTATTTAAATGTTTTTTTTTTTGTTTGTTTTTTGTTTTTTGCTTGATCCAAGCATCTCCTATCTAAAAAGATCATAGGATAACAATAAGACATGTCAGGATTGAAGTGTTTTGTGGTCATGGTTTATTTCCTCTTTTGTTTCTGAAACAGAAGAAACTAAAAGCATTGCCTAAAGCATTTCCTCCGGGCAACTATTCTTAACCCCAATTTACGCATCCCCCTTGCCAGATTATTCCCAGGTACATAGTGCTATTGCTGGTTGGTTCCAACGTGAGACAATTTTCAGAGCTCTGTGTGGAGACTGGTGGTCACTTGGAGCCACAGTCCTGATGGAAGCAACTGAAACTTTGCCTGATAAAAGAGCAGATAATAAATCGTTCAACCTATAAAAACTGACTCAACTGGGCCTAGGAGTCATTGGTTACTTTGATCTATTCCTCAGCTGCTTAATTTACTTATGGGGCAGTTCTGGCTCTGTAGGTCTTGAAACTGGAAAATAGACTTCTTGATAGTAAATCCTTTTGAAAGATTAGGTAGAAAGCCAGTTGCCATGTTCACAGTGAAGTGGTTCAGATTTCTGAGAAAATTCACAAGAAGCTGGCAACCGTCATCTTTCAAGAGGAGGCTTGGCGTTTTGAAGTGTGTGGGAGGTGACCTACCTTTCCTCACGTGCCCTTTGAAGCTGTTTGCACTTACGGCTTTGCACTTGTGCTGCATTTTCAATTAAGCAATAAGTAATAATTGTGCATGGCTTAAACTTTTATTTTCTGACTTTTCATGACATGATTTTCTACATTCTACCAGGGATGACTTCACTAAAAGTAAGTGAAAATTTTTTTCAAGAAAGGCAACAGGCTCTTAATATAAAGTTTTATGAAATAAAATTGGATATACTTGGCTCTAACTTCTTTTCCCCTCATGGAAAGGCTCTTTAGTGTACCATTGTCCTGAGGAACAATGTTTTTATTTTGTGAGGTATCATGAGATGTTACTGATATCTTCTTGTACTTTTGGAAGAGGAAGGGACTTCATCCTGTCTTCTCCCAGAGTGGTTTGATGTCACCAACTCCACTCTCATTACCTTCCTTGCTTTTTGGATGTCACCTGGAAACCACACAGACAATTCATTTTCAGCTTCTTAAAAACATTTTTTTTCTGCCTCCGCACCCAAATCAGAAGGCTGAGAATCACTCCTGATCATCCCTGCACTTAACTCTGTAATCCTCACCTTTCACAGCCATGCAGTCAGCCACCTAGTCCTGAGGTAGCTAAATCTTTGAACTCTTTCATGCACCTTTCCACTTTCCTCACTGTGGACTATTCTAGCTCATTTTTTTTTCAACTCATTCATGCATCAGTGCAAAATCTTCTCATAAATATCCTTGCTCCCAGTCTAGTCTCCATCTCATCCATCCCTTGATTGGTTGCCAGGTGGTTTCTCTAAAATGTGTATGTGATCTTGTTGCTTTTTAAATTTAAAATCCTTTGATGACACACTTTTCTTTCCCTAGAATATTATTTGCAAGGTTATTTCTGACCTACTCTGGATGGAAACTTCCAGCCTTATTTCTCAGTACCCTTTTACACAGTAACCGTGCTTGATTTCTTAAAAATCTTCTCAGTGGGTCATGGTCTCTCTCTTCCTTGCCATGGCACATCCTATTTCCTTGGTCAGAAATGCCTTATCTTTCTTAGTGCCTTCCACTTTTTCACGAAGTGGTCCCAGCCTCATCTTCACCAGTCCTGCTTATATTTTTCTCTTGAGCTGCTCCTAGTACTTAGCTATGCATATGTTTACTCTTGCCCTTTCTCTATAATTTTAATGATTGGCTTGCTTATTGCTCTTCATACTAGATTATAAACTCCAATTTATAATTTGGAGGGGGTGTCTGAGGGAATAGTTTGCAATGGTAAGGGAATATATACTTATTTTGAATTCCCACTTGACTCCATTTTTGATGTTTGACTACTGACAACTTTTAATCCCCATCACTCTTCTTCCCCTTTTGCCCCACATTTGGGAAGGGTGATAAGAAAGCCTGGATTCTTCCTCCTTTGGCATCAGCAAGAAGTTCAAACAGTAGAAGCCCTGGCCCATAGGCAGGAACCCTCACACCAGCCCAGAACCAGCCCCAAACCCCAAGCCATTCTCTTCTCTATCCCCTGAAGGCATTCTTAGCCATGTTTGGGAGCCCACCCAACTCTCCACAGAGCGCTTCATTTTGTGAGCAATAACTTTCCATACCATGTTGGTGAGTGTGTGGCATCATCAGTCTTGGTAACTGAACCAAAATTTGGTTGGTTGAGAACATCCAGCTGCTTCTCAGGGGTGAATACCACTCCCCCATACACACATGAGTCTCCAGACCCAATTAATATGATATTATATGCACATAATACTCATATAGTACTTATTAAGTAAAGATGACACATTCAAAAGCATCTCAGTATGTAAGTTCCTCCATTCAGATGGGAAGTTTGGTTTCCTTTTTTGTCTGGAACATGAGAAGAGGTGAGGGAATGGGAATGAACATAGGCATTTATCAACCACTAAGGAAATATAAATATGAACTATTATTTATTACATCATAGGTACTTGCTTCTTCCAGATTCCGTTATGGATGCTTGAAATGAGTGTTTATGTATTTCACAGAATATAAATCTGTTTTGGGGTATTCCTTTGGTCACAAGATGTCCTTTGACCAGTGGGATGTTTTCCATAAGCGTATTTTAATAAGAACACAGCACTGCCCCAGAGCTTGTTTCCTGCACCTGCCAACTTCCATGAGTAAGTTCGGTGAGCATAATTTCAGTCCTGTAGTATCACTCCTAAACCAAGCTTGGTCAAGTCACATCAGTTTATTTAGGTCTTGTGCCCTGTAAAAGGGTTGGAGGGCTCATGATAAATCCAAGACCTCTTGCTCAAATGGTGGTATCATTATAGTCTGTCTTCTTCTTCTGGGCTTTTCAAGGTCATGGTGTCCTAGCCCTTAAAAGGACTCAGCAAAGTGATGAATTTTGCATTTCAGGCCATATAAAAATTGCGTTACTGACTAAAAGAACAAGAAGCCTCTTACTAAGTAACTAATCCCAATTCAAGCACTTTGAAAATAGCTATAATGAAAATCACACCAGGAGAAGGACATCAGACGTCTGTTAGCAAAACAAAGCATAATGAAACCCTTTACTTTACTCTATTACAAGGACCCAAATCACAGGCTACTGAAGAGATTTTATAGAACACCACTTCTTTCTTCCTTCCTTTCTTTTTAAAAAATGTCTAACACATTGATGTAAGTACACAAAGGAAATGTCAAAAATAGAAAATGTGTCCTATAATTCAGTTCTTTTCAATATGCATCATTACTGTTTGAGCCTTGTTCCAGTGATTATATATTTTTAAGTAGATATAAATCTTTTATGTTCTATTTCATTTTAATGGATCATATATTTTTTCTTTTGGAAGCATAGTTTTCAAAATGATCATTTAAAAATAACTGCATAACAATACATGTTATTAATGAATCACCTTTTCCAAAACTATACCCCTTTGGTTGGTCACTTAAAAGTTTTTCCAGGTTTTCTATTATAATTACACATAACAATGTTTTTTTTTCAAGTGCAGAATCCATTTGTATGTTGAATCTTTTATGGAAACGCAGTGAACATCTCTTAATTGGATCTCTTTATTGGTCTTTTTACAAATAGGAATAGGAAACTGCTAACAGAGTTCATAAACAGTGGTATTACTATAGTTGGAATTCTTTTAGACCAAATGGTAGAGCTGAATCTAGTTGTGTGATATTTCTTTCAACAAGCATATCAGAAGTCTTATATGCTCTTTAGTGCTGAGCACATTGATATTAAACAATATAGCAAACTAGGTCATTACTCCCTAATACTGAAGACCCTGTTTTTCAAGATAAAGACATACTTGGGAAAGAAATATTTTTAGCTCCCACAGTTCACAAATATTCTACCTGAGGGGAAAAAACACATTATGATGGCTTTACTTGACCAAAATATCATCATAAAATTAAAGAAAATATTAATTTATTGGAGCAACAATTAATTTTTAAAACGGAGACAGGTTTGGTCTTTTTCCTTGGGAAGTTGACATTTTAATGGAGGTGATGGACAAGTAAAGAGGCAATTAAAATGTAGTGAGCTGCTAGACCAATCCTAATGAGACCTGCCTTTTCTGTGATCAAGAATAATCTTTTAAATTATTATGATCATGGGAGGGAGGCTGTTAGGAAATGTGACAGATTTTGAAATGCAAAAATGATAAATGGATGTCCTTTCTGGTAGACTTTTCCAGGTTATCTGTGTCTTTGCCTGGCTTGGAGCTATTTTACAACTCTGTAAATTATAGAAAACTTATAGCCATGCAAATGATTATTGTCTATAAAAATGTAAATAAATTTTGTCTGGTGCTATACAATAGATTGTTGCCTTGTGGCTATTCACCAGTCTTATATCTATTTGTAAATTCATTTCGGCTTTCCTGGTGGCTCCTATATGTGTATCATCTCAGAATTCTTTGAACAAATTTTAACTTTTTACTGATTCCCTCATTGATTAATGAGTTAAAATCTCAAGCGTTCATTTAATATTTGTATGATGGTCATGATTTTAACTTTTTTTTTTCCCAAAGAAATATCTTTTAGCACTAGGGTACAATAGCTGCTTAGTAATTCTTTTATACAACCTTCAGTAAAGGCCACACTTGGCATTTCACAGGTTTTCTAACAAGACTGACTTTCAGTGACATAATTTTGCAATTATCCAGCTTAATTCAAGTCTACGAAGATTTATTGATCGCTTGCTCTGTGCATGCGGATCAGAGATCAATAAGATCCACTTGGGTCCCATATAGTCCACATGGGTACAATTACAACTCCAAGCCTGACTCTGTCGTGTATTATGCTATGTGTAATAATAGAATCCTATGCAAAATGCCTTGGGAGACTGAAGAGGAAGCAATGAATTCCAATGAGATAGAATGTGCTGTGTTTTACCTAGAAGGCAGAGTTTTATTTGACTTGAGTCTTATAGAATAAGTAAGGTTTTTACCAAAGGAAAGGACACATTTTCTAGAAAGTCAGTGGGATACAGAAGGGGGTATCTCATCTAGAGAATAATCACTCAGGTAGGTGGGTGTGGCTGGGATAGGGGAAACCCTGGGGGTAAATGGGGAGATTTGAAATTTGGAACAGGCCAGTTAAGAAAGCTTTGAGTGTTAAGCTTCAGAATCTGGACTCGATTCTAGAGCACTTAAGACCCGTCACAGGTTTTTAGGCAGAGAGTGAGTGATGCTATCAGATCTTAACAGAAGAGAAATGGTTGGAATTGTGGTATCTTGAAATATTCCAGCTGCTAAACTACTAGAAGAGATTTGTGATACAACCAGTGAAGATGGGTTATTTTCACACTCAGCTTGGAAGGGTGCCCTGGACAAAATGTCCTGCTATTGTTTTCCCTCATTTTAGTCTTTATATTTAGTCAATATATTCCTGGCAGTCTCCCTCATCACGATAATCTTCTCAAAATTATTCTTGATCACACACATACAAAGGCTGATCTCACTATCACATTTCTCATCCTTCATAGGCTGTTGGAAGAATCACAGGGATTTTGGGAATCCAACTAAAGAGAAATTGATTCAGAGATATATTTGGTTAGAGGTCAGTATTGTATATTGTACCATTTGTAGTCACTTCCGTGCAGAGTTAAGTTATTGCTAGTCATACTAGTATAGGAAAGTCTTCCAGGAATATTCTTATCATCTACTATGCTGACCCATCTTGCATAGGACATGAAAGCACAGGACTAGAAAATCTCTGGTCCTACAACCGCATCCTGTGGCTCTGGGCACTATAAGGAGTGGGAGAAGAAAGGCTTATATAATATCCAGAGCCAGATGCTAGTATCTGGAAAATTATTAATGAAGGTGTGTCAGATAAAGAATAAAATATTTTTGTGAATATTTTCTGCTTTTTTTGATATATGTGATTTTTTATTCTGAAATGATTTTATGTCAATAATTTTCTGTTGTTTTTTCTTAAAGAGAGATCCCCCAATTATGTAAACTTCATGTTCCCTAAAACCTGGATCTACCTTTGGGTGTGTGACAATAGATCTATTGTAACAATGTTATATATTATAACAAAAATAATAAAAAATGCAACAAAAAGATCTCCTCATCACCCATTGTCTTCTGAGTCTCTCCAACATCATTGCACTGAAGAACTTGCGAACTTTACCAATCACCTAATTACTATAATCTGATGAGTAATTTCTCATTGAATTTTATTTTTTTTCCTCTTTGTTGTTGTTTTTTAGAGAGGTAGTGGGAGAGGCAGAGGAGAGAAGCAGGCTCCATATCCAGTGTGTAGTCCCAAGTGGGGCTTGAGATCTCATGACTCTGAGATCATGACCTGAGCTAAAATCAAGAGTCAGATGCTTAACTGAGCCATCCAGGCACCCCTCATTTAATTTTAAAGTAATTCCAAAAATAATCTGACAATAAATGTGAATAATGCAGGACTTTGAGAAATGATTAAAAGTGTACATTTTCATTCCTCCCACCCCACTCTCAGTTCTAAAGTCCTTCCTACATCCAGTCATTTTTAGTAGTTTGAAGCGTTCTTCCATAACTCTTTTTTTATGCATCTGTAGGTATCTATGAGTATGTATATGTGTTTAAATATGTACTTAATTTCTATATAGACAACTAATTTAAACAATTTTCTGTTATTGAAGTATAGTTGACATACAATGTTATATTAGTTTCTAGACTAATTTTTTTAGATCACTAATATTCTGCAACTTGCTATCTTTTAATTTAAGAATACCTTTCGGAGGTTTTTTTAAAGGTTATTTTAAGATTTTATTTATTTATTCATGAGAGACAGAGAGATTGGAGAGAGAGGCAGAGACACAGGCAGAGGGAGAAGCAGGCTCCATGCAGGGAGCCCGATGTGGGACTCAATCCCAGGACTCCAGGATCACACCCTGGACCAAAGGCAGGCACTAAACCGCTGAGCCACTCAGGGATCCCCCAGAGATTTTCCATATGGGTACAAACATACACCACTTTCCTTTTATTATTTCTAATATTACATAGGATGAGGTTACCATGGAATTATTAACTACTGTGTTATTGAGAGACACTTAGCTATTTGCTAATTATTTGCTAGTGCCAATAATGTTGCATGTGAGTACCCTTGAATATATGACATTATGTAAAAGTATGTGCATTTCTATAGGATGAACTTATAGAAGCAGAATTGTTCTTGAGATTAGAAAATAAGGGGTATGTGTATCCATAAAATAAGTGGGAATAAAGAGAAATGAGAAGTTGAGAAGACAAGTGTTAGCTGGGGATTCATCAAAATGGAGAGGAAATTTATAGTGAAATACAGGCTCTGTTTTCAAGTAGGTTTGGATGATAATGAGGAGGGATTTGGGAATGCCATGGGATTTTTCTGAATATTTGAATACCAGTTTGTCTCATGGACTCAAAAGACTATTTTCAAACAAGATCTGTGTGGGATATTATGTACCAGGACTTGGAGGCTATGCTGACAATTCATGGGAGGTTTTACATAGTAATGGGGGCCTTGGGGACAGTGGCATTTTGCAGAATATGACTTTGCTGGGAGGGAGCACATGCAGCAGGAGCCCTCCCCAGGACTTAGAGTGACATCACTGGAACCAGAGAAGGCAAAACATCAGACGCTACCAGGTGGCTGGGAGGAGTTGTAAGCCACTTCTAGCAGCGTTTTAAAAATAACTGCAAAGGAATGACTGAGTGAGGAAGAGCCACAGCAACACACATTACCTGAATCAGTGAGATCTAAGGGAAAGGATGAGCAGCCACATCTCAAGTGATAGTTCTCAAACCTTGATTGTACATTAGGATGGCTGGGCACTTTTAAAAATCCTGATTCTCAGGCCTCTGCCCAGCCCAATTAAGTCATAATCTTTGAGAGTGGATTCTGGCATCAGTATTTTTGAAGCTCTCTAGGTGATTCCAACGCACCTGACTAATGGAATTAAAAATAACTACAATGAGTATTCGTCAGGCACAAAGAATTATAGAAAATGGACTCGACAGGTAAGGCTCAGATTTGGAATATGACCTCAAGTTATGTGGCATTTAGGAAAGATGCTTTCCCTATTTCATCCCCCTATAACTTACTCTGTGATCTTAGAGAATTTTATTTACTATTAGCAAATAAGTATATCTGTAGGTATTAAATCTGTGGTAAATCTGTTTACTGATTTCAACTCATTGCAGCTCCTGTGAGCAGGTATTTGTCAGATGTGCTTTTCCTTGGGTTTATTTTTTTGGACTTGACATTTCCTTGCAGTGTCATGGAGATGAAAGCATTAGCAGTTCACACAGGGTGTCCTTGTCTCCCGGTATAATTTATCATCTGAGGTGGGGAACTGCCTTGTATTCACCTGCAATTATTTCTTGTAATTAGAGCTGCCCTCACATGTAATAATGCTCTCCCCATGAGATCCCAGAGAATACATTTAAGGGTAAGGATCATTTAATTCTTCCCCAGTGAACTGATCCCTCACCCAAGTGTTGCAATTTGTATTGAAAAAGTGCTATGTGGGGTCAGTCCTTAGATGAGTTTATGTTGTTCTGTCATTTTGCCATGAAATATTTCTACAAAATTTTCCCCTTAGTTTAAGAAAGAGACCCAGCGGCAGAAAGAAATACAGAGGTTGTCTTAGGTTGAGCTCTTTGGGAAGCAGACTCAGACAGAGTTTAGTAAGTAGGACGCTTCATAAGGAGAGACCTTGGAGCCAACACCTGTCGAAGGGAGGAGCAGTTAGGAGTTGGAGAATTTGAGCTGCTGTCCAGGCCCAATATCACTCTTGCCTGAACCTGTAGGGGAGCTTTGGGCTGCGGATTACCATTCAGAACTGTCCCAAGTTGGACCTAGAGGGCCAGGACTTTAACCTCCCTCATCTTTATAGGCCAGCGCAGGAAGGGTAGCCGTTGGGTGAGGCAGCTCAGCAGCTGAGGCTGACAGCACCCCCAGCAGCTGGGGCAATGAGCCATCCCTTGCAGGGTGATCTTGGCAGCACATCTCAGGGTCCCTCGCAAGTGGAAAGAAATCTGTTCCTGCATTGACAAAGCCCATGGCCTGGTGAGCTAGAAAAGGAAATTATTATGTCTTCAGATATATTCCAAGGGTCAGTGCTGTGAGTGAGGAGTACACAGGCTGCTAAGGATGCATGATGTATGAGTATGCACACACAGGCTAGAAGCCAGGGGGAGGCAGAGTGTCAAGCCATGCTGTACTTTTCGGCAGGCAGAGTTACCATAATCAAGTCATGAAGTCAGTTGCTGACTCTGAGGGATTGGGAGCAGTTATAAGGGGGAAGACAGCAGAAACTCACTACTGTGTCTGATATCTATTTGGTGTTCCTCAGAGATATAGTGATTGGTCAACTTTAAACAATAAGATAAAAGCCAAATACTTCTTTTAAGTGAATGTGCACGTTGCTTGATGGGCAGGCAAACGTTGCGTGATTTTCCTTTTCTTCCACATTCCCTAACAACAGCATCTTCTGCAATACACAAACCGTGATTAGGCAAATAGTAATAAATACCCAAGCTCCACAAACGCCCCTTCCTTACCTTCAACATCATTGATCTGAACACAGCTGCCATGGAGAATTTGCAGCCCAATGGCTATGTCTGTCGATATAAAAGCCTGAGTCATTTTCCTGCTGACACATGTTCCACTTTTCCCCTTCCTTTGGCAAGGAGGAGGGGTAGATGAGAAAACTGACCATGGAGCAGCTGCTGATTTATACTTCTTTTCTGGACCAGGGAATTCATATTGATTAGTTGGATGAATGAGTCTGTCCCTTTGTTTCAAATGATTAGAGTGAGTGTCTGCCCTTGGAATATATCACAACTCCACTGTGACATAAGGAATAAGATCCACTGTGTTTTTTGTAAATCTCAATGCCTTTCCCATACTTATGAAATATACCTGTCGATGATACTTAACCTGGTTATGGAGAAACAGGTCTTTAGAGAGTTCTGAAGAATGTATGTGCCAGTAGGGACATCAAAATGTGTTAGATTCTTTCTTCAGGCTCTTTCATGTTGCTTAAAGTATTTACACTGAATTTGTCATCAAAGTGCTTGATGACATATTTGTGACTCATCTGAATTCAGTTTTCCTGTTATTATTCTGCTGTGGGATTTCATAATTGATCAGTGCTTCTACAAATAACTTTTGGCTGAGTTTTCTTTTCCGCAAGACTCACTTGCTTACTGATGGTGGGGGGGGGGGCATGACCATAGAGTACACTTCTATATTTTAATGGGATATTTGTCTTTAAAGTTTATAATTAACTGTTTACAAAAATATATTTAACATTTTATGTTTTCCAGGAATTCTCTGGGTGATAGACTTTTTTTTTTTTTTTGACGGTTTTTGCATTAACTTTATTTCCAGACGCTTCCCATTCAGCTCAATTAACAAACTTTTTCCTTCCAAAATCTTGCATCCTCTTGTGGACATCAGTTAATTCAGCGCTGGAGACCTTTGACTCTGCCATCAAAACCGTATCACCTTGGAGTTAGAGTCGTGGGCCTGTCCTTGGTAAAGACACCATCCCTGACTTCCTTCATTCGGAAATGGGTGATAGACTTTTAAACCAAATGTGCTTCATTCCCAAATTGTTAGAAATGGATTTATTTTTCAGAGCTCAAGTTTGTTTCCTTGAATTCTTCCCTTGGCACTTCCTGGTTTTTCTCTGTGTAAGACCTCAACACAACATTCAACTTTTTCAACCGGGCAATCCGTCAAATGTTGAAGACATTTCTAAGGTTTTTTATTAAGTTTCTCGTCTCCTAATAGACTAATTTTTTCAACCATTCAAAAATTAATTCAGTAATTAATGGTTTTGATGCTTAAGTCTATCTATTAATATCCCTCCAGGTAATCAAGGTCCAGAGGAAGTGCCTGGGGCCCTCTCTGCTCCACCAGCAGGAACTTATCTCTTCCTTGTCTGTGTTGAGGTAGATTATGCACTTTAGTTGTAGCATTGATCCTGTGCTACCCAGGTGATTTATGAGTTTCTTAGCTCCCCCTCTCGCAGTGCTCAGAGCCCCTTTGTTTCCAAGGAACCTGGAGACAGTTCTAATCAATTGGGCATCCCTATCTCAGTAAATTCTTACATGTGCAGGATGAGACAACGAGGGATGTGGTGAAGGGTGAGCAAAGAGTAGTTGAAAAAAGTTTGGAAAGGGAACATCATCTTTTTGCAAATGTGCTCAGGAGTCAGTGTCTATCATACAGAATTAGCCCTAAGTGAAAAAATATGTACTCCAGACATGCTAACTTCTAGTTGCAATTCAACTTCAAATAGTACTCTTTTCACCATATTCAATACTTGAGCTTTAAGTGATATTCTTGGCAACTTATCTAGATGTAGATTGAGTATCCCTAAATCTCCACAAATGCTTCCAACTTGTACATAAATAATCATGTCAATACTTCATAATCATACCTATCAAATGTGTTTTTATAAACTCAGTTCAGAGAGCACCCTGTGCCATAACCTGCCTATCTTTCACCCTGTGAATAGATAGATACTGGATCATTCCACCACCACTCCCAAGTACAGAGGACCATTTGCAAAGATTTCGCTCCTCTTTTAATTTTGAGCATGCAGCTCTATCTTAGCCTTGCTTTTGTATGTTTGTAGTGTCTTTAACTTTTGATTCAGGGCAAGGTTCATGCTATGAAGCATGCATTTCGGTTTTTAAATATGTGGTATATTCTTTTAAAATAACCATGAAGCTGTAAATCCGTATATCTCTTCAGATGCCATCTGATGAATTCCTCAAAAGGTGCGATTGCCAGGCTCCTCATTCCCTGCTGCTCTTGGCAGCTTCATGCTATAATGTCCCTGCTAGATCATTCTTCTTTCCCTTATCTACGGTATCATATTCAGTCAATAGCTGGCAACTGTGATTAGTGGGAAGAAAAAGCTAGCATTGAGTATCCAGTGGGTAAAATAAAACATAAATGGGATTGAGAGCAGGTGAAGCAGTGAACACAGCACAGATGAGGGTGACTTGCTGAACACTAAAAATCAAAGATACGAGGACAGCTGAAGTGAGAATTTATGGAGCTATCTCTTTTCTCTGCCAGTGTCCCCATTGAACTTCTGAAAAAAGGAATTCTGCCCAGAGCATGTCCCACTGACAATGCCTGGAAGTCCCCAGTGGGCTTCCCACATGTCCAGATTCTCCAAGGCTTTTCATGCCTTAGTACTCTCCCCCAAGCCTGTCTGGGGTCTTGAAACCAGGAGACTCCTGTAGCCTGCCCTAGAAGATGACAGTAATTCTTCTTTAGCTCTTTCTTTAGATATCTCCTGGACTCTACCAGCTAGCTGCTGGAGTTTCCAGACTTACTGTTACCCTCTGCTGTGGTTTCTTGGGCTTTAATGTTTTTCCAGGTCATGAATGGACTCTGATACAGTCTTGGCAGTGTGGGTCCAGTGTGGTCCCAGGTATGAGACACATGGCAGGGACAAGTTCTGGGAGTTGGGGCCACCCAGACCACAGTGCATGTTGGCCCACTCAGAAGTGAGCTGTCTTAGGCATGTGGTGTATATGGCTGAGTTTTTTGAGGAGAAGCCACAAGGAGCTCTGGTTTTGCACCACCATATGATATGAATTGGTGAAATAAATCCAAACAAATTAAGCTCTAAGTATAGGGATAGCCTATGACGTGCCAGACCTATCCTAAAAGCATCTGGAGGAGTATGAGTCATGATCCTTGGCTATCACTGTGCTTATAACCTATACAGGGAGATAAGCCATGAGTGAGAAAAGCAATAGCAATATATTAGAACAGTGGCAACAAGAAGGTACTAAGAAGGGAGAGATATGTTGAAGAGTTATGAGCCATCTTTACCAGTCTGATTTAACCCTGATTTATGACAAACTGGTTATGTGTAGGAGTGAACTTTTGCAGTCTGGCTGATGAATGACTGAGCTTTGTGATGTTATAAATGTGAGCTTTCAAAGAATCGGATCATTAATTGATTGCTTTAATATGAAACACATTTTCCTATGGAAACGATGCTAAAAATGGTGGTTGGGCCTCCAAAAGCCAATTTAACTCAAAACGTAACTGAAATATTGAGCTGTTGTATTATAGGTTTCCATTTTATATTCAAGGATGAAGTATTCCATACTCCAGGTCACCTGGCTGCAGTCTTTTCTAGGTGCATATCTCTGCTCATTAGTACCCAGCCTTGAGGTTTATTCTTATTTCCCAGCCCAAAACAGTATATTTTTCTTCCCTCTTCCCTCCTATACCTAGGCCATGAGAGGGTGTCTTCTTCCCCTGCCCTTTTCTAATATGTGGGCAATGCCAGTGAAGTCTCCCACCACTCCCTGCCCCAACCTATCAAACACACATCCTTTGTTTCTAGCAGTAGTGATTAAATGATCACTGGTAGAAACATTGGAAGAAGTTTTTGGTATAAAAGAGTGCGGAAATGTATTTCAGAGAGAAGGTGGGGGTGATAGGGAATGTTGGGGATAGCTTAATGGTAATTAAGATTGGTTGGATTGAGAACAAGCTAAAAAAGTAAGGCTGCACATAATGTTCACATGTCTCAGTGACAAATAAATACCTATAAGCTGTGGCTGCCTATGTTTTACTGTCCAGATGTCTCCAGAAAGTGGGAAAATTCCTGTTGATCTATATGTTTCTCCCATTTTGCTTAATGGCTTGAAACAGTCACTATGATATGATCTCTTCCAGTTGTGTGAGCTGATTGGGTTCAGCTAGGCAGTTCTCTAGCTCAGCCTTGGGATTTCCCATGTTGTTGTGGTCACATGGAAGCTGAGGTTAGATTCACTGGAAGGTTGACTGAGATACTTTGACAGTTGGGTTTCTCACCACCTTCATCCAACATGTCAGCTTTTCCTCTCCATGGAGCATCTGTATCAGATTTCTTCATGTGATGTCCCAGTAGAACATCTTGACTTATATGATGACTTGGGTTTCCTGAGAGCACCAGGGCAAGCTGCAAGACCTTTTTAAGGCTTTAGGTAGCTTCTGTTGCTATAGCTTCAGGGTCACTGAGCTTTTCTTTCTCAAGTATCTAATCTGCTGTAGAATATGAGCGAAATATTGAGTGGAATATTCATTTCATATGAGTGAAATATTGAGTGAAATATTCATTTCGTATCTTGCAATGTTCATCTCTAAAATTCCCAGTTGGTTCTTGTTTATATCCCACATTTCTTTTTTCATTATTTTTATGTTTTTCTTTAAATCCTCAATCCCATTGAAGAGACTTCTAAAAGATGTTTTAAGGTCCTCTGTCATTTTGGTCATTTCTGATGTGTTTCTATTGATTCATGTTTTTCTCCTGATGTGGATCATATTTTCCTATTTTCCTGTCTAGTAATTCTTATTGGCTGTAGGACATTATGAGATTTTACTTTTTTATTGCTTTTTTTTTTTCTTTAAAAACTTGGATTCTGTTAGGGGTGGGCAGTTAAGCTACTAAAGGATAAATCTGATCTTTTTTGAGAATTGCTTTTGATATCTTCCATCATGAATCTACAGTAGGATTACCAACTGTCCTGAGTTTTCTGGGAGTGAGGGATTTCCAGAGATATAGGACTTTAAGTGCCAAAACCGGGAAAACTGTGGGCAAACCAGGGTAAATTGGTTATCTTAGACTTCAGGAGACCTCTGAAAAAATTGTGGAAAGTAACATTTTTGAGACCACGTAGACTAAAAAAATGCCTATATTCTGCCTTTAAAATTAACTCATAGCAAGTTTAGCATAAAAATAAGTTGGAATTTATTTCATCTGATGATTTTGAAGGCATTGTTTTATTGCTTTTAATTCCCACTGTTGTTATTGACAAGTTGGAATCTTTTTTTTTTGAAAAGTTGGAATCTATTTGAATCCTTGAAACTTTGCATTGACCAGTGTCATTTTGAGTGGAGTATGTCTTTGGTTTTGTTTTTCCTTTCTGAGAACCTGTAGATTCTTCCCTTTTTCTTTTTCCCTCTGTGTTCTGAAATTTTGTAATGAATATGCCTTGGTCTGAGTCATGTCATTCACTCTTTGTGGATATGGCAACCGTATCTTTCAGTCCTAGGACATTTTTCTTGTATTTACATGTGACCAAGTACCTTATCTCTGGTCTCTCTCTTTCTCTTCCTGGCACTCCTGTTTACATATTAGGCTTCTTGGACACCTCCTCTGGTTTTCTAACTGTTTTTGTCAATATTTCCCCATTGTTCTCATTTTTGGAAGATGGCCTCAACTAAGTTTCCAACTTTTCTATTGAGTTTCCCACATCTCAATAGAAGACTCAATTTTTCTATCACATTTTTAATTTGCATGAGTTGTTTTTTTTGTTTTTGTTTTTTGTTTTTTTTTTTTTGTTTTGTTTTGTTTTTGTTTTTTTTTGCGGGGAGGCTTCCACATGTGTATGTTTCCTTTTTCATACCACCCTATTTTCCTGGCTGTTGTTCTCTTGGGTACTCTCAGAATGATGGTTTTGATTTTAAGTTTTTCCTTTTCCTGTATAAGCCTCTCATTCTTCTAAGAGAATGTAAAGTGTCAGGCTTTCTGTGAATGTGTGGTGAGGAGCTAGGCATATGTCTTTTTCTTTGGCAGAGTCTCAAATCATATTCTTACCTTCAGCACCATACTTTCATGCTCATGTCCTGGCAGTTTAGGGAGTTGAGGTATAAATCCTCTTCGTATCCATCTTTCTCAAGTTGACCACATCAATGAACACTTGTTCTGTTTCTCAGCTTCCAAAATATGGTTGTTCTTTTTTCCTTTGTTCTTAGTTTCAATGTCTAAAAATATCTTTAATTTTAATAGAATTTGGGAAGGGATCTAAGTCTTTTTGTGTGCTCAATCCATTTTTTTTATCCTACTTGTTTCAGTTTAACATTATAATCTACAGTTGTTTTTGTGAACCAAAATATTTACAACAGTGTTTATTGCATGCATCTTAGATATTTTGCTTAAACATTGTTTAGGCTTACTCTGGATGAAAAAAAAATTATTTCCAAGGTTTTTTTAAATTTTTCAAAATTTCCATAGAAATCTGGAAATAGTAATCATTATTTTTAACTTCTCAGAATCAAAATATATATCAACCTAAAATTATGAATCAGTATTTAATTGCAAATGGAGAGTATTATTACTGAGAAACAACATGATTGTAGTAGTAATAAGGTGAAATTAATGCCAAATTAAATACCAGATTAAATTTTTTTTAAAGATTTATTTTTATTTATTTATGATAGACAAAGAGAGAGAGAGAGAGAGAGGCAGAGACACAGGCAGAGGGAGAAGCAGGCTCCATGCAGGGAGCCCGTTGCAGCACTCGATCCCGGGACTCCAGGATCACGCCCTGGGCCAAAGGAAGGCGCTAAACCACTGAGCCACCCAGGGATCCCCCCAGATTAAATTTTTAATGCTAACAGTTTTTTCTTGGATTGCAAGTATTGGTGCATTTTGTAAATTTTATTTCTTGCTAAGAGCCTAAGCTCATTGCATGTTTTTTCGTGTTAAGTTCTTGGATAAGGGTAAGTGGTTTTAATTGTGCAAATTAAACTAATCAGCCATCAGGAAGTATACAGAAAAACGTATATCTATTTTCCGATTTGTTCCTTCCCGCTGTGGACACTGCCAGTAACATATTCATTTGGAGAGAACCATTGCAATGTTATTTCTTAGTGATGAAAATCAAAAAGGCAGGAGACAGAGTTGAAAGCTAGAGCAGGATGCATTTTTAGATGGCCAGACTGCTGAGTAAAATAGCTTATTGCTTTTTAAATTGCCTTATATTTTTTTCCAAATTCTTAAACAGGCTCTAGAGAACAATTCGTCCTATGTCTTTCAAAACTAGCTACTCTAAGAAATGCTGATTTGGTTTTTTAGTAGAAGTTGCACCAGTTGGAGAAGATGGTATAGGATTTTGGTCTTATTGTTGCTGTGTGCTCAGACAGTGGGCCTCTGGTTTCTTAAATGTAATGCCAAGAAGCTCTGAATGGGTGTAGTTCAGAGTTGATCATTCTTTTCTTATATCTTTCCGAGTACAATTCATTTGGTTCTTCTCTGGGTGCTTCTCTGTGTTTTTAGTGTTTATTCTTTTTGTTTTATTTGAGTCAGTTTCTCAATCCAGTCCAGTCTAATCCAGTCCAATCCAGGTCACTTAAGTAAACATTCATAGTGTAAATCTTACCACCACTTTCCTTCCCAAAGAAAATTACATGGGAGCTTACACATATATGGACCCCAAATATTCAAACTTACTTTAACTTGTGCTTCTTTTGTCCTCTTTCTCTTCTTTATCACCTGTTTACCCATCTCAACACTAGTCCCTCTCCTTGTGCTATGAGGTGCTTTACTAATCCTGTTTTTGTTCATACATCCAACCTCTCTCACTCAAGATCCTCCCACTAGTTTCTAAACATGCCCAGATATTAAAACAAAAGTGGAACATTCCTCCTCAACTCTACTCTTTTCTAGAGTTTTGCCCTATTTTAATTTACTCATCTCAAATGAGTAGTTTGAATTCAGGGTTTTCATTTCCTCTGAAACCACTGAGTACTCAAACCAGTCCAACATGTCTTCTCTGCTTATCACACCATCAAAGCACTTCTTGTGAGGCTCACAGTGATCTCAGCATGGCAGAGTGCAGTGGGCATTCTCAGTTCCATCTTTACTCGACATCTGCACAGTTTTTGACACCGATACACACTCTCTCCCTAATACATTGCCTTAGGTTGGTTTCCTCCTGATATTTTGTTCTTTTCCTGTCAGCTTTATACACTCAGCCTCCTGTATGGGCCTCCAGCTACTCCTCATGGCTCTTACTTGGGTCTTTTTTCTTCTCATTGTGCACACTTCCTCATTGGTCTCCTTTATGCCTATGGTTTTAATTATAATCTGCACACAGAATACTTAAATCTATACCTGAAATGTAGGCCTTCTGTGCAATTCAGAGTTATATACTCAGTTGCCCACTCCTCTTCCAGAGACTGTAAAGCCCCCTGCCCACAATGGAACTCTCTGTCTCCACTGACAAAGTGAAGCATGTTCTTTCCAGTTCTCTCTCTCAGTAAAAGACCTGTCCTTCCATCCAGTTGCACAGATTAGCGTCCTGGGACCCTTCAACTCACCCTTCTCCTGTACTTTCATATCTAATCTCTGA